>NC_090933.1:544397644-545735052 GCF_040938575.1 Ambystoma mexicanum | reverse complement strand
TCCAAAGTCACTGTCCAGAAAACAAAATCCAATGGGAAATAAAATAGAAAGCCATTGCTGCATGGTGAAAATGCGAAAGAAAAATACAATCCAACAGTGAACTATGTACATACGAACAAGCCAGGGTCCATTATCCCAACAAAAGAAAGGAAACCTATCTAACTACACTGACTAATAAAAATAAACTATATACAAAAATGTGGCCAATGTCCGAAAGGTCCAAAATAAATCCAAAAAAAAATGAAACCTAACACTACCTACATAACTATGTACAAGGGCAGCGGGCTAGTTTGACGGCTCACTTGTGGATGTCCCGGGCCAGGGCATCATCAAACTCCTGCTCAATGTCCCGGAGGCTGTCCTCCTCCATGGCCCCGAGGGTCCGCAGGGCCGTCGACGTTTCCACCTCCAAAACCCTGCGGATTGCCTCGAGGCACTCGGCCCGCCTCAGGGCCCTCTGCATGGAGTTCTCCGCCCTGACCATTGTGAGCCGTGCCTCTTCCGCCCACTGCCGCTCCGCATCTATGGCGTGGCCCAACCGCTGCCACACGGAAGACACTCTCTGTCCTGGGTCCTCCTGCCCTCCGGCCGATGCCTGCTCCTCCGATGTTGAAGGCCCCGAGCCTTCATGGCTCCCACCACGTTGCTGCTGCTGCTGTGCCTCTGCCCGTGCACTGCCTCCTGCTGCCTGCATATCCTCCGCCGGCTGGGATGCAGACGTTGACGTGGCCACCCCTGCTGGACGTCCGACTCCCGACTGTGGCAGGGATGCCTCCTCCACCAGCCTGGCCGCACCGTCAGAGGCAGCTCCACAGGGCACCCAGGTGACTGATGGGTGGGAAGATGGCACGGAGGACGACTGGCGCATAGGGGGTTCATTTGAGGAGGGGGTCGTAGCAAGCCCCATCATACGGAGGAATCCGGCCTGGGTGACCTGTCCCAGCAGGCTGACGTGGTCAACGAGCCATTCGAGATGACGTGCAGTCTCCTCATGAAAAGACTGCAGGTCACCTCGCATGGCCCGTTGACGCAACGCCACACCAATCAGAACAGGCTCAACCCGGACCCGGATAGCCACGTCCGCAGGCAGAGGAAGGCCAGTTGTCATGAGCTCATCCTCTGTCTGAAAACGGGTCTGAACGTAGGCATCCCTGCTGGTGCAAGATGATGCAGGGACAGGATCAGGGACAGGATTGCACACAGGCACCTCCGCGGCGGCCTGTGCTGCCTCCTGTCCCTGGTCCTGCACTGCACCACTAGCACCAGTGGGATCCCCACCTCCAGACCCCGTCTCTGTTGCTTGCACGGCCTCCTCCTCCACCAAACCCCCCACCAACCTGGATGACTTCGTGCCATCTTCCCCCGTTGGGCCCTGTGGGGTCCCAGCTGCCCCTTCTGCTGCCAAGGAGTCCAACTCCAACCTCCGCCTCTTGGACCTCCCCCCGGCAGCTGCGGCCTGGGACGCGGCACCGGACTCCTCACTCCCCGACGAGATGACAACATGGGAGGGGAGCCGGGCCTTGCGTCTCCGGCTGGCGGTGGGATCCCCGCCGCTGTGCTCCACAGCACCTTCTCCGCCCTCTTCTTCAGTTGACGCTGCAGACAGGGAGAAATAAAACACAGGCATCAGGGCACTGTACAATGGACACATACACACATGACAGTTGTACATGAGTGGCATTGTCAAACCTCAGACATGTCATCACAATCCCCAAGACACATGTCATTTCAACTCGCACACATGAGCCATACCACAGCCATATCGCAACTGCCAGCACCATCCATACACATACAACAGCATGAGCAGGCAAAGGTGTGCCAGACATCACATGCAACACAGGAAGTGCACCACACATGTACACACACCACCACACTTGCATGCATGTGTACACCTCTGCCAAGTGTCGCAGTGTTCAGATGGGCATCCATGTCACATCTGCCCATCAGGCTTCCACATACCGCTGTCACATGCATCCATGTTGCATCACTCTTGCACCCTTGTCAAATACACACACATGCACATGTACACAGTGCTGATACATGCATCTGATAACAACATAAATGCGTGACATCACGGACATGTCTACTTACATACACATTCATCCAAACATGTGTGCCCACACAACTGCATTTGGCATGCAAGCCTACACACACAAGCACCATCCATGTCAAACACATTCCAGCCCTCGCATGTCTTAGCCCCACGGCCCTGTACACCCCCACCCATACTCGACCCCATACAAACAGATGTGCAACCTGCACACTACTGAAAAATCACCACACGCACAGCTCACAATCAGGATGCATGTACACTTACCACTCGACTCCAGACGGGTCAGCCTCTCAAGGACCTGGACGTGGAGCGCTGGGGATATGCGTTCCAGGACCCTCATCTGTTCTTCCGACAAGTGGCCCCGATGCCCCTTGGCATCCGCTGCCTTCAAGAGGCGCCGGGCCTTGTTCAGGGTCCTGGACCTGAAGTCTTCCCAGCGCTTCTTGACATGTTGGAAGTCGCGGACTGCCACCCCCTCCGCATTGATGGCAGTCACGATGTCAGTCCAGATCCGAGTCTGTCCTTCCTTGTCGGCGCGGGAACTTCCAAACAGGGCATCATACTGCCCCAGGACTTGCTCCACCAGGACACCAACTTCGGTGCCACTGAAGCTCGTGCCCCTCTGCCTCTCTGGCCGGGGGTTGTCAGTGGTCTCAGATGGTGTTTGCCCTGACATGACAACCCCAGAGGCAGGAGTGGGTGGGCAACTGGGTCCTGGGGCTGGGCTGTGGAGCGATGGAATCCCAGTCGGGAGTCTTCGGTTCCAGCAGGGGTGGTTACAGCAACAGCACCCCTGGCTGATGTGCAGGCAGCAAATGGCAGGGCACATGGGCAGCAGGCAGTAGCAGATGGCAGGTGGGAGCGTGCTCGGGGCTCTGGGGGGCAGTAGTTCGGCCTTCTGGGCAGGAGCGTGGTCTTCCGTGTGCTTACGCGTGGCCAGCTTGATACAGAGTGATTTGGCACGTGAAAATCCTGCACGTCTGCGTGTAAATCGAGGAAAGGCCCTAAGCGCGTATGCACGTCAGCACGCATATGCGATTTCATTGGACCAAAGGCCCTTAGCGCGTGAGCGCGTCTGTGACGTGAGGCGCGCGGGTGTTTCCCTCATTACATGTGATGACAGAGCACACGTGGATTTCCACCAATCGCCTGTGGAACTTCCTGCGCACCCCCAGTAATACACGTACCCAGGCCAATCGCGTGTACGCTCACTTCCCTCCGATTACACGCAATGACACTCGGACGTGCAGTTTTACCACGTGTGCTCGCATTTGCGATTTCATTGGCCCAAAGGCCACCATGCGCAGCTGTGACGTCACGCGCATGGCCGTAGAGAATGGCGCGTGTAAAAATGAAGAGATACACGTCCGAGTGTCAAAGCGCGTAACTGGTGGAAATGGCCTCATTGCGTATGCGCGTCTGTGACGTGTGTATAAAAGGTACGTGTAAAACGCCATTTCCTTGTACGTGCTTTTCGTGGAGAGCGAGTGGGTGAAATCTGTACTTCTTGTCGGTTCACACGCGATTTACTTCACAGCGTTTCCAGTTCGTACTCCCTGTTACCTCTGACAGTTTTTTCTCTTTTCCTCTTTTTCCTGGGCCTGTTTCCTCAAACAGCTTCCCTACTACTGTTGTCCTGTCTCCTCAGACAGCGTACAATTCTTCTTTTGGTGGGGGTGTTGCCAACGCGCATATTTTTCACGCTTTTGTTCCTGGCAGACGGTGAGTCGCGCACGTATCTAACATCTGTGCTTGCCCTGTGTGTCGCGTACCCCTTCAGAGGTCATTCTAGGCTGCGTTTGACACGCATACGTTCATTCTTGCGTTCTTGGGTGCCACAGCGTAGTGCAGGTTTATTTTTCCACGCACGTGGTCTAGGAGTGGTTGCGTGCACCTTACTTCCCTTTTTTGGGGTTCCTGTGCATTGCGTGACCCGTCATCTTTCCGAAGGGGTGACATACAGCCTTGCTAGAGCACTAGGGTATGATTACCATCTGGTACCCAAGCCCTTTGACCCCCAATTGCCCAGGACAACAGTTCACATCAACTCCCATACGCACAATAACATCAGTGCCATGGCTGGGAGGCGAACAAGCCGTAAGGGTGGCAAAGGTGGCCGAGCCCCAAGTGGTGGCTGTGGTGGATCCGGTAGGGGACATGGCCGTGACTTGCAGGGTGCCCCTAGCCCCCCATGTGTGGAGGAGCAGTCAATGACACCCATGCCCACCCGCCGCCCTGGTTGAGGTTACCGTGGCTGACACCATCCATGCTCAGCCCTTGTTGGACCAGCCCACTGTGGAACCAGACCTGGCACAGGGTGACTCCATGGCTGACTTCCAGGTCAGCAGGTCTAGGCCACGTGCGCCAGTGAACGTTGGTGTCATCAGGCCACGTGGATCAGGGGCAGCTAGGTCATCTGCTGCCCCGCGTAGGCAGGCTGGGGAGGCTGCAGGGGCAGCTGCGGCTCCATCCACCCCAGCTCTCACACACCCAGCCAGGACAGTGTCGGTCCAAGTCCATCATGCTGACATTCCCCCTGACACCATCACACTTGAGATAATGCTTGCACCAACTCCCATGCTGAGTGTGCAATCCCACACTCCTGCCCCTAGTGTCCAGAGCGGCGCAGGACACTCCGGATCCCCACCACCTTCAACGCGGAAGACGAAGAGTGCTCGTCCAGTAGAGGCTGATGCCCCAGACACGGCTACACAGTCCGGCCCGTCAAGGAAGCCCAGCTTCAATGAGGCCGAACTGAATGCACTTGTAGAGTATGTGTCCGCACATGACCGCGAAATGGTGATTGTTGCAGGATCCAAGACCACACCTGCACAACGTCAGGCACACTGGCAGACCATTGCGGACATCATAAGTGCCCTTGGAATCGTGAGGCGCACAGCTAATGATTGCTACAAGTGCTGGAATGACCTGAAGCGCAGGGCAAAGAATAAGCTGGCCTCAAGTCATGCCGCAACTCTAGTGACTGGAGGTGGGTCTCCAGCAGACGACATAGAACTCACTCCACATGAGCAGGTTGCTGGGACCTACGTCACGGAGGAACAGATCCAAGGCGTGGGAGTAGTGGCAGATTACGAGGCATTGTCTGGTGAGTGCACATGCATGTGTGTGTCATCCATGTGCATTTTGTGTGTGGGAGGGCTTCTGTTTGGGTGCCAGGGGAGGGTGTGTGTGCCTGAGTGGTTCGGCCCACCCATGTGCCTCTTCCTAAACATTCTTGGCACCAGCATTTGGGTATAGCAGCATCCCTTCGGCCAACATTAGACATCCGCCCAACACCACGCCAGTTGCCCTTGGAGTGTCATCTTGCCACTACACTGTTGCTTATTTACCTCTGTTTATTCAGGCAGATTGTTTGCATACCACCACTTTTACTCAGGATTTCTCAGTCCTATTGTCACATGTCTGACATGGCTATGGTACAGTGGACTAGCTCAGTTTCGTGGACATGATTAGTTTGGACATGTCCCTGTGCTATAGGACCATTTTTGACTGGCAGCTGCATGTTAAACATTAGAACCATTACAATGAAAATAATCAATCATATGAACAAACTGGACTGAATGAACAATTGGTGACCTCCTCTCCCTCTTCACTTCATGGCTAGGGTAAATGCCATCTGTGTGATGGCATGTGTATTTGACTTGCCAATCACTGGCCAATGTTTGATGGCACTGCTAGGCAGCATGCAGCAAATGTGTTCATCTTCCATCTTGGTGTCATCAATGTGTGGCATCTGCCTCCCCATCACACGCAGTGACGGTGCATGCATGGGAGTGTTTTAGTCATGTGGGACATGTGTCAATCAAGTACTGTTTCTGTAGCCTCTCAGCCCTCATTGTGTGCCATAGTGCTAATGCCTGTTTCCATTTGTTTTCTTTTATGTCTTTGCAGGGGAAGACGCACCTGATACTGCTGGGGTTGTGGAGATGGTGCAGACCCAGGAGGGGTCTGAGGGCCGACCGACCACCAGTGAGGGACGTGGTGTGGTGGTGGGTGAGAACCCACAACTGCTGCAGGTCGTGCTCTCAAGGGGTGTCTCTGGCTGCACCTCCCCCGAGCTGTACTCAGGTGTTGATTCGGATGATGAGACCTAAGTTCCGTCGCAGGTGAGTGTTCCTGGGAGGGATTCTGTTCTGTCCGACCCACCTGCACCAGGGTTAGAACCCTCAATGGGGATGTCAGTGTTGGCAGGTACGCCTTTGGTGGTTACGGATGCAGGGTCACACTCCGCGACATCTGATCCTGTTCCTGGGGCAGCAGATCAGAGGGGGAATGCAGTCCTGCAGCCTCAGGCAGTGCCGGCACAGCAAGGCGCAGCTCGCCTTGCCCCAGACAGGTATGGTGCCCGCCGACGTGGTGGCCGTACGCCACCTGGCAATACCGCATGGGAGCAATCCATTTACGGTATGGCAGCCCAACAGGCAGCATCATCAGAGATGATGGCTCAGGCCATGGATAGGGTGGCCACTTCCATTGTCTCCCCCGAAAGGCTGATTTTTTTGGGACAGTGTGTTGCCTTGTGTGGCTCCCGTGGGCATACGCTGCATTGTGGCTGGGCACACGCAGGCTTGTCATGGATTTGGTTCAGATGCTTGGGTTTTTGTCACACACACCCCTCCTGCTTCCCGTTTCCATGGGCTTGCAAAAGGTGTGCCCAAGTGACATTGACGTACATGGTGACATTGGACTCCCATGAGCTGTGTGGGCAGTCTGTAGTCAATACTGTGTATACATTCATAGTGAATATTGTTGTTGTATTGTACACTGCGTGGTGTATTGATATGTGCCTCTGCATCCATCTCATCCTTCATATTTGCAGGTCCATTCCTCATGTCTTCACAATGCGGTCCACCTTGGAACTGGAGTCCATGTTGTAAGCAGTGCACCTACACTCTTGCGTGGCACTAACACTGTATACTTGCAAGTGTTCGGAGGGCTGTCATCATCAGGTGGTGAGGCTAGCTAATTTTTAAGTCTGTAATGTCATGTTTAAGGTAGGTTGGAGGTTGTGTAGGTGATTCATATTCTTGGTAAGTATTTGGTGATGTGGGCTGTAGGTCCTGCATTACTGTGAGCATTTCATGTGTGGACAGGTTTCCATTAGGGACACTGTAGCTGCTGACACTTGGGGCATGTTGTGGGGATTAATTTCTTTCCTCTCACATTGCATGACATGCCATGGTGTGTTGTGTGGCCGTGCTGTGGAGGGGGTGGGTGACATGGCACTGTTTTCATGTAGTATTTTGCAAGTGGGTATTCATTTCTGCAGCATTGAAGTGTCTTTTCATGACACTGCATTGGTGGTGTTTGTGTAAGTAGGGATGCACACATTGTGACACTTCCACATGAACAATCTCAGGCTGCTATGGTTCTGACAGTTGACAGTCCCTTTGTTCGTCTTAATTGTCAGGTCGAGTCATCATTGCTTATCAGATGGTATGTGCCAGGCCTGTGTGCACTCCACTGGGGTGTGATTTCTATGTGAAGTAATTAGACACCAGCTGCGTACGGGCTGCCTCACCCCGTGCCCTCTCCCCTCCCATGCGCAGCGGGCGTGCATGTGGTTGGGGATGTGGGGGCACCACCATGTCCGCGGCCAGGCCCCGGCGTGTTGCAACATTGTGCAGGACACATGCTGCCACTATAATCCTGCACACTACTGGGGGCGCATATAACAGGGAGCGAAAGCGTGACTTGAGCACTCCGAATGTGCACTCCACTATGCCCCGGGTTGCAATATGGGCTGTGTTGTATCTTACCTCTGGAGGCGTGATGGGGTTCCGAATTGGCGTCATCATGTGGGTGCTCAAAGGGTAGGCACTGTCCCCTGGTGAGGAGGTGATGGTATCATTAGTGGGGTAGTGACATAACTCTGCATCTGACATGCATGCATGTGCAGTGGCATTCATACTCACCAAGCAGCCATGTATCACCATGCCGGCCAGCTTCTAGGTGCCGGTTTAGGGTAGACATTCGGTAAATGAAGCTGTCGTGGGTGGACCCTGGATAGTTGGCATATACTGAGGTGATGAGTCCCTTAGCATTACATACTACCTGCATGTTGATGGGCGTGCAGTGATGATGTTCAAGACCTGGTGTAGGCAGCGTGATTGCGTGGCCTGTGACACCCCACCCACTATGGCACTTGTCCGCTGAAATGATCCTGTGGCCAAGAAGTGCAGTACATTGAGGACCTTCTCCAGGGGGCTGAGTGCTTGGGAGCACAGGGTGTGAGTGATGTGAGGTCATCCTCCCACTCACTGACCAGGTCCAGTATTATGTGTGAGGGAAACCTGTACCTCCCATACACCTGGTCATCAGGCATCCCAAAAAGGCTGGTTCTGGGAGTGAAAATTCGGGCCCTCACTATCCTCCTCCTCCTCCTTTGGTAACCCACGGACACTGCTGTTAGGAATGGTATATTCATCCTGGCGTATGAGCTTGTTTGTTGTTTGCGCGCACTTTTATGCTGCACGGGTCGACGTACGCCTGCTTCATGCTGGCGTACGTGTGTCAGGATTGGACCCTTTTTCGGCACGTCGTAGGCGAACATGTGAATCTTCCCGCCCACACCAGGAATACACGTAGCATGCTCTCACAGGCACAGTCGCGGGTAAATATTTCCGCCCACCCCTGGAATACATGTAACCCACTCTCACAGGCCCAATCGCGTGTGGAAGTTCATGCGCACCCCGAAGTACACGTACCCAGGCAAATCGCGTGTGGAAGTTCACGCGCACCCCGAAGTACACGTACAATCCCGTGTGGAACTTCACGTGCACCCCAAAGTACACGTACCCAGGCAAATCGCGTGTGGAAGTTCACGCGCACCCCAAAATACACGTACAATCGCGTGTGGAACTTCACGCGCACCCCGAAGTACACGTACCCAGGCAAATCACGTGTGGAAGTTCACGCGCACCCCGAAGTACACGTACCCAGGCAAATTGCATGGCTGGGGGGTGGGGGTGGTGGTAGACATGGGTGGGGGCCTGGTGGAGGCTGCCCCTGACTGCTGGGGGGTAGGGGTGGTAGGAGACATGAGTGGGGGCCTGGTGGAGGGTGCCCCTGGTGGCTGGGGGGTGGGGGTGGTGGGTGACATGAGTGGGGGCCTGGTGGAGGCTGCCCCTGACTGCTGGGGGGTAGGGGGTGGTGGGAGACATGGGTGGGGGCCTGGTGGAGGCTGCCCCTGCACTGCTGGGGGGTGGGGGTGGTGGGTGACATGAGTGGGGGCCTGGTGGAGGCTGCCCCTGGTGGCTGGGGGGTGGGGGTGGTGGGAGACATGAGTGGGGGCCTGGTGGAGGCTGCCCCTGGTGGCTGGGGGGTGGGGATGGTGGGAGACATGAGTGGTGCCTGGTGGAGGCTGCCCCTGCACTGCGGGGGGGTGGGGGTAATAGGGGACATGAGTGGGGCCTGGTGGAGGCTGCCCCTGAACTGCTGTGGTGTGGGGGGGTGACATGAGTGGGGGCCTGGTGGAGGCTGCCCCTGCACTGCTGGGGGGTGGGGGTGGTGGGAGACATGTGTTGGTGATCAGTGGTGCAAGGTGACATGTGGGTTGGCTGGTGGGCATGGCCATGGTGGATGGGTTGCCTGTGGGACATGAGCAGGGGTGCAGGGTAGTACCCTGTGGTGTGGGCTGCCTGCAGGGGCCGTGGAGGGTGTAGAGGGAACACCTGGGGGGACCCACATGGCCAAATCACGTGTAGCATTCCCCCGCACCACCGAAATACACGTACCCAGCCAAATTGCGTGTGAAACTTCCTGTGCACCCCTGGAATCCACGTAACCAGCCAAATCGCATGTGAAACTTCACGCGCACCCCTGAAATCCACATACCCAGCCAAATCCATGAATCGATGTGCGCCGCTTTTCGTGTGATTTTCGCACTTGCACTGCGATTTTCACAATTCCACTGCGAATCGCACGTTTTTGCCCACTTGCGCCGCGCTAATTATTCCATGAATCGGCCTCTTAATTGGAAAAGGAAGAATTGTTTTCTGAAGAACACGTTAGGAAATTGTTGTAAATATCTAGGTATAGTGTTTAATTTTCGTGATTCCTCAATTGCTTTCCCATAACATTAATACCCAGATCTTTCTTCTTGCATAATTATCCAATCTTGTATAAACAGTTTCTTTTTAATTTTGTCTGGGGTTCCAACCAGGGTTTGTATGGATTCTCCTAGATCTGTTATTATAGTTTTACAGTTAAACTCCCATTCCTTCAGAGTAGGTTCCTTTCTTTCTGATAAGGCCTTTTTCAAGACCACAAAACCTCCCTTTGGATTTTCTTCAATACATTTCCTGAAGAACGACAGGGTTTTTCAATGTACTATGGCCTTAAGGGATGTCAATCCCAGTTCCATACGGATAGCTTGTATGAAAGTGGATCTAGGTAACCCCAGTACTTCCTTCCAGAATAGTCCTTCAGTCTTCGACCAGTTTTCCATTTTGAAGTTAAAGGGACACTCTGTTCTGTAAGTTAGTATTGGGGCAACCTTTAGGTGATAGAATGAGATAACAGGGAGAGTTCAGAATCCACTGTATCTCTTCAGAAGGATTCTTCCTTGGGCGGCCAAATTCAGCGCTTTTCCCCTTAAAGACTTCCATCTTGGGGCATCCGTAGTGCTCGTATTCATACATACTCCCAAATACGTTAGAGAGTTTACCACTGGGATTTGTGTGGCAGGTAGCCAACATTTTGGACTTTTCTTCCCTCCTTGTAACTTTCTTTCCCCCAACAATAGGATCATTGATTTTTTGGGGTTGATCGTAAGGCCATTAGATGTAATGTAGATTTGTAGTGCTTCCAGCTGTCTTTGCAGGCCAATTGATGTTTGGTCTGCCAGAATCACACCATCTGCATACAAAAGTCTTCCGATGGTGGCATTTGTGAGACTAGGAAGGAAGCATCTGGTTTCCGAAAAAGCTTGGTCAATGTCTGATATAAACAGATTAAAATGCTCAGGAGCCAGCAGGCAACCTTGCTTCATGCCTTTGTTGGTCTGCAGGGCATTGGTCAAAAGACCCATTGTGTTTAGTCAGATTTTCAAATTGGTATCTGAATAAAGTTCTTGTATTCGTTCAAGCAGGTTACTTGGCAACCCCATTGCTCTAGTTTTCCCCACAATTAAGGCCTCGTTATTGTGTCGAAAGCCTGCATTAGATCTACAAACGCCAAATGTATCTTCTTGTTTTTATCTCTCTCCATCCTGGCTTTCAAGAGGTTTAGGATAAAGGTGTTCAATGTCATCCCTACCCCTTTCACGAAACCTGCTTGCCAGATATCATGATGACCTGAGATATTTGACCACTTGACCAGTGGTCGACGTGATCGGGAGCGGTCGGGAGCGGTGCTCCTTTACTTTCTTTAATTACCTTTTACAGCTCCTATACTTTTATTTTAAAAAGAAACCGTTCCGGAACAGTTTCGTCTTAAAATAAAAGTGTAGGAAGAATTTGAACCTTGCACTTTCAGTGCACTGCACATAACGTTCCCTTAAACAGCAGGTTCAAGTGTTTGGGGGGGGGTTTATTGTGTGTGGGAGCGGACGTGGCGATGGGGTTTGTGGGGAGAGGGGGCAGACAGGCAGGGAACATAGCTCCACTACTTCTTTTTGTACACCTCGACCACTGCACTTGACCAATGATTTCAAAATCAAGGATGCAAAAATCTTCCCTGAGATGTCCAACAGGGCAATGGGACGAGAGTTTAATGGATCAGTCCTCAACCCTTTTTTGTAAATTGGAATGGTGATTGATGACTTCCAGGATATCGGGATCTTCCGAGACTTGGCAATGTATTCAAGCATGATGGAAAAGATGTTAGCCAATTGGGCTTTGGTTTGTTTGAGAATGAAGTTGCTCAACCCATCTGGCCCCGGGTCCAAGAATTAGATGCCTTATTAATGATGCCAAAATTAGCATCCGGTTGGGTCTCAAAGGCATCCCATTTTCTGTCTTGAAGCTGAACTGAGTCGAAGTTATAGAGTTACTTTCAACAGTCTGTTCATAAAATTTGCTGAAATACATTACCCAGGATGTAGCTGATATGGGAGTTAGCATAAGAGCCTCCTGTGGGATATCTGATTGATTAATTAGGACCCACATACCCGCTGTATTTCTTGCTTTCAATTTGGATGACATTACTTCTTCGTCTTTTCTCAGCTGACTTTTCTTATATAGCCTCTGCCAGTTTCGGTATTGTTAACAGGCCTTTCTCTTTAACAGACCTACGTGAGGAGGATTTCTTTCAGTGATATCAGCAATTTGCCTTTTCAACATGTTCTTTTTCATAACCACCACTAGGTCATAAACATGTCGATGTCTAATACTTAGTCGATTTAATCCTCCCTTCTTTACTTCAAACTCAGAGAGTAGGCCTAGATAGTCGAGTCTTCCAGCCTCACTAATCTCTTCAGACTCGGTGATCAGATGGTTAAGGTTTTTCTTTAATTTTTTTAGGTGACAGGCTGCAATTTTCAACCTGTTACACCTCTCTGTAACTTCCAAGTCTGTGGGGTAAAGTTGGTCATTGAGATAGAGAACCAAAGAGAGCGACAGACTTAATAGATTATGATCACTGGACGTCATAGCTCAACTTTAATTGTATCTTCATGTGAGGCCATTGTTTTCGAAATGCAAATATAGTCCAGGATCTGTCCACCATTTGTCCCATTCCTGGCTACCTTACTTGGTATATCTCCTGGGATATTACCGTTAAGAATTGTCAGATCTTTTCGGTCCATAGTCTGCCTCCATAAGGTTCCTCTTATTTACGATGGCGTTGCCATCAATCCTTGTATTCACCATTTTTATCTAAACAATTACAGTTTAGATCCCCACATAATATAAACCAGAGGTCACTCCAGTTAGTTTGACATCTGTCTTTCTGCATTGCCGCCTGTGTTGAAAAGTTGAGACTGTCCATACTCGCCAGTTTCCAGTACAGGTTCACCAGAACCAACGTTTTCTCTTTCTTGTTGTCTTCCAAGGTCAAAGTTACCACCAGTATTTGAATAAGGGGGGTTGGCATAATTTCTTCCTCAACTGTAAATTGAAGCTGGTCCTTTATGAGAATCATAAGGCTGGACATCGGGCGACCCTTTGGTCCTTTTACTGCCAGTAGCAGATAGAGAATCCATCAATCGATGTAAGCTTGCAGTTATATTTGGTACCATCTGCATTGCATCTTAGAAGCATTGTGATGACATTTTGGCTATGTGAGTTTATTTGTATGGTGGAACGATTGTCTGAATTGCAAAAAAGGCATAATATGTCATGATTTGCATTCTGAAGATAATGGCGAAATGGAATAGTTTTACAATTTGGTATGGATATAGAAATCATTCATTAGTGATGTGGTCTTGTGAAACATGCTTGCAGAGAGTGCATGTATGTTTCCATGTGTATGAAATCTGGAATCTGGATTTATTTGAATTTGTATAGTGCACTACAGCCCAGGGGCATCGAGGCGCTGTTGCAAGAATATGACTTTGTTACAGGTAATGCATATTTACAAACTTTTGCATGTTTATACAGTTAATTTAGGCTTGCCTTAGGGTTACAGTGAGCATAGGCCTAGCTTTGTGAATATTGAAGTAGGTAAATCCAAGAAATACAGCAGTTACACAAATAGAAGTGTTCCAATTGGAGGCTGCAATGACGGGAAAGCTGGTTCCTCCCGCTCTTGCTCTGAGTGTTTTGGGGATGGTGATCCTGTTCAAATAGGCCATTCTGGTAGGGTTTGGTGATCCTCTGAGAAAGGTAAATGGGAGCGGTGTCGTGCAGACACTAATGTGTAAGCACTAAGGTTTTAAACAGGATACGTTCCCTAACGGGTAGCCAGTGGACAAGTTTTCTGGTTGCTGATATATTTTCACGTTTGGCGATGCCTGTGGCTGCTCTCAAAGCATCATTCTTTACTGTCTGGAGTTTTCTAATGTTTGTTGAGGAGGTTCAAGCCAGGAGTGCATTGCAGTAATCTAACCTAGAC
The DNA here is from genome assembly GCF_040938575.1 of Ambystoma mexicanum. Taxonomy (NCBI): domain Eukaryota; kingdom Metazoa; phylum Chordata; class Amphibia; order Caudata; family Ambystomatidae; genus Ambystoma; species Ambystoma mexicanum. Next base: position 545,720,984 of record NC_090933.1, on the reverse strand, counting down.
CCCACTATTGCTCTGGCTATGGTGATGCAGTTTTCTTTTTGTTATGAATGGTCTGGCTGCCATGATAACATTTGAGTGGTAAGCTGCTGCAGAAGAAATTGTGCTAAAGTGTCTATTCATAGAGAGGTTTCAGTCAAGAAAGATCCCTAAGGTTTTAACAGCAAGTGCAACAGCAAGTGCAACATTGATGGGTGTGTTGTCAACAGAGAGTGAGTTGTATTTCACGTCCAGTTTTTTTAGGGTTCCTTGTGTGTCCAAGAGTAGAATCTCTGCTTTTTCTCCATTGAGGCATAGCCAATTTTCCGCCATCTAGGTTTGTATTTCAGCATTTATGGAGTTAAGAGATTTACTGTCTGCTTCGTAGTCCCTGTGAGGGGTATGAGGATCTACGTGTCCTCAGCATAATTTGTGTATGTGATGCCACATGCATCCAGGAAACTGAAGAGGGGCTTCATTAGAAGGTTGTATAAGGTAGGCAAGATGCAGAATCCTTGAGGGACCCAACACTTAATGAAGCTAGTGTTGGCACAAGCATTGTCTGAAAACACGTTCACTCTTTCTTGAAGAAATTAAGTGATCTAAGCTATTGCTGCCGGAGAGAAATTAGCAGCAGATGAGAGGTGGCGGCAGAGTGTATCATGGATCACCAAGTCAAATGTTGCTGACAGGTCTAGGAGCAGGAGGATGGCTCGTTTTCCTGCGTCCCTAAGGTCGTCTATCTGTTTTTTTAAGTCTAATAGAGCGTTCCGGTCCGTGGCCGGGCCTGAAGCCTGACTGCCTGAGACCTAGCAAGCTATTGGTTTCTAGGAAATTATGAAATTTGCAGGTAAGCTGCTTTGTCGAGTATTTTTAGTAAAAAGGGTACTGTCGTAATGGGACGGTAATTAGTTGGGGTGTTTGGGTCGAGAGTTGGTTTCTTTAAGAGGGGTCGGACCCAGGCTTCTTTAAGGCAGGCCAGGACTTTACCTGATGAAAAGGAGGCATTGATGAAGGCCATGATGAATGGTGTTAGGTTGATTATAGGGATGTTTTTGGTTTCCAGTACTTGTAGTAGGCACATTAGGAATTCTTGTGGATCTTCTTGTGTTTTTATGGTACGTTTTACCATTCCTGCACAGTAGTCCAATTCTTGCCTTATGCCTGAGACACTGTAAGTGTTGTCTGGATTATCTGTGGCATTTCCGTGAAGGACGAGCATTCGCAAACACAACTGGTCTGAGCCGTTTAAGTAAATGTTGTGAACAATTGGTGGCAATTGAAAGAGATGAGTGATTGTCAGATTAGCAAAACAATTTACTGCAGTTGTGTTTGTGAATTTAAATGGACCAAAGAGTTCTGTTTGTTGATCGTTATATGGGCCTACCCATCGTTGTGGAGAAGATACATTTGTGTCTTTCTTTTCTGATGGTTGTGAACTTGACTTTGTACTAGATAGTTTTGTGGTTGTATTGTTTGATGAAGGAGTTGGTTGTTGGTTTTTTAGTGGTATTGTTGGGAATATTTGTCTTTGAAAAGTTACCTTATTTTTCAGGTGCAGGGTACATATTTAGATGGGGGTGTATAGTGCCACTAGCCCATTGTATTCCATGATGCAAGGAATGTCAGCATTGACTTTGTTTGCATCAAAGTTAACTAGGAATAGACCATTGAGTGTACGCAGACATGAAAGTGCTACGTAACTCATACCTTCTTTATAGACTGTGCTGCCAATGTAAATCAATGCTCTAGAGTTAGACCTTGTGTTTTGGGAATGGTGAAAGCAAATGCAAGTGGCATAGAAAATAGCTCTCTGCATACATACATGTCTTTGAAAAGAAGGAAACGTCTTTTTGTTCAGCCAATTTGTTTACCCTCGGCAAGTCTGTCAAAGTTGATATTGAGAAACTGAATGTTGTTGTCATGCGAATATGTCTGTAAGCCAACAACTGTGCCAATTGCTCAATTGACTAAGCCTTGTTATACGTCAAGGTTATGTTTAAATATTACTCTGCAGTTTAAACACAAAGTTAATATTTTCTCCAATCCGACTATGTTGGGCATACATTTTTCTGAGCTATTTAGTCATGCTGTTGTGTGTTGACACATAGGAAGTGTCATGTCATGCACTTCTAGTTTGTCTTGGAGCTGATATACAGTATATAACATTGTTTCATCGAATTGACTACAGCTTGCAAGTCTTGACATTAAGGACATACATTTTAGATTATTTTGTGTTAATTGTTCCATGACATCAGGAACAGATGTGTTTCGCCCACATAGCTCATGGGATAGTCTACTATTTAATATGGATTTTGCATCTTTAGTAAGCAGTCCAGTTCTCATGGTTTTTAAAATGTTAGCATATGTGAGGTCTTCAGGCCATTGCATGTTTTGAGTTATTACTTTGAAGTGAAAATGTTGCCAGAGATTTACATTTTCAATGCTGCCAAAAGCACCACGGTATTCTTTGTGTCCTAATGTTTTGAAAATAGGGTGCCCTTTCACTGGCGACAAGTGTAGGAGGTCTCTGAAAACAACATGTTTTCCTCCAAACAGTTCCTCGTACTTGGTTTTTAGGACTTCTTGCATTCTGAGATTAATTAAAGCAAACATGAGGTTGGACACCATGCTTGCTTCATCTATCAGGGGCAGTTTCATTTGTTTACCTCAGTTGCAGCCTCTGCTGACAATGTGCAGTTTTCTAATTTGTTTTAGAGTTCTACGGGTAGGAATAGTAGTCAGTGTAAAGTGACAGCACCTATGTTGTAAGCAGCTAAACCTGTGGGGGCTGTTACTACAGCCGAAAGATTGTTGTTTGTTAAGTTTTGTAGAAATGTGCTGATTATTGTAACTAGAAATGGTTTGCCAGCGGTTTATAATTTGTACATGTAAAAGTTTTACTTTCATGTTTAAAATCATGCTCAATTTCTTGAGTGACTTCCAGATAAATGGTGAGTTGTTCATCATGTAGCTGAAATTCCAGAACTGACAAGTTTTCCTCAGATTGTTTATATTGATACATGGTATGTTCTACCTCAGCCATGGCTGTTTCAGCTTCATTTAGAATGAGTGGCTCTCAAAGTGGGTCTTGGCTTCCTGTAAAGGAAGGTTGACTGCCCTCAGGATTGTCTGTGTAGTTGAGCTTCAATTGCTTCCTCTTGTTGGTGTTCATTGGACAACATTTCTTTGTATTGTTTGAATTTGTTGTTTCTTATACTGCTTGTTTTGCTTTAAATGCAGCTTCAAATGAGTCAGAGTCACCTAATAATTATTGTTATTTTCTTTAAGGTTTAAAAAGTTGGAGTAGGGCCATGTAATACAGTTCTATATGTTGTTGAGTTTTAAATGATAACTTAACATGAATAATTAGAGTGGGTCAAGTTAGCTTCATTAGGCTTCCTTCACAAGTTGAAACTGAATATTTGCCAGTTGTCTCATTTGGTGTGACATTGTTTTTGTAAGTGGCGTTTTGGGCAATGTCGTAGAGACACATGTTTTCCAAAGTAGTACTTCTGTTTGGGTAGTATGTGTCGAGTAAATCATTTTTTTAAAATGTCCTGGCTGTTGGGATCCTTTGTGGCTATGTTTTCTATCTCTTGGCAGGATGTTAGTAATCTTTTTTTGGGATGAGTCTGGTCCAAGGTTCAGCAAAACAATGTGCTAATTACCATATAAGGCTGTACCTGTTAAATGGTCTGCAGCTTCATAGGACCTGCATTCTCTATGGGAGAGCATTTCTATACCGAAGCTGTACAATTTCTGTGATAGTGTTTTGTCAAATGATATGTCATCCCAGAGGTCCCTTAGCTCTGTTTTCTCAGCTGTGACATATCTTGCAACTGCAGTGGAATTGTCTGCAATGTATTGTATGTCTATGTTTGCATTCCACAAGATGGTAATGATTGCATTGTAATCATTGATGCACTTGGATGCTTCGTCCATTCTAATGTTGTATGCATTTTAGGGGACACTTAGGGGACACTTGTGTATGTAGGTCACTTTGTGTGGTTTCTGAAGGGATGTTGCAGGTAATGTATTTTTCAATAAATTGTAAAACAGTGACATCAGAATCTTGGCCAAATTGTGGAGCCTCTTTTATCCACAAAAGCATGTGGATGTGTGGTGCTCCTCTCAATTGGCATTCTTTTTCCAAAATAAGTGTTGTACTTCTCTGAGCATAGGGGTAGTTTTATTGCAGATTAAATGCAGCATGGCTATGAAGCAATGGTGAAAGTACCTTGATGCATTTACAAGGTCAAGAGAACAGAAGTCTCCTGGTGTTTTTATGTCTATTCCATCTTTATTTTGGTTTGCAGTGCGTAAGAAGTTGTGCAAATCATCCCATGCATACTCTGCATAACTTAAAGTAACAAACCATGTGGGTAGGCCTAGGTTCCTTAGCATACAACGTAAATTAGCGTGACGTCGGATCCAGTATTCATTTGTACCACGCATGTTTGCCAAGAGATTTGTGATACTTTACTGCAAAACCTCATCTTTGTCTTTTATTTTTTTAAGCAGTTGGGTAGCTGATATGTTTAAAAAGTTAGAGCCCCTTTTTAATGTGTGTGCAGCTACATAACATAGAGTTACTAGTTCACTTTTGAAGAGGAGGTGGAAAATAAATTCAACATTTTTCCTGAATGTGGGGTCTTCAGAATACATTTGTAAAGAGTGATATTCTGATTAACTGGACCTTTCATCATATTTTCCTCCTTTTCCTTTGGGAAAGAGTAGATGAAAGCAACGTGCTTCTACACTTTTTTTCCCATATGCTCATTGGGGATCTTTTGGCTTCATGCATTTGATATGTTTGTAATGCATCATCAATTGTGTCTTTGGAGTGCAGTGGGTGAATGGTATACTGATCTAAAATGTTGGCTGCTGTAACAGGATCGTCACATTCAAATTGGCCAGTTTCTGGTGACTCTTGAGTAATGTGGGTGGTTTATTTTATGTTTTCCTTTATGTTTATATCTTTTCAGTATTCGTTGCTTTCTTTTAGATATTGTAAGGCTTGTCTAACTTTGTTGTAGTCGACTAGTTGTTGCTAAATGTGTTTTTCTTTTGTTGGCACACCATTAACCAGTGTAATCAAAGATTGATCTATTGGCTGTTGTAGTCCTAGAGTTTGAACATTTTCTTTTAGGTGCAATAGTCAATATACTACTTTCCCACGGATGTCCTTTAGTAGCTCGGATGGAGGTAATTTGGCTGTTTGTGGTTAAAGGTGTATTATAGATTGAAATGGGTGCAATGTTTGTATTATAATGCTCTTGTACAAGTTAAGTTGTTGGAGAGCTTTTGAAAATGGGAATGTAAGTGTTTAGTGATAGCACGAGATGGCATTAGGTTATTGTCAAGCTTTGTGTTTCAGTACATGCCCAATCTTGAGGAGTTAGTTTTTTGTATTTACCTTCTGCTGTTAGATATAAAGCTAATTGGAACCATTGGGATTCTTCATTGTCTTCTATTTTGTAACCTAGATCCACTATTTTTGTGCTCTTTTAATGAAACGTTTTGCAGCAACAGACACATATTTGGTATGGTGTTTCAGAAGATGTGTTTAGAAACTTAGCTATTTCTTTTGTGTATCTGTGTATTAGGGTGTTGGTGTTTATCAGGTTTTCAGTGATGTTTTCTGAAGGTACACAATTCTCTTAGTCACCTTCCGTTTCAAAGTATTTACGTTGGATGCGCTCTATTTCTTTAAGTAGTTCTTTGGCTGTTCCATTTAGGAAAATGTTATTTAAGCTTTGCAGTTTTAGAGCAGGACAAAATGCATAGTATTGTCAATGCACAAGATTCTCTATAGTCAAATGGTGTGTCACTAACATTTTGATGCTGTGGAAAGTGCTTTTGCAAGCAGGTACCACATTTCAGGCTAATGAATGTCCTTGCAGACTAGTGTGGCTGGGCACTGGACAGGAGTCTATGGTTTGTAAAGTTTTCATTTTACTTGTGTGTTTTCATTTCGCATAGTGATTGAGGAATTGGCGTAAAGACTTAAAGGATTGTTGGCATGCATTACACATTCAGCTGCATGTCCATTTGTACACTGGATGGTTTGTTAGGGTGAAAGGAGCATTTGATTAAAAGTTTGTTGGGAACTTTTTTTCTATAAGGGTTTCCTTTTCCATAAAGGTTTGATCCACCATTTCATAAACTCAACCATTATTGTCTGTAGCAATTCTTTTTTCTTGTTTTTGTTTATAAGCTTCTTCAATGAAGTATGGTTCTGTGCTGCCTGTGTTCATCCATTCACCAACACAGAAGTTTGAAAAGGTCTCTATATTGACACTGCGCATGTTTAGAAGTACTTGTAATTTATTGATTAATTTAGTTAGTGGTTTCATTCTGTTTAAAATTAATATAAACAATGTTCTCTTTAGTAGAAAAGCAATGTCGATTAGAGCTTGCCGGATTACACTCCTGTGGTAGTTTTTAAGGGAAGATTGTGACTTTACAGATGTTTTTACAAGATTGTGAAGAACTGTACAGTGGAAAAAGTTTTGTAACATTTTTTTGGTTTGCTTTAACTTGACTACCTAACACTGGTAGTTAGACGTTTGGGTTTGTTAGTAGGTGAGCGTTTCTTTGTACATCATTTTTTACTTTTTGTTTCTGCAAGAAGGACCTTGCCTTCTTAAGTCATGGTTGGTTTATTTTTGTTGAGTGATTTTTCTAGCTTATTTGTTTTAAGGTTTTCTATACATTGTTTTAGAGGTGGATGACTATGTGGTGTACTTTTAGTCTTATCTGCTCTAGTTTTTCTTTCTTCTCCACAGAGTTACTGTTTGGTAAGCATTTTGTTGTGTCGGTTGGGAAGAGAGAAAGTTTGTATTGGGAAGTTCTGCAATGTTTGTGCATGTATAGTGCATGGGTGTGTGGGTGTGATTGTAGAGATGATGTTTGATTTTGAGGTGGTATATTAGGTGTGGTTGGAAAGGTTGTGGAAATACGAGTGTACAGAGGTGTGTTGGAGTTGAGTTAGTGAGGAAGGTAGTGGTAGTGCCATGAAATCTATCCAGTGATTGTGCTGTTTTGAGGAACAGAGTGTGTGTTGCAATGGTGGTGTTTAGATGGGAATAATAGGAGTTTGCATGGTGGAATATAATGGGCTAGAGTTAAAGAAATGTTGGTTTGAAAAAAGTTGTCTGGGGTAATATATATAGCGGCACTGTGTTGCTATAATAACATACATATACCTGGTCCATTAGTGTACTTACTTTGTCGGATGCGAAGGGTATTTGTTTTTCGATTCTTGATTGCAGTGATGTGCTTCTTTCCTGTAATTGTAAAAGAAAGTGTGGTAATGGCGAAGTACTGTTAGGAAGGAAGGGTTATATTTGTAACGGAAGGAGGAGTGGTGGGGAAAGGATAATAAAATTGGAGGATGGGTAAAAATTGTTGCTTTTAGGAGCATTTTCTTGAAATTTAAGAAATGTGTGTGTGCATTTGCAGAAGCTCTGTAACAATTTGTAAAAGCGTAGAAACGTTGATGGAATCGATTTTTAGTATATTTAAGTGGCAAAATTTTAAGATTTTAGTAGTATATGAATACTTGCCAACATGATGCATTATAATTTCTAGGTGTTTATGTAGTCCTAGAGTTTTTGTTTTCATTATGGTACTTGTAGTTCCACTTTTACCATTATAAACATTGGCGTACGAATCACAGAATGTAGAGAAAAAAGTAAGACTGCATAAGCACCTGAAGATTGGAATGAGTCCTGTTAGGAAGTGTAGATGTACTGTTAATGTATCAAACTGGCCCAGTTACAAATGGTGTACAAATCAGTTTTTCTTGCTTTTGCTTTGTTTTATGAAAAAGTGTCACACTGCTGCTGGAAATACAGATATCCATTTTTAACTTTCTTAAAAAGACTTCCAAAACATATTTAGAAAAGCACAGCATTACACAGTTATTTGGAATACATGTCTTGTGTTTTTACCTTTGCATTCTGGGACATATGGTTCCTATTTGATAATGGGTGAAGTCAATTGGAATTGGTAGAATGCAAAGGTAAAAAGAAAGACTTAAGAAGCACTAATAGGTAGGAATGGGTGATGTTGGGATGTATGCATGTGCTGCCAATATATTACACTGTGAGATATTAAGTGTCATTTCAAAATGGTGTACATGTCTATTTTATCTGATGTTCTCTTAATTTATTGAAAAGTTACAAAGTGCTGCTGTACATGCACATATGCATTTTCTAACTTTCATCAACATGCTTGTAAAAAGAAACATTTAGAAATGCAGAGCATTGTAACTGTTTGCTGCTTCATGTGAGCAGGTGATGAATGATGCACTACATGGCATTTGTTAGAGTGGTTAAAAAAAGACAATATGCATATGTGAAGCCTATTGAAGGGGGGTAGCGGAAACCCTATATATATATATATATTTGTGAGAGTTCAAGAAAATATTATTTAAAATATAAGCATACCTGTACTATGTTTTCTTAGATGTAGATCTTGCTGAATTTGAAAATAGAAATCTTTGGCAGTTGCACAGTAGTTTTTGATGTAGATCTCTTTCATTAACAGGAGATATGTACTCTAAGAGTTAAAGTGTACACATGAAGCGTTGAAGGGAGATGACAGGGTTAGGTGTAGAAGTTATGGATGTGATTGATGGATGTTTGACTCTTTCAAAGCAGACAATGAGGGAGTGTTTAGAACATGGATGTGGAAAGTGTAGAAGGGCTGCCCTCTGCAAACGGGTCTAGACAATTTTGGTGTCACCTACACTAACTACGCAGATAACACCCAAATCCTCGTACCCATCACTGGTGACTACGATACCGACTCAAAACATCTTAATCATATCTACCTAATAATCCAAGTATTGATGGCCACAGATGGCCTCTGCCTGAACGATGATAAAATTAATGTATTTCTCATTGGATCCCAGACTAAACTAAATAAATAAGATACATAGGCCCTCATTACGACCCTGGCGGAATTCGAAAAACGATGGCGGAAATGTAATACCGCCATCGAATACCGCTCGTTGCGATTATGACCCGTCACTGTAAAGTACAATGCCATTAGCGACACCGTAGTGAACGCCAACGCTAACTGCACCAAGTACGCGTACGCGCGCCTTGCAAAACCGTAATTTCCACCATGGCGCAACGGTACGCGAATTCTGACCCTAGCGTACATTTACTTAACGCAATCAAGCATGGCGGAAAGTACCATTCCGCCATGGTGAGAATTACGGCATCGCAAACCAACCGTAAATGGCCCTACTGAGTGCCTGTACTCCACTCCCTGCCCACATTGCACAACTCCTCGTAGGCGCAATGTAGTCACACTATGCAACCAGTGAAATGTACAAGTCACCCATGCATGCCAACGAACAAATGCATGCAGGGGCTCCAAGTGCCTTGTGAGTGGCCATCCATATTTGGCATGTCACCATTGCCGTACTGATGCAGCACAGGCATGTGAAGGTTCAAGTACACCAAAATGAACTGAAATATTCCATGAGTCAAAACAACAATAGTCCCCCATCGCTTGCCACCAGTGTAAATCAACATTCAAAGCAGTATCCTGAGGGAGACTGCACCAGCCCTGTACTCTTGCCAGTAGACAAACCAACCATCAGCATAAGCATGTACCACACAAGTTGGCAGAGTGACTGAGCAGCCAGGCTCATCTCAAGAGGGGCCAATGGGAGCTGTAGGGCACAGATGGCACGAATACAGAAGCAATTCCAATGGACCTGACCTCAGTCTCCCTCCAAGAAACGCACGCAAACACAGGCACCTGTGACCAGCCATTTTCTGATAATCCCATCATTCCACCAATCCACCTGGCTGACCGGCATCTGTTGCACAAAAGCTAATCCCCCGCCCCTGAGCATGACATCATAAAAGCAGTCATAATGGCAGCCCCTATCCCTGACCTTACTGGGCTTCGTAGGCAAACGCGGCCAGTACAGTACCACGCAACTCTACTCAGAAGCCGGAACCCAATGCAGATCATCTCACAATACATCGCGCCACAAATCGGAATATGCTACATTACTAGCAAAGAATAACGCTACACGGTTAATATCTGAATATAAATTTAATGCACATCAAAATCACCAAGCCCATACAGCTATTTGCTCATAAACTCCCAAATAATTTTAATTACTGTGGGCAGCATCCGCAATAAATGACCAGCTTCTTCTTGTGTGACGCCCTGTTCCTTCATGGTACACAGGGGCTACATTTACGTTCAAAAAGGCAACATGGAAGCGCCTAGAACCGCAGGGCCGTCCCATGAAGTAGGCACTAGTCCAGCTGAAAGGTTGATATGTTGCTCCTATCCACTAGTACTGCGTAAGGGCATGTGGCCCATTGGCGATCGTCCCATAAGATCGTAATGGTGCTCCACTGATTAACTCGAAGCTGCAGGTGTCGACTGTAAAAGCCATCTGCAGGAGTGGCGTACAGATGGCAGCGGCAAAAGGGGAGGAGATACCTGTCACCCAAATGAAAAAAAAAATAATAGTATGGGCATCCGAACTTCATATGTATTACTCACTTCATTCAACACACTAAATCTACAACCATATGCTTGCTAGCCCACTCAAAAGGATTAATTTCACCCAAAAATCACTTGCGAATCATAACAATATAAATCGAGGTGAATACACTATTACAAACGAGTGTTTGTGTGCATGCGTCTGTTAAAACAGAATCCATTAGATGGGATTAGTAACGTGCATAGACACAAGTGTTTGAAGGCGCGTCGAGACAGGGAGGGTTCAACAAGGGCAGATAGACGATGGTCCCACTATGGCAGCTTTGCATCACATAGCGCAGGGGAAGGGGATAGATTCCAAAAAGCCATGTACATGGCAAACACTCAATTAAATCATCTGTCCATGCATCCATTCATCATTCCCTCATCCCGGTATGAAAACGCCTGAATATTTACTCACATAACATTTGAAATTTCCATTGAGTCTGTGCGTAATGCAGTCTGCAAAATCCACTGTGCTCCTGCCCGGATTTCTAGTGTAGTGAAGTAACATGTATTTGGGAACGTCCTGCCTTATCGTCCACTACGCTATTGCGCATCCCATTCAATTCATATCAATCATTGCATTCTCGTCATGGGCCCTGTCCCAAGGACATTCAACAATAGAACGTTATATTTCCAGTCAGACCTGTGGGCGTCTCCTCGCCGCTAGTTGAAAACCAAAATCGCTGTCCTTCGAATTCCTCATTTGCAACATCACGTCGAAAAGGCATCTGTGAACGCTTGAATTCACAAATACATCTATGTAGTGCGGCTGTGTGTGAAAATGGTAACTGGCTTCAATCACTAATGGGACTCCCCGCCCGTCGGTGAACGTCGGTACAGTGCTGCATGAGGGTCCACCGTTGATCGAGTACTACATTCCACTGACCCTTCACAAGTTTGTTCGCGACTGCAAATATAGTATGTGAAACAATGGGACCATAGCAGAATTAACATATAAACCAATATTTCACTGCCATCGGGATTAAATACATGATTGTAATTGCAAGATGCCATGCGTCAAATTGCAGCGTTGTGTGCGGGACGTGCTCGCCCAAAAGTTATTGCAGCTGGCACAGGTGGAATGAATCACCACAGGTGGAGGCTATACAGCCTGAAAACACATAAATTGCACACCCAACCCCCTCCCACAACCACACCCACTCCAAAATGCTACCGACAGGACTAGCGATGTTGGGCCTGGGGGACCTGATAGCACTGCAAGTACTCCAACTTCAAGAAGAAGACGAACACCAACTACTACAACAACCGGCCGCACAGAGGAGACGCAGGAGGAGGAGGAGGAGGAGGGCAAGGCAGGGGCAGCAAGGCCCACCAGCACAGCCACTACCACCACGCAGGCAGCCCGCAATCCCACGCCTCCGAGCTAATCCGTTCAACCTCACTGCTGAGCAGATCCACAACCTCTACCGTTTGGACCGGGACACCATAACCGCCATTGTCAACATGACACACGCTGACCTTGTCAGCATGATAGATAGCCCAACCGCCATCCCACCCCTACTGAAGGTGGTGTCTGTACTCCACTTCCTGGCCACAGGCACCTACCAGCACACAGTCGGACAGTTGCATGGCATTTCACAGCCACTATTGTCACGGACACTATTCCAAGTGCTTGATGCCCTCCTGAAGCACACAGACGACTACATCTCTTTACCACGCTCAGAGCAGGAGATTACAAAAACAAAAGTGGGATTCCATGCACTTGGCGGCATACCGGGTTGCATTGGTGCCATCGACTGCACCCATGTGGAATTGGTTGTCCCACATGCCATGGAGGTCCAGTACCGCAACCGGAAACAATATCATTCTATCAATGTACAAATGGTGTGTGACTCCAACAGGATCTTTACACATTGTTGTGCCCGATTTCCAGGATCAACCCATGATTCTATGGTCTTGAGGAACTCTACAATACCACGCTACATGGAGCGACACGCAGGGCACCGATCCTGGCTACTCGGTGAGTCTCATTTAATGCATGAGAATGTGGGGTAGGTGATGCGTCAATGACCTGGCAGGAAGGGGGGGGATGCGTACGTAGCAATGTCATTCCACAAACATCCTTTATTGTCCACATACAGGTGATGCCGGGTATCCACTGAAGAGATGGCTCCTTACACCAAACCGGAACCCACAGAACCAGCATGAGGAGGACTACAACCATGCCCACTCACGTACCCGTGTAGTCATAGAACAGGCATTCGGCCTACTGAAGGCTCGTTTCCGCTGCCTCAGCAGGTCTGGCGGGGCACTCCTGTACCGCCATGAGAAGGTTGCAAAGATGGTCATGGCATGTGTCATGCTACACAACATGTGCGTACGTAGAAATGTGGCCATGCCCCCTGACGCAGAACTGCAAGCACCTGAAGATGGTCATGATGAGGGTGGGGATGTGGCAGCACCTCAAGGAGTCCGCGAGGCACAGGAGGCCCGTGAAATTCATCAGAATCTTATAGATGCATGCTTCTAGCACTCACGCCTGGTGGCTGTTACATGGACACGGGACTTGTGGCACTGTGTGTGTCTGGAACATGCACAATGTGGACTGTACGCCAAGAAAGGCCTCGTACACAAAGATCAATGTCCACACATCTCATTGGATGAATATGAAGAAATGTATAGCAAATGTGAAATGATATTACACACCCAATCGACCCGCCACCCAAAAAAGCCCAACACACCCCCTCCACCCTCCTACCTCCCCCCGAACACCAGTGTCCAAAGATGCTCATTGTCAGTGGGCAGACGCTATTGCAAGCCCCCTCTCCGGGTATCAGGGGCACCCCTGCCTGTGGAGCGCAGGTTCCTCCCAGATCTACGTTGGGGGCTGCCCTGGACGGAACTTGCAACGGATGATGACTCTGCCTGCTCACGTCCATGCATGTCCCTAAGGGTTTGTGAGAGCTCAGTGAGCACACGGCGCACAGCGGCAAGTTCACCACATACGTCTTTGGACGTCGCATGCAGTTCCCCCCTCAGGCTCTCGGTGCTTCTCTCCATTTGTCCTCTCAGGCTCTCGGTGCTTCTCTCCATTTGTCCCCTCAGGCTCTCGGTGCTTCTCTCCATTTGTCCCCTCAGGCTCTCGGTGCTTCCCTCCATTTGTGCCCTTAGTGTCTCGGTACTTCGCTCCATTTCTGCCCTAAGTGTCTCAGTAGATGTTTCAATGGCTGCCTTAGAACCCCCACATTCAGCAGCATGCTCCTTGAGGAGCGTGGCCAGTTGCTGCTGTTGCACAATCATCTGCTCGAGGGACTGTTGCCTCTGCTGGGCCATGCCCATTTGCGGTGGTGTCACAGAGGGGCTGATCACCTCATGTTGCCTTGCCACAGGCCTTGTGGGGGTTGGCCAGTCGTCGTCTTGTGGGTGCCCCTGCGTGGTTTCCTCATGGTGTACGGGATGAAACAAACAGGGGGATTGAGACAGGTCATGGATGGGTCCTACATCGACAGCACCGTTTTCTGTGTCGGAGCATGCTGGCATGAAAGCAGTGTCACCTATGGTGCTGCTGCCACCAGAAGCAGTGCCTTCTGTGGCATCCATTGGGGGGACCTGTGGTGCTGCTGTTGTGGACATGCTGGCTGCTGGGGTGTCTGTTGAAGTCCCCTCCAGTGTGCTGCCACTTGATTTGTGCTGCTGCCGTGTCTTGATCCGTGCAGCTGAGGTGGAGGGTCTTTGGCCGTTGGTCTTGGCCCTCTTTGCAGGTGTGCTGGTAGGGGTGTCCTGAAGCTCGTCGTTTGAATCGGACCCTGTGGTGGAGTAAAGGAGGGCGAGCGTTATTTATGGGTCTGTGGAAATTGGAATGGCAATGTATCACATGCATTGGGGTGGTACCTGAGGGTGATTTGGGTCAGGGCCTTGGAGGTGGTCTCATTTTTGTGTGGATTGAGGATGCAGTTATTTTGCAGCCTGCAGTTAGGGTGTGCATGCTGCACATGTAGAGGGTGTTTTTAGGATTTTTACTTATTTATGTATTTAATCTGACTTTTAAAGGGTGCTATCATGGCAATGTATGTGGACGTTCTCCTGGACATGTGTTTCTATTGCACTATGGGGACACATGGTACTTCACATGATTGGACATTGTGGATTTAGCATTGTTTTATTTGGGCCACCTACCTGATTCTTCGGATGTCTGCACTCCTTTCTCCATCCCTCCGACTCCCTCTATGCTCTCCATTCCAATGGTGGAGGCACAGATTTCTTCCCAGGGGGTCAACTTGATGGGTGATTCCGATCCTCCCCCGGTAGCTGTGGCAATGTTTCGGTTGGCAGAAAGTATGCTCCGGACGCGTATCCGCAAGTCGTCCCATCGCTTTCTGCATTGCTGTGGGTTGCGGGGTGCGGTCCCCACCGCACTTACCCGCTGTGCCACCAGGGCCCTTATGGCCTTCTTGTTCACAAGTGCCGTCCTGGTCATTTGCGTTGAGAAGACGACGGCAGCATTCTCCTGGAGGGTCTCTGTGAGCACGGTGAGTTCCTCATGGGAGAAGTGGACCTGCCGCTTGCGATCGCACGCTTTTTTAGCAACTTTTCCCATATTTATTTTTTTAACTGTGGTGGCTAACGGGTTGGGATGTGTCTCAGGGTCGGATTTTTAATGGTTGTGTTGGGATTCTGATTTTATAGGTGTACGGCGTGCTGTTTCCCGTTCCGGCCCCATGTTTTTACTTCCGTTTCCGTATATTTACGGTGACCGTAATTTGCGCTGACCGCTCATTACGGTGACCGCTAAGATGGGTGGCGAAATTGCACCTAGGGCGGCGTACGACGGCGGTAAGGGGCGTTTTGGGGTCATTTCCGCCATCGCCGACTTTGCACTTCCGCCATGGCGTAATGCTCGTGCCCGATGGGTCAGAATTAGCTGCACTTTACTCCATCGTGCAATGGCGGAAACGCTATTTACGCTATGGCGGTCATGTCAGTTACTTTCCGCCAGGGTCGTAATGAGGGCCATAGATGGAAACCACATTAATGTCTCCAGGGATGTGAAAAACCTTGGTATCTATCTTGACTGCTCACTGACCTTGTCCAGACAAGTTAATGTAACACCCTCTACCACAGCCATACCTGTAAACTAATCAGTGCCTGCAGACCATTCCTATCGACAGCAAACTGTACTTCCATAGTCAGAGCATTGATTCTATTTAAACTAGATTATTGTAATGCCTTGAACTTAGAAACTAGTCAACGTAACCTAAATAAAAATTGCAAATACTTCTGAATATTGCACTCAGAGCTGCAATGAATATCCCTAGAACCCACCACATATCAGCAGCAAGAAGTAACGCACACTGACTATCAGTCAACAATAGAATCACCTACAAAACCCTTGCACTCACACACAAATGTCTCTACATCTCAGCACCCAAATACCCGGCCGTTAAATTCTCCAGAAACATCTCAGACTGACCTATTAGATCAATACATTCACACCGCCTCAAGGTCCCTATGTTTAAGTTACAGAGAGTGGACGGCATAGGTGTAGAGGTTTGGATGTGATTGATGGATGTGTGACTCTTTGAAAGCAGCCAATGAGGGAGTGTTTAGAACATTGAAGTGGAAAGTGTAGAAGGGCTGCCCTCTGCAAGCGGGTCTAGTCAATTTGGGTGTCACCTACACTAACTATGCAGATGACACCCAAATCATCATACCTATCACTGGTGACTACGATACTGACTCAAAACTTCTTAATCATATCTACCTAATAATCCAAGCATTGATGACCACACATGGCCTCTGCCTGAATGATGATAGAATTGATTTATTACTCATTAGATCCCAGACTAAACTAAATAAATAAGATACGTAGGTGGCAACCACATTAATGTCTCCAGGGATGTGAAAACTCTTGCTATCTATCTTGACTCCTCACTGACCTTGTCCAGACAAGTTAATGCAACAGCCTCTACCACAGCCATAGCTGTAAACTAATCAATGCCTGCAGACCATTCCTGTTGACAGCAAACTGTACTTCCATAGCCAGAGCATTGATTCTGTCTAAACTAGATTATTGTAATGCCTTGAACTTAGAAACTAGTCAACATAACCTAAACAGAAATTGCAAATACTTCTGAATAATGCACTCAGAGCTGCAATGAATATCCCTAGAACCCACCACATATCAGCAGCAAGAAGTAACGCACACTGACTATCAGTGAACAATAGAATCACCTACAAAACCCTTGCACTCACACACAAATGTCTCTATGGCTCAGCACCGAAATACGTGGCCGTTAAATTCTCCAGAAACATCTCAGACTGACCTACTAGATCAATGCATTCACACTGCATCAAGGTCCCTAGGTTTAAGTTACATAGAGCGGACGGCAGCAGCTTCCCTGTTCTAGCCGTTAAATCTTGAAACGCCATGCCAATAGACCAAAGATCAGAACCGGCTTATTCCTGCTTCAGGAAGGAAGTAAAATCATGGCTCCTCACTCATGAGACACCATAAGGATAAACCCTATTGGCTGCCACCTGTATACTTACAGGCTTACTAACTTAGTACCTCAAATTCACCATCTATATTCCTAGACTTAGTTACCAGTATTCCTCCCCTACCTTACATATACTATGTCTCCCTTCCACAGTGCAAATCAAAGTAGCATCCGATTCAAAATTTTAGACTATATGTAATGTATTTCTTAGTATACCCCTTTACTGTATATCTTAATGTACAAATCAATCTATCACCCGATTCGATATCTTAGACTCTATGGAATGTGTTCCCTAATGTACCCCTCTACTGTACATCCTAATGTGCAGCTTTGCTATGTAATGCACTTTGTAACATTTAAGAATGCTCCCAGATGCCGTCAGGCTTGGTGCACTATATAAATAAACAAATCCAAAAATACAAAATACAAATACAAAACTGTGTGTGCTTTTGTTTGCGATGTTGGCATGCCCATAATGAGAACATTACATTTGATTGGGCCATCATTTTTTGGCGAGATGGAGTCCATCTGATGTGGGTAGTCAGATTTTTGTGGAAAACATTCAAAGTGTTTTGAAGCAGTTTCTGTGAAAGTGAGAAGAAATAATTAAATATCAGTGAAAGGTTTCCTTACTTTATTTTGTAAAAGCAAAAATAAAAAAAAAGCCTAAAACCCCTAAAAACCGTTCTTTTAAGAGCCACCTTTTTTTTACGCAAAACAAATGCAATGATCGCAAGTGTACCACGTGCAGAAATCTGTTCATATCCACTGACTACTGCGCTGTCCGTGGACTATGCAGGTTGTGAAATGTGGCCCCTAAAGGAAACTTTTTTGTTTGTTTATATTTTTTAGCATTTTTTCTCAGGAAAGGGAAGGTAGGGGAAGGGAAGGCAGGAAAGGGGCACCAACCATGGGGATGAAGGGGCAGGTGAAGAGAGGAAGATGTTGGGTGGGCAGTGTTATTCCTGCTCCTTGACTGCAGCCTGGAAAGCACTCTGAAACTGCTTCCCGCTACAGATCGGTGCTTCACAGTACATGCATAGCACTGTGACTCTTGAAAGGTAAGGGTCAACAGCATTTTGTATGGCCTGCAAAGCTGCCACTGGAATCCTCTGCCCCAAAGGAGCATCCTTTGTAGTGAGCTAAAACTAGGAGCTCTGGTGTCCTTCATTTTTAGAGGGCTCGGTGGCAGAAGGACTAAACTATATATAACAAAACAAGAATACCACAAACCAACTACCCGTCTTTGCCCACCAAGATGTCATACAGCCTAAATCACAACATTTATCTAGCTAACAAAGCTAAAATAGACAGGGGTACCAAAAGATGTAAAAAGAAGAACATACTTTTAATATTATCTAATACATAATCATTCACAACATAACATGATTTAAAAAAAAAGACCAGAAAAAATGAATCAGCAAAGTCAAAAAGTGATAACATATGAGAAAAGGCTGCTTATCACAGTTAAACGTGAGGTTAATACTTCTACGTGAGTGAGTGTACATATTTAGCATTCATTCACTTGTTTTAGCATTACTTCTTCTCATTGTTAGCATGTCTACATCAAAAATATTTGTTTGAGACAGCAGTATCGTGTCGACCATTGGATGTGTTTCTAGGTCCAACAATTTTTTGAAGAACCTGTGTGTAGATCTATCTAAATCACATGTCTTGTGGGCCTGTCTACTATTAATTCTATATGACGTGCCCACTGTGGTTCGTCATACGTAAAGACTTGGCTTTTCAATGTTTCATGGCCATCTAAAAACCAAACAAACATATATTTGTTGTTATTTTCATGTACCCTAATATCTGTCATAATGTCGGCTGGACCGTGACTAACCTTTATATTCTTTTCAGCACTCAAGGAATGGTGACTTTTTCAATGTTCACTGTTTTGGTCTGTAATTTCTTCTCAAACTATAGAGAATAGACATGAATATAAGTTGTCTTGTTCAC
This sequence comes from Ambystoma mexicanum, assembly GCF_040938575.1. Taxonomy (NCBI): domain Eukaryota; kingdom Metazoa; phylum Chordata; class Amphibia; order Caudata; family Ambystomatidae; genus Ambystoma; species Ambystoma mexicanum. The sequence continues at coordinate 545,702,055 of NC_090933.1, read as the reverse complement.
ATTTACTTTCATGAACATGTTTATTAATAATGTGTCCAAGTGTGTTCAAAAAGAAACTATTTCAGGAACAGTTCTCTTTAAGAAAAAACCCAGTGTTTATTCCGAGGTTCATGTTTTAATTAATTGCAAATTCAACGTTAGTTATGCTTTGCAATTGCTGTCATCTAGCATACATTTTTTATTTTTGCAGTGCATTCAATTTTCAATAGAAAATAGTACCTTATTAGTATTCAGTTGTTGTGCATAGTAAGTCGCTCTAGACCAAAAGGGGACGTGCCCTCATTGAATTTCCAGTTATGACAAATGTATTGGTCCATGCGCCTGTAGGCCCAGAACGAAGTGTTTGATTTTTGTATGGCCCTTGTAACTGAATACCATCTGATTGGATTGCTTATAAGTACACTTTCATATAGTGTTACTAAGATGCCGCTCAGGTGTGAGGCTTTTCTGCTTTCAACTGTATTGAGTGCAAAAAAGCCTAGTTTTTTATGATGGAATCCTAAATGATTCTTTGTCGTTTCTCCTGCATGTGAAACAAACCTTTGTTAGCATATGATTAATTTCTTCTCATTGTGCCATGTATATGGCAGAGGCTGCTTCTAGTTTACCGCACTCGCGGAAAACCTCCAGTGTTGTACCATGGAACATCACGTGACCGAGTACTATAGATGTATTAGTACTGGCACGTCTGATCTGATCACGTGATTAACATGTATCTGCCATCTTGGATAGGTGTCCAAGTGTGTGTACGTATTACTGAGGGTGTCTGGTGTGCAAACCGTCCTTTCCAGATGTATCAACATCCTTATGTATATATGGGGATAACACATTTCAAATCCTCTAGGGAAAACTCTAACACAACTTTTTGCAGAGAGCGGGCAAATATTCAGGTCTCAGTGCGTCATTCTTTTGTATTTTTTATTTGAACGTGGTCAACCTATGTCTACCCTCATGCAGCAGCCAATCAAAATGTGATGTGTGCTGTAAAATGCTGCAATGTGACTAATACATTTAAAGTGCATAATGTTACATCGGGATAATTATAATTTTTGCAACAGGCAACAGAGCCAGTGCTCAAACAGATGTGGGGGCCTCTAGGTTTATTACGAATCCAAACTTTACATCAAAGAGTTCAAATTAAAGGGGTCCCTAGATCTTGAGTGGGAATACCCAGGCCGAGTGCTCCCCCCAGAGATTATTAAGGGGCAGCAAAGGGGCAAAAACTGGTGTTAATTAGTTAATGAATGAATAGACCCCACTCAATGGCGATATTCAGGCCTTCTTTTACCAAGTTGAGGTCATAAATCAATTTCTGTTCTAACTTCCTTAAGGTCAAATCTCTATCGCCTCCTCTTGGGTGTGCTTCAACTTTCTGAATTATAAACCAAACAAATTCTTCCTGGGTGTGTTTGGCCAGTTTAAAATGGGCCACCAAAGGTTTATCATCTATCATGTTCTTCACACATGACCTATGTTCACATATCCTCTGTTTTACAGCCCGTTTTGTCTTGCCAATATATAGCAAGCCACAAGGACATTTATTTCCATAGAGCGCCCATATTATGTTGCATTTCGTACATTTATTTATTTATCCAATGGTCGACACGATACTGCTATCTCACAAAGAATTCTGTTGATGTAGACATGCTAACAATGAGAAGAAGTAATGCTAAAACAAGTGAAGGATGGCTAAATATGTACATTCACTCACGTAGAAGTTCTAACCTCACGTTCAACTGCCAAGATTGATCTGTGATAGGCAGCCTTTTCTCATGTGTTGTCATTTTTTGACTTTGCCGATTCATTTTTTCTGGTCTTTTTTAAATCATTTTACGTTGCGTATGAATATGTATTAGATAATATTAAAATATGTTCTTCTTTTTACATCTTTTGCTACCCCTGTATCCTTTGTGGTGACAGAAGCAGATGAAGATGATGGGGTGGGAGAAGTCAACCTGCTCTTAACTGAGAAAGGTATTGCCTTTCTCAGTGCTCTTCAGTGGGACGATTTGGTGTGGCACCTAATGGAACTAGTCCCGTAGGAATACAAGCCAGGTTTCGCTTGACTGACTACAACTTTGCACTCAGTGCATCGAACCTTGCTTGCATGCGCCTTGGGACATTTCCAACAGCGGTGAAAAATGTCTACACCCAGGACTCACTCCAAGTACTGCTGACAGGGACATCCTCCACTTCATCCTCTTCTTTTTCTTGATCCTCCTCTGTATCACTGCACCTGTTCCCCTCTTGAGTCCCTCCTGGTTGTTGTGGTGATGGCCGTGGTGATGTTGGGAGTGTTTGGGAAGCAAAGATGGCCATAGCAAATGCCATTGCAGAAGGTTTTTGAGAGTTTGCAAAGCAGGTGTTCTCCAGATGCTCTCTCATGGACAGCCAGATTGAGAATGACGATAAATAATGGGTGGGTCCCTTTACAGGAACCGTCCACTGGCAGTCATGCTGTTCGGGGAACTACAGAGTGGAAAATAGGCATTGGAAAGTTGTAAAAAGCTGATAGATCAACATAGAATGGGCCTGCGAGCTGTGCAAGGGTAATGTTTCTGCTTGAAACACCATAGAGTGGCTGGAAAAGCACTTTTAAACTGTCCATGGCCTCGGACACCATCCATGGACACCACTGTCACGCCGCATGGGTGAGGTTACATGGTGACGTCCCTGGACGTCCACGGTCCAACGTGCATTCCCGGACATACTTCAGGCCGAAAATCTCAGCGCGCATGCGCCGGTTGTCCTTAGAAGAGGTGTGGATTTCATGGACTAATTACAATGAAATGGACATGTCCGGACCTCCTCTGTGTCCGCTGACACTTAATGGGAGTTTTTAAAAAACAAGGGAATACCACACAACAATAAAAACATTTGTAGTACAAAACGTATATTTATTTAAGAAATGGATGGGGTATTAGAATGGGAAGCATAACTGAGAGAATTAACTGGGAGAATTAGGCATTTGTGTGGAATAATCATGAGGGGAGGAAGGGACTGAGGTTTCATCAAATCTTCTTTGATTAAAATGTTCAGAATTGGATGGGGATGTTTGCTGGGGACAAGGGGTACACGTGTAAGTAGAACAGTGATAAGTAACATTTTTAATCAGGTGGTTTTTGACGTATTGTAAAAGTTCATTGACATCATTACTTAGTTTATCCAATTTTGTTGACAAGTTCTTGATTTCAGTATTTACATTCAGGGATACGACTTCTCTTTCTGATCCTAGGGACTGCAAATGATGAAACTGGGGTGTGCTTTCGTCATGAACACTATGTACTGTAACATAAATAGAAATAATTATTTTTCTATGGTGTGTACGAAGTTTGTTGACAGTAAAATATGTATTCCATACCATTGGAGATGTTGTCGTCACTCATTTCTCTTCCAATCACTCTAGTTGTGCTTGCGATTTCTGTGGCCAAAAAAGGACTTCTGTCTTCTAACACATGTTAATGTAATGAAAGCTAATAAAATAAAAATAAATGCAATGCACTTACTATTTAGTGAGAATGTCTTGTCCAGTAAGCACCTACTGTTTCTTAATCTGTATCCAAAGTCGTACTGGGGAGATTATATGAATTATAAAGTTATGGTTTGTGATTGGTGCATTCCATTGCAATGTGTGTTACGTAAAATACATTTGTATTTTTAAACGTGAGTAGTTCTACAAAAAGGTATACTTATATATTTTCAACATTACTTGTGATTGTAGGTACATCTGTTTGTTGGTTGATGGTCACATGATTTTTGGGTCTCCCCTGTGATTTTATGCTTGCAATTGCCATCTGCAGACTACTGCGCTGTTCGCAGACTCCATAGCTGCCACTTTGGGGGGGAGTACCATATAAGGAACTTGTTGCAGATTAAGGGTGCAGTAGTAAAACCCATAAAAGTCACTGAAAAAACTTTGTTAAAGGGACGTTATGGTTGAGTTGCACTAACAAATACCCATGAAATTCAGTGAAAAAAGTTATGGTTAAGTTGAACTAATGAAAACCTATCAAATTCAGTGGATACACTATGTTAAAGGGATGTTGTGGTTGCAAGTAAACCCGGAAAACCTAAGAAAGTTGCCAGTTATCGTATGCTAAGCAACCGTAACTCACACCACCTACCTGCACTGCAAAGACTAACACCCAGGACATCAAAGATGACCTCACAAATTCCATTGATGGCATCACATATCTGGGCCACTTGTTTTTGTTCACGGACATATCTAGGCCAGGTGGTTGTGTTCACTGACAGTTAGAATTTTAAAATTCAAAAGGTGCTATAAATCTAGACGTTAACCTTGTCATATGTTGTTAAAGTACTTTTCTTGGGGTTTGTCTCAGCTACTGTTCCACACACATGGGGCAATAAGCAGGCCTCAAACACACAATTCATTTGTATACATGAAGTTGAACTTTAATGTTATTAACATTTTCTGGTGATGCTGTTTCTTTCACATTTGTGATGTCATCTTTGATGTCCTGGGTGTTAGTATTAGCAATGCACGGTGGCGAAAGTTATGGTTGCTTATCTTACCATAACTGCCGAATTTCAGGGGTTTTTCGGTTTTACTTTGAACCATAACGTCCCTTTAACAAAGTTTTTTTTACTGAATTTGATAGGTTTTTAGTAGCGCAACTTAACCATAATGTCCCTTTTAACAAAGTTTTTTCATTGATATATAGATAGATTGGCGACCTCAGATTTAAGTCTCATCACAGAAGTGCTACAATTTTACACAACATTTCAATGAGCTAATGAGGTGCAAATATCAATTTATGCATGATGCTTGTTCCACTCTGCTTTTCACACAAGTGGTGCGATTGAACCTGTTTTTTTTAATAATTATAGGCATTGCTGATATATTTATCCTGGATGACCGTCTGCGGTATAATTTTCTTTAAAATATATTTACTTTGCTTCATTTCTTTAGTCCTTCGAGTGACCAGCAGTACCATGAAGGGTGTGACCATCATTTTGCCAATAAGTGCATCAACATTGTCTGTGAGTTTACCACTGTCAATTTAGAAGCATGGATTAGTGGTTCTCTTTGTTTTGGAAAGCACTTCATGCCATTCTATTCACTGAGTTTGTGCGCGCTGGTGCCGCTGCCTTATCGCCAGTTTCCTTGCTCCTATCTCATGTTTTATATTTTGCTTTAATATTATTTATGTAATTCTGCTTTGAAATGCCACCTTTTTGTTTGATCTTTCCTATTTGCTTTGGTAGAATGCGACTTCTTAAAATTCCATTCGTGCAAAAGTGAGGTCCATGCACCTTTCCAAAGGGAGACAATGGCATTCCAATCAATTTAAACATCTTGCCTTACAACAATGTACCCTTGCGTTTCAACGTGAAAAGCAAATTGGCTACTTTTGTTTTTGGGCTATTTTAGAAACGTTCCATGTATTTGTCATTTGTTGACCTTTGGATGATTGAAAGACACATTAAGCTGTTTTCTTATGGTCCTCACTTGCGCAAGAGCCACACAAGTAAACAAAATAACATTTCAACGCACACCAGAGAATGAAATGCCAACATCATTCGCCATGAGTTATGTCTTGTGAAGCCGTAACAAAGCTATGTCATCTCCTGTGGATTATCGATGAAATCTTAGAGATAAAAAATACTGTCCAAAAGCACACAAACCGAATACCAGCAAGCAAAAAACTCCTGTCGACACTCTAAGTAGAAGAAACCTTCCTGAGAGAACAACTTGCTTACCAACAATGCCAGAGGTTTAGGACACTCTGACATTATGTAGAGAGGGTACGTGGCCCATCCTGGGGTGGACAAAATTCACAAAGGGTTCTCAGGGATTTTCTTAAGAAAAGAAAACAATTTCCATGATTTAGGGACCGTCAAGCCTTATTTCGCAATGTAGAAACCCTGATTCAATTGGTAAGGCGTATACATATGCTCTTTGTCTTCCTTGGATGGCGGCCATGTGTAGAGTCCTATTTTAGCTTGCTATTGTTTAACCAAGCTACTCTAATTTGCATTATAGGATGAACTGTTTTCTACCTCACTGTGATATTTGAATGTATCTGGGACCACTATTAGAATTCAGGGTAGCGTTTGTCCATTTGTCATTTTCCATATACTTTTTGCCACAAAACACCTCCATAATTGACACAACAAAGGGCCCTGCTGCCGGTTAGGGCAGAGATGCCAAGCACGAATTGCATAGCCTGGAGTTACACCCCCCACTGACTGATGAGGGCAAGTTGGAGGAACACAAAGGGACACACAGGGACTCACTGTCAAGCTAGATCTCTAGAAATGTACTGGCTTCCCATACTAGACAGCCCTATACCATGACAAGGGAGACCACCCTCAGGAAGAAGCCTGTGTGCTACCTCTTCATGCATATCCTTCTCGTCTTATGCTGGCAGTCTGCCTACTATCTACCCTTTCCTGCGGAAAGTGATTCTATGTAAATTGTTTAATTCATGTAGACTCGTGTTTATATCCTAATCTGTAACCTGTATCCGTTTTAACCATTTGCTTGAAACTTATGCGCCCAGCTGCCCCAGGGCAAGGTGCGCAATATAAATAAACAAATACAAATACAAATACAAATATACAAACCTTTCTGATCCTCCATCCATTCGCTTATTTCAACTCTTATGTAGAGCTTTTTAATCTATGTGCAATGTTCATCAACAAAATGCTTTCCATAACATAAACTCCAACGGCATAACTGTTAGTAGCTTAAACTTCAATCCACAGTTCACTCCTCTCCATCCGGTCCCTTCCTAGCGGCAAGATGCAATTTAGCTCAGAATGTGCAATATACAAAAGCACTCAAACGAGATTCACCTGGTTAACTGAATACACAAACTCTTAGGAGCTGATTCATGGACATTTTAGCACGGTGCAAAATTATTTTGCACAGCCAACAAACACCCTAATTCACAGAGTGGTGCAAATTGTGTTTTTGCATGGTGTTTGTTTGGTAGTGCAAAGTGACATTGCACAAGTACAATGTCACTTTGCACTGTGCTAAACATTCCATGAATCAAGCCCTTAGTGCACTATTCTGCAGAAGTTAGCCAGGTCAATGTGTGTGCTAGTGTCATGTATAAACAGCACATTCACACTCACACAGTGAGATATGACTTAGCCTCATATACAGTATTTACCTGGAGGTGGACATGGACTGGGTGGTAAGATCAGTTATAACTGCAACACAAAAGCTAGTCCTGGAGCCAAAGCACACGGCTGTGAGGCACCCAAGCTAGGGATGTAACTACTCTCCCCCACATGCACACACTGTCCTCTGGCTCTTCTGGCTCTAGGTTCACTGTAAGAGATTTTGTGTTATTGTGGTAAATTTGGGAGTTGGCGGTATTTTCTTACTGCAAATATATTGGTGCTAATTTGGCAGTAAACTAGCTTTATGTTTAGAGTGGGTTTGGTATCACTCTATTTTAGTGACCATATCTTGTTAGCTTGTATTTGCAGTAATTTTAGTGGTATCTTACCTTGTGGTATTTTCAGAATTATCTTATTCCTGTGGTATAGTGGTGAGCATCTTTTTTTATTATACTATAACCCCATCATAAAACAAACCTTTTCTTTCTATTAGAATGCCTTCTAGTCACCTGTAGAGAGCCACAGACTTAGAACACTTCAGAGAACCCAATGAGTTTATTCAAGGGACCACCTATAGTTTGTGGCTGATATTACTGGCTTATGTACATCCAGTAATCTATGTGCCAGATTAGGCACCCCTTCCCATCAGCATACAACAAAGTAATCACTCATTACATTGCACACAACTTTCTACTTTGTAGATGTCGATTACTGACTTTCTCTTGTTTGCTATTTTAGCTACAGTGATACATTGGTAAATACACTACTGCACTGATATAAACATCACTATTGCGCCTCATATATAAATGATTCACAGATACATGAATGACACCAAAATCTCCGTTTTTTTTTTATCTGCACTTTGTGTTACAAAACAGTTACAAACCACAGAATCTTACCACATGATATTTACAGCATCACCTGCAAGATATAAGTGAACAAAACAGAAACAAGCAGTTATTTTGCAAACATGAATTTATGTTATTACACTTTGAATATAGAAAGAGAAAAATAAACATACAATTATTTCTAATCTCTCTGCACTGCCAATGGATTCTAGCAACACACAAGCACCATACTTTTTTTTCCCTCACTTGGCGCAAATCTTACCAAGGCCAGTGATCTGAAATCCCTGCACGACCTCGCTGTCTTTTGCAGTCCTATTCTCAGCACGAAACTCCTCCGTATATGTGTGGGGAGCTGCCAGCTGAAATGCCCGCAGCTGGCACTCAACCCACTTGGAGTTCCACACATATGGCACCGTCCGTCTCCTGAACCCGGCGCGAACTGCAAACTCCCTCTTTTTCATTCATTAGCAAAACTCTCATTCAGCCCCATGTTGACATGGCTTGTCTGCCTACAATCCCTACAAATCAGAGTAAAAAGAATGTGCCCTGTACCAGCCTTCGTTTTCAATACAATGAAGACTTCATGTGCAGAGTAACTGTTTCCTTTTGCTTCCTGCATCTTACATAATTCTGTCCTCCACAAGCTGAAGAAAACGCTAGTGTGCATTTCCTCATGGAAACATTTATTTTAAACAGTGCACCCAAAACATGAACTGTACCTCATTGTGCATAGAAGACAGCATTAACATGTTAGAGAAGTTGAAATTGGTACTTTAGTAATGTTAGTAATGTTAATCAGTTATGTATTCTAATGTAGTCTTCACACATGAAGCATCCAATATAAATTGTGCACTTCATTATTTTAACCTGGCAACACACTAAGGTGTTTTCTTTAAGTGTGCTCTGCATGCCTGCAGTTTCAAACTGGGCCTGGCTGTGTTTCTCTACTGTACATTGTATGCTGTCAATAAAATCCTGTATTTTGTATGATGGCAATAAAATCCCATGGGCTGTGTGGCACCCAAGCTAGGGATGTAACTACTCTCCCCCACACGCACACACTCTCTTCTGGCTCTTCTGGCTTTAGGTTCACTCACTAGATCAATAACCAGGATGTAAAGTGCAGTAAAGTGTATGTTTTACAAACACATGACACAGGAACAGCTAATCTTTTTTATTTTGATTTTTAAATAACATGAGATAAACAATCAACATTGTTCCAACACTGCTCCACCCTGATTCATGGAACCATGCAAAGTGTAGTTTTGCAGTGCAAAATGACTTTGCATGGCAAAACAGCACTTTGCAAGTTTCCATGAATCAGGATGTTTGTTGGCAGTGCAAAGTCAATTTGCACCAGTGAAAACTCACTTTGCACTGTGCAAAGAAATCCATGAATCAGGCCCTTTGTGTCTATTAATGTAACTGAAAAAAGAACGTAGACACACCACACAAAGATTCTACACAAACACAATCAAACATATCATGGATATAAAACTGCCAATCCACACTACACACCGACAGCATATACCAACTTCCCTTCTCACTTTTTGCTCATAACTCACACTCAGTTACATAAGTCATTAAAGGGTCCCCACAATTCCAGATATATTCCCTCCTGATTTTATTTCCTCATCCTATGTTTTTCAGCTTATGTTAAGCAAACAAGACAGGCTGCAGGAATGTTTTTTTTCTCATTACACAGATATGATGCGGGGATTTCAATTTCATTGTAAACGGTCCACCATTTTATTTATTTTAACTTTGCAGCTTTTACTTTTGCAATTAACATAGCAGGACTGAGTGTTTTACCTTATTCATTGTCTCATCGCTTGAAAATCAATTGCATTCAAGGCTGTGAAGAACTTTTCAAATGAAAATACTGAAATACCCTGAAACAGGTAGCCTCACCGATCCCTCTCCATGCAGCGCAGCACTGAGTTTTTCCAGAACAGATCGGACGTAGCTCAGACATGCCCATTAAGGGCCAGATTACAGAAATTTTGCACCTGTGCAAATGCAAAGTTTGCACGGTATTAGCACTAGGGCAAAGTTTGCCCAATTATTTAAAAACACTGGGATACATTAAAAAACCATTGCACCACAACAAGTGCAGTTTGGCGTATTAAAAGCACCATGACTAAAATTGCCCTAGTGCTAAAAAGATACATGTTTGATGCATGTTTTCATCCGGGCAAATCTTGCCCTAGTGCTAATACCATTCCATATTTGCACTAGAGCACACTTTTCCCTGGTGCAAAAATGTAGTGAACATGCATCTTTTTTGCATTAGGGTAATTTACGTCATGGTGCTTTTGAACTGCCAAACTGCACTTGTTGAGGTGCAATGTTTTTTTATTTAAGAAGAGGAGGTGGAGGAGAAATTCCAGAAGATAGGAATGGGAGCAAGTGGAGGAGAAACAGTGAAGGACAAGAGAAATGGAGAAGGAGGAGGAAATAAAAGTACTCAGAGATGGGGCAGAAATGAAGTCTGCAAGGACGAACCTGAAGAGAAAGAATGGTGGGAAGGAGGAGGAGGAGCACAAAGATGAAGGAGAGGAGGTGGAAGCAGAACATGTAGAGAGAGAGGAAGGGGAGGAAAAGAAACACCAAATTACAGTGAAAGGAAGGAAGATGGTGGAATAACATTTAAGAGACAAATTAGAGGAGGAGGAGAAAACGAGAGGAAGGGAGAAAGAAGAGAGGTGTAGAACTCATCAAGACGTAGGCCAGGAAGATGCTCTGAAGCTGATGAAAAGGCCAGCGATAAACTGGAAATTAGGGTGTAGTGGAGATGACCCATTGTCCAACCCTAAATTTAGCTAGAGTGCGTTCACTACCTAACAGGAGGAACCAACACATGGCCATGATGACCCCTGCACCAGCCTGTGAGAAATAGGATTCTGCTTTGCAGGATTACAGGGATGAGTAGGGGTAAAAAGGCCCCCTCAGCACTCACACTCTACAAACCTAAACCTAATGTAATCATAAAGGTAAAACAGGGACTCTTAAGAGATATACCTCCATTGCCTTTTTTGGAAATATGGGGCGAAGGAAGGCTATGCCCTTAAGAGGGGTGTGAATATGATCCAGTAGTAACCCAAACAACACAGTGACGCAGTCCAAAAATAAAGAACACGTCAAATCTAGTTTCTATGAAAATGTGTACTTAAATTAAACACACCACCTGTAATAGAATGAAATAGAAGGCACTGTATTAAAAAACACACATTTGAAAGAACAGAGAAGAAGCAATAGATTGAAGAAAGAAACCCTCTGCATGTCAGTAAATGCCAATTACAGAAGATATGTCTAAGGTGGAAGAAGGTGCTGAGGTGACCTAACCAGTCCCTAGGGTCCCAAGGAACTGAGGGGGCAGTTTGTGGTCAACAGTACCTGGTTTCAGTTCTTTGATGGGTTGACTATGTTGAACCCGGTGTCAAACATTGATGTGAGTGGATCAATCTCAGTTTGGGCACATTGGATCATGTGGGCCCCCAGCAGCATCTTGGGGGTGTCAATGTGCTGGTGGCCATTTGAGAGCTAGTTGGGTCAAGCCAGGGTTGGGCCAGAGTCGACCTGTGACCCTCCGGTGACTCAGATAGGATCCTGACATTAAGCAGTGGATTCAGGGCGAGCAAGCGACAGGCTCAGCAAGGGAACAACTTCCCTACCGTGCAAGGTGCAGTGAAGATGGAAGAACCGGTTAGATCTGACAGAAAATACAGCTGATATGGTCCTCTGACTGCTGCGAGTTCCACTCAGGGGGACTCAGGGACAGGATGGTTTGATTCAGGGTCTGCTTTCACAGCTTTAGGAGATTCGGAGGCACAGTGACAGGTCCTGGTCCACAGCACACATACACCACAAATGTGCCCTGGGAGCGGATATCTCTTTTGTCTTGGATGGCTCCCTCAACAGCTCAGACTGAAGTCTTTGGAAAGTATGAATTTCTCAAAGGAGATCCAGTAAGTTATTTTCAGGTATAGTTCCAGAGCAAATCGGCGAAGGGCTGGGATACCTCTTCTTTTAAAGACACAAGTTCCCAGGTGATTGGACTACAGTTAGCCTGCCTTAGTGGTCAAGTCCCTGCCCTTCAAATAAGTAGTTCTTGCCCGTCTGACATCACACACAAGATGCATTGCTTCAGAGAATTGGGGGGGGGGCAGGAAGAAGCAGAGAGAAACAAAATGGTGGAAATCTCCTTCCCATAAACATAGTCCTTCTGCCTGGTCTAATCGTGCCTGCCAGGTTGTAGTGTGAGGCTGCTCCTTTTGAATGGGTGTGGTCCTTTCATGCCTGGGCCCACGACGGCAGCCTGCTGTGTGGCTGTCTCTGGAGGAGGGTGTTTCCTTCCCCTTGCAAAGGAAATCAAAGTAGAGGCATGGCCATTCAGGTTCTTTTCCCGCCATTTGGCAGTCCCAACCTGTCTGAAGAGAATACACATCACCTTCCACAGCAGAGTTGACTCAGATGTGCTAACACATGCATGATATTACTGCACCTAAACTTACGCATGGCTTTAGTTTAGAATTTATCCTGCCACCATCATGGGTTATTTATGGTCATTGTAGCTCCGTTCCAGGGGAGGCATGTCTTGAATGCTGCCCCTCTGCTGCAGAGACTTGGCTGTCACTGTAGCTGTTGAGGGGACACCTGTGCCCTCTGAACCTGCTCTGTGCCACTGATAGAGCAAGTGCTGGGGATCATGCTACTGATGCAGCAGAGCACATTTTGCTTTTGGCACAAAGATTACGAAAGTGGGATCTGAGCAGCAGATTACCATTTCAGAGTTTGAATTACCTGCATCATTGTATCTGTAAATAAGATTTTAAAAATCCAGGGCGTTGCACACTTGCCAGATGGCTATGCCTCACACAGCCAAGAAAAGTAAAAAGTCAAAAAAGTAGTGGTTGGGAGAGTATAAAGTTTAAGAGACTGGCTGACTGTTCCACTTTCCCAAATATGCAACCCTGAATCGGTTTTAAGTGCTTTCATATGAAGCGAGAAATGTACCCTTACTGTTTTAGTAGTAACCACAAAAGTTCAGGAGGAGCAGGTCAATACAATTATTTGGCCTGATCTCTTGATTACTTAAAGAAAAAGGGGTGAGTTGCTTAATTCTAGCAATCCCTAAATAAATCAGCCGCTGAGTACATATTACCACACACTCAGGAGGTTGTATCTAAACAGCTAAAGAAACAATGAAACATTTAAACAAACACATTGATGAGAGTATGTAAAAAGTTACAAAAAAAAGTAAAATATCTTTACTGCTGTGTATAGTAACCACCTAGGACATGTAAATACAAACAATACAAAATATTAAGTTGTTGCGAATGCTTATCTATATTCAAAATAGTCAGCACACTGTGAAACAAGTTGTGAACAAATGGTACATACAAGTTATATATGTTGAAAAAATCAAATACAACAACTCAAAGGAAATGATACTTCAGATTGGATTCAATAGTAGAAAACAAACTGCAAATGCATGTGCAATTTACTAATAGATTAATCGCATCATGCATTCCCTTATTTGGTGCAATAGTTCTTTATTAGTGTAGCAAAAGTTGTTTGGTGGAAAAATCAATGGATGATGCAGGGTCTTTCGATGCAAGATATCCGATCAGTTGCTTTCATAGACACCTTTTTAAACAAGTGCACTTTGTTTGTGCACATTTGCCAACATGAATTTGACCTTCATTTTGGTATTAAGGCTAAATATTTGTCAGTATTAGAGGTAAGATGTGCATGGTGGGGCATCCGAAGGGAAGAAAGAGGCTGCACGATATGTGAACTTCCTCATATGTTGGAGACTGCCCAACACGTATTGACATGTTGTAGTAAGCTAGGCCACTTATATATGGCCTATTTGAGCAAATAAGTGCACTGGACGCAGGAAATAATGAGTGATTCATTTTGGAAAAATGGCTAATGACCATCGGTTGAATACGGCTTTATATAAACTGTGGCTAAGTATCAAGGTGGTATTAGAATCCCCTGCAAGGACATTGACAGGTGGAAGTGTCTTGCAAGACATCTAATACCATTGTATTCTTTTTATTAACAAAAATAGTTAGTTTAATTTTTTTATTTTAAGTTTTTAGTATAATATGTATAGTGATTGAGATGTGTATTGCATGTGGAAATATTTCAAATGTCTCGTGATATGTGGTATCAAATGTTTGTAAAGTCCTGTGAACTAATACACACATAAAAAACATCAAAAACGAATTTGACTAGTTTAGGACCCTCCCCTCTAGCCCACACCCTCACCCTTTCTCCACAAATCTCCACTCACCCCTCCCCTACCACCACATACATACATTCATGTAAATGTGTATTTAATTGTTCGATTTTGACCAAAAGTCAATGAACAAAGTGTCGACTTTTAGAAAGAGTTCTATGAAAAGACATATTGCACCCTGTATCAAGGGATAGTGGGAAGGACATAGAACCCCTGTCCCAAAGGAATGGAAAGACCTGGTAGGATATCAAAGTGCTTATCACATGTGCTATAACCTGTCAGTTTGTTTATCTAACAGTGACCTCTTTGGTAATAAGAATAAAGCACCTAGAGAATTTCAGTTTGGTTTTGGGTTGGTTGTTCATCCCATTGTCCATTATGATGGTCCTATTAAGATATATGAGGCAACACAATTGGCAGTTAAACCATGAATGAAGCTTTTTAGAAGTGCATACAATGAGAACTAAATCACACTTAGGGAATGACCATTTTGAAATATTTAGGCACTGCCATTGTTAACAGGTTCGGCACGATGAGAGTAAATGAGTTGCCAAAGATCGCACGCTATGGTTAAGTGGTGATGCTGGGATTTGAGCCCAGTCTGTTATGAGAAGGCCTGGAACCACGCCTTGACAGGGGTGGGGGTGAGCCCGAAAACTACAGCAGCCCTTATGGTGCCAGGATGAGTGTGGGAACCCCTGACAGCCCCTCTTTACCTTGATAGTAGGTTGCAGCTTCCCCACGGCTGATAGACTTTGGGAGATGCAGGAGTAGGCAGCGGCCCAACACTGCGCCAACAGAGAAGAGTGATGCTACACCGCGGCAAGACGCAGGCTGTCATGTGGTGTGTGGGCCACCTTTGTTGCAGGAGGCGCCAACCAGAGCACTTTCAGAGCACAGAGTAGGCAGAGCCAGCACATGGGATTCGGCCGTGGGGCTGGGGAAAATCAGCACAGCAGCTTGACAAGGAACGCGGCTCTAGCAGAGAGCATCAGCTGGAGACCTTGCATGAACAGGAGCGTTGGTGCAGCCGCAGAGTGCTGCAGGAGCCCACAACAAGTCACTAAACCACCATGGATATCCTTTAATAAAAGACCTCCAGAACGGCAATGTACACAAAACAATACCTACTAACACACTGGGGAAATGAATACAAATAAGGCTCACAGGAAAGCCTAAATACTATGATGTTTTTAATTTGGGCAAAAAACGCATCTGCTTAGCAACTTTCCCTCGCCTTGAACACAATGAACATACATGCTTTGATGTTTTTAATTTGGGAAATGAACGCATTTAAGTAACAATGACATGATATAACAATGCATGCTTTTACAAAGTATACACAATATAATGGGTACATTGTTCTTTGATTTTCACGGGTATCGCATGAATGGAAGTCATTGTTTTTTGCACGTTGATATTATACATGTGGTGATTTTTTAACTTAAAAATTGATCAACCTTGACCCAGTAGGGTCGAAGCACATGTTGGCTGGAACTTTGGAATGTTTGGTTTCTGGAATAAAATGTAACTTGTAACTAAAATTGTCAAACAAGGAACTCCATACTGATATTTGGATCTGGACATAAAAGTGGTAGTAGGTGTGGGGGGAGTAGCAGATATGTAATCTGGGTAGCAGAAGTAGTAGTAATAGTAGGTGTGAGAATGATATAAAAGGAGTAATAAGGAGCAGGGAAGATGGTAGTAGCAGAGGTACTAATAGAATGATTGTTATAGATAGGAGTGATTGGATGTAAAGGATTATGGCGACTAGTAACATCAAATGGTGGCGGTATGAAAGCAGAACGTGAGACCAGCGGGACAGTAGGACAGCGGGAGGAGAACATCTTGGTGGCCAGTATAGTAAAGGAGCAAGTAGAAGCAGGTTTGCGAGACGTGAGAGTGAACCCAGGTGATAGAAGGCACCATCCATAATTCTCTAGAACACTAAGCGGGATTGGTCAGGCAAAGACTAGGAGGTCTCGAGGGAGTTAGGCAGCCACCAACTCAAGGAAACATCAGTAGACCAAGACAGACAAAAGACAGACATGGTTCAACAATGAAATAGCGACTAACATCCCGGGTGAGGCCTAGGCTAGGGAGAGGGTAATCCGGTGGGTGTGAGATAGAGAGGGACAGCCCTAGTGCCAATTGTCCCCAATACACCAGTAGGCTGCACCGTTTTCCCAGAGAACCCCTAGCCCAAACTATGTGTAAAGTCCCAATAAACATCCTTGGATCTACTTTGGGAGTCAGCGTGGTTATTTGTGGCAGACCACCCTGTCACAGTGTAACTTTGGCACTTGGCTGCATTCTTTCCTAGTTCTTATCATACAGGAGGAGAGATTTTATCCTGAATATTTGCCTTTCAAGAACTGTAATAATATCCTGTTTTGTAAACAACTCGCATGATAAACCAACATTACATTATAAACAATCCTTATATAAACATTTTGTGCAAAAGGAGCATTATTGTAGAAATATTTTCTCTTGTATAAATGGAACCATAATCATACTTGTGAGCATAAAGACATTTCATCTGGGCTTTAATACTGGATTTCAAAGATTTAAATACGCCGGGCAAATCAAAATGTACAATAAGGAAAGCTGCTTGTATTCAATGTTTGACACTGACTAGTCAATTGTTATTCATTATGTGAGGAACATTTGAAATTAAAAACTACAAAATGATTTTTATGTAAAATAAGTATACCAGAAATAAGCTGGCCAGAGGGCTGTTTCTTTTGGTATGATCTCTCCTTTATATGCATATAGAAATTTCAGAATAGAGAAACTCAACCCAACCAATGGAGATGTGCCCCTCACACACACCCCAGCAATGGTCCAATCAGGGATCACTGCTGGTGAAATATTTGCATATTGTCCACATATAAAGAAACCAGTTTGTGCATGGGGACCAGCCAGTACCAGCCCACTTCCTGGCTTGCATCTTACACGGCCTGCACTAGCCTGTAAAAAGCACAGCTATCCTGGGAAAATGCATGACCATAAAAGTATTTTCTTGACCTGGCAATGCAGGAAGTTGGCTTAAGGATAAAATGGCCAACGAGTAAACAAAACAACCTAGTGGCACAGCGATGTTAGGACACTAGCCACAGTCATTAGCCAAATGCAGTAAACATGAGAAGGCTAACAAGAAAAGTACAGTAGGCCCAGTTGCCGATCATGGTTTGATGAGACAGATGTTTCTATGAAGATTGCCTAGCATGATCTGTGAGATTGGCTTGTATAACCTGGTGAAACAGGTAGTTGGTTTCTAAGGTGACTATGGTTTCTTGGAGGAAGTTGATCAGTCTCAGGCTTGATTGGAGGAAGAGGCGATTACAATGGTTTTAGCATTGTCATTAATGACTTTTTGCATCTTTAGTGTGTTGTACATATTGACTATAACAATAGCAATGTTTATTTAATACATAATTCTCATAATTAAAAGATCTATTTTTTATTTGAGAGTGTAGAACACATTCATTGACTGTTAATTACTGAGTGTTATCAGATGCATTTGAACATGAATATTAAGCGTGGGGCATGTAATCTATCTGAACTACTGTGTATGGATGTGTTATATAGGGTACATGTCTTTTAATACACAGCCAGGGTTACTTTATGTTGTGAGCAGTGGACTATTAATAAAATATAATGTGACATTGGTAAACCTCTCCTATGTTGGCAATTGAGAGAAGCCACTTCCTGCAGAGGTTGTTACCTGCTCTCGGTACTGTTGCACAGTGACAGGTACATAGATTTCCCTAGCCTTACTCCTACCAAAGCCCCTGCTGGGGGGAGGTCTTGGACACTCCCCTGGGGGTGGAAGGAAGGTTCTGGCTGTAGGGGTGCTAAAATTCACATTGCTAGTGAGATTTCCAAGTCATTCAAATATGGTAATCAAGTTACATGGCTCCTGTTCATCAATGTTTATAACCACTGTGAACAATTCTGTTTTATCTTGGTCCATCACTGTGATGTAATGACATTTGTGTAAGTGTGCAATTCCAAGCTTTTTTGATTTTTGTTAGTGCAAACTGACGCTGGTTTTATCTCTCAGAGTCCCACATTCCAATGCTCAATGCAGAAGACATTGTAGCATACATGTGTTCTCTTTGCTGGATCCTGTCTACTGACATCACAGCAACTGCCATGCGGTTTGGCAACTTGACACCTCCAGAGGAAAACATGCATTTCAGAAGCAGTATGCTGGAATCCAAAAGTATTCCAACAATCCTGAAATGTGCTTAACAGTGGGCACCCATAATTCAAATTACATGTAGCTGCATAATCCCAAGGCCTGGTGGAAGTTTGGTTACATAAGAATATAAATCTATATTGGTTTGATATAGTGGACTATGATGAAATACAGTTATATGTGAGCGCCCACCTTGTGGCAGAGTTGCTCACCATTCTGGTAAACCTGGTTCCTCCTCCTTGCTTGTGCCCACCAGGATATGCACCATAATTTCTACACCCCCTCTCCTCTCTCCCAATCCCCTTCCAAGACTCTCCTCTCCCTACTCCTCCCAGCCCATACACTCCCTTGCCTGAATGGTCAGTGCTTGTAGCACATGACTGGAAGGTTCAAAGGCCTCAGCGAGTTTCTCTCTGTGCACTGCAGCCCATAATCCCTTTAGCTCCAAACTTGTGGCAGAGGAGCTCATCTGTGCGGTAAACCTGCTTGCTCCTCCTTGCTCTGACTATCAGGACATGTGTTGCCAGTTTTATACCCTCTCACATCTTTTCCTAGTCCCCTCTCAGATGATCCTCTCCCCACTCCTCCGAGCCTGCCCACTCCCTTGCCTGAATGGTCGGTAATTGTAGGACGTGACCGGAAGTCTTATTTTCAGCGACCCTTCAAGGACAGCCTTACCCAGGCAGCTGGCTAAGGGCCAAAGGCAAAGGGCAGCTCCCTTGGGCAGCTCCCACCCACAGTTTGTCCTCTTCGCCATGGGCACCTTACAAAACTGCCTACTGCTACATACAGGTAGGGTGGCTAGGAACTGGGAGCACAGCCAGTGCTATGCTTCTTAATACTTGCCTCTACTTTACTACTATATTACTGCCATGTGGCTCTTACCACTGTGCTGATTCTTGTTGTGCTTCAAAGCTAGCCAATATATTGCATTTAGTTGAATTTGGGGGGTAACTTATGTATTGCAGTTTAATTAATTAGTGAGGGTAGCCATATATTACACTTAGAAGAATTTGGAGGGCAGCCTATGTATAGTATTTAAATGAATTTGTAACAGTAGCCCATAAATTGTGCTTAGAAGAATTGAGGGTAGCCGATGTATTGTATTTAGCTGAATTTGGAGGGTGGCCTATGTATTGCATCTAAACAAATTTGTGAGGCTAGCTCATATATTGCACTTAGAAGTCTTTGAAGGGTATCCTATGCATTGAATTTAGTTGAATTTGGAGGGTAGCATGTGTACTGTATCTTAATGAATTTGTGAGGGTGGCCCATATCATACACTTAGAAGGATTTTGGGGTAGTCTATGTATTGCAACTTTACAAACTTGTGAGGGTAGCCCATGTATTGCATTCTGCCCTCTGAATCCTGCCTCTGTGTTGAAAGCATACCAGACTCTGAATCACAACACTTTACTCATTACCCCTGCTCTGGCTCTTCTCCCACATACCTCCCAAATACTGCAAATGCCCTAAAGGGCCAGCCACACTACACACAAAACACACAAGCAACACATCCACCACAACCAACAACCACCAACAACATACAATCCCAGTGGTTACCAGTCAATTGGTCGAAAACATTTGGTCGACAGGACAACTGGTCGACACCATTTGGTCGAATGCCAAATGGTCGATTTTTTTTTTTTTTTACCCTTTTTTTGGTTTTTTTTGGGGGTGTCCCCCCAACCCCCTTTTTTTCTTTTTTTTTTCCCCACACGAAAACCCACAAAACACATATATAAAAAAAAAAAAATTCGACCATTTGGCATTCGACCAAATGGTGTCGACCAAATTGCAGTCGACCAGTTTGCTGTCGACCAATTGACTGGACACCAATCCCAGTCAGTGGGCCTTGCCTCTACAGACACAACAAGCCAGTTCACACAATTAAAGCACAGCAGACATGCACAGACACCAGTTTCTCCTGGTTCTAGAATCATCAACAGTTGAGCACAACCTCTATCATATCCCTCTGTCACACGCTGTTGCTCTCATTTACCTTAAATAGGCTGGTGCATGTTCCCATGGTGGTGTCACCTGTCACATCCCCACACTGTGTCACATCCCCACAGGCATAGGGACACTGGGAGATATGGCAGACATTGGTGGTGCATCACGCCCAAGCACATCCTTCTTGGACCATATGGCAAAAGGCCATCATGTAATGCTGCCATGACAACGAAAGTCAGCCTGGTGAGACGAGACGCCACACGTATCACAGAGACATGGCAACGGCTCGTATGTAGACCACTCTGTTATACTATAATTAGATGAGGCCACCGCAACTCGGGGCGTCTTAATGCTCCTTAGTTGGCTCCCAAACCAGCACCTTCCTTGTCCATGCTCTTTATCACCTGTTGACTTTTTGGCCCTTCCTGTTACCTCCTGGCCTGCCCCTTCCCTTCCGTGTTGCTGTCACTAGTTCCCTTATCCTTGTCTCATCCAGCCCCTGGTCTTTTTGCACTCTTCTTTGTTTGTATTTAAGTGCTCATCATGCGCCTAAGCCCGAAGGCATCAGGGCACACATTAAGACAAAACCAAAAACGCACAAACAACAGCAGGGCAAAGACTTCTACCGTCTTACTTCCTGAATTCCTTGCTGGTTCTATCCTCCTCTGTGTCCCAATACTTCTGCCTGATTCCTTTCTTGTCCCTCCTTGGTCCTGTTCTCCTTCAGCCTTTGCTCAGCATTATCATTTTGGTACCCTTTGATTGGATTCCTTTGGGTACTGCTACTTTTGTACCATCCACCTGCCGACTCAGTGTTTCACTGCTTCTACACCATGCTAATTCCGGGTGGTGAGCCCGTGTTGCGGGAGTATCAGGCCCTTCCCATTTCCAAGTACCCTATCCTCGAGGTGGAAAGGGGTTGGGTCCTCTTACTGCCTATTCTTCTGCGACAACCTGGACGTACAGTGAATTAGTACCACTGACAAGTCTGCACAGGTATAATGCTCCTGAGACCAGGTCTCCAAAAGACAGCAACCATGAGACCAGGTATTTGACACCCTCTTCCCTCTTCCCTCATTAACCGACATCCTCTTTTTTACAGAGTCACGTGAGTGGCTCGAAAACCATGTTAATAGTAACAGTGCACGGTATAAGTCAATTTAGCATAACATAGTATGCATTGATGAAATATCATTTTATTGTCAACTAATTTCCTGTAACTCCTAAATGTGTCAGAACCTGTATGATTCATTGTCTGCAGCATTGGCTCACCCACACAAATTTGCCAGACCCAGCCTGAAGTCTCCTTTGCGTCTCTGCTGGGAAGGCATGACACCACCCTAGAGGAACTGCCCATGCCCCTGGGGAAAGGGTGGAAGCAAGCACATTAAATGGAACACTGCCAGGGCAATGGGGAAGTCACACCAGTGTAATAATTACCCATGTCTCCTTGAACAAGCAGACATGTGAGGGGGAGGAACAGTGAAGCTTAGGAGAGGATCTGTTCCCAGAGGAAGGGTCCCATTATCATGAAAATGTTTTGACACCACTCATTCCTGTTTCTCCTCACAACCTTCTGCAAATAAGGCACTCTGTGATCTGATATCTGAAGGCAAAACTCTTATTACTTCAGCTGAGATTGGCCCCTTACAAAAGGATTGAAATGGTGCAATACACTCTGCAAAATGACTGTATAAGCGGGTGAGACCCCCCTGCTCCCCCATCTTAGTTGAATCATCTTAGGACTCAAGCAGAAGATGGATTTCAATAGAAACCTATTTGGGTATCATCCTGCCCAAAGCCCCCTGTCATTGGGGTGAAGATAAGTATTTCCAAGGAAAGAGCAAGACCTTCCTCTCACCACTTCAGGGGCATATATGGCATGACCTGCTGCTGGAAAGCCTGACTGCTTTCCAGCAGCAGGCATTCCAGCAGGACCCTGAAACAGGACCCTGAAGCCCCTGAAGGGGGACCCTGCTCACTGAAAGTGGCACACCTGTAAGTGTTCTCTGACAACCTTCCTGCCTTGGAAGAGCAGAGGAAGGAGTTCATTTCCCCCTGTGTTACTGGACAGGGTCCCACAGGAATCCATGTACAAAAGCAGCAGACTTCTGCTCTTTTTTCACAATTTTGAACCACTTTTGAGCCAACTGTTCAGTTTCGAGCCGCTAAAAGACCCAACATAGCTGCCGTGACAATGATATACTTTTCACATTACTTTGATCCATTTTGAGCCATCAACGCAACCACGCCTGTCTCTTCTCCAGTGCCTTTGATTATGTCTGCCTTACCACACTGTGCCGTTGAACCCAGTTGAACCATTTCCCCTTTACAGTTGAATCAAAGATTTGAGACTGAACCATGATTATCTACACATGTCCTGTTTACAAGTAACCTTCAAGTCTTGAACTGATTGCCGCTTGTTGAAGTGCACTGGGTTGCCTCCTGCTGCACCAGCTGAACTATTTGCATGCTGACTCATCCCCATGGAAAGTGACCAGAAACCTGGCCTGATGCTGGTGAGCTCCCAAAAGAATATGTAAAGGTATATCACAGTGATTACATACCATGCCCTTGTTTTATGGACCCTAGTAAATTAAACGACCCCACTCTATTCCATTTTAACAAATATACAGTTAAAATGTGATCTTGTCTACAAAGACAATTGCCTACATACTCATGTCTTCATACACAAAGTACCCCTTTTATCCAAACGTATGCATATTCTGTGTTTTCTTTTATACAGGTCGTTAGTGCGTTTGTATTTTTAGTTAACTAAAGACGTTAACTAAAAAAATTAACTGTAGAACCTTGATTGGACATTTTCTTTATTTTGGTACAACAGTACTACTGTTGTTTGGAAGGATGCTTCCTTGTATCACACCCTCTTAAAAAGCATAGCCTGTGAAGAGGGGGTGTACCTTTCATGTTGTGACTGCCTCACTGTGATAATTGAGATCATGGTTGGTTTAGTATTAGTGAGCTGAGCAGGAGTATACAAAACACTACTCGCACCTGTACTCCTGCAGAGTCATTCCGTCACATAGACACTCCAATATATTGTCATAAATTGCTTTTATTTTTCAATGCTTTTAATGATTGTTGTTTATGATGACATAGGGCCATACAGCTTTTACCTGGGGCACGTCGACCCTCACTGAAGAAACCTAGTGAGACGTCAGCTTTATGATTTCTGCCATGTATTATACAAAACAAGGCCTTATGAGAACCATTGCTATTT
Organism: Ambystoma mexicanum; assembly: GCF_040938575.1. Lineage (NCBI taxonomy): Eukaryota > Metazoa > Chordata > Amphibia > Caudata > Ambystomatidae > Ambystoma > Ambystoma mexicanum. Next base: position 545,678,461 of record NC_090933.1, on the reverse strand, counting down.
CTGTCTTATAGCATAGGGTTTCTCTGATATGTATTAAGTATTTGTTTTTCCGATCAAATGTAATGTTTGTGTTTATTTATTATTTTTGATGAATTGCTTTTAAAACGCTTTTTAACTCACTCATGTCCCCTTTAGATTTTAACTTTTCAAAAAGACTGCATATTGTACCAGTTTTAGCATGTTTCTCATTTCATCGAGGCATACCTCATTTCTTTTGCTCATCGCTGTTATGATTGCACAGTATGATTGTCTGTGGCATCTACGTTTTATGCTTAAGAGTATCACTCGACTTAATGCGTTTGTCAAGTCACAACGTGATGTATCTTTAGATTGTTTGAATCACAAGACAGAGCAAAGAGACTTTGCCAGTAGTGTATAATGGGGCAAAGGACAAAGTGGACAGACTATGACCCATTTTAGATGGGTCATATAGTTTGCAGAGACTGTGAGCCTTAACCCCCGTTGACACAGTGGGCCTCATTATGAGTGTTGCCGGTAATGAAAGAAAGCTGCCGGAAAGCCTATCGGCACCATTGTTTCCGGACCGGCACACCACGACTCTGCGGGCGGGCGCCCTCCGCCCACCAGGTTCATACCAGGCCGGTGGAATGGCACCCACCCCCAGAGTTTCACAGAAGCAACGGTACCCTTATCAACAGTGCTGGTGCTTCCGGGGTCCCCATTCCCATGGAGTCCTATTGGACAGATTTACTGCCCCCTGACTTTCCAGCCGCTGGGTTCGGAATACCCCGGTGTTAGCGGGAAGTCAGGTGCCAGTAAAATGTGCAAGTCCGGCAGAAACCTGCCGGTTTTACTGGCACGGTTACCGCCAGACTTGTGATGAGGCCCAGTGTGTGGTAACAATTCACAGTGAACTAACATACCTGCCACAGACGTGTCTAACCTGCAGGGTCCACAGGTATTAATCAGGTGGGTACACTCACTCACACACTTCTAAGGTGAATAACAGCAGTGCCTGCCAATGTGTTGTGTAATAAAGCACCTTATCAATGCCAAACGAGATAATTCAGTTTGTAGAGTGTCTAATGCAAGTATTTCCCCTTAAATCAATGATATGGTTTGATATGTCATTTATAACGTGCTTGTACACAAGTGTTCCTAGGCGCGTCAAGACAAGGGAGGGAAGACAGAGGGAGGACAAGACAAACAATCTTACTCTTCCGTGTGTCATTCAGATTGTGCATGTGAAACAACGCAAAGTGCAGGGGGAAGGAAGTGGGGGGAGTGCCATGGAGGGGGAGGGTAGAAGTGCCATCAGGGCAGCTTTGACCTGAGTAAATCCAGCCAGGGAGGCACGGCTCTGGATATGTGCAGGAGGCAGGGGACTGTAGAGGTTACAGGGGCAGGCCCTAAGTGTGCGGTAGGCCCAGGGGCAGTGCAGGGGAGACTGATCATGGAGGAGCCTGGTACGCAATGAGACTCAGTGGGTAGCCAGCAACCAGTTAGTGCAGCAGACAGGTAGGTCAGCAGGGGAGGGAGAGAAAGCAGAGGTGAAAAGGAAGGTCTTGAGCTGATTCCTGAACTTCAGGTGGTCTGGCTCAAGTATTGGCCCTATGTAAAGCATTTGTATGGCACCTATACACAAGTGTTTCCAGGCGCCACAAGGCAAGATGGAGGTTCAGGGGAAACACACGAATCATGAACGTAGACCAACAAAGAATGATTACATTGGCCTTGTGACAATCCTACCATTCAAGTGCTTGATGAGGTGGTAAGTACAGGGGGAGGAGGTAGGGGGAAAGGTGCAGGTGTAGGGTGTCCACAGGAAAGGAGGCAGGGAAGTGCAGGGCTGGCAAGGGGAAAAGGGGGAAGGTACATGAGTGAGTTGGCAGGAAGGACCAAGTTGGGCTAGATCGGGAAAGAGAGCCAGAGGGCAAGTGCTGGCAAAGGATGCAGGGAGGACTTTTGGGGGTTGATCTGGCCCCTGTATGACTCGGAAGGGACCAGTCTCCAGTCGCAGCAGCAGAGGGAAGTTAGCACGGGAGGGGGAGAGGGAATGAAGAGGGGAAAAGGATTGTCTTGTGAAGTTTCTGGAACTTTAGAAGATCTGGTTCAAGTTGGAGGGGGGAAGGGAAGCTGTTCCAGAGGGAGGAGCCAGCCATGGAAAGGAATCTACCACCCACTCTCTCTTTGGAAAAACGTTTGACCTGCAGAGAGTTCCAACCGAAGGAGGTGTTTAGGGAGGGAAAGCTGGATGTAAAGAGGTCCATGACCCCAGACAGCCTTGTGGATGAAACAGAAGGTCTTGAATTTGCTCCTTGTGGTCACCAGGAACCACTGGAGACATTTTAGGGCTGGAGAGATGCGGTCACTGGGCTTGAGGCGAAAGATAAGTCTCACAGTTCTATTCTGGATTAGTTGGAGGGGTCAAAGGGAGGAAAGAGGCAGATTGAGGAAGAGGCTGTTGCAGTAGTCTATCCTCGAAAGAACCAGGGTTCTGGAGATGTTGAGTTTCTTGCGGAAGGTGAGGAAAGGTAGAATGCACCTGAGAAGGTGGAGTTGAAAGTTGGACTACTTGGCAAGGTCTGTGATGTGTGGAAAGAAAGTGAGAGAGGAGTCAAAGATGATCCCAATTTAATTTTGCCTCACAGGTGGGTGAGGGGATGGGACCCAGAGAAAGTGGAGGAAACAAGAAGCAGGCATCCAAATGAGAAGGATCTCTGTCTTACTGGCATTCAGGCAGAGTTCATTGGCAGAGCACCATGCCTGAATAGAAGTCAGGCAGTCAGCTATGAAGGAGGAGGAGGGGGAGGAGGTAGGAGAAGGCAGCTTGGAAGAGACCTGTGTGTTGTCTGTGTAACACTGGAAATGAGGGGAGAAAGTGGAGATCAGGTGGGTTAGACGGGCCAGGAAGATGTTGAAGAACCATGGCGATAGGGTAGAGCCCTGCGGGATGCCACAGGTAGAGAGTGAAGTGCAGGAGAGGAAAGGACCCACTTGGGATGGTCTGTTTGAAAGGAAGGAGGTATGCCACATGCTATGCTCTGTCTGTGATGCCTAGGGTATCATGGAGATGGTTTATGGGGATGCAGTGGTTTAGTCTGTGAAAAGCAGAAGAAAGCTTGAGAAGGATCAGGACAGAGGGAGTATTAGAATCCAGGTTGGAGAGAAGGTCATCACATGTGTTCAGGGGAGCAGTTTCCGTGCCTCTGGCAGCCCTAAAACCGGACTTGTGGTCATGGAGTCAGCTGACCAATTCGGTGTGGAGCGTTATTTGGGGGTTGACCAGCTTCTCCATGAGTTTGATTTACAAAAAGGGGTGATAGAGATGTGGTGATAGTTAGCCAGGCAGGAAGGGTCAGCTGACAGATTTATTTAGGAGAGGGTGCAAAAGAAAGTGCTTGCGGGCTTTGGGCTATATATTTCATATTTTCATATATATTGTAATTGTAATTGGTGATTGCTAAAGCGTTATACACAAGTGAAGTGCTTTAAAGCACTTCAAGGTGGGAATGGAACAAGGGAATACAGTAGTCATTCTTAGACCTTGAAGTTTCTGAATGTTCTAACAAAATTAAATTGCATACTAGGCCTGAGGCATTTCTAACTAGTGCACGTGCATGACAGGAGGGAAGGAGAGAATGGGGGGGGGGTAAGAGCATACAATCAATAAGCCGCCTTAATAGGCCTAACGACTTGTCAGATAGTATAAGTGCATGACAAGGATTGTGGAGAGAAGGAGGGTGGAGGAGGGGGAAAAGGACTTACAGAACAATAAACTACCATACTAGCCCCGACCACATTCAGATAGATTGATTATAGGCAATCATCAATAATGCGCTTTTGCACAAGTGTTTAAGGTGCAACCAAGTAGGTAGGGGAGACAAAGGGAGGACAGGACAAACAATCTTGCTAGGCCTAGTGCATTCAAGGTCATGCAAGTGTGCAGACAGGAAGTGCGAGGGAGGGGTAGGGGCAACAAGTGCGCCCAGTCCATTAGGGGCCTGGGTTAAGTGTAGAGAGGTTCCCCCTCACATGGAATATATTCAGAGTGCAGAAGTGCGAGACAGAGTGCAGAGGCCAGAGGGCAAGTGTAGAACTGGTGGGGCGCCTGGGACCTGTGAGGCTCTGGAGGTGCACCAGGCGACCAGTGAGTGAAACTGAGCAGAGTTGGGGAGGATAAAGGAGGAGAGAAGCAGGAGGGAGGAGAAAGGAAGTTAGCAGGGGAGAGGGAGAGAGAAAGAGGAAAGGAAGAGGAAGGTCTTGAGGAGTTTCCAGAACTTGAGGAGGTCTGGCTCAAGACAGAGAGAGGCAGGGAGGCTGTTCTAGAGGAAGGCACCTGCAGAGGATAAAGTTATACATCCAAATATCTGTTTGAAGAAACAGCTCACCCGCAGAGAGTTGAAGGAGGCCAAGTGGTGGGCTCTCGAAGGAGAGTATTTAGGCAGAGAGCATTGTAGGTCATAAGGGCCCCAGCCCCAGAAAGCCTTGTGGACTATGCAGAGGGATTTGAACTTGATCCTTGCAGCCACTGGGAGCCAGTGAAGGGATGTCAGCGCTGTAGAGATGCAGTCCCTGGGCTTGAGGCCAAGGATAAGTCTTGCGGTTCTGTTCTGGATAGGTTGAAAAGGTCTGAGAGTAGAACTAGGTAGATTGAGAAAGAGAAAGGTGCAGTAGTCCAGTCTAGAGAGAACCAAGGCGCAGGAGACGGTGGGCATCTGGGGGAAAGTGAGACAAGGTAGAATACATCTGAGGGATTAGAAGAACATTTCTGCTGGATTACATCATTTTGTCGAGCGCTCTATGGCTCTCTACCTCACGGACGGTGGCAACTGTATGATATGATATGATGTGGTATTTATAACGCACCTGTACACAAGTGTTTCTAGGTGCGACAAGACAAAGAGGGGGAAACAAAGGGAGGACACAATAATGATCTTACAAGGACTTGTGTCATTCAGATTGTGCAAGTAAAGGGAAGAGGGAAGGGGGAAGTGCTGGGATGGGGAAATGCAGTTAACTCACAAGTGCAGCCAGCGGTCGGCTCATAAGTGCAGAGAGAAGGGACTGTAGGGCTGCAGATACATACCCTTCAGTGCTGGGGAACCTAGAGGCAGTAAAAGGGCAACTGGATATGCAGAAGCCTGGGCTCAAGTTCAGAGGGTGATCAGGTGACCAGTGTGTGGTGCAGTTAGGTGCATCAGCAGGAGAGAGGAAGAGAAAAAGCGGAATTGAAAGGAAGGTCTTGAGTTGCTTCCGGAACCAGAGGTGATTCTGTTCAAGTTTGAGAGAGGCAGGGAGGTTGTTCCAGTGGGACACCCCAGCCAAGGAGATAGATCTGCCCCCAACCCTCTGCTTGGAGAAGTGTCTGACCCTCAAATAGTTGGAGGTGGATGAGCGGAGAGTTCGACAAGAAAGATGTTTTGGAAGATAAATTGGAGGTAGAGCGGAACCCAGGTCCCAGGCCTCAGAAAGGCTTTTGGATTATGCAGAGGGTGTTGATGTTGATCCTTGCAGCCAAGGGGAGCCAGTGAAAGGTTTTCAGAACTGGAGAGATACGATACGTGGGCTTGAGTCTTGCATTCCTGTTCTGGATAAATTGTAAATGTCAAAGAGTAGAGGCAGAAAGATTTAGAAATATATAGCTGTTGCAATAGTCCAGCCTAGAGGACCAGAGCTCTGGACACAGTGAGCTTCTGGGGGAAAGTGTGAAAAGGAAGAATATCTCTGGGGAGGTGCAGCTGATAGTTTGATTTCTTAGAGACATCAGAGATGTGAGGAGAGAAGGAGTGGGTGGAGTCGAACATGACACCAAGGTTCTAAGCCTCACAGGAAGGAGCAGGAATTGAATTGATTAAACTGATATTTTATTTGTATCACACTGGTACACAGGTGTTTCAGAGCATGTCGAGGGAAGTGAGGATAACAAGGGAGAACAAAAACAACAATCTTAGCATATGTTAGGATGTCTTAGGATAGATCAGGAAGAGGGCCCAGAGTGGGTGGCCAGAAGAAGAGAGAGGAAAGGAGGGAGTGGTTGTCCCAATGAGGAGGATCACATTCTTACTGGCATTAAGGAAGTGTCATGATCCAGGCCAATCCCAAGGCCCAAGGAAGGACCTGGACCGATAAACTAGCTGCCTGGTGCAGGCACAGGCTGTTTACCTCTGTAGCCCCATCCAATATGGCCCCTGAGGTTGGACTAGTTAACATTATCCAACATGGCCTCTAGAGGGCCATTGTACAGCTTCCATGCTGGGTAGGCCCAGGGCTATATAAACCCCGCCCTGGGCCACACCCAGTGCTTAGCGTTTTCTCCGGCTGCCAGCGTGACGCTTGCCTGCTTCGAGTTCCTTCGTTCTGCACTACGGGTCAAGATACCGGAAAATCCTGCTCTGCACTATGGGTCAAGATAGGCTCTACACATCACAAGACCAGCTTCACTCTACGCAGTATCCTGGGGAAGCTACACGACGTGAGACAAGATCCTTTGCAATACGTACCTGAATGCGTGCTGATCGCGGACCTCTTCCGGCACTGAATCTTCGTTATCCGTTGGATTCTGCAGCGCCACCGCTTACTGCGTACCTGAAAAGACTCAAGATACAAGGGTAAGCGGAGTCTAGTCAGTATTTTCCACCCGCCCACCACCTGCGCATCACTTACCTCGGTAGCTGGGTCTGAAGACATCGTTGTGAGTAACCACACCAACCTTCTTGGCATACCGCACCTGGGGAAGAAAGCAAAAGAGTGTTAAGAACTTGAACATTGAACTGTTAACTTGAACATTGCACTGTTATAATGGAGGTGCCTATATTTACATAAGGGAAAAGCAAGGTGGTTAAGGGGTGTCGCAGCAGGTCTGGGCATTCCAATAACTCCAGTGAAGTAACTGGCTATCCACCTCACCTCAGTGAAGGAACTGAGGAGCAAACAAGGACAAGTTAAGGACTGGGAGTTAATCCATCAAACTGAACCATAATACAAGTCCAGTGAGGAAACTGGGTAGCATCAACAAACCAGTGACACTGCAACTGGGAAGATATTTTGTGCAAGACGCCAGGGGGCACAACTTAGAAAAACTCCAAGCCATCCAGACCACTCCTGCTTCTCTGACCACTGGGTTATAAAGCCTGCAGTGAGCAGAGGGGAGGGAGTGTTTTGGGTAACTTCTGGAGGCGTTCACAGACCGGACCTGCACTCGCCATCAAACCGGACCAGGCACTTCTGCAAGGCCCAGAGGTAAGCGTTACAGGAAGAGATCATTGGTGGCACACCATTCCATAATTGTGTCCAGACAGTCTGGTATGAGAGAAGAAGCAGAGGTGGCTGAGGGGAGCCTGAAGAGAGCTGAGTGTCATCATCTGCATAACATTGAAAATTCGAGCAGAAAGTAGCGATGCAGAGGGCAAGGGGTGCCTGCTAGTGGTTGAAGAGCCAGAGAGAGGTTAGACCCCTGGGGAACACCACAAGTAGAGAGAGAGATAGTAGAGATGAAAGAACCCAGTTGGACATGAGAGAGTAGGTCAATGAGAAAGGAGGCCAACCAGGCCAGGGCCTGATCAGTAATACTAAGGTTGTTGCATAGACGATTGAGAAGGATGGCATGGTGGACAGTGTCAAAAGCATAGGATACATCGAGGAGAATGAGGACAGAAGGGAGATTAGAGTCAAGATACGAGAGCAAGTCTTCACACGTGTTCAGGAGAGCAGTTTCTGTGATTCTGGCAGCTCTAAAGCCAGGCTGGTGGTCATGGAGGCAAACAACAGATTCAGTAGGTAGATTAAGCTGGGAGATGGTCAGCTTTTCCAAGAGTTTTCCCAGGAAAGGAATGATGGAGAGGGGGTGATAGTTAGCCAGAGAGGAAGGATCGGCTGTGGGCTTCTTTATAAGGGTGTGCACAAGAGAGTGCTTAAGCAGGAGCGGGGAGTTCCAGTGGTAAACAAGTGATTGCAGAAATTGGCCAAGGCTGGAGCAAGGGTGTCAATGTGGTCCTTGATTGTTCTGGATGAGCAGTGGAGAACCTGCTTTGACAAGATTTTCATAGATCAGATTTGTCTAGAACATCGCCATGGGTGAACAGGGCAAAGGAGGAGAAAGGAGGAGAGAGATGGTCTCAGATGGACCAGGAGTTGTAGAGGAGGAGGAAAATGAGGTAGAGAAAGAGAGAGTGGAAAGGATGCCCTGAGTTTTGCTAGTGAACAGGAGAGGTAGAGACTGCAGCAGGATTGGTCAGCGCCTTGCAGATTTAAAAAAATTTGAGTCGAGTTGTTAGATGCCGCAGAGATGCAGTCTTGGATGTAGGCTCTCTTCTTAGAGAGGACATAGAGTCTGTACTTCCTTTGGAGCAGGCTGCAGGCCAGTTTTTTCAGGGGGAACACCCGATGCCCTCCACTTCCTCTCCGCTGCCCTAGACTTGCGGGGGTGCCAGGGACCAGTGACTGGCGGGAGTGCCACGGACCAGTGAGACTCTGAGGTACACCCGTCAGCCAGTCAGCATGCTCTAAGGAAGAGGAGGGAGGGAGGGAAAAAGCAGCAAACTGGGTTAGCAGGGTAGAGGGAGAGAGAGAAGGAAGAGGAGAAGAGGAAAGTCTTGAGGAGTTTCCAGAATTTAAGGAGATCTGGCTCAAGATGGAGGGCGGCAGGGAGGCTATTCCAGAGGGAGGCACCTGCTGAGGATAAGGATCTCCCTCCAAAACTCTGCTTGGAGAACCGACTCACTCGCAGAAGGTTGGAGGTAGATGAGTGGAGGGCTCGTGCGGGACAGTGTTTAGTAGGCAGCATTGCAGGTAGGTATGTCCCAGGCCCCTGAAAGCCATGTGAACAATGCAACAGGTCTTGAATTTGATCCTTGCAGCCACGTGGAGCCAGTGAAGGGATTTCAGCGAAGGAGAGATGAGATCCCTTGGCTTGAGGTTAAGGAAAAGTCTTGCAGTGCTGTTCTGGATGAGTTGCAGAGGTCGCAGGGCAGAAGAAGGGCGGTTGAGGAAGAGGCTGTTGCAACAGTCCAGCCTTGAGAGGACCAGGGCTCTGGAGACAGTGAACCTCTGGGGGGAAATTGAGAAAAGGAAGAGAACCTCTGAGGAGGTGAAGCTGATAGACTTTTTCAGAGATGTCCAAAATGTGAGAGGAGAAGAAGGGAGTGGACTCAAATATGACCCCAAGGTTTCTTGCTTTGTAGGTGGGTGTGGGTACAGGGCCGAGGAAGGCCGGCCACAGCAAAAGTGGGAAATCTGGAGCAGGGTTCTCATGCAAATGATCTTAGTCTTAGTGGCATTGAGCAGAGGTGGTTTGCGCACACCAAGACTGAATAGCAGACAGTCAGATATGAGCAAGGAGGAGACACTGAGGGAAGCCTGAAAGATAGTTGTGTGTCGTCCATGTAGCACTGGAAGTTGGAGGTGAAAGTGGCAATCACACATGCCAGGGCAGCCATATAGACATTGAAGAACCAGGGGAATAGGTTAGGTCTCTGGGGACGCCATAGGTTGAGAAAGTGACTGTCAAGTGAAAGGCTGCGAGTTCCACCTGGGATGAGCGGTCGGAGCGGATGGAGGTTAACCACGCCAGAGACTTACCTGTGATTCCTAAGGTGTCCGGGAGACGTGCGATCAGGATGTAGTAGTTAACTGTGTTGAAGGCAGAGGAGAGGTCAAGAAGAATTAGGATAGAGGGGGTGTTAGTGTCAAGATTTGAGAGGAGGTTTTCACGGGTGTTCAGAAGAGAAGTTTCCATGCCTCTGGATGCTCTAAAGCCAGATTGATGGTTGTGGAAGGAACCAATAGTTCAATGTGGAGGGTCAGCTGAGAGATAGCCATTTTCTTCAGGAGTTTGCCCAAGAAAGGAGTGATGGAGATAGAGCGGTAGTTTCCCGGAATTGAGGGGTCGGCAGAGGGTAGTGTTGTATTGTGCTGTGGCCAGAGGCAGTAGACATTAAAGATGGTCTTAGAGGGCCCCGGGTGCCACCATTAATGGGAGAAGAGGAAAAAGGAGATGGAACAGAGACCATATGGGGGTACAAAGGCCTGAAGAGGGAACAACAAAGAGTATGTTGGTAAGGGTCTGGAGGAAGCACTGCTATAGGTATCAGCGATAGGGAGGCCTGGGTTGGTGACCAGGAGTTCCCTTTTGAGCTTCTTCCTGCCAGATTTAGTGAGAGGGATAGGATAGTCGACAGTTAGAAAAGATAGGTGAGACAGAGAGCACCATAGGGGGTGCAGGAAGGAAAGAGCTGGGTAGGGAGAGGGGAGCCCAGGCAGGGGAGTTGGAGGGGAGATCACGCATGGGGGACAGGAGGGAGGAACAGGGAGGGGCACAAAGGGGAGGGGGGCACAACAAAGAACAAGAACAACAGACCCACAAATCAGATGCAGTACAAACCATCAGAAGAAAAGAGCAGAACAGGGAACCTAGAAGTAGAGAATGCAGATTTAGTACAGATCCAAGGCAAAGCACAAGGCACAACAGGGAACCTGGAAGTAAAGAAAGCAGATACAATTCAGGACCAAAAGCAAAACACAGAGGTCAGCAGGGAACCTAGAAGTGAAGAATGCAGGCAATGCGATTCCACAGTCAGTGGATATCATCACAATATCAAGAACCGTAGAGAACAAACACAAAGTCAATAAGGTCAACAAGGCACAGAACACAACAGGAACCTAAAAGAAGAATGTAGGCAATGCAAAGTAATGTCAGAAAAACAGTGGAGCATGAGACGCTGGGTCCTTCTGGTCCAAACAGGTCCAAACGGGAATTGACCTGTTCTTCGCCTGCCCTTCCCTTCAGACGCCCGGGCAAGAGACACGCTTGATCTAAGAGTTAAGAGCAGAAAGGAAGTGTCAGGGTTAATAAGGTGGGTGGTGCTTAGGCCAGGTGACCTAGATCCACTTGCACCTGCTCCCCACCTGCCCCATATGCGAGCACTCTTGGAGCCATCTATTCACATGGTCCTTTCACAATGATGTGCGTCCTTATATAGGAGTAATTTTCAACACAAATGATGGGAACTTACCTGTACTTTTAGAATTCATGTACATGACTCCACCTGGAGATGCTGTTCATTTGGAAACTTGTTTTGGGCCAATTCAAACCTGTGCACTTCAGAACATTTCAAATAGAGACAGTATGTCCTGAAGAAAAAAATCCCATTATACCATTCAGAGATGGTTGAAACTAGGAAGGAGGGAGCATCATGACACCCTCCTACAGAGCTCACATTATAATAGATTGTCTCGCCCAGTAGACTTGACTTTTGTATAATGATAAAGAACTTTGCATTATGAAAGAAAATGCTTCATGACTGCTACTTACTCCAAATTGTTTGTCTGTTTGATTTTATTAACTGAATATTTTATATTGTGAATCCATTTGGGGCCTTTTCTTATCCTCATTGATCAGGGGGTGATAACTATTTTTGCACTTTACATTTTGCCATTTCTCCTCCATCTGGGGGATGCACACTTTGCACCTTTTCGCACACTGCACTTTACATATGTATTATGTACGCTTGAAATGTGTATTATGTTCACAACTTTTTTATCATCTGTGCTTAAACCAGCAGAATGCAGCTACAACAACTAAAGATTCATTAAATACATTTGTTTGAATCTTACCTTCATTCCACCCTCATGTTGTTTTCTTAGACATATTAAGCCCATGGAATGAGGGTTTATGGGTATACCTACCTTTTTGTGTGTGTTGGATTACACCTATGCTACATTAGTACCTGGCGGGGGTGGGACTTATGCATCTTAGCCAATGAGGGCATTCGGAACAGGGCTCCTCAAAGCAGGAGGCCATCATAGTCCCGGCCGGGTGCTCAGGTCAGTGCTCCCCTGTGCCGGGGATGCTGACCTCCCACAAACACCGCACCACTTTTTACCCCCCCAACTCCCAACTTACCTTGTGCTACCTGGTCCCTTGACGTTGCCGGGAACAACAGTGTTCCGGGTGCGTCCCTGCAGCTCTGCAAATGGGTGCCATGGAAAGGGACAAGGGACTACGTGTAGTCCCCCATGGTGGCCATCGATTTTTTCAGTTTTTTTCTTTCGGGGAACACAACTATCGTTCGCCACTTACTGATATAAACTATTAGTACCTCGGTCTAACGGGCCGGGTACTAATCGCAATAAACACCTCACTGGGGGGTGGCATTACCACGTCTGGTAATGCCCCGTGGCTTCGTAAAGGCCCTCGCTTTGCTCAGGCCTGTAGCTATGGCCCCAGGGCATTACAGACACGGTAATGGCCCCCAGCTTGGGATGTATTGCTTAATTACAAGCAATCACACTTTCCTGGCATCTGACAATGTACACATGAATTCATGCGCATATTGCACATATACCGTAAAAGAATCCTTCAATGTTTCAATTGGTTCAATAACATATATCATTAAATGTCCTTCTTTTTACCACTGCCTTAAACAATTTTGTTCACCTTCATAGCGGCACCTGCTATAAAAATCGTGTTGACAGGCCAGCTGGTGAGAGACTCGGGTGGTCTATAGAGTACATCATATTAATCCCCCGGTGTACTTACAGTAGGTGTGTGTATTTAATGAGTTCTCTGGCAGGGAGGAATCCAGTCCTCAGGCTTGATGTAATATTTACACATTACTTCGTTTTTACAACGAATGTACAGAAATGCTGACACACATCTGGGCATCTCTCAAGTACATATCCTGGCTGACAAACACATTGTGACTGTTCAACACACTCCAAGTGCACCTTTCACACAGTTCTTTTCCAAAGCTGCTGAGCTATTAGAAATGTTTATTTGAAGAAAATACATTGATGTTTGTACAAAAAAGGTAGCAGGCGCCCCTCTCTCGAAAGAACAAGGCATGATAACCTGTTCAGTGGTTATTAACCACATTGAGAGTTTGCAGCCATTGCTTTTTGCTCAATGTACCTTCACAGATGGGAAATATCCATTTGCATATCAGTCTTTGTCCCGCCCACAAGGGCAGTCCAGCACGGAAATGCTATGGCAATTCCTCTCTGAACAAGAGTACCATCAGCAACCCCATACACGTGTTTCAGCCTTGTTGGGCATCATCAGTGAGGTGAAGCTGAGCCTCTCTAAGCACAGTGAGCAGGGAGTCCACGCCTGGTTGCCCCCAGGTAACCTACGGTGACCAACCCCAAGTTCCTTTCAAAAATACAAAAATGGTAGCAGGCGCCCCTCTCTCGAAAGAACAAGGCATGATAACCTGTTCAGTGGTTATTAACCACATTGAGAGTTCGCAGCCATTGCTTTTTGCTTCACCTCACTGATGATGCCCAACAAGGCTGAAACACGTGTATGGGGTTGCTGATGGTACTCTTGTTCAGATAGGAATTGCCATAGCATTTCCGTGCTGGACTGCCCTTGTGGGCGGGACAAAGACTGATATGCAAATGGATATTTCCCTTCTGTGAAGGTACAGTGAGCAAAAAGCAATGGCTGCGAACTCTCAATGTGGTTAATAACCACTGAACAGGTTATCATGCCTTGTTCTTTCGAGAGAGGGGCGCCTGCTACCTTTTTTTTTTTTACATTGATGTTTGGCTTACCAACCTTTCATTCAAGGTAATTACTGTTCTCTGCCTGCATTTTCTACAAAGCATAATGGCACCAGGGTCCATGCAGAGGTCGACGTGAGTGGAAACTAATGGGAGCGGAGGTCCACTACTTTGATATTTTACTTATAATAGTTCCTTTACTTTTTAGTACCATTTTCGGTGTTCCGGGACTGCGAGGGCTCAATGGACTACAGGCAGCCTCCATCGAGGAAAGGGAGAGGGGAAGACCCAACAACATTGTGTGTGCTGCATACAAAAGTAAGGTTTCCCTCCACCAGATGCATTTAACTTTTTAGAAAACGTAGAGTTCACTGTAATCACAAGATTTTCTTTTTACACTTAAACGGTTAAATGTACAACTCTTGTACATGCCATATTAGGTTTGACAAAGAAAATAAAGCAGCCGCCACCACTACAACATTTCTAGGATTTCTAGAAGGATGAGGATTGTATATGCCATATGCACTCATAGTTACTCCTCAACTATTCATTCCTTACTAACAGATTCACAAATGAGAACAATCTAAGAGGATATTGTCCACCCCATCCATTTAATTTGGCTCACCTTCAAACCCCTAGCACATGTGATGCCCTCTCCTCTCCACACTGCACATTTGTCTGGTCACTTTCTTTAGTGTCCTTCTACCTGTGAGCCTAATTTAAGTCCATTACTTCGCTGGGGCCTTTAACTTGGGCCCTGGCTCATTAAAAGCCCATGAAACCGATGGCATAGGATGCTCTATGCTTTCATGTATGAAAAACATGCATGCTGAGACTGGACTCATTTATGATTCACAAATCTCAACCCACCCTTACATATTCAAAAATATAGCTGTCTTTAAAAAACTGTAATGTACAGCCTTTTCTATGGCTTTCATGTGGTATTTATTCCGTTTTAGGGCAAAACCCTCCTATGTTTTGACTGAAAGTTAGATAGATAGCACACAAGCACACAATTACAATTTATATATGGAAAATTGCACTTAAGGCAGGTGCGTATTAATGACTCGAAAATAATAGTCTATTATGTTTAGACAATGTAGCCAATTGGAATCAGAAGGAACTACACAATGTTGAAGTACAATCAGCAAACCAGAGGCTGTGAGCAGATACTTTGATTGCTCAGAACCAGGGCTGAATCAAGAATTAGTGCCGTGAGGTGGCAAGCCAGCCAGTCAGGAGGCCAGGAATGCAGCCTGAAACTGGCGATCTCAGCCCGCGTTCCAAGCCACCTGATGGCCGGTAGGCCCACACGACATCTTCCCCCACCCTCCGTACCCTTTTTTTTGCCATCCTCCACTTACCTCATTGTGGTGGCGGCGAGTGCCGTTGCTGCAGCCTCTGCCTCTCCTTCCGCTCTGCCCTAGATGGCCACCATGGAAAGGGAAGAGAAGCTCTGTATGAAGCCCCACCTTCCCATGCTATCGCAGACATCTTTAAACAGTCTATTCTTTCTGTGAGCTACTTCAAAAATAGGACACTCTCTCTCTCCTTTGCTAAAGTCTTCCCTGTTGGGTCCAACTTCTGCCAGTAAAGACTACAGCTCAGGATGTTCAACAAGGTCAAGATCTTCAACTAAGGCAGTGTCTTCTTCTATATCTGACTCTTCAGATATTGGCTCAACCACACAAGGTTGCACCTCACACTCTGCCTCAGCAGGTGGGGGAGTCCCAGCATTGACCTTGAACAATCTTGGTGATGTTCTTGTTGGTAGCAATGGGGTGCTGTCTGACTTTTTCCTGGAGGTCTTGGGTTTCCCCTTTGCCTCAGTTTTTCTAGAAATGGCAGTGAGCAATTCCTGTGGAGTGGGAGTGATATTTTCTTCCACCATCTCGTCTGGAAAGCCTCTCAAGGTTCTCTCCCTTGCAGACCTTGTGAGCACCTGTTTCCTTTTACTGGGAGACCTGGGGGTGTTTGACACAACTCCAAGAGTTTTAAGGTTGTTACCCAACAAGACTCTCCCAGGCACTTCACTCTGCACCCTAACAGGTATCTTGACAGTCATATCATTACACTGGATGAGAGCTAGTAACTGGGGAAGCATGTGTACAGGGCCTCCAGCTAACTTGGTGAGGTGTTTGGGTGCCTTAGCAACATCCTCCACCTTGAACAATTATTCATCCACCAAAGTTATGCTGGCTCAAGTGTCTCTGATGGCAGGGGTTTCCTGACCGTTCACATAAACACTATCTTTATAATACTCTTTAGTATTATCTGGGATGGAATTATAGACATCTAAATTCTGTTGCTCACACAAGCCCAGGGACACTAAAGAAACACTGGCTGAGACTCTCATGGGTTCATCAGCCAGTAAGTGAAAGTTTCCACTTGCCATAGGTACTTCTTCCTCTGGGGAGAAGGCTAAGGAGACAGTGTGGACCCGTGAAGGTTTACCCTTACATCTGGGATCCCCTTTCACATGGTCTGTTGACCGACAAACATAACATTTCCCAAATGTTTTGATGAATAGGGGTTTGTGCTGACCTCCATCTGGTTTGGTCCAGATGGTGCACTAGCCTGATTTGATTTCCCTTGTGGTTTACCCTTATGTTGCTGTTTGTAGCCCTCTTTTGATTGGAGGTATTAGAATTCTCTTTGTTGTCTTTGGCTGTTCCCCCTCATCCTTTTTCTGAGTAGACCCATAATCCTTGTGAGTAGCCCTTTTGGCAACCCACAAGTCAGCAGCCTTAGCTAGCTTCTTTGGATCTTTCTCCTTAGAATCAGCCAAGTGCTGTCTGAGCTCAGGAGAGCAGACATCAAAAATAGACTCCAACATAACAAGATTTCTCATTCCTTCATAAGTGTTTATTCTGTAACCCTTAATCCAACCAATTTCAAACACTCACATACCCAGGTAGCCCAAGGGGTATCATCATGCTTTTTGAGGGTTCTACACCTCTTAAGGTACTGGGAAGGGGTCTTCCCAAATCTAGCAATTAAAGCTAGCTTCACACACTCATAATCCATCCCATCCACCTCCTCCAACTCCCCCAACATCAGATGCAGCAGCGGGTAGCCTAGAGAAGAGCCAGGGAAGCAATTGATTCCCTCTGAGACTTTTAATACCATTGTTATATTCAAACATTGCCAACCAAGCAAAAATATCAAGCGTAACCTCAAACATACCCACAATTATTTCTTTAGGCATACAGGGTCTCTTAGGACTGGAACACCTAGAAGACTCTAGAAGATAAGCATTTTCAAGAGACAATCTTTTCATTCCATTTTCATGATTCAACTCCATTTCTCTGAGTTTCAGTTCTTGATGTTTGTGTTCAGTTTCAGCATTTAACCATTTGAATTCCAGTTCAAGCTTCATTTTCTCTAGAGCAATGAATTCAGGACTGAGTGTAGGACCTGTGGGGGTCCCAGTGGACAATGGTTGAGGTTGCTGAGCAGGCAAGGGAGCAGGGAGACCTACATTAGGAGACACATCTACTTCTTCCAACTCATCATTAACAGACATAGCATCATCCTCAATACTTTCCACATTTGCTAAGGAGTCAGGCATTTCAGACCCACTCCCTAGACCTGGGTTCTTTAACAACTTTTCAACTAATTCAATTGCTTTGCCTTTGGCAGAGAGTTTCCTTTCTTTGCCCATGTTTCTTAAATAATTAGCAGTGTAACTCAGGAGGCTCTCCTGGCTGTGGCTTTCCATATCAGACATGATTAATTTAGCTTGTTTAGTAATGTTAGCCTTGTGGTTAGTTGATCCAAGGTAATAGCAGCACTCCAAGTGTAACTACTATACTTTTATCCTCACTGCTGTACACTATTGTTAGGCAGAATTATATGCAGCACCCTTTCGGAACACTACACAGAATTAAGACTACAAGTGACAGTACAATTTCACCTTTGGTACAAGCCTGTACTATACAGTTATAGTGGTAGCAGTAGCGGAGCAGCCAGACTTATTTCAAGAGTAAGTGAGCAGTACCAGGAGTTACACAAAGGGACACCAATTATTATGGTTCAGGCAAAAACTGACTCGAGGTTTCTAAGTAAAAGAATATATATTTATTTACTCAACAGTTGTATAACATTTCACTATTCTAAGCAAGTTAAAAATCACAATCATAAATATACCACACCATGGGCCTCATTACGACCCAGGCGGTAAGTTACCGCCTGGGCCGTGACTTTACCACCATGGCGTAAACTACGTTTACGCCATGGTGGTTGGCGGACTTACCGCCCCATTCCGAGGTCGGCGGGGCGGTAAGTCCCCAATCCCCATTTACCCTTCCCCATTCCCATTTTTGCCCCATAGGGCATAATGGGAGTGGGGAAGGCGTTAATTACGCCACCGTAAATTACGGTGGCGTAATTAACTCCATGGTCCCTTAGCGCCATGGATTTTAACACCTGCTAAAAGCAGGTGTTAAAAGCGCCATGGCGCTAAGGGACCTCGTAGTTGGCGGTAAGGGGTCGGCGCAGCTAACGCTGGCGTTAACCCCTTACCGCCAGGGTCGTAATGAGGCCCCATTTCCCTTAAATTCCAGACAAGTTAAGCTCACATATGAAGTGGGAGCAAAATGGCACTCCAGTAATTTAAAAGGGAGGGAAAGACAAAGTTATTAGAAATTAGGCAGATTCAACAGGTAAGTAATCAGGGCAGTAGAACAAGAGAGACTGCAAGGTTAAAAACAGATAGTAAAGGCTTAGGGCCAAAGTCAATGGGTCACAAGTCTTTTGCTCAAGATAATAGGGTTCAGTGTAGTTCGCGGTAAAGTTCGTGCCACAGATTCCGTTCAAGGCTGGTTGGTAGAAAAGTTAGTTCGAAGAGAAGGGCAAGCCCTTGGATTGGAGAAAGATTTCAAACACTTTCACCGCGGCTGACCAAAATGGACAACCGGATTTGCACAGTACCTTAAAACTGAGAGGGAGCTGTAGCTGAGGCGGATTTCCTGGTGGTTCCTGCAGGCTCAAGTTTCCTGAAGCGACTGTCAGATTGACACGAAGTAGGAAAACTGGAGGGTCCTGCGCCACCTAGGGAAGAAACCAGCAGCAGAGCAAAAGAACGAATAAAAGGTGCACTCCGTAAAACCCAAGCAGGGTCCGACCTATCTGGCTATCCGGCCCACTGTAGCTCTGTACAGCGAATTCGACCAGAGGAGGGGTCCTTGCATGTAGTTTGGGAGAACTGGTTGGTCCCACCAGCTCAAGGGAATACGTTTCCTGGAGTATCTTTTCTGTCGTCAGATTTGAAGATTCGGGCCTGCAGCAGGGCTTCACTGTGTGGTTCAGTCATGGTAGGAGTCCTCTTCCTCCAGTTCCTTGTTGGTTCTTTCATTCCAGTGTCGACTATGCTCTTCCAGTCCCAGAGACCTGCTTTTTATACAGTTTTCCCCCATTCATACAGCCTATCTGTCAATCACACTGCAGGGTGGCTGGCCTGGCAAGGCCAGTCCCCTTAGCCAATCAGACAAGAGTGTGACTTGGGTTACTAAGGCAACCCATGGCAGGGGTCCGAAGATCCCTCCCTCACATCCTGCCTGCCCAGACTATCAGGCACCTTAAGGAGGGCTTTTGTGCAGAAACCCGCAAAAAGACAGTGAACAAAGGAATCTTCCCCGGTTTGGCGCGCAGAGTAAAACACGAGAAAGACTTTAACAAAAAGAAATGGCAACTAAACCTAACCAGAGCCAAAATAAAATGTATTTGGTCAAGCGGTTTTATGTTCGAGGCTAATATAATAGCCAAAAACATTACCACGTTTATATAAGATAATCGCCGTAGAAAGGTTAGGGTAGTTACCAATGCCACCAGCCAAGTCTTAGTGTTAAGGGAGTGAAACAAGTCTCCAAGAGGCACAGACAAAAAGGAATACGAGTTAACCCTTTCCAATACTCCATGTAAGATGGGGTGTACTGGTTCTGTGGTTTAAAGTGACTATGTAAAGTTTATGGCAACTTTACCTGTTTCTGGGGGACAGTAGTCAGTGCACTGAAGGTGCTGTGTAACCCACACAAAAAGTGGTGCACATGGAATAGGTGAGGCTCCAGTGCCCAAGATCACACAAACAGTAAAAATACACACAGCAAAACACCTGTAAGAGTGGGAAAAAAGGCTCACACTCTTACCAGGTGAAAAAAATAAATCCTAGAAATCCAGAAAATCTGCCGGGGGACTCTTTATGTAAGGGAAATCAGCCATTTATGAGAATTCTCCCTAACAGTATCAGTTTGCGTTCAATTATGATGTGGTATTTTGACAACTTTATTTTTTTTAACTGTCAGTCAATTTTAGTAACACAACGAGCAACACCAGTGTGAGCCACGTGGGTGCAGCTATGCTAGATGCCGGTTTAACGAATAACAAAGACTTAGAAGTGGACAGTAAGGGGCACTTGAGCTGGTCAGAAAAAAAAATGCTGTATTCAGTCTATATGACATTGGTGCTGCTGCTTCACTAATATAATGGCAACAATTCTGTAGCAGGGTGAATAGCTCAGGTGTTTGAAGCAGGCAGCAGCCAGGCAGCCAGGATACCAGATACAGCTCACTGGTTCAGCAGGCAGTCTGGCACAAACATGTATATGTGCATTTTTGCCATGTCAATTTTTACTTTGGCTTTGCTGTGCCTCGGAATGTGAAGGCACTAAACAGGCACATGCAGAGGGCTTATTAAACTGGAAACCTCCCCCTTTTTTTATATGCAGTCAGCAAGGTGTTCACCAATAGAAAGGCATGTGGCAGGCCACCAACTCACTGAGTCCTAAACCGACACTGGCAAGTGACTGTGAATGCTGCTGCAAAGGCACCAGTGCCGTTAGTAGAGTTGAGGGGCACTCATCACAGAGGGAACAACAACGCGACAATGGCCAGCCAACAGCACCACCAGAGTGGCAAAAGAATGGAAAATCCATGGGAAAAGCCAAGTACCTTGCTGATTGCCCATCTAAAGAAGAAAATCAGTGATGATTTTTACTGCCTTGGCCATCACTTTATTATAGATATTTGTAAATCCCACATTTGCCATGGGTGATGCGCACATCACCCCCACAGCAAACCAGTGGGATTTGCAGATGTAACCCTAATTAAATTGTCACTGTGGGGGGCAGCAGTGGATGGTGAACTGCAGCTCTTACGCAGTACTTGTGTGCTAGAAAATATAACAGTAATGATTTAGCATTTATATAAAAAAGCTACAAACTCTCAGGTATCTGTTCGCTGCTTATTATTACCCACAGTATGTGGTGTTCATTTATTTACTTTGGTCGGGATTTGAACCTGCGTCAGCTGGCTCTGCACAGCTGTGAGAGCGAGCACTCTACTTGCTGTGTTATATGTGGGCCCTGCCACTTATTTATTTACATATTAAGCACTGGCTTGTCTGCAGTTGAGCTGACAAGGGATAAGAGGGGGACTCAGTGTATAGTGGCTGGGCTGCCATGAAATGATGACATCATTGGCATACACACATTTCAAATAACTCTTTCAATCCCATTAAAGAATAACAACAACTGTAAAACACACAAGTATGGAACAACTTTGACAGAGACTAAAGTGCTTATTAGGTTTCTTCAGTCTATTGAAAATTACCAAAAATGTGTAATGTTTTACTATTTAAACAAATAATGCATGAAATGCGCATGGGTGCCTATAATAAGGCGCTATATAAATAACAAATCATTATCATTATTTAAAAATGCATTCCCATTAGCATATTGCATTGTGAGTCCTGAAAAGCGTGCTCATTTCTCTCTCGCAATTTCAGAGGCAAGCCATTTGTAAAAAGAAGCTATGCATTGTCCAGAAACGGTTTTATAATAAACAGAAAAGTGAACAGATGTTTTTCTTTTTTTCGACAGTGTGATTTTAACCATTATAAAAATGCACACATTATTTCATACCGTGAATAATTAGTACAGTACTTTCACCACCGCTGCCCTCATTATTCCTAATATGTCGACAGATGATGGGTACTTTAACTCGTGCCACTGTCTGGTTGCGCCTGCGAGCAATCATCACGGGAGAAACGTGCCTGGAGCAGGGCCCCCAGGAGGCAAGGCGCCACTGGGGGACTGTCTGGAGCAGCAGGGAGGGAGCAGCTAAAAGGTGCACCAATCACTGCGCCAGGTCCAGCGCAAGAGCAAGCATATCATATGAGACATTGTATGAATGATAATGTGCTCCATTTGGCTGAGTCAGCTCTCCACCAGTCTCAGGGCAAGCGGACTGGGTACAAAACACAGAAGAAGGCCGCGGAGCGGCGTAAGCATAGCCGCCCCCCTGATAGTCTTGTTAGCGAGGGCAAAGGCAGGCAGAAGTTGAACCGCAGAAGTCGAATATTTACAAAAGAAGAATAGGGCATTCACAGAGGCACATGACCGTCCTCTCCTGCGTGTGTGTGTGTGAATCTAGTGGTCTCTCAGGCAGGGACCGGAGGAGTGCAGCAACTAGGCCACGGCTGGTCAGACAAAGAACATTCGAATCGCACAAGCCTAGACTGAATCACGAGGGTCGGGGGCACGTGCGGTGCTAATGCACAGGTGCAGCTTGAGGCCGTTCGAATGGCACCGCACTGCACCACACCCACGTCCACACCCAACACTAAATCCCCAACCTCACGGCACCTGGGGCTACACTGGCACTGCCTGGATTGCTTGCATCTCCTGCAGACAGTGTGAGTGAGTGCCGCCTAAGACAACGAGAGATAAATATCTGACTGCATACAAACAATGTATAAGAGAAAAGTAATTGCCTTCGATGGCATTTGCCGCTCTAACGTTTACACATTATAGAAAAGTGCCTAAACTTGCCTAGTGGTAGCACCAGCCCTGGTCAAGCTTCTCTATGAGTGTTGTGTTATGCACCTGTCTGTGTATTTGGTGAGTTTCCACTCATATCCTGAGTACACACACATATATATGAACTGGAGAACACGACACCTCAACACAAATAAGGGACAGTCCCTGGTAGTTAATCTAACATAATATTGACACAACAACAACTAAAAGTACTACAAAAGGGACTATCCTTTGTCCCCACCAGCAAACATAATCCCTTTGAAGTTCGGAATTGAAGTAACACAACTGATGAGAAAGATCTGCTTGAAACAATTCTTTGCAAATTCGACAATGAGAGAGACCCAAGGGACCACTGATCTCCACAACAAATCTACATACTACCCTCCCCCCACTATTTCTCCTGAATCTATTGCATTCGAGAAGGTATTGCTCAAGAAAATTGAAACAATTGAGGCGGAAGAAATACAACCTTTCTTTAACTGCAAAAAGCGGAGAGCCAAGCACTCAGGGAGCTAGAAAACAATGAACTCATTGTAATAAAACCAGCTGACAAAGGAGGTGCCATAGTAGTAATGGGGAAAGAAAGCTACCAGAATATGGTAGACACTCTGGTGAATGACATACCACATATAGGAGACTTGGTCGAGATCCAACAGAGGCACTAAAACAACAAATTGATCCCATTATTGAGGAGGCACTCGCAGAAGGTTATATTAGTCAAAAAGAGGCAGAATTTCTCTGCCCAAAATATCCCAGATGTCCGGCATTTTACTCTTTACCAAAGATACATAAGGACACCATACCCATCCCTGGAGCCCCTATAGTATCAGGCATTGGTTCCATATTACAACCACTGTTCCAATTTGTGGACTTCTTCTTCAAGGACGAGGTGACCAATATGAGATCATACACTAAGGACACCACTGCAATCCTGACACTCCTGGAGATCCTGACGCTAGACAATGACAACATTTATATTGTTACCATGGATATAGAATCATCGTATTACAAGATACCCCACGGAGAAACACTTAAGATCATTGAGAAAACACTACGGGCTAAGAACCCAGAGATAAAGATACCTATCTGATTTATCATGCAATTAGCAGAATTAGCCCTAACCAAGAACTACTTCATGCTAGAGGACAGATTTTTTTAAGAGATCTCAGGAACAGCAATGGTGGCAATGTTTTCCCCGCCTTAGCAAACCTATGCGTTTCAGACTTCGAGCAACGTACAATTTACCATCCATCCAACCCCTTCTAAAACAACATCCTGAGTTGGCGCTGTTACATCGACAACGTATTGATGCTGTTTGATGGAGATGAAAGAACATTACAAGAATTCACGGAATGGTTAAATTTACAAAATCCTTTCCTCAAATTCTTGTTTGAAAGCAGCAAAGAGACCGCGACCTTTCTGGATTTGAAACTAGTGAGGAAAGGTAGAAGAAAAGAAATAACAGTCTACCAGAAAACAACTGACCGTAATTCCTTACTGGAATATAATAGTTTCCACCAGCGATCCCTTAAAGAAAATCTACCCTTCGGGCAATTTCTTAGATTCCGACGAAACTGCTCAACCCGAAGTGAATATGATACACAAGCAGAAGGACTGGTGAGAAGACTGCGGGAAAGGAACTACCCAGAAAAAATCATAAGACATGCTAAGAAAAGGGCCTGGAACATCCCTAGGGAAGTGACTTTGGTACAACACCCCAAGAAAAAGAGAGATGAGAATCAGATAACAGCAGTATTTAGCCACTCGCCCATAGTGAATGGAATTAAAAAGGAGGTAAAAAAACTCTGGCACATCCTAAATGTAGGTGATAACACTCTGAGTACTCCTGGGTTTGCCATCAAGAGAAGACGGAATGTAGGAGACAGTCTGGTACAGACCTTCAAACAGAAAAAGGAGATGTCACAGAACCAACCAACCTTGTGGAACTGGCCCATAGCAACAGGACACACATCATGTGGTTCGTGCTCAGCCTGCCCCTTTATGAAACATACTACATCCATTGATATCGGGTGGGACATGCCATGGGAACAGAGGGTACTGACCAACTGCAATACCTCCTACGTGGTCTACCTGATAAAATGCCCCTGCAATAAGATATATGTAGGGATGACTACAAGACCAATAAAAGTACAGTTTGGGGAGCACAGATCAAACATAAGGATGAAAAGGACCACTGCCCCATTAGTCGAGCATTAATTACAAATGAAACACACAGAGAATGATGTGAGCTGGACGATATAGGAAAAGGTATTGCAACCTAAAAGAGGTGGAAACCTGGGAGCAATGCTTCTAAAACGGGAAAAAGCATGGATATTCAGACTTAAGAGCCACCTGACTGGTTTTAATGAAGCAATATGTTGGAAAAACCTAGCGATTTTGTAAAAAATGTCATCCATTACACAAGATTAAAATCAAAATCGATGTGTCAAAAGTGACTAACAAGGATTAACAGTGGTGCCACCTACTACCTGATCCAATCATGTATCATGCCACATGTTATGATCACAGCACAGGGACAGATGAGAAAAATTTGACACACATGAGGCGACATATAAATATGGTCCATCAAACATTTGAGGCTCTAATAAAGACGCCACACTCTTAACACCATCACTGGATATAACCAGGAATCATGCCACTTACTATAATTGTTAAATATGTATAACAACATATGTATAGTCCAATAGATACAGGAGAATTAACAATGCAACATCCAAATTGAGTCTATCATAAATACAAGACTCCAGAAATAATGTTACATCATTGATATGACGCATTGTAGCATGAACAGTGAAAAAAGGCTAGAACGAATCTTGGTGCTCGAACATGCAATTTATTAATCATCAAAAATTAATAGAGACCCTTTGTTTGTGGCAAATTGACTACCAAACAATGATGGCGTACATAGATAGTGGCTTTGTATAAAGTGTTGTGTATTACGCGAATGTTATGAACATGATCAGTTCCAAAATAGAAACTAAAAGGGGACTGGAGAATATTGAGGCTGGTATAAAAGGGAAACTCTCCCAACATGGTGACCGCAAATCTACACAGAAGAAGGAAGGAGACGGGCATAACAAGACGCTATCCACAAAGAAGTTAAACTGAGTGCCCTATCCCGCGCACGGTCCATTTTATAATATGAAACTGTGAGACTCTGAAATTCAGACATTACGGAGTCACATAAACCCACACGAGCGGCATCGTCGTAATGCTACCGCAGCAATGCAAATATTTGTAAACAGGAGTCCGTATGTCAAGCAAGGGAAGACCCCGCATATCCTAATTGAGAGATTACCAGACATAACAATTATCAACGCTATCTCCCTGTGGCAATGAACTGAATAACCCACATACTACTAGATCAATGACCGGCACCAACAGTATTTGTAAAGATAGTCACGTGGAAAGTATATCTGCCTATGCACACAAATAAACATCGAAGGGCTGGGTAGATACACATGAGGGACAATACCCTATGTGTCAGCACTGTAAGAATGTCTATACTACAGTAATAATCACTGTCCAAGTGCCCAGCCAGGGATTATAAACCTGAACGGGCAGTATGGAAAGGGTCTAGAAATACGAATAACGTTAAAAATGTCAAAAAATGTTGAACATTGGAATCTCTTCATTAGTATTTAAGACATGCTAGACACAATTTGAAAAACAGTTTGATTGAAACCACTTCATTGTTTTAGGTACAGTCTGCTAACCACATGAGACGGCCTGCTAACTAAAGAAGGATACAAACCTCCCGCACACATTGAGGCAGTGAATTAATAGGGTAAATGTCCTGACAACACCCTATACAAACAGACTAGAGGATATGATCTGTTACAATGAAGTAGGATGTAGATACAAATTTACTGTTGTTCACTTATTCCATAGGGATCCAACACACATACCAACATGCTAACAGAGACCGGATTCACGCCTACAACTTAAAGGCCACAGTTTCCGGTAAGAAACATTGAGGATACTGTAGTACAGTAAACAGTAGTTGTGGACATTCCAGGTTCCTGATTTGTATGTATTTTCCCTTTTAGGGAGTGCACGTATTGACGAGATGTCCCAGTAACGTGGAAGATGCCCGTGCCAGACAAAGATATTAGAAGACAGCCATAACTTATGTTCAAACAGAGTGTCCATATGGGGCACATTATAGGGTCCTGAAGAAAGTGGCAAACTAGTTTCCATGCTGAAACCGGTCGACACTGGTTGGATTAGGGAGCAAATCTGACCCATTTAACTCACGAAATTGCAAAGTGAGTTCTAATATAGGACACACAATTTTTTATAACAGGTCAGTGGGAACAGTTTCACTGCAGGGTGGAAGATCTACCGTATTTTAAGATAAGTCACACTAAGGGACAGCAACGCCATTAAAGACGATTGTTGACTGCCCAGTATTGCGCAAAAACATTTTAGAATTAGGAAATTAGTGTGCCAGGCTAGGGAGTGCTTTCTCTACTGTCTCCTTTCCTAGATACGTTATACATCAACACCACACTATGGACAAAACCTCTCAAGGGACAGAGAGCTTTTTCTGGATAGGGACATCTAGCTATTCATAGGGACTAAAGCGTAAGGTTTAAATATTTTATGATTGACATAATTGATTCTGCTCCTGACGTGTTAACATTCGCCCAAAGCAAACACAGCATATGTAGTGTTATCAAACTAAAGCGCAGGCATGTACCCCCTACTACTAAAGGGATGCACATAGGCTAGCGTTGCAAGATTTCCATTATGAACACTTATGAAGTAAATTAACACACACGAGATAGAAGGAGAAATAACGTGTGAACACAGTGATGCACCTTAAAAAAGATTTGGTCTGCTGGCTCAGACTGAATCCTGACATCAAGCGAAAACATTGGCAATGGTCTTCATTACATATGTTAAATGTTAAAGGTGTTTGTACCGTGCACCGTCACCAATGGAGTTGGTCCCCAGGCGATCCGGGAGACCTGCAAACCAGTAGCCTGGATGCGTTAGTGGGGTCAGGAGGGAGTGGGATAGTGAGGGGAATGGTGTTCTGTTGGCAGCTTCATCTCGGTATAAACCATGCACTGAGCTTTGGTGCGGATATTGGAACAATGTCAGTTCACATGTGCTGTTGGTGTGGTTTATGTTTTGTTGCGGTGAGGTGAAGTGCATGCGGCTTGCGGTGCAAGAGGTGTTGTGTTCATTTTTTGAGTGAGGTAAGTATGCAGATAGTTTGAGCTTTTTTGGTTAGTGGGTTATAGGTTTGCAGCTAATCTTCACAGATTGGTAGAATGCCTGGATTTTGGTAATCCTGTACAGTGTTAAAACAGTTAGATTTGAGAGACCTGTATGGCGGTTGAGAGACCCATGCCTAACAGTACAGTTGAGTAAAGTACCACGCACTGCTGGGTTTGAGAAACAATTATATAGTTCAGTAAAATCCTATAACACAGACTGATTTGATAGTCCTATATTGGGGAGAGAGGTCTACGCCTGAAAGTGCCATAGGGTTTGTTTGCACAGCGCACACTGTGTTGTATTCTAATGAGCTTTGTATAGTGTTCTATTCTAGTGAACTATGTATAGTGAGATTGGAGTGTCTGTACTCCTCCTTGGGTGTCCGAGCAGAAGTGGTGTCCCTTTTCCCTACTATCTTCGCAAATTTGACTGCTGGAACTTTGGGTGTGCTACAGGGCCGGGGTGCTGAGGATGAGTCGTCTAAGTGCTTCCGTCTTTGTCTGTCTATGCATTCAGTCATGTGTGTCCTCCTCTTGTGCCCATCTCTCGTTATTTCTTACGGTATGTGTGGTCCTTGGATTCTGTTCACATTTGGTTGCTTGGTAGGAGCCGGAATCGTTGTCTTCCTTCATCATTGTTTTAGCGGTGTGGGTGTTCTTTTTGGGCGGTCTTCTAGTTACGCAGTGAAAAGCCAGGTTTTGAGCAGTTCCCTGAATACTTTGTGGTTTCTTGTGTTCTCTATATTTGTTGGTAGGTTATTCCAGGTTTTTTCTGTGCCTGGTGAGAGAAAGAGGATCCTCTGAGTTTTCTTTTGTTGTATGTTGTAGAGTTTCAGTTCCAGGCGGATTCCGTTGCTTGATCTGAGCGTTCTTTTTGGTTGGTGTAGGTGTAATTTATATATATAACATATATAACATATAATATTTGTGAACTTCAATATTCACTGAAACCACTGGAAAAGAGATCAAATACAGGGAATAACGGCAAGCCTAAAGCAAAAGACATGGTATCTACTGGGTGTGTTAGATATGCTCTACATATCAGCCTCACAAGGGCATTTCAGCTTAGAAATGAGGGCAATACTCCTCTGAACCAACAAAAAGCCAAGACAAATGTTTCTGCATTCTTGTGCATCAACTTTTCTGAGACCAATTTAGAAACTAAAATACCAATGTACTTAAATGGGGTAAAACTGGCATGCCATTGTTGAAATTGGTGTAACAAATTTCTGGGGCCATTGAGAAAAGTAGCATACATGTGTATAATTTGGGCAACAGTAGGATGGCTCTGCTGAAAGTGGTATGACACTATGAGCCTAGGGTAGATGACATCTGTATGGGAGGACTGGTCCAGGAGACCCCCCTCCCATGCCTCTTCACCCCCGGTAAGGTTCATAGCTCGCCGGGTGTCCTTCCTGCCACCAGGGCCCAGGTGGTGGGTGGGGCACTGGCAGAAGACATTGACCAAACCTGTTCAATTTAGCTAGGCCCTAGAAACCATTTTGTATAATAAAAATGGCTTGAGCCCTGCGCACCGCCGCACGGCCCCCACCCTTGGAGAGTATCACTCATCCCTGTGGCCACAGCTCCCTGGCAGATCTGCTAAGAGCCCGTTCCCACGAACAGACGGACATGAGCTAGTGTTAGATACCAACACTGTAACATTTCACTTTCCGCAGTGTATCGCTGTTTCCAGCATGACCCGGCCAGCAGGGCCTGGGTGGAAAAGAACTGTACAATGGTCCCCTGACAAAAGCAAAGTCCCCAAATACTAATGAGCAAACCACCTGTGATGAAAGTGTTCTCCCCACAACCTCTCTGACTAAAAACCTGTAAAATATATGAAAATGCCAGGATGGGTGCTCATATGACATTAGGGATGAAGCACCCACATCCCTGTAGCTATGTGCAAATGGTAGAAGCGTCCCGGTGGTTTTTCATGTTATGTGTGTTATCGAGAAGACTGCACCCCACGGTCCCGCGCCAAAACTGAACTAATGCTGCTAGAGTGCAAAGGAAGACAAATGCAACCATACTGAGGGCTCAAGTAAGGGGTGCACGAAAATGCACCATATGTGTGTCTGAGCCCACTATGTGCCACTGCTGCCAGTCTCAGTGGCGGGTTGTTCCCGCGTGCTCCACCAACCTTACTACTACCTCACTTACCGCGCATGTATAAACATATAACAAAATGTTGTAGTTGTTAAAAACGTAGTGTACAAGTAATGTGCTCAAATTGGCCATATGGATGGCACTAGGAATGTCAAAAACGTGAGCTTTGGAAAGACTCAATGAGTACTGTATATTATATGAATGTTTATGTCTCTTCCACCTAAAGTCTGCAACACACGAGGAAAATACCTTTGTGAGCACATGCAAGGCCATTCCCCCTTCCTCCCAGTGAAGCCTGCCAGACGAAAAAGCAGAGGCCTGTGCCGCGCTGCTCCACCTCCCCCAATTCGGCTGGAGCCGCTTCAAGCATTCGCATTCCCCCGCAGCACCCAAGGCCACGGCCTGCCACCTGACTTATTTACAACCCAGCAGTAAACCCCGGCCTTAAAACACAAATCCAAAGGCGCCCTTTCTTAGACTCCACGACCCGCCGGCTCACCTTAGGGTAATGGCCCCTGTAAAATTAGGACACCCAATATTATGGCAACATTACAAGAACACATCCATAATGACTTCTAACAAGACATGATGACACAGACCGCCTGTCCCATGCCCCGAGACCCACCCCCACGACCTCTAATACCCGGTCAATAGGATGACGGTAACCATGTATTGACGAATCGCCAACAGACCCCACTCCAGGTGCATTCCTCCTGTGTTGCATTAACCTGTAGAATAACCTATTGGAAGATAATATCGCAATGTTGAATGACTGCGGTGTGCGTGGCCCTAGGGCAGGAAGTCAGGAAAGACATTCATCTCTGACACTGATCACGGTTGGCACAACAACACCGTCCGGATGAGCCCAGCTGACCTGCCAGGCCCAGCCCAACCCACGAGGGTAACCAGTGACGTCCTCCAGCCGCGGCAAACCACATCGCAGCAGCACCTATAGCTAGTCGTCGCCACCCAATCCCCACAAACTTGTGCCCCCTATAGCATGTAGGTTCTTATGACGTTTTTTGTAAATATATACGCCTGTCTTTGCTATTATCAGACAGAGCGCTCTCGGAGTTTGCAGAGTTCTTTGCATGCCCTATTTTGATTGATAAACTCCCATTTAAGCTCACCCGCACTTTGTCCTGGCCTTATTCCCATCCCGGGGAGAGTCCATTATTGCCTCTCATTGTGGGGAGGATCGTGCTATCTGGGGACACTTGCCTTCAGTGGTGACCCCGAAAGCGTGATTTTAACTTCTCTCCTAATATATATATACATATATATATATATATATCCCTACCGTCCCCTTTGGCACGAAAATCTCCGGTCGAAAAGGGATACACACAGTGCGCCGGCTCCGGGAGGCTGCCCGCCAACGACGACCAGTACGCTCAGAAGTGCGCACTCACCAGAGAGAGGGTACGGGATCCCGGTTGAAAAATCCCCATTGAGTACCGCTCGCCGGAGCCGGGGCTGACCGTTGAGCAAACGGCAACACTGCCTGGACGGACCCAGTTTCGGAGACTCTCGGTTCAAGACGGGCACGTGAGTATTGAGTGCGAAAGACCTTAAAGGGAGCAGGGGAGGAAATATAGGACGGGGAACGAGGCTGGTTGAAAGGGGGGCACTTTGGGTCTACTAAGGACCATCCTAAACTTTCTTTGCTTTGGCCATTAGGACTAAGTTGTGAACAGAGATAAAGAGACGGGAACCTAGCTCCGCAAGGGGGTGGAAGGCGGCGCTGCATAGTGCTATCTTGACTAGTACTGGGAATATATGAAGAAGTGGAATATGAGATAAAGGTGTCTGGTAAAGGAAGACACGGAAAACACATTAGTGACTGCTACTATTTCTATTTTCTCTCTGGGTTTAAGGGTAAATCAAAGCGGGTTAGTACAAACAAAGATATAATGTAAGTAGAAAAATAATTTTACTTCAAAATTAGGAGACAAATATATATATCAGATTAAGACGGACAGGGGCAGTTGGCAAGGGAGGAAAGGGAGGACAAACTGGGCTGTGAATAGAGTGCTGCTTATGAGTGTGTATGCATCGTATATGTTAGAACATGTTGGATATAATAAGTATGTAAGGGTGGTCAGGAATACGTAATTGTGGTACGGTTACGGTAAGTGTGACCAGGAGAAATATCAGAAAGAAGAGTGTAATGTAGTAAAGTGAGTGTTCATTTCGTTGATCTGCTGGGTTCAATTGTCACAGTTATTGATGGTTTGCTCTTGTACGTGCCTCCTCAAGAGTATAGAATAGAGGCTGTGTGCAGCCATTCTCATACTGTACAGGTGGTGGGAAAACATGCCCATGCGCAATAAGACATAAGTACGAGAGTTCATATGGTGACACGTCCATAGTAAGAGACAGACATACATAGAGAGGTACACTAGCATCCAGCAAGTACGAAGTATGGGGGCAGAAACACCCTTATCGCATATTTGTAAGAGCCTACCTGGGTACGCAGAACGGATTAAGAAATATCATGACCAGTGGATCACAGAGTTGAAGGGAGAAGGGTTACCTCAGATATGGCCAGAAGGGGGGTCCTTTGACAAAAGCGTCTTAGATATGGTAGCCACATGCATTTGTTTGAAATATAAGGGGAAGCAACTGCACAATAGGAGGGAAATATTAGACCTATGGAGACTGTTTGAAGAAATACCCCCTCCTAAGAAAAGGGAATCAGATACTGACCTACCATCTACTACTGACAACCCATTGCTGATACCAAAAGATGACAAGGTACTTTCAGAAGAGAAGCCCCCGATTGAGGTAACTAGGTTGTACCCAATGCTAAATAAGCCAGTGCCCGCAGAAGGATATAGCGACCCAACTTATGTACCCCCAACGACAACCACTATCACTCAAGGGCCAACTGCACCACCACCATATGAGAGTCATAGAGAACGAGAGCAGGTAAGTACACCAAGAGTGGATATAGAGAAATTGACAGGGGATCTAAAATCCAGACTCTCTATAGCCAAAGATGAGCTCTCGAGAATTAAATGTATATGTGAGCGGACTGCAATCAGCACCACTAGATCAGAGCCTGCATCAGGAGCGCAGAGTGAGAATAGGACATTTGTAGAAGGATGGAAAAAAGGAGAGATACTGTTTAGGATAGAAGAAGAACAAACATGGATAATTGAACTAGAGGGAAGAGAGGGGGTGTACTGGTGACGAGGTGAGGACCACAGGAGGCAGAGAGGAGCTATTGTGTGATATAGGGGATGACTTAGAAGAAGGTGAAAGGCTAAGTGTGGCAATGGGAGGGGGAAGCGAGGAGTTGGATGGCGCATGCTCAATGAGAACGATGGACGAGGAGTGGACAGGGCGACTAAGGAACAGATTGGGAAAAATGGCGCCATTAGGAAAATCAGGAGTAAAGATGAGTGCAGATACAACGACAAAGGGGAAGCTACAACTCCCATTGATACATAGAGGAGGAGGGAGGCCGAATTACATACCCTGGGCTCAGATGGATAAGGCCAATTTGTTAAAATGATTGCCCCCGCTATCAGGAGGTGCAAGCAAGTGGATATATGCCTTTGAGAAACACACAGCCGGGGCACCTCTAGCAATAGGCGACGTGAAGAGTTTGCTAGTATCAGCAGTTGGGGATCAAGCTGACAGAGTATGGGTAAAGTATATAATGGAGGGAGAGCCCAAACCAGACTCAGGACTAAGGGCTGGTAACAAATGTGTACAAGGAGGGGGGTTTGTCCTGACTGGAAAAGTCTAAGCTAATTGCAGTTTATTTATTGCAGTGTAAGTTTAGAGACAGTATACTATCTTTGGGTGTCACAATGTATATAGTTGCCAAAGATAGCAGTACATGAAAAACAACAGTAATCATCCACATGTGCTAGATCATTAGTTTATAAAAGACCAGCTTTTATTAAGTGGCTGTCCTTATTTCTTTAAACATTTTATGAAGGAATTGTAAGTATCATACAAAAGGGTGCACATATTTCACCCAATTCAAACAACAAAGTACAAAACAGTATAGGTGCAAAGCATGAAACAGAAAATGAAGTCAGTTCATACAAGCATGTGCTGTGTATTAACATTGATCCAAAACGAGACAGTAGTATAAAGGCATCATGTTGCCACTAATACATTCTGTTTTTATATTTTTCTGATTGTAAGACGGTTTTACCCAATGGGTTAATACCAGGTTTACCCAATGCAACATGTAACTGGTGTAACCTTAATAATCCTCAAAAAGGTATAAAGCCCTTGAAGGGCATGTACATACATATGTCACTGTCACAAGGATACAAGACCCTTTAATAAAAACTAAAGAGAAAATGTCTAGTTGACTTGAGAAGGTGAACAGGGAGTCGCCTTACACCGGCCTGGGTTCTGGATAGATGCCAAAGGTTAGTGGAAGTGGAATAAAATACAATAAAATCGTCCTCTATGAGTGACATGGGCTTGTGCCACAATATACTAGATAGAGGAGAAGCAAAGCACTTAGTTGCTCTGATATAACATAAAATAGAAAAATACTATTAATCCAAAATATCCCCCTCCATTTGCCCAATGATATAAACATGGAGTGGGTAAGTAATGGAAGTGTGAAATACCTTTAGGTGTTGCTGCAAACCAACCCCATTGTGGTTTGATACTTCTATGCACCGTATGGATAAGAAATGGCGTGCTGGGGAAAGCCCAGAATGCTGGATCGGAAAAAGGAGCTGCAAGCGTCTGCCTGAACAGTGGGACAGAAAAACAGAAAAATCGGAAAAACGGCATAAATAGTGCCTGGTTTTAGCTAGATGGAACCTAGGGAACCAGATTATAACTGGATCATTGAATATCTCAGGAGCCAGATCATGTCTGGCTCCCCAGGTGTTCATTTACCTTTTCGTTCGAATGTATGGAAGAATCCGGCACTCCGTCTGACCTCTGCAATCAGAAAATGGAGCTGTGCGTCATTGTACTGCACTGAGCATGCGTCTAAATACAGATGCTGCTTTTGCACGCATGCTCAGTAGAAGAACACAGGGCCGGCGTAATCGTTGTACAACGGCCCCGTGTGTGGGGAGGAGAGCTGCCAAGGGAGCCTGAGCGAGGCGAATGGCTGCCCTTGAATGGTGCGCATGCTCAGAAGAGCATCGTGCAGCCGGCGCGTGCGCTCAGAGGGGCCAGCGTCGTTGTTGCTCAGCAGTGGCCTTGTTGTACTGAAAGGGAGCTGTCACGGGTCCGGGGAGCTGAGTATGGAATGTGAATTGACGTGCCAGTGACAAGTGCATGTAAAAGGTCAGCGCACTATTCAAAACAAAAAAACCTAATTTGGTGAACTGGATCGGGAGGACTGGTGCTGGGGGCTTCAAAGTGATGTGTGTATGTCCCGGCAGGAGGGGACACACGGCTGCCTGCCCAATTAAATAAAAGGGTGGTGGAGCCGTAATAGCCCCTTGGTGAGTGGGAAGATGGATGTCTAAAGCGATTCAGGTGGATAAGGTATGAAGTAGGAGGTCATTGGAAATAGCTCTGTGGTTGTGCTTCATTGAGGCCTTTTGTGATGGCCTGAAGTTTATACATCCACCAGGATTCTTTAAAGTTCAAGGAGTTGCTGAGGTTACTGGTGTTATGTACTTTATCTGCAACCCACCATACAAAACTGTCCGGATTATGCTGGTATTCGAGAAAATGTGGTACCAGTGGTGCTGTGATGGTTTTGCACCGAATGCGAGACCGGTGTTCCCCAATTCTCTCATGTACTGGTCTCGATGTTTGACCCACATATCTCAGTCCACAGGGGCATACAATTATGTAGATCACATTGCTGGATTTACAATTGGAAAAATGTCTTAATTTCCATTCCTTGGTGCCTATGTTGAAGGAGGTTATTTTTTTGGTCTGTTTACATGCAGAACAGTTCCCACACGGATGGTGGCCATTGATTTCCCTCAGGTTCCATAAGGAGGATCTAGTGCTGTTTTTGCTCATCCTCGCATGAGTAAGCATATCTTTAAGGTTCTTTGATCTCTTTAGAGCCATTCTGGGTATCGGTTCTTCCGGCAAGCTAAGTTGAATCAGTGGCCACATTTTTTTTATAAGGCCTTTGAGTTTGGTTGTTTTGGGACCAAATGTGGTGACGCAGGCCATAATGTTATCTTCCTGGTTGCTGTGAATTTTGGGTGCAAGTAAAACTTCTCGCGGCATGAACCTGGCTCTTTTCATGGTGTCTCTGAGCAGTTTTCTAGGGTATCCCCTGGCTTTCAACTTCGTTTCTAAGGCAGAAGCATTAGTTTTGAATTCTGCAATGTCTGTGCAGTTTCTACGCACCCATAGAAACTGTCCATATGGGAGGTTGTTTCTTAAATTCCGTGGGTGATTGCTTTTATAATGAAGTACTGTATTTCGATCAGTTTCCTTTTTGAACATAGTACATTCCAATTGATTGTTTTTTGGTCTGATGGTTGAATCAAGAAAATTGATGCTGGAGTTACTGCTGTTGATGGTAAATTTTATTTCTTCTGTACAATTAATGATCCAGGTGAAAAAATTGGTCAAAGTGTCCTCCTCTCCTTTCCAGATAAACATAATGTCATCAATGTACCTGTGCCAGAGCACTATGTTGTCAAGAAATGGATTCCGTATATTTAGTACATTGTTGTATTCATATTCCGCCATAAAGATGATAGCCATGCTCGGGGCAAATGCTGCTCCCATGGCTGTACCTCGGATTTGCAGATAGAAAGTATCCTCAAATTGAAAAAAGTTGTTAGTGAGTGCGAGTTCCAATAGCTCAGCTAGGAAGTTGGTAGGGACTCTTGTCTGCGACATGTGGTGCGTAAGATGATGCCTAATGCATTCAATTGCTGCATCTTGTGGAATGCTGGTGTAGAGGCTGTTAATGTCCATGGTGACTAATATGTCTTCAGAGGGGTTAAAAGGTTGGTGCTCAAATTTATTAATGGTTGACATGGTATCTCGTAAATAGGTAGGTGTTTTTTGACTGAGGGGCTTCAAGAAGAAGTCAATGAATTTACCAATAGGCTCCAATATTGAGCCACAGCCTGACACTATGGGTCGGCCGGGTGGCGTCGTCTGGTTTTTATGAAGTTTGGGAAGGGCGTAAAATACGGGGGTCCGCCCTTCCGAGTTGTTCAAGAAAATGTCCTCTTTCTCAGATATCCAGTTATTGGACAAGACAAATTCTGTAATCTCTTTGATTTTGATTTTTATTTCTGAAGAAGGGTCTTTGCGTAGTTTTTTGTAGTTATCCTCTTCATTTAAGAGCAGTAGCACCATTTGCTTGTATTGATCTCTACTTTGCACTACTACTCCACCTCCCTTGTCTGCTGCCTTGATGACAATAGAGTTATTGTCTGTCAGTTGTTTTAATGCTTTCTGTTCTCCTTGATTAAGGTTATGCCTTTTATAAGAAGAGGCATGCTGTACTTTAAGCATTTCTTGTTTTATGCATTTTTCAAAGGTAAGAACACATGCTGGCGTCTCATTGTCATTGGGGACAAAATCAGATTTCTTCCTCAGGCCTGAGTCTTCAGGTCCCATAGTGTCTTCTTTGTCCTGAAAGAAGACCTTTCTTCTGATGGTACGATAGAAATTAGTCAGTTCTTGGTCGAGTTGGAACCAATCGGTATGATTCGTTGGGACAAAGGATAGTCCTTTAGAAAGCACGGACGTCTCTTCTTTGGACAACGGAATCCCGGATAGATTGAAGATTGGTATTAAGTTTAATATCTCCTCCGTCTCCTGTTCGGGTTCTGTGTCCCCCAACGTGGGTAGTTGAAGGGAGGCATTGGTTGAAATTGGGGAGGGCCCCAGTAGCCTCCCCTGGAACCTCCTTGGCCTAAAAAAGGCATCATTTGGGGTGGTTGTTGGTTCCCCTGGTTAGTTGGTCTTCCGCCAAAGTGAGATTGGTCGTCATCAGAAGACCCTGAGCCTGAAGAATTCCAAAAGGATACATTTTTTCATCTATTTCTTAGAGGTCCTGTCTGATTCATCACCCTTTCTTTCTCCTTTTTATCCTTGTAGTCAGCTGAAAGATATGGATACATTGATTCGAGATGAAAGTTTTTAATATCTTTAGCTAGTTTCTTATGTTTTTTGTCAAGTGTACTGCTCAGGAAGGTGTCCATTGTTTTGTTTATTTCTTTCAGTTTCTCTCGAGCATTTTCCAAACTTTCATCATTAAGAAATTTATTCTCTTGTTCCTTAAGTTCTTTGGCGATGTCTTGATGGATTCTCTGGCCGGTGGTGATAGTGAGGACCATGAGGTCCCTACTACACTTAGTGGCGATTTTACTAAAACCAAGCATATAGTCTTTGTCTTCCAAAAATAGAGCCGGTTCATTACGAACTAGCAAGCCAACTGGTACCAGATTCACCCTAAGGTATTCCCTTAAAAAGTGTCCGTGTACTTCTGTTCTAAAGCAATGTTTTTTGAGATTAAGTAAGTCGTCCCCTGATGCTGTGGATGCTAGACTTTGTTGTGCATCCTCTAGGTTAAATAGTGTGGGGCCTTGAATGATTTCTAGAATATGTTCTTCTGTGAAGCTGAGTGTTTGATCCATGGTTGAAAAAGTAATAAAATCAATGTGGGCCAGGCTACTGGGCACCTAAAGCAAGAAAACTAGACGAGGGTCTTGTGAAGTGATACCTCAAAGTGGTATGAAAAACTAAAGTAGGAGATACCCTATTATAGCACACAGCTATATCAAGAACAGTATATACTGGAGGGAGAGCCCAAACCAGACTCAGGACTAAGGACTGGTAACAAATGTGTACAAGGAGGGGGGTTTGTCCTGACTGGAAAAGTCTAAGCTAACTGCAGTTTATTTATTGCAGTGTAAGTTTAGAGACAGTATACTATCTTTGGGTGTCACAATTTATATAGTTGCCAAAGATAGCAGTACATGAAAAACAACAGTAATCATCCACATGTGCTAGATCATTAGTTTATACAATACCAGCTTTTATTAAGTGGCTGTCCCTATTTCTTTAAACATTTTATGAAGGAATTGTAAGTATCATACAAAAGGGTGCACATATTTCACCCAATTCAAACAACAAAGTACAAAACAGTATAGGTGCAAAGCATGAAACAGAAAATGAAGTCAGTTCATAAAAGCATGTGCTGTGTATTAACATTGATCCAAAACAAGACAGTAGTATAAAGGCATCATGTTGCCACTAATACATTCTGTTTTTATATTTTTCTGATTGTAAGACGGTTTTACCCAATGGGTTAATACCAGGTTTACCCAATGCAACATGTAACTGGTGTAACCTTAATAATCCTCAAAAAGGTATAAAGCCCTTGAAAGGGTCTATCATAGCCAGGCTAAAGGGTGACCAAAAAGGGGTGATTGATCGACGTCTCTGAAATAGATCTCAACTAAGATTTAAGGGGGATCCCGTCTCACCGCTATGGTGGAGGAGTCCCAGGACGTTTCGGCTTTGGTGGGTCACAGCCTTCTTCATGGAGCCAAGGAGTGGAGTTCCCTGTAAGAGATTTAAGGGGAACTCGAGTTACTAAAGTGGATTATAAGATGCACCGTAGTTAAAGGGCATGTACATACATATGTCACTGTCACAAGGATACAAGACCCTTTAATAAAAACTAAAGAGAAAATGTCTAGTTGACTTGAGAAGGTGAACAGGGGGTGGCCTTACACCGGCCTGGGTTCTGTATAGATGCCAGAGGTTAGTGGAAGTGGAATAAAATACAATAAAATCGTCCTCTATGAGTGACATGGGCTTGTGCCACAATATACTAGATAGAGGAGAAGCAAAGCACTTAGTTGCTCTGATATAACATAAAATAGAAAAATACTATTAATCCAAAATATCCCCCTCCATTTGCCCAATGATATAAACATGGAGTGGGTAAGTAATGGAAGTGTGAAATACCTTTAGGTGTTGCTGCAAACCAACCCCATTGTGGTTTGATACTGCTATGCGCCGTATGGATAAAAAATGGCGTGCTGGGGAAAGCCCAGAATGCTGGATCGGAAAAAGGAGCTGCAAGCGTCTGCCTGAACAGTGGGACAGAAAAACAGAAAAATCGGAAAAACGGCATAAAATGTGCCTGGTTTTAGCTAGATGGAACCTAGGGAACCAGATTATAACTGGGTCATTGAATATCTCAGGAGCCAGATCATGTCTGGCTCCCCGGGTGTTCATTTACCTTTTCGTTCGAATGTATGGAAGAATCCGGCACTCCGTCTGACCTCTGCAGTCAGAAAAGGGAGCTGTGCGTCATTGTACTGCACTGAGCATGCGTCTAAATACAGATGCTGCTTTTGCACGCATGCTCAGTAGAAGAACACGG
Source organism: Ambystoma mexicanum (assembly GCF_040938575.1). Taxonomy (NCBI): domain Eukaryota; kingdom Metazoa; phylum Chordata; class Amphibia; order Caudata; family Ambystomatidae; genus Ambystoma; species Ambystoma mexicanum. Next base: position 545,638,497 of record NC_090933.1, on the reverse strand, counting down.
GGCCGGTGTAATCGTTGTACGACGGCCCCGTGTGTGGGGAGGAGAGCTGCCAAGGGAGCCTGAGCGAGGCGAACGGCTGCCCTTGAATGGTGCGCATGCTCGGAAGAGCATCGTGCAGCCGGCGCGTGCGCTCAGAGGGGCCAGCGTCGTTGTTGCTCAGCAGTGGCCTTGTTGTACTGAAAGGGAGCTGTCACGGGTCCGGGGAGCTGAGTATGGAATGTGAATTGACGTGCCAGTGACAAGTGCATGTAAAAGGTCAGCGCACTATTCAAAACAAAAAAACTTAATTTGGTGAACTGGATCGAGAGGACTGGTGCTGGGGGGATCAAAGTGATGTGTGTATGTCCTGGCAGGAGGGGACACACGGCTGCCTGTCCAATTAAATAAAAGGGTGGTGGAGCCGTAATAGCCCCTTGGTGAGTGGGAAGATGGATGTCTAAAGCGATTCAGGTGGATAAGGCATGGAGTAGGAGGTCATTGGAAATAGCTCTGTGGTTGTGCTTCATTGAGGCCTTTTGTGATGGCCTGAAGTTTATACATCCACCAGGATTCTTTAAAGTTCAAGGAGTTGCTGAGGTTACTGGTGTTATGTACTTTATCTGCAACCCACCATACAAAACTGTCCGGATTATGCTGGTATTCGAGAAAATGTGGTACCAGTGGTGCCGTGATGGTTTTGCACCGAATGCGAGACCGGTGTTCCCCAATTCTCTTATGTACCGGTCTCGATGTTTGACCCACATATCTCAGTCCACAGGGGCATTCAATTATGTAGATCACATTGCTGGATTTACAATTGGAAAAATGTCTTAATTTCCATTCCTTGGTGCCTATGTTGAAGGAGGTTATTTTTTTGGTCTGTTTACATGCAGAACAGTTCCCACACGGATGGTGGCCATTGATTTCCCTCAGGTTCCATAAGGAGGATCTAGTGCTGTTTTTGCTCATCCTCGCATGAGTAAGCATATCTTTATGGTTCTTTGATGTCTTTAGAGCCATTCTGGGTATCGGTTCTTCCGGCAAGCTAAGTTGAATCAGTGGCCAAAATTTTTTTATAAGGCCTTTGAGTTTGGTAGTGTTGGGACCAAATGTGGTGACGCAGGCCATAATGTTATCTTCCTGGTTGCTGTGAATTTTGGGTGCAAGTAAAACTTCTCGGGGCGTGAACCTGGCTCTCTTCATGGTGTCTCTGAGCAGTTTTCTAGGGTGTCCCCTGGCTTTCAACTTCTTTTCTAAGGCAGAAGCATTAGTTTTGAATTCTGCAATGTCTGTGCAGTTTCTACGCACCCGTAGAAACTGTCCATATGGGAGGTTGTTTCTTAAATTCCGTGGGTGATTGCTTTTATAATGAAGTACTGTATTTCGATCAGTTTCCTTTTTGAACATAGTACATTCCAATTGATTGTTTTTTGGTCTGATGGTTAAATCAAGAAAATTGATGCTGGAGTTACTGCTGTTGATGGTAAATTTTATTTCTTCTGTACAATTATTGATCCATGTGAAAAAATTGGTCAAAGTGTCCTCCTCTCCTTTCCAGATAAACATAATGTCATCAATGTACCTGTGCCAGAGCACTATGTTGTCAAGAAATGGATTCCGTATATTTAGTACATTGTTGTATTCATATTCCGCCATAAAGATGATAGCCATGCTCGGGGCAAATGCTGCTCCCATGGCTGTACCTCGGATTTGCAGATAGAAAGTATCCTCAAATTGAAAAAAGTTGTTAGTGAGTGCGAGTTCCAATAGCTCAGCTAGGAAGTTGGTAGGGACTCTTGTCTGCGAAATGTGGTGCGTAAGATGATGCCTAATGCATTCAATTGCTGCATCTTGTGGAATGCTGGTGTAGAGGCTGTTAATGTCCATGGTGACTAATATGTCTTCAGAGGGGTTAAAAGGTTGGTGCTCAAATTTATTAATGGTTGACATGGTATCTCGTAAATAGGTAGGTGTTTTTTGACTGAGGGGCTTCAAGAAGAAGTCAATGAATTTACCAATAGGCTCCAATATTGAGCCACAGCCTGACACTATGGGTCGGCCGGGTGGCGTCGTCTGGTTTTTATGAAGTTTGGGAAGGGCGTAAAATACGGGGGTCCGCCCTTCCGAGTTGTTCAAGAAAATGTCCTCTTTCTCAGATATCCAGTTATTGGACAAGGTAAATTCTGTAGTCTCTTTGATTTTGATTTTTATTTCTGTTGTAGGGTCTTTGCGTAGTTTTTTGTAGTTATCCTCTTCATTTAAGAGCAGTAGCACCATTTGCTTGTATTGATCTCTACTTTGCACTACTACTCCACCTCCCTTGTCTGCTGCCTTGATGAAAATAGAGTTATTGTCTGTCAGTTGTTTTAATGCTTTTTGTTCTCCTTGATTAAGGTTATGCCTTTTATAAGAAGCCTTTGTATGGTGGGTTGCAGATAAAGTACATAACAAAAGTAACCTCAGCAACTCCTTGAACTTTAAAGAATCCTGGTGGATGTATAAACGTCAGGCCATCACAAAAGGCCTCAATGAAGCACAACCACAGAGCTATTTCCAATGACCTCCTACTCCATGCCTTATCCACCTGAATCGCTTTAGACATCCATCTTCCCACTCACCAAGGGGCTATTACGGCTCCACCACCCTTTTATTTAATTGGGCAGGCAGCCATGTGTCCCCTCCTGCAAGGACATACACACATCACTTTGATGCCCCCAGCACCAGTCCTCTCGATCCAGTTCACCAAATTAAGTTTTTTTGTTTTGAATAGTGCGCTGACCTTTTACATGCACTTGTCACTGGCACGTCAATTCACATTCCATACTCAGCTCCCCGGACCCGTGACAGCTCCCTTTCAGTACAACAAGGCCACTGCTGAGCAACAACGACGCTGGCCCCTCTGAGCGCACGCGCCGGCTGCACGATGCTCTTCCGAGCATGCGCACCATTCAAGGGCAGCCGTTCGCCTCGCTCAGGCTCCCTTGGCAGCTCTCCTCCCCACACACGGGGCCGTCGTACAACGATTACACCGGCCCCGTGTTCTTCTACTGAGCATGCGTGCAAAAGCAGCATCTGTATTTAGACGCATGCTCAGTGCAGTACAATGACGCACAGCTCCATTTTCTGACTGCAGAGGTCAGACGGAGTGCCGGATTCTTCCATACATTCGAACGAAAAGGTAAATGAACACCCGGGGAGCCAGACATGATCTGGCTCCTGAGATATTCAATGACCCAGTTATAATCTGGTTCCCTAGGTTCCATCTAGCTAAAACCAGGCACATTTTATGCCGTTTTTCCGATTTTTCTGTTTTTCTGTCCCACTGTTCAGGCAGACGCTTGCAGCTCCTTTTTCCGATCCAGCATTCTGGGCTTTCCCCAGCACGCCATTTTTTATCCATACGGCGCATAGCAGTATCAAACCACAATGGGGTTGGTTTGCAGCAACACCTAAAGGTATTTCACACTTCCATTACTTACCCACTCCATGTTTATATCATTGGGCAAATGGAGGGGGATATTTTGGATTAATAGTATTTTTCTATTTTATGTTATATCAGAGCAACTAAGTGCTTTGCTTCTCCTCTATCTAGTATATTGTGGCACAAGCCCATGTCACTCATAGAGGACGATTTTATTGTATTTTATTCCACTTCCACTAACCTCTGGCATCTATACAGAACCCAGGCCGGTGTAAGGCCACCCCCTGTTCACCTTCTCAAGTCAACTAGACATTTTCTCTTTAGTTTTTATTAAAGGGTCTTGTATCCTTGTGACAGTGACATATGTATGTACATGCCCTTTAACTACGGTGCATCTTATAATCCACTTTAGTAACTCGAGTTCCCCTTAAATCTCTTACAGGGAACTCCACTCCTTGGCTCCATGAAGAAGGCTGTGACCCACCAAAGCCGAAACGTCCTGGGACTCCTCCACCATAGCGGTGAGACGGGATCCCCCTTAAATCTTAGTTGAGATCTATTTCAGAGACGTCGATCAATCACCCCTTTTTGGTCACCCTTTAGCCTGGCTATGATAGACCCTTTCAAGGGCTTTATACCTTTTTGAGGATTATTAAGGTTACACCAGTTACATGTTGCATTGGGTAAACCTGGTATTAACCCATTGGGTAAAACCGTCTTACAATCAGAAAAATATAAAAACAGAATGTATTAGTGGCAACATGATGCCTTTATACTACTGTCTTGTTTTGGATCAATGTTAATACACAGCACATGCTTGTATGAACTGACTTCATTTTCTGTTTCATGCTTTGCACCTATACTGTTTTGTACTTTGTTGTTTGAATTGGGTGAAATATGTGCACCCTTTTGTATGATACTTACAATTCCTTCATAAAATGTTTAAAGAAATAGGGACAGCCACTTAATAAAAGCTGGTATTGTATAAACTAATGATCTAGCACATGTGGATGATTACTGTTGTTTTTCATGTACTGCTATCTTTGGCAACTATATAAATTGTGACACCCAAAGATAGTATACTGTCTCTAAACTTACACTGCAATAAATAACCTGCAGTTAGCTTAGACTTTTCCAGTCAGACAAACCCCCCTCCTCGTAAACATTAGAGTATGGGTAAAAGCTGGCTTCCCGGGAGTGACGTTAGACTGCGATCGTCATGATGGCGCCTCTTTCAATACAGTACGTGCCACGGTGTGGGATGCCTTGCGGGAAACGTTCCCAGATACCCCAGATTTACAGTCGGTAATGCAATGTACAATGAATGATGGGGAAGATGCTATGGATTACATTTTTCGAGTCCAAGAGATGTGGAGAACCGAAACGGGCACGCCCTGGTATCAGTCAACATCATTATTCTATTTTATAATAAAGAGGGGGCTCCCAAAAGAGGTGCAAAAAGCACTTGACAAAATAGCAGGTATTGAAGCAAAAGGTTGGCCTGAAATTCAGAGCATAATAGTTCACCACTGCAAACGAATAAAGGAAAGGGAAAAGGAGGTGGCACAGAGGAGATTGGCAGACAAAGCGAAACTAGTACAAACAAAGCTGGTGAAGGTCGCCGCAGCAGTAGCCGCGCTCCCACACAGTAGGGAGGGAGATGAAGAGGAGGAGGGGCTGGTAGCAATACAGGGGAGGATGGCAACAAATTGGGCAGGAGTAGGATCACGGCAATGGAACGAGCAGGAGCAGAGTGGAGGTCCGCAGTGGCAAGAGTGGGCCCCTCGAGGGGGACGAGGTGGGTACAGGGGTCGAAGAGGGGGTGGACAAGGGTATGGGGGAATGGGAGGAACTGGATGGCAGGGTCCCAGGGGTGCACAAGGAAGTTGTTGGAACTGCGGGAGGTGGGGGCACTTTTCAAGAGAATGCAGGATTAGACCAAACAATGGGTTCCCGGAGGTAGAACACTATGGCCATCCTCATCCGGGGAGCCCATATGGTCTCCCAATGGGACAACAACAAAGGGACCCAGGGCAGGGGTACCCTGAGCAACGGCAGGGACACCAATACAGAACACAGAATCACCCACAGAACAATGACACTATGCACTACACTCCAGGCAACCCTTTCACGACAACAGCAAATGGAGCCCCAGCACCAGCCCCCTATAGTGCGGTATTAGTAGTTTCAGGGAGCGTGTTCAACCAGGGGGGGGAAATGAGACACCCCGCATAGGACAGCCCACAGAGAACACTTGCGTGACCTGTCTTATCTACCACCTACGATGCAGCAGAGAAACCATTGGTAGGGGCGCAGATAGGAGACAAGCAGTTAATATTCATGGTGGATTCGGGAGCGGAGAAATCATGTATTAGGGGGGGCCGGTTTCCGTTATCTAACCAGAAGTTAGAGACACAGTGGTTCTCTGGGGCTGTAATTGAAGTTCCTTATACAGAAGCTTTGGATGTGACAGTGGGGGGTAAAACTGTAAAAACACCCTTACTGTATTACGAGCAATCGCCAATAAACCTGCTAGGGAGGGACCTTTTTAGCAAGCTTAACATGACAATATCATTCACAGAAAGAGGAATAGTGTGTTCAACACCAGGAATATGCCCATTACGTGTAATGCTGGTAGTACAGGCTCAAACAACGGCTCCGGAAATACGTGGCCTGCCAGTGGATGAAAGGATGTTTATTGAAGGTTTGAAAATACTGGCCCAAGTAGTTCCTGAGCTAAAAAGGCTGGATTGGAGAATACCCGCGGAATTCATCTTCCGCCCAATAGTGCGCCCAGACATAACACCAGGGTCAGTGGTATCATTAGACTTGCATGCTGTACAGGTGTCAGCGAAAAGGATTGCAGTAATTGGGATGGACATAGATGGATGTGAATGGTGCACCGTACTGTGCGTCAACGCCAATATTGCCCTACGAGACTTATCTGATGAGGATCTTTTCTCTGATTCAGACAATGATGGCGAAATAATAATGGAAATAGCAATGCCCTGTGACATTTTGCTTGAAGCTAGGCAAATTTCCGTTCAGTTGATGGCAGTAGTGGGAACACCACGGTCATTTTTTGATGATGACATGCGACTGGTGCCAAAAAATTTGTGGACCACGGGCCCCCATGATGTGGGGTTGTTGCACGGAGTGACGCCAGTGGTCATAAAACTCAAACAAGGGTCAATCCTGCCCCGAGTAAAGCAATATCCATTGTCCCGTGAGGCGGAGGAAGGAATAAAAGAGACAATAAATGCATTATTAGCTCAGGGAATAATAGTGCCCTCAAACTCACCATGCAACACCTGCATCTACCCGATTAAAAAAGCAAAAGGAGGGGCTTGGAGGATGATCCAGGATTTACGCCCCTTAAATGACATCATACAGAAAGAGTTCCCTTTGGTCCCGAACCCTGCTTCAATATTATGCAGTATCCCAAAAACGGCATCACATTTCACAGTGGTCGATTTGAAAAACGCATTCTTTTCCATCCCCTTGGCAGAAGAAAGCAGATACCTGACAGCATTCACGTTTGGGGGAAAGAGATACGAACATTGTAGACTACCACAGGGGTACTATGAGAGCCCAAGCATCTTCAACCGCATTCTACACGAAGACCTCGGTAATTTATCGGTTGAAAGCACTATCATCCAGTATGTAGACGATCTGCTCATATGTGCACAGAATGCAGAAACATGCAGGGAAGACTCAGTGACACTCCTGTCACTGCTGGCAAACAAGGGATACAAAGTGGACAAGGAAAAGATACAATACTGTCAGGAAGAGGTCTTATACTTAGGGCAGCTGATATCGAAAGACGGAAAGAGAATAATCCCTGACAGGGTAGAAGCAATAAGATCAGTAAGAGAACCCACAACAGTGAAGGAGATGCAGACATTCTTGGGAATGTGCAATTATTGCAGAGCATGGATATTAGATTATGCAGCCTACACGAGACCATTACTGCAAGCACTCAAGGAGGCACAACACGAGAACAGGAAAATAGAATGGTCAGAAGAGATGAGTGACTCATTCAAGTCACTAAAATAATTGATTTCAAGTGCTCCGGTACTCGCCAACCCTGATTATGAACGCAAGTTTTTCCTATTTTCACATTGTAAGGGAACACTCATGACGGCTGTACTGACACAAAAGACTTCTCTAGGACACAAACCGTTGGCTTACTATAGTGGCACCTTGGATGCGGTGATGCAAGGACACTTCACGTGCAAGCAATCTCTCGCCGCCGCCGCCGCGTTTGCCATTGAAAAAAATGCCACAATAGTAATGGGATGCCCTGTCACATTGTTTGCGGAACACTCATTATTTGCAATACTTGAGAGGTCTAAAAGTACACTGACCACACAGCGAGCAACTGCCTATGAGATAATATTGTCGAGCGCCAATATCAATGTGGTACGATGCAGAACAGTGAATCCGGCAACATTCATTACAGAAGCATGCACACTGGAGGACAGGCAGGAACACAACTGTGCAACTTACACAGGGGAAAGAGGGGAGGACACGGTGGTGTGCGAGAATGCCCTGAGCGTGGGGGAGGTGTACTTTGTGGATGGGTCAGCATCAATTGACATGGACACGGGAGAGAGACATGTGGGGATGGCGCTGGTGAGATTAGAAGATGGTGAGTATGAGACACTAGTGCAGTATGGCCTTCCATCCCATTTCTCAGCACAGGCAGCGGAACTCATTGCATTAATAGAAGCACTACATGCAGCTAAAGGGTGTGCAGTAACAATATACACAGATTCAGCTTACATGACGACAACAGTACATGGGGGTCTGGCAAGATGGGGGTGGAGGGGGTTTCGAAGAGCAGATGGGACTCCAATGCAGCATGCAGAATTGCTGAAGGAATTAATTGAGGCCCTAAAAGACCCAACAGTGGTAGCAATAGTGAAGTGCCAAGCACACACGTCCAACACAGACGTTGTGTCTTTGGGGAACGCGGCAGCGGATGCTGCTGCCAAGGAAGCTTCATATTTTGAAAAACATGAAACAGGTGAGTACATGCTGCAGCACAAGACACACGAACAGCTACCAGAAGGATACAATGCGATGCCCATATCACAAATACTAGAGTTGCAGGAAGGAGCAAGTGGCGATGAAAAGATGACGTGGGTAAAACGAGGGTGCAGCCAATCAACAACAGACTTACTCTGGCGACAAAATAACTCAGGAAAAGTGGTAACGCCAGTAAAGCTGTTAGAAATAGCGTTTCAACAATTACACTTCCCAGCACACAACACGAAACAACACATTGCAGCAGAGATACAAGAGGAGTGGTTTGTGCCCTGTCTTCAGGAGCACATATCTAGATTGACAATGGAGTGCACAACATGCCAGGTATACAACTCTGGAATGACATTACGTACACTCAGGGGAACAATTCCAAAACCAATTGGGCCATTCAGAGAGCTACACATTGACTACGCAGACATGGGAGAAAGGTGTAATGGGGCACGCTACATGATTGTGGTTGTATGCCCATTTTCGAGGTGGGTGGAAGCAGGCCCATGTGCACGACCTGATGCTAAAAGCGCTGCAAAGTTCCTAGTAAGGGAAGTATTCCCACGCTGGGGAATTTGTGACGTAGTTCGCTCAGACAATGGCACTCACTTTGTGAACGAGCTCTTCAAAGAAGTAACGACACTATTGGGAATAAAACATAAATTGTGCTCGATTTATCATCCTCAAAGTAATGGCGTGGTAGAAAAGATGAACGGCCTGTTAAAAGGAAGATTATCAAAATTATGCTTCTCATTAAAGAAGAACTGGATTTACTGTTTGCCCCTTGCGCTGTTTGAGCTGAGAAATCAGCCAAGCAAGGACCACCATTTGTCCCCGCACAAAATAGTGACCGGGAGACGAATGCACACAGCACACTCCCCACTGCGCCAACACTCAGACGCGCACATGAAGCATTGCGATATTGGGAGATGAGTTCACAGACTACCTGAAGAAGCTAACTAGGGCAGCGCGCAATATCAAAGCAGCTCTCCCCACCATTCACAAGGGAAGAAGGGAACACAACGGAGTCCCTTACGGAACCTGAAACACCGGTACAACTGATGCCGGGAGAATTCATTTATGTCCGGAGCTTTGTGCGCCGGTGGAATGCACCACGGTTCCACGGACCATACGAAGTGGTATTTTGTACTCCTATGGCTGTAAAATTGAAGGGCCTTAAGTACTGTATACATTTGACGGATGTACAAAGGGCATATAATAGCGTGCGGGAGGAGGTGGATGAGGGGGCACAGACAACAGCAAGCAATACAAATGAAAATAATGACTGAATGTGAACATGTGTGTGACGGAAATGCACCTGATTGAGAAAATTGATGACGAGAACAAGTACATTTAAGGGTATCTATAAAGATGAAAAGATTGAAAAAAAAAATGTGGACTTATATGTAAATAATAATGTGATAAAAATGTGTAGTGTCTGCTCCCTTGTCGGTACATCCCCAACCCCACTCCCCTACCAACTTCCATTCCCCTTCCATGATATCTTGGCACTGGTAGTGCCAACAAAATGTTTACATGCATGCACTTAATGTACTTTTATATCTCAAACAGGACCTACCATGGCAACTAACGGGCAGCCTGCAACGGATAGATTTATTAGATATAGAGAATTGTTAGCTGAGAGATGTAGATATTCGTATGAGTGTGGATTGTCAATATGCATTACATTATTTTTTACAATGATGTTTGGCCTGGTTACGTATTGGTTCATAACGTTCATCTCTATCGAGATGAACGAGGGGGGAGGGATTAACGGGACTAATGTGACAAATGAAACAGCAATTGTAAATACAAAAGAAGGTGATTTTTTGGTATGGGATGGAACTAAACTGGTATGGGGATATTACACGACACCATCCAATGTTGCTATCTCGCATAATGAAGGTCTGCAGGGAAAAATGCAAAACAGCACAATTTCCCCGCCAAAGGTATCTAATTACAATGCCCGCAGTCTAAACGATCGTAACCCCTCTGCTATATCCTGGTTATATAACACCCCCACCAGCAGGCCCACTCACGTGACAAAAAACACACTGCCAGATAGCATAAAGAAGGAGAATAAAGAAATGACAGCGAGATATGAAATACTGTATGATAATTGGGCAAAGGGGGGGAGAGGGAGAAAGGGGGGCCTACACTGTCCATCGCCCATGAGGCCGGGAGATACCTTAGAAAAAGGAATAACAGACAGAGAAGGGAGGAGGGGAGGAGGAAATTTTGATTAAATATTATGGGTTAGGATTAGACCAAATGGAAGACCCACGACATCCCCACCAGACAAATAAATGGTATGCGGACATGAGTGCAACGGCTAAGCAAACAACAAATGAGAGCTGTTATGTCTGCTCCCTCATTCCCCATGCTTCAGTTACACCCAAAGTATTGTTACCGAAAGAGTTGCCTATTGTCGATGCCCAGTGTCTCCTTCATCTCACGTTGTGCAGAATTAAGAACACCTTCCAGGCACATGAGGTAACTTTCAGGATGCTGCAGAACGAAAAGACCTGTTACCCAAAGGCAGTAGGAGTGGTCTGTTTGGAGGAGCCATTTTTTATAATACAAGGGACACTTTTTTCGGACAGCAAGTGGAAGGACGAAGAAATAATGTGCAAGGCTGAAGCACTGCGGGGTGTGGCACCAGAAAAACTGCAATGGATAGAAGAGACATGCACACCCATATGGAAGGAGCACATCTCAAAATTGACTTGGGTAACGGCCATCGAGAAACCCTTCAAGCTGCAGAAAGAAATAAACTCTAAACTGTGTTTCAAGGGGGACGGGAGAACCACCATGGGGGCAAACAAGAACTGTAACAAGACCCTCACCATCCCAGATATGAGAAAAGGGACAGCGGCCCTGATGGATACCTATTGGGTATGTGGCAACCAAGCATACCTGCACCTCCCACAATCCTGGGGAGGCAGCTGTTCATTGGCCACCCTGAACTCCGCGCTAATGGTGATACCAGAAAGCCACATTGATGGGGGCAAGGAGATGCGAGGAAAATCTCAAAAGAGTGGGGCCTCACCAACTGCAGAATCACAAGTATATGTCCTGTCCTCCGGAAACAAGGAAGGGGCGCTGTCCCGAAACAGACAGTCATCGAACTACATATCCAAAGCATCATCAGAACTGCTGGCACAGATCCCGGATAGATATCGATTATTCAGCTCTGCAGAAACGTTCTTCGCCTCACTCATCCCAAGCATCCAGGCGCGAGCAAACGCAAAGTGGCTCCAGATCACACGTTGGGAACTGATCCAATTGCAAATGATACTGAAGAAGGGTTTAACGTAATAAAAGTAGAACTAGGAGCACTGCGGCTAATGACCATGCAGAACAGGTATGTCTTGGACCTGTTGACAGCAATGGATGGAGGTGTTTGCCGAAAAATTGGAAGTGCCTGCTGCACTTTCGTACCTTCTGAAGACGCAGATAACGGCTCCCTGTTCCATGTGATCGAAGCAGTACATAGCCTAGGAGAAAGAATGAGAATGGAAGGAGGAGCAGAAGAAAGTACATGGTTCGACAATATCTTCTCCTGGGTCCCATCATGGCTGGGAATGACTGTCAAGTTTTTGATGCCGGCTGTAGTGTTCCTCCTTTTCATTTTCTGCCTATGCCAGGTGGGTCTTCGATGTTGTGCCAACGCAGTACCGAATGGTGCAATGATGATGGTGACAATGGGCAACGCCCAAGGTACAATAGAAACTATGCAGGAAGCACAGGTACAAACGGGTACAGATTACACGTCAAGATTCCAGATGGTGCCCATGTACCACGACAAGGACATAGTAGACAAGTTATGGCACACTACAATCAAAGAGCCCCGGGTACTCGAATGGTATGAGGAAGTGTGGGTGGACCTAGAAGGGGATAGCGGTAGTATATACCTGACCTGTACCCCAGATGAATATGCTAGGAGAGGTGAAAGCTTGCGAGGGGTGTGCAGGGCATGGATGCCCATAAAAGGCACCCCTGCATGGGATGACGCTATAGCTGACGAGGAAGAAAGCAGGAGGTTGGAGGATTTAAAGTATTCGTTACCTAAGTAATGAAAGGGGGGAAATGTATGGGAGGACTGGTCCAGGAGACCCCCCTCCCATGCCTCTTCTCCCCCAGTAAGGTTCATGGCTCGCCGGGTGTCCTTCCTGCCACCAGGGCCCAGGTGGTGGGTGGGGCACTGGCAGAAGACATTGACCAAACCTGTTCAATTTAGCTAGGCCCTAGAAACCATTTTGTATAATAAAAATGGCTTGAGCCCTGCGCACCGCCGCACGGCCCCCACCCTTGGAGAGTATCACTCATCCCTGTGGCCACAGCTCCCTGGCAGATCCGCTAAGAGCCCGTTCCCACGAACAGACGGACATGAGCTAGTGTTAGATACCAACACTGTAACATTTCACCTTCCGCAGTGTATCGCTGTTTCCAGCATGACCCGGCCAACAGGGCCTGGGTGGAAAAGAACTGTACAATGGTCCCCTGACAAAAGCAAAGTCCCCAAATACTAATGAGCAAACCACCTGTGATCAAAGCGTTCTCCCCACAACCTCTCTGACTAAAAACCTGTAAAATATATGAAAATGGCAGGATGACATTAGGGATGAAGCACCCACATCCCTGTAGCTATGTGCAAATGGTAAAAACCTCCCGGTGGTTTTTCATGTTATGTGTGTTATCGAGAAGACTGCACCCTACGGTCCCGCGCCAAAACTGAACTAATGCTGCTAGAGTGCAAAGGAAGACAAATGCAACCATACTGAGGGCTCATGTGAGGGGTGCACCATATGTGTGTCTCAGCCCACTATGTGCCACTGCTGCCAGTCTCAGTGGCGGGTTGTTCCCGCGTGCTCCACCAACCTTACTACTACCTCACTTACCGCGCATGTATAAACATATAACAAAATGTTGTAGTTGTTAAAAACGTAGTGTACAAGTAATGTGCTCAAATTGGCCATATGGATGGCACTAGCAATGTCAAAAATGTGAGCTTTGGAAAGACTCAATGAGTACTGTATATTATATGAATGTTTATGTCTCTTCTACCTAAAGTCTGCAACACACGAGGAAAATACCTTTGAGAGCACATGCAAGGCCATTCCCCCTTCCTCCCAGTGAAGCCTGCCAGACGAAAAAGCAGAGGCCTGTGCCGCGCTGCTCCACCTCCCCCAATTCGGCTGGAGCCGCTTCAAGCATTCGCATTCCCCCGCAGCACCCAAGGCCACGGCCTGCCACCTGACTTATTTACAACCCAGCAGTAAACCCCGGCCTTAAAACACAGATCCAAAGGCACCCTTTCTTAGACTTCACGACCCGCTGGCTCACCTTAGGGTAATGGCCCCTGTAAAATTAGGACACCCAATATTATGGCAACATTACAAGAACACATCCATAATGACTTCTAACAAGACATGATGACACAGAGCGCCTGTTCCATGCCCCGAGACCTAACCCCACAACCTCTGGTACCCGGTCAATAGGATGACGGTAACCATTCATTGACGAATCGCCAACAGACCCCACTCCAGGTGCATTCCTCCTGTGTTGCATTAACCTGTAGAATAACCTATTGGAAGATTTACCAGGGAAGATAATATTGCAGTGTTGAATGACTGCGGTGTGCGTGGCCCTAGGGCAGGAAGTCAGGTAAGACATTCATCTCTGACACTGATCACGGCTGGCACAACAACACCGTCCGGATGAGCCCAGCTGACCTGCCAGGCCCAGCCCAACCCACGAGGGTAACCAGTGACGTCCTCCAGCCGCGGCAAACCACATCGCAGCAGCACCTATAGCTAGTCGTCGCCACCCAATCCCCACAAACTTGTGCCCCCTATAGCATGTAGGTTCTTATGACGTTTTTTGTAAATATATACGCCTGTTTTTGCTATTGTCAGACAGAGCGCTCTCGGAGTTTGCAGAGTTCTTTGCATGCCCTATTTTGATTGATAAACTCCCATTTAAGCTCACCCGCACTTTGTCCTGGCCTTATTCCCATCCCGGGGAGAGTCCATTATTGTCTCTCATTGTGGGGAGGATCGTGCTATCTGGGGGCGCTTGCCTTCACATCTCAACCGGTTGTGTTCCCAAAAATAAAGCCAATTCTGAGTTCTGCAATTCTGCACCAGCTGTAATGGTTATGGTGTTACAGGAATACCATTGGCGGCATTGCAATAACACTCCCGAATTGTTTCTTTTTTTTAAATCTATTCCCTCCCTTATGGTAAGGTTAGAAATGGATAATGTCCAGAAGTGGTTCATGCCGGTATGGTGCATTTGTTAATGAAGAAAGGGTCAACTCTGACACTTTTATTAATTGCTCTGCAAAGGTGTTTAATGGCTGGGCATCATCGTTTCCCACCTTTTCACACCTTAACAATGAACCCACCAAATCGTTATTTTGCCCTGTATTGAACGCACATGCTATTCAGAGAAAGAAAATAATTATGAGAGAATTTTCAATTTTTAGATCCACCTCAGGGGTTGAGGTAAAAATTGACACATTTCCATTTTGGAAATCCAATGTATGACACCGCCAATAGTATTCCTTTGGTTTACCACCAGAGTGACCTCCCTGCACAGACTAGGAGGGCAAAACATTTGCCACATACTGCTGATTTTAACTTTACATCCCAACTTATAATGACCATCTACCTGATTTTCAGATAGTCACACGAAAGGAGGAACATAACACACCTGAACACTTCAAAATTGGGGCCCACCAACATTATTCCTTGTGAAGGAAGGTTTGCATAGTTTTCTAAAATGGGGTGTGCAATACACGAGGATGGTCTGCTCCACTGCCCTCTGCAAAGCATGACTAGGAGGTGAATAAACAAAACAGTAGTTCACAAACATCCAATTTCTCTGTGCCTTGATTGGACCTCTCTGGTGGTATTCCCGTGTCTACTTCTTGAGTTAACTTTCCCCCAGATAATCATGATGTGGAAAGAGATGAGAAGAACTACTATAGGGAGACTGCTCTGTGTCAGAAGGCTTAAGAAAACGAAGTCCAAGTGTCTACACTAAGAGAAATATAATACAAAACAGCAGAGGATAATCATTGTTTCTCTTGTACGTGCACTCATGGAGTCAAACCATTGTATGTATACCAATCAATGTTAAAACTTCATAAAAAAAACATCTATAGAAAACACATACGATGTAAAAGGTTTCACATGAAAGATTCCATCATGTAGGATTCATAATGCCAGTGGAACACATTATTTGATATAAATGAGCACAAATCCCTGCAAACAAAAATATATAGGCAAGATTATAAGAAGATGTAGAACGAGAATGATGGATCACAGAAGCTGTGTAAACAATCAAATGGAAAATGCTCCACTTGTGAAACATTTTTGGGTGGAAGGTCATAAATATGAGGATTTTTAGTAGGTGATCCTCCTGAAACTAACAGGAAGATCAGATTGTATAATCCAAAAGAAACTGGCTGAAGAAGAACCAAGACTTATCTTTCAAACACCAGGTGATGTGATAGGACTCAATGAAAATGCTGAATGGCACATGGTTTCATAATTTATCATTTTTGTTTGTTGTCATGTTCTCTAGTGTTTTGACTGGTTTAGTTGTACTAAAAGGTCTTGCCCAGGTTAACTATAGAGACATGAGATTTGGGTCATTGTCATTTGAATTCACACCTATTATTGGTTTAGAATCCTCCACTTAATATGAGTTGTAACTTACATAGGGCCTCATTACACGGACGGCGGTAAGGGTTAACGGTCACCGTTAATGGCAACGGTGACCGTTAACCCTTACCGCCGTACTACGAGGTCCCTTAGCGGGTTGGTGCTTTAACGCCTGCTTTTTGCAGGTGTTAAAAACCAACCCGCTGAGGGACCTCGGAGCTAATTACGGCACCGCAAAATTGCGGTGCCGTAATTAGCGCCTTCCCCATTCCCATAGAGCCCTATGGGGCAGAAATGGGAATGGGGAAGGGCAATGGCGGAAGGGGGATTTACCGCTCCACCGACCTTAGAATGGGGCGGTAAATCCCCTTACCGCCAAGGCGGTGCCGGTAATTTACCGGCATGGTCCAGGGTGCTAATAGCACCCTGGATCACCGCCTTCCGTGTAATGAGGCCCATAATGTATGATGGTGTTTGTTTGACATTGAAAAAAAATGTATAAAATCACCTGACCATGTGCCTGGAATACACGCCAGTTTGTATCAAATGTGGAAATGTACTCCATTGTAATTCTGCATCCTACATGATGGAATCTGTCATGTGAAACTTTTTACATTGAATGTGTTTTCTATAGATGATTTTGTATGATATTTTAATATTGATTGGTATGAATAAAAGGCGTTGGTCCCACAAGGGCGCATAAATGAGAAATGACAATTATAATCCGCTGTTTGTATGATATTTGAGTTGTTGGTCAGGGATAACAGGGAGTTTTGTATTACCGGACCTTGTCTGATATTTGTTTGACTATACCAAGAAAACGGGGTGTGCCACTCTAGGTTCAGTTCCCTACTCTAAATAACAGGAGCTCATGGTTGCCATATCCGAAGTGTACCCCTCAGTTCAGTCACATTCCTAAGTTGTTTAAAATGCCATAGCACATATTTTTATGAAACTTGTCATTTGTAGCCCTCCTTTGCTCTGCAGTTGTATAATCAATACACACGTACCAGCCAGAATATGTGACCCCCTCCCCACCTGGCCTTAGGGGCTAGCAACGACAGGTTATAGTCTTCATAGGAACAAATGATGCTTCTTCGCAATGGCTTTTGGCCTTTGCAAGCCTCTGCTTTACAGCCCCATGTAATTCCCCTTGCACCAAGTCCTCCTTGTTACCTAAACTCTTTCAGGGAAAGAGCTAACTGGCCCAGCCCCTGCTTTTCATTCCTCCTCATATTGTCTTCGCCAACACACCAGTTCCATACAACTCCATTATACCACACTCAGAACATAACTCTAGCTGTATTTAATTGTCTCCATCAACTCAAATGCCTCAATAATGGATGTGAATGGCTGGACCCTTTCCGTCTTGACTACGGATTGTATGATTTATCAGAAGATTGAGATCCCAACTACCTTTCAGGTGTTTCCTCTTCCCCTTTCATTCTGTTCACGCTTTCTACATCGCTGGCTTACATTGTTCACAAATTATTTAGGCCTCATGTGTAGAGAGTTTAAATGTACCGGCTGCTATCTTAGAATGAGGACGATCTGTAACATGGCTGTCACCCATGCTGTGGGGGTTGGCGAGATCTGTGGGCTGTTAAAGACCATGTCCGCCCCCACAGAGGGTTTGAAAGCCATTCGCAACCTGGGATTTATCAAGGGGTGCAAATGTTTATTTTTTCCCCTTGGGAGATTGGCATTGGTTGCGCTGCCAATCTCCTGAGAAAACAAAATGAAAAAATAAAAAAATTAAACATAAGATGTCCGCCGCCATTTCTATGGCAGCACCAGGGAGACGGGAGGATCACCAGGACCAGAGCGTTGTCAGAGGTAAGGGGTGAGGAAGGGCAAAGGATTGTTTTGGAGGTAGTGGGGTGTGGAGACAACAGGGAGAGTTGCCCTGTTGTCTCCCCATATTAAAACAAAAATGTAAAACATGCTGCCACATGGGCAAGGGCCTCATGTGGCTGGAAGCAGCGGGCGGAGAATGTGTATTCTCGACATTGTTCCATCCACCTGATTGGCTAAGCAACCTTCCTCGGGTGCGAAAAGCAGTTCATCCTCTCCTTTGCCTGTAATTGGTCTTTTCTCACTAATATTGTATGTGTTCCCGGCAAAGGACTCTTGCCTGCTCACCCACTTCAGTGGGTGACCACTTCAATATGCTTTGTTGCGTGATATGATATGATATAATATGGCATTTATAACACGTCTATACACAAGCGTTTCAGTGCAACTTATTCCCAGTCATACCAACTTTCATGATACCTAGAAAAAGGTTTCTCTGACTACATGAGTGTCCCCACAATGAGTATGTTGAAAAAATTAAGTACTTAATAGGCCTCATTACGACCCAGGCGCTAATGGGTTAACAGCGCCGCAAAAGGCTGTGGCGCCGTTAACCTATTAGCGCCTAATTACGAGGTCCCTTTGCGGGACCCGACCTTAATGGCTGGTTTTACCAGCCGTTAAAGTAGGGACCCGCAAAGGGACCTTGGTGCTAAGTACGGTGCCGCAATTTGCGGCACCGTACTTAGCGCCTTCCCCATTCCCATTGAGCCCTATGGGGCAAAAATGGTGATGGGGAAGGGCCATGGCGGCATGGGGAATTACCGCCCTGCCAACCTCGGAATGGGGTGGTAATTCCCCATTCCGCCATGGCGGAGTCGGTAAGTTACCGGCATGGACCATGGTGCTATTAGCACCATGATCCAACACCTGGGTCGTAATGAGGCCCGATGTCTTCACTGTCCCCAGGTTGCCCATATGGTTGCATTACATAATGGTGGATTGCCCTGGCCAACAGTGATACCCCCTTCCCACCCTCCTCCTTGGCACTCCTCCCGGTGAATTTGTCACTTGAGGCCATTTGAAACTAACTTGGCAATTTAGCTATCTGGAAATCGGCATGGACTCAGCACATGCATGGCAATGATGTGCCCAGCAGACTAACATATTCATCTAAACTCGGCCAGTATCGAGAGGTCAGAGGTGGATTTATGCGATACAAGTAGCAGGTTGGTATACAGAGCATCATAGCATCTGCAACACACTGGAAAATGTGTGCAACAGCTTAATATTATTGAACACCATGTATTATTTGAACAATGCGTGGATCTAATGTGTAAAGAACCTAGCATGTAGTGGCACATTTAATAGCAAAAATGATTCAAATGTATCACACGCTACTTGGTTATGTGGCACAAACATGTGCCTTCTCTGCAATCCACTAACTTCCAAATAATTGTGTTGTAAAATGTAACATGCTGAACCATTATACGTTCTGGGAGGAAACCTCGTAAACTACCTTGCCACATATCTGGCTCACTGGCTTTGCTCTGTCACTCACTTGCTTCTGTTCACAGCATCTGTTATCACCAGACATGTTTTAAAATTCACCAGCTGGCAATGTATTGCACCAAAGTTCTCTATAGGAAACTAAGCATTACTGATCTGGATAAATCACAATCATCAGGTCAAACATCTTTCAACTATACTATTGGAATTATCAGGTTAATATTGAACATAAATGCACAAATCAAATATGGGAACATAATAAAAGGAGTGACATGTTTAATAATATTTGGGATCAGTGTAGTGACCGCAAAATAAATCAGTCATAGAACCTTACTAAAAGAGTACATTGAGTGAAACATATATAGTGGAATTTAGCCTATATAATAATCCAAATGCATTTCTCCATTTAATTTCTGTCATGCTGAAAATTATCTGACAAAACACTGGATTACTCAATAAAGACATTAAATTGGCTGAGAATGTTGTTGCTATTTATTACCGCACTGTACTTGAGAGAAACATTTATAAATAATGCACGTGTGTCTCCCACAATTACCATTTCACCCTTACATCTCACCACTATTTTAGACTCAAATGATTTCAATACACTGCTGTTACAGCTGTGCAAGATGTCTTTCATGTCACCTCCTTCTCCTTCTCACTGTACATGTTTCTGTATATTGATTCACTTACTGTATTCTAGTCCCTATTTGGACACTAGCCTGTATATTAATTCCTATTATTATGTACTTATTCTTTCATGTATATTACGCTGTCCCTATGATTCCTGATGTACTGCATGTACCTTTGTAACCAAGCTGAAAATATTCTTATGTCTTGCGCCCTGATGCCCCAGGGTCTGGCGCGCACTATAAATAAATAAAACAAACAAACAAAATAACCTCCATTTGTCTCTTTGACATTCAACCAGGTTAAAATGTAATTTACAACACACGTGTTGCATAGTTCTCAGGCACCTAAGCATTCTGGTATGCATCATACGCAGAGCATTGGAGTACTAAAGAATAGATCTTTCGCCTGGGGGTGGGGAGAAGAGCCAAAATGACTGCGTTTGAACCTTCTTACGCATGATGTCCTTTTATATTGTATTTCCATTTCCATTTCAGCCATTTAAAAAAGGTGCAGCGAATGAGATAGAATTACTCTGCCAATTTTATTTATCAGTATCAAACTCGACCTCACCAATTTACTCATTTAATTGCTCTTTCTAGTCTTATCAAATAACTGATTCAACCAGCCAGTTATGTAACCCTTGTAACAGTACTAGATCGTGGATACTTAAAACTGGCACAGATATTCCTTCAGGCCACGATCAACCAAAAGAAAATGGTCGGGTCCTGAAAATGACATCGTTAGTTGGATTTCAAATACTCACCTATTTCAATCATTCCTAGATGACCAGTGATGGTAGGTCAATTGTACTGGTAAATTATATCATTTGGTGGAATTTGAATGTATAATTTGTCAGTCTGGTACCCCTTTTTTAACCGTTGCTCTTTGGCCCATTTATTTTGCGAAAGCAATCAGCAAAAAGCAGTATTTTATAGTTGTCTCCTGAGTTTGTATACAGAAATATTTGGCTGGAGTTGGAGCATGCCTTGCCATTTCTAATCCCCCACACAAGTACTACAGACGTCTGGGCTTTCATTTCTCCAGAAAATGCATTTTGAGACCTAGAAGCATGAGTCACCTCAATTGAATACTATGGTAAGGCCTAGTAATGCTACAAGTGACACTGAATTGTTGTTGTTCCACCGATACTCTTGTTTCGCTACAGTTTTAGTAATTACAGGTTGGTTCAATGCATATAGGGTCTAATAGAAATGCTATAACACAAAAATGATTCTCCTAAACAAAACAGTGCACAAGAGATTTTAAATCAAAGGTGGACGAACACCTTATTAATGTGGTCTCAAATTATAAATCAAAAACGAATCATATGAGCCCTTGTCTCCCCTCGATCATCCAAAGTTCCAAAGTAGATAGCCAATTCTAACATTAAACTTCAAAAGGTCTATATCTTTCTGGCTGCTCTGCAAAAAAAGTCTCACAGTTTAACTAACATACATTTTTAAAACCTATTCTTTAAAGTTCCTCCCCAAACTATGACGACAAAAAGAAATTGGTTTTGTGGAAGCTTCTTGTAGCTGTTACTCATTGGGCCTCATTACGAGAATGGAGGTAGCCATGGAGCTATTAGCTCCATGGCTGCCTCCATTCCGGGCTCCATTACCGGGTTCCTGCTATGGGGACTTACCGGGTTACTCCGGGATAGGAGGACCCGGTAAGTCCTCCATGCAGGAACCCATCCCCATTTCCCCTAGAGGGCTCAATGGGAATGGGGAGGGAGGTAATTACTGGCAGAGTACAACTTTCCTGTTATTGGGGGTCATTCCGCTCCATGCCATTCCGACCCCACAGACCGTAAATTACAGCACCGTAAATTACAATGCCGTAATTTACGGTCTTGGGTCATGCGCGTGCCCCACCATGGCGAAATTAACGGCATGGCGTAAACTGGAGCTGATTCCAAGTAAGGAGCACACGTAAATTACGACCTCCTCAAGGCCGTAAAGTACCTTACCGGCATGGAGTACATACAGGCATCTCAGAGAAGGAGTAAAGAACCCTGAGCAGTGGGACCCAGAGCCACAGGTGCACACATGCAACACAGACGGAGGCCAGGAGTCTGCCACAGCAGAAAAGGAACACACCCACACACCACCCCCCTCCCACACCAAGAGGACACCAATCGAACAAGCAAGGCCACAACCTCACAAACCCCTACAACAACACCACACCCCCCCCACTGAGGAGACACAGGGAATAGAAGGAGGGGGGAGACAGGCCCTGCATGCAGCACCAGTGCAGCCTCCGTTACCACCCCAGCAGCCCCCATGCACACGCAGCATGTCCGGCCGCTCTAGGAGAAGCCCTACCAGATAGACACCCCTGACCACCTAGACTGTCACACCGTCACCACCATATTGCGCCACAGACACAAGAAAAGCGAGCACTATACAAATGTACAGTGCCAACCCGGCACAAGTGATGGTGTTGCCTGTGCCCCACACCCATGCCAAAGGCACCCACCAGCACACAGTGGCATGTCACAACTGTCCATCATGCAGCCACATATACAAGTGCCGTTACACCTCCCCAAGCACACAAGGGTCCACCAATCCCCAACATGGACCACCCATGAGATACACAATAGTAAAGCTGGACCTAATGCAAATGGAGGCATGCCAAATGACAATGGTGCCCCTGACAGCACCCATCGGTCGTATGTGGACCAGCTTGGCATGCACGTTGCGGACAGCAACTTCAAACAATACCACTCCCCCTTCGTGCAGATGGAATGCAACGCTACCCAGAACCGCACACATGGGTGGGCCCGACACCAAACAACTACACATGACTCAAAGGGCCAGCTGATCACCACGCCACCGCGCAACATGGCCCAACATGCAGGACGACCTGTCTGGCTGGCTGTTGAGTCGTCTGACTGTGTCATGCAAGTGCACTGGTGCCACGGGGTGGGTGCCTGCATGAACCAACTGCGTTGAAACGATGAAGCCATTGTACGGTGTTCACCCCGACAACAAACCTGCCACAGAACCAGTGCAACGGCACATGTGAACAGATTCCCACTTTGCCATAACAAGGCACCCACATCACACTACATCTCCACCAACTGACAAGGGCTAAGCACACTACACCAGCACCACTCATTGGCGGACACCACAACCGTAAGCGCATATCGGAGGACACACTGCACATGCACAATGTGGCATCCCCCAGCCTTGCACCACATTGGAGACCCATCCCTGGGAGTGGAATTCACAGAGGGCAGCAGGGGCACGATAACACGTCACCGGCATGGTACCCACATAGGAGTGTTGGGAATCACCATAGAATGGATCAGAGCAGGATAAATACCATGCGCCACAGACTACAGCCATCACACCAAAATAAGAATGAACACAGTACACAGCACCACAATGATCCGACGTCAGGACAGCAGCATGCAACAAAGGAACATGTACCTCAAGATGTCCACACCATCGTTCACAGACCATCATGTAGACACAACACCCCACTGCATTACATTTCATCGTACACATATTTGTGTCCCTGACCGTGCCCAATACATCCATGGACATGTCCAGATGGCCATCATTGAAACCCTGCCATTACATCCGGGTACTGTCCTCCACCATGACAGTCCACACACCCACCTCATTTGGCGACACATGCAGCTGTTGTTGGCTGTCCCTTGACAGCAAGACACATGACCCCTGTCATGAACCCCCTGAACAGGGCCATGGGGCAACCAGACTATGGCCATACACGTGCATGCATGTAGATGAAGCAGTCACCAGGCTTGCGTGATGCACATATGTGCCAGCGAACCAGGACTGGTGGCTGACCCCTCCAATGATAATTGGTGTCAAATGGGCCCATGCCATATGTGCAGATGGACAAAAAGTGCATCCCTACGTGAGCGGCTATCACCCCTGACATTGTACTGCAACAACCACAGGACGATGCGGTGAAGGCGGAGGGTGAAGTGCCAACAAAGGTCCATTGAGGCTGTGCACTTGAGGGCCATGTAATGCTCTGTACTTACAGTGGACAAGGTCTCCAGGACACAAGTCAGTAGAGGGTGTCATGACATGGGCACACAGGGCAACGGATTTGTGCATACTTGTACACCATGCACTGGCAGTAGTCAATGAACAAATGCGCAATGATGAATGTCCACAACGGTTGAACTTTGCAACACCAATTGTGTATTGTGATTAAAAAAAGGAAAACAAAATAGTGCTTCCATCCCCCTACCCCCCAACTCCAGAACAAACCATCAAACACCCCCCCTCCCTCCCAACTCCAGAACAAACCATCACCCACCTCCCACCTCCCCCCCAACTCCAGTGCAGTCGTCCATGTAGGGTGTGGGGCCCACATGTGGCAGGAATGGCGAATGGCTAATGTTTCTTGCCCACCTTGTCTGGGGGAGGCAAATGCGGTGACGCAAGGAACGCCAAGTGCATCTCTCCGGGCTGCATTGCGTGGCCTCACTTGTCGCGGATGTGCCCTCCTCGGTATTGTTTTGGCCTGCCTCAAGGGCATTTGCTATGCGATTCAGGACATGGCATAGCCGGGTCGTGTTGTCCGTCAGGGAGTCGCACAGTCTGGTAGTGCAGTCAGTGAGGGACTGCCGCATTTGCTTTAGTTCCTCATGTAGTTCAGCCCTGGCCTGGTGATTATCCTCAATATAGTTCTCAATGAGATCGCTCAACTGGCGCACTCGGTGCTGGTCATGGGAAGGGGGACCATCTGAGGATCCACTGGCACTAGCATGCCCTGCAGGGGGTGGTATGGGTGGACTTGGGGGAACGACGTCATACCCCTGCGGGTCAAGTTCAACACTATGCACAGGTGATTGTGCATCCCTGGAGTCACTGCATGATGCAAGGGTCACGGGGCATGGCTCCGGCATGTGCATGCTGTCCTGGTCATCCTCCGACATGGGCCCCTGGATGGGTGGCGGGCTGTACTCCCACTCATCCGGTGCGGTAGCAGCAGCCTCCCCTGAGACGCTCGACTGTGCCGAGCTAGGGTTTTGCACAGTTTCTGCCGCCGATGCTGTGTGGGTTGCTGGTCTGCCAGCTTCAAGTGGCCTTTCCGTAGGCTGGGGGGTGGTTTTTTTGGCTGCTGGCTTCGGCCTGGCCCTGCCAGTACCCGCGGAGGAGCTTGGGGGGCTTCCTTGGGGCTCTGTGCTGTCATGGTCTGTGCCTGTGGGGGTAGGGGAGAGGAACAACATTAGTGTATGTGCAATGTCCTATTTCCATACATGGTTGCATGGACATTTCGGTCATTTACGGTTTGTTCTGTTTGGGGGGTAGCTATAGCAGTGGTACATGTGCATGGTGATGACATATACACATGTCTGGGAGTGATTCATTGTGCCCTGTTCATGTACATTTTGGCTGCTACTATGCCTACCACGCTGGACAATGTGCATGATGGCCTGTGCAAGTCAATGCACTATGGTTGATGTGCGTTATGTACTCGCACTTGGCCCAGCATTAGGCGGCACTTGCCTCAGCATTTGTTGGATGGGGGGAGGGCAACACGAGAGGGTGCCTTCGATGGCCCGTGGGTCAGTTTACATCATGCAATGGACATTGGCAGTGTACACTGTCGACACTCACCTCCTTCTCCAGAAGTCGTTCCCCCGCACTACATGGTCCCCACGCCCTCAATGGATTCCGTGCCAATGAGCTCCGCACAGGTCTCCTCCCAGGGCTCGAGTTGTACTGCGGTGCTTGGCCCACATCCCGTCTGCAGGGCCTGGCTGCGGTTGCTGGATAGGAGGCCCCGCACCCGCACCCGCAGGTCGTCCCACCGCTTGCGGCAATCCCAGGGGGTGCGGGGGGTGATGCCAACAGCGCTCAACCTCAGTGCCAGTTCCGCCCAGATGGTCTTCTTGCGGAGGGTCGATTCCCTCCGCATGTCGCCACTGAAGACTACATCAGCATGCTCTGCCAGGTGGTCTACCATGGCCTGGAGTTCATCGGGGCAGAATCTCTGCTTGCGGATGCGATCCGCCGCCCTTTTTGGTGCTTTCGGCATGTCCTGCGATGCCTGGTCCGGTTCCCAACTTTGTTTTCCTCACAGGGCTGCTGGCAGCTGCGGATGGCAATGGATTGTGTTTTTAAAGGTGGCCGCCACTCTCCTTCCCATTCCTGTGCAATGTCGTAATTTCCGGTTCCTTTTTTTTTCGGTTACCGTAATTTACGGTCAACGTAAATTACGGTCATTGTAATTTACAGTCACCGTTATACACTGACGCTAATGCTTTCCGGGGCGGTGTTGTACTTTACGTGTTGCTGCATGCCGGTAGGGGTTTTTCGGGGGGTTTTGCGGCAGACCGCGCGGTCCTTTTCCGGCATGGCAGAAAGCGCGTGTCCGAGAGCTCGGAATGGGTCGTAATTTTCGACCTGCAACCAGCACGGTGTCGGACTTTACGCCATGCCGGAAAATTCCGATACTTACCGGCATGACTTGGAATGAGGCCCATTGTCTCCCTCTTCCCCTCGCGGGACCCGGAAAGCATGCCTGGTTTTACCAGGTGTGCGATCCGGGTCCTGCGATGGGAAGCTCGTAATCGGCGCTCCCGGATTGAAGGGGGCCGGTCCCGTACCGGCCCCCTTCAATCCGGGAGCGCCAGGGTTATAATGAGGCCCATAGTTTGGTATAGGGGCCTATGCTTTCACACGCTTCTTCAAGCCTTGCCCCTAGGGTTTCATGTTGAAGAATTAGTTCTCTTTTCATGCCTTTGTCGGCCTTGCCCCAATTGTTTCTGTGCTTCCTCCAGTCTATTGAGTTCTTAAAGACTCTCAACATGTTGACCTTCATCAACTCTGTTCAAAACACAGGTTCCTCTTGGAAGATTGCTTTGCCAGTGTTCACAACAAGTTCCTCCTGGATTGTGACACTCCCCAGATTCACAACAGGGCTCTCCTAGACCGTAACTTTCTCACAGGCCACAAACAGACCCAGACAGAACTTATTATTGTGTTTTGGTTTACAGAAAACCTTCCACAAATTTATAATAAATAGAAGAAGAGCTAGAACAAATAAATAAAAACAAATCTTAGTTTATACATAATTCATATATTAAAAACAGGAAACAAGTATACCAACTAATTATCATTTCCTCAAGTCGATAGTAGCTAAAAAGCAATAGACAGTCTTCAATTCACAGAAAATACGTAGAAACAGAAAAATTAGCAATTAAAATCTATATCATTCAAAAAACATACAAGCGCAATAATCAGTGATATGTTCATTCCCCACATCAGTCTGGACCAGAACAATTCTCTGGAATATTCAGAGGAAAATCTCTCCTTTTCCTTAACAAAGCAGACAATCTAATTGTGATGAGAGTTTCACAGTCCAATATCCAATGTTTGACACTTTCAATGACCTCTTGACACTTACAGAAACAACAATTCAGTAAGGACCCCACTACCTGATTGGACATAGTCCAGTATCTAGTTCTCTCTCTAGTGTGGAATTGGTTGAGCTTGAAGTGTAAGAAAACCTGTTGGTTCCAATGTAATGGCAAACACTTCAAATATATAGGTAGCTCACCCCTTTTTCTAGGGAACTTAGCATATTCACTGTACAATGAATATCTAGACAGGTCCTAAATAGTCAGCCTCAAATCTTCCCGGAATTTTTTTAATTTCACTTTATCTTTATCTGGATTAAATTTCAATATTGGCTGAACCGATTAGATTCAATAGTTCCCTTATGCAAATCCTAAACATATTCACGGAGGGAACTGTACCACATTCTGCCATAAATTGAAAATCCACAAACAATGAGATTACTGGACCCTCAGGAACTGGGAATAAACCAAAAGCTGTTTCCATTGATGATGAGCATGAAGTGATACAAGATCAAGTTCATGGTGAATTATCACATTAGGAATCAATGTTGCCAAACCCAGTACATTTTTCCACAAAATCCCTTGCAGGGTATCAAGAACAGGCCCCACATCAATAGTCGCCATATTAAGCCTGTACAACAAAACATGCTCTACCTTCCCCAAGTAATATTCAGTGCTGGTCAAAGTGAGAAAACTCACACTAACTATGCACTTCATATGGGACCTCAAAGGGATTAGTTTGACCTTCAATGAGTCTTTCCACATATTAACTGAAGATTCATAGGTCAAATTATACCCCAGATAGCGAATGGATGCCACCCTCTCCACTAGACCAGAGCCCAGTGACCAACCACAGCCTTCTTACCACTAGAGAATACAACTTTGGACTTATCACCATTTACCACCAAATTGTTAGAGAGGGCATACTCATGAAAGATGTTAAGCTTACATTGGAGGTCTTGCTCCGTTTTATCAAATATTATGATATCGTAAGCGGAAGTCAACCAAAATGAATCCAACCTCACAGGACTCAAACCGGGAGCACGCCAGTATCACATAGGTATGCATTGAAGAGGGTTGGAGTTAGGGTGAAACCGTGCTTAAGCCCCACCTTAACTATTATATGTCTTGTAACAAATCCATCCCTACTAAGGTGAACTCAAAGCTTTCAATCATGATGGAGCAAAGCAATAAGCTGAACAATTTTCATGGGAACCTTTAATCAAAATAGTTTAGCCCACAGACTTTCACGTAATATGCAATCAAAAGCCACAGACAAATCCAGGGAGGCCATATATATTTCCATTCCCAGTGTAGCTTTTACTTTCTTCAGTAAATGTTACAACAGTGTAGCATTTAGGGATGAGCCAATTCCTTTACGAAAACCCACCTGAAAACGTGAACGTGAAAGAGTGTTATTTTGGTTCACTGAGTTATTAAGATCCCTTAAGAGTAGTATAGAAAACACTTTACTTGTGGAGTCAGTCAAAGTAATGGGCCCATAATTCCCAGGGTTCAGAATGGTCTATTATCGGAAGAAGAATCTTCAACATAAAGTGAATGTCTTGTCAATAAAGGTCATATTTAAGAGCTGTAACCAGATTCCTGTGTCTTGTAGCCTACGCAGTCCTGCATCTTTGAAATTCACAATCAGAGAGTCCCAAGACCCTCAAATTCTTAACAGCCTGCCTCCTACGTCTCTTGCAATCTCTAATTGCAGAGTCAAATTGATGAGTGTGAGGGGTGAAGGGGAGGGAAATCCTACCACTCAAAGCAGACTAATGCCTTCAGCAATAAATCGGTCCATAGGTCTATCGCCAATAGTCGAAAAAGATTCAGAACCAGTGGAGTCTACATCCCCTATACCACAGGCCTGCTTCAAATAGTATACAAGACAATCATAGGTCCTACTTTCCCATCTACAAGATAAACTAATCCTAAATGTTTTTACAGGAATCAGTAATGGTAAACAATCACACCTATATGTAGATGTCAGTACAATAAAATGGATAATAAGATGATCACTACTTCCAGGATCTAGCATACACATAGGATTACACCTAGATTTTATAGAGGAAGACACAAAGAAATAGACAATCCATGATCTACAAGAACCCCTATGCCAAGTACAAACAGGTGTGCCAAAAGTAGAGTAAGCTTCAATTTGCAGAGTATCGCAGGAGGTCATAAATAAATCCCAGACCATAACCCGCCTAAGATTATGAAACATTTGTACGGTATACAGGATTTGCCATTCTGTAACTGATCTTCTGCATAATAGGCATTAACGTCACCCACAACAATCATAGAATGCTGATATCCATCAGACAGCCAACGATCAACTACACTAGTGGTATACAAGGGCTTTTTCTCTCCTCGCAGGACTCTCAAACTTAGGTGGCCTCTCCACTGGGTACCTAATTCGTTTTTACTGTGCTACTGTTGCTCTGTAATTGTGGTAAACTAGGGCTTTTTCTCCCCTCGCAGGACTCTCAAACTTAGGTGGCCTCTCCACTGGGTACCTAATTCGTATTTACTGTGCTACTGTTGCTCTGTAATTGTGGTAAACTAGGGCTTGCCGCTTTCACTCCTGTCCGCTTGCTCTCGTCTGTCTTCCCCCCCACTCCCTCCTTATTCCATGGTGCTCTCTATCTCTCCTATCTTCTCTAACTGCTTCTCCATTGACTATCCTGCTTTCCTCACTAAATCTGGTAGGAAAAAGTTTAAAAAGGATATCCTGTTCTCCAACCCAGGCCTCCCTATCGCTGACACCTATACCAGTGCCTCCTCCAAGGAGACACTTACTGAAATCCTCTTTTTTGTGCCTTCCCCTGACCAATGGACCCTTCATATGGTCTCTGTGCTCTCTCCCTTCTCCTCTTCTCCCATTAATGGTGACAGGCACCCGTTGGGATGTCCTCTTGGCCCCCTTCCGCTCCTCTAAGGCCATCATTAATGTCTACGCTAATGGGACCGTCTTGGTCCAAGGCCCTCAGGCCAACCTCCACCTCTTTGATAGACGCTTCCCACGCCTCATCAACTTCCTTTCCTCTCCTGCTGTCCCCTCTTCTCTGTCCTCGGCTAACTTGCCTCCACCCTCACACCCTGCCCTCTCTCTTGCTCCTTCCTCTTCACCTCCTCAGGGCGTACCTCTGATCTGTACGCCTCCCCGGAAGTCCTTTAAGGATGGCAACCTTTTCCTCATTGCCACTCTCAACTCTCGCTCTGCCGTCAAACATTCCTCTGATATCTGTCGCCTTCTTGAGGAACTGGACCTTGACATCCTCGGTCTCACTGAGACATGGTTCAAAGCTAGCTCTGTCACCAGCTTTGACACACTCCTACCTGACGGTTACAAGATCCTCTCCTTGCCCAGGCCCAACCGTGCTGAGGGTGTGTGGCCCTTATCTTCCCAGAGTGTATTCCTGCCACTGTCACCCCTACGCAGACCTACTCCTCCTTTGAATGCCTTGTCTGCCGACTCTCTCTCTCTCCTAGCCATTCCCTTACCGTGGCTTCTATCTATCAGCCACCTGGTCAAATTTCCTCCTTCCTCTCTGAGTGGGCTGACCTCTCCTCCTCACTCCGGTCCTCAACCACTCAACTCCTCTTTCTTGGAGACTTCAATATCCACCTTGATGCCTCTTGTCCTCCCTCTGGGCTCTTTCTCGACCTCTGCGACTCTCTCTCACTCTCTATTCTCCCGTCTGGGCCGACCCATTCTGCAGGGCACACTCTTGATGCTCTGATCTCTTCTGACCTTCCCCTCTCTGTCCCTCTCTCCACTCCTCTCTCCTGGAGTGATCACTTTCTCCTATCCTCCCACCTCACCTTCCCTACCCCACAGGCAAAGCCACCCTCATCACTGCCACCCACCTTCGCGGTCATCCGACCCATGAAGCGCGTGTCAGTTGAGGCTTTCGCTTCCACCTTCTCGCCCCCCCTGCCCTTTCGGCTGACTCCCACCAGTGTCAGCACAGCCCTCTCCACTGTGCTATATCTGATACCCTTGATATCCTTGCCCCTGTCATGAGAATATGCCTGAAGCCCAAAGCCAAATGTAACTCCTGGTACAACTTGGATCTCGTCACCCTTAAACGCAAGTGCAGGGTGGCAGAAAGGAAATGGCGTGCTTCATGTTCATCCTCTGACAAACTGGCCTGCCGCCTGCTCCAAAGGCAATACCGGCTCTCCGTTCTCACTAAGAAGAGAGCCCTTATCCAAGCCTGCATCTCTGCGGCATCTACCAATTCGGCCGAACTCTTTAAAATCTGCAAGGAGCTGGCCAACCCTGCTGCAGTCTCCACCTCTCCTGTCCCCTCCGAGGCCCTCTGCACGGCACTGGCCTCTCACTTCATTTCAAAAACTCAGGACATCCTGTCCTCACTCTCCTCCTATCACCTCCCCTCCTCTATTCCCTGCTCTCCCTCTGGCCCTTCTGCAGCCACCCCTCCTCCCTCCTTCTCTGCCTTTCCCCTTTTTTCTGCTGACGATGTTTCAAGACAAGTCCGATCTATAAAAGTCTTGTCAAAACAGGTCCACCCCTGTTCCTCCAGAACTATCAAGGACCACATCGACTCCCTGGCGCCTGCCCTGGCTGACTTCTGCAATCACTCCTTCGCCTCTGGAGTCTTCCCATCCCCCCTCAAGCACTCCCTTGTGCACCCCCTTCTTAAGAAACCCTCTCCCGACCCAGGGAGAGGGTTCAGGGATGCTGAACCTGGCCACCAGTTGTTTTGGTGTAGGAGCAGGAACACATGAAACCATGCCTGCTTACACAATAATATATTGTTTGGGACACTTAACATTGTTGCAAGATTTCAGAAGGAATATTCACCTGGCCATGTGCACATGAAGAATGTACCAATTTGGGAAGATCAGTGGGGACAACATCCATATTAGCCGGCTCCTCTTCTATAAATGTAGGAAGTTGAGAGCCAGTGACCATATCCCTTTCAACTACCAGCCTCACCTTTGGAGCATCCATTACATCCACAGATTTAGTCACAGTGTTTTGCCGATCATTCGGTTTTATTCCAGAATTCAGTTCAGGAATAGTCTGTGGTGGTGGAACAGAAACAGTCATCAGACCCAACCTTAAAGTACGCGCCATACTTGCTTAAATAAACTCAAAGGCACCCTACAGCCTGCAGTCACAGATTACAAAGTTTACCTGCCCCACAGCAAGGACTATATGGATTTTATACCTATCCTATGCCTGAAAGAATCTTTGTCTTCAACCGGATCAAAGGTGCTCAAGGACCCACAGCCACTGATTTGTTTTTATTTTGTTTTTGTTTTGTAAATAGGAAATAGGAGAGGACTGAAGTGTTGCCAATGCTTATATTACCAGTGATCTAAAAATTCCTCAATCAGCCACTCGACCTTCAAACACGGAACACACTGAACGCGTGTAACTTTAGCCTCAACCCCAAACACTCGACTCAAAGGGGGAGATAAAAATAAAAACCCACCGTTGACAACCCAACCGTCACCAAGTCCTTGAGAGAGGTAGTCCAATAGCCAAAAACAAAACAATCAAGTCACAAACGTTTGTACACCACAAAGAGATGCTTCAAGATCAGAACGCTGGTGTAGAACAATCACATGAAATAGATGATCCAGCTTACCAAAGCTAAGCCGAAATTCGATACATCCCATAATTTCTGTTAACAGAGGACATGGACCGATCTTCCGTGCGAAAGCAGAGAGGGCAGCTGTTGAGCCGGGCATCTCAGCTCTTCTTCCCGATGCACCCAAACACCGGAACACTTAGCCACACTTTGCCTGCTTCACTCTCGGGTGATATTTCAACAGATAGTCTTAAATGGACAGTGTCCCATGCAGAGAGCAGTGAGGAATAGCAGACCTCTCAGATCCAACGACAGACAAAATACAGTCATGCACTAGAACACTTAGCCACACTTCACCTGCTTCGCCTCTGGGGCGATATTTCAATGGAGAGTCTTGAAGGTACAGCTTTCCATGTTATTGTTAACAATAACATCTTCTTGTTATTGTCTTGATACTATGTACAGCACTGCCCCGTCCCCTTCTCCTGGCACTTTTCCCCATCCCCTGCACTTGTGCGATCCAATGTCACTTGGCCTAGTAAGTTCATTGTCTCTGTCCTCCCTCGATTCCACCGTCCTTGCCTAGTCGCGTCTTGAAACACTTGGGTATAGACGCGTTACAAATGCCATATCATATCATATGCAGAGTGCAGTGAGGAATAGCAGAACTCTCGGATCCAAAGACAGAGACAAAATGCAGTCTTACAACACAGGAACACTTAGCCAACATGGCTTTATGTCAGGATTCAATCAGGTCCCTTCTGTACATTGGCATTTTGTAATGACCAAACAAGTTCCTCCTAAACCTTAACATACTTTCACAATTTTAACAGAAATGGGGTTTCCCCCCCCATGGAGGCTTTTGACAGGCAGCCAAGATAATTTCACCATCTTGTCATTGGTTCAAGTTCTCCCTCTAACCTCAGGGTCACACTTGGATGGCCTCTGGATTTGGCTTTCAAAGTGGAGAGCATCTCAGCACACACTGTGGTTATCGTCTCCTGCCTGGGGCTCCAAGCCTGGACTGTCTTGACTGGACTCCTCAGGGAGTCTCTCCTGTTCTCCGTTTCCCAGTCTCAGTAATACTCCCTGAACTGGGACTTGCTTTCAGTCTCACCCTGTGTGGTTAATCCTCATTGTCATTTGAATTCTCACTGCTGACTGGTGTAGGTGTGGGCCTTTGATCACTGTAACCAAAAGCAGGCCCACCCTTAAAGAGTAAGTGCACGCCTTGTCCGTAAAGCAAGTTTATTGTACAAATGTCGGGGAGGGGTTAGATGAAATCAAAGAGTCAAACTAACCTTTCTCCCTGAACCATACAAAGAAGAAGCATTGTTTTACAATTTGCAACAGTTAAAACACTCCCAAAGGTTTTGTTATAGAGTCATTCCCCCACACATGATAGGTTAAACCTATGGAGTGTAACCATATTCCCTTTAGTTCCCATACATCTTATTGGATAAATTCATCTAAGCACCATCCTCTTTAAATTATAATTGCATGTTTTATATTTAAACTACACCCCTCTCTGGGGTCTTTCCATATTTGGTCGTAGTCCCATCTCCTAGTTACACAGTTTACACAACTTACAAATAATTTAAATTATCACAGGTTCCATCGGGTTAGAAACCTTTACCCCTACCTGTGATGGCTATTCTATGGAAATTCCATTGATGTAAAAATGAGGAGAGTGCACACATTTCCTTTTGATCTATTGTTGATGGTTTTATTGCCCAAACATGTTGGTATCCACATTTTATTCTCAACTATGTGATTTACCCTTCCAGCCCATGTGGCCCCAACCCACTCGCTGAAAACTCTATTGAAAATTCATGATCTATTGGTGCTCCTTTCCCCGCAAGCAGCCTGCATCAGGTTTAATTGTCTGGCCCTAACAGGTGGCTGCAAGCTTCCTGTGATTCAATAACAGACTCCTATATACTTACACAGATTGCATCTACCCTTCACAATGCACCTAGACCTTAAAAAAGACTTGCCCAAAACTGCCCTTCAGATATTCATCACAACTGCTGCTGTCTTTCTCCAACCTTGTAAAACTTGATATTCAGTCAACAGAGTCCAATTGCCCAACCCAGGTTTTTAGCCAGTGCAAATCCTAACTTGTCAGAGAACTCTGCAGCAAAACAGATCTGTACATTCATAATACCCAAAACTGATTTCCCTAGAGACCCCATGCATGTGTACCTATACATGTATGTTCAGGACTACTGCATTCCCACACACTGATTTTCCCATTGCAAACCTCTTGCCTCACAAGCACAAGCAGAGCTCCCTGCTGCCTGATGTTTAAGTGGTATGTGGCATGACACAACTGTATTGTGTTTATATTGAATCAACAGTTTTGACACTTATCTTGTTGTTCATATGCAATTCGAAAAATGTGTCAACTAAAACAAAAACAACACTAAAAATAACGCATTTCTCATTCCCATTAGCTACACTAGATTCATACTAAATTATGTCAACATCGCTCTCAGCAAAGCCACCAATATGGCACACACAATTCAAACTTCTCTTTACCCATGGGACCCTTATCACCCACTCCAAGACTGGTTATTCTTAGAATTGCTTTTAATAACCCTTATGACATACTTCCTAATAGTGGCTGTATATTAGCTATTTTCATTAGGGAATGTAGGCCACTGACATGGGCATACCATTGTTTAAAGATAGTTGTGGCGTGGAGCACCAACTTGAATTTCTTACTGATGCAGAGAGTGGTTCCATGTTGCTCTGAAAGTCCTGAGCTTTGATCTGACATGAACCATGTTGGGCATTTCAGCCGCTGGACATATGAGGTAACATGTGTATGCTCTTGTGATGGTAGGGCTTCTCTTCTATTTCTTCATGTTTCACTTTTTGGTAAAATGTCAGATCATTTGTCTGAGTAATGTTTGAACCTTATATTCAAACTATTGCAACTGTGGCTGATATATCAGGATAGGGAGTTTTTGCCACAGGAGATTTCATCCAAGTAGAATTCATAAAGGTTTTTATCAGATTTTGGCCAAAATATATGTTGGGGAGGGTTTAGGCTAATAACGAATTTGTGGGGTACTATCGGGGGTCTTCTCCCACATATATTTGCAGCAAAATCTACGAGTGCATTTTCTTTTTTTAAATCAATGACATCTTTTCAAGCAGATCACATAGAATCGCTATATCTATGAGGTAGCGTTTGCTCTTCTGATGGTACAGCTTCTCTTCTGTTTCTCCATGACACACTAATCAAGGGGTTCACAGAAGATCTATATTTCTCTATTCAGCAGTGATTAATGGCATATCAAATGATTAATCATATGAGTAAAGAGTATACATTCCTCTGATGTTAATTGGCTTATTTATTCTATGGAGGCGGTGTCCACTGGTATTGATTTTACACCAGTCCTTGAGTGTTAGCATAGGTTTCTTCGAATACCATTTCCCCTAATGTGATTTCACCAAATATATTTCAGACAAAAAAAGTAGGGGAAATGGTACATGTGCATTGCATAATAGGTGTGTGTGTGGTGTAAGGGTATAAGTTAGGGTAGGGAGGGGTGAGGGAGTTGTAGGAGGTATCCCCCACATTAAAAAAGGAGAAGTACAAAAAGCAAAAAAGAAGATTTGGTTTTTCAGTGAAATGGATTCAGTGAAATCTCCATTAGGAGAAATATATTCGAAGAAATCACACACATCGGTCCTTGGGCCCTAGTGGCACATTCCTAAACCAATCGGCTTGTGTGTGCCTCGAAAATGTCCAAATCATTGCAAATTGCTGCATTTTCACGGTACCTTCTTCTCCAGTGCTATTAGTAAGGGTGGTGGTACAGAAGCTTTGCACTGGGGCATGTGCAGCTAGCACTAGGGCAAACATGGCCTTTGTGCAGGGTCTGCAACCTTTAGCTGTCCAGATGTTTTAGACTACAACTACCAGCGGCTCAAGCCAGCATGGTCAATGGTGAATGATCATGGGAAACATAGTCCAGAACATTTGGAAAGCCGCAGGTTGCAGAACCCTGACCTAGTGCTAAAACATATTCCTTTTAAGCATGTTTGCACCGGGGCACATGATCATGGAGACAATTCCTAGCAGCAACATGTTTTTTGAACTGGTAGTGTTCATTGCGCGTGCACTGCTGCAAAGCTTCTGTAGTATCACCCGAAATCGTTGCTGAACTGATGATTGCACAATACATTCCTTCCTCGCTTTCCAAGTTATGTGTCATATTATGAATGAAGGAAAAGTGTCCGTTTGTAAAAAAAAAATATTTAATTAAAAAAACTATTTCGTTATTTCACCATAGCCCTCAACTTTTCACCTGTTATGTTATTTAATACCTTTCTTCTTACAAAAAGCAGATTTTCAATTTTAAGTTTTTCCTTTGTATTCTATTTGATGTCATTCGAAATATGGCGATCTATCAGATTGGGTAATCATTAGACAGGCAGATTAAGTTGCTTTTCATTACGGAGATTAGATTCAGCCGAGGGTTTTATGATACCTTGCCCAGCCAATAGGTGACGAGGCAGCAATAATTTACTGCCCGCACATGGAACTGCCGCAATAACATCCGCGCTGGCGCTGACTTTGAGCTGCCTGTTTTCAGCTTTAAGGTGAGTTATGTTCCTGATAAAGGCAGCACACCAAATGAAAAACGCCTTCAATACCCCAGCTCAGGCGACAGGAAGAGTGCATACATTTATGGGCGGTAATATACAGTTGTGTTCAAATACTGCTTAGGACCCATTCGGCCATTTGCTCTGCCAGGAAATATTACCATTGACGGGACTCCGGCGCCTTTTAGGATGCATCTCCTGCCTCTGGCACAAGTCCACAAAGCAGACGTCTCAGGGCGGTGTTGCAAAACATAGAATTCACCACAATTCAAGGAAGGGTGATGCAGAATTCAAAACCGGTCGATGCCCGAAACCCAGACATCTGTGCAACTGCAGCTGATAGCTGCTTGCCAAACGACGAGCCATTGCTAGATTTCACTTAGCATGACTGAAGGCTTTATGTGAAAAAGTTGGAGACTGGCAGCCCCTGCATGTTTCGATCTGCACCACCGTGCCAAGGTATCCGATGTTTGATAGCCTGGACATTACATAAGAGACCCTTGCGTGTGTGGCCACAGCCACCAATTTGTCTGGCAATGCAAACACTCTCAGCTTTGATACCCAACCGTATTTACTCTGTTTTTGGTAATTGTCCTTTCATTCTTACTGATTGCTGCAGTGATACCAGCTGTGACCGCAACAGAGTAAAAACATGTTAGTATTACCAAATATGCTGGCAGCATGTTCCTCTTTCTCTGGCATGCGGAGGTTGTCTGGTGAAAGTTTGTGTGTTCATGGTAGCTTACTTCACCAGCTGAGGCTATGGGCTTCACTTACAAGGCATTTTTCAGTGGGGTTTTCCCCATTGAACCTTGCTTTAGTAATTCATGCCTTGTGTATCTTATGGAGTAAGCCACTAGCCAGTGTCCCCGTTACACCTTGCTTGCATGTCCCGTGCCCACTTCTCCTTAGGCAAGCTGGGCATAGTGCATTCTCCAGATGAAATTGTTTTGAGGCCAGGTTTGGCCCTAGGTAAAGTTCATCATAAGCTTCTGTTAGAGCCCATTCATTGGCATTCAAGATTTCCTGGCACTGAAACATTTCACAGTGCATCAGACTGCCACAGGCAGCGACAGCTGGGGGCAAGGAGTGATAATACAAACAGTGAATGAGGGTAAGAGAATGGTTAAAAAAAGCCTTAGTCCTCCATTATTTGTCAAGGAGAACGATATACTTGAAAAATGCCATAACCTAACATGCGTATTTGTAAAGCGCATGTTCACCCCTGAAAGGGCATCTTGGTGCTAACAGATATTTATTGTTACACAACTTAATGATACTCATTTTATGGAGGACGGAAGGCTGAAGGGTCGAGTGGACCTGTCGAGATTCGAACCTTTGAGCATGAAGTCAAACACAGTTGCTTGGAGGGGATGCATTAGTCCACTGAGCCAAAGACCCTTCTAAGGATTAAGCACGTTTCATTTTTGGACATTATGTACTGTAAATAATTAAGTGGAAAGGCTGCGATAAAGCCACAAAATTCATGTTTACAGATTTAGGGCCAGGTTCATGGAATTTTTTGCACGGTTCAAAGTGAATTTGCACTGCCGAAAAGTGGCTTTGCACTGGCAACACAAACCCTGATTCATGGAACTGTGCAAAGTGTATTTTTGCAGTGCAAAGTGCGTGCAATGTTCATTTTGTACTGCAAAAATGACATTTCACTGACTGTGTACTGCAAAATGGTCAGGCTAGGTTGAAAACTCTGCTTGTGATAGAAGATCTGTCCTTAAGGAAGACACATCAACATGTGAAGGAGGTCTAAGCACCAAGAGACAGATAGCACTGCACAGGTAACAGTGTGATTTAACACATACCTTTTTGATGGGAACACTGTATTCTGGATCTTTTGTCCAAACAGAGCTTTAAGCAGTGATAAACACTCTATGGGCCTCATCATGGGTTGAGCCCAGTAGTAAAAATGTGGTGGTAATAGAGTTACTGGTACATTACTGTGCCGCCCAAACCCGAGTTTGGGTGAAAAGTTGCACATTTACCTCCAGCTTTAGGCTGGAGTTCATTCTTGCCACTTTCCGCCCATTTGCGGCACTATTACCACAGCGCTATTAGCTGTGACGTCACCCATGACAGGATTCACTGGCTAATGTTGCGCTATAGAGACAGGGCCTGCCCCAGTCGCAATGGCAATTGCTATCGCCATCGCAGCACAATGAAACACCAGTGGCCATGAAAACGTTGAGTAAAGGACCACTGTTCCCGGTGGGTGATGAAATTTATGTAATCCAACCCAATTTCTTTCTCACACAGGAAGGTCTCAACAAGATAACAGTGTCAATTCACAACCAAATATCCCCAATGAACCCAAAGGAAAAGAATGGGTGACATTTGTAGCTGTGACTGTTGAGTTCACATTCTAAAGACAGTGGGCCTCATTGCACGTTGTGCGGTAACCATGGCGCTACTAGCGCCATGGTTGCCGCCGGTATTTTCACGTGTCTGCCTTGGTGGATGGCGGAATTACCGGCCTACTCCAAGGTGAGCGGGGCCGGTAATTCCCCATTCACCAAGGCCCTTGCCCATTCCCATTTTTGCCCCCATAGGGCATAATGGGAATGGGGAAGGTGGTAATTACGGTACCGCAAATTGCGGTACCGTAATTAGCACCGAGGTCCCTTTGCGGCACCCTACTTTAGCGGCTGGTAAAACCAGCCGTTAAGGTCGGGTCCCACAAAGGGAACTTGTAGTAAGGCGGTAAGGGTTTACCGGTACCGGTGCCCTTACCGGTACCGGTAAACCCTTACCACCTACCGTGTAATGAGGCCCAGTCTCTGTTCCTGGTATAAATCCCACCCGTGGGAAGACACATCTTGCCTTCGTGGACCATCTGAAAGGACATTCTTTTTCAGAGCAAAATGGCCACAGAAGAAATCGGATAGGAATCAGAGAGAAATCACCTTCATATAGTTTGTGGAACATCCCACACTGACCATCTTGTTGAAGTAAAACATCTGAGTGGTCCCATTAGTCAAGATAGGCAGAATCTTCCTGATTGTTAGGCAGGAAGAAAGCAAGGGTGAGAGGGATAGCCCTTTCGTCCAAGTCTATGATTTAGAGATTTGTCCCACACGAATGCCTATAGCTGTTGGCTTCAAGATCTTGCCTCATAGTCCACTCTGGCCATGGCTGATAAAATGACACCCCACAGAGAAGATTAGGAGATTTCAATCGGAGTATATCTTGGTGCACCCTGGCTAGAACTGTAAGTTATTAGGTAAGAATTTGTGCAGTCACACTGTGTGAGACTACACAAGCCTTATCTGCTTGGTATTAGGTAACCCACCTTTTGGTATAGATCGGTACTACACAAGATGTTAGTGTGATTTAGCAGGCCTATCTCAAGAGAGGAAAATGTGTGCTGTAAGAGCTCTACAATTGAAATCCGAAAACACAAGTAGCCAAGTAACACAGACTAAAGGTTTCAGTTATAAATAGTTATTTATCTAACATCAGTTTTAAATAGGCATTCTTTAAAAGGGAAAAGATTGTAACAATACAAATAAACTTTGACATTTCTTTTCAGAATCAATAAAGCTAGTGAATAATCTTTGGATATGCTTAATACATTTCTCGTACACCTGGAGTTGACTTCAATCACAAGTATAGTATTCACATGTATTTATGACACTAGCATGCTTTGCAGATTCTGAGTTGCAGAAAGGAAAGTTTAAGGGAAGTAAAAAGGTTATAACAGTTTCTCAGAAAATGTGAGGACAACTAAATCCTCCAATGAAGTCTTGATAAGCCTTTCCCAGCAGTAACAGTGTTTAACAAGCCACAACCTATGGGGGGAATAATCAATACCAAAGTCAATTGATTTAGAAGAGTGCATTTAGGGAGCCAGGGCAGCCAAAGCCATTTGGAGATAGTCTACAGTTCTGATGCACTTCTTGGATAAAAGTCTTCCACAAAGTTAGAGAGCTCAGAAAAATCACTTGTTGTGACACAAGCTGTTAAGAGAGATGAAATCAACTCAGAGAGTAAATAGGTACATGTCTCAAGTGAGACAGCACAACTTATGGTAAGAAGGTAAGTACCCCCAAGCTAAAAAATGTACCTTTGGTTAGAAGAAAGGAGTCCAGCTGGATTCCTTCTTGCTACAGCCAAGTAGACCCTGGATCCTGAGCCTCAGTCGTGGGGACAAGTGGGAGGATATCTGGAGGGCTCTTGCTGAAGTACTTGGGAAGGTCATAGGCAGCTATGGTTTTTCTTCATTTCAGCAGCACTTCACGGTTTCAGCGCTTCGCAAACAGCACTGATGCAGAATCATGGACACCGTTTGGACTTTCCTTGCTCCCTCCATGCTGCACTCTGTTGAGGGGACTCTGGATTGGGATTTCCTGCGTCTGCAGTGTCCTTAGGAGGCTCCTGGATCTTTTGGCCGGATTCTTTTCACAGAAGATGTTGCACTCGACTATGGACACTCAACCCCTGGCATTGAGCTTCTGCAGCAACAGAGAAGCACAGCAAGTTGGGGACTGCGTCAAAGTGAAGTTCGTCTCAGGGTTAGTTGGTCCCAGCTACCCAAGGGGGGGAGGCATTCCGTCAGAGATTCTCTGTCAAGGTGAAAAAGGAGGTCAGCACAGCAGCAGGGCTTCCCCAGGTAATTGAAGGTCCAGGAGGTTGCAGGGGGCTGCTCTTCATGGTTTCTTCTTCTTCTGATGTTTCATCCAGTGGTCGACTCTGCCTGTAGTGCCAAGAACCTCGCCTTTTAAGCTAGATCTCCCATTCATACACAGCCTAGTCTGTCAATCACACAGCAGGGTGGCTGTCCTTTCAGGACTGCCAGCCGCCCAATCAGGACTGGTTTTGTGCAGGCATTCTTAAAGACAAAGGGCATGGGAGTTTCGGGACCCTGCTTCACATCCTGTCTTTTCAGACACACTGGAGTCAGGGGCGGGCTTCAGTGCTAAATCCCACCAAAGGCAAGACAATCAAAGGGATAAGACCTGTCTCAATGCACAGAGTAAAAGCCTAAAATGACTTCACAAACATAAAATGGCAAAAAAAGAAGACAGCAGCCATTTTTACAGGCATCCCTCAGCCGGGTTCACGTTTGCCAAATACACAGTTCATGAGTTTCTGACACAGTTTATGATTTTATTCATGTCATCAGAAAGCATGGATTCCCTTCTCCTAGCTTTCCTCTTGGCAAAGGGTCAGAGGCTTTCGAGTATGTACAAGGGATTTTGCATGACCCTTGTAGGACCACTCTGACACCTCACGCTGTTACTAGAGCCTTCTTGTACTTGCAGTTTCAACACACAAGGGGCCAGCGAGAGTCCTTCGAATTAGCACTTCTGCGGTGCCTGACCACTCTGCAGCTTGCCCTTCTCTGGGCTTTCCCAAAATTTCGAACACACAGACGTTCTTTGTTCCCAAGTTCTTGTGTTGATCTAATATTGCCACTTGCAACTTGGGGCACAACATAGTTCAGTTTGCTATCAGCTTCCTCCGACTCACCGAT
Source organism: Ambystoma mexicanum (assembly GCF_040938575.1). Taxonomy (NCBI): domain Eukaryota; kingdom Metazoa; phylum Chordata; class Amphibia; order Caudata; family Ambystomatidae; genus Ambystoma; species Ambystoma mexicanum. Next base: position 545,595,416 of record NC_090933.1, on the reverse strand, counting down.
TGTGCAGACTCTGAAGGCCAGCGAGAGCAGGGTTGTTTCGCTGGGCTGCGGCTAGATTGGGATAGTTGTTGGGCTCCTCTTCCTTCAGTTCTTCGATGTTAGAAGTTTTATCAGCTTCTCTAAAGCCTGATGCACTTCTTTCTGTTTTGTCTGGTTCACTTTCTTTAAACTGAGAGAATAGTGCCCTTTCCAAAATTCCTTGAGCAATTTGATCCCCGCGATGTACTTCAAATGGGACTTCAACATGAATCTTTAAGAGAACCTTTACGTCTCCTGGTTAGTCAGGGTCACTGACTGTTAGGGAGAATTCTCATTTCTGTGCTAATTCCCATCAACCTTAGAGACCCCGAGCTCTTTTGATTTGGATTATATGTTTCCTCTGTTTCTGGAGTCTGACAAACTCTATAGGCATCCACTTTTTGTATGGTCACAAATAACACCTTCATTGCAGTGTCACTGAGAAATTCTTTAGATTTCTCATAAGGTTTAAATACCTTTTCTTGAGTGAACTACCATTCCCAAGAACAGTGAAGTGAAATTGACTTTACTTAGCTTTTCTCTTTGTCGGTCCAGCACACACCATTTTATGTGGCGTTCTGGGGGGTTAGCTAGTAACCCCTTATCCTACATTCTCATATAAACATGTTATGATATCCTCACCACTTTAAATGGCTGGTGGTAGTGGTTTAATTTTCATCCCATTGTGCTTTTCTACCACAGGCTGAATCCTCTGCTGCATTGTAGCACCCATGGGTAACCATTTTTGTCAAAACGGCCCAGTCTTCTTTTTTTGCCCTTTTCTGTTTGTGAGGTCTTTGTTGGACTTTTTTTCTGTGTATCAAGTCCGAGTTGAGCCCTTTGTTCGCTTTGTCTTTGGCGGGCTTCAGCCCTGAAATCTGCCTCTGGTGCCAGTGTGTCTGGAAAGCCAGGATGTGAGGGAGGTTGCCAAAACTCCCCTGTCCTTTGTCTATAGGAATGCCTGAATGCAACCAGTCCTGATTGGCTGGTTGGCTGTCATTTCAGGACAGCCACTCTGCTGTCTGATTGACTGCTTAGGCTGTGCATGAATGGGAGAAACCTGCTTAAAAGGCTAGGGTTTTGGGACTAGAGGCTGGGTCGACCACTGGGAGAAAGACACAACTAATAGACCATGAATGAAGCTTGTTACATCCTCCTGGACCATTGAATTGCCTGGTGAAGCTTTAGTGTTGTTCTGAAACTCCTTTTTCTGATTGACAAGAGAAGCTCCGGAAGGGACGACTTCTTCCCTTGGGTTAGTGGGACCAACTAACCCTGAGACGAACTCCACTGGACCATCTTCCCTGATGGGCTGTACTTCTTCACTGCTGCAAAGAACCGAGCGCCAGGGTTCGAGAAATCCATGGTCGAGTGCAACGTCTGAAATCCAGCCACATGATCCAGGAGTCTCTGAGGGACCCTCCAGAAGCAGGACAACCAGAGCTCGAGTTTCCTCACCAGAGTTCAGGACCCAAGGAGTGACGGAAGCCCAACCGGTATTCCGATATCCATGGTGGTGCTATTTACCAAACGATGAAACTGCGAAGTGCTGCTGTTCCGAAAAGAACCCATAGCTGCTGACAACCTGAAGACCTCCATATTGCTGCCGCAGGAGCCCTCCAGACATCCTCCCTCTTGTCCTCATGACTGAGGCTCAGGAACCAAGGGTCTGTACCGCCGCAACAGGACAAAATCCAGCTGGACCACTGTTCTTCAAACCAGCGGTACTGTTTAGACTTGAGGTACTTACCTCAGTGTCTTTTTGAGCTGTACTTTTCTCAGTTGAGACTTGCAGTGGCTTACCTTTAGAGTTGATTCCAACTCTGCTTTTCAGAGGCTTAACAGCTTGTGACCCTCCAAGTGATTTCTACTAAACTCTCTAACTGTGTGCAAGACTTATATTATCTAAGAAGAGCCTCAGCTCCATAGACAGTGCTACAATTGACTTTGGCTGTCCTGGCTCCCTGCTGACTCTTCCAGTCCATTGACTTTGATATTTCTGTCTCTCATAGGTGGTAAATTGTTTTAGACTGTTATTGCTGGGAAAGGCTTGTCTAGATTTCACTGGAAGATTTAGTTGTCATCACATATATTGAGAACCTGTTTAACATTTGTTTCCTTCCTTTAACCTTTCCTTTCTGCAACTTCAGAAACTGTAAAAGTATAACTACTGATATGTAAATGCCATCACTGTCCTTCTGAATGAAGTCACCTCCGGGTGTAGCAAGTGTGTAAAAAGCATATCCAAAGAGCAACCTCTAACTTATGCCGATTCTGGAAAAGTATTTCAAAGTATATTTGATTGTTACATATCTCGCCCATTGTAAAGAACGCTTATTTAAAAATTGATGTTAAATAAATAAATAACTATTTATAACTGTAAGTGTTACTTGGACACGTGTATTTGCAAATTTCATTGCTAGAGCTCTACAGTTCACATTTACCACTCTTGAGATAGGCCTGGCTACTCAGTCACACTACCAACTTGTGTAGTACAGACTTATACCAAAAGGTGAGTTACCTAATACCAAGCAGATACATGTTGTGTAGTCTCACACAGTGTTACTACACCAATGCTTACCTAACAATGACGCCTGCTAAAACTTCTATACCAAACTTCCATGCTAGTTCAGATTTTGGGGCTCACCCCAACTCGCAGGCATCCCTCAGCCGGGTTCACATTTGCCAAATACACATTTCATGAGTTTCTAACACAGTTCATGATTTGCTTCATCTCATCAGAATTTGTGGCTTCCTTTCTCCTAGCTTTTCTCTTGGCAATGAGTCAGAGACTTTCGAGTGTACAAGGGATTTGGCGTGACCCTTGTAGGACCACTCTGACACCTCACGCCACCCTTTCCTAGGGCCTTCTGGTACTTGCAGTTTCAACACACAAGGGGACAGTGAGAGTCCTTTGAAAGAGCACTCCTGCGGCGCCTGACCACTCTGTAGCTGGCCCTTCTCTGGGCTTTCCAAAACGTTCAAACACACAGAAGATCTTTATTCCCAAATTCTTGCATTCATCTAATGTTGCCACCTGCAACCTTGTGCTCAACACAGTTTGGTTTGCTATCAACATTCTCCTACTCACTGATTGTGCTGAGTTGGTTGGCTTGTCTTGCTTCTGGAGTCAAGGACAGTGGCATGGTAGCCAGCATGCCTCCCCGCCTGTGTTATCAATGTGACAGGCCCCGTGCACCGTTGACACCTGTTACTCCACGCATCAGCAGTACTTCCCAGTCTTCTAATACCCTTTTTGGAGGTTTCGCCGGTCCAAGTTGAAAAGGTCAAGGGCAGTTCACCCTTCATCGTCCCTCCAGGTCTTGCCGCCTTTCTTCTCCGTTTGAACTGCCAGTTCGGTATAGCTGTTTCCTCGTGCGTTCAGTCTTGTTCATAGTGTGCTGTCGTGCTCCGCCTTTTATCCCTGTGCGGAAGGTAAAGGGCTGTCTGGTGTGCGTGGTTATTGTCAATTGCCTGACTCTGCCTGACCTCTGTTGTTGGGACAGCTCAGGTAAACAGCTCTGTTGTTAGTCTTGTGTCTGTTACGGTGTAAGAAAGTGTTTGTGTTGAAAAGTGGGAGTAGAGCTCTAAATATTCGACATGCTAGCATGAGGAAAATGTGTTACAAGAAAGGGGGTACCGCGTCTTAATCTTCGGTCTCCCACTTCCACTCCCCAAAGACCCCTCGTCCAGGTGATCCTCCCCCACTGGTCCTCCCCCAGGAACTGGATCCAATAGCGATGGCCATGTCCTGGCCACCTGGATAACAAATCTCTGGGGACTAGCGGGTGAGACACCTTCTGGTTTTGCACAGCGGGCATAGGGGGAGGGTGAAAAACAAAGGAGGCAAAGAGTCATTCCCCCCAACAGTTTCAGATGGTTGCACGCTTTTGTTATGTAAACAATATTGTTTAGATAGTAAGCATGCTCTCGGGTACGAGACTGTGACTCGCTTTAGATTTCACTGTTCAATGCACAATATTGTCACAGTAAGTAAAGTTTGCTTTCCTTACAAGGTTATCGGCTCACCAGAGGTCTGTTCTGCAGCCCTCTGGGATACCCTACCAATGTGATTGCTCCTCCTCACCCATCGCCCCTCACCAAAGACCAACACCTTTTCTCCTGACACTTTGCGTGTGCGCTTTGTGCAGTCAGATGTATTTGAAAACTTTCCAAGTTTGAAGGGCCAGTCCAGCCTGAGCACCTCTGTCTGCTTCTGCACGTAGAATGCTGCACAGTGCTGAAGGCAAAACCAAACACTTGCCACCTGACACTTCATGTGTGAGCTTCGTACAGTCAGCCGTATTTGAAGTCTTCCAAAGTTTAAAGGGCCAGTCCAGCCTGAGCATCTCTTTCTGCTCCTGCACGTAGAACGCTGCAGAATGCTGATGGCAACACCAAACGCTTGTAGCCTGACACTTTGCACGTCCGCTTCACGAGTCAGCTGTATTTGAAGAGATTCCAAGTTTAAAAGGCCAGTCCAGCCTGAGCCCTTCTCTCTGCTTCTGCATGTAGAATGCTGCGCAATAGTAAAAACTGGTCACTTGACACTTCGACTGTGCCTGTTGTAAAAACTGTGAAAAGGAAAAGCATTTATGAACTATGATGATGTGGCAAAAGGGAAAATCATGTCTTGGAAACCTTGACCTTTGATTGTGACATATTAACAGAAGCAGCTAAAGGAAAACAATAGCATTGTGACTGTGAACGAACAAAAGTATATACGGAGAAGGAACGACCCCTGGGGAGAAAGGGGCCTTTGAAACTAGAAGTAAAGAGAAGACTTGGGGAAGGGAGCAAGGTCCTTAAACTGTCTAAACACTCTAATGGGAGAGAGGAAGTCATCTTGGAAACTTGGTGATTCTTTTGAAACTGGAGGTTAAATGCAAAGAACCTAGGGAAGGAGGTTCTCCCTAGAACTGTGAAACTTTGTCCATGAGGAAAAACCTTTTTGGTGGATTTTGAACTCTTATATTGAACTTTGGCTATTTTTGAACACTTGAAGAAGACAAGTAAATTTACCCTTTGCACCGCAGAGTTTATTTTGTTAAAGCGTGAGTGCCAGAATAGAACTTTGGACATGGGACAGCTTCGTGTTTGGACATCATGACTTCGACATTCACTTTGTTTTGCTTTTTGATAAGGAAATACCTCTAGAGCAGGGAGGGCTTTTAACCAACCCTCATTTTTCTTTAATAAAATACTTTAGCCAAAACATGAACCCCTTGTGTCTGAGCCTCATTCCTGGCTCCTCGCAGTGGTTTAAGAAAGAGAAAGGCAGCTAGAATGAGAACCAGAATGCCGGGGAGAGAATGACCCAGGAGGCTAGGGAAACAAAGACCCATGAAGCTGGGGAGAGATAGGAGGCTGGAAACAGAACCAAGAGGCTGGGGCGAGGATGACGTAGGAAGCTGGGGAAAGAATGCCCCAGGAAACTAGGGAGAGAAAGACCGATAAATATGGGGCTATTATGACCTATAAGTGTAAGCAGAGAGAAATAAATGAGGCTGGAGGCTGGAGACGACGGGAGAACCAGGAAAGTTGGCGGAGAGATGCCCAAAAAGTTGGGGAGAGAGCGCATAGGAGGCTGGCTAGGGAGAACCCCAGAGAACAGGGAAATATGCCTAGAGAAAAGGTGGTGAGAAGTAAGGAGACAATTGAAGACAAGGGAGATTAGAGATGAGAGGTGATATGGAGAATCACCTGGTGTAGGAGAAAGTAGGAAAGGAAGATCAATGGAAGAATAAAAGAGCAGGAGAATGAAACTGAGAAAAGATGCAATGTGGAGCCTGGGGTGGGTAGAGGAAAAAATCCTGGGGTGAAGCCTCACATATTTGAGGAGAAGCACAAATATAAAAAGAGAGAGAGAAGGAAGAAACAATGGAAGTTCCCCCTGGTACAACCTTGCGGCAGGACATTGAGTAGGAGAGAGAGAGGCTGGTTTGAAAACCTGTTGAACTAGGACTGCAGGAGAGCATGCTGCCAAGGGGCCTAAAGAGGACCCTGACAAGATCTTGGGGTGACCTCCTAAACTAGGGCCTGCGGCTCTGGGCCTTAGTTGAAGTCCAGTTCCAATGTGACCTCCAGTACAGAATCAACCATAAGATTCCTGTACACATTTGAGGCATCTCCTCCCTACACTGACCCCTAGCTGCACAAGAACATTGCCAAGGAAGCTATATGCAGCAGAGACTTTATTTTTGGGCTGAACTAGCAATATCATTGGAATTGTTCATGAATCTTTTGGGACATTGAGTACTTACCCTCACACTTGTTTTCTGAATTGTTAAGTAATCAGGAGGGACCAGGAACTAGCCCTGAAAAGAACAGAAATAACATTTGTTCAGACTTTTCTAGAACCTTCCCAAGAGTGGGTGTTTGCATAATTTGTGAATCACTATCCTGACAACATTTGAGGGTCTGTTTTGAACATTATTGGCCCTGAGCAAATTGCTTTGATTGAACCTTACCAAAATCTTAATATATAGTGGTTGTGAAACATATGTCATCATTGGCTTATGTTTGATCCTTGTGCACTTCATGCCAACAGGCAACTCTTAATCTGATATCTAATAGGCGTTTACAAGAACACACATTTGTATCATGCATAATTCATTTAAGGAAAAGGCCAACACATTGAAAGAAAGTATTCCTTTTGGGGGTCAGGCATTTGATAGGAAAACCAACGGAATACAATGGTATCACGTGACTTTTAGTAATGTGGGATGGATTAAAGATTTGCTCATAAAAGGCATGAGAGATGCAACTGAGTCCAAAGAACACTTGCTACATTCCCATTGAGAGTTTTAATAATGCTAATGTCCAAGCTAATTAACCCAATAACAATTTACTTTTGTAGTGTTAGCTCACAGAAAAAATAATTTCAATTTGATTCTGTCACAAAAAAGTGGTGCATATATCCTAAAAGAATTGAAAGTCTATTATGTTTATACTTTTTTAAATAGTAAATCGATGGGATCATGTGATGAGCAATGTTATGCAATGGGAAATGTAAAATAAGGAGAGAGAATTGTTATGTTTTGGACTGGTTCTCCAGACGAGGGTCTAAGTCAAATAATGTCCAGCTCCAAGTCAGAGACAAGACCAGGATTTTTCTGACTGAAAAGTTACCTTGTGACCTTCATTTGTTTTTATTCTTAACATATGGTACAGTCAATGGGATGTACCCGATGATGGTTCAGTGAGGTAGTGTATTCTTCTTGGGTCCTAGCGCAAAAGAAAAAGCAAGATAAAAATAAAAGAAATCTCAATACAGGAAAGGGAGCAGGGAAGGGGAGGGTTGCAGCCAGTTCAGTCTTCCTCAACATAGGATTGGTTCCTCAACATTCCCTATGTCATCCAGAATGAAGTTCAATAACTTTCAAAGTCACTAATTAGAGAATGGAGTGGGCCTTCTCAAGGTTCATTGCCAGGTTAGGGTGCCACTGCATCTGACTCACTTTCATGCACATCACAATCAATCACACCTGGAAGCTATCAAAAAGCTTGGATTGGTCGAAATCACCAGGAGTTCCTGTGTTTGTAATGTCTTTTTCAGGTAGGTTCAGGGGATCCTGCAATTCCTGCAGAATGGTTATTTTTAATGAGGTTTCAAGGCTGACCATGGCAAAGTCATCCAAAATAGATTTGATCAGCTACTGCAATGGCCCATGTCTTGGGTCTTCTAGTTGCCCTTCTTGCTTGCTATGGATCCATCTCTAGCCTGAAAGATCCACAGTCACCAGAGGTGGGCATTGAAGGAAGGCAGCCACAGGAAAACAGTAAATTCTCATCGACAGGAAACTTCCTACTGGTCCCGGGGTAAGTTGCCTTCACCAACTCTGGTAACTAGTACAGTGGAAACGCAGGACGATATTACTTTACATGGTAAGCAGGTTCCAGGAAGACAAACTTATTCAAAGGCAGTCAAACAGTTCTTCAGAGTTAGGGTATCAAGGAAAAGTCTTCCTCATTGTCCAGAATCCATAATTGTTTCAGATCCAGATGTGTGACCAACCAGCAAGGGTGGTTTTACCCCTGTTATGCAAATGTTAAAGCTTGCAACAGTAACCTATCACATCTACCCCTAAATTAATGTCCACAAACCGTTTGCTACACTGTCACCTTACCTTCTTTGATAGGAGTTCACAGATTTGTTCCCAGTGCTACACCAAAAAGACACAAGTCTCAAACCAGTGAGAAGAGGTTCTCGCAGCAAAAACCTTTACCCAACAAACTGAAAGTGGATGCCATCTTGCAGATCTGCACAGGGGATGATAATCCCATGTTGCACAGGATTCACTGTTGTATATTTATGAAAGAAGGGAAATTACTATTCCCCCAGAATGTATTTACTTTGCTCCACATATCTGCATTTGAGACATCAGGTTGAAATCCTATGTAGCTGTGTTTGGATATCAATTCATAAGTAATTTGATTCTAGATTCATTTTTAGGATCCCAAATGAAGTTCCCTGGCTTTCCAAAGGGATGGATGTTGGAGTCCCCAAAGGGCCTGCAGTTGCTGGGCCCAGGGATGGCATTAGACAAATCCACTGGTTAGTCCTACCATGGCATGAGAAAGAGATGGGGGATTGCTGCTTGAAGGTTTCTTTATGCACTGTTCCTTGAAGTGACACCCAGGCATGTCCCAGGGAGAATCTGGCCATTGCTTCCAATGGAATAGGATTCCAAAAAGCTGACAGCAGCCATGTCCCTCAAATGTACATGACACTGCACAAGCAGATCCAGGCAGCTATTGGCACAAGCCACGTAGAAGCAAATAGCCAGTGTAAACAGGAGCTTTCCCCTTCTAACCTCATCACAGCTCAGCAATGAGAATTAGCTTCTGCAAGCTATGTGACTGCTGAGAGGGGAGACATGGCAAGCCAATGGAGAGCTAGCACAAGCAAACTGATCTGCATCATGAGAACAGGGGAAGGCAAAAATCAAAATTGTAACCCCCATATATGACACATAGGCACACAGACATGAAAGGTGAATGTTTACAGAGCCACACAAATCTAAGCAGAATGAAGGCAAAATGCCACTCTGCGAATCCAACAGCACCATATGAAAGTACCCCCATGTGAATCAACTAAAGTTGATAGACTTCCAATATACCAGTGGTATAAAGGAGGAGGGCTAAAGCAGGGCAGTTTGGATATATGATCTGTGAAATCATCCTCAACTGGGTCAGTTAATCATCACCAGTTAGCAGAAATAGATTCCTCCAGATCAACAACTCTACCCATCATCTGTGGAGTCCCACAATGATCCATAATCTCACTCGTGATTGTTAATCTTTACATGGAACCGCTCAGAACCCTCCTCACTTCACACAACAACCACATCCACCGATACCCAGAAGACAGGCAGCTCTACCTCAGGATATCCTCCATCATGGACATCCACAGGCTTAAGGCCTGCCTTACATTGATCCAGTCATGGATATCCAGTGCTTACCAAAAACTCAACTCCTCCAAGACTGAATTCCTCCTGATGACCAACAACACCATACACTCTGACATCCAGAACTGGCTATCTACCAAGGACTTCGAGGATTTCATGCCCCAGTTGGCCACCTACTTCAAGTCCTTTTGGTTGGACGTTGACAGACACATCCCCTTCAAACAGCACAGTGTATCATTGCAAGGATGACACAAACGGCGTGGTACTAACTTTTTCTCCTGCGGAAAATCAAGCCTTTCATCCCAGAAATCAACTTCAGATCTGCTGTGCAATCCTTGGTCCTCTCCAAACAGGATGGTGTCCATGCACTTTTGGACCCCTTCCCAGGACTACCCTGGCAACACTGAGATGTGTCCTGAATGCTGCAGCATGACTCATCAAAGGACTCTGCAAATTCAACTACATCACCACAACCCTGATCGCACTGCATTGGCTCTTGCTGCAACCCTGTGTCACCCTGCTCTAGACATACTTCTGAAGCACTAGTGAGACTAACCAGTGCACTAACCAATATTTCTCACTCCTGCTCCTCCAATATAACCTACGCCAATATACAATGCTATGAAATAGCTACACGAAAACGGACACAGCTAGCATTAATTTAATTCTTGCACTCGACTAATTTACAGGCACTCTGGACATAACCTTAGATGAAAGACACCAGTGTATTTAATCCATAAATCCATCCACAACACACACACATGCACACCCACACAAATCCATCATACTCCCAACAGAAAACTACAACACTGGACCCCTTTTCTGTTCTGTTTCCCAATAACCCTATAGCTGGCACTGCAGTGAGGAACATTACATTGTGTCCCTCTCTCTGCCACCCCTGTATACCCACCGGGTCTGCTGTTCCTCCCTTTAACTTCTCATGGGATGTGGCATGTCACCAGTCCTTCCTAGATTCCTGGGATGGGGCTCCTGGTTGTTGGCTTCCTCTGCACTTCTCAGCCGCATCGACCATTTTCAGTGCACCTCTTCATTTTTCTTTTTATCTGGGGACTCCACCCCGGTGCAATGTCAACACCAGTAGTCAATATCTCTTTGCCATTCCTCATGTCTCTGGTGAGCCACATCATGGCAGTACTTAAGAGTTGGTTATTCTTCTTGTGTTCTTTCTCGTCTTCTCAGTTTCTAAGCACGGGCCCGGGAATCAAACCTGTGGTGCTCCATGTCGTCTTGCTTCTAAGGCGAGCACTTTGCGCCTGAGCTATCCTGCTTTCCTGCCTAGACTGGCAGGTATGATTTAACTCCCTCACTTGTTGTCCCATGTGGTTCATGGTCTAGTTTTCCCTCTTTTTCCGTATAGGATATCATTGTTGCTACTAATAAACTGAAGTCGGGATCCCCTCTTTAGTCTATTCCTTTGGCTGTTCTTAAAGATGTGATGCCTGCCATTGCCCCATGTGTCACATAGGCAGGCAATCATTCCTGTTCTACAGAAACTATTCCAAAGGAATTAAACCACCCTAGTAATCCCTCTGCTGAAAAAAACTCTCACTTCTAGTCCCTCTAAATTCTGCTCTATTTCATGCCTGCCTTTTCTTGTGAAGCTGTTAGTATCCTTGATCTCTCCTCTGCTCCTTTCTTGAATCTACACAATTTTTTGTTCCTTTTCAGTCAGGCTTTCACCCAGGCTGGGCACGGAGAGTGTGCTAGACTCAGTGATTGATCATCCGTCTCGTCTCATGCATGAGGGTGGAGTAGGGGCTTATTTTACTATGGTCACTGTAGGAGTAGGAATCGTGATGTCTGTGAGTGCAAATACTTCTGACTTTCTCTGATTGATCTGGAGTCCTGAGCAGGAGCCATAAGAGACAATATCATTGAGCATAGGTTTTAAGTTGGTGTGTGCATATCTGATATATACAAGTATGTTGTCGGCATATCATACATGTATATGATTTCTGGTGTTCCCATGATCCACACTCCCCTGTGTGAATATTTGGACCTCATCAGGTCCGCCAATGGCTCCATGGCCAGGGTAAAAATAAACAGGGATGGCGGCAGCCCTGTTGCATGTCCCTGGCAAGATGAATGAGTTCAGATATTTTCCCGTTGGTATGCACTCTTGCAACATGCAGGGTATACAGCAGTTCAATACTTAAGATAGTGTTGGGCCAGAATCTGTATTTTAGTAATACAGCAAAAAAGGAAATGCCAGGACACCATATCAAATGCCTTTTGTGCATCTAATGATACTGCCACAGCTTGAACAGAGAGATTGATTTGCGCCATGATGTTGAATAAACAACTGGTGTTGAGCAGCAAGGGATGAAGCCCACTTGATCTTGATGAACCAAGTGCCTCATGTAGGGCAAGATGCGACTGGCCAACACTTTTGCATAGATTTTACAGTCTGTATAAATTAGCGAAAGGGGAATGTATGACCTACACTCCGTGGGAGGCTTATCAGATTTGAGTAGTAGTATAACAATAGCTTCCCGCACAGCCAAGGGGGAGTTCTTAAGTGTGTAAAGCTTCCTCCGAGACCAATTATAGATGTGGTATTAGCAGGCTATGGTAGGCCTTATACATTTCAGCGCTAAAACCGTCTAGTCCAGGCGACCTTCCAGATGGAAAGTCCCTGATAGCCGCCAGAATATTCTCAGCTGTGATAGGGAGTTCCAGTAGATCCCTAATGACATCTGAAATCAGTGTGATCAGTATGCCATCAAGTAAGGACTCAGGGTATGTTTTGCTATCTAGAGTTGAGAGTAATAATCATGGAACTCTTCTTTGATGCCTGCAAGGTCATGTATTGTTTCTCCATCCTAGTTATGAATAAGTGGTATGGATGTGCCCCCCCTGCTCGCTTTCCAGGATCCTGGATAGGTGTTTGCCTGTGTGATCCCCTTTGGCATAGCGGCACGCTGCTGCTGGTCTTGGGAAGTATTTTTGTCCTCTACCGGCATGCTCACAAAAGAAGTCTAATGCTTGCTCACTGTCTGCTAATGTGGTGTCAGAAGGGTTATTTGCATGGTGCGTCTCCAAATTGTGTAGCTCAGTTTCAGCAATTTCAATGTCTTTCCGGGTGGATTTCAAAACACCCATTTCAGTAGTCATGGCGATGCCTCAGATGTAAACTTTAAACGCCTGCCAGAGTGCAGAGTGTACTCACAGTGCTCACTGTACTAGTTTTTTAGCTAAAGTGTGATTGCATGTTATCCCACATGTTATCCCGCAGTGTAGCATGGAATAAGGGGTCTTGGAGTGCCTGAGGTTTAAAAGACCAGTATCTGGGTGAATGTGTTGATATGTCCTTGAAATAGCAAAGAGAATCAGCAAATAGTCAGAGTATGTGTGTAGAAGAATGTTAATTGTACCGACCTTGGATAGGATTGAAGAAGAGAGAAAGAACAAGTCTGTCCTGGATGACATGTCATGCACAGTCAAGTAGAACGTTTAATTGCGACATGTGGGACGTAGGGTACGCCATACCTCCACAAGTCCCTGTGGGATGTTTTTACCCATACATCCGAGCCCTACCACAAAAACTGTGCAGTACTGGCATTGAAAACATCATGATGGCCAGAGCTTCCCAGAAAATGCCCAGGGAAATGCATGAAGAATAGGCTGCCACCCATTTTTGCCGATGTTATGGGCACAGAAGGGCACTGCCTAAAACCACCATTGGACTACCCACACAGTAGCCTGAAACCATTGGGAATGGCAATGCTGATTGCCAAATGCAACCTAGAACTGTGGGGAATTCATTTTCTTAAATCCCAAAAATGGTTGCATTACCAGTACTCACCACTATCAGAAATCCGGCGTTTTAAAACAACACCAGCCATTTGTGTAAAACTGAATAAATGAACCCAAAGCAGGCCAAAGAAAGACTTACTGAGAGGTGGATACAATGTAAAGTTATATTCTGAAGTGACTTGAAGGTTTATAACAAGACTGGCTGAGCTCTGCAGGTCTGCAGCGGCTTAAACTGAAACTGGATTAAAACCACCAAAATCGAAATGTTTAAATTAACTGAGTGACCTACTTTTGAGTGTCACATAGTTTGTAACTGTTAAAATGTCATAGTTTTGAACTTAGAATCAGCATTCTAGCTGCATATGTAAAAATTGTTCGTTTTATTTGAATGCAGAAAACTGGGTAACTAGAAGTGACATTAGCTGGGGCCTGGCTTAAGGAACTGGATTCTGCCGGACAACTTCCCCCCAATTGGAGTGAAACTGGATCCACAGCAGTTATCAGGCCTGGCTGCATTCTGAGGGGAGGTTACCCCTCTTTGATTGAATTACCAAGGGACTGCTAGAGACTAAACAAAGGACCCAGGCAGAGTGTTTATTGGGGGGAGACCATAAATGGCTTCCTCTTGAACAATCGGCCTTCCAGGACTCAGGCAGATGGTTTATTGGGGGGACCATAAAACAGCTTCCTCTTGGCAGAAGCTGGGAGGGGCAGGGTCTCTGAGCTTGGCAGAAACTGGATAAACTGGTTTCTCCACCATGTGACTTGGGGAGACACACCCCTGTTGGCCAGAATATGATTTTAAGAAAGATGTATAACTCATGGTGCGGACTTGTCAAAATTATTTAAATGATACCATAATTCTTGTGATTTTTCTGTGCACGTTTTAAGACGTGTTGGGAATTTGTGTGATGTTCGGGGGCAAAACCCTGCTATTTATGTATACTACTGTGTTTAAGCTAGAGACATGGGAATTTACTGGAGTATGTATGGACAGGCCGTGTATATGTGTATAATTTTTAATGAAAAACCAATGTTGCAAAACCAGTTAAAAAACGCAAAATGTTGCCGTTTCTGAATGCAAGCTCTTAGAAACATCAGAGTTTGAACAGAGTATACCTCATGTGATATGTGATGGGTGCATGCAATTTTAAACAAATGTGTACCTGTGCAAATATTTCTTTAGGTCAAATATAGATTTGTGTGCAATGTGACAGGGGAGTATCCTTTCTGCAAGCCATTAAATGACATCATTCTGACACACAATCCTGCTCTCCAGTGAGAACGCAAAGAATTCTCCAACCTCTCAGAACTCTGAAGGGGTTGGGCCTAGAAAGCTAGCCTCTCCATCCACTTTCAAAACACATAAAAAGAGACTGCTGGGACAGGTAGAGACATTCAATTCCATTTGCTGCGGAGCATGCTGACCGACAACTTCACATCCAGAGATCCTACACTTAGACTTCCAAGCTAAACAGAGACTACAGAACTTTGAACCAAGAAGGCCCACTGCAAGCAAAAGTATTTGTCAGCAGGCCCAAAAATCGTTTGCAGGCTATTCACAGCTGGACCCAGGTGTTGATTCTGGCCTGAAACCCTGTGCCAGAAAGATCCAGAAGCAGTGCTGTACCCAGAGAAAGCAGAGCAGTATCCAGAACCAGAGGCCAGAGATCCAGAGTGACCCAGACCGCTGTTAGCAGAACCAGAGAGCTGATCCAGATCACTGTGAAGTGCCGAGACCAGAACCGGAGTCCAGTCCAAAACCTGACCAGATCCGTGGCGAGGCCTAATTCAAAAATATATTGTGAGTACCTAGCAGAACTGTGCAGAACCAATCTCTTAGTTAAAATAATATAATTCAATCTATTTTAAATCTAACCAGAACTTCCTCCTAACTGTCACCTGTCATCCGCAAAGCTGTCACCTGTCATTTTCTAGCTGCAAGCTGTAACCTGTCGCTTTGAACTTTTAAAATTTCAAATCCGAAAAACTACCTTTATTTAATCGTCCGTATCTCTGGAACCGTTTGTGCTAGGAACTTGGTTTAACTTTCCACTGAAAGCTTAGTATCTCAGCTTTCCAACAAGCATAGAACCGACTTGCTTATATTTTTATATTTTTGCCGTAATCACGATTCTCGCACTCGCGAATTTTGCCGCGATTTGCCATTTGGCCCGATTTCTTTACTTGTAAAAAGATAGCTGCTTTGGCCTGAACTGCTAAATTTCGTCTGCCTCTTAAGAACCATCCCTGAATCATTGCTAAGGTGAGCCTGAACTCATCCCAAGTATATTTCACTCACCCTGAACCTCCTAAAGGGAATTAAAACCAATTTTAACATATTCCTCACTTCATTGCCACCTCTCAAAGCTTTTTTGCCTGTATTTCAAACTCATACCTGTTTTCTCTAAGCTTGCTGGCGTGAACGGAATTACATTTGATTGCATTTCTGAGAACTGTGTGCTTTCCTTCCATTCCTTGCATTGGAATAATGGGGGGAGTGAATTGCCAGAGAAAAGTGATTACATTGTTTTGTTGAAATCATATTGAGTATTTTCTGTACTGCATTTCCATTCAACATTGCATCCATCTGAACTTATATCAAGCATTCTCTACCACCTTATTCTTCTGTTCAGGGGGTTCCAAGAGAGGGGTGTTATATAGGGGTAGTCATCCAGAACTCATGAACTGGACATAAAGATATATCAATAAGGGTTTCCATTCAGTATCACAGACTAGGCATTGACTTAGCTGTAGTGCTGGATTGAATCCTCTTACATCCCAGCATGTGCATTCCATCTAGAATGACGTGCGCCACCCTAGATATGGTCCTATATGTGGTGCTAGTGCAGTCAAGTGTGAGATCAAGATTGGTATTCTCCGCCCCATATAGGTAGGATTTCAGAGTAGGACTAGGATAGTGTTATGAGTTCTTGAAAGAACGTTGGCTCACTTGTGTAGGGACCATATGAATTAATGAGTAGCAGCTATTTACTCAGGAACACACCATTAACAAGTACAAATCAGCCAGTTGGTCTACTTTGATGTCGATGGGTGTAAACTATAAGGATTAGTGAATAATGGTTATAACCCCTCTGGCTTGTGACGAGAAAACATGTAGTACCTGTTGGTACCCCAGGTCTTCACACATAGCGGCCATAGCGTGTGTTTTCTGCAACAATAGTATGTTGGCCATGTGTCTGCCTATGTAAGCCAGGAGCTTCCTAGCTTTCACTGGGTTCCCTAGGACTCTTACATTCCAGCTGAGAAGCATGACCTCAGGGTGTGTCATTGTATATACAAGGTACATAATGCTGTAAGTGTGCAGAAAGAGGAGACTGACACACAGGTTTCATGATGATTGCTATAAACCTTTATTTGTTTGAAAACCTAACTTTCCCTTTCTCTAAGAGGGGATTCTCTGCCTCAACTAAAATACTTAGGGTGTTGTTAGAATGCCCATATAAATCAATTAGTTCACAAACCTGTGTCAAAACCCTACCAGTGTCTTATGCTTTAACCTAAACTAGAGATAAAATAAATATTCTTGGTCCAGAAGAATACCTCCCTTCTTCTGGACTGGCAATAAAAGCTCACTTTTAAATTTGATTTTTCTTAGGGGAGTGGCTCTCTTCCCCAGTTCAAAACTGTTATCCATCACCAACCAAAAAAGTTAAAGTTCAAATATGTCTTCTTGGCAGCCACACTGCCTATGTCCTTGCACTCTTTCTCAGCAAGTCTTTATATACATGACTCTCTTCCCCTGGTTATGGTTACCAGGAGAATGTCTCCCTTCTCCTGGTAACTTGACTTCACAGTTCAAAAAAACAATGGGAAATGCCTCCCTTGCCCTGGCATCTTTTCTCTTGGTTACACAGTTTAACAAAGACAGCTGAAATGACTCCTCTCCCCTGGCCATTCTTTCACTTTTACAACACAGTTCAACAACACCAGGGGAATGACTCCTTTACCCTGACTGATCTTATGCTTTCAGGCTTCTCAACAATTTAGTTAATATATTTATAGGATCCTTGGTCCTCCCCTCTGGCTCACTTTGTGCTCTACCCTGCCAAGATCTGCCACAAGGAAGATAATGTGTAGTTTCCTTCTGTTTTGGGTGTGGGTACCAGACCCACACATCTATGCTTCTACAAACTTAATTTACCCTTATGCCAAGTACTGCCAGAAGGAGGATGACTTGTGTTCTCTTTGTGATATGTGCCCCTGTTGAGGAACCACTTCAGTTTATGACTCTCCCGACTTCTCTCTAGCTCAAGGTTTGTATTGCAGCCATTGAGTTCTAGTTCTCTCCTTTCTATGTGGTTGTGCGGTAACCCAGACCTTCTGGTAACCCCACCGGCCAATCTGTTCACTCCAGTACCTTCTGGGACTATTCTCCTGGGCTCTGGTCAGCCTATTGGCTTGGCGTGGCTCGGTTAGGTTCTCTCCAGGCTTTCACTGGCATCTCAAGCACTGCAGTGGCTATGCAGCTTCTGGCCTTCTGCAGTACACATACCATTACAAACTGCTTGGTCACCTCCCCTGTGAGGCCGGGTTACTGCTTCGACAAGGGTCCTTGAGGGTCAGACCCCCAGGGGATGCCACCTGCTCCTCTTCGGCATCCCGGACTGTAGGCGTGAACCTTCATGCGCCAAGCACCTTCCTGGTCCTTGGTTCTTCCTAGGATGGCTGTGCAACATTGCAAGTCTTTCATCACTTCTTATGCGACCTCGCAGTGGATAACTACAATATTCTTTCAAGTTACATGGAGCGCTCTTTATGGGTCCTCCTCATGCCAGTACTTATCTGATATGCTCACTGTTGGACATCCCAACTATTACTCATCTCAGTATCTCTGAGACTCACAGATCTACAAAGGTATATGGAAGTATTGGTAAAAGGGTTACGATCTAGGGGATATGGAGGTATGTGGGGTGTTGGGTGAGGGATTACATACTGCATTCTCCCAGGCTGTTTTCCCTTGTCCCCAGAGGGGACGTCTCTTCCCATGAGATCCTCCCATTGAGTACCTCCCTGCCCCCAGCGGGGACTATCAGGTAGCGGCCTTGCCACGCTGGCCTCATGGGAAGGGGCTCCCCCTTCGGGAGAAGTGACGACATCTCTGGATTTGTCACAATGCCCACTGTAATCAGTGAGTGTTTTGTGGCATGATGGGCCGAATTAAACCAAATCATGCATGAGTAATATTCGCCAAGCGTTATAAACAATCCCCTCCCTTGCCCTGTGCCTGACCCTCCCTCTTCACCAGCCCATACTCGGCAGTGCATGCCCTAAACATAGAGAAGCCCAAGAATAAAACAATATTGCAATCAGGTATCCAGCACTAATGCATAGGTGGGCTTGTGCTGTTCCAGCCTATCCGCATCAATCATTGCATATGAAGGAAAGGGCATTATAAGAATCCACAAGGGCACCCAAATTGAGCAAGTCATGTAAGTGCGACAAAGGATACGTAGTCACCCATTCAGTGTTCAAAGAAGGACCATGGGTGCAGCCAAAACTATTCAATTGAATCTGCAGACATGCTGACACAGCCATTGGTCGCAAGAGCTGGAAAGGAAATATGAGCTTCAATGAAGTTAGGTTCGTATTCCACCCTCTGAGTTCTAGATCTCTCCTTTATATATGGTTGTGTGGTAACCCAGGTCTTCTGGTAACCCCACCGGATAGCCTATTCACTCCAGTACCTTCCAGTACCTTCCGGGACTTCTCTTGTGGGCTCCAGTCTGCCTCTGGATTTGCCTTAGCTCAGTTTGGTTCTTTCCAGACTTCCACAAGCTTCTCGAGCACTTCAGCGGATCAGCATCTTATGGCCTTCTGCAGTACACATACCCATTACAAACCACTTGCTCCACCTCCCCTGTGAGGCCGAGTTACTGCTTCATCCACGGCACTTCAGGGTCGGATCTGCTGGGGATGCCATCTGCTTCTCTTCGGCGTCCCGCACTGCTGCCAATGAAACATCACGTACCAAGCACCTTCCTGGTCCTTGCTTCTTCCAAGGACGGCTGAGCAACATTGCAAGTCTTTCATCACTTATTATCTGACCTTGGGGTGGATAACTACAATATTCATTCAAGTTACATGGACTGTACTTTATGGCCCTTTCTCATACCAGTACTTATCTGATATGTTCCCTTTTGGTCATCCCACATCTTCCTCGTCTCAGTATCTCAGAATCATTGATCTACAAAGGTATATGGGAGTGGAGGTGTGTAGGGTGTAAGGTGAGGGATTTCATACTGCATTCTCCCAAGATGTTCTTTCTCCCTTGTCCCCAGAGGGGAGGTCTCTTCCCATGAGATCCTCCCTCTGAGTATCCCCCTGGCCCCAGAACGGACAATTAGGTAGCAGACTTGCCACCCTGGCCTCATGGTAAGGGGTTCCCCCATGGAGAGAAATGTCACAATGCCCACTGTAATCGTTGAGTGTTATGTGGCATGACAGGCTCAATTCTACCAAATCATGCATGAGTAATGTTCACCAAGCATTACAAACAACCCCCTCCCCACCTTGGCTCGTGCCTGACCCTCCCTCACCACCAGCCCATACTCGGCAGTGCATGCCCTAAACATAAAGAAACCCAAAACTAAAATAAAAATATTGCAATCAGGAATCAAGCAATCATGCATGTTCCAGCCTATCCTCATCACTCATTGCATATGAAGGAGAGGGTATCAAAAGAATCCACAAAGGGGCCCAAATTGAGAATGTCTCGTAAGTGCGAAAAAGGATAGGTAGTCACCCATTCAGTGTTCAAAGAATGTGCATAGGTCCAGCCCCAACAATTCAATTGAATCCACAGACATGTTGACACAGCCGTTGGTGGCAGCAGCTGGAAGGGAAATATGAGTTTCAATGAAAGATAGTCATTTCATCCGGCAAGAAGAGTGTCTTGCCCTCATGCTTGAACCGTAGTTTCGCTGGGAAAAGCATAACATAAGGGACAAATCTTTCACGGAGGAACTTCTTAACCCAAAGGAATGTTTTTGGGTCTGCTGGCACTGATGCTGAGAAATCCTGGTAAATGTGAATCTTGCTGGTTTTGTATCTTTGCACTCCTTTCTCATGGGCAGGCGCAGGACCCTGTCCTGGTCCCTGTAAATGAATATGCAAGCCACTATCGGCATTGGCAAGGCACCGGGTTTAGATCTGGGAGCGACAGCTCGGTGCACTCGGTCAACTGTGAAGTGTGGTGGGAAAGTTTATGTCTGTGGCACATTCAGCAACAGCTTTTCCACAAAATCTTCCATTTGGCCACTATTGGCCGGCTCGGGTATGCCAAAAACATGGATATTGTTGCAGCAGGGCCAGGATTCAAAGTCATTGCATTTTGCCATAGTGCGCCTCACGTCCTGATGCAATTGTGCGAGATCGGATTTCATAATTGTTAGGTCATCATCTGACATGCTAATTCTGCTCTCCGCTTCTGTAATCCTGGTTGCCTCCCAATCTAATTTAGTGCGCCGCTTGCTGATGCTAGTTGTGATGTCGTCCAGCTTGGTATTGACAGATGTGACGCAAGTTTTCATACTGTCCAGCAATAGTTGGACAGTGGGGATCTCTGGATCTAGTGCGGGGCCCTACGCAATAGCATCTCCATGTGGCTCGGACTTAGGGGTAGATTTTGTGAAAGCATCCATCTTCCCCCACTTCTTACCGTTTCTGCTGCCCTTACTCATAGTGTTCGCACAGGTGTGAGGCGAGAAACGGCAATGTAGAGTGCATATGGTCAAGTGTGCCAGTCCTGCCATGTCAGGGCTGCTGCAGTCGAGGGCTACGTTCGAACGCAGGTGTCTGGAGCACCAACTCACTGCGAGCCCCGCCGGCCAGAGCCAGATGACTAAAGCAGTTTCCCACTTGCAGCCCTCCCCGGCACGATCCCACAGACAGTGCAACAAGGCAGCACCAGGCCACTTTCACTGGGTATAGACTGCAGGGCAGTGGGATGCCACTACAAGGTCAGTCTGGCAGTTCAGGGAAAGAAGGAACGGCTGCAGTCTCCAGGGACAGGCCCAGGGAAGAGTCAGTTATTAGGCCACACTATAGTTGGTTGGTACTGGCCATGGGCACACCGCAGAAATGAGAATGAAGGCAGTGGTCATCTAGATGGAGTGGTACCAGAGACAGGCACAAGCACCACTGCTCTTATATGAGAATGGAGAGTGGTGCCAACACTGAACACCAGGGCAAGAGCCGCAGCATTAGCCGCGGGGCTGCAAGGCAGGAGCAGCAGGCCACAAGAGGCAGTGCAGCGTCAGCAACATCAGGCCAACCTGGTAGGCACCAAAAGACACTGGAGGACAGGAGACAGTAGCTAAGCAGTCCCGTCATAAGGCCCGATAAAGAAAGCAGCAGTTGGTAGGTGTGGGTGATTGTGGAAGGGTGTAGGATGGAGTCCTGACCCGGAGCACGACAGCGCCCAACAGCAGCAGAGAGGCACGGGCTGCTAGAATTCACGGCTGACGGGGCATTCCTGAGACAAGGGGGTGGGGCAACAGCCATGGCAGGCCTGGATTGCTGGATGCCGGCAAGGGTGGAGAGATGACGGCAAGAGTGGAGGCCCAGGTGAGGACAGCGGCTCGGTGTCAATGCTGCACCTCCGGGGCAGCACACATACAGCACACCCCGTCCCCCTGGAGCATCCAAAGCAGCAAATAGCTCCAGGTATTAAAGAAATTCTGGGCGCAATGGCAACAATGCAAATGCTGAGCGCGGAGCTCAACTAGAATGCAGCCATCTTGTTGGCTGGTCCACAACACCCTCATCCCCCATATCTTGGATTTTGCTGCTCCTCGATGTAATGGTCTGTTTTTAGGTCTGTCCTTGAGTAAATGTTCTTATTAGAGAAAGGCAGAAATAAGAACGTTGCTATTTTTGTGGATAACTGGAGATTGTGAATGAAGTAAAAAATAACCCCAAGGAGAATGGGCTATCAGTTTCTAGTACCCCATCAATTCAGTAAAGCAGTTTTAGATTTGGCACATTTTCATTTGTATGCAGGTTTTCAGGATTTATGAAAGCACAAGTATATGTACTAAGTAGATTCTTCTGTTCAGGCATCTACAAGCATATGAAGAAGAAATAATATACAGAAATACTGTGAGGTTTGCAGCATTTGCGAGAAGACCCTTAGAAGTGATGTGGGCAGGGCCCTCTTACATACCTTTCTGTTCATTGATGTACCTTTCTCATGGCTGAGTATGGACATCATGGGCCTTTATGCCCTTCAAAAGCAGGGAAGAGGTGCATATTAGTGGTTGTCGACTATTCCACCTGTTTTACTGAGGTATTTGCCCCAAGACATCCTTAAGCATTTAGTCTCCTATTTCACTATGGCTGGTTTCTCTAAAGAAATACATACTAATCAACTATCTACCTTTATGTCCAAACGTATGACAGAGTCCCTGTGAAGAGTCCCTCTGCATCTCTCAAATAGCCTCAGATGACAGGCTTGTTGGAGTGATTCAATCAGATCCTGAAAGGCCTACTGTGGGAATTGGGTGACAAAGACTCCAGGAACTGGGATGAATTACTACCATGGGCCCCAGTTGCCATATGAACCCTCCACAAGCCTGCAGGGGATGTTTACCTTTTGTGATGGCCTCTAGATGCAAACCATAATACATTTTATATATGCTCAAGTACATTTGGGGAGTCAGGAAGAAAATGAACAGAATATTGTTCAAGTTTTCCAGACTACCAAAGAGAGGATGCATTTAGGTAGGTGGTAGTACACCAACACCTTCAGGCCAGTTATGAGAAACAGATGCACTTTTATGACTGCCAGACCCAGATGGTGAGGTTACAAGTCAGCAATTAGTACCTGGTTGAACTCCCCACATCAGCAGAACAACTCTTCACCAAGTTGCACATACTTTAGTAAGTCACTGAGTTCTTCGGGGAACTGAACTACTGCATTAAAAAAGTAACCCTCAAAAGACACTGCAAGTTTATTACATTAATTGGTTGAAAGCATGGAAGGCTTCAGATGACCTTGAATTAATGACCCTTCGGGAAGTCAACATGAGCCTCTGAACCTCTGTGAAAGATTGTATCAGAGAATGCCAAGCCACATTAGACTGGCTTGTGGGACTACCCAGAACATTTTCAGGATGTCTTTTTAGAGAAGCCTGAATAACCTTTGGGTTCACTGAATTGAGGCCCCATCTGGCAAAGCAGTCTGAATTTTACCCTAGAGACTTCCATAAGCCAGAGTGAAAGTTGTACAAAATGTTGTTCAGAAGATGTTGGAGTTGGGTGTCATCGAACCTTCTCAGTGCCACTGGTCTTCACACATTGTCCTCATGCATGATCTGACTGCCCCATAGATATTTTCCACTGAAGGTCAATCAAATAATATGATTTAATGCATATCTAATACATGGAGTCAATGAGATGATTGTGAGGGTCCATTCTGCCAAACATCTCACACGTTCCCTTTCCGATCTTGGTGGACTAGAGTCAAAATTGCTTTACTAGAGGAAGGGTTTCATACTAACGAACATTATGTATTGTTCTATCCCACGGCATACCATGCAGTGTACAGTATCAAAACTCTTCTATACATTTAGTTAAGTTGATACATTTGAACTTGTATCCCTTGAAGGGGACATGACAGGGTTCAACAGTTCGGAATAAAGTGTCTGTACCTTACAAAACCCATGAATGCTTGCATTTCACTTTTTCCTTGGGCAGTGGAACATTTTGATGGGCTTCAATCTTGGCCTCTTTTGGATGGTCTAGATAATCCAGCTCAGGAAGAATGGTCTACTAAACAGGCCCACTTTTATTAAACTCCATGGCAAAAGTATACTGTACACCTGTGCCCTGCTGCATCAGTCTTCTGATCAGCGGATCTTGCTCTGCAGTGTCTCAGAGCAGGTTCAGAGGTCAGAGGTGTCCTTCTTGACAGTTGGAGCCGACGGCAAAGTCACAACAGACAGAGGTTGCATTTGAATATATGCCTCTCATTCAAAACCATAATAATTATGGTAAACTATCACATGATGGCAGGGTAATATTGAAAAATAAGCTCTAACAGTTTTTGCTACGGTGGATTTGTAACATACACATGTCAACACTGTGGGCCCAGGACAGCCATGGAAGGGCTGTGTGTTCTGGCTCTGCTCTCAAGCAGAAAAATGTGTTGGAAGACTGGGCCTCTCTTATGATTTTATGTGTGGTCTGGTAATCATTATCTCCAAAAGTGAAACTTCTAGGGGGAGGTTCCCTGGGAAATAGGCTTCAAAGGTGCACACCCTAAAGAAATAAAGGGCCAACCCTATATGAGGTTGTTGCATACCAAAAGGCTTTTGAAGTGCAGGATTGGAGAAGGGGAGTTTAGTCAGTTAGGCAGAACAGACCACAAGGGAAGGAAGGATTCTTCCATCTTGGTTTTAATAGGGCTGCTCTTTCTTTCCTGCTCCTACACGTCCTGCACAGGCAAAGCACTTTGGTTATATTGACAGAAGGCAAAGTCACTTGTTACTTTAACTTGGATTAAACCCCTTAAAGAAGGCTTACTTTTGTCCAGTCCTGGGTGGCATTTTGCCTTTATAAGGAAAGGATTATGCACTCCTCCCTTGATTCATTTTGGACCTTCGGCAATTCAAGAAGATTTTGTTTGGGCCCTGCTGGCAGAACAGTCCTTTCCAGAATCAGCTAGATGTTCTTCTCCCTACCCAACTCCAGGTTAGATTGGAAGTGTACTGAAGTTGCAGCAGGGCATGCCTCTCTCTGCCAGCTGCATTGCTACTCAGGCTCCTCCCTGGAGTTGATGGACTAATAGCTTTGCTAGTTCGCCACCTTGGTATGGTGGAAGTGAAGAAATCAAGGACCAATCTTATCCCTGTGCCCCTGGATAGGGTCTTGCAAAACCAAAAAAAACGCATAGCAGCTGGTTTACTGCACTCCACCTTGTCGAACCACCATCAGAACGTCATGACCACATTCATACCCATTCTATCCAATTGAATTCAGGGTGCTGCTTTTGGCACTTATTTGAACCTCTTTGAACCGCTGTTGTGCTCATTGAACCAGTCTGCTGCTGCACCATGCCAGCCAAGCACATTACTTGCACAGTCTTAAACAAGAAGCTCACTGCTGCCACTTCTTAAACCATGCCTCGACCACCAGCATCTTTGTCTTGGACCCAAGCTCGAATGTCAAATCGACCCCGGTGGTGTAATTGACATACATCCTTCGAATGCTACATCAAACTGCAAAGACCTTCATCTCTAACCTGACTGGACCCCTGCTTCTCGCCTTGCCGCATTGATTCAACCCACTCCCACAACTTTAAAAATCCAGATTCAATGATGTTGAACTGGCACATGTTGAGAAGGGTATTATTGCTAGGTCCCAGCATGATTGGTCTGCTTCTGGGACCCTAGAGACTGCTTAGCCACTCATTAGAACCTTTTCTCAACCAAGACATATCAGTTTGGCAATACCATTCTGATTTGCCTTTCACCTCTGTTACATTACCCAGAGGGCTTGCATCACTGGCATTCTGCATATCCTGTGTTCTTTCCACAGGTTTGGATTTTGTGTTGGTGTTTTGTAGTACAGTTATTGCATACATGTGTTTAATGAGAATATATATATATATATATATTCAGTAAAAAAACTTTGTTAAAGGGACGTTATGGTTCCAAGTAAAACCGAAAAACCCGTGAAATTCGCCAGTTATGGTAAGCTAAGCAACCATAACTCACGCCACCACTGTGCTCTGCTATGACTAACACCCAGGACATCAAAGATGACATCACAAATGTCATTGATGACATCACTGATGACATCACATGTCTGGCTTTTTCCTTTACTGACATATCTAGGCCAGTAACAGTCAGAAACTAAAAAATCATAACCTCATTATTTATATTCAAGTACTATATTTGTAGAGTTATACTTCAAATATGTTATTACAGTAATTCACTTGGGTTTCACTCACAGCATATGAAACATATAAATAGGGGAAAACACAGATTTGAAAAACAGCTAGGGTTTGTATGTATAAAGATAATCAGTAAGGTTATCAACACATTCTTATAGCTCTGGCTTTTATATGATAGTTATACATAGCGAATTAGAAGGTTTGAAGCACAGTGACCATTTCTGTGTATAAAGTTCATCAGTTGGGATATGAAGATTGGCTGCTAATACTGTTGTATACTTCATTTTCCCTGTAAATGCTAATATTTGATTGTGTTGTTGTTATTTGTGTTTCCTTTTGAATCGGAATGACTACATAAGGGAAGCCCATAGGCAACTAACGGATAAAAATTGCTATTCAAAATTACAAGCTGATCCTTCCGGAACCATGAGTGTGCTATTGTTAAATCTTTTACAGACCTGGAAGGAGAGAGACCTGCTAGACGAAGATATTTGTACATTTTTACAACCTAAATTTCCCACTATTCCAACAATTTATTTTCTGCCTAAAGTACATAAGAGCTTGACCAGACCCCCAGGCAGACCTATTGTTACACTATGTGGGGCATTGTTGGAAAACCTATCGTGGTTTGTGGATGAAACATTGATTACCTTTGTTACTACTCTGCACTCCTATTTAATGGATACAAAAGATTTTTTGAGTAGAATAGAGGGCATACCATGGGAACCTTCTTACTTGTTGACAACACTAGATGTGGTCTCTCTCTATACATCAATTCGACACTCTGATGGCCTCAAAGCATGCAAGTACTTTTTGCATACCAGATCTATGAACTATATGCAACATGGCATCATGATATTAGAGATGATTAGATTTTGCCTGACCAACAACTGTTTTCTGTTTGATAAGGAGTTCTTTATTCAACTTCAGGGCACTGCCATGGGCACCACGTTTGCTCCCCCATATGCGAATCTAACAATGGGCTGGTGGGAGAAGTTTGTTGTCTGGCATCCGAGCAACATCCTATATACAGACAAAATAATACTGTGGCTACGTTACATCGATGATCTGTTTGTGATCTGGGATGGCAGCGATCGAGAATGGCTAGATTTTGTGAGGATATTAAATATCAATGATCTCACCCTTCAATTTGCAGAGAATCATAGCAAGACTGATATAGTGTTCTTGGATATCGCAGTTTCAGTGGCCAATGGCGAACTTACCAGCAGCCTATATAGAAAGCCAACCAGCTCAAACATTCCATTACATGCAAGGAGCAGCCATCCCACAGCCTTAAAATGGAGCATCCCATATGGGGAATTCATACGCATACGTAGAAACTGTTCCAATATTAACACCTTTGACAGCGAATGTGCCTGGATGGCCAAGAGATTCAAAAATCGAGGCAATCCAATTAAAATACTGGAAAGAGCATTTTTAAAAGCTAGGGACATGGACCGTTCCCTACTACTGGTTTCCAATGCTGTACAAACGAAGATCACGGACAATACAGACATACGTCTGATTCTGACTTTTGGTAACGGGGCCCAAAATATTCGCCAAGTATTACAAAAACATTGGCATGTTTTAAAACTAGATGAACATCTGGGCGAGTTACTGGCACCTAAAGTCAACATCACATTCCGTAGATCGCCTTCATTGAAAGATACACTGGTGCCCAGTTTCATGAGTCCTCTAGTTAATCAATCAGGAGCCAGTTGGATGAACATCAAGAGACCGGGCTTTCAAAAATGTTCTAAATGTAAAGCATGTACCTATGCTGTTAACATCAGCTGTTATTTACATCCCATTTTAGGAAAGAACATTAAGATTGTGTCTAGAATCACTTGTGAAACCGAATATGTGATATATGTGTTGAATTGCCCATGCAACAAGTGGTATGTCGGTAGCACCAAAGGACAACTCAAATTAAGGGTGCTACAACACATTAGGGCATTAAGAATGCTGATCCGACTTACCCTATGTCCCTTCATTTCAAGAATCAACATGGAGGCAAATTAGAGGACTTTACCTTTTTTGGCATACATACCATTACCAAACCACTCAGAGGAGGCAATCGTGAACTAACACTTCGACAGTTAGAAACCAGGTGTATTTAAGACCTAGAGACAAAAAAAACCCAGGGGTCACAATCTTGATGAGGAACTATATACCTTCCTGGGTACATGAAGCTCAAGTAGATAATGTCTCATACTTGCTCTGACCAGGCAGCACATGTCCCATAGGACTGCTCTTTTCTTTTCTAAGTTAAAGACTAGGACACACGAATAATACGTGTCATGCCCTGAGTAATGAAACGCACAATGTTTCTCCGACTACAACATGTTTCCCATTTTCCTTCTTCCTAAATCTTCGATGAATATGGTGCTATCACATGTTCATTTATGAAATACTGGCCTGGGGTTTTGCTCTCACAGTTTTGGTTTAGTTTTTAAACATTTGTTTTTTAAATCTAACTGTATAGGTTTTGATACTTATTTTAAGTGGCTCTTACAACACAGAGACTTTTGGACTTGATTTTACCTGCTTTGTGGCGTCAAATCAGTGATAATTCTATATGGACTGAACATCAAAAAGGTTTTTTTTTTTACATTGCATTTGATATACTGCTCTCGTTTTAAACATTATGATGCATGTATATGGGTCTATATGAAAGAGATATTTTTTATCTTTTATATGACTTATAGGTCTTTTTATGAATTTGGATGTTTTATGCACTTGGCACTTTATAATCAAGCAACATTTTCCACGCACTTTGCACTTTATAAAAAGAAAACCTTTTCTGTACAAAACAGATTAGTAGTCCATGCATATAACTCTGAGTTTGGGAGAAATATAAATTAATAGAGATTTACTTTACTCGATATAAAAAGGATATTGAATCCACACATTAAAGTATTAACCAAAGAGCCCTACATGGATAGGTGAGGTATATGCATGGCCGGAGAGCACTATGCACTTTATTCAGTTGCTGCTATGTACAAATTTTTGCTGCTGAAATGCTATTTGCACATACATCCAAACTCTTTATCTTTTGCATTTTTGCACCAATTCTAATCATTGCCTACATGCATCTTGTCCGAGTATCATTTGAGTATGTTGTACGCCACATGCACTCTACAAAGGCTACCATAGTCACTTGACTATCAGGCAGCCAGGAGCTACATTTGACTACTTCCTCCTTTTGATGCATTCATTAACGCATTATGGACACACAAATGCATGTCTTAAATCATGCTATAATGTTGAATTTTAAAGACACACGGTTGCTCTGCGTAAATGATGTATTCTAATTGGCATCACATATTGTTTTTGTCCATTTAACATGCATTTGCAAATTATGAATGCAATCCATGTCGCAAATGTAAGAGGAAGAGGTCTGTATTCTCTTATGAGTAATTATATACCATCGAGTCGTTCCAATATGGCTGACTTGCAAACCACGTTGAATGAGTGGCTTTTAGCAGGTAGACACTCTCTATGTGAAATCAGAGAGTTTGTTTGGGGATAAATTGCAGTCCATCATCTGTGTTGTTTGTAAACCTACGTGATCAAGCGGTCTGTGTACCGCGAAACGTGTCGTTTTTTTTCTTGTTTCCCTTTCCTGATGCACTTATATTAATAAAGAAAACGTGCTGCCAGGAATGCAGAGGAGTTTTTTCCACTTATTTGCTGCAAGGACATTGTTTTCCTGTTGCAGCTGCTCTCTGGAGTGCATTCCACTTGCTGCCTTTCCTTTGAAAAGCATTTATTTCATATATATATATATATACATATATATATATATATATATATATATATATATATATATATATATATATATATATGTATATATATATATATATTCAGTAAAAAAACTTTGTTAAAGGGACGTTATGGTTCCAAGTAAAACCGAAAAACCCTTGAAATTCGCCAGTTATGGTAAGCTAAGCAACCATAACTCACGCCACCACTGTGCACTGCTATGACTAACACCCAGGACATCAAAGATGACATCACAAATGTCATTGATGACATCACTGATGACATCACATGTCTGGCTCCCTATTTTTTCCTTTACTGACATATCTAGGCCAGTAACAGTCAGAAACTAAAAAATCATAACCTCATTATGTATATTCAAGTACTATATTTGTAGAGTTATACTTCAAATATGTTATTACAGTAATTCACTTGGGTTTCACTCACAGCATATGAAACATATAAATAGGGGAAACACAGATTTGGAAAACAGCTAGGGTTTGTATGTATAAAGATAATCAGTAAGGTTATCAACACATTCTTATAGCTCTGGCTTTTATATGATAGTTATACATAGCAAATTAGAAGGTTTGAAGCACAGTGACCATTTCTGTGTATAAAGTTCATCAGTTGGGATATGAAGATTGGATGCTAATACTGTTGTATACTTCATTTTCCCTGTAAATGCTAATATTTGATTGTGTTGTTGTTATTTGTGTTTCCTTTTGAATAATGCAATTATGTAGTAAGTGAGTTTTATTAGCTAGTTATTAAATGTTGCCCAGTAGACAAAATGTAACAAAAAACATGTATCATTTTACTATTGAACATGGTAAGATTAATAATATTGTACATCCATCATGTATGTTGCACACAATGCCTATGTTTCTACATGAGTAGCTTAGCATAATGGAAAGAACCTGATAATAGAATGGTATTCGTATCAATGCATTACTTAATGCACTACGTACCTCAAGAAATTTATTCCAATAACCCTCCACACTTTTTGATCAACATTACTATAAGAATCCTTTGTACAGACTTTTTATGAAAATAAATTCACATGTGATGTCATTAGTGATATCATCAATGAAATGTGTGATGTCATCTTTGAGGTCCTGGGTGTTAGTCATAGCAGTGCACAGTGGTGGCGTGAGTTATGGTTGCTTAGCTTACCATAACTGGTGAATTTCAAGGGTTTTTTCGGTTTTACTTGGAACCATAACATCCCTTTAACATCATTTTTTACTGAATTTCATAGGTTTTTAGTAGCGCAACTTAACCATAACTCATATAATAATGATTTGGTTAGAGGTTTTCTATGTGTACAGCTGATGTATTCAATGGAGTTGGCCAATGTTGACTTCCCCACAACCACCAACCCTGCACCCTATGTTGTAATGCCTTTTTCTGGACTGCACCAGTTTTTGTTTTTTTCTGAAACAGCAAAGTGGGCTGAATCTGGGATAATGATCAAAGAGACTAGATCTTTGAAAACCCATGCATATTTTCTTTGAGTGTAATCACTTAGGTGGAGGATTCAATCATGCAGCCAGTCACCCTCCAGATGTTTTTTTCAGGCATACGAGTTTGCTGTTTTAAGGGTTATCCCAAAACATACATCTTGAACTGGGAGATATACAAGATTTACAGGGATACTGCACTAATATTTATTAGAGCTTAACTTGTTATTTAATATGTTGCTGTATTTGTTTACTGGCTACATTCTGATATCTTACTGAGACTAAATGCAAAAATGGGATTTGTGTGAAGTTTCTTAGTAATAATGGAATGTTACACTGAGATGAATTGCAAACAGAATTGTGGGTGTGCTGAGGGTATTCACAGCTGATATTAATTGCAAACAAAATGGTGGGTTTGCGGAAGGTAGTTGCAGGCACACTAGAAATGTCCCTAGACATGGCAGGAAGCATGGGTAGTGGTCAGTCGTGCAATGCAGACTGCATAGCCAAGACAAAACAGAGGTGATAGCTGGAAGATTTAGAATTACTCTTAACCTCTGGCATCTCGCGCCTTGAAACACTTGTGTATAGGCGCGTTACAAATGCCTTATCATATCTTATCATATCAATCGGATGAACCCTCCAATCCATCGTTTTTCGCCTGCCAAGTCATTGCAGAAAGAGTAAAGACCATATGCAGATCAGGCATGGTCCCAACCTGAAAGGGATAGTCCAGCCCAAACTGCTCGATCGCATCTCAACTGTTCGAGACCACAAGCAACACCGACGTGTTTCAGCCTCATTGGGCGTCATCAGTCAGGTGTAGTTTGGGTCTCTAGGAGCACGAGGCAGTTGACCCACATATGGGCATACCACTTCGGGTGACAGGACAAAACAAAAGAGGCGATAGCTGGATGGTTTAAAATGAATCGTAATTCCTGACATGGCTCTGTGCGACCCTCCAGACGATTGTTCTTCATAGTCAAGAGCTACGCCTACTGTCATGTGATGGCTGATACGTATATTGTAAAATGTGAAACGCCAAATCTCAGAATGCAAAGCGTCTTAGCTAAACAGGCATAACTGGTCATAGTGACTCATTTGATACCGTGGCATAATAAAGTTCCAGGATGAATCAGTGCTGCTGTATCCGGGAGTACCCACAGCCCTTTGACTTACTGTGTGATCCTGATCAAACTGAGACACAGCCAATCAAACAGCTATTCAATAGAAGCAGTGGACGATGATTACGATCATCACAGATGATTTGCAAATGTGTCAAGGACACTGTAAATGCTGATTAATGCTCGACGCTCCAAAAGGTGCCGTCAAACTACTTTTGCCGATTCATTCAGTGCCATTCTTTATGCGCAAATGAACTATCCTGGCATGCTACCAACATACAAAGCATGTTATCTTTCTTTTTGTATCTCATGCAAGTTCACTCTTTAAAATATCTTGTCCAAATGCCCAGCACACGCATCATAGATCTGTGCAGCTCGCAAAGGTGGCACAGCAATACATAATCACTTATGAATAATAGAACGGAAATGCTGCATTTCTCCAGCATAAGATAGCTACGGTTTTGAAACCTGCTTGATTCGTTTCATCAGCAGACTTCATGTGTTCTCTGACAGGGACGATTAGAAGATGTCTCCGTCCAAGGTTTTAGCTAATGAGTATGTCTGGAGCCAAAGCCAAGCAGCAGTTTGATGTATTCCTTATTCCTTGAGATCGTTCGTAGTTCTCTCTCCTTCCCAATTGCATTATTGAAATCCTGCCAGAGAATCCATGGAGACTGGCTGGTTTTATTGAGCTCCCTGCCCACATGTTTGGGTGGTGACGTATTTCTAGCAATTAATGGACACATCATGTTGTATTGGGAGGTATGATGTCACTTTCATCCCATGTATAGCCATGCATTGAAATTTACAACATTTGTTGTCTTGTGTATACTCTTAAAATAGGCATTTGACGGCACTGCCATACAAGTACTACCTTTTTCCCAAAAGATGGAAACAGCAGGACAATGGCGTGATCAAAAGGGTATAAGATAGTAGTGCCTGGCAAGGGCATTTCGAATACCTAGACAAAAGCACAAACTTTGCTGTGTCAATGCTTTTTAAAAGGACTTTAGTACAAGGAAATATTCTACTTTAAGTGATGAAAGGCACGCTTTGAAAAGACATTTGTAGTACTCAAAAGCACATTTTCTGCAATTAAGCCATGAGCTATCAGGAGACAGTTTAGAAATAACCCCAGGCAGAACAAAGTATGATGTTACTACCTGATAGAGCTATATATCGGGATGATGTGTTTAGAGCAGGGAGCTTGGGTGGAAATGACCATAAGCTGTAAAATGTAATGTAGATATCTGATATGGTGGGAAGTTAGCTTCTTTGAATGAGGTGAGTTTGAGTGACATTCTGACCAGGTTGTGGTGGATAGTAAATGGAGTAGTCACTGGGATCAATACATTGTTAGACTTCCATAGATTAAGGAAAAATCAAGATTAAATATTTTTAAGTGCAGGTGGGCGGTGCGGCCCGCTATGCTAGAGATGTGACCATGATGGATGAGGTGCTAGAGTGGAGGCAGAGAAAGTGAGGGAGAGAGCCAGGTTAGAGGAAAGGGAAACAATGTTATATTCTAGTGAGATGAGAGGTAGGTTATGAGGGTAACTAGGAGGCGAGGAGGTAGGCTTTCAATTTGGCTTTGAACAAATCGGTGTGGATTGTTTCACAGATGTCTGGGGAAAAAGAATTCCAATCAAGTGGAGAAAGAAGAGAGAAAGAGTAGTAGCAAGAGGAAGAACAGAGAGGGTGAGGAGCCACAAGGATAGTCCAGGAGGTAGAGCAGAGATCACAAGAAGGCTTGTAGAGTTGGATATAGGCTCGATACACTGGGGCCTTTCCATGGATAGATTTGTGAACCAGAAGAAGACATTTACATCTGGCCCCATTTTGCATCGTCAGCCATCCAGCCTGGTGACGGTAAGAGGAAGTAGATGTTAAGTGAGCAAGTTCAAAGAGAGTCCTTTTAGTGAGACCAGAAAGAATGCTGGCACATTAGTTCAGATTAGAGAAGACAAGAGTGGTTAGGAGATGCTTGGTGGTGTTGAACGTTGAACTGAAGGAATTGACTGATTTTCCTAATATTGAGGAGGGTGAGGCAACTGCCTCTGCAGTTTTGTAGATCAAAGTAGAAAAAGTGTGAGAAGAGTCAGAGATGATGCCGACATTTCTGGCTAAAGGGTAGTAGGGTAGAGTGTCAGTTGGGAACTTGGTATGCTGTGGAGGTGATGAGATAGAGCCTTTTGACAGGGTAGAAGAAAACCTGTATTTTGGAAAAGATTAACATTAGAGAGTGCAAAGACATTGACTATTTGATGGAAGATAGACAGTTGGACATATTTGATAGAGAGATCAGAGAAGAAGATTTGGGTGGGTCTGCAAATAGTTGGTACGAAAACCCAATTGAAGAGATAAGTGCCGCAAGAGCAAAGGTGTAGAGTGCAAACAAGACAGATCCTTGTCGAACACAAACAGTTAGAGGAGTGAGTTGATCCAGAATACAGAATTGAAGAGGTGCAGGGTAGGATTTAATCCAGACAATGCGTTGATCGCAAATTCCAAGATAATGATATGATATGATATGATATTTGTCGTGCACGGACCAGGGGATCGAACCTGTGTTGTTCCATGTCATCTTGCTTCCAAGGTGAGCATGTTGCAGCTGAGCTATACTCCCGATAAGAGAGAATTAATGATATTAAAGTGACCAGCATTGTCAAACTCAGCTGACAGGTCAAGGAGAATTAGCATAGAGGATAGTCTGGAGCACTTAGCAGAGGCAATGAAGTTGGAGACATTCATGAAAACAGTTTTTGTGGAGTGACAGGAGAGAAAAACTGCTGGTAGGGGTCTTAAAGGTTGTGGTTGTCTAATAAATTGAGAAGACAGTGGAACACAACCCTTTCCAGCACTTTAGAGTAGTGTCGGAAGGAGAGGCACAGGGCAAAGGTTCACGGGTAGGTTCGAGTCAGACTTTTGCCTTTTTAGGAGAGGGATGACCGTGGTCATTTTGAAAATAGAGGGAAAGCAAGCAAAGTCGAAGGACAGGTTGAAGAGTTCAGCAAAGTGAGAGGCCACTAAAGGGGCAATTGGCT
The DNA here is from genome assembly GCF_040938575.1 of Ambystoma mexicanum. Classification (NCBI taxonomy): domain Eukaryota; kingdom Metazoa; phylum Chordata; class Amphibia; order Caudata; family Ambystomatidae; genus Ambystoma; species Ambystoma mexicanum. The sequence goes on along the minus strand of NC_090933.1, from coordinate 545,559,899 downwards.
TGATTAGCTGAGGAGAAACAGGGTCTGATGGAGCACAAGATGGGCCAGCCTTCATTAGTACAAAAAAGACTTCCTCAGTATTAGTGTGACTAAAGTGGGAGATATAGGCAGAGGATGATGGTGGAGCAGACAGAGTGTAGAATGCAGTAGAGATTGTGAGGAAGGTCAGGGGATAGTTGCTAATTTTGGAAATGTTTGCAGCAAAGTATTCAGCTGGGTAAGTAACGATGAGGGTGGAGTTGATAGTCAGAGGTTCAGAAGGAGTGATGAGTGAGTTTAGAGGGTCCTGTAGTCGGCAAGGATGGTTGGAGTGAGAGTCAATGAGGGTGAGGCAGCATTCACTTTATGCTCTATGAAGCTTACTCCACACAACTTCCACATCCACCAATATGCAGGTGACACACAGCTCTACCTGGAAATATCCTCCATTCAAGACATCCACAGGGTCAAGGCCTGCGTCTCTTTGATCCATTTGAGGATGGCTAGTGCCTACCCAAAGCTCAACCCCTCCAAGGCTGAATTCCCATGATGATCACAACACTGAGTAGCCTCAAATACAGACCTGGCTCTCTGCTATGCACCTCAAAAAGTTTCACACCACAGCTGACTACCTTCCCCACGTCCCTTGGGTTCAACATAGATAGAAACTTCTTTTTTAAACAGTCCATACACACAATTGGCTTTGTGCCAACTTTCTGTCTTGTGGAAAATCAAGCTCTTCATCCCAGATAACAATTTCAGAACTGCTGTCCATGCTTTTGCCCTTTCCTACCTGGATGGTGTCAATGTCCTTTTGGAGGGCAATCCCGTGACTACCCTTGGTGAGAGGGGATAGCTCAGAGGCAACACATTTGTCTTAGAAGCAAGACAATGCAGTGCAACCCAGGTTTGAATCCTGATCCCACACTTAGAAACCAATCTCTGGTATTAAGTGCCTTATAAACGAGCAATTATAATTATAATTATATCATGTCACCCTTGGGATTTTGTAAGATCAAGCAAATATCAAGACTTGGTACCACCAACAATTAGATCCGCCTGTCACGAAGTCAAAGATTTATTCTGTACAGATTAAAATATCAAAGCAGATAGCTATCAGGTTCACAGCACCTCACAGTGCATACTAGAAACACTGTGAGGGGAGTGAGTCTTGGTCATCACAAAACATGCAGTATTTATACAGAGTCCTGGTCGTAGCTCAGCCCATCTCCAAACTAATAGGTTACAATTTTGGGTTTGTGCCAAGTTCACATGGCAAATACAACAATATTGTCTTTCCATACTTCAAGTGTTTTACAGTCATCAAAATACAATGGTTACAACTTTGTTCTGTCTTCTCATGTTGGTTATCCAGCTTAGGTGGATCCTAGTTTCAAGAAACAAATTCAATAGCTTATTGTTAAGGTACACAGTTCTAGTTTGTCTAACATTCAGTTCTTATGTTTGAATATGGCTGAGGCTATTGATACAGAAAACACTTCAAATTGGAGTTCACTTTAGCTCCAAGGTTCCTTAAACATACTGACAAACTTTGTTGCTGTCAGCTGTGTGGATCTTTAGCTTTATAAAGTAATTCTATTTCCAGAAATGTACACAGGATTCCTTCAAAAACATGCAGCATTAGTTCTGACTACAAGGTCTTGTTTGCACAGGACAGATAGTCTGCTCTGCCAGCCCCAGTGTTGACATAGGCTCAAAGGTCGATACTGCTCCAGCAGCTGAAAACATAGCTAATCATTACTAAAGAGTGAGCAGAAGTTAGAACCAAGATGGAGGACATTTTCCAAGATGGTGCTTGAAGTCAATTCTAATTCAGAACTTTGCAACATGGTTTTTCCCATGGAACAACTAGGCTTAGGCCAATATAAATCAAAAGGAGGCATACTATGATTTCCGTTTAACAATTTGACCTGCATGGTCAAGAATGACTCATCAAAAGACTGCAAATTCGACCACATCACCCCAACCCTCATTGAACTGCACTAGTTCCGGCTTCAAGACTGTATCATCTTCAAATCCTGCTGCATCATCATCAAGGCTGTCACCTTGAAGTCCCAAGTTACTTCACTGAGAAACTCAGCATCTCCTGAGGCACTTGATCCACCAGAAATAAGGACATGTGCAGACTTTAAGTGCGTCATTGCAAGAAGGAAAGAACCAGAAGACAGGCCTTCTTTATCTATGCCCCAAGACTCTGGAACCTCTTCCCCATCAACATCATACTCTCCCCCTCACTTCTACAGTTCAGGATGGAGATCAAGACCTTCCCCTTCAAGAACTGGCTCCCTAGGTCCTAGCTCCATACACACCCCAGCCTACCTGCTACAGGGTGATCCGATCGCCACTGTTTCCTCCCCTGGTTGCTTTGAGATCCTTTGCTGACAAATAGCCCACTCTTCTCATCCCCTGTTAGCTCCACACGCCATTATTTCCCCACTTCCCTCACCATGTCCTTCCCCCTATGATTGCAGAGCCCTCCATTGCTTCCCGAAGGTAGGCCTGTGCTCAACACATACACTAATAATAACAATAATAATAATAATAATAATAATAATAATAATAATAATAATCATAATAATCATAATAATAATAAAAGAGTGGACTTGAGAGAGTTCAGGCCAGAGAGGTAGAATTGTATGTCCTCATGCGAGTGGGTACGCCTTGTATTGCGGAACAGCCAACGCATGTCAGTGTGGAGACAGCGTACGAATGGGGTGACCATGGTTGAGGATGCTGAGACAGAGGGGTGAAGGTTAGCAGTGGGAAGTGAGAGGAGAATATGTCATGCAGTAAGATTGGAAATTGGAGAAGGCAGTAATAGTGGAAGAGGCATCATGTGTGAAGGAAGAAAGTGAGAACTCTAGGTCAGCGGGAATATTTAAGTTTGGACATGTCAGAGGGGACATAGGAGATGGTGGTGGAAACAATGGAATGATGAGATAGGGCTTGTGTGACAGTCGTATTAGTGGCTGAGAGAGAGGTGGAGATGAGTAAGAGATCCAAAGTGTAACCCCCAATGGTAAATTATGGATAGAGTGAAGGGGGTGGTCCATGAGAAAAGACAGAAGTTCAGATTTCTTTAAAAAAAAACTTTATTTAAAAAGTTGGCAATGGCTTACAAGCGGTTCAACAAAATTCATAGAATGGTTATAGCTTAACTTTGTTACACATATTTCTGTTACTTACAATGTAAAACATTACATTTCTTATTAATTTCACTTGTACTCTCTCGCTGTATCGTTTCAGTTCCGGTGTATCTTATCACGTGTTAAGGTTCGTGTCATGTTATCAATATATGAGCAGCATGGGGCCCAGATATCTTTAGGCCTTGATGTTGTTATAACTGTCTGTACATATTCTTCTTCATTATCGTTTACATTTGACATTTCTCTAAACCATTGTTGTATTGTTTGTGCCTGCTTCGCTTTCCATTTGAGTAATATGCATTTTTTGGCGATTATGCATCCCATGTTGAAAAGTCTACGGAACGTGAGTTTTGCTTTGCCGATATCACCAAGGAGGTATTCTATGGGTTAAAGCATCGGGGTTAGTCCTGTCATTTCATACAATGTCTTTGCTATTTGATGCCAGAAGCCAGTAATAGAGGTGCCTACCCAGAACATGTGAATTGTATTGGCTTCTGCACTGCTGCATTTCGGGCATAGTTGCACATTTTGTGGGTTAAATCTGGTAATGTGTCTTGGGGTGTAGTAGAGTCTGTTCAGCACTTTGAACTGTATCAGCCTCAGCCATGCACTAAGCGATACTTCTTTAGTAAGACTACACAGTTTCTGCCACTTGATTTAATCTATTACGTTCCCAGTGTCAATTTCCCATTTTTTCCTCATTGTGTCTATTTGGGGTGCCCCCTCTTGTATCTTCCTCTGTGAAAGAGATCATCTAGTTTCATGGTTTTGTCAGGATCCGATGTTCGCTGAACATCTACGTCCAGTGTGGGGGGAAGGTCTGGGGTGTTCCACAGAGGGATAGCTTTACTATATCCACCTCCAGGCTCCCAGTGTGCTGCGCAACGGGTCAAATGGGCAAGGGTCAACCGTGTAACTGCATATTAGGGTGGTCTTGACATCATTCTGAGCTGCAGAGTGTTTCTCCAGGTCTATATGTGTATATTTATTGTATGGGCTATACCAGTATACAGAGTAGTGTGCTTGGGCCACCAAATAATACAGCTTGAAATTGGGAGCCGCCAATCCTCCTCTGCTATACGGTATGCTTAAGGATTCCCATCTCATGCGGGCAGTGTTACCTCCCCATTCAAACCCCACTTACAGCTTTCATAGTGTATTAAAGAATTGTCGCCTGGGCCAAATCGGGATGTTATTAAAATGGTATAGAAGTTTGGGGGCCACAATCATTTTCAGAACAGCGACTTTCCTGTATAATGATATTGGGAATTTCATGCAAAGGTTTAGTTTGTTTTCAAGTGTGTTGAGATATTCTGCGTAGTTATGTCCATATAGTAATTTGCGTGAGCGTGCCACCTTAAATCCCACATATTTTACTGTCCACCCCCCCCATTTCATCCCATGTAATTGAGTTGGCCTGGTAGTGGTGTTGTTTAAGGGGAATAGTTCCGATTTTGGATTTTGTTGTGTTCATTTTGTAACCCTAATGCAGTGTGAATTTATTAATTTCATCCAGAATCGGTGTTATGTTTTCTGCAGGGTGTCTAAGATACATAAGGGTATTGTTAGTGTACAGCAATATTATTTGTGGTGGCCCCATATATGTATTCCCCTATGATTATGGAATTCACAGATCCTACTGTCGAATGGTTCTATTGTCAGTGCAAAGAGTAGGGGGGGAAATGGGCATCCCTGCCTGGTACCCCTGGTGAGATTAAACCTGTTGGAGCAATTCCTGTTAGTCTGTATTTTGGCTTTGGGGATGCTATTCAGTAGATTAACAAATGTATTAAATCCATCACCTAGTCCCATGTGTTTTAGGACCCCGAAGAGGAAATTCCATGAAACTGAATCAAATGCTTTTTCGACATCTAATACCATCGCTACTATGGGCACCATTGGGTTTGTCTGTGCCAATGTTCCAAATGATCTTCACAAGTTTAGGGCTGTTGATCTGCCCGGTGTGAAAACAGACTGGTCAGCGTGTACCAGTTTGGGCATGTAGGGTAAGTTTCTGTTTGCCAACGTTTTGGCAAACATTTTTGCGTCTGTATTAATTAGGGAGAGTGGGCAGTATGAAGATATTTTTTTGGGGGCCTCCCTCGTTTTGCTAATACCGTGATAACAACTTCAGTTAGAGAAGGTGGAAGTACGCCCAAGCTGCATGCCTCCACCTACACTCTGAACAGGTTAGGGGCTAATATGTCCTTGTATGTATTATAGAGTTCAATGCCTATGCCATCTGGGCCAAGGGCCTTACTTGATGACAGTGAGGTTATGGCGTCAGTTATTTGCTCCACTGTCACAGGTCTTCTCAGTTTATCAATGGCTTTGTGGTCTAATGTAGGAAGTTTATTTCCCCCCAGGTACCCCTCCACCTCCTCCATCATCACTGTGGCCCTCATTACGACCCTGGCGGAAATCGAAAAACGATGGCGGAAATGGAATACCGCCATCGAATAGCGCTCGGTGCGATTATGACCCGTCACGGTAAAGTACGATGCCATTAGCGACACCGTAGTGAACGCCAACGCTAACTGCACCAAGTAGGCGCACGCGCGCCATGCCAAACCGTAATTACCACCATGGCGCAATGGTACGCAAATTCTGACCCTAGCGGACATGTACCTAACGCCATCAAGCATGGCGGAAAGTACCATTCCGCCATGGTGAGAAGTACGGCATCGCGAATCAACCGTAAACGGCCCTACTGAGTGCCTGTACACCACTCCCTGGCCACATTGCACAACTCCTCGTAGGTGCAATGAAGTCACACAATGCAACCAGTCAAATGTACAAGTCACCCATGCATGCCAACGAACAAATGAATCTAGGGGCTCCAAGTGCCTTGTGAGTGGCCATCCATATTTGCCATGGCACCATTGCCGCACTGATGCAGCACAGGCATGTGAAGGTTCAAGTACAGCAACATGAGCAGCAAAATGAGACAAACAAAAACAGGCCCCCCCCATCGACTGACACCAGTGTAAGGCAACATTCAAAGCAGTATCCTGAGTCAGACTGCACCAGCCCTGTACTCCTGCCAGTAAACAAACCAACCAGCAGCATAAGCATGTACCACACAAGTTGGCAGAGTGACTGAGCAGCCAGGCACATCTGAAGAGGGGCCAATGGGAGCTGCAGGGCACAGATGGCACGAATACAGAAGCTATTCCAATGGACATGACCTCAGTCTCCCTCCAAGAAACGCACGCAAACACAGGCACCTGTGACCAGCCATATACTGATTATCACATCATTCCACCAATCCACCTGGCTGACCGGCATCTGTTACACAAAATCTATTCCCCCGCCCCTGAGCATGACATCATCAAAACAGTCATAATGGTAGCCCCTATCCCTGACCACACTGGGCTTCGTAGGCAAACGCGGCCAGTACAGTACCACGCAACTATACTCAGAAGCCGGAACCCAATGCAGATCTACTCACAATACATCGCTCCACAAATAGGAATATGCTACATTACTTGCAAAGAATAACGCTACACGGTTAATATCAGAATAGAAATTTAATGCACCACAAAATCACCAAGCCCATACAGCCATTAGGTCATGAACCCCAAAATATATTTCATCATTGTGGGCTCCATCCGCAATAAATGACCAGCTTTTTCTTGCGTGACGCCCTGTTCCTTCATGGTACACAGGGGCTACATTCACGTTCAAAAAGGCAACATGGAAGCGCCTAGAACCGCAGGGCCGTCCCATTAGGTAGGCACTAGTCCAGCTGAAAGGTCGAAATGTTGCTCCTAGCCACTAGTACCGCGTAAGGGCATGTGGCCCATTGGCGATCGTCCCATAAGATCGTAATGGTGCTCCACTGATTAACTCGAAGCAGCAGGTGTCGGGAGTAAAAGCCATCTGCAGGAGTGGAATACAGATGGCAGCGGCAAAAGGGGAGGAGATACCTGTCACCCAAATGAAATGAAAAAGAATAGTATGTCCATCAGAACTTGATTTGTATTACTCACTTCAATGATCACACTAAATCTACAGCCATATGCATGCTAGCCCACTCCAAAGGATTATTCCCACCCAAATATCACTTGCGAATCATAACTATAAATATCGAGGTGAAAACACTATTACAAACGAGTGTTTGTGTGCATGCGTCTGTCAAAACAGAATCCATTCGATGGGATTAGTAACGTGCATAGACACAAGTGTTTGAAGGCGCGTCGAGACAGGGAGGGTTCAACAAGGCCAGATAGACGATGGTCCCACTATGGCAGCTCTGCATCACATAGCGCAGGGGAGGTGGATAGATTCCAAAAAGCCCTGTACATGGCAAACTCTCCATCAAATCATCTGTCCATGCATCCATACATCATTCCCTCATCCCGGTATGAAAACGCCTGATTATGTACTCACATAACATGTGAAATTTCCATTGAGTCTGTGCGTAATGCAGTCTGCAAAATCCACTGTGCTCCAGGCCGGAATTCCAGTGTTGTGAAGTAACATGTATTTGGGAACGTCCTGACTTATCGTCCACCACGCTATTGCGCATCCCATACTATTCATATCAATCATTGCATTCTCGCCATGGCCCCTGTCCCAAGGACATTAAACAATAGAACGTTATATTTTCAGTCAGACCTGTGGGCGTCTCCTCGCCGCTAGCTGAAGACCGAAAGCGCCGTCCTTCGAATTCCTCATTTGCAACATCACGTCGAAAAGGCATCTGTGACCGCTTGAAATAACAAATCCATCCATGTAGTGCGGCAATGTGTGAAAATGCAAAGTGGCTTCACTCACAAATGGGACGCCCCGCCCGTCGGTGAACCGCGGTACAGTGCTGCATGAGGGTCCACCGTTAATCGAGTACTACATTCCACTGAGCCTTCACAAGTTTGTTCGCGACTGCAAAGATAGTATGGGAAACAATGGGACCATAGCAGAATGAACATATGAACCAATATTTCACTGCCATCGGGATCAAATACATGATTGTAATAGCAAGATGCCATGCGTCGAATTGCAGCGTTGCGTGCGGGACGTGCTCGCCCAAAGGGGATTGCAGCTTGCACAGGTGGAATGAATCACCACAGGTGGAGGCAATACAGCTTGAAAACACATAAATTGCACGCCCAACCCCCTCACACAACCACACCCACTCCAAAATGCTACCGGCCGGACTAGCGATGTTGGCCCTGGGGGACCTGATAGCACTGCAAGTACTCCAACTCCAAGTAGAAGACGAACACCATCTACTACAACAACCGGCCGCACAGAGGAGACGCAGGAGGAGGAGGAGGGCAAGGCAGGGCCAGCAAGGCCCGCCAGCACAGCCACTACCACCACGCAGGCAGCCCGCAATCCCACGCCTCCGAGCACATCCGTTCAACCTCACGGATGAGCAGATCCACACCCTCTACCGTTTGGACCGGGACACCATAACCGCCATTGTGGACATGACACAGGCTGACCTTGTCAGCATGATAGATAGCCCAACCGCCATCCCACCCCTACTGAAGGTGGTGTCTGTACTCCACTTCCTGGCCACAGGCACCTACCAGCACACAGTCGGACAGTTGCATGGCATTTCACAGCTACTGTTTTCACGGACACTATTGCAAGTGCTCGATGCCCTCCTGAAGCACGCAGACGACTACATCTCTCTACCACGCTCGGAGCAGGAAATTACGAACACAAAAGTGGGATTCCATGCACTTGGCGGCATACCGGGTTGCATTGGTGCCATCGACTGCACCCATGTTGAATTGGTCGTCCCACATGCCATGGAGGCTCAGTACCGCAACCGAAAACAATTTCATTCTCTTAATGTACAAATGGTGTGTGACTCCAACAGGATCATTACACATTGTTGTGCACGCTTTCCTGGATCAACCCATGATTCTATGGTCTTGAGGAACTCTAGAATACCACGCTACATGGAGCGACACGCAGGGAACAGATCCTGGCTACTCGGTGAGTCTCATTTCATGCATGATAATGTGGGGTATGTGATGCGGCAATGACCTGGCAGGAGGGGGGGGGGGCGTACGTAGCAATGTCATTCCACAAACATCCTTTATTGTCCACATACAGGTGATGCCGGGTATCCACTGAAGAGATGGCTCCTTACACCACTCCGGAACCCACAGAACCAGCCTGAGGAGGACTACAACCATGCCCACTCACGTACCCGTGTAGTCATAGAACAGGCATTCGGCCTACTGAAGACTCGTTTCCGCTGCCTCAGCAGGTCTGGCGGGGCACTCCTGTACCGCCATGAGAAGGTTGCAAAGATGGTCATGGCATGTGTCATGCTACACAACATGTGCGTACGTAGAAATGTGCCCATGCCCCCTGACGCAGAACTGCAAGCACCTGAAGATGGTCATGATGAGGGTGGGGATGTGGCAGCACCTCAAGGAGTCCGCGAGGCACAGGAGGGCCGTGGGATTCGTCAGAATATCATAGATGCATGCTTCTAGCACTCACGCCTGGTGGCTGTTACATGGACATGGGACTTGTGGCACTGTGTGTGTCTGGAACATGCACAATATGGACCGTACGCCTATAAAGGCCTCGTACACAAAGATCAATGTCCACACATCTCATTGGATGATTGTGAAATGTTTATAGCATATGTGAAATTATGTTACACACCCCATCGACCCGCCACCCAAGTGAGCCCAACACACCCCCTCCACCCTCCTACCTCCCCCCCGAACACCAGTGTCCGAAGATGCTCATTGTCAGTGGGCAGACGCTATTGCAAGCCCCCTCTCCGGGTATCAGGGGCACCCCTGCCTGTGGAGCGCAGGTTCCTCCCAGATCTACGTTGGGGGCTGCCCTGGACGGAACTTGCAACGGATGATGTCTCTGCCTGCTCACGTCCATGCATGTCCCTAAGGGTTTGTGAGAGCTCAGTGAGCACACGGCGCACAGCGGCAAGTTCAGCACATACGTCTTTGGACGTCGCATGCAGTTCCCCCCTCAGGCTCTCGGTGCTTCTCTCCATTTGTGCCCTTAGTGTCTCTGTACTTCTCTCCATTTCTGCCCTAAGTGTCTCAGTTGCTGTTTCTATGGCTGCCTTAGTACCCCCACATTCATCAGCATGGTCCTTGAGGAGCGTGGCCAGTTGCTGCTGTTGCACGATCACCTGGTCGAGGGACTGTTGCCTCTGCTGTGCCATGGCCATTTGCGGTGGTGTCACAGAGGGGCTGGACACCTCATGTTGCCTTGCCACAGGGCTTGTGGGGGATGGCCAGTCGTCGTCTTGTGGGTGCCCCTGCGTGGTATCCTCATGGTGTACGGGATGGAACAAACAGGGGGATTGAGACAGGTCATGGATGGATCTTACTTCGACATCCCCGTTTTCTGTGTCGGAGCATGCTGCCATTAATGCAGTGTCACCTATGATGCTGCTGCCACCAGAAGCAGTGACTTCTGTGGCATCCATTGGGGGGACCTGTGGTGGTGCTGTTGTGGGCATGCTGGCTGCTGGGGTGCCTGTTGAAGTTCCCTCCTGTGTGCTGCCACTTGATTTGTGCTGCTGCCGTGTCTTGATGCGTGCAGCTGAGGTGGAGGGTCTTTGGCCGTTGGTCTTGGCCGTCTTTGCAGGTGTGCTGGTAGGGGTGTCCTGGAGCTCGTCGTTTGCATCGGACCCTGTGGTGGAGTAAAGGAGGGCGAGCGTTATTAATGGGTCTGTGGAAATTGGAATGGCAATGTATCACATGCATTGGGGTGGTACCTGAGGGTGATTTGGGTCGGGGGCTTGGAGGTGGTTTCATTTTTGTGTGGATTGAGGATGCAGTTGTTTTGCAGCCTGCAGTTAGGGTGTGCCTGCTGCACGTGTAGAGGGTGTTTTTAGGATTTTTAATTATTTATGTATTTGATGTGAGTTTTAAAGTGCGCTATCAGGCCAATGTATGTGGACGTTCTCCTGGACATGTGTTACTGTTGCACTATGTGGACACATGGTACTTCACATGATTGGACATTGTGGATTTAGCATTGTTTTATTTGGCCCACCTACCTGATTCTTCGGATGTCTGCACTCCTTTCTCCATCCCTCCGACTCCCTCTATACTCTCCATTCCAATGGTGGAGGCACAGATTTCTTCCCAGAGGGTCAACTTGATGGGTGATTCCGATCCTCCCCCGGTAGCTGTGGCAATGTTACGGTTGGCGGATAGTATGCTCCGTACGCGTATCCGCAGGTCGTCCCATCGCTTTCTGCATTGCTGTGGGTTGCGGGGTGCGGTCCCCACCGCACTTACCCGCTGTGCCACCAGGGCCCATATGGCCTTCTTGTTCGCAAGTGCCGTCCTGGTCATTTGCGTCGAGAAGACGACGCCAGCATTCTCCTGGAGGGTCTCTGTGAGCACGGTGAGTTCCTCACGGGAGAAGTGGACCTGCCGCTTGCGGTCGCACGCTTTTTTCGCTACTTTTCGCATTTTTATTGCTTTCACTGGGGTGGATGACGGGTTGGGATGTGTCTCAGGGTAGTATTTTTTATGGTTGTGTGGGAATTCAGATTTTATAGGTGTACGCCGTGCTGTTTCCCGTTCCGGGACCATTTTTTAACTTCCGTTTCCGTATATTTACGGTCACCGTACTTTCCGATTGCCGCTCATTACGGTGACCGCTCAGATGGGTGGCGGAATTGCACCTAGGGCGCCGTACGACGGCGGTGAGGGGCGTTTTGGGGACATTTCCGCCATCGCGGACTTTGCACTTCCGCCATGGCGTAGTGCTCGTGCACGATGGGTCGGAATTAGCCGCACTTTGCTACGTCGTGCAATGGCGGAAACGCTATTTACGCTATGGCGGTCAGGTCAGTCACTTTCCGCCAGGGTCGTAATGAGGGCCTGTGTCTCTGTTAGCGTAGAGTTTTTGATAGCACTCCCTGAACATATCATTTATTTCATCTGGCTTAATAGTGGTATCCCCGTTTGGCTTCGTAATTTGGTTAATGTGATTAGTCTCAAGTTCCCCTTTGAATATTCCCGCCAGTAGGCATCCAGGCCTCTCCCCCTTACCATATCACATGGCCTGCACCTTCCTTGCCATGAATCGAGTTTCTTGTTCCGCTAGTTCGCAGAATATTTGCCTGTTGATCTTAATGAGACCTAATAAAGCCCTGTTTTGCGTTTTGTCATGCTCATTTTCTAGACCTCTGAGGTCTTCTTCTGTCTAACTCAATTCCTTTCTTGTGGTTTTTAGGATTCCGTATGTGGATTCCATCATTACCCCCCTAAACCACACTTTAAAGTTTCCCAAACTATGGAATAGTTCATTACTGAGCTCTCATTTTCCTTGAAGAATGCTTCTATATCGATTCTGAGTGTCTCCACCAATGAGTCATCCATTAATGCTGACAGAGCAATTCTCCACAGTGTTTTGGGTCTTTTTGCAGGTATTCACTTTACCTTTAGTACCAGTGATGAGTGGCCCGACAAAGTGCATGTTAGTATTGTGGTCTCACATGTATCTTCCGAAATGAGCCATGGTTCCGAAATGAGCGACAAATTGATTCTGAAATGGGTGTCATGTACTGTGGAGTAATATGTATATTCTGCTATTTTAGGGTATTCTATTCTCATATGCCTAGTAGTCTATATTGTCTCATTATCTGTTTTATAGTGAGGGCAGTATTGGTCGTGTTTCTCTTCTCTAGTGTTTGATCTATCCATGGAGAGGTTGAGTATCGTGTTGAAGTCCCCTCCCCACAATATTGGAATGTCAGGGGTCTGACCTTTCAGCATTGCTACTTTTATGTATAAAGCAGGGTCATCAGTGTTGGGACCATACGTGTTAACTAGGGTAATTGCCATATTGTTAATGGTGCCAGAAACTATGACATACCTGCCCTCGGGGTCTATATGTGTTGATCCAGCTCTGAAGTCAATGTTCTTATGTATAAGCGTAATTACTCCTCTCGCCTGCGATGAATAGTTTCTGTAGAATTTATTTTCCCCCATTGTTGCACCATCTGTCTATGTGTTGCATCAAGTGCTTGCGCCTCTTGAAGCACTGAATGATTACAAATATTGAGGCTTAATACCACATAATAGAAATATGCAAGTCATGAGTCCAAAGGTACCATGTACATTTATTAACAGGCAGTTGTCTGGTCTCTCAACACCCCGCAATATGTAGAAGCAGACACTTTGAGATGAGAGATTGCTGGGCATTTCAAATACACATGCATTTATACAGGTTTTCCTCAATCCCGGACACATCGTCCAGCTCCTCTTTGTGTCATACATTTACCTAGGGTTCATGGCCTAGCCACATATGCTATGATAGGTTCATGGCCTATCCACGTCATGCTTAAACATCTTTGAATAGTTTTTTGTTTTTCTTTAAACATTTCACTTGTTTTCCAAATAGAAGACACAAAGGTAATATTCCTTATTTTGCTTGCTTATATTTGTCTATCAATTATTCTTGAGCAAAAACAAAGATTTCTGCAAGAAGAGCAAGTTCAACTATTCATCATTCTACTTTGCTGTTTGAACAGAGAAGACACTATTGGAACAGATGGTGTCTAAATTACTGATTAGTACAGCTTTTGTTTAACTCCAAGGTTTTTCATTGTAGGACAAACAATCCACTTTCGCAACTTCAACATTCTTATCTACGTTGACATCATGGAAACAGTACAAAGTTCATTTTGCTCTGCTGGAGCCTAAAACACAATTCTAAACATGGGATAGAAAGCAAGAGGCGATCAAAATGGCAGATAACTCAAAATGGTGGCGTAGTCAGCCTGTTTCAGGTTCATTCAATGCAATTTATAGTGCTATGCGAATGTGCTTAGGCCAATCGTTTACTATCAGGCGTTATTCATGCAAAATATACTTTTACAGCATTATTATATTGGGTACGTGACGTTCCAGGTATGCTCAAATTTTTCTCAGATTTATCTGGTTATTTAGCCCCTTTAGATTTCCCAAAATTAACTTTAGGTATTCAGCCATTTTGAAACATTGTGACCCTTATCATGACAGGATTTATTACTATTGTGCTCCAGTTCAAGTCTTGCTTTTATCTGTCTTGCAAGCCATTTGTCCCTCACTTTTCCAACTTTTCCTCCCAATTTGGCTGGGAACATTAAGGAACACAGTACCTTTCGGTCTCGAATGAGTCACTTTACTATATCATATGATCTTCTTTGTGCTTGCACACCAGCTGCAAAGTCTGGGTAGACATGTATGCTGTTGGATTCAAAATGTAATACGCCCATTTCCCTGGATAGACGTAGGATTGTGACTCTATCCCTATAAATCAGTAATTTAGCGAATATTGTTCTTGGGGGTGCTCCCGGGCATAGGGGGGGGCTAGTGTTCAGTATCCTCTATCCACTAGGAATAGCAGGGAGTGTTTGGAGGAGTCAACTATTGTTTTCAAGAGGTTCTCCACAAATGGTTCCATGGGGCCCCTGCATGCTGACTCCAGGATCCCCACCACGTGGATATTTTTGCGTCTTGATCTCAATTCTAGATCCTCGCACTTGTTCATAATTTTCTTTAGCTCAGTTTGGACGGTTGCTAGTGCACGATCATGGCGAGACAGCATGTCTTCATTTGTGCTAATTCCAGTTTCAGCTTCCGTGATGTGACCACTTTCTTTCTCTATCTTTGCCTTCAGGGATCCAATCGTGACGAAAATGTTGTCCAGTTTGATGTTGAGGCCATGAAACCATTTTGCATTGTTTGAAGCAGTTGATCATCTTGCAAATTATCCTCTCCCTCTTCTATTAGTGGAGTATTGATAGGCGGGGGGGTTTCGGATGTAGAAGGTCTGGGGCCCATGAACGAACTCATGGGGCCCTTTTACCTATTCACACCTTTTGTCATGGTGCTGGTTTCCCCTCGCTTGATTTCAATAGATTAGCAAAGCTTCCTCGTCTCAGTACTTATTGATTGTCCTTATTGTTGCATTAATGTTATTTATCATTTAATTTGGCATCAACCTTGCTGTGTGCCCTGTAGGATCTTTGTCTAACCTCGTACGGGTCTATGGGCTGTGCAACTGGCTGTTTTCGGCATGAGTTCCAGCTAGTTTGTGAATATCATTCTGGTTCCTCTCTAGAGCCTCAGTGTTGCGGTGGCAGTACCCGCCCCTGTTCGGCTCGAGTGACTCTGTCGGTCAGAACTGGATCTAAGTAAGGTATAGCGTACTCTATGGTCATTTCATTGTTTACCCTGTTATGGGTTGTCATGATTTCCCTTAATAGGGTTCCCCTCATGCTCAGATCCTCCTTTGTTGTAGCCAATCTTCCCAGTTTTGCTTATTAGTTGTGCCGTTGCTGATGGCTTCAGGCTCAGGGCCGGGTGTCAGCAGTTACCCTTCCCTGAGTCTTCCACAGGCCCTGGGGTGTATGCTGTAAGATTGTGGGAGCTGGATTGTTCAGTTGGAACCACTTAGCGCACCCCACCCCCGCTTAAGTTGTCGGGACTGTTTACACTTGCAGGGCTCAGTGATGTTGTTTTGTTGTTTGTTAGTTCTTTTTTCGGATTCGGTATATGGATTTATGTTGCGGGTGCTGGCTGGCACTCTGACTTACCATGCCTCCACAATTTGCTTTCACTGGAATCCTTGCTCGGCGCGCTCCCCGGAACTGGAGATCAAGGTCATAGAGTTTGCAGCACCTCAACACCTGCTGTGCCTGTTGCTGCTGTGTTGTTTATTTAATCTGGGCTACCCGCTCAGGGAGAGCCTTTGCTTTGTGTTATTTACCTAATAGTCACTGTGTACAGGGTGGCAGGTTCGGTTTGGGGTCCTTATCGTTCATGGTAGGACAGCCACGGGTTTCCGTCCCCCGGTGAATTTACAGTTTGTTATAGCGGATTCAACTGGTGGTGTGTTTCATTCTTCCCGGTGTTGCCAGGCCTAGTTGAGGATTTGACCACCGGGTCTCGTAGGGACTGCAATCTAGTAGGAGTCTGTGCTGTACAAGTTACAGTTTGAGTCCAGTATGCATGTTTCAGGAGTGGCAAGGTTCGCCCAACTCTCTATCGCGTGCCTATTATCAGATGTATTCCAGTTGTGAGATTTATCTAGGCAAGCTGCTTATTTCTTCTCCGGCAGCTCCAGCCTCTTGGCAGTTGCTGGCTCCTCCCACACCCAGACCCAGCACACGTTCCTAGAGGGCTGGCTCCGGCTCCTCTTGCAGGCACTGTATCAACTGCTATAACATGCAGTTTCCTACCAATTTTGGGGGTCAAGTGATGAGCAGCATGTACAACCTCAACAGTGCTTCAAAGTCACAAGACTGTGTTTGGCAATAGATATTCTGATTCAGGATTAATAGTGGGTTTGGAGCCACACGTTTAGGTGGCCATCTTGTTTGGCCGCTCAACCGAGCATGGAAGTTCAGATTTCTGAGGAGTGGTTGGACAGGGAAGGTTAAAGTTCCTTAAAGAATGGACCACTGGGATCAGAATGGGTATAGATGGAGATGATATGAACCAAGTGAGGTGAACCAATAGTAGAGGGCGTGAATTCAAAAGAGGAAAGAGAGGATGTGGCATTGTAGATTTGTGAGGCTTTAACGCTGGAACAGAGTAGCTGTCCGACAGCTCCACCTCTGCCAGTCAGACAAGGAGAGTGAATGAAGGATAATTTGGAATCGTGTATGGCCACCTGGGTGGCAGAGTCAGATGGAGAAATCCAGGTTTCAGTGATAGCAAGAGGTTCTACCGGAGGAGAGCTGGCATAAAAGTAGTCAGTGATAAAAACTAAAAGATATTGCTGTATTAAGACTAAGAATTCCGGAATGCAATGTTCTGTTGATGTGGTAAGGATGAGTAGAGAAGTTGAGTCTTAGATGATGAGAGGCGGGGTGGATAGGTGTTGGGGAGTAATGATTTGCTTGTTGGCTTTGTTTCTTAGAAGTAGGAGGTGCAAGAGAGATGGAGTAGAGGGAGTTTTGCGATACAGGGTTTCTGATAGTTTTCTGATAGGAAGAGGGACATTAGAAAATGTAGCATGATTGGAGTAAGCATAGGTAGAGGTGAGTAAAAGAAAGAGCAGCAAAAGAAGCAGCAGGAGAAGCAGGCGTGAATGCATTAATTATAGGTGAGTACTGCAGTGTAGTGAGACAGTACAGTAATTAGCAAGCTTAGAGTACTCACAGGTGCAGCAGGTAGGAATGCAAAAGCAAAGGCTCATAGGCAAAGAGGTGTGTCAATGGCTGGTCTTACTTATACTTAAAAGCAATATCAACCAACCAACTTAGGTACTCATTTATCGAACTTGAAGGAATGAAACAGTGAGTTGGCCTTGCCAGTATTTTTGCCAGTATTCTTGCCAGGATTCGAGCCAGTGAACTGCTTTAAGAGATTTCGATCAGGCACGCAAACAGGTCTTGCCTAGCAATGTAGTGCGGAATGAAACCCTTATTTATTTTTGTCTACAAGTTCAATATTCTAAATGTTATACCACTCATATCACACCTGTCTCAAAATACCCCCCAGGTCACACTGAACCAGGAATCAAGCTAGTTTGTAAAGGTAAATATTTATTTTATTTACTTAATATTCAAATCACACATATGTTTTATATATATATATATATATATATATATATATATATATATATATATATATATATACATATATATATATATATATGGGTGACAATACAATTCAGAAACTAAGCAAAGCAATTAAATACAATTATAATGATGAAAAATTGGAAAAGACAGGAAAAAGAACAGTTTAGTTTTGTGCAGAGATAGTGTTTAGGTTAAGATTCCCAGAGCAAAGTTTTGTACAATGAGCACTTCTACACCAATGTGAGTAGCCAGAAGGTATTCAGGAATGAAGGACTAGTTCTAGAGTGTATAGGCAACCTTCCCTCCCTAAATAAGAAAGGAACACCCTTTTGGCAAATGACATTTTTAAACTGACAGGTGAGAATGGCTTTATAAAATAATGCAAAAGGTGCAAAAATGCTTAAATGGAGACAAATTCTAAGGGAAGTAACGCTAAACAGGTCCAAACACAAATTAACTTTAATATAAACAACAATACACACTTCAGATCAGGATGGGATGGAAGAAGCACTTTGAAATGGGCAAAAGACACATGTAACATTGACCAAAATTGCAGATTTGCAGCAAACTTTTACTATGCAATTTTGGAGAAAAACGGGTCAAATGCACTGATCCGCATAAGAAATTATGGAGGTTTTAGTGAGAGGCGTTTTTGCAAAATAGGCGCAAAAATGAAAACAGCAATTCAATTTTAAAATTGACGGATAGGTTTTCTTATACTATATTAAGGACTATGAAAAAGAAGAGACCACACATGAATTTTCACGGCTACATCACCAGCACAACCGTTCACGTGATGGGTCCTCAATTTCTTCTGGGAGTTACTTTAGTCATTCAAAATCACTAGGGAGCTATGGTTTTGTAACGCAGATAAGAGAAAATCAGCGCAAGAAGGATTCTAACCATATTATGGTTCTGAATTAAAGATGGGATGGGTTGAGATAGGGATAATACATGCAAATATATTATGGGTTACTGTTCTTCCTATTATACTTACAGTGCTTTATAATTAATTTGGAAAGTACGGTTCTGGTCATAGGGTCGCATCAGGTCAACCGGCAGCAAGGCACCTTGGGAGGGATCGGATCAACGGCACGGTTCTGGTCATTTTGGATGCCCCTCAGACTAGATTTTTAAGGGCCCCTTCTGGTTACTTGACACGGTAGATAACAGGATTCAAGTTTCAGAGGGCAAGCCTTAATGGCAGCAAGCCAAGCTGAATCTGAATTGTTCTTTTAAATTCTGTATGTTTGCAATTCGGTCAAGCTGACAAGAGTTCTGCAATGCTAAAGTCTGGATTCTGCAAAGAAATCTGGATCTTCAAAGAGTTCTGGAGTCAGCTACAAGATTAAGGTTCTGGAATAAGGTGCTGTGCTGAAATCTGGATGGGTTCTGGAAGCAGTGTGTTCTGGAAGCAGTCTCTACAGAGCTGTCATTATTATGACAGGATTTAGGAACGCCCACCTTGATTTTTACCAAAACATAACTCTTACACACATGTACATTTCTAACATTATGTACCCTAATAACATTGGATACATATATTTCATATTTGATTGTCTACATCCACATTCAATCCCCGTCCTTGTGCGAACTGTCTTTCTCCTTCTACAGATTTTTATCAATTTTACCCATAACAGTTAGGATTAATCATTTCTAATTTGGTACTTCTCTGGGTGCTGATCAGTGGATTACGTACACACACTTTTAAGCTTGCAACATTAATAGTTTTGCCACAATCAGTGTTTTAGTACAAGCACAGTGTATAAGGGATTATGCATTTTAAAAGAATTAGCCCTTCACAAACATGCTTTAAATAGGTGAATTTTGCCATTTTAATCAGGAAACAGAAACACATTTAAACTGGATTTGACAGCTAATTTTCTACTGCAGATGTCAGGCAGGGAGGTCTGGATTCCTCCGACAGCCTGGAGAATCCATGATTTCAGCCCCCTTATCCTTTCAAAAATTCACTGGCGGAAATGACTGAATTTAGCACCAAACAGCACTTTGAAGGTTACCATTGATTAGGAAGCTGTATTTAAGGGCATTTTCGGATTTTAGCCGACTTCTGTGACATTGTTTCATGTGACAGTTGACAGATGACAGTAGACAGGTGACAGCAGTGATTTCTGTTTTTACACCACTTTTCCGGTGTGTGTCAGGGTGTGCAGCTCTTTTGTGTATTCTGCATCATGCGGAAATTGTCAGGTTTGGCGCGCACGGGGGTTAATTGCCTCCATTTTTGGCAGTTTTCTTTCCCCAATTGGAAAGGGGTGCAGTGTGGCTCATTGGTGTCGATAAAAATATTCCACAGACTCCCGGCCTCAACTCCAGCATGATGTCCAGTCGTGGGGGCGTTGGGCAATTGGGATTATTTTTCTTTCGGTCCAGGTGAAGAAATACGGTTGTTTCTCCCACTAGCGAAGGATGCAATACTCTGTCATTGCTGGTTCTGGTTGGAAGTGTGGAGAGACACTTCAGACTCTTGGTTCCTTTTTTCCGGTCCCCAAGGAGTCCTCCTTGGTGATTAGGTGGTTCTTAGTTCCAGTGCTAGAAAACAGAACATAGCACGGTTATGGACATTTCTCCACTTCTGCTCCCCGAGGGGTGTAGTGGGGCAGATGCATGCATTGAATACAATTTACAATATTCCCCGCCTATATTTAATAATGGTCTTAACCCTCTTTCCTCGTTCATTTAATAATTCTTTTTATGTCTCTGGATTTTCCCCTTCTAGGTTTCCTGTTAGCTCCTCTATTTGCTGCAAAGTATGCCTGGGATGGCAACTCTTTAGCTGGTTTATGAGGACCCACTTGTCTTCCCCCTCTGTCAAATTACCCTTGGGGATGCAGATTCTGTAGGCGACTGGTGAGATTCTGTCCACAATTTCAAAAGGACCCCTGGACTTGGGAGGAATTTGCACTCTTTGGCTTGGTTCCTTTGGAAATTGTACAAGTAGACCCTGTTTCCTACTTGATATTCATTTGTAGTTGTCTTAAGGTCATAGTGGGTCTTCATATGGTCTGCAGATCTCTCTAGATTCCGCTGAGCATACGCAAAAGCATGTTGAAGGTGTTTTCTCAGATTCTCAACATACTCATGAGTTGTGGAGGCATTTATCAAAGTCTGCTCTTGGGTTCTGTAGAGCAGATGCTGGGGTAGCACCATCCTTCGTCTAGTCATCTGCTCAAATGGAGACATTTTTGTTGTAGAAGAAGGGGTAGTTATGATGGCCATCAGTACAAGGGGTAATAGAATGTCCCAACTTGGTCCAGAGTCTGCCACAATCGTTTTTAATATGCTCACAATAGTTTTATTGTACCTCTCAACTCCACCACTAGAGGATCACCGGTAGGCAATGTGTATTTTCCTTTTGACCCCAAGTCTCTCCGACATCTTTCTCATCACTTCGCTAGTGAAATGACTACCTCGGTCTGACTCAATCCTTTGGGATAGCCCAAAACGCGAGAAGATGTAATTGATCATCAGGGCAGCTGCTGTTTCTGCTTTGCAATTTGGGGCCGGGAGACATTTCACCCATTAGTAAACAAGCCTGTTACGGTTAACATGTACAAGTTCCCACTAGAGGAGCGAATCACAGGCCCAATGAAATCGACTTGCAAATCTGACCAAGGCAGTGTCATCCCCCTCTTTTGGAGGAGAGCATGGTTTGTGAGTGATGTTGGCTGAAATTGTGCACACACAAGACACCCCTTCAAGCATTCGTCATGTGTGGCCAGTATGCAACCTCTCGTAAGATTTCTAATGTCGTATGAAACCCCCGATGAGCAGCTGTGGCCGCATCAGGGCGTGACCTAGCATCAGGCTTCAGAATGAGGTAGGGACCATCCACTGGTCATGGCCAGACATGGATCTCCTCACCAACAAACCGTCTTGGATTCAGAACATTTTTGGACATTTCATCAACACTCTGAGGTCCTCTTTCCCAATGCTATTGGTATCCGTCAGGGGAAAGTTCTCTGGGTCCTCAATGTGTTGATACAACTTACCAATTATTGGATCCCTTTTTGAGTAGTAATCAAATCAGCATCTGGGGTATCCTTACTCCACTGGGCAGTTGAGAGTTCATTGTGAGCATTTGTCTGGGACCTAGTGATAGCAGTGACCTGGATTTCCCCCAACAGGGACTTGATCTCAAGTAGATCCCCTTGGATGGCTCTGGTTTTGGCCAGCTGATCAGCTAGGTCATTTCCAGTTTTGTCTGGTCCCTCTACTTTAGAATGACCCTTGACCTTTTTCCAGTAGATGGTCATCCCATTCGAGGTGACCAGATCATCAATCTGTCACTTTAAAGATATTGCAGAGACTGGTGTGGAGTCTCCACTATGATGTGTTCCCCCTGGATAGGAGATTACTTTATTGACCTTGTCATGCTTTTGGTATAATACTGCAGTCAATCATGTATTTGAGAACCCTGTCTCCAAGAAGAACTCCTTGTTTTTGACAGGGTAAGCTAGGTAAGGTGCTTGTGAGAGGCTTCTTTTGAGTTGTCTTACTGCCTCGGCTTGTTCTGGACCCCACTACCACTTGACCCCCCCTTCAACATATGGATCAGGGGTCTTAGGAGCTTAGTGTGATCCTCAATGAACTTTCTACTGTAATTAGTCAGTCCAAGGAGGCTCCTTAGCTTACGCATAGCTGTGGGGTCTTTCAGTTTCTGGAGTGCTCTTCTATTCCTGGAGACAGAGGCCCTCAGGAGTTATCTCATGTCCCAAGAAATTGACACGGTTCCTGCACCACTGTGCCTTTTGGAAAGATAGTTTTGCTCTGGCAGCCCTCAACTGTGTCAGAACATAACAAATCTACACTAGGTGTTCCTCCACAGTTGAGCTTTTGATTAGGACATCATCTACATAGGCCAGGTTACCCCTTTCACCCAAGTTGGGCATTGCCTTATGCAAATCGATATTAAATTCATTGCCGGAGTTGATGTATCCGAAGGGAGTCCAGGTCCAAGTTTACTGCTGCCCCCCGACGGTAAAGGCCAGCTTGTATTGGTCCTCCCTACTGACAGGTACTGTCCAGTACCCATTGGTCAGGTCAATGGCAGTGTATACCTTTAACCCCTAGATCTGGGCCAGCCCTTGGTCAATGTAGGAAAAGGCCATCTGGAAGTGGAGACCCATTTGTTGAGCTCCCTTAGGTCAGCAGAGAGTCTCCACTGGCTGTTTGGTTTCAAAATCCCTAGCACCAGATTATTGAAAGTGCTGTGGACTGGACAAATTATCCCAGGGACTCAAGGTTCTTAATTATTTCAGTAAGGGACTCCATAGATGTGAGAGGCAAGCGATATTGCCTCAAAAAAACTGGAATCATGCCAGTGTCCGTTTGAATTGTTGTTGTATGGATTTCAGCGTGACCACAGTCGTATGAGTCCACCACAAAGAGATCTTGAAAATCTAAGAAAAATTGTTTCGATTTTTGCTTTTGCTCCAGAGTCTCACAGGCATCAGCTAGGTTGACTCTCTCTTCAACCATCTGCCTGAAGCCCAGAAAGACTTCTGGTTTGGCTATCTCAGCGGCCTCCTCCAGCTGGGTGGGGAAGTCCCTCGTTAAAGTACTGACTTGGAGTGATGGCTTCAGGTGAGGAATGCAGTCCTGGTGGACTTCAAAGATCACCTCATCTCTCCTGAAGTCACAGGTCACCTCTTCCTTACCATAAGGGCAGGAAGAGTACACCAGGAAATTCCCCCCATTGCCGGGTGAAGATCCTGTCTGGTGTTTTGTCATTGTCACTATCACTGTAAAAACAGTCATTGGGGATTGGTCTTATCAATTCATTACCTAAATCTATGGAAAAATGTTGGTCATCAACCACCATTCCAATAATGGTGCCTGCGCCCAGAGTGATACTCCTAAGGTCACTGTTATCCACCACTATTGGAATGGTGTTGTGTTCTGTATTGACTAGTGGTGTTGGATTTAGCCACAACCCTTGCTGTTGGAAATGGGCGAACATATGCATCAGGATTTTGCAGGTGATGTCCTCTTTTTCATTTTTACTTCAAGTGTGAATTGTCGGGTCCGTTCTGGGATGGTGACTTCCTCTCCAATCTGAACTACAACTGCATATGGCAGCAGTTGAGCTCACCGAAATGCTTTCAAAGTCCATGGGATTATCCGCTAATCGGGACCAGGCTTTGAAGTTTATTGGGTACAAACTAATGGCAAAGTGATTGATAATGTCACTGCCTAAATAAAATGCAGCAGGGACACCTCGCACGACACAACAATTATGGACTATGCTCTTGTCACCAATGGCAATTTTGAGCATACACCTGCAAGGCAGGAGATGTTTGGAATTGGGTGTTTCCAGGTCCATTTCCCATTTGTCTATCAATTTAAAGGTGGGAATGGCTGGATCTCTTGGGAGTTTTCGGAACATGGCTTTGCTGATGAAGCTCTTACCGTTGTTCACACACACTCGGGTGAGAACAGAGGCCTTCACCCATTTAACTGACTAGGGATGAACAACTGTTCTCCAATTTTCTGAATGTCAGCCAAGCTTTGAACTGGTTTCTCATCATTTTGGACTATAGAAGTGGGATTTTCTGATTGTGAATTGGCATAGAATTTCAGAGTATTTCCTTCCAGTGTGAAATGCCACTTGAGACTGGAAGGAAGGTTGATTTTCAGAAATAGAGATTACTTCCCGTCACCAGTAGTGTCACCACTACTTCAATTACTGTCATGTCAGGGATTTGGTTGTTTTGAAAATGGAATTCAATTTGGTCAGGTTTTTGTTCAATCATGTGCCATGTGCCATTTAGACTAACTTGGTTGACGCTATGTTTTAATTTTATTGGTCGGTTAGTCTGGGTCCAGAGGACCTTGTTTACACAATCTATTAGGGGAGACAATCTATGCTGGATGTCATTCCCTAGTAAACATGGTGTCCCCTCTGGTGTCACAACTTGTCACGACCCTCGCACAAAACCCCCTCTGGCAAACCCATTGGCCAGGTGGAGACAGGGCCTCTAGAGCCTGGCATCCTCTTCAAAAGCCCTCATGGGGCCAGTCCTGGCACCTATGGCGCCAGGCTCATACACCATGAAAAACAATGTGCTTGGGAACTACTTTATTGTTTTGTCAGCCAACATGGAGGCATCCACATAGCTTGGTGCCTAAGAACCAAGCTATGCGGTCTAGTGTTTTGGGTGTGGTAGCCTAGGGACTACTTCACTTGGACTATTGTGTTGGGGCTATTTAAACCACACCCGAGCAAGACTACACGCTTCACGTTACTTTGCCGCTTGCAACGTGACGCTCACCATGTCCAGCTATTCCCTCGAACCTCGGAGAAGCAGAACCTGCAAGGAGACAAAAGGAACATCATTAGCAGCAGCATCTTACCTGTAGTCTTCATCTTTAAACACTCGCATCTACTGAGAACAGTTTCCTCGAATCTGCACGCCTCCCGTACAGAATGACCTGAAAGAGGAAGATAGAGGCAACATTAAAGAAAGCAGTAGAGACATTTACAAATTACGAACTGCTCAAAAGACTTACCTGACTGATCGCCTCTCGACTGGCACCACCCCGGACATTACACTCGCACTGAAGAACACCGCGACCTACAAGGAAGGAAAACACAGGTTAGCAAAGGCAAGACTTTGCAGCGCTGCGCATAGCGCTTACTTACCTCATCATAGCGCTCTTAATGCACCATCATTTACCAGCGGGGATCAACCAAGCCAGTTCGCCGCGCTGAAGCTCTGCATACCTAAAGGAGAAAAAAAAGACATTTTAAACAAAGAAAGGCATGCAGGATAGCAACAAAACTAAAGAACAGCAATAAGACCTACCTGACCAATATCAAACGGGCTGGCGTCAGTGAAGTAACTGGACCGCACTCGCCCATGAAAGACAACGCGCCTCTGCAAAGAAGGCAGGACGGAGAGCATGCCTAATTCTACCACAAGGTGAGGAGAGGGCACCAGAGGGACTGAAATTATACGGGGATGGAGGGAGGATACTTACCCCAGTTGGTCAGTCTTGAACATAGTCCTCCTGTATTTTCAGGCAGAACCTTCCCCGCAGACCACATCAAGGCAAAGCTGAGAAGCATACCCGGCTGGGTGGCGTCCCTGTGGATTCCAGGTGAGCGTAACACAACTATGACCAGGTGTTTCACCTTGTGTCTCCCAATTTTAATGTCTAAATCCGCAGTCCCGTCAGCAGGAATTTAGTTCCCATCGAAGTTCTGAAGTTGTCCAAGAAGAGGGGTGAGAGGGATCTGGTATCTCTCCCCCTTCCTGAATTCAGCTGATCAAAGGCCCTTTTTGACAGAAGGATGGCTTGGCATCCAGTGTCCACCAGTGCCAATAAATGTACACTGCCCCTGTATTTAGACCGGGGCATAAAATCTTCCCTCCTTTTCCTCAAGGAGGCAAAGATATGCACATTTTGGGCCAATTAGTCGGATAATTTCTTTATTCTTGATTCTGACAGAGGGGTAGTTTGGCCAGGATTCTGTTTGCGAACTTGAAAATCTGTAAGAAAAAGGTGACAGTTGGATATTGGAGAAGTTTTGGGCACCCCTGGTTCTGATTATGGGCAGCCCCCCCTTTTTTGGAGGCAGTCACCAGAATTGGTTTCGGCAAGGTGATTTCATGGCTTGTTATTCTGGGGTTCAATGATGGGCGGTTTTAACTCAGTCCCCACATTTACCCAGTCTGGATTAGGATCTCTTGGGACCCATTTTTCTTTGGGAGGAGTTTCCCCATCCCTGAATGAGAAGATCCTTTTCCCAGAATCCTCTGAGGACCCCTCTCCTTCAAATTGGAAGACTCTAACCTCCTCCACAAAATGGGTCTTTTTAGGCCCCTTTATTTCTCCTACCCGCCCTCTGTTCCTTAGGTTGCAGACTTTCGGGGGCAGGAGATTCTGATTCCGGTTCCTGGGTTTCCAGGAGCTTTTCACAAGTGAGGAAGGAAGCTTCCTCTAAGGGTTTACACCCGTTTCCCCCTGTGCCTCCTCCCTGCCATGCTCATATGAGGGTTCTACTGAGCCCGAAACATGTGGCCCATATCCTGTGACAAGTACTGGACCTGGCGCTCCAGTTGGGACACCCGCTCTGACTGATATGGGGGTCTCTGTTCCATCCTAGGTGGAACACGGGAAGGGAAACTGTCCCTTCTCCCATAATACCCTTGGTTGGGATAGTTCTAGTACCCCTCCACCCTTTGCCTCCGCCTCCCGGATTTGGCTGTCTGGGCTCAGGAAAGTGGGGAGAGAAACAAGGGTTGTTTTGGGGGTTGAAGTTTGGCGGGGACCGGGGAAAGAATCTCAACCTGGCATTTGGTGAATTACTGCCCTCCTGGGCAAAGGTAGGAGGGAAGTTTCCTGGGTTGGCAGCTACCTGGTTGGATCCCCACCCTTGGGCTGGGGGAGTCAATACATAGCCCAGGATGGGTCTGTTGCCCTTGTAACATGGGTTTATATAATCAGGGGAGTTAGGGGTCCCATTTGTGGGATTACCTCCCGGGCTACCTGTTAGGGATTGGCCGGAGGGCCTTCTGGTTCTTTGGTTAGAAGGATTTTGCATAGGAATATTTTTAGGCCCTCCTCATCTCCAGATCTAAAATGGGGGCAACCTTCACCTCTACCACCTTAGCAGCAGCAGGGGTGTTGGCTGCTTTGGGGTTTTCGTTTGTATTTTTATTCTCTACCGGTTTCTGCACTTCATAAATACGAGTTCCCCGTTTAATGACCCATTCTAGTGATCTCTTCTTGTGAAAGTCCCTCACCAGCTGAGTCATGATGTATTTAGGGAGTGCATGAAAGAAGATATAAATGAACTCCCTACTGTCTGTGTGCACCCTCCTGGTGGTCTGTGCAAAGGCACATTTTAATTCTTGTACAAATTCTTGTGGGGCCTGGTCTTCCCCACATTGCAGATTGTAGGCCACCTTGCGGGCCTCTTGAGGGTTCCGATGTACAGAAAAATGTTTTAAGATGGCCGCCCTATAGGTGGACCATCTTGAGTGGTTCTGATCCTCCAGCTCTGCAAAGAAGCTGGAGTATTCTGGGGAAAATGTCCATTTGACATATTGAATGCAACTCTGCCTATTTTTCAAATGGAAAGCATCCATCATTTGCTTGTATAGCTCGAGGTGCTCCCAAACTGAATACCTGCCATTTTTATGATAGGGAGTTATGACGCTCCGAATGGCCTTGATCTGTTTCAGGGGATCTTCTAGGGGAGCCTTCTTAATTTTGTTGGCCTCTTTGGTTTTAGTCACCCGTGTCCACTCATCCTCTGACTCAGAGGCACTACTACTGGAGGTGGCTATCTGATCCTCTAGGTTCTCCCTGATTCTGCGAGCTTGGGAATGGCTTGCAGAATGTGGGGGCCTAGTTTCTTGCAACCCGTGGCATTCAGAAGAGTCTCTTGGCTCTCCCTTGCTCCCAGGATTGGCTGAGTACCCCCCAGCCCTGTTTTAGCTGGGAAAAGGTTTTTAAGATACCCTTTGTGGGCCTAGTTTCATGAAATTCCCCACCAAATTTTACAGACTGATCCTTTTGTAGATGGTATTTTTGAGGATTCAATTCCCTGATTCCCCCCTCACTGGAGTCTTCCTGATAAGAGAGGCTAGCCCTAACATTTGGGAATCTGTACAGAGATGCCCTTCCATCCATTTCTGGGAGGTGCTGATCTGTCAGTCCCATGTTTCCCATTCTGCTGAAGTCTACCATCCCTGTGGCCTTTGCTTCATATGAGCTAGTGGACATGAAGGTGGCAGAGTCCTTGGTACTGAAGGGGTTAAAGTCCCTGATGACAGGGGTCCTGATGTTATGCTCAGGGGTTTCTCTGTCCCTTCCTACCTCATCTCTTTCAGCCCCTATTCCCTGGTGACATGCCAAAATCTGGCTCTTTTGCTCCTCTATTAAGGCTATACTGGGCTCAATGATTTGCCCCTGTACGGCTATCTGTTTGTGTAGTTTGTCATTCTTTTCACAGAAAGCCTCCTTGTCTCTCTGTGCATCCTGACTGGATTGGAAATACCGGGCCAATCTTTGCTGCAGGAGACACACCTCCTGAGTTTTGTCATTATTGGTCTGAGTGTTCTTTTCCAGAACATCCTCCACCCGCCTGGTGTGCTCTAATAGCTTCTCATATTCAGTTTTAACTTTACTAAACTCCTTTCTTTCCTCTAACTTAGTTTTTAATTGGCTGACTTCCTGGCCTAAGACGTCCCTCTCCTGATTTAGAGTGCCACTCTGCTCTGCCAGGTCTTCCCTCTGTTTTTTAAATGCATTAGATTTCTGGCGTTCCTCATCAAATTCCTGTTGAGAGGCGATGTCTTTAATAATGAATTTATTATTTTCCTCTTTCAAGGGTGCTAGGCAGTTTTGTAAGGTGACTATCTGTTCTGCACAGACTCTATTATAGTTTAATTGATGCTCCAGTTTCTGTTGACTCTGTTGTAAAGAGTCAAGCCTTTACTGACATTCTTTTTGTAGTGTCTGTATTTGGGTATTTTGCTCTGCCTTCTCTTGCTGTAAGAGAGACAGATCTTCTTCTAATCTGGTGATATACCGCCTAGCCTCTGTTCCTGATTCTTGGCTCTTCTGGAGCCTTTGCTCTGCAGAGTCCAGATTAGTCTTGATTTTCTGCAGGGTTTCTCCTTGCTTCTTTGCCAGAACTATATTGTCTGCTTGCTTTTCCTGTATTAATCCTATGTGGAGGTACAGGTAGGCCGCTATTTTGCAATTTTACACTGCTCCTATTTTATTTTTGGGGCCATGTACAGTTCGCTAAGCGCTTGATGTAATGGACCCTTGTCCTGTCAGGTATCAAGGTCTATTGCAGTGACTTGTTGTTTTATTTCCTGTAGCCATACCTGTTCATCCTGTTCGGGCCACTTACCCCTGACAAAGAGTTTGTGCAGGAAGTGTTCCTTAATATAATAAAAAGCAATATTAATTTCTACTGGGGGTCGCCATTTCAGAAATATCAATTTCTTTCTGTCTTATTTCAGGGTTAATTTAATTTTGCAAACAGGCCCATTTTTTTGGAGTATTTATTTTGACGGGTGCTTGTACAGTGTAGCACATAATTCCAACCTAACAAGGTGTCTGTACCCTGCAGGCTAGTATGCTGTGCTAGACTGTCACAGGTGGTATTTCAATTCAGAATCCTGGACGAGCCCCCAAGCTGTAAGGGATTTCGATCAGGCACACAACCAGGGCTCACCTAGCAATGTAGTGCAGAATAAAACCCTTATTTATTTGTGTCTATAAGTTCAATATTCTGAATGATATTCCACTCATATCACACCCGTCTCAAAATAACCCCCAGGTCACACTGAACCAGGAATCAGGCTAGTTTGTAAAGGTAAATATTTATTTTATTCATTTAATATTGAAATCACAAATACGTTTAATATATATATTACACAGCCACAATAGTGGCTGTGTAGTTATGGTTAAATTGCTATTTCCATAGGAAGAGCACTTTTTGGGTGACCTATAGCTCCGCTCCCCCTGGATGAATCGTCACCAAACTTTGGGCCACTCTGAATTTTTTTGCAAAGTTTGGTGATGTTTGGTCTAGGGGGGGCAAAAGTTATAGGGGGGTCCCAAAACGTCTTTTTTTCCCATAGACTGAATGGGGGAAAAAGTTTGCGCACCCCTACAGGTCAAACCGCTGGATGGATTTTCACCAAATTTGCGGCAGGGGCTTGGTCCCGAAAGCATGCTTTTGTATTTGGTGACAATACATCCAGTAGTTTCCTTTAAAACGACCAAAAAATATGTCTCAAAAATTAGTGATATCGATGTACGCTCTACGGACACACTTCCCTGTTCTCTCCGCGGACAAGATACCGATTGGCTTGGGGGTGGTGTCATGACCGCAGACACGTGACCTCTTTGCCGATTTGCTGCAGCGAGCCGTGATGTACATCAGAATGTGTGGATGCGCCCGACATCTTGGATCCGACGACAGCACGATCGTAACCAGAAGTGAAATGCTGTTTCGGAAACTGTTTTCGTCTGCTACAGTGTTTGAGGAGGTCCAGAGAGTAAGAGATGGGTGAAATACTTTACTTGTTTAGGCGGCAGGAGTTAATGATATATTTGCCATGCCCGCCTTGTCCGGGATGTTTGTAAGTACTGAAAATGAGGGGTCTCATAAGGATAGTCCTTCAGTCCGTGCTGTGCTCAGGCAACTTCAAACTGTTCTAAGGACATGCGTGGTGTTAGCGAACACTACAATTGAGTACATGCTGTAGTTCCTATTTTTGTTTGTATGGGTGTCCTACTAATGTACATGCAGCCATGGGTGTGATATGCTGCAGTGGTTGTGTCCAGGGCCGTAGGCCATACTCCCAAGACGCTAGGCCCTGGCCACAACCACCACAGCATATTGCAGCTATACCTACACCCCTAGTCTCGCTTATTGATCAGGTGTTTGTGGGGAGGGACTAGAGTCTTGGATGCATGGCCAAAGGCCATGTACACAAGATCAAATTTGTATGTAGAGAATTTATAAGGCACTATGGGTCGATATGCTGTGGTAGTTGTGGACAGTACGTAGAGTCTTGGCTGCATGGCTGAAGGCCATGCACCCGAAAACACAGTTATAAGCACTGCAGTTATAAGCCACTATGGGTTTCATATACTGGACACCCGTGCATTCACATATATATGGCCTTACACCCAAGCCTCTAGCCTCCGGCCACAACCACTGCACCATATCACAGCTATAGATACACCCGTAGTATCAAACATCAATTTATATATAGTGGACTTACAAGCCACAATGGGTGCAATATGCTGTGGTGGTCATGGCCAGGATGTAGAGTTTTGGTTGCATGGCCTTTTTGTAAGCAGTAAAGTTATAAGGCAGCATGGTTTTCATATAGTACATTGATTGTGGGCAGGATGTACAGTTTTGGCTGCATGGCTGCAGGCCGTAGGCTGTGTGCCATACTCCCAAAACTCTAGGCCCTGTCCACAATCACCACATCATAGCACAGCAATGCAGGCACCCGTACTATTGCTTGTCGCTCAGGTGGTTCTGGGAAGGGTGTACAGTCTGGGGTGCATCGCCAACGGCCAGTCAAGTGGCACAGTGAGTAGAGCGCTCACTTTGACATCAGTGCAGAGCCTGCTGACGCAGGTTTGAATCCCGGCAGGGCCAAACTCAGCCTTTCATCCTCCTGAGGTCGATAAATGAGCACCACACACCGTGGGTAATAATAAGCAGCGCTCAGATACGTGAGGGTTTGTAGTGCTATATAAATGCTAAATTATTATTATGTTTTATTCATGTTTTGGTGTATGCATAGATCGCCAGTAGCACATACAAAACAAGACAGCATTGCACTTGTCACACTTATGAAATACGATTTCAGAAGGTGACCTTTAAGGAGGCTGGGATGGGATGTGGCAGCACAAACTGAAAAAGTTGAGTTTTCTTGTCACCAGAGCGATGCCAGAGGTTAAGATTCATTCTAAACCTTCCAGCCATCACCTCTTTTGTTTTGCTATTGTCACCCCGAGTGGGGCGGGTATGCCCAGACGTGGGTCCCGTGCCTGCTGGGCCTAGAGACCCAAGCTACTCCTCACTGATGACGCCCAACAAGGCTGAAACATGTCTGGGGATGCTTGTGGTCTCGTGCAGAAGGGATGTGACCTAGCAGTTCGGGCTGGACTACCTCTTTGGGGGTGGGACCAAGCCTGATTTGCATATGGCCTTTCCCTTTTGTAATGGCTTGGCAGGCGAAGAACGATGGTCTGGAGGGTTGCCCAGAGCGATGCCAGAGGTTAAGATTCATTCTAAACCTTCCAGCCATCACCTCTTTTGTTTTGCTATTGTCACCCCGAGTGGGGCGGGTATGCCCAGACGTGGGTCCCGTGCCTGCTGGGCCTAGAGACCCAAGCTACTCCTCACTGATGACGCCCAACAAGGCTGAAACATGTCTGGGGATGCTTGTGGTCTCGTGCAGAAGGGATGTGACCTAGCAGTTCCGGCTGGACTACCTCTTTGGGGGTGGGACCAAGCCTGATTTGCATATGGCCTTTCCCTTTTGTAATGGCTTGGCAGGCGAAGAACGATGGTCTGGAGGGTTGCCCAGAGCGATGCCAGAGGTTAAGATTCATTCTAAACCTTCCAGCCATCACCTCTTTTGTTTTGCTATTGTCACCCCGAGTGGGGCGGGTATGCCCAGACGTGGGTCCCGTGCCTGCTGGGCCTAGAGACCCAAGCTACTCCTCACTGATGACGCCCAACAAGGCTGAAACATGTCTGGGGATGCTTGTGGTCTCGTGCAGAAGGGATGTGACCTAGCAGTTCGGGCTGGACTACCTCTTTGGGGGTGGGACCAAGCCTGATTTGCATATGGCCTTTCCCTTTTGTAATGGCTTGGCAGGCGAAGAACGATTGTCTGGAGGGTTGCCCAGAGCGATGCCAGAGGTTAAGATTCATTCTAAACCTTCCAGCCATCACCTCTTTTGTTTTGCTATTGTCACCCCGAGTGGGGCGGGTATGCCCAGACGTGGGTCCCGTGCCTGCTGGGCCTAGAGACCCAAGCTACTCCTCACTGATGACGCCCAACAAGGCTGAAACATGTCTGGGGATGCTTGTGGTCTCGTGCAGAAGGGATGTGACCTAGCAGTTCGGGCTGGACTACCTCTTTGGGGGTGGGACCAAGCCTGATTTGCATATGGCCTTTCCCTTTTGTAATGGCTTGGCAGGCGAAGAACGATGGTCTGGAGGGTTGCCCAGAGCGATGCCAGAGGTTAAGATTCATTCTAAACCTTCCAGCCATCACCTCTTTTGTTTTGCTATTGTCACCCCGAGTGGGGCGGGTATGCCCAGACGTGGGTCCCGTGCCTGCTGGGCCTAGAGACCCAAGCTACTCCTCACTGATGACGCCCAACAAGGCTGAAACATGTCTGGGGATGCTTGTGGTCTCGTGCAGAAGGGATGTGACCTAGCAGTTCGGGCTGGACTACCTCTTTGGGGGTGGGACCAAGCCTGATTTGCATATGGCCTTTCCCTTTTGTAATGGCTTGGCAGGCGAAGAACGATGGTCTGGAGGGTTGCCCAGAGCGATGCCAGAGGTTAAGATTCATTCTAAACCTTCCAGCCATCACCTCTTTTGTTTTGCTATTGTCACCCCGAGTGGGGCGGGTATGCCCAGACGTGGGTCCCGTGCCTGCTGGGCCTAGAGACCCAAGCTACTCCTCACTGATGACGCCCAACAAGGCTGAAACATGTCTGGGGATGCTTGTGGTCTCGTGCAGAAGGGATGTGACCTAGCAGTTCGGGCTGGACTACCTCTTTGGGGGTGGGACCAAGCCTGATTTGCATATGGCCTTTCCCTTTTGTAATGGCTTGGCAGGCGAAGAACGATGGTCTGGAGGGTTGCCCAGAGCGATGCCAGAGGTTAAGATTCATTCTAAACCTTCCAGCCATCACCTCTTTTGTTTTGCTTCTTGTCACCAAAGCCACACGGTTAAATGGAAGTTGGTATTTCAAAGAAGGTAGCAGGTGCTCCTCTCCAGAAAGAACATGGCATGATAACTTGTTCTGAGATGAGAGTTTGCAGCACACGCTTTTTGCTCACTGTACCTTTCACAGATGGGAAATATTAATTTGTAAATCAGTCTTTGTCCCACCCACATGGGCAGTCCAGCACTGAAATGCTATGGCAATTCCTGTCTGAGCAAGAGTACCAAAAGCAACCCCATACACGTGTTTCAGCCTTGTTGGGCCTCATCAGTGAGGTGAAGCTTTGTCTCTCTGAGCACAGTGAGCAGGGAGTCCACGTCTGGTTGCCCCCAGGTAACTCAGGGTGACCAACCCCAATTTCTTCGCAAACATTTCAAAGAAGGTAGCAGGCGCTCCTCTCCAGAAAGAACATGGCATGATAACCTGTTCTGAGATGAGAGTTTTCAGCACACGCTCTTTGCTCACTGTACTTTTCACAGATGGGAAATATCCATTTGCATATCCGTCTTTGTCCCACCCACATGGTCAGTCCAGCACCAAAATGCTATGGCAATTCCTCTCTGAGCAAGAGTACCAAAAGCACCCCCATACACATGTTTCAGCCTTGTTGGGCCTCATCAGTGAGGTGAAGCTTTGTCTCTCTGATCACAGTGAGCAGGGAGTCCACGTCCAGTTGCCCCCAGGTAACTCAGGGTGACCAACTCCAAGTTCTTTGCAAGCATTTCAAAGAAGGTAGCAGGCGCTCCTCTCCAGAAAGAACATGGCATGATAACCTGTTCTGAGATGAGAGTTTGCAGCACATGCTTTTTGCTCAATGTACCTTTCACAGATGGGAAATATCCATTTGCATATCAGTCTTTGTCCCACCCACATGGGCAATTCCTCCCTAAGCAAGAGTACCAAAAGCAACCCCATACACGTGTTTCAGCCTTGTTGGGCCTCATCAGTGAGGTGAAGCTTTGTCTCTCTGAGCACAGTGAGCAGGGAGTCCACGTCTGGTTGCCCCCAGGTAACTCAGGGTGACCAACCCCAAGTTCTTTGCAAACGTTTCAAAGAAGGTAGCAGGCGCTCCTCTCCAGAAAGAACATGCCATGATAACCTGTTCTGAGATGAGAGTTTGCTGCACAGGCTTTTTGCTCACTGTACCTTTCACAGATGGGAAATATCCATCTGTGAAAGTTGGTGCTGACTGTACCACTACCAATTAGTGTGTCTGGGTTACAATGTTTTGGAAATAATATTGCCGTCAGACTGGCTTGCTAAGCTTTGAAAAGTAAGCCCGCCATCTGCACTGTTTGCTGGAAACAGTTATTCTGGAGGTTTATGGGAGTAGCGGTTCTCATAATTGGATTTCAATATGCTGTTGCAACGTAAGAATGTATTTGCCTTCTGAGTGAAGGTCACATGAGTTGCTTTTTTGGTTGCATGCTCAATAGGCCCACGTGTCCGAGTGAATGTATAATGGGCAATTGTTTTTGACCTTGAGCGAAAGGGAAACTTTAGAAGCAATTCAAGGAATGAAAGGTTTCTAAAAAATAGCAATTGATAAGGTTATGTTTTAAAAACGTTTGTAAGGCACATGCAATATCAGTCCACGAAGATTCTTCGGTGCAAATAAGTTGGTGCCTGACTTGGCAAAAAAGAATGGAGGCATTCCATATTATGTAAATTTACTTTTCAGCACTCTACACCGACCCGCGTTTTCATTTTAAATTACTGAAACTCTACTTGTGCCACTATAACTGAAGTATTATCTTTCTGCGCTGTTATATTTTTCCTCCATTAATAGAGAGTTCAGAGTTTCTGCATTTGCAGGGTATGACTACACTCACCCTTTTTCAGCATTAATATTTCTTGTTTGAAACGTTATGTTTGCCCACATAGCTTTGTGTATCACTTTGCACATTCTTTTGGTCTTGTTTGAAATCACGAGATGTAATTTGTTTTTACGTGTCCCTTTCATTTTGCCTTCATAACTCATTTATCGTCTTCCTGTGTAGTTGCCATTTTTTTTTACCTTACAGCGCATGCAGAATCTGTGCGTTTGTAGCCCGTTACTATATTTACACATGGTCAATAGTAACATTTCACAAAAATGTCATGTTTGACCACTTACATTTATGTATTACTTTGCACATTATTTGTGTCTTTTTTGCACTTTTTGCTAAAGGTTGGTTATTGACATGTATTTTCTGTTACGGTTTCCGCCCAGGTACATGTTGCTGTACTGTCTGTGTCATGGTTTCCAGATGCCGAGTGACGGCTTTTTTGGACGGCAAATACAACTGCTCGTGAACGGTTGCCTGTCCATCACAATTATGTGGGATGACAGCCCAGGCCCGCTTAACCCGCTGAACTCGCTATTCGGAGCAACATCACATCATTTATGGTGCTGTAGGCCGAAGGTCATGGCGCCTTCTTGGAAATCACTGTGGAAACAAAGCGACTGCTTTAACCAAGAACGCATAGTTTTTGTATGGGATAACACCCACGTGTGCCTCATCTTTAACATTTGCAATGAAGCCCTTAGAATCATTGTTATCATTCCATTGAAAATGGGATTACTCCAATGGTCTCTGACAGTTTCTTGTTAAATAAATCTACTTTACGAACTCTAAAATGTTAACTTTTCTTTTACAATCCAGTCTTTTATTTCAAAATGTAAGTTACTACATTGGACGTCGCTGTATATTTATTTACAGGTTCTGCATCACGTCAAGTACTTGTGCTTTTTGCAGGCTACCATGGAAATGGAAGAGGGGCTATGTATGAAACAACTGCCTTCTCTTTCTATGGTGGCCATTTTTAAAAAGGAACTTGTTTTGTAATCCAACCCGCCAAAGCCACGCCTTATTATAACAAGTAATCCTATTTTTTAGTAGCACACGTTACTGCTTAGCAAATGTAGACTATTAATGGCAAAGATGAATGTGTCTATGTACTTTACTGAGAAATATGAAGTACATGGAGTCCATGCAATTTAAAAAAAAATGTATTTATACTTTGAAAGGTCGTTCTTAAAGGAATATTTACTTTGTTTACGGGTGGCTTTATTTTTTGGTACGACAGCTAATAAGGCAATTTGCCAACATCAATGAGCAAAGAGTCAACAAACGGTAATATGGGCCGGTGAAACATTTTGTGCGTTTGTTATTTGTAAGGTAGCAGCACTGTTTCTCATGCTTCTTCATTACAGCAGTGCTGCTGTTTCTCGGGGAGGAGGGATGGCTTTAGCTGATGTCATTTTCAGATAAGTAGAACTTATGCTAAAAATATATGCTAAAAATATATAATGTGTAGTGCATTTCTAATCGCTGCCTACCAATACGTGTTTGCATTGTGTGAGGGAAATGTAGAAGGTGGACGTTCCTACATCAATATAAAATCTATTTCCACACTGTCCATGAGGCATAGATCTTTCTGTTAAGTGTGTACTGATTCTGGGACACGTCACTGTGCTGTACGTCAGCATATTGTCATTTGGCATTCTTCGCAAGGTGTATACTGTTTAGCAAAAGAACCTTGTTAAAGGGACGTTATGGTTATGTTGCCCTACTGAAAATCTGTGACATTCAGTAAAAAATGATTTTATTAAAATGATGTTATAGTTGAATTGACCTACTAAAAACCCATAGAATTCACTAAAATAAACTTTGTTAAGGGGACGTTATGGTTAAGTTGCAATACTAAAAACCTGTGAAATTCACAACAAAAACTTTAAAACTGCAACATTATGGTTCAAAGAAAAACTGGAGAAAACCCCTGCAATTCGCCAGATATGGTAGGCTAAGCAACCATACCTGCTCGCCCCACTGTGCACTGCTAACACTAACACCCAGGACATGAAAGATGGCATCACAAATGTCATTGATGACATCACTGATGATATCACATGTGTAGGCCCTTTGTTTTTGTTCACTGCCATATATATATATATAAAATTCACTAAAAAAACTTTACAAACGTAACATTATGGTTCAAAGTAAAACCGAAAAAACCCTGAAATTCACCAGTTAAGTTTTGTTTAAATACAATGAGCAATCCTACACCAATGTGAGTAACCAGCAGGTATTCAGGAATGAAAGACAAGTTCTAGAGTGTATAGGCAACCTTCCCTCCCCAAACAAGAGAAGAAAAACGTAGGGATGATACAATGCAAATATATTATGGGTCACTGTTCTTCCTATTATACTTACAGTCCTTTATAATTAAATTGGACCGTCTGGTTCTGGTCATAGGGTAGGATCAGGTCTACCGGCAGCAAGGCGCCTCGGGAGGGATCGGATTAGCGGCACGGTTCTGGTCAATTTTGGATTGCACCTCAGACTTGATTTGGAAAGGCCCCTTCTGGTTACTGGACACAGTAGATAACAAGATGCAAGTTTCAGTGGGCATGCCCTAATGGTAGCAAGCCAAGCTGAATCAGAATTATTCTTTTAAGTTCTGTATGTTTGCAATTCGGTCAAGCTGACAAGAGTTCTGCAATGCTAAAGTCTGGATTCTGCAAAGAAATCTGGATCTTCAAAGAGTTCTGGAGTCAGCTATAAGATGAAGTATTCTGGAATAAGGTGTTGCGCTGAAATGTGGATGCGTTCTGGAAGCAGTGTGTTCTGGAAGCAGCCTGTACAGAGCTGTCATCATTATGACAGGATTTAGAAACTCCCACCTTGATTTTTACCAAAAAATAACTCTTGGACACATGTACATTTCTAACATGATGTACCCTAAAAACATTTGACACATATATTTCATATTTGATTGTCTGCATCCACATTCAATCCGCATCCTTGTGCGAGCTGTCTTTCTCCTTCTATGGATTTTTATCAATTTTACCCACAACAGTTACGAATAATCATTTCTAATTCAGTACTTCTCTCGGTGCTGGTCAGTGGATCATGTACACACAATTTTAAGCTTGCAACATTAATAGTTTTGCCACAATCAGTGTTTTAGT
Organism: Ambystoma mexicanum; assembly: GCF_040938575.1. Taxonomy (NCBI): domain Eukaryota; kingdom Metazoa; phylum Chordata; class Amphibia; order Caudata; family Ambystomatidae; genus Ambystoma; species Ambystoma mexicanum. Next base: position 545,520,771 of record NC_090933.1, on the reverse strand, counting down.
GTAGCTTTGGTTCCTTACGTAGTAAGAACTCCTACCAAATTGTCAACTGTCTAGCATGAGTTCAGATTTATAAATTTGCATTTTTCACTGTCTACTTTTTTTGGCTGCCATGCTAAATGTCATAAGGTTCTGAGGCAAAAATAAGTAATTTCCATTCAAAATCCAGTCCAGGTTTTGTTTTCTTACTTCCCAAGTGAGCAAATGGCCAATCCTTTGAAGCTCACTGAGAAACCTCCTCCACATCCTGCCCCTCCTATAGTAGGCTGGGTGTCCAAGCCGTCTTTTGTCCTTGGGTCAGCCTGCAGACGAATGTCTGAGGCTTTCTTTATTTTCATTATGCGGCAACCATTAAGCAGCCATTTAGCCTTCCTGTAGCAACTGAGTGTCAAGCAGAAATGTAAATCTTCCCAGGCTGGGCTGTCAGATCAGAATTAAATAGTTGATTTTCTCCAGACTGGGTTCCTATACATTAAAGTCTTTTCAGTTCACATATAACATACAGGCACAGTTTATAAGGGATTTGGACATTTTAGAAGAATTAGCCCTTCACAAACATCATTTAAATAGGTGAATTTTGCCATTTTAATCAGGAAACAGAAACACATTTAAATTGGGTTTGACAGCCAATTTTCTGCTGCAGCTGTCAGGCAGGGAAGCCTGGATTTCTCTGACTGCCTGGAGAATCCATTATTTCAGCACCCTTTCCTTTCAATAATTCACTGGGGAAAATGAGTTAATTTTGCGCCAAAACAGCACTAAAGGTTACCATTGATTAGGAAGCTGTATTTAAGGGCATTTTCGTATTTTATCCCACTTCTGTGGCATTGGTTCATGTTACAGTTGACAGATGACAGGTGACAGCAGTGATTCCTGTTTTTACACCACTTTGCCTGTGTGTGTCAGGGTATACAGCTCTTTTGTGGTTTCTGCACCATGCACACATTTTAAGATTTGGCGCACACAGGGGTTATCGCCTCCATTTTTGGCAGCTTTCTTTCCCCATTGGCAAAGGGGTGCAGTGTGGCACATTGGTGTGGATAATAATATTCCACACATCTCAGCAGTGAGTCCTCAACCTGCTGAGTTATCTTATCAGCTTTTTGTTTTTAATGTATTGTTGGAGAAATTAGGCTTGTTTTACAGATAATGAATTTGCAGTATGTTGGGACGAAACATACAATTTGGTGTATAAGACACCAATACCTCATTCAACCTTTTGATGGTGGAGAAGATGGAATGATAGGCAAGATTCCATCTGCACAGGAAACAATAAAACAGAGAATCCCAAAATATATATAGTCATACAAAATAAAATGGACATGCATAATACCATGTCCAGCCATTCATTTTATTATATTGAACCTATATGTTAACATATCGTATTAATGCTTACACCTGGTAAAAATGGGTCTGTATTTGTGCTCCACACTATCTTCTGGCTGCCTCCGAGCTTTGGTAGAAAAGGGTGATGGAAGTTAGCAAAAGTGTATGGCTACAAAGATTGTATATGATACATTCACACCCAGGGAAGTGCGCTGAGACACTGGAACAGCTGGAACAGTGAGCGAGGATAAACATTTTCCACCTGCTGTTTCCAGCCACCCGAGGCCCTTCCCCAAGGGAACCTCTTTTTGTTACCTCGTCCCCCAAAAACCAAACCCCTTCCCACCCTCTCTATCCCCACTTACCTGCTGGGCCACAGCTTTGTGCACCGGTCCCAGCGCTCTTCCCGCTCCGAGCTCCGAGCTACCACCATAGAAACAGAAAAGGGACTTTGATTGTGTTTTTTTTTCTCTCAGGAGATTGATTGCACGAGAAAAAAAGTCATTTGCACCCTTATTAACCCCAGGGTGCAAATGGCTTTCACCCCCACTGAGGGGGCGAACATAGCCTATAACAGCCCTTGCCAAGGCTTGAGTGAAGGAGGGCCACTAAGGGCCATGTCCATTCACCACAGCGGGCATGAAAGCTATAGTCTTCCTGGAATCACAGAACTGCAGCAAATCTGACCTGAGAGTTTGAGAACATAACAGTCATATCTTAGGTAAAAGCAAGAGGGCCTTCGTCCAGGTGCATGTCATAGTTGGTTATAAAACCTTCTTCTGGGATGTCACTAGTCTAATGTAGAGCACTTTTATGTGTACATCATATCATTATGATTTCTTATAGTCTGCCATTCAAGTGAACATTTTCTGTTGTTTTCTGCTGCTATTAGAAAATTCCTTCATCATTGGGCTAAATAACCAGACAACTTGTTCCCTCTCATATTAAAGCAGACTCAAGAGCGCTTGTTCCACAATACAGTGTGCATTCTAGTATGTTCTGTTTATTTAGGTTGCCCACTTTATTTCAATTTGTTCTTGTTATGACTGGACTTGAGGATGTTATGACTGGACCCGAGTGTGTGCAGAGTTTGAATGATGTCAGTGACTGAGTAATGTCATGTATGGAATGTTGGATGAGTTGGAATGTTGTCTTGTTTGAGAGTTCCACCCTAGGCAGTTGCAACCATGCACCCAGGGTGTTGGGAGCCAGTGGGTGTCCTCCCTGCTCCTACACTTGTCCTGTCATCTTATGTGCCTAACGGTTGTAACTTAATAAAATAACACGATCTGCGTTACCTGTGCTGCCTGAAGGACTCTCAATCCTAACAACAGGCAGCAAGCTGGTCTTGATCCAGGCCCAAGAGAAGAAGGTGAAGAAGATGGATGAGCAGATGAGGAGCAGTTGACGTGTCATCTGGAGATGGACACGTATAAAGAAAGGACACATAAGGTGCTGCAGATGTGCACATATAAGGAGCTTGGGTTTCCAAGAAAAAAGGAGAGGTCCCACTACTCCCAGTGAGTTGTCCTACCATGCAGGGCTAGGAAGGCTGTGTTACACTGTTCCCAGCCTTTCAGGAGAGTAAGAGTGGGTCTCCATTCTCAAGAAAGAGGGATTTGTTCCACATGAGTTGCTTTCTGAATTAGGTTTGGCCTGTAGCCAGTGGCATCCTTAAGGTCTGCTTGTTTGGCACTTGAGAATCTGCACCGTGGAATCAGTTGCCCTAGTATGATGGGCCCTAGGACTGGTAGCACCACTGGCAGTGCTGCCAATTTGAAAAAGGAGAAGCTTGGAACTAGTGGAGGGATCTGTGCTGCATGCACGCCTTGAAGAAGCTTCCCTGCTGTGTGCCCCATGTTCTGATCAATGTCCAGTACTGCGGCGCAGGGTTGAGAAATACCGGTGGTGAGTACGAGCGGAGGTCGATGGCCTCCTCTTCAGAGTGTCTCTGATGATGTCACAATGTTGTCCACAGGGGTTGGCGACTACTTGGAATGCCCAATTTTATAGCGTTCAGAGTCCTCGTACTGGAAATGGTGAGTGTTTAAAGCAAGGTACAGTCATACACTTCCCCGGTGTGATGATACATTGCCCCTAGTGAACCTAGGGTCCCGGAAGATCATTACCAGTTCCCATTTCAAGAGGACGGTTTGCCTAACAGACATCCATATGGAAGTTGGGGTGATCAGGGCACTGATGTTGTTGGCACCATCGGAGCGCCAATGCAGGAGAGATTTCCTGGCAATTTGATTAAGGTACTGTTTCGCCATTGGTCGCTTCACAAGGAAGGAGGATGGTATTTTGCATTGTACGTTTCAGGATAGAGGAATTGTACTATTGCAACTTGAAGCAATTTTTGTTTTTCCGTGATGTCATGAAGCCAAATATTAAATTGAAGTTATTGGTAGTGATTGCCTATGTTTTCCATGTTAACGGCAGGCAGGGCAGCTGTTCAGAAATCCAAATACTTGTTTTTCAGGGACGCTATGCTGATTTTGGGAGTTATGTTTTTTCACATGTACTTTCATCGTGTTTGACATTTTTTTGTAAGCAAAGTGAAAGGTTATGTGCAACTGGAAGAACTTTTTATGATATTTTTGATGAATTTTGCAGTGTTTTTGCCAGGAGCGTTTCTGTGCGGGAAACATGATGTAACTGTAGTGACATCCGTTTGGTGAATGCCTGCAGTATGAACCAAGAGGGTGTCTGTGGATGAAAGTGTACAAGTGATACAAGTGTGGGTGCTAGAGGTTTACTGGTGAGTATGTTTGCCAGCAAGCATACAATTTATTGTTTAAATGACAGTATAACGCTTTGAGGATTTTCAGGACTGAACTTTTATTTCTCATGCTGCAGCATGAACTTTTAAAAGCATAGCGTCTCATAACACGGTAGGCGGTAAGGGTTTACCGTGACCGGTAAGGGCACTGGTACCGGTAAACCCTTACTGCCTTACTACGAGGTCCCTTTGCGGGACCCGACCTTAATGGCTGATTTTACCAGCCGTTAAGGAACGGGCCCGCAAAGGGACCTTGGTGCTAATTTCGATACCGCAATTTGCGTACCGTAATTAGTGCCTTCCCCATTCCCATTGAGCCTTACAAATGACTGCGTGAACAGAGCATGTTAATAGCTGGAATGGTGTGTTGAAAAGTGGACAGTAAGCCAGTCTCCTCTTGCGTGGGGTTTGTGATTTGCTTTCGATTTCTCTCTTTTTTGGGGGTTTCTTCTGAGTGGACTTTTTGAAAACTCTTGGACAGGGCTGGCTGCTCATTTTATTGCTACTCGTGTTTTGATGTGACAGGCAGGTGTGCTGAGGTGAAACGGGGAGGACGTATACTGGATTTTAGAATGTGCTCAGAATTCCGCTGGAGCAGCTGCCGAAAGTCTTGACTCTTCACAGAAAGTTTGGAATACATACCGCACAACTTCTTTGGTTATTTCTGCTGTGACGTAAAAGTACATACCTATTTTATAAAGCAATATAATGACCATTCTACAAACCACTTGGCCAGTTTACCGCTAGTTGAACACCTATCACCTCCCTTAATAGCAAAATCGCAGCTAACCCGGATATTTGGAACACAATACTTCCCGAAAATGCTAAAATTACTTCCCAAAATGAGTCTCATCTGGTCTTTAAAAGGGTAAACCGCATTCGCTGCAGCGCCGTGAAGCACACGTTGTGTGAGATCATTTAAGACCGAGGAGTCGTTTGTACTGGAAGTGCTCTGTCCCTGAAATGTCAATAAATTGTAGATACTGGCATTCTTTTTCTACTGTGGGTGGTATATTTGTAACTCTAGTGGTATTTGTGATAATGCGGGAAAACATGTCTTCCTCCGCCTGCACGTTTACTGTCTGTTTACTATAAATCTAGGACCGCGGGAACCAAAACTCTAGATCACAAAAAGTAACTTTTACTTTGTATTTATTTTAAAAGCCATCTGTCATTTCAAATAGAAATAACGTACAAAGTAGGTACTAACAGTGAGTAGAGGCACTCCTAGGGTATGCTCCCTCTACATAAGATCATTGATTGAATGCCAAATACCTGGTGGTGATGGGGTACGAATAGGAACATAAACCAGGAATAGGGACTGGAGGCCACTACAACCCCTTTAACAGTCTGGAGCCAGTATTTACATACTTACAAATTGCATAGAGTAGTGATGGCAGAATACAGGGGGGAGGGTATTAGGTGGTTAGTTTGGATAAGATTTGTATGGGGGAGTTCGGGGGTACCTTCAGTTGCTACTGGTGGAGCTTGAACTTCGCTTTGAAGATTTCCACTTAAGAGATGGCTTTGCTGTTGAGCGGAAGAGCATTCCAGTGGTATGGGGGAAATAGAGAAATATTGGGGGAAGATAACAGGGTGAACGGGTGAAGGGGGACTAATAGGTTTTGAAGAGATGAGGAACCCAGGTTTTGGGATGGAGAGCAGAGTGAGATGAATTCACGTGAAGTAGTGGGGGGCAGACATGGATTGTCCAGTAGCAGGAATTTAAAGTGAGAGTTATATTTCAAGGAGAGCCATTCACCATGTTCACCATGTTGATGCTAGGTAGAAATGGTTAGGAATATAGCTGAGGTCTTGGTCTTCGTTCTTCTGTATCCGTCTTGTGTCAAATTAACCCTCTGGCTGATCACATTATGCATCTGCGGCCCAGGTATACTCTTTGGTTTGGGTAGACTTCTTTCTCTTGGGTCTGGCTCATACTTGGTCGATTTCTGCTGAGATGGGCTATGAAGTCGTCCCAAGCTTTCTTCTGTTTTCTCTCTTCTTTTCTTTGCCATTGCTTTTCCCTCTGATCGCCAAAGGGTATTGTGGGGTTTGATATGATATGATGATATGATATGTTATTTGTAACGCCCTTAATACGCAGAGGTTTCTAAGTGTGTACACAGGGATCAAACCAGTGGTGCCCTGTGTCGTACATTACCCCTGAGCTATCCTCCCTGAACTATCCTTTGGACTACTGCATCAATCTGTTATGTAGGGCTTGTCTTCTGTGCTTCAGTGTTTGGATGCCAACTGTTTCAGTATCACATCTGCAGTGGGGTAGGAGATTCCAGTCTTCCCTAGGGTAGGGGGTGTGGTTCCTTCCCCATCCCCTAACCCAGCATACCCTGCTGGACTGTTGGTGCGCATCCCTATCTCTGTTACACTGATAGGCAGTCTATGTATTGGGACCTATGATATCCCACAGTGACACCACTTGTGACAAGGTTTTCAATGAGTCATGTGACAATGTAACTCAATTTTCAACTTTTATTCTCAGAATATTTACAAAAAGAGACAATTTGGGCTCCATGTCTGGGAGGTTTCTCTGTACCTTTTCACTCAACCTTGAAGTGGCTCAAACCTACTTAGCTCAGGGTCCCTATTCCAAAGCTGCTTGGTCCAAGATTAGTTTTCTGTATAGCGGGTACTCCTACAGTCCAACCTACCCCATATCTCAGATTAATGGACTTTCAAGGTGATCTGCACAGGGCATTTGATGCCAGTGGTGTGCCTTTTCATTTGGGTAACTATCTTCCAAACTTTAACCTTCCTTTCCTCTCACTACACCTGTCTCCACTCTTCTCCAGCCACCTTATACTGTCTCTCTCTCTTTTTCTCTCTCTTTTGCTCTCTCTCCACCTTCTGCAATCATTCTCTTGAACTTATCACATCTCTCTATTCTCCTGCCTCTACTCTCCACCTCCCTGCTAATCCTCTAATCATATCACCACTCCTGTCTCTACTCCCCTCAAACCACCTCTAGGATATAGTGCTCTCATTCCAGAGATATAGTAACCTTCTCACTGCAGAATAACAAGGGCTATAGTGATCTTCTAATTATACCAAACCCAGGGATTTACGTCCTTGCTCATTAAACTCCTTCTCCAACCCACATCTAGAGATATGCTGTCCTGCTCTCTAAGCTGTGTGCAAACTACACCTAGGGATATAGTGTCCTTGTCACTTTCTTTCTCCAACCCTTCTTCCTCCTTACTATCTCTACTCCCCTCAATTCAGGTCTTACTTCTCTCTCTCTCACACGCACACATACACACAAACAGGCAGAAATGGTATGACTCTCTCAATCCCAAAACCTGGATTTTGCTTTCTCCAGACAGTCTCCTCCAAGTTCTCATCTGCCTACTGCTCACTCCTCTTTGGCCTTTTGCCCCTGCTCTGGCCTCACCCAAACATCCCTAACTGAAAAATTACTCTGACTTTTTATAGATCTCCCTTTCCTGTCTAGAAGAGTCTCTCTGCTCCAATTAGGTACTGGCATCAACTGTTTCCCTAGGCTAGTCTAAGCTGAGCTAATCTCAGTTCCTCCCATCTCCTCAAATGTTTGTCCGGAACATGCCCTGGAAGACTTATAAGGGCCTTTATCTCTGGCCCCTTTTCAGCCTCCATGTTCTTCCAACCTGCCATGTGGTCTCTGACCTTGTTTGCTCTCTGTTCCTCTCCTGGATCAAGTAAGTTAGTATTCAAATGGGTTTTGGGAGTGATCCATGGTCAACTACTGTACATTTCCACAATGACTCCAATTCCAGCACAACTGCTCCACTTTTCCACCGTAGTTATGTTATGTTAAGTGACATTTGTATAGCGTACTGCAACCCAAAGTTATCCTGGTGCTAAGGAGGGAAAGAATCAGCAGAATGGAGTGCAAGAGCATATAAAAAGATTACCTGAGGTAGAGAAAGGTCTTCAAAGATGTCCGAAATTGAACATGATCCTCTGTCAACCTCAGAGCTGAGGGAAGAGTGTTCCAAAGAGAGGGGGTTGCAGCTGAAATGCTATGTCACCCACATATTTCTTTTTGAACCTTGGGACAACAAGGAGGCCTGAGTTTGTTAAATGATTAGTTCTAACTGGAGAATAAGGAGTAATGTTCTCCTGAAGATAAAGAGTCCCCTGTTTATGCAAGGCTCTATGAGTCAAACAGAGAGGTTTGAATTTAATTTGGCTTCCAATCGAGAGCCAGTGGAGCTGTGGTAGAACCGTGGAGATATGTGCATATTTAGGCAGACCAACAACTAAACGGGCTGCAGAGTTTTAGAGAATTTGAAGTTTCTTGACATGATATTTAGGCTGAGACAGTAGAGTAGCCGAAAATACCTAAAACCGCAGAGGCAACCACTGCTCCCCTCAATGGGTATTGTAAGAAAGTTACCACCTTTTTAAAGGTTTTAAGTTTAAAAATACCAGAACTGCACCTGGCACTAACCTGTAAATTAGGTGATACAGAGGTGTAATCTTGACACCAAGTTTTTTACTGAGTCCACTGAGTATGAAAAGTGCCCAAATTTGAGGGCCAATAATCAGGGGTCCAAGGGGAATGTGCAGCAGGTGGGCCAGTAACCAGGACATCTGTCTTGGCACAGTTTAACTTGAAAGAGTTATTGTTCATCAAATTGACTATAGAAACCAAGCAGGCCTTCAGACGCACTGCCGACTCCTTAGGGTTCTGATCCACTCTAATGGTCAGCTGTATATCATCCGCATATGAAGAGAATCAGCAGCCATAGGAATGGATAATGCTGGCAAGGAGCCAGATGTAAATAATAAAAAGAAGTGGAGAGATTGCTGAGCCGTGAGGGATCCTACAGGTAAGGGGCGATGATGCAGACCTAAAGGGAGGAAGAGAAAGAGTCTGAGATCAATCGGCAAGAAAAGATTCTAACCAGTGGAGTACTGTCCCAGTGATACCAAAATCCTGTAGTCGCCGACACAGAGTAGGGTGGTTGATGGTGTCAAATGTGGCTACCAAATCAAGCAGTATTAGAAAACCAACCCCACCCTGATCTCTAACTTGTAACAAGGGCATCAGTAACTGAAACCAAAACTGACTCACTGCCCATCGAGGGGCACAAGCCCAATTGAAAGGGGTCCAGAATGCTAGCATCCGCAAGAACATTCCTAAATTGAGGGGTAGCCTTAAGCACCTTCATAGAAAAACATAATGAGAGAAATTAGATGAAAATGAGCAGGCAATGCAGGATCCAGATTAGGCTTTTTAAGAAGAGGTGTAACCAGTGCATGTTTGAGAGCTGTAGTAAAAACACCTTTTCTCAGTGGGAAGTTTACTGCAGAGGTGATAGTTGGAGCTAGCTCAATGCTAATCTTCTTAAACATGTGTAAAGGATTAGGGTCCAGAGCTGTGAAATTACTCCAAGAAGATGGCACTCTCTGGTTTTAACAAATCTGGAGAACAATCCTTTGTGTGACAAAGGTGACAGAATAGAAAATGAGATAGAATACACTCCCTCAATTAAGGGATCCAAGATGTTGGCCCTTATGTTATAAATCTTCTGTATGAAGAATTTGGACAAAGAATCGCAGAGGGTCTGGGAAGGGTGAACTGAGGTGGAAACTACATCAGGAACCGGTATCTCTCTTATCACCAAAGCAATTCTTTAGGCTTATCCAAGGCCTGTGAAATGCGGTTGACAAAGTAGAGAGATTTCACCTCTTTAATGACCTGATGACATTTCAGGAAGTATATTTTAAGGTGGCTTCATCGGCTGGATGATAGGCGGAGCACCAGGTGCACTCAGACTGTTTATATGAGAGCTTAAGAGCCTGCAAAGAGGGTGCATTCCAGGGTGCAGAGAGTTTATGAGGTCTCCGTTCTGACTAAAAAGGGGCAACCTCATCCGCAACTTTAATAAAAGCATCCTGAAGTATCGTTAAAGGGTCATGTGTAATGTTTAAAGAAGAGGAATAGTTAAAACATTCTAAAATGCATAGAGGTAGGCTAACTTACTTAACTTGTCTCAAATTCCGATGCGTGTGAGCCACTGGGTTATCTATTTTAGATACTTGTTGACCAAGTATAGTAAAGGGCACCAAGAAATGATCTGTCTGCTACAGAGGAAGAACAGTCTGAACCTTAACGCTATCAGCAACAGCAAACATTAAATCGAAGGTGTGACCTTTAACGTGAGTAGGATGCTGGACATACAGTTGAATGTCCGCTAATAATGAGGAACTCCTGTTTGCCTGAAGATTCATAGAAGCATCCGACCAAACAAAAAAATCAGCAACAATAAACAGCCAAGTTTATTTTTGCCAAAGATCACCAAGTCAGCAAAGGCCTCTGGAAAAGTGAATCAGAGGTGGGTGGGGGTGAAGTTTGCATACAATAAGAAAGTAAAGATTAGAGACAGGCAAAATAAACATACGAATAAAAAGATGTTCCATTTTATACTATGTGAAATTGTAATGATTTACCATAGGAAATGTTGTTTAAAAATTATAGCAACACCCCCTTGCGGATGAGGCATTACTCGACCGGCAAGCAAAATAGCAAAAGTTGAGAGGAGAGCCTGAATCAAATCAGGTGTGGACGTTTCAGTTATCCAAGTGTCTGAAATACAGATACAATCTGGCTCATGTGTGGATAACAATTCAAAGTCGAGCTGATGTTTCACCAGAGAACGAACGTGCATTGCATAGTAGGCCAAATAAAGCTGAATTAGAGCACAGCAAAGGGTGAGAAGGAGAGGAGACCCAGAAAGGAGGCCAGAGTGTGTTATCAGGTGAAAGAGCAGAGCGCAATGTTTTACTGTATGTAAGATTATTGGGTTTACCAGTCTGAGCGGGAGCACATGCCCATAAGCGCCATATGTTCAGGTACCAGAGCCCAGCTGGGACCCAGGCAGGCATGGAGGGCATTAACTTTGTCGACACTTCAGTGAGTGACCACCACGTGTGACAGCCGCATGGACAGCAAGGTCGACCCATCATATTGGCAGCACGTATCACACTAGTCCAATCCCTGAAGAGCTGAGGGATGGAGATGATAAGCAGTCTGCAAATGTCAAGTGCGAGGCAGTGAAATAAAAATCAATATTCAGCCACTCAAAGTGGGTTAAGTAACACCCAAGAGTCAGTTAACATGGGGCCAAAGGACCTCACTCCTAAGGTAAATGTGATGAGTACAAAGTAATTAAATATATATAAATATATTCAATTGTACTTAAAAAAGTACTTAATTCTTTTTTAATCATTAACAAGACAACTAGTGTCTTAAAATAGGTACATTTACAATGAACAAGCAAAGATAAGCAATGAGTATCAGAAGAGACGAGGCTCTAGCGTATCCCCAAAGGCTATCCAGGTAAGAGTGAAAAAAAATAGTCTGCTGTCCCTGTTGTGGGTGCTGGGTTTCTTATTGGGCTTGTGAATGGGGAAAGCCTAGTTCATTCCATTTGGGTAACCATTTCTTTCTTCCTGTTCAGAGCCAGGACTTGTCCATTGGACCTAGGTGCATTGTGATACTTGTAGTCCCAGTTGTTCACCTTTGGGTTGTGCTACTTCCGGGGATCCATGACCCGTCACAGGTTTCTGGGGAGTTTGGTTCATGCTGGTAGCTGTAGTTTCTCGGTCTTGTGTTGGTACATCAGGCTGCTCTAAACTCCATGGCTCCATGGACCACCTGAACAATTAAAGAGAAAAACCATTCCAGGACAGTTGCATGATAGATATCAGGTCAGAGAAAGAGGTGTCAATGTACATACATGGCTGCATGCACACTGGGCAGTCGGACATGGGTCTTCCTCAACTCCTCTGGCATAGGTCTGTCTCTGGCATTTACCTAGTAGTCTTCCTATCGTGGATTGCGAGGGGTTCTTGCTCTCCTTTGACAGGGTCAGACTCATGCCCCTGACACATTGCCCACTTCACATTTACTCATTTATGAAACTTCAGAAGAATTAACGGCTAAGTTATTCTTGCCTTGTTTCATATCTGGGCTTTAAAGATTACACATTAACCTCTTCAACAGGTGCATTAGCCTTCTAAGATGTCTCACTGCAGAGTTTAATGTGCTGTCCTATTTGGATGCATTCAAAAATTCTCTGGACTCAGTTTGCTATTGATAACCAATCCTAACGATGCTCAACCCATCCCTGCTTAATCCCCAAAACATCCTCTCTCTTGAAGCAGACTTTGAAGTTATTTTGTGTATGTCTTTTATCCAGTAATATAACCATACCTGCCAAACAAACATTGAAAATATCCCAATTTCACTTAGAGATTTGCCGGAGCCCACAGATCACTTTCAGGAATGTTCGCCAAGACTTACTCAACTGCTATCCTTACACATCCATCTCTTTCGCCATACATACTTTGCCATCAGCAACTTCCCATTTTACTCATAAATTTGAATTGATGTACACAAATGTATCCTAATATACAACTTTAGTGCCATATTTTGAAGTAACGTCTTGCCACTAACTAAAAAAGATGTTTTGTCATCAGGAATAGGGAAATACGCACCCGGGGAAGGGTCATCAGTCAATCAGATGGCTGGAACCGCGGGCAAGAATAGACATTTCTCTTATGTGGAGAGGAAACAGGGAGCCTTTCCCTGTTGCCTCCCCACCTTCCCTCCCACCTCCAAAACCAACCAAACGCGTTCACCACCCACTCACACCTCCCAACTTACCTGCAGAACCGGAGCTTTGTACTCCGGTACCAATCCAACTTCCGATTCCAGCTGCTGCCATAAAAATGGAAAATGGACTTAGTCCCTTTGACCTATGATGGCGGACATCTTTTTTCAATTCTTTTTCCCCCTTGGGAGATTGGCTGCGCTAACACTGCAAATCTCTCAAGAGAAAACAAAATGTTGAACCCCGTATACACACTGGGGTGTGACGGCTTTCACCCCCTTGTCGGGCGGGCGGACATGGCTGGTAGGGGCCCACAGCCCTCACTGAGGCCCTCGCCAGTGGGCCGTTACCTTGTTCGCCTCTCCACCAAGGGGAAGAAAGCCAGAATGTTCATCTGTTAGACAACACTGAATTTGCACCATATATCCAAAAGCAAAAGATCTTGAAACACTTTGCCTTTTCTGTACGGTCTGTTGAATTTTTTAACTTAAGTCTCAAAGTTAAAACGTTTTTCTTTGCCTGTAGTTTCAGAACACCAATGCTCCAGGACCCCCGAGTATGGATGCACTATACAAGTGCCATAGACCAATCAATCAGCAGCTATTTTCTCTGAATTGTTATAGCCAGCATGTCTATATGCATGCTTGTTGTGTTTCAAGAATGTCTTAATGTATTAACGTGCCCATTGAAAAATCGTTAGTTTGAGATACATTTGATTTAAGAGATTAGGGCAAATGTAAGGCGTGGCGACCAGATTGTGAATACTTAAAAGGAGGTGAGAGCAATGCAGGTAGGCACAAGGAAGGAATGCTTTTGTTCAATGTTTCATCACACACATTTCAAGAAATTATGCAAAAAAAAAGCATTGATAACTACATTAAAATAAATTCTATTGTGTGTTTATATCACGCTTCATGCCGGATTCCAGCATTTAAGTGTGAGATGGGGTTTCAGACCCGTGCTTTTCAGTGTTTTTTTGTTGTTGCTTTCAACACAATCACGTTGCACATGAGCTATCTGCCCCGCTCTAAGAATCAATCCAAAAACGTGCAGAAAGTGTAAGCTGGCAAATGTCGGTTGCACAGTCCAATGAATGTTGCTGTCATCTGAATGATAACATTTCAAATGAAATATTGTCAATCTAGTAGTTCATTCAAGCCTTGTGGAGAAAACTCTGATTGCCTGGCATGCCTCTCATCATGATAGTACCATGTCTTTTTCCTTCATTGTTCATCTTTGAGGACATTGGGCCTCATTACGAGCTTGCCGGTTCGGATACAACGGTACCGGTAAGCTTGCTGGTAACGTGGTATCCGGACAGGCCAACTCCGAGCTGTGCTCGCGGGTGCCTTTCATTCTGCCAGGTCTGACCTGGTGGAATGAAAGGCACCCGCAAGCACAGCATGCCTGTAGCACATGCACTGTTATGAACAGTGCCGGTGCTACAGACATCCCCATTCACATTGAGCCCTATGGGGCTCAAATGTGAATGGGGATCACCCGATTCCGGTACCTGCGAAAGGGCAATTACCAGGTCCGGCGGGGCTGGAATTCCCCGGTAATTGCCCATTCGCAGGTGCTGGACTTTCTTGCAAGTTTGGAGGTAGCCTTGCCAGTGTTACCGGCAAGGCTACCTCCAACCTTGTAATGAGGCCCATAAACACATAATGATGAATCGACGAACAATCAATGGACAAGCTAGATTTACAGCACGTATGCAGAGTCCATTAATGCACAATGAATTGAAAATAAGACATATGTGCTTTAAAAAGAAACATGCATAAGAGAACTGTTAGGATTGAGAGTCCTTCAGGCAGCGCAGGGCAGGCAGATCTTGTTACTTTATTAAGTTACAACAAATAGGCACATACAATGACAGGACAAGTGTAGGAGCAGGGAGGAAGCCCACTGGCTCCCACCACCCAGGCTACATGGTTGCAACTGAAAAAGGGTGGAAAACTCACACAAGACAGCATTCCAACTCATCCAACATTCCACACATGACATCACTGTTAGGGAGAATTTTAACTTGCATGCTAATTCCCTTCAACCTTAGAAACCCCCAGTTCTTTTGCTGGACTAAGGACTTTTTAATTTTAACCCTGGAGTGAATGAGACCCTTTTCTCACTCATGTGTTTTTACCTGATTTGGATTTTGTGTTTTCACTGTTTTTGAAGTCTGGCAAACTCCATAGGCATCTGATTTTTATGTGGTGACACACAGCACCTTCAGTGCAGTGTCACTGAAAAATCCTTTGGATTCCTCAGACGGTTTAAATACCTTTTATTGTGTGAACTACACTTCCCAAGAATAGTAAAGTTACATTGACTTTACCTACCTTTTCTCTTTGTATGTCCAGCAGACACCATCTTATGTGGAGTGATGGTGGGTTACTTAGTAGCCACTTATCCTACTTTCCGATGTAACAATTTTATGTTACCCTCACTTCTTTAAATGGCTGGTGGCAGTGGTTTAATTTTTCCAACTATTGTACTTTATTACGTCAGACTGAACCCTGAGCTGAAGTACAGCACCCATGGGTGACCATTTTGTCAAAAGGCCCCTGACTTTTTCTTTCGCCATTTTCTGTGAGTTCTTTCTTGGATTTTACTCTATGAATTGAGACAGGTTTGAGCCCTTTGTTTGTCTTGCTTTTGGCGGGTTTCAGCCCTGAAGCCTGCCCCTGGCTCCAGTGTGTCTGAAAGGGGTCCAAAACTACTCTGTCCTTTTTCTCTAGGAGTGATTGAATGAAACTAGCCCTGATTGGCTGGCTGGCTGTCCTTTAAAGAAAGCCACCCTGCTGTGTGATTGACAGCCTATGATGTTCATGAATGGTAAAAACCTGCTTAAAAGGCGAGGGTTTTGGGACTACAGGCAGAGTCAACCACTGGAAGAACATCCGAAGAAAAAATCATGAACAAAGCTTGCTGCAACCTCCTGGACCTTCAATTGCCTGGTGAAGCCCTGCTGCTGTGCTGACCTCCTTTTTCACCTCGACAGAGAAGCTTCTCAGGAATGACTTCTCCCCTTGGGTTAGTTGGACCAACTAACCCTGAGACGAACTCCACTTGGCACTCTCTCCGAATTGCTGTGTCTCTTCATTGCTTCATGCAGAAGCTCAATACCTGGGGTCGGGGGACCAAAATCGAGTGCAACGTATGCCACAGATTGAATCCAGCCAAAAGATCCAGGAGCATCCTAAGGACCCTCCAGAAGCAGGACATCCCTCACCAGAGTCCCCTCACCAGAGTACAGGGCCAAGGGAGCACAGCAAGTCCAACTGGTGTCCAGTGAACCGAATTGGTGTTGTTTACTAGGTGCTGAAATCGCAAAGTGCTGCTGAAACGAAAAGACCCTGTACCTGCCGACGACCTTCCCAAGTACTGCTGCAGGAGCTCTCCAGACATCCTCCCTCTTGTCCCCACGAATGAGGCTCAGGAACCAGGGTCTGCTTGGTTGTAGCAAGACGGAATCCAGCTGGACCACATTTTCTTCAAACAAGAGGTACTGTTTGGGCTTGGGGGTTCTTATCTTCTTGCCTTTAGTCGTGCTGTCTTACTTCAGGCTGTCTCCTACTTACTTTCTGAGTTGATTTCAACTCCTTTTTTATAGGCTTAACAGCTTGTTGCCCTACACGTTATTTTTCTGAACTCTTTAACTTTTGTAACTTCTAAAGCGATTCTGCAATGACAAGGCCCGCATGGGAAAACATTTAAATCCTTTGAACGATTGTTTACAGTTCATCTTTTCCATGCATCGTGCATATATGTGTAATGGCGTCTTTGCATGTTAAGCTTGCAGAAAAAGGAAAAACAAATCCATTGTCGTGGATGTCTAAGCGCGCTGCTGTTAATTGCAGCAACTTAAAATGTTACAGGAGTGCATGCTTGCATTTTAATTTTATCACTACAGAAATAGTCTGCAATGTTAACGCTTTTCATTTATGCGGCTGAGAAATTGTTAAAAGTGAGGTGGCACACACATATATTATTACCAGCAGAAGTAATATCAAGAAGTGAAATTGTTGTATGCACAGTATTATTACAGAATGCTTTTTCAATATCTTGAAATGTACAATTTAAGTCACCCTTGCAAAGCAACGAGTGCACCCAGCAAAGTGTATTTTACCACTGAGTAGTGCTTTGGCAAGTATTTCATCAGTAGACACAATGCTTATTAGGTCTAGTAGATTAAGACAGCCTAGCGTGATGTGGTTGATGGCATGAAGGAGAGTTTTATACAATTTTATTTTCTTGTTTTTTTATAGCAGCAAGAAAAACAAAAAAAGCTACAACTCCAGGACATGCCTGGAATGTGGGTCTTCACTGTATGCTGTAAAAGACCATACACATTCCTGGGAGCAGGTAATGCATACCTGTTTGGAAACAGTACACATTCTGAGAGTTCCATAAAACACAACAAAATAGAAAAAAACAAACCCTTTTCACATGTAACAGGTTAGGCCAACGCAGTCTTAAGGTGAGCCTCACAGGTATCCTATAATGACTGTTATTTTAAAAGGCGAACTGAAGTGTGAGGTTTGAAAACACATGATTGGGAAACAGGGTCAGGATGGATTCTCCTCACTTAGAGTCTACAAATGTGTTTTACTCATGTAGTGCCAGGATATTGTAGGTTTCCAGGCAAAATATGCTCGCAAAAGATGCAGTTTCTTAAACATGTGTTTTCAAATCTCACACTTCAATTCGCCTTTGAAAATAACATCAGTAATTTTAGGAAACAACTAAAGCCAGATCTTTAGTAACAGCTTCTGATACAGATTTTCACAAAACACACTGAGGGGCAATTGTATGCATACATTTAGGAATTACGCTTGCACTGTGGGATACAGTTACCCCAACAACGATATCTAGATTCTGTTGCTAAGGATCACCATCCTCTCTTTTAATAGGGACACGTGCCCTGTCTCGTTCATATTTTTCTGTGTGCCCTCCCTATTTCTATAGGGAACACTCTTCCAGGTCTGAAATGAAACACTGGCTTTGATGTTTACTGGATGTAAACAATTTCTTTTCACGTTCTTAATGACGTGCTGGCAGAACAAGGAAATTAGCTGAAATGAGCTGTTGGAAGAAGCCAGACACCAGCGTGGTTTCACAGCTCTGTGAGCGATGTGTGAACAGTAAGGTTCTTTCCTCAAAATCGCTTCTGTACTCCCGGTCCAGTACAGTCTCTTGGAGGGAGCTGAAGGAGCGTCAGGGTGTTCTTGGCATTTTCGCCATTGATTGTGCCTGTTTTACAGCCGTGATTGGAGTGCTCCTTGATAATTTATTTGTTTGCATTTTTAAAGCGCTCACACAGCCCGGGTGCATCGAGGCGCTGTTACCGGAATATGTCTCTTAGTTGCGTATTCATAACCCGATTAATACCCAGAGGTTTCTAAGAGGGGACCCAGACATAGAACCTGTGTTGCTTTGTGTCGTCTTGTTTCCAATGCGAGCACGTTGCCACTGAGCTATCTGCCTCGGACAAGAATCTTGGAAACTTGACATCCTTGTCTATGTATCTGACATGTGGATTATGGCCCCTGGGACTAGGGGGGTGGGGGGATGATGTGGGGCCGACACCCATGAAGGTGTTTGGGACCAGTTGCCCCTTTGACCATTCGGCTGATTAGCCGAATAGAGGCCCGGGCCTTGGAGGCTGAAGCTCTCAGTGGCGGACTGGAGGTATATGCTTAGCACATTCATCTGTTTCGTGTGTGCCTGATACATTTTATGGAAAAAAAGGGGACATGGCAAGAGATATATTTTAAGGAGCCACAAAGATACCCCATTAGATAAAGAAATGACCACCATAATTTCCCACGGCTAAGGTGAGACAGAACCTGTAACTTGAATGATTACAAAGTTCTTCCCTCAGGTCACCCAGAAACCTTATAGTGAGGTTGTTAAATCTGTACAGATGGAGCCTCCCACTGGTGCTCAAGAGAAGATAGCTGATGAGGGTGTGCAAGAGCAAACGGTGGATGGGGCACAGGGCAGTACTGGGAAGCAAGGTAGCATATCTAAAGCTCCGGTTGACCTAACTAACAGTTCCCTTTTAAATGCCTGCCTTAGCCCCAAAGGGGGAATCCAGAGGTTGGACCCTATGGGATATCGGTTAAGTGCATCACCAAATGTATTATTCTCTGAAGATGGTGAAGAGCATAGATACTCTCATAGCAACTTAGGGCATACAAGGGATAGCATCCGCCCCTCTCTACCATTCTAAGGTGAAGACTCCCATCAACCAGAGGGGAGCTTTAGTGGCAGCTCCTTTCCAGATTTGAATTTGGTGCTCCATACCTTGGAGAGCTTATACAATAATGTAGGTCTAGAAACAAGAGCACAAACAGGGGCACCTATGGAGATGTGGCTTATGGTCAATTCCATTAATGATATGCTGGAAGCGAAAATGGGGGCTGCCACACTAGTGATCTACTTAGAGAACAGGGAAGGACAGCCATACCGATTTATTTATTTGGATTTATAAAGCGCCCAGCGCCCCGGAGGCATTGCGGTGCTGTTACAGTATATTTACTTAGATACATTCACTTAGATACAGTTATGTTCACTTAGATACAGTTTAAGACAGATACATACGAGGCAGAATTTCAGGTTCAAAGACAATGTTGTGGAGTTGTTCCATGGTCACAGAGGAACAGCCTTAGACATCCACAGGTATAATCTTAGTTGAATAGCTTGGTTTTTAGCACCTTTCTGAAAGCTATGAGAGAATCCTCGTTTCTTAGGCTAGGTGGGAGGGCGTTCCAGGCTTTTGGGGCTAGCACTTTGAAGCTGGTGCCACCGGCTTTAGTTCTGTTGAAGGCTGGGACTGAGAGTAAGTGAGAGTATTGGTCTCGTTTTGGTCTGTGAATGGGCACTTGATGTATTCTTTCAGCTAGGTAAGATGGAGCAGTCTGAGAAAGGCATCTGTGTGTAATTGTGAGCGCCTTGAATACTATGCGCTCTTTGATCGTTAGCCAATGGGCATTTTTTCTCGCCTGAGAGATGTGCTCTCTCTTAGCGATACGTTTTGCATAGTTTGCTGTTTGTTGATGTTATTGGCAGTTGTGCATTTTGAGACGATTTTTAGGGGATAGATGGGGTTTCACTGTGTTTATGATTTTTGTCGTGAGAGAAGCAGATGATGAGATGGCGCTGACTTATCTTTTCATTGATAAGGTGGAGTCAAGGTATACTCCAAGGGTTTTTACTTCAGTAGAGACTGTAATAACGGTGTTCTCAATACTGAAAGACCTGTATTTGTTGTCTAATAGTTTTAGGGACTCTTTGGGGCCTACTAGTAGGATTTCTGTTTTCTCCCCGTTTATACATAATCCGTTTGCTGCCATCCAGGCATGGATGCAAGCATATTTCTTCTGGAGAGTGTTGAGGTCTTGCTCATAGTCTCCTGTTAGCGGGAGAAGAATTTGTGTTTCATCAGCATAGTTGGTAAAGGCTATGCCGAACTCTTCTAGGTCGGTGAACAGGGGAAGAGTGAAGAGATTATACAGAGTGGGGGAAGTGCAGGATCCTTGTGGGACTCCACACCCTATGAGGGATGGAGTGGCTGATGCCTGATCGGAAAAGACCCTCATCGCTCGGCCCTCCAAGAAGAATGTGATCCAGGTGGTTGCTTCTTGGGAGAAGTGTGCAGTGTCCGAGAGGTGTTTACACAGGATCTTGTGGTCTACCAAGTCAAAGGCCAATGAGAGATCCAAGAGTAGGAGGAGTGAGGATTTACCTTTGTCTATAGCTTCAAGTAACTGGTTCTTTAGATCCAGCAGTGCTGATTCTGTGCCGTGACGAGGACGGAAGCCTGATTGTCTTTTGCCAAGGATGTTATTCACTTCCAGATAGGACCTAATGATCAAAGGGGCACTTCCAGAGAGCATTCCAGAGAGCATACGCTTGAGCCTGTGCTACCAGCAGCTCCTTTGAGAGGAATCAAGGCTGTCCCTCAACAAAAGAAATCTTCAGATGTAACTAGAAGTTCGGGTCCCATCAGGAATTGATCAAGCAAGCACTTACTTAATTTGTTGCAGTCAGCAAAGAGACGTTGGAAAGAGAACTGTAATGGTGATGGAAAGCACAAAGCCCTGACTTATATACCTATTAGTATTGACTCCGTGCCCTGTCCCTGGCATGATGTGAACTTGATTGTAAGCTGTGAGACAGCAAATTCTGATATTGTAATTATAGTAGGCAGCTGGAGGGTGTCCATACTGATTGCAGTCTATAAAAGGGGTGATGCAGGGGACCCCTCTAACTATAGGCTACTCGCCATGCTGGATTCTTGCTCCAAAAACTTCACAATGCTACTTTTGAAACAATTAAACACCTGGGAAGAAACCACTGGCCACTTGCATAGATGTTAAACCAGCTTTTGTAAGGCCCACAGTACTCTTTATAACAAATGTGTCATACATTATCTGCCTGCAGATACAATTGCCTGTAAACAAAGGATCTATATGTGCCTCATAGATTATTCGAGAACCTTCGATACAGTCTCTCAAGTGAAGCTAAGCCTCAAATTATCCCAGTGGGGCCTGGACCCTGCCCTAATACACTTTATTAAGACCTTGCATAGTGATATGGAGGTATCTGTTCAATTAACTCAGGAGGGTGTCTTATCCAGAAAAAATAAAAGCAGGTTTAAAACAGGGGTGTGCGCTTGCACCACTGTTGTACGACTTATATACATCAGACCCGGACACACATTTGATGGGAACTAGATCTTTTCCTCTAAGAATTGGCAATTAGCTAGTTCCTTGGATAATGTATGCTGACGATCTGATCCTTATGGATCGTACACCAATTGCCCTTCAACGGGGCATCAATGCACTGGGTGAATATGCTAGTATGAATAGTTTGATTATAAACTACTCGAAGACCAAGGTTTTGGTTCTGGGCAGTAAGCCAAAGCACTGGGATTCTTTTGCTTGGGTGCTTAATGGTGCAAAGTTAGGTATTGTTGATTGCTACACCTACTTAGGATTTCCCATTTGTTCTTTTCCGACTCTTGCATACTTAGGCGAGTACATTTCTGGACGCATACTGAAGAAGTGGCAATACATAGGATGATTTGTGGCTAGTTCGGGTGGTAACAATATAGAGGGGCTGTTTAAAATATACAAGACAAGTATTGTTCCTGCACTGACATATGGAGGCCGATTCATGGAATTAATTTGCACCGCGCAAGTGTGCGAAAGCGTGCAAATCGCAGCGCAAGCGCGAAAATCGCAGCACAAGCGTGCGAAAGCCGCACACATCGATTCATGGAAGTCCGTGCGTGTGTAAATCCTGGGATGTGCGCTAAAATCCTGCGTGGCGCACGCGGGCGCACACGTCATCAAACGGCATGCGCTGTGCGCACAGCGAAAGCGCACGTAGCGCGGAGCACACAACAAAAGTAGGCGGAACACGGGGCATAACATGTGGGATGGGGAACAACGCGTGAAAATCTGGGCGTTACGGGGGAAGTACAGGAGGCAAATGCACGGAACGCCCACACACACGCCTACAACACGTATTCATGGAATCGAACAGGGGAAGCGCGTGCGCTAAAAAAGACGCGCTAATTCGGAAACACATACGCCAGCAGGAAGCAGGCGTACGTGGCCCCGCGCAGCATAAAAGTGCGCGCAAACAACAAACAAGCTCAGACGCTACGATGAATATTCCTCGCAGCAGTGGTCGTGGGACACCGCAGGAGGAGGAGGATAGCCAGGCCCAGAATTTTTACACCCAGGACCAGCCTTTTTGGGATGCCTGATGACCAGGTGTATGGGAGGTACAGGTTCCCACCACACTTAATACTCGACCTGGTGAGTGAGTGGGAGGATGACTTCACATCACCCACCCTGTGCTCCCAAGCACTGAGCCCCTTGGAAAAGGTACTCAATGTATTGCACTTCGTGGCCACTGGTTCATTTTAGCAGACAAGTGCCATAGTGGGGGGGGGGTTGTCACAGGCCACACAGTCACGCTGCCTACACCAGGTGTTGGCCATCATGACTGCACGCTCTTCAGTCCGTAGGCACATATACATGTTCATAACACCTGCAGAAAGGCAGGCTGCCATCCAGGACTTTTACGGGGTGGCACACTTCCCCAAAGTGCTAGGTGCCATTGATTGCACCCCTGTGGCTCTACGTCCTCCCATGGCAACTGAGCATATCCATAGAAACCGCAAGCACTGGCATTCCATCAACGTGCAGGTAGTATGTGATGCCAAGGGAATCATCACCTCAGTATATGCCAACTATCCAGGGTCCACCCAGGACAGTTTCATTTTCAGAATGTCACTCCTAAACCGGGACCTAGAAGCTGGGCGGCATGGCGATACATGGCTGCTTGGTGAGAATAAATTCCTCTGCACATGCATGCATGTCAGATACTGAGTAATGTCACAACCCCACTAATGATACCCATCATCACCTCCCCAGGGGACAGTGCCTACCCTCTGAGCACCCACATGATGACACCAATTCGGAACCGCACCACACCACCCGAGGTAAGATACAACACAGCCCATATTGCAACCCGGGACATAGTGGAGCACACATTCGGAGTGTTCAAGTCATGCTTTCACTCCCTTGACCGCTCTGGTGGGCAGCTGCTATATGCGCCCTCAGTAGTCTGCAGGATCATAGTGGCAGCATGTGTCTTGCACAACGTTGCAACATGCCAGGGCCTGCGGGTGGACATGGTAGTGCCCCCACATCCCCAACCACATGCACAGCCGCTGCGCATGGGAGGGGAAAGGTCACGTGGTGAGGCAGCACGTACACAGCTGGTGGCTAATTACTTCACCTAAAATCACACCCCTGTGGAGTGCACACAGCCCTGGCACATACCAGCTGACAATCAACGATGATGACATAAGGGACAGTCAACTGTCACAACCATACCAGCCTGAGATTGGTCACCTGGAAGTGTTACATTGTGTGCATCCCTACCTACTGAAAGACAACCAATGCTGTGTCACAAAAAGGCACACATTTATGCTGCATGAATGACTACCCCCATGCAAAATACAACATGAAAATAGTGCCATGTCACACAACCCCTCCCAATCTCCGCTACCCAACACACCATGGCATGTCATGCAATGTGAAACCAAACAAATGAATGCACAACACATGACACAAGTGTCACAAAGTGCACTGTCCCAAATGGAAACAGGCCACAGACAATATGCTCCCAGTAATCAATAACAAACAGCACACATGAACAAATACTTACCAGCAACACAATAGAACAACACAGGATGAAACAGGGCCAAAATATGACAGTACAAAATCAAAGTAGTGCAAGTCTTACAACCTGAATAAGCCAGCACATCGACCCCTTCCAACTGCAGAGGGTTGCTATCAGGCAAATGTGTCAGCGTACTGCATACAACATGAACTGCATCTGCAAAGGAGACGGCCTTGTGAAGACATGAAGACGGTACCTGTGAATAAGGAGGAAGACATGGATGCACAAGCACATATCAATACACCATGCAGTGTTCAATACAACAACAATCCCCACTAGGGATGTCCACACAGTTCTGACCACAGACTGCCCACACAGCTCAAGGAAGCCCAATGTCACTGTGTAAGTCACTTTCACTTGCTCACACCCTTTGCAAGCCCATGGAAAGGGGAAGCAGGAGGGGTGTGTGTGTCAGGAACCCAAGCATCTAACCCAACACAGGACAAGCCTGCATGTGCCAAGCTGGAATAGACAGTGGATGCCCACGGGAGCCACACAAGGCAGCACACTGTAAAAAAACAAAAAAAAAGAAAAAAAAGAAAATGGCCATGTGTGGGCCGGGGGGTGGAGGGGAGGCCACCCAGGAGGTTTGAGGAAAAAAAATACCTCATGGCCTGCACGGCTACGCCAATGTGGGAGAACTGCTGTCGCCCTGGTATGGTCCTCTATGACAGCAAGCATGCAGGTGTGGAAGATCTCGTTCTGGGGGATGATAGTACGGAGATCCCCATGCAGCACCTCACGGGTTGCCTGCATTTTTGCATGCATGGCCTCGCGTGATGCCCGGATCTCCTCATGAGTTGCCTGCAGCTCAGCTGAGAGCAAACGTGTGAGCTGCTCCAGCTGCTGTTCTGCCCTAAAATTTCGGGAAGCCTCATGTTCAACCAGATTCTCCCTGAGGAAATGGAGTTCTAGCCTCACGGCTTCCCTGTGGCCCTGGGACTCTACAGATATGGCTTCACGCAGAGTCTCCAGTGCCGCCCGTCGGTTCCTGTTGGACGCCAACATGTCCTCCCTGTGTGATTGGCAAATGGACTCTGTTGCCTGCTGTTGGAGCTCCATCTGCCTTTCATGGGGGAGAATGGAAGTGGCCACCCTCTCCATTGCCTGAGCCATCATTTCAACCGATGCTCCCTGTTGCGCTGCTATACCGTGCATGGAGTTTTCCCATACAGTATTGCCTGGTGGCGCACGGCCACCACATCGGTGGGCACCACACCTTTTTGGGGCAAGGCGATCTGCACCTTGCTGTGCTGGCCTGAGGCTAAGGCTACAGGACTGCATTCCCCCTCTGATCTGCTGGCCCAGGAAAAGGATCAGATGTTGTGGAGTGTGACCCTGCATCCGTAACCGCCAAAGGCGGAGTTACCAACACTGACATCCCCATAGAGGGGTCTACCCCTGGTGCAGGTGGGTTGGACAGAACAGAATCCCTGCCAGAAACACTCACCTGCGACAGCACATAAGTCTCATCATCCGATTCAGCACCTGAATCATAGAGATCTGGAGAGGTGCACCCAGAGACACCCCTGGACAGTATGGTCTGCAGGAGGATTGGGTTTTCACCCACCACCACACCATGTCCTCCACTGGTGCCCGGTCGTGCTTGAGATTCCTCCTGGGTCTGCACCATCTCCTCCACCTCTACAGCATCAAGTGCATCATCACCTGTAAAAACATGAAAGACAACAAATGGAAACAGGCATGAGCACCATAGCACACACATAGGCCTGACAAGCCAGAAATCCAGTACATGAACAACACATGTCCCACATGACCATAACCTTGGCATGCACGCACTGTCAATGATTCGGAAGGGGAGGCAAAAAGCAGACACTGAGGACTCCAAGATGGAAAATGAACACATGTGCTGCTTGCTGGATAGCACTGTAATCACATATTAGCCTATGAGTGGCAAGGTCAATCCACATACATGGCACATGCCAGCACACAGATGGCACGTAGCATAGCCATGGTACATTTGACAAGTACAGCCATATGTCAGTGAATGAGTATTGTCACCCATCCATGTGAGATGGACATGATGAGATGAAAAATGCAAAATAGTGTGACAAAATATGCATGTGCCACACACTGCAACACATCCAGTGTGCAATAATACATTGATGGCAGGCAGATGGTACATCAATGGTTGGTCACTTCAACATGACAGAACACAACAGTCATGTTCAACATTCAAACAGGGCCCACAAATTAATGTGAGCAGGCCCTTACTCAATCAGCCTGAATGGTCAAATCATTCCCATAACAAGGTAATAAATGTGGGCCAATGTGGGTTGCAATCTATGACAGAAGCATGTCACATATGTGGCATTAGGGCAGAAAAATGCGTTGCAAAAATGGGAGGATTGAAACAATCAGGCTGAATGAACACTGAAAAATCAGAACAATGTTGTTGCAAGATGACAGTTCAAGGGCAACTGCAGTAATGTGGTGCTAATTGGCTACTGTGGTCAGAAGGGATACTGTCATACCCAAACACAAGGCTGGTGAATGGTTAGGAGGAAGCACATGGGTGACCCATACCACTCATGAGTACACACCCTCACCTGGCACTCAATCATTACACATCACCCAAGAAACATACACATGGATTACACACACTTGCATGGGCACTCACCGGACAATGCCTCATAATCTGGTAGGTCTCCCACGCCTTGGATCTGTTCCTCTGAGATGAAGGTTCCAGCAACAGACTCTCGTTCAGTGAGTTGGTCGTCCTCTGGTGGAGACCCACCGCCAGTCACCAGAGTAGAGGCATGATTGGAAGCCAGCTTGTTCTTTGCTCTGCATTTCAGGTCATTCCACCACTTGTAGCAATCATCAGCTGTGCGCCTCACAAATCCAAGGGCACTAATGTGGTCCGCGATGGTCTGCCAGTGGGCCCTACGTTGAGCAGGCGTAGTCTTACAGCCTGCAGTCACCAACATTTTGCGGCTATTTAGTGCAAGAGCACCCTTCTTATTCTTCTTCTTGTAAGGTGGTGCAGATCCTGAGTGGCTTACACCGCTCTGGTCAGTAGGGGCAGAAGCACAGGTGGACTGGGTACTAGAAGCCTGTAAAGGCAAATGACCATAGGTCTTGGTGCAGGCATTGGCTGCAGGGTGATTTCAGCCGGGCCAACATTGGTGTGATGGACCTGGACCGACACTGTCCCGGCTGGGAGACTCAGAGCTGGGGTGGATTGAGCTGCAGCTGCCCCTGCAGCCTCCCCACCCTGCCTACTTGGTGCAGCAGATGACATTGCTGCCCCATATCCACGTGGCCTGGTGACAGCAACTTTCACCGGCACACATGGCTTAGACTTGCTGACCTGGAAGTCAGCCTGGGAGTCATCCTGTGCCGGTTCAGGTTACAAAATGGGCCGGTCCAACAAGGGCTGAGCTGGGATGGTTTCAGCTATGTTTCCCGCAACCATTGGGGGGGCATAGGTTTTCCCGATTGGTCCTCCACACACGGGGCTCTAGGGGCACACTGCAAGTCCTAGCCACGTCCACTACCACGCCCACCAGGCCCACCTTTTGGAGGTCGGCCACCTTTGCCTCCCTTACTGCTTGGTCGCCTCCCAACCATGGCACTGATGTTGTTGTGCACATGGAGTTGCAGTAAACAATTGTCCTGGGCAATTGGGGTGAAAGGAGTAGGGTATTAGATGGAATTCGTACCCTACTGCTCTTACAAGGCTGGATGTGACCCCTGGGAGAAGATGATGGGTCACATAATCCACAGGCACCCCAAAATGTACACGTGCACGCAACCCCTGGTAGAAAAATGAACCCGCACTACGCTGTGGCACCCAGAAACACAAAAATAAGCGTACGCGTGTTACACGCAGCCTGGGGTACGCGACACACGGGGGCAACCACAGTTGGAAAATACGTGCGTGACTCACCGTCTGCCTTGAAAAAGAACATGAAAAAGACGCGCGTGTGCGCGTTGGCAACACCCCCGCCAAAAGAAGAAAAGAACGCAGTCTGAGGAAACAGGGAGTACGAACTGGAAAAGTTGTGAAGTAATCACGTGTGAACCGACAAGAGGTACAAGAAACACCCACTCGCTCTCCACGAAAAGCACGTACAAGAAAATAGCGTGATACTCGTATCTTTTAAGCCAGCCCACACGTGCAACGTCACTTATGTGCTTACGCGCTAAGGCCCTTTCCTCCAATAGCACGGGTGACGTGCAGTTTTCTCACGTGCTGAATCACAATGCACCCGTGTTGTGGGGAACACCCGCGTGCGTAATGTCACTTACGCGCTTACGCGCTAAGGGCCTTTCCTCAGATTTCACGCTGACGTGCACTTTTTTCACGTGCCATATCACTCTGTATCAAGCTGGCCATGCGAAAACACACGGAAGACCACTCTCCTGCCCAAAAGGCCATTTTACTGCCCCCAAGAGCCCCAAGCATGCTCCCACCAGACATCTGCTGCTGCCTGCCTGCTGCCCACGTGCCCTGCTATTTGGTGCCTGCACATCCGCCATCTGCAGGGGTCTAGTTGCTGTATCCACCCCTGCTGGAACAGAAGACTCCTGACTGGGATGCCCCAGGACCTAGTTGCCCACCCACGCTTGCCTCGGGGGTCACCATGTTGGGGCAAGCACCATCTGAGACCACTGGCGACCCCCAGCCAGAGAGGCAGAGGGCCACCAGCTTCAGTGAGAAGGAAGTTGGTGTCCTGGTGGAGCATGTCCTGGGGCATTACGATGCCCTCTTTGGAACATCATGTGCCAACAAGGAAGGATGGGAGAGGATCGGGGAGGACACAGTGGTTAGCATCAACGCGGAGGGGGTGGCAACCCGCGACATCAAGCAGGTCCGGAAGCGCTGGGAGGACTTCAGGTCCA
Source organism: Ambystoma mexicanum (assembly GCF_040938575.1). Classification (NCBI taxonomy): domain Eukaryota; kingdom Metazoa; phylum Chordata; class Amphibia; order Caudata; family Ambystomatidae; genus Ambystoma; species Ambystoma mexicanum. Next base: position 545,491,908 of record NC_090933.1, on the reverse strand, counting down.
GGACCCTCTACAAGGCCCGATGCCTCGCGGAGGGGGGCCGGGTCAGCATGAGCAACATCCAGATGAGGATCCTGGAACACGTAGGCCCAGCTCTCCACGCCCAGATCCTTTGGAGGCAGACCCATCTGGACTTGAGCGGTAAGTGGCCAAGCATTGCTGTGTGAGACAGGCCATGTTGCAGTGTGCTGGTAGTCTGATACTTGCCTGTATGTGTGACATAGGCCATGTATGGATGTGTGTGTGCAGGGACATCATGGTCATGCATGTGAGACCAGTAATGTGTGAACCACATGGATGGTGCATGTGTTCCACTGCAACATGGGGAGCTGTATGCGGAATGCACACATGGATGCATGCCAGTCTCTGTTCTTGGACATGGATGGGGGTTGAGGGATGGGTTCTGCTCTCATGTACATGTATGGTGCACATGTGTGTGTGTCTGAGAAGTGTGTGTGTGACTTTGAAACGCCATGGATGCATGACACATGTCTGTGATGATGTGTAGATTCACTCATGCAGTGCGGTTACAGGTGTATCCACTGTGTCTATCCACTGTGTCTGTGGTGTACAAGCCATGATAAATTACCCTCCGGTTATGTGTGTGCATTAGATCCGTGTGAGCCATGATGCATGTGAGTTTGAAGGCAACATTTTGGTTAAAAGAGGCCCTTGTACATGGATGCTGATGTTGATTGCAGGCGCTGTGCCTGTTTCTCCATGTGTGTTGCGTGCATTCACCCATGTATTGTGGAATGACAAGATGGAAGTGACATTTGATAGAGCCACTCATGTTTTATTGCTTACTGTCTAGGGGAATATTGTACTGTACCCTGATGCTTGTGTTCTATGTCTCCCTCTACGCAGCATCAAGTGAAAAAGAGGGTGGAGACGGTGCTGTGGAGCCAAGCGGCGGGGATGCCGCCAGCGGGCGGCGACGCAAGGCCCAGCCACCCTCCCAGGAATTTCCATCATCCGGGAGCGAGGGGCCTGGTGCCGTGTCTGCCACTATGGCTGTAGCGGAAGGGCCGGATGAGCCCCCACAGGGGCTTGCAATGGCGGAAGACGGTGTGGAGACATCCATGCTGGTGGTCTCCACAGAAGAGGAGGAGCCCGCTACTGAGCCGCACATGGGGCCTGGTGGGGGTAGTACCACTGGTGCAAGTGGTGCAGTCCAGGGCCAGGTCAGGAGGCAGCACAGGTAACCGCGGAGGGGCCTGTGCATGTCGCTGTCCTTGACCCTGTGACTGCACCACCATGCACCAGCAGGGATGCCCCATCCCAGGCCCGTCCACAGGTAGTGAGGAGTGCCACGTCATCTACCTCCCCACAACTGCAGACGAGGGGTCCCACGACCTTATGGGCTCTGTGCTGGTTGGTGTTGTGTTGCGCACGCGTGACATTAGTGATGACGTGCGTGCTTCCTGTGTGGAGCACGCACGCCATCACGAAGAGCAGCGTTGCGACGTGGCATTATTGGGAGGGGCCCTGGTCGGTGGGTTCCTACATGTGTCGCACTCTGGCGGACCTCTCCTCCTCTGTGGAGACTATGCGCCAGTCGTTCTCCCTGCCGTCTTCCAGCCCAGATTCCACCAGGGCCCCCTGTGGACCTGGCCTGACCAACACAGCCTGCTTGGTGGAGATCCCATCCCTGCCACAGTCGGGAGTCGGCGGTCCAGCAGGGGTGGACACCCCAACAACTGGAGACCAGCAGATGGAGGATGTGCAGGCATCATCGGACAGGGCACATGGACAGCAGCAACAGCAGCAGGCTCTAGGTGGGGGCAGGAGCCATCGACATCAGAGGGGCAGGCATCGCCAGAGGGCAGGAGGACCCTAGAATGGGTGTGTCTTCTGTGTGGCTGCGGTTGGGCCAGCATATAGATGCGGAGTGGCGGCGGGCGGAAAAGGCGCAGCTCACCATGGTCAGGGTGGAGTTCTCCATGCGTCGGGCATTGAGGCGGGCAGAGTGCCTCGAGGCAACTCGCAGGGAGTTGGAATAGGCCATGAGTGCATCCCTGCGAGACCTCGGGGCCACGGCAGAGTACCTCCTCTGGGACATTGACATGAAGTTCGATGATGCCCTGGCCCGGGACATCACAGAGTGAGCCGCAGGACTTGCCCACTGCCATTGTATATAGTTAGATAGTGTTAGGTTTCCTTTCTGTAATTATTTATTTTGGGGTGCTTGGACAATGCCCCACGCTTTTGTATATAGTTCTTCATTAGGTAGGGTTTTTTCTAGTTTTCAGCTGAAAGGTTGGGCTCATGGACCCTGGATTTGTACTTTGTAAATAGTTCAACACTGGATTTAACTTTTTATTTTTAATTTTATTTCCCATGGATCAATGGTTTTGTCTTGGTTTATCACTTTGGATTTCTTTTGCCGGACAGTCACTTTGAACCCATGTGCATTTGGATTGATTTTCGATTCTGCGTTCACTCATTTTCTTTTTATATTTTGGACATACAGCTTCATCATTTCCATTCCTGCGTGTTTCATTTCATTCCCTTGCTTTTGTTTTTAATACATTTTTATTTCCTACTTCAATGTGTGGTATTTTCTCTTTGGTTACATGCATGTCAGGATGTGTGTTTTCTCCATCTCATGCAAGCATTGTGTGGGTGTAACAGATCTTTGTTGATGTGCATACTTGCCATTTGTGATGTGTCATGTGATAGGGATTACATTGTGGGGTGGATGTGATACCTGGTTGTGTGTTTGGACTGGGGTGGTGTGGGGTGTGATGTGGGTGGCCATAAGGCCCATGATTGAGGATCGTCATGACGTGGGGGTGGGGGAACATGAGTCGGGGCCTGCTGGCAGGTGCCCCTCACTGCTGGGGGTTGGGGGGCGGCGGACATGAGTCGCGGCCTGCTGGCAGGTGCCCGTCAATGCTTGGTGGGTGGGAGTGCTGGGGGACATGAGTCAGGGCCTGCTGGGAGGTGCCCTTCACTGCTGGGTGTGTGGGGGTCCTGGGGGACATGACCCCACTGGATACACCTACCCCGCTCTGACAGCAAAATTGTGTGGGAAACTTTGCACGCACCCCCGAAATACACGTTCCCCGCTCGCACAGGCCCGATCGCGTGTGAATCTTCCTGAGCACCCCAGTGATACACGTACCCCGCTCGCACAGGGCCAATCGTGTGTGAAACTCCCCGCACACCCCAGTAATACAGTACCCCGCTCGCACAGGCCCAATCGCATGTGAAACTCCCCGCGCACCCCAGTAATACACGTACCCCGCTTGCACAGGCCCAATCACGTGTGGAACTCCCCGCGCACCCCAGTAATACACGTACCCCGCTCGCACAGGCCCAACCGCGTGTGAAACTCCCAGCGCACCCCAGTAATACACGTACCCCGCTCGCACAGGCCCAATCGCACATGAAACTTCCCGTGCACCCCCGAAATACACATACCCCACTCGCACAGGGCCAATCGCGTGTGAAACTTTCTGCGCACCCCCAAAATACACGTACCCCACTTGCACAAGGCCAATCGCGTGTGAAACTTTCTGCGCACCCCCGAAATACACGTACCCCGCTCGCACAGGCCCAATCACGTGTGAAGCTTCCCACGTACCCCCGAAATACACGTACCCCGCTCGCCCAGGATCAATCACGTGTGGAACTTCCCACGTACCCCCGAAATACACGTACCCCACTCACACAGGCCCAATCTCGCAGGGGTGTGCGTGTATTCGGAGGGGTGCGCGGGGAGTTTTGCAGGCATTTTCGTGGTTGGGGGCCTGTATGCTGGTCCACTGGCCTGTGCGCCATGTACGGGATTTGTGCGTTGTGCATGGTGCACAGGGAGGGGTTGGGGCGTAACTGGCGCTGCTGCAGGGTCGCTGCACCACTCTGCACCACGGCTGGTAATGGATGTTAAAATCCATGAATACGCTGTGCGCTGAAAGGGATTTTGGCCCACGCGGCTGGTGCAGACTGTCGCACGGGCACACTGTGCGACAGCCGCGTGCGCCACTTGTGCACTGAATTCTATGAATTATCCCCATGGTCTTGAACTACTATCAGAGGTTCATGTGGATTGGTTAAACAGGTTTGATGGGAATCTATTAAGATCGATTCTAAAAGTACCCAATGCTATGTCGGTTGAGGCCTTGCGATTTGAGTTGGGAGTGCACCCGCTTTGTGCTCACTGGCTGCTCAATAGATGCAAGCTTTACTGTGCATTAAGGTTGAGCCCCACGGATAACAACAAGATAATGGTCCTGGTGGCGGCGAGCCTATGTATAGAACCTGCAAACTCTTTCCTTCACTTGCTGTCAAAAACAGCCCAGGTCTATTGTGATAGCATCATCTTCCCACTATCTCAGCTTCCTGATATGCCAGATTACCTAAATGGATTTAAGACGAAAACCTGGGAGTGGGATAGCATAGCTCTCAACTCACACGCTTTTGGCGGGTGTTACCCGCCTTGTAAAGGGCTGACTCACCCGCCAAGCCTCCTGCATGCCCATTCATTCCAATGGGCGTCTCACCCGCCAAAAACAAAATTGGGTGATTTCACCCGCCTTTGCAACAGAAATGGTTGAGAGCTATGGGATAGAGCCGACTCTATCAAGAAATGAACCACTAAAAGGAGATATCAGGAATACACGCACAGGCATGTACCATAGATGGGCCTCGTTCTTATCTCCCCAAGCCCTGTATGGTAAAGATGAAATAATTTATGATATATCTTCCTCTAAATTTCCTACTCATATATGAATATACTGGGAGTTTGAGTGGTGTCCAATAGGCTGATAGATTATGTCGTTTGTGTTTGAAACACGTGGAAACTAGCCCTCATGTCTTGACACAATGCAGTGTTTTAGAATTGAAGTATCGTAAGGCCTATGCTGGTTTTGTGACAAAATTCGATAGTATATATACTGATCAATTTTGGAGTAACATATATAGTGATAATTCGCTTGTCATTAGTGGTGCTGGGTTTTTATGTACGGAAGGAGGCTGTGAAGTGATTGCTGATAGGTGAACTATAGACAGCAGAAGTAAAGTAGAGCGGGAATTGCATATATTCATTCGAATGTGTGTACTGCTTGTTCGCTGACCAACGGGCTTCATGTAAAAGTTTTTAAAATGTTATTATGTGTAAGAATTTTAGGTTATGACTGTAATATGATAACTGTGGAAACATGGAAATGTTATTTTCTTCTTTTAATATTTTGATAAAAGTTTGTCCTTAAGGTTCATGTTAACCAAAATGCACAATAAAAAAAATATATTGTAATTATTGGCACACAGAATGAAGGGAATGGGGGGGCATTACAAATATGCAAAGGGCGAAAGGAAAAAAAAAGAAGAAAAACTAAAAGGAATAAGATGATCACTTAGTTCTTCAACAGGAGGAACTCCCCTTTGTGAGACTTACTGGAGGAAAATTCAGAGGAATTACTGTGTGAAAGAGTCTGTAGAAGCTGATGCTGTTAGGAATATGGGGGATGAACACATGAAGGAGGATGCAGTGATACCAAATATAGTAGCTGGCCTTATAATATAGTCATGGGACGACTGTGGGTGGTAGATCAAAGGGTGTCCTTAGGAAGGATGAGTCCAAGTAATCCGTGGTAGCACGCATTGTGACAGTTGCTGGGGCTCCCAGACCAGACATGGGACTTGGGCATGACTGTAAAGCTTTAGAGTAAAAGCATGTCCACGAAAGGAAGGATGCACATACACAAATGTTGGTATCATCTATTGCGGAAGGCACAGGCCCACTGAGATTAGACCTGGGGCATGGCTATGATGGCATTAGCTTTGAGGGGAAAAGGGCAGGAGAATGCCCCAATTCTGTTTCTGGGGGCCATGATGACATTAAGGTTGTGCCTAAGGCTGTGCATTTCGAGTCCATTTCCAGGGAGGAGTCGGATATTTCCCTGAATAGGTCTCAGATACCTATGCCATAAAAGGCGACCCTCTGGTTTATCAAAAGTAACTCCTCAAACATTAAATGTATAGATCTTTATGATGAAAATGATATGGGGAGATGTAATGTGCACTTTCATTCACAATTAATTTGTGATTTAGCCCTTGCGGCATATTTAGACTGTTTACAAAAAGGATTTGAAATATACTAACCAAGAATAGGGATGAAGATGGGAATAGATTTCTATAAAGACTGAGGTCCACCTGGGGAACATGAGCTACCCTTGAAATTTAAAATATATGTGGGGGCTAGAGGATGTGTTTTGTTTGCTAGCAGCTGGGAGATGGGTAAGGACTGGTCATGGCTTCCGTCGGTACTGGTACCCTCTACACAGCAATGACCAGTTTTCTAATATTCATAAAATGATGATGCTTTGCTGGAGCACAAGAGGATTTAATGGCTTCCTCAATCAAATATAAAATATATTTTCCAATAAATATAAAGTCCTAATGTTTCAGGAAACGTAGCTAGTAGAAGCTCTGGCTATAGATGGGTATGGGATCGAGACACATAATGCCAATAAGGGCAGAGTAGGGTGCCCTTTTGGAGGCCTTTTTATCACTGTTTTGAATGTGCCTCAGTGATCGCTTATGCGTGTAACATCAGCAGATTATTTTCTGATAGAGAACTTAAAGATGGGGAAAGGGCACTCTGCAGTGGACATCTTGCTGATAAATGTATATCTCAACCCTTTGATTGAAGATATCACATAAACCATTATAGCTCTGGAGGGAGAATTGTCTAAATGGCTAACACTCAGGCCTTATTCATTTGTGGCTATTGGGAACACATACATGTCTTCTTTCCCGGCTCCTGGAACTCTTTAGTGAGCTTGACAATACTACAAGTACTAATATTGTAAAAGGGAGGAGGGTAATGCCAAAAAGGATGTCAGGGGAAAGATATGGGGAGATTTTATGGCTAGGTGGAATATGTTTTCTGTCAATTAGCTTTTTGAAGACAAGTAGGGTCACCTCCCTACTTTGTTTGTGTCCACCCCCTCTAAAACGCTTGATAATATTTCCATTTTGGGGTTGGGAAAAAGTGATATCTTGGACTTTCATGTAAGGAAACCCCGGAATAGTGATCATGCACAACTTGCCATAAGTCTCCAGTTTGAAGGAGCACTTAAAAAGGTATATAAATCAGAATACAACAATGCAGTTGTTAATAATGCAGGGACTCCCATAAGCCTATGCAGTATGATTCAAAAAATGTGAAATCATATATTAAGGAATGCATGCTCTCTTGGTCGTTGACGACAAGGATGAGGTATTGCAAACCAGAGTTCTTTAAGACTGTGTGAATTGACATTTTAAAACTAGATGTATAAAGCAGTGGGAAAAGAGGCTGGTCTGTACAAAAACGTATGACATATTTGATAATTTAGTTAGTGAAAGGAAAGAAGAGACCTGAAGTACGGGCAGTGAAAAAGGCTGTACATCTGTTGTATCAGGAAAAAGGTAGACTCTTAAAACAAAAATCAACAAACCCATAAGAACTGGTATAAAGCATGTAAAATGTATTCTTATATTGAACTTAATCAGAAATTTCTGAAATGTATTGTGATGAAATATGTGAGAGCACTTTGACATCTGTTAAATGACACAAGTAAACACAGGCACATATACAGTCTAATACTGTAGCAGATGCAATGTGGGTCAGTCACTTTTCTAAGTTTATTGGAGGCACTCAGCAGAATGTTGAAAGAAATAATTTAAGATGATACAGAATGTGCTATAAAACGATGGAATAGCTCACAAGCCTTTGATCCTGACAGCATTCCTAACACACTTTTAAAAGATGATTGCAATCTGTGTGCAAATATTATGTGTTCCCTTTAATTTAATCAGATTGCCGTCAAATTAATTGTTACAAATTCCTGGTCTGAAGGTACAATTGTACCTATGTTCAAAAGGGGTGAATGCACCTCTCCTCTGAGTGATAGGCCTATCATTCTTCAACACGTTCAACAATGTTCAACATCATTAAAGAGATGAGAAAGCCACCAGGCTGCGATAACACCCCGACCCCCTCAGAGAAACTATGCAACGACCTGGCAGACCACTTCAAGAAAAAAATCAATGACATCCGACAAATCATACAAAAAAGACCAACCAACCACAACACAAAACCAAACTCCAAAACTTTCCTGAAATATCAGCAGAGACATTCGCTATGTTGGTAAAACACAGCAAAAAAGCAGGATCACCCATGGATCCCTGTCCCCCAGACATATACAAATCAATCCTCGCACAAGGAACGCCAGCAGACTATTACAGAAACCTTCTAAATCTATCACTAGCAACAGGAACTGTACCAAGAACCTTCAAATCAGCATATATCAAACCATGTTTAAAAAACACAAGTGGTGACATGGAAGACCTCTCCAACTACAGGCCAATTTCAAACATTCCCTACCCAGCAAAACTCATTTAAACCTATGTATACAAACTAACCCAAGAACACGTAGAAAAACACCACCTGCTAGACCAAGCTCAAGTCAGTTTCAGACCCGCAGAGGAACAGAAACAGCACTACTATCCATCTGGGACGACTTAAAATCTAACGCAGACTCAAACACAACCTCCGCCCTTATTCTGCTCAACCTCTCTGCATCCTTTGACACAGTTAGCCATGACCCCTAACCAATAGACTAGAAGACATAGGCATGACAGACACAGTACTACTCTGGACTAAATCATTCTTAGCAGACATAACAGAAACCATATGGATTAAACCCTTCAAATCCACCCCACGAGTTAACGACTGTGGAGTGCCACAAGGATCCTCACTATCACCACTGTACTTCAACATCTACCAGACTCCATTTATTAGAATCTTCAAAAAATACAACATTACGTGCTACAACTATGCAGATGATACTCAAATCATCTACAAAATCGAAAACACGCAAGCCGATCACTCAACCCTAATTGAGTGTCTAAAAGAAGTCTTCAACTGGATAAATGCCAGCACTCTGAAAATCAACCCAGGAAAGACAGAAATCATGATCATATCCAAAAATCAAGAGAACGAAACCGCCATCCCGTGGCCAATGGAAATGGGAACCGCACCATCACCATCTAAGGTAGTAAAAAATCTGGGAGTCCTGATGAACAACACCCTAACCTTAGAACCATAAATAAATGCAATCAACAAGAAATGCTTTTTCCTCCATCACATGGCAAGAAGAATCCTACCTTTCCTCTCCTTCACATACAAAACCCTCACAATCGTTGCCCTCATCATATCAAGAATCGACTAGGCAAACAGCCTCTACCTCGGAATGCCAGAATACCTCCTGAAGAAACTACAACAGATCCAAAATACAGCAGCCAGACTACTCTTCAAAACTATCCAGAAGAGACCACATCACTCCTGCCCTAAAAACACTAGAATGGCTCCCAGTAAAAACATTGCATCACCTTCAAAACAATGTGCATAACACAAAGGGAAAACAGTGGACAAGGTGCAGAATTCCTACAAAAGAAAATAACATTATACAAGCCAACAAGACTACTCAGGTCAAGCAACAAAATCCGCCTGGAACAAAAACAAAACCATACCTTAAGAAAAAACTTGGAGGCACCTCCTTCTCCCACTTAGCCACAAATACCTGGAACAACATCCCAAAAGAAATAAGAAACACCAAAGATCACCTACAATTCAGAAAATTACTAAAAACCTGGCTCTTCAACACCACAGACCCAAACTGAAAACTGAAACAACAAAAAGGAAAAAGGATGACTAAACTTAAGAGAACACTGACAACACCCTGAACCGACCAAGAAAGTCCCACCACAAATAGACAGGTAACACCAAGTCAAATAGAACACAAGCGACACCCATTAGGACAGAATCAGCACACCCAGCCAATCTCGGCCAACTTCCTCAGTCACCCCATTATTGCTACCAGGTAACACACTGTTATAGAGTTATCTGAATGTTATCTGAATGTTAGCAATCAGCACACTCAAATTGATTTGTGGACATTAGCATGTACACTGGCCATATGAGTGGAAAAGGAAGGCAGGTACGCTTTTTGAAGGAAGTTGATGAAAGTGGAGGCCAGATGGGAAAGGGACTGTGAGTACCAGACAATCCCAGATCAGGACAGAGGCACAGAAATGCTCCCACACCCATCTGGGGAGATTACACAAACCCAGCGACTCACTTCGAGACTGAAATGACAACTACCCTATCCACTAACAATGTTCCCCTCTGCATACACCTCTCAGACTCTAAACCAAACACAACCACAAACCTACAGCACAACAAACCGCACAAACTTCACTACAATGCAACACCAAAACAATACACACATAGAATAACACAACAGGACACAATGACTACCAGCCGCAAACACCCATTGAGTGTTTGCGGCCGGGAGAACATCCCTGTTCTCTTGCTCTTTTCCAGCTTCCTTCCACTAACTCATCCTCCCTTTTTCCCCTCTTTCAAAGCCACCAGAGCCCCAGGGGACCACTCCGGTGGTGATGGTGCACGATACAAATATCCTTTATCATTAACATTAACATTAACATACATTCTCTAAAATACTAGCAGTCCTCGTAATCAATGATCTCACAAAATGGTCCTTCAATTGGTTGAGCATTTTTCAGACAGGATTCCAAAAAGGGGTAGGAACGCTAGTGAGTGGACTTCTCCTAGCCTTTTTTATGTCCCTCATACAGTGTAGGAAAACTGACTTTTTTATATATTGCCAGCCTTGATTTATCATCAGCTTTTGACAGGGTGGAGAGGGAGCAATAGAGGAACTAACATACAAATTGGAACATCTATCACATTCTACTTAAGATACTGATCTTGTTTCATAGCAATACCACTGTTTGTGTATGCCTCAATGCTAAGGCGATCTTTCTGGGCCCATTAGGCAGGACAGGAGCATGCGACAGAGCTGCATGCTCATCCCAACCCTCTTCAATCTGTACCTGTCTGATCTATGGAGTGCTAAGTTGTCATCCTGTATGTTGCCCCTTAGGTTGGGGACTTTATTCATGGGATGTATTGCCTATGTAGACGACATTATCCTCCTGGACTATACCCAACGAGAGTTACAGTGCTAATTGAAGGGGATTGTGGACAATGGCCATTTAATGAATCCAGAGAAATCAAGAATTTTGTTCATTAGCAAAAAGAGGAAGTGTAGAACAATAGCGAGTTTGCTGAATGGAAGGGTGACCGTTAAGATTATGCAATTTATCTATTTGGGCTTCTTAATATCGTGCCAGTCAAAAGAAACACAGATCATGAAGAAAATGGAGACAAAGATCTCAACACTTGTTTCTCTTCTGAATATAATAAAGAAAAAGAAATGTGCATATTCCTTAGTAGCGTTGATTGAGTTTTATCGAGATAAGATCACTTCAACTGTATTATATGAAATTGAACAACTGCACTTTAAAAAAGGAAATAGTTTGATCGTCAGGAAGGCAACATTTCTCGAGAGGTTTGGGACTTATTGCCTCCTTTCTGGTTAGTATAATTCAACTGGAGCTTTTCCTTCAATCGTGGTGGGCTCACTACAAGTGTCGTGGTCTCTGTTTTTAAATCAGGGAGGGCACTGAAGGCACTTTGTACAGTGAATTGAAGAAACTAATGCTAAAGGAGATTATACCTCCATTACTAGAACTGAAAGCAGAATACAAAGCATATTTGATAGAAGCTAATATCCTGAGTGCTACAACAATAGGCAGAATTAAAATAGGAATGAGGACTTGGGACAGGATCTCTGATGAATCAGATCTTCAAAGAGTATCCCTGTCCAAACATGTGATGACTCAGTATAGTAACTGTAAAGTCCTGAGAACTTACATAGTTAAATTTCCATCAGAGAAAATGTGTGCTGAATAAATTAGGTTTCATTTAAATTGTTTACACACATTGGCCCTCATTACGACCCTGGCGGAAATCGAAAAACGATGGCGGAAATGCAAGACCGCCATCGAATAGCGCTCGGTGCGATTATGACCCGTCACCGCAAAGTACGAAGCCATTAGCGACACCGTAGTGAACGCCAACGCTAACTGCACCAAGTACGCGCGCGCGCGCCATGCCAAACCGCAAAAACCACCATGGTGCAAGGGTACGCCAATTCCGACCCTAGCGGACATGTACCTAACGCCATCAAGCATGGCGGAATGTACCATACCGCCATGGTGAGAAGTACGGCATCGCGAATCAACCGTAAACGGCCCCACTGAGTGCCTGTACACCGCTCCCTGCCCACAAAGTACAACTCCCCGTAGGTGCAATGAAGTCACAATGCAACCAGTGAAATGCACAAGACACCCATGCATGCCAACGAACAAAAGAAACACAACAGGGGCCAATGGGAGCTGCAGGGCACAGATGGCACGAATACAGAAGCCATTCCAATGGACATGACCACAGTCCCCCACCAAGAAACGCACGCAAACACAGGCACCTGTGACCAGCAACATTCCGAAAATCACATCATTCAACCAGTCCACCTGGCTGACCGACATCTGTTACACAAAACCCAATCCCCCGCCCCTGAGCATGACATCATTCAAACAGTCATATTGGCAGCCCTCATCCCTGACCTCACTGGGCTTCGTAGGCAAACGCGCCCAGCACAGTACCACGCAACTATACTCCGAAGCTGGAACCCAATGCAGATCTCCTCACAATACACCGCTCCCCAAATAGGCATATGCCACATCACTTGCAAAGAAGAACGCTACACGGGCCAAATCAGAATAGAAATTTAATGCACAACAAAATCACCAAGCCCATACAGCCATTAGGCCATGAACTCCAAAACACATTTCACCATTGTGGGCTGCATCCGCAAGAAATGACCAGCCACTACTTGTGTGACGCCCTGTTCCCTCATGGTACACAGAGCCACATTCACGTACGAAAAGGCAACATGGAAGCGCACAGAACCGCAGGGCCGTCCCAATGGGGAGGCACTAGTCCAGCTGAAAGGCCGAAATGTTGCTCCGAGCCACCAGTACTGCGTAAGGGCATGTGGCCCATTGGCGATCGTCCCATAAGATCGTAATGCTGCTCCACTGATTAACACGAAGCAGCAGGTGTCGGGAGTAAAACCCATCGGCAGGAGTGGCATACAGATGGCAGTGGCAAAAGGGGAGGAGATACCTGTCAACCATAAGAAAAGAAAAAGAACAGAATGGCCATCAGAACTACATTCGAACAGCTCACTTCAATGATCACACTAAATCCACAGCCATATGCATGCTAGCCCACTCCAAAGGATCATCACCACCCCAAAACCACTTGCGACTCATAACTATCTATATCGAGGTGGAAACACCATCACACACGAGTGTACCTGTGCATGCGTCTGTGAAAACACAATCCATCAGATGGGAATGGTAACCTGCATGGACACAAGTGTCTGAGGGCGCGTCGAGACAGGGAGGGCTCAACAAGGCCAGATAGACAATGGTCCCACTATGGCAGCCCTGCATCACATAGCGCAAGGGAGGCGGATAGATCCCAAGAAGCCCTGCACATGGCAAACTCTGTATCAAATCACCTGCCCATGCATCCATGCATCATTCCCTCATCCCGGTATGAAAACGCCTGAATATTTACTCACATGACATTAGAAATATCCATTGAGTCTGTGCGTCATGCAGCCTGCAAAATCCACTGTGCCCCAGCCCGTAATTCCAGTGTAGTGAAGCAACATGTATTTGGGAACGTCCGGACTCATCGGCCACTTCGCTATTGCGCATCCCAAACTATTCATGTCAATCATTGCATCCTCGCCATGGCCCCTGTCCCAAGGACATTGAACAATAGAACGTTATATTTGCAGTCAGACCTGTGGGCATCTCCTCGCCGCTAGCTGATAACCGAAAGCGCCGGCCTTCGAATTCCTCATTTGCAACATCACGTCGAAGAGGCATCTGTGGCCGCTTGAAATCACAAATCAAACCATCTAGTGCGGCTGTGTGTGAAAATGGCAACTGCCTACACCCACAAATGGGACGCCCCGCCCGTCGGTGCAACTCGGTACAGTGATGCATGAGGGCCCACCGTTACCAGAGTACCACGTTCCACTGACCCTTCACAAGTCTGTCCGCGACTGCACTGATAGTATGTGAAACAATGGGACCACAGCAGAATGAACATGTCAACCAATGTTACACGGCCATCGGGTACAAATACATGATTGCAATAGCAAGATGCCATTCCCCGAATTGCAGCGTTGTGCGCGGGACGTGCTCGGCCAAAGGGGAGAGCAGTCTGCACAGGTGGAATGAATCACCACAGGTGGAGGCCATACAGCCTGAAAACACATAAATTGCACACCCAGTCTCCTCCCACACCCACACCGAAATGCTACCGGCAGGACTCGCGATGTTGGCCCTGGGGGACCTGATAGCACTGCAAGTACTCCAACTCCAAGAAGAAGACGAACACCAACTACAACCGGCCGCACGGAGGAGACGCAGGAGGAGGAGGAGGGCAAGGCAGGGCCAGCAAGGGCCGCCAGCACAGCCACTACCACCACGCAGGCAGCCCGCAATCCCACGCCTCCGAGCACATCCGTTCAACCTCACTGATGAGCAGATCCACACCCTCTACCGTTTGGACCAGGACACCATAGCCGCCATTGTGGCCATGACACAGGCTGACCTTGTCAGCATGATAGATAGCCCAACCGCCATCCCACCCCTACTGAAGGTGGTGTCTGTACTCCACTTCCTGGCCACAGGCACCTACCAGCACACAGTCGGACAGTTGCATGGCATTTCTCAGCCACTGTTCTCACGGACACTATTGCAAGTGCTCGATGCCCTCCTGCAGCACGCAGACGACTACATCTCCCTACCACGCTCGGAGCAGGAAATTACCAACACAAAAGTGGGATTCCATGCACTTGGCGGCATACCGGGTTGCATTGGTGCCATCGACTGCACCCATGTGGAATTGGTCGTCCCACATGCCATGGAGGCCCAGTACCGCAACCGAAAACAATTTCATTCTCTGAATGTACAAATGGTGTGTGACTCCAACAGGATCATTACACATTGTTGTGCCCGATTCCCTGGATCAACCCATGATTCTATGGTCTTGAGGAACTCTACAATACCACGCTACATGGAGCGACACGCAGGGAACAGATCCTGGCTACTCGGTGAGTCTCATTACATGCATGATAATGTGGGGTATGTGATTCGGCAATGACCTGGCAGGAAGGGGGGGGGGGGCGTACGTAGCAATGGCATTCCACATCATACGTTTCTCGTCCACATACAGGTGATGCTGGATATCCACTGAAGAGATGGCTCCTCACACCAGTCCGGAACCCACGGGACCAGCATGAGGAGGACTACAACCATGCCCACTCACGTACCCGTGTAGTCATAGAACAGGCATTCGGCCTACTGAAGGCTCGTTTCCGCTGCCTCAGCAGGTCTGGCGGGGCACTCCTGTACCGCCATGAGAAGGTTGCAAAGATGGTCATGGCATGTGTCATGCTCCACAACATGTGCGTACGTAGAAATGTGCCCATGCCCCCTGACGCAGAACTGCATGCACCTGAAGATGATCAGGATGAGGGTGGGGATGTGGCAGCACCTCAAGGAGTCGGCGAGGCACAGGAGGCCCGTGAAATTCGTCAGCATCTCATTGATGTATGCTTCTAGCACTCACGCCTGGTGGCTGATACATGGACACGGGACTCGTGGCACTGTGTGTGTCTGGGACATGCACAGTATGGACTGTACGCCTATGATGGCCTAGTACACAAAGATCATTGTCCACACATCTCATTGGTTGGTCGTGCATTGTTTATGGCATATGTGATATCATGTTGAACACCCTATCGACCCGCCACCCAAGTGAGCCCAACACACCCCCTCCACCCTCCTACCTCCCCCCCGAACACCAGTGTCCAAAGATGCTCATTGTCAGTGGGCAGTCGCTATTGCAAGCCCCCTCTGCGGGTATCAGGGGCACCCCTGCCTGTGGAGCGCAGGTTCCTCCCAGATCTACGTTGGGGGCTGCCCTGGACGGAACTTGCAACGGATGATGTCTCTGCCTGCTCACGTCCATGCATGTCCCTAAGGGTTTGTGAGAGCTCAGTGAGCACACGGCGCACTGCGGCAAGTTCGGCACATACGTCTTTGGACGTCGCATGCAGTTCCCCCCTCAGGCTCTCGGTGCTTCTCTCCATTTGGACTCTCAGGCTCTCGGTGCTACTCTCCATTTGGACTCTCAGGCTCTCGGTGCTACTCTCCATTTGTGCCCTAAGTGTCTCAGTTGATGTTTCTATGTCTGCCTTAGTGCCCCCACATTCATCGGCATGGTCCTTGAGGAGCGTGGCCAGTTGCTGCTGTTGCACGATTAACTGGTCGAGGGACTGTTGCCTCTGCTGGGCCATGGCCATTTGCGGGGGTGTCACAGAGGGGCTGTTGTCCTCATGTTGCCTTGCCACAGGGCTTGTGGGGGATGGCCGGTCGTCGTCTTGTGGGTGCCCCTGCGTGGTATCCTCATGTTGTACGGGATCGGACAGACAGGGGGATTGGGAGAGGTCATGGATGGATCTGACTTCGACATCCCCGTCTTCTGTGTCGGAGCATGCTGCCATCAATGGGGTGTCACCTATGGTGCTGCTGCCACCGGAGCCAGTGCCTTCTGTGGCATCCGTTGGGGGGACCTGTGGTGGTGGTGGTGTGGGCATGCTGGCTGCTGGGGTGCCTGTTGATGTTCCCTCCTCTGTGCTGCCACCTGATTTGTGCTGCTGCCATGTCTTGATGCGTGCAGCTGAGGTGGAGGGTCTTTGGCCGTTGGTCTTGGCCCTCTTTGCAGGTGTGCTGGTAGGGGTGTCCTGGAGCTCGTCGTTTGGATCGGACCCTGTGGTGGAGTAAAGGAGGGCGAGGGTTATTGATGGGTCTGTGGGAATTGGAATGGCATTGTATCACATGCATTGGGGTGGTAGCTGAGGGTGATTTGGGTCGGGGCCTTGGAGGTGGTTTCATTTGTGTGTGGAGTGAGGGTGCAGTTGTGTGGCAGCCTGCAGTTAGGGTGTGCCTGCTGCACGTGTAGTGCGTGTATTAGGGGTTTTTAATTATTTATGTATTTATGGTGGGTTTTAACGTGCGCTATCAGGCCGATGTGTGTGGACGTTCTCCTGGACATGTGTTTCTGTTGCACTATGTGGACGCATGGTACTTCACATGATTGGACATTGTGGATTTGGCATTGTTTTGTTAGGGCCACCTACCTGAATCTTCGGATGTCTGCACTCCTTTCTCCATCCCTCCGACTCCCTCTATGCTCTCCATTCCGATGGTGGAGGCACAGATTTCTTCCCAGGGGGTCAACTTGATGGGTGATTCAGGACCTCCCCCGGTGGCTGTGGCAATGTTGCGGTTGGCAGAGAGTATGCTGCGGACGCGTATCCGCAGGTCGTCCCATCGCTTACGGCATTGCTGTGAGGTGCGGGTTGCGGTCCCCACCGCACTTACCCGCTGTGCCACCAGAGCCCATATGGCCTTCTTGTTCGCAAGTGCCGTCCTGGTCATTTGCGTGGAGAAGACGGCGGCGGCATTCTCCTGGAGGGTCTCTGTTAGCACGGTGAGTTCCTCACGGGAGAAGTGGACCTGCCGCTTGCGGTCGCACGCTTTCTTCGCTACTTTTCCCATTTTTCTTGGTTTCGCTAGGGTGGATGACGGGTTGGGGTGTGTCTCAGGGTAGTGTTTATAGTGGTTGTGTGGATTTCGTGGTTTTATGGGTGTACGGCGGGATGTTTCCCGTTCCGGGCCCATGTTTTAACTTCCGTTTCCGTATATTTCCGGTCACCGTACTTTCCGGTAGGCGCACACTGCGGTGTCCGCTGAGATGGGTGGCGGTATTGCACCTAGGGCGCCGTACGGCGGCGGTGTGGGCCGTTTTGGGGTCATTTCCGCCGTCGCGGACTTTGCACTTCCGCCATGCCGTGGTGCTCGTGCCCGATGGGTCGGAATGGGCCGCACTTTGCTCCTTCGTGCAATGGCGGAAACGCTAGTTACGCTGTGGCGGTCCGGTCAGTCACTTTCCGCCAGGGTCGTAATGAGGGCCATTGGAAGTAAATGGTCCAAGATTGGGGTTTCCTAAGAGTGAGCATACATGCAGACTGTGCAGAATGCCTGAAGTTGAAACACTGTTCCATCTCGTTATGAAATGTCCTGTAGTCATACACAAGAGAATTTTGTGTTTTGAAATGTGGAGAGGTGCAGCGTTGCGCATCAAGTGACGGCCGGCTCAGGCCTTGCAGCACGGGCTCCTTCAAGTAGATTGTGCCACCTGGTGGAGAAAAGGAGTAAAAAAAAAGAAATTTAACAGTTTTATAAGGAGCAGTAAGAGGAGAGAGACACAGAAACAGAAAAAGAAAGAGAAAAAGGTGAGAGAAGGAGGAGGAGGGGGATTTATGAAGGGGAGAGAGGAATAAGAGGTGAAGGGAAAAGGCAGAAATAACCAAAGATATCAACTAAAATTGAAACAAAATTCATGTTATAGTGAAAGAAAAAAAACATATATATATATATATAATAACATATACTGTTGGAAACTAAGACCTCTGCACTATACATCGAATACTTCTCGCCTAAATACTCCTCTCCTCTAAATATTATAAATAATTGCCACGTTATCTCTCCAAAAATCTTTATCTGCTTACTACACGGCTTGGATTATTAACCCCCAACTTCCTCACCTTCACAGCTCTACATGCTGGCTCCTCTCCTTATTATACACTGCACTGGAGGATTGATTCTGGATTCCTTAACGATATCATAAATACCTACAGGATCTCTTCAAACTTTTAAGCTTCCATAGTATACGCCTTATTATTCTCTGTCTTTCCATTTTGGTCTCTTTACCTAAGAGTAATACAGTATGAATAATATGGATGTAATAATTGTACACTATGAGACTTCATAGAAAATATTTTGAAAGTGGAATTGCCAAACCCTCCGAGTTAAGAAGTCACTCTAACATTTTACAATAAGGTGGTCACGTAATTGAATGCAAGCTGAATATTGTTCTGATATATACATATCTTAAATTCTTCACATTAGTTAAACACCCCAATAACAAGTTTCCATCAACAATCTCCAACTATGGCAGCTAATGAAGCTAATCAAAAGAATGCATCCACTGCTAAAGATGCCACCTTCTCTTCAACAAATCTTAAAAGACCAAAAAGTGACTCACTGCCTCCACTAGGCATTTTTGATCCTGCCATCGAAGCCTTTATTGCGGAAATCAGGGCACTTAAACCCTTCATTGATCTGCTAACACTAAGCTACAGCAATTAGATGAAAGGTGGATGGGTGTCAACAATAGAGTGGAGGAGGTTGAGAAAAGTGTAGGTGTTCTTGAAGATATATCCCGTAGAGTTGCACAATTAGAAAAATCTATTAAAGGACTCCAAAGGCACAACGAAGACTTGGAAAATCGCAGTAGCTGCAATAACCTATACATCTCAGACTTAAAAGAGGGAGCTGAGGGAACTGAACCCATTGCCTTCCTACAAAAATTCTTACCAGCCATTCTACATTTGCCCTTGGAAACAAAATTTAACATACAACGGGTTCATAGAATAGGTCAACCTTCAGTCTCTTCCACATCTCGTCTGCTGCCTAGAACTCTCATATTTTACCTATTGGAATACTCTCAACTAGAACTTATTGTTTCAACAGCAAGAGAACGTAAATCACTCATCTGGCATGGCAGCAAACTATTTATCTCACAGGATGTGGCCAGAAGCATGGCTCAAAGAAGAAAAGTTTTTCTATCCTTCCGTCCTGCTGTAAAGCAACTAAAATTCCGCTATGGCTTATACCACCCATGCTCCTTTAAGGTAACACATGAAGGTCGCACAGCAGTGTTTGATGATCCAGCTGATTTGAGGTCCTTCATACAATCCTTAAAAAGTGACGGCATGGACACCTCCTCTCCTGCAATTGCCTCAACATCATCTACTACCTGAAATCTTGACCTCACATCTTGTATAATTTGTTTTATTATCTGTTTGTTTACATTATCATTTACCTAATGCAATTATTATCCAATCACTTTAAGAGATTGGGGCGGCCGCTCTTTTGGTGTCCCTCTTCCACTGATGGTCGTTCTTCTCCTTTTGGCGACCCAGTTGGCGTTAACTATCCCCGGTATTTCTTTCCTCCCGGATCCTTCCCCTATGTCCTGTTTGATCTCTAAAACCTTTCATATTTCGTTGTCTGAGTCCTCTCAATATATGATCAAACCCCTTTCACCCCTCCCTGATCCTCAATGTTATATCCTCCTGTATCACTGTTAGGGTATATATGTTTTAAACCACATTACTAAGGATCTGATTCTATTATCACACTACAGCCATAAGTTGCATGTCTATCATTATGTTTCTGACTAAATGATCTTCAAGTGTATAACATGGAACATCAAACGATGTAAGAATCCCATTAAAAGATGCTAAGTTATATCTCATTTGAACAAATCTAAGCCAACGGTTGCTTGCCTACAAGAAACTCATTTATCCAGCAAAGAATCAATGAAGCTTAAGTCTCTTTGGGTTAAGGAAGCTATTTCCAGTCTGCTATATCCAAGAAGAATGGAGTTGCTATACTAATAAGTAAAAAACAACCCTTCAAAATTCTTGACCAAGATGCTGATACAAATGGAAGATGGGTTTGGGTAAAACATTTGATTGATTCTACACACGTATCTATCCTTAACATCTATGGTCCCACACTACCAGACCCCCCCTTTTGGATCACAATCAAACAAATGATACTCAAAAATAACTTCACCAATTTGATTATGTGCAGAGATGTTAATCAGGTCCTCGACCCTTTTTTAGACCGAAAGTCTAGCTGTATTTTCAAATCAAATAAAACTCATAAGTCCTTTGTTAATTGCTTAGCAGAGCCAGGATTAATTGACACATGGAGACTATCCCATCCTAAACAATTAGAATATATCTTCCATTCACCCACACACAATACTCTATCAAGCCTAGACTATATTTTTGCAATCAAAACCCTCTCTGGATCCATTATAGATTCTAAAATCTAATATTATTATATCAGATCACCACCTGTTATCACATCCTTTTGCCTCGCAGAAGTGAACAAAACTGCTACTAGATGGAAACTTAATAACTTCCTTCTAAATGACCCAAAGTTTAATCAATACATTCAAGCTTTCACCCAACAATATTTCACTAACCATCAGGACTGTGATACCTCTGTGGTTAACAACTGGGATGCATTCAAAGCTGCTTTAAGAAGTCACATTATGGCCCTCTCCGGTAGGAACAAACAACTTAGGAAAAAACACCTAGACAACCTTTATTCCAAACTCACCCAAGCAGAGCAATGCTACAATTTAGACACTAGCTCAACAAACTTACGACAAGTAATAAAACTATGTTTTGAAATCAATAAAGAAATCACAGAACTTGCGGCAGGTACTATACTTAAATAAAAAACAAAGATATATCAAACTTCAAATAAATCAGGCAAAATGCTTGCTTCTTATTTAAAAACCAAAAAGGAAAAATGTCATGTTTCCCATATTAAAGATACTCAGGGCATATCTCATCACCGTTCTGATGAAATACTTGAATGCTTCAGGAAATTTTTATACTGATCTTTATACTCCAGAAAGCTCTATTCCCAATGATAATATCGAATCCTTTCTTGAAAGTATCAGTCATGCCTTATACCCTAGAATAGAACTTTCTCACCTTGACAATGATATTACTTCCTCAGAGATCACTAACACCATTCACAGCATGGGTAAAGGAAAAGTGCCTGGCCTAGATGGACTATCCACCAAATTTTACCTCAATTTATCTCAAGTATTAACCCCACAACTTAAACACTATTTTCATACTTTATATTTCAAAAATCTTCTTCTGGTTAATTCTCAGAAGCTTTACTTATCATTTTCCCTAAACCCGACAAAGGCCCTTCCCTCCCCAGTAACTATCGACCCATTTCCCTCATCAACATAGAAAGTAACATTTTTGTTTAAATACTAGCTAATAGAATTGAATCCTCACTCCCAATTCTGGTTAAAGCAGATCAAACTGGTTATGTAAAAGGACACAACATATCCTCTAATGCTAGACTTCTACTCAATGCCATCAACCTAGCAGCTAAAGACAAAAAAGACAGACAAGGCTATGCTGCCATTGAATTGGATGCTGAGAATGCTTTTGATCGTGTGGATTGGAACTTTATTTTCCAAACCCTACGGTGGCATGGATGTGGTGAAAAATGTATTTCACTTGTTAAACTCCTTTATTCAACCCCTAAATCCTTTATCTATTTAAACGGCCAATCATCCTCCTTTTTTCCCTTGCTCAGGGGTACACGGCAGGGCTGCCCCTTTTCACCGTTATTATATATTCTTTTACTTGAACCGTTACTAGAACTAATAAGATCTAACAAAAATATCCCGGGGATTCAAGCAGGTACCTCAATTACCAAAATAGCAGCATTAGCTGACAATATTCTTATCTTAATTAAATACTGCAAACTTCATATACCTAATCTCCTCAGTTTGGTCATGTATCAGGATATAAACTAAGCAGACAAAAATCAGAAATTATGCCCTTAAATCCATACTGTCGCAAGCATGACATTGACATTTTTGGTCTTAAGTTGTGCAGTAGCTCCATCAAATATTTAGGACTTTGTTTTTCTCCTACAATACCATAAACCATCAAGCTCAACACTAAGTTGTTACTGGACACTCTTAAAGACCTAACATCCAGATGATCCCCCCTTTACTTCTGGTGGGGGCATTTGGAAATGATCAAAATGATGCCATCCCCTATTGTATTATATTACCTTTAGCTTCTTTCCATTCCTCTATCCCCTTCCTTTTTCAAATCTATATATTCCATACTACCAAACGTTCTGTGGGGAGCTGGAAAAAGTAAAAGAATTGCACTAACCAAACTCAAAGCACCTTATGAAATGAGAGGTGTCAGATTTCCTGACTTTAAGCTATATCACTCTGCATTTCTCATAAAGCAGTCTCGCCAATGGTTCACAGATCCCGAATTCGCTGATACTCCTATATGGTGCACAATAGAAAAACACTCAGTTCATCCACACAACATTACTGATTATATATACATATTTAAACATACCCCCAAGAACATCTTGGACTCTATTAAAGCATCCGTTTCAGCCCTACAAACCTTTCTCTTCCCTCATATCAAAACTCAGAATAAGTACCTTTCCCCTTTACTATGGCACAACAAAAATATAGTAATAAATAACAAGGTCCTTAATCGTAAAGAATGGATCAAAAAAAGAATCAGATTCATCCAACACATTATAGATGGGCCATCCATTCTCTCCTTCCAGCATTTCTCATCCATATTTACCATACCCAAAGCTGATTTTTAGTATTACAATAAATTAATCAACTCCTGTCTTGATGCACTTAATCACTTTTCCTATGAGATTCTTTCTCCAGACGCCCTCAGACTACTACAGCTAACCATGACCGGTGAGGATAGAGCCTCAATAATATATAATATGCTCACATCAACATTTAATATTTGTTCAATTCGTCTGAAATGGGAATTTGACTTAGGATATATGTTTGAAGATCATATATACAACTCTGCCTGTTTTCCAAAATGAAACACTTATCGGTCTCAGCAAATATTACACAACATTTTTTCTTCTTCATTCATAGAACATGTATTACTCTGGGTAAATTAGCTAAGGCTAACCCAAATTATGATGCTAAATGTTGGTCATGTGGATTATCTCCCACCACATATATGTGTATGTTCTTTGAATGTTCATTTATTTTCAGATTTTGGCAAGACATCTGGAAGTTCATTAAGCTTATATTTTCTGCGGATGTTCTGTTTTCTTTTGTAAATATATTTCTAGGAAGTCTGGCCATAACAACATATATTTCACTAGACTCAAACAGATTATACAATCTATTCATCTGTATAGCCTTAAAATGTATCACAGCTAACTGGAAAGACTTACGATCTCTTTTTATCAGAGGATGGTGGAACGCTATTTGTCATACTCATAAAATGGAAATGTGCATGGCTAATAATCAAAATACAATTCCTAAATACAATGCTAGATGGTACTTTTGCATCCATTATCTCAACTGTTTCAATGCAACTGCTCATGGTTCCAGAACCTATATTCTCATATTTAATTTATTAGCCAGATGATTATATTTATATTCAAATGCCTGTTTTATATTATTATAGAAATGGAAATATCAGTTTAATCATATAACTTATTATACCCATCTTCCCCCCTTTCCCTGCTCCCATCTGTTTCTTGTATGTCTCCTGTTTGTCTCCCAGTATGTCTCCCCAAATTTCTATTCTTTTTCCCATTAAGTTATTCTTTACAGACTGGTTACAATAATCCATGATCAATTGGTACTTCTTCCAATTAATATTCTTGTTCAAATATGTATATTTATTCAATTCAATTAATGAATGTTGTTGGTATAGATCAAGTTCTTGCTTCTTAGGATTTTTAATTTCTGTTCATCTTTTATTGTTACCTGTTCCGCTCAAAGTCTGTAACTTGCTAACATATGTATTATTATTAGTATCTTAAACAATAAAAATTATTTAAAAAAATAAAAAAAAGATGGATGCCATGGAATAGTAATGCAGAGCTCTGTTTGGAGCCCCTCTTCCCTTTCCATGGAGCCATCAGGGGCAGTGCAGAAGGAGATGCTCCAGCTGAGGCAAAGTGGGGAGAATCATTTAAAAAAAAGGGAACAGAGTGTGGCGGAAGAAGGCTGATGGGGGAACGGGCCATTAGGCAGCTTGTAACTAGGGCTGAGATCACCAGTTTCAGCCTGTGTTCCTAGCCACCTTAAAACGCTGGCTTCCCAAGAAGGGTGATAATGTTTTTTTGTTGCTATAAGAATTAATCAAATAAAAGAGAAGTGTGTAACAGGAGTCTCTGTGAATGCTTTAAAATTGGCAATTAAAACCACCCGTTTTCACAGTGCCCTTTCCGTAATGAGGCAATATTTATGGCTTTCATCTGACAATTCAGTCATGGCTAATGATTGTCCCTTGATATAAAGGTTGAAGGAAGGGAATATCATAGCATAGAATGAACTAATTGCTAATTCACAGCAAAGAAAGGTTTGTTGCTGTGTTAATCTAGTTTTTAAATTCAACAGAAACCAGGAGTTGTTAGCTTTTATTGGAAATAAGTGGACATATTATTCTGAGATGTACACTGCTTTAGCTTTCAAGTCACAGAAACTCTCTTCAGATGGTGTTTAAAGAGCAGCTCATTTTGTTATGTGAACATCATCGGATGATTAAATCTATGGAGAGCTAATGGATTTTACATCTCAAAAGCATATTTAAGTTTGTCCAATTAAAGGTATCAGAACTTTGATTTTATACCTACTTGTGAGCAAATTATTGGAATAAGCGTGCAAGTTATCAGCAGTTCATTATGTTTATTTGACAGACAACAGACCACATGAACTAATATCTCTAGATAAAATAATAAGCTACAATCAAAACTCATTTCGGATTGCCCAGAACTGACACATTTATGTTTCCAATCACTGGGTAAATCTCTCTATTGTTTATTTTCTCTATATTCTCTTTTCCTTAGTCTCATATCTACCTTAGATATATCAACACTTATTGTCAGGAATCTTTTGGGAGACAATGTTGTGTTTATTTTCATTTTCATTGGTTTTTCACCCTTCCACAGATTAAAGTAAATCAGGGTTATTTGTACGGTACATTGTTTACAAATTCTTCTTTAAACACCTGCATATGTATTTACTATTATACATTCCACTAGGGAATTTACTTTAGGTACAATTTAAATACACAATTTTTCACCCAGTGTCTACTGTTTGATTTCACATTTGTCCTCCAAAAAAATATTTTTATTTACTTGGCTTCAAGACTCAATGGTCCACACAAGAGCTTATGCTTAGGATTTGTGGATCAGAAATTGTCTATGAGATGTATCCCAATATTTATCACTAATTGTTATTATTGATTGTTTCCATAAATCCCACTGTACCAATAAATATATGGTTGATACGAGTGTAGTAAAGCGGACCAATAAAGATGGGATAATTAAATTAAGCAACCACTTCATGATGATTACAGATTATACTCAGAATCTGATTTTATGCTATGTATCCCAGTGGTAGACTTCCTGTGTTGAACATTATGTATATTTATACAAATCACTACAACACAACAGATGTAATCTTCCCAAGTCTTTAAGCCAATGCACAATAAAATATTTTTGGGGTTGCATATTGTGGCTCTGATATTTTTGGTCAGGAGGCACACCATTTATTTACAGATGTAATTACATTAAGTACAGGTATCTACAGTTCTGGTCATGAACAGGGACTGCCTCGTGGACTACGTGCTGGGCCACAGCCGTGACATGCTTGTGGGACCTAATTGTCAGACTACGGCTGCCCACCATGATACCCACTGGAAGCAAGTTGCGTAACATGTGAGTGCATTCGGCCATAAGCTGCGCATGGCACAAGAGTGCAAAAAGCGTTGGAATTACCTCAAATGCAGCGCTAAGGCTAAGCGTGCCTCAAATTACAACTTGACTCTGGTGACTGGCAGTGGGCCTGCACTTGAGGAGGAAGACCACACTCCGCATGAGTCACTCGTTGCAGAGTTCGTACCATCTGAATCGGTCGAAGGAGTGGGAGAGATGCCGGACTTTGGGGTGGGGTGACCTTCCTCTCAGACCAGGGACTATGTCATAGCATGACTGACGTGCATGTGTCCTGTGCCTGCATGTGGGTACTCCATGTAGGCATGCTCCCTTGCCCCTCCACCCCCCCTCTGCACCCCAATTCCACCTTAACACTGGTATGCTTCAATTTTGCCATTTAGAACTTCCCTGTTCATGCGTCCTGTGTACATGCTGACTTCCAGCAGCCAATCTGCCAGACATATGCTGTGTGGTACATCCTTTGTACTTGATGAAGGGTGTCTCACTTGGACTGTGCAGAGGTCAGATGCCCAGCAGGGACATTAGTGCCCATTCATGTCCATGTGTATTCCACTCATGCCCCTATGTATCCTTGACTGGATGATCATTGTGGTAGGAGTCCAGAGGGACCTACATTGCATGGCATGTCATCCACTGTGGCTCAGTCATGAGTCACTCACATGTTTAGGGTGTGACGGCCTGTGTGGGTCACAGGCCTCAGCCCGTTTAATGACCAATGACTCTGTCCAACTGGTGTAGTGCCTTCTTCACACGTGGGTGTACTCGAAAGGTTTCATCATGTGTCCTGCTTACTGTCCCATCATCATTTGCTGTGTTGTCACTTGACTCACATGATGCTGTTGATGCTAGTCAACACTGTCTGTCAATACACAGGTCTATGGTCAGCCTTTTGATACCATGCAAGGCATCCCTACTTTTGCACTTGGGGGGAGGGGTGGTTTGCTTGTAGACATGCTACCCATTGAATGCACATTGCACATGATGCCTGAAATTGACCTTGCACTGCCTTCACATTTTCTGACACACACCATGAAGTCCTTGTACATGGAGATAGTGAGTAACATTCATATTTGCTGCACTGCATAGACACACTTCAGTGCAAACTGACACCTTTCCACAGGTATAATCACAGAAGCAATTTCAAGTTGACCCAGCATGCATGACAGGTTCTATTTTGTGTGTCACATGTCTGCCTGATGTGTTTGGTGTCGGGGTGTGTGTGTGTTGTGTGCTTCTAACATGTGTAGTGACCTTTTTTCTCTCTATTTTTCTGGTGATGACGCAATGAACCCGGAGGATGGTGTTGTCATGCCAGGCACAGGGTTGTTATCACTACATCAGCCCAGCACAAGTGGGGGTCGTGGGGTGGTAGGCCACGAAAACCCCCAAGTGCTACAGTCCATCTTGTCTCTGGCTGCCTATGAGTCCAGCCCTAATGAACACTCTGACGACCATGTCGAGTTGGATGAGCATCAGGTCCATATGTCAGGGCTGAGTGATTCTGATGTGGACACTCCTCTGTCCACAACACCTGCACTGAGGGGTCACCCTCCACACCAGTCACTGATGTGCCTGGGATATCATGTTGATGGGGGCATGTAGTCGTGCAGCCGCGAGCATGCCAACACATCGAGGACACCCGGTCCTTGGGTCCCGCAGGGGTCGAGCCCAGCAAGGCGGTCGCTGCGTGCAACCGATGTATACTGAGTGGGAGCAAGACATGACTGCCAATTCTGAATTCCAGGGGGTAGCAATGCAGAACATCGCTGAGAGCATGGAGCATGTGGCCTGATCCGTGCTCCCCCCTGCTAGGCAGGTGCTTCTCAAGCAGCAGGCGGCACGGTCTACGGTCCGCTCGCTCAGGCTGGGCATGGCGGTCTCAGACAGGGCACACCAGGCTGAAATGTCGTCTCTACATCAAGCAATTGCTGCTCACGCAGAGGCACTAATGGAGGCCCTGAGGGAGGAGTATGTTTCCCTCAGATCCACTCTGGGTGTCCTTCTGATGTCCCAGAGGGAGCGGGCAGAGGAGAGGTTTGCACATCTTGAGCGTACCATCTCGGCTGAGCTACATGCTTGCTGGGAGGTGCAGCGGTTGCCCAGCCAGCCTTGCAGGAGGAACTCCGTGTTACACGTGCTACCTTGCAAGAGGAAGTACGAGTATCATGGGAGGTTCTGCATGCAGACCTACATGTTATCGCCACACAGAACCAGGCTCACCCGTCCGGCAGACTTGCTGCCGACGAGGGGCAAGCTGTGGCTAGGCATGGTCATGCTCTTGTGCCACATCCTTCTTTCCAGGAAGAGCCAGACTCGGACGACAATCTATCTCTCACATAGGTCGGGCTGTGCAGGCGTTGAGCTCATGGAGGTTTTCTTTCCTCAGCATCATTGCATGTGGGTGTTGAGCAGCACCCTGTACCTCCCCCCTCCTGGGTGTCTCCCCCCGGGTCGTATATGGACATTTTTGATTTTTCTTTTAGTTTAGTTAGTGACGTTTCTGTTTGATAGTTAGTTTAAATAGGTAATGTAGGTTTTTCATAGTTAGTGTAATTAGTTAATATAGTTTAAAATTGCTTGTCTATTGTGCTTTCATGTTACGGTGTGGTGCTTTGTGGCTTTTGAAAGCATCCACTGTCTGTTCCAGCTGGGCCCTTCAAACTTGTCTTGTGTATGTGTTTGCTGCCTGGGGTCCTTGACACACATATGCTACTCCTGCTTCCCTTATCCATGG
The DNA here is from genome assembly GCF_040938575.1 of Ambystoma mexicanum. Lineage (NCBI taxonomy): Eukaryota > Metazoa > Chordata > Amphibia > Caudata > Ambystomatidae > Ambystoma > Ambystoma mexicanum. Next base: position 545,462,663 of record NC_090933.1, on the reverse strand, counting down.
GCACGCAAGGATGGTTCGGTGTAACAGCCTATTACACAAGGGCTTTGGACTGTCATATATGTGGCATGTCTGCTGCTGTGGAACTTGTGTTGACACCCATAGTGGGGATGATTGGGGTGTAATTGACCACTGTTCTTCTTTTGCTCGATGGGGTGTTTCATGATTCATGTGTACATTCATTGCTATGCATTGTGTAGTATGTTTCTTATCTTTACTGTACATGTGCGTTTTGCAATGCATGCCGTAGATAGTGTGTTCCACACTTTGGCTGTGAAAGACGGACTGATGGTGTGATTTCTGATGTACGTTTCTGACATGGTCCAGTCATGAAATGCCTGAAGAGACACACACAAGTGATTGTAAAGCATTTATCATGTGTTTCATGGCCTTTCTGCAGGGGGATGAGCCTCCAGACCTCCTTTGCAGGAGACATGGGCCATTGCACGTCTGGAATCTGGACACGTTTGGTGGTGCCGACATGTGCATGTGTGTGCAAGCAGAGGCACAGGGATTGCGATCATACATCCGAAAACTGCTGATGTGTTTCAAGGGACTCCAGGCAAGGTGAGCAGCACAGGGGGGTCAAAACACATCAAACCTTCCACCAGGCCAGTTGCCCATGCATGCTTAGTAGCAGCACTGACGGTGAGCTTGGACAAATATTGGTGTTGAAGCGCACAATACAGCTCACATGTGTTAGTGGACTGATGGCTAGTTGATAGGGAAAGTTGTCTGGGGCACCTGCAGGGGCAGTGGCACATACCCTCCGGTCCACCATGGGCCATTGAGGCACTTGTATTAGCCATGTAGCATTCTGAGACATGGAAAGAAGCAGCTCACAGGGACAGACAGCAAGGGACAGACTTGGGTGCAGTGCATTTCTTTCCAAGTAGAATTTGAAACATGCACTGCCTACTTTATTTTGGTCATGGTGGTACACAGCGTGTTCTGAAGTCATACCTTGCTATATGCATCTGTCTGCTTACCCAGGAAACATTGCATGTTGTGTGAATCGTGACACATTGGTGTTCCATTTGCCATGTACCCAGCGGTGCCTGACTTACTGCATTGACTGTGTATGAACCATCACAGGGGTAATGTTATGTATGGGTATGAAGCATCCACACAGGATTGTCTGTTTGTAGAGTAGTTTGTTACTTTGGGGCATATTTGGTGGTGTGTTCGTGTGTTTTGGGCACGCACAGATTATTAACTGTGGCTCTCTTTGCAGCATTGAACTGCTCCTGGTACCGGCCCTAAGAGTGCGCAGGCAGGAGGCCAGCACTCACCCCAGAGATAAGTTTCTCTTTGACTTCCAAATGAGTAATTTGCTGCTATGTGCATGATGAACAAGTTTGGCCTAATTGTGTATGTGTTAATGTGAGTACTACATTTTTGTGCATTCCCTACTTTCCCGTGTCAATCCTACTCCCCTCTCCTGCCCCTCATTCCAGTTTTCCAGTATGCCAATGCCTGTCCCGACTGCATATCCCTGAGCCTCCTTCCCCACCAGGGTCTCAGAGGCCTGTGTGAGTTTGACCTTGTAGGCACCCAGACCACGGTGGGGGTGGTTGGTTCGTGCCACTCCTGTGCCTGTACACGGGAGCTGTGACAGTACACATCCATTCGTGGTGCATCATTCTATGTTATGTACCACACACGGTACACATCCTGTTGTGACATTGTTTTACTGTGCTACCTTGGTTGTTAACATCATTGTGGTAGTACTTGGCATTTGTGGCGTACTGCTACTTCAAGTCATCTACTGGAGGCTGTTCTGGTTTGTTTTCTTGCCTGCGGGCTATTTGCTTGGCTTCTGTGTTGGCCTGCTTTGAGTTCTCTTGGATTTGGTGCTTTTGCAAATCAAGGTGGACTCTGAGGGTGCTGGCAACTTGCAGTGTGATGGGCACCCTGACATTGTAATTGTGGTATCCTATGTACATGATGTATTCTGCTGATCAATGCCTGTTCATGTGTTGTGTTTACCTTTCAGGTGTGAGGGGATAGTTGTGGTTTGACATGCTGGGGTATACACATGGTGACTGTTCACATGTGATGTGTAGAGGACACTGATGGTCACTTAATTGCACATGTATATGTTGAGTGAATTTCCCTACTGACCCACACACTTGCACTATTATCCACTACATGTACAACCACCCTTCCATGTCCACGTGTACACTCTGTTTGCCTTCTGGTGCCCACTGGGTCCATGCAGCACATGTTCTATGAACAATTGTGGATCCTGTGCATGCCTAATTTGCTTTTTGATGTAGTTTGTCGCTTAGATGTGATGCTCAGGGTGTGCATCACACACAATGGCTGTTCACTGTGCTGTGCACTGAGCAGTGTGTTGCAGGAGGTGGACACGGCACACAGAAGCTGCAGTGCTGATTTTGCAATGCACATTGTGCATCTAGACAGGCATTCATTGTTGTGTTACAACTACAACTTTTGGAATGCATTTGGGTATGACTTATTTTGGGTGGGATATTGTTGGTCAGTCATTTCATCTGATTCCATGTCAGGCATCATTGTCTGATGCCAATTTACATTTTTCACATGGCAATGTGTACCTTATTGGTACTGTGTTGGTGTATGGCTATTGCTTGCCATGTCATGTTGTGGTTTGGGAGGGCTTGAGTGACATACCAGTGATAGTCATGGCCTGTTTTGCAGGTCTGTGTGATTCACACCTTGCATGTGTGCCTTTTGGTCACACAGGATTGCTTGTGTTTAAGTAGCTAGGGATGCACACAATGTGGCAATTCCATGGCAACAATCTCAGGGTGGTAAGGTTGTGACAGTTAACTGTCTCTTTGTCATCATCGATTGTCACCTGGTATGTGCCAGGCCTGTGTGCACTCCACAGGGTTGGGAGTTTAGGTGAAAAATGTGGCCACAAGCTGGGTCCGGGCTGCCTCGCCACATGCCCTATCCCCTCCCATGTGCAGCGCTTGTGCCTGCGGTTGGGGATGTGGGGGCACCACCAAGTCCACCGGTACGCTCTGCCGTGTTGCAACATTGTGCAGGACACATGCTGCCACAATGATCCTGCACACTACTGGGGGTGCATAGAGTAGCTGCCCGCCAGAGCGGTCAAGGGAGCGGAAGCATGACTTGAGCACTCTGAATGAGCGCTCCACTATGGCCCTGGCTGCAATATGGGCGGCATTGTATCTTACCTGGGGTGGTGCGGTGGGGTTCCGGATTGGCGTCATGATGTGGTTGCTCAGAGGGTAGGCACTGTCCCCTGGAGAGGAGACAATGGTTGTGATTATTGGGGTTTGTGTATTTGTGTGTGTGTGTGACATGAATGCATGTGCACGGGCATTTGTACTCACCTAGGAGCCATGTGTCGCCATGCTGCCCAGATTCCAGGGCCCGGCTCAGGGTGGACATCTGTATATGAAACTGTCATGGGTGGAGCCAGGGTAGTTTGCATAGACAGAGGTGAGATTCCCTTTGCATCGCATACCACAAGTACGTTGATGGAATTCCAGTGCTTGCGGTTTCGGTAGATGTGCTCAGTGGCCCTAGGTGGACGTAGGTCCACATGGGTGCAATCTATGGCACCGAGCACTTTGGGGAAGTGTGCCACCCTGTAAAAGTCCTGGACAACGGCCTGCCTTTCTGCGGGTGTTCTGGGCATGTATATGTGCGTGCGGACTGAGGGGCGCGCTGTCATGATTGCCAAGACCTGGTGTAGGCAGCGTGACTGCGTGGCCTGTGAGACCCCCCCCCACTATGGCAGTAGTCTGCTGAAAAGGCCCAGTGGCCAAAAAATGCAGGATATTGAGCACCTTCTCCAAGGGGCGTGGAAACCTATACCTGCCATAGACCTGGTCGTCAGGCATCCCAAAAAGGCTTGTCCGTGGTGAAAAAATGCATGCCCTGGCTATTCTCCTCCTCCTGCCGTGTCCCACGATCAGTGCTGCGACAAATGGGGCATTCATCGTAGCTGTATATACGTGCTTGTTGTTTGCGCGCACTTTTATACTCTTCGTGGGGACGCTTCCGCCTGCCTTCGTGTGGCGGATGCATTGATGCCTGTGCACGTCTTTTGCCGTGCGTGGGTTTCCTGTATTCAAATCCATGAATACGGGTTGTTCGCGTCCGTGTGGGCGTTCCGTGTAGTTCCCTGCAGTACTTCCCAGTTACGCCTTCTTTTTCACGCATTATTCCCCATTCCGCGTGTTACGCCCACTGTTCCGCCCACTTTTGTTGTGTGCGCCACGCTATGTGCGATTTTGCTGTGCACGAAGCGAACGCCGTGTGATGACATGTGAGCCTGCGTGCGCCATGCACGGATTTAGCACACAACCAGTGGTAAACAAGCACAGCACCTTCCTTGAAACGCAATGTGTGCGCGTGCGCTTGCTTTTTCACGCTTGCGCCTGCTTGCGCTGGGATTTTCGGCACACGTTTGTTCCATGAATCGGCCCCTTAATATTTCTGATGTCAATAAATGAGTACCAACTTAAATTGTGTGATAATTTATGTACACATGTTCTACCTAAAGTGCTTTGGTGAAAACCAATCTAAATACCTTATCATTACCAGTGCCATTCTATATATGATGTGCTGCCCTGGTAGCCCAAATGGCCACTAGGGCAGTGATACTTTTTAGGTGCCCCCTCTTGGTCCCAGGAAGTCTTTGGCAATTGTTGGCTGCCTACATACATTGCTTCTACTTTGGAAACATTCTTCATTGGATGGCTGTCCCTTCTTACCCCTTGAGTTGCCCAAGTCTGGTTCCTCCATGTTTGTGATGCCTTCTCCATCACTGCTGCTGCATTTGCCTTGTGAGTCATATTCTGTGTACAAGGACTCTTCTTTTCATCTGTCCAAATGATCTTTTCCGTAATTCAAGTCCCTATGTACCAGATCCTTGACCAGCCCTGCACTTGAAGCCCAGTTCTTAAAATGTTCTTTCTCAGTTGACAGAACATTATCAGAGACAAATCCTCAGTGACTTTCACCATGAGACCTTATCCCCAGGTCATAGGGGCCTCATATATTAGTTGGAATTGTTCTCATTTGTCCCCTGTGGCTGGAGGTTGTGTGGTTTTGTAGGCCCCCCCTGCCACACGTTTACCCTTTACTTCCATTGGTCCAAATCCAGATTACCTTTGATCATTCTCTGACTGGCTGGGTCTCAAACTTGGAGCAGGAGCTTGTCAAAGGTGTCTTCTCATGTTCTGTGGGAATGGCTGATTCTTTTGCTGCATCTGTGGGGAAGAACGAATACTTAACTAGCTTTACCTCTAACTGCGGCTTTCCTACTAACTTTGTTCTGGAATATGCTTTGGTGACAACCTCTATAAATGTTTGAACTCTTGAAAGGTTAATGGGAAAGGTACTTAGAGGTATTTTTGTGGCTCCCCCAAGGGTCCCTGGAGTTTCTCATCAAAGGCGGGATTATTAGCTGGCACCTGTAATTTAGTAGGAACATCAAAATAATAAATCATTACACTGAACAGCTGCCCATAGAAACGTTTTAGTGATCAGTGGGGCAGTGGAGGTTGTGCTGGAAACAGCAGGTAGCTGCACGGCACTAAGGGGGACCAGAGAAACCTACCAAAACATTTAAAGGTAAGGACTTTCTTTATCCAGGAGGGGAACACAGAACAAACGACCACAGTGGGCGCATGGACCGCATGGCAAACATGGAAGGAGGTGGGGCAAAAGATCCTTATGAACATTTCCAAGGGAAGTATCAGCCATAAGTGAATAGCTCAGACAGAGATTGCACCACAGAAGCAACTGACTCAGGTAATACATGGACGTTACTGGAGGCTTCTAGGCATGAAGGAGAGGGCCATATAAAGCCAGTGTGGTATCCTGACAATGAGAGGTGTTTTGGCGAGATCAGAGAGCAGGCGAAGGAGTACCACAAGACAAGAGAAGAGTGTGTAGCTGCTAGAGGACATGGAGAAGACTTTGGAGTCTTTGCTGACAGAGGAGGTGAGGTGTTGCAGTGAGAAACAGGTACCAATTTAGTGTGAATAGAGAGTGGCGGGAGGTAATTTTGGAAGGAGCGAAGGAGGTGAGTTTTGAGCAGGAGATAGAGAGAGAGAAATAAAGAGAGCGAGATGAGAGGTTAGTGTGAGGCAGGAGGGTGAATGGGAACAGAAGCAGGGTAGTCTTGCGAGGAGTGATATTAGGAGGAAACATATATGATCAGGTGGAAGCTGGGGATTAGAGCCTGAAGAAGGGAGAGAAATGGAGAATGCTAAAACATGAAAATGTTGTGTAGTAAGAGGAGCTAGATGAGGAAGGAGCTGGAAGTTGGAGAGAGAAAAAAAGGGGAAGGTAGCTATTAAACTAGGAGGCAGTGTGTGGAGAGAGGGAGACAGAGAGGAGGTTGAAAAAGAGAGGAGACAGGCAAGTGTGGAAAAGGTTGACAGGCAGTCATCTGGAGGAAAAGGGAAAATGGGTATCAGGACAATCACACTACCCCACTAGGTTACCTAAAACATTCCTAAGGGCATCAGAGACATAGGGCCTTGAGGAACTCCCTAGGACAATGGTAGACCAGACATCAGGTTAACCTAGCTCTAGTGAATTGCACTGCATTATGACCTGTGAGACTAGGGAAACTGGGCTTCGGAGGTGGGTGCCTCAACAGTGGTTGAGGTAAAGGTGTTCATAGATTCCACCTGAATTACAAGCCACAATTTAAATTTTTTGTAACATCGTTTGTGCAATACAATCTGAAAACCTATTGGAATTTTACTTGTGACTCTATTAGCATCTTGTCTCATATCTTAACATAATTATTTGGAGAATATCCTCATTTCATATCACCAGACTGCCTGCCTGCAAAGTATATTACAGAAGGGAACATGCAATGTAAACACTGTAATATACATGAAGTGATAGTTTAACATCTTAAGCCTGCCACTTTAATCAACATCCAATTGAAGTAGTAATTGAAAAGTTAATGATTCTTTCAACCAAAAGCTTCATTTACTGCAGTGGTTGAACAGATGCTTATATAATACCCTGCACTTACCTGTTAAACATGAGACTGCCTGAGAACAATGTATGCAGTCATTAGCAGTAACTGAAGTATAGTATAACATTTCCCAAGTTCTTATTCAAGCTAGCTCCTGTATTGAATGATACATCACTAACATGAAATATAAACACATAAAGTTAACAGACCATACAGTAACATCTAGAAAAAGCAGTAAAACAGTCTCAGGCCTTGAAATATCTGTTTTTTAACTACAAAAGAAAGGGAAATGATGCTCAATGCCATAAAAACAACGTGGGGACTAAACTGAGTAATTGCTGCAGCTACAGAGAAGGAGATATAGTGAATACAGACAACTTATGCACTTGCAAATCTTGAAAAATTCTTGTTACCAAAAATAGGAGGCAGAACTGAGAAATGATTTTGTAATGGAATAATCATATTCATGTGACAAATAGGATAAACTAAGAAACTCAATGAAATAGAGTACACAAAACATGTAACTAGAAAAAATAAAGGCTACCATTTATTTATCAGCTTTACGTTTTATTTCTCCACCCTTCTGCCTCAAATATACCAACATAACCCTGCAAACCGGTTTAACTTTTAAATGAATGGTACAACCTAGCCAAACCCCGTCCCGGATTTGCCTTTGCAGAAACCCCCATTTCATGGATTGTATACAGCTTTTCAAACCCTCCCCATACTCAACACGAAGGTGTTCGAAAGGCTAACAACTCGGCAAATAAATAAATAACAATAGCCACAGAGTATATAATGTGATGTTATGAAAAACAAAATATCTGAGGCATCCGTATGCAACACATTTAGCTTTAGTTCTGAACATTACAATACATGCTTCAGCCCTTTAAATTCTTAATTAATTGATCTGTAAACTGGTCAAATAATGAGTACCAAGCATTTGCTTCATGGATGAGAGCAGATCTTTTTAAGAATGAAATATCAGGGGGCGCTGTTGAGCAGAGCATTGAGTAGACACGCCACTCATCCGCTCTCTTTCCAAAGGCCCACAGAAATTGGCAATGGTTTGAACGTGTGCTGGTCCGTATAAGGTACAGAATTGGAGAAATGAACCAAATGGCAAGATGCAACACTCCCCGCTGCGAGAGACATGGGGCCTCATTCCGAGATTGGAGGTAGTCATGGCGCTATTTGCGCCATGACTGCCTCCAATAACGGTACCGGCACCGGTCTTGTTCAATCGGGACTTACTGGCGTAGTCCGACCTTTGTGGGACCGGTAAGCCCCCATTGAAAAAACATTCCCCATTCCCATTTGAGCCCCAGTGGGAACGGGGAAGTAGCTAATAACGGTACCGCAATTTGCTCTGAAGTCCCTTAGCGGGTCCCGTCCATAACGCCTGGTAAAACCAGGTGTTGAAGGAGGGTCCTGCTAAGGGAACTCGTAGTAGGACAGTAAGGGATTCTTTAACGGTGGCCTGTATCCCTTACCGCCCTACTCATAATGAGGCCCATGTTCAAAAGTAGGGGAATGTTTTGTAGACATACCAGCAGGTAAAATGGCAACCGCGTAATTGAGGACCTGCAAAGCTGTTGCTGGAGACAGGAACAACCAAAAGCGACCATCTAGTGTGGAAACATGGTAGGTCCGGAGAAGGTGGTAGGGGTCGGGAACAGGAGAGGGGACTGACAGGGGCATCAGAACGGGATGAAGGCGGCCGTTTGATGGAGCTTCCCCGACTCTGCCCCATCATTCGCTTAAAGTGTAAAATGGAAGAGCGCACCAGCACGGTCAAAGTATTTACCACATGTACAAAGGGGCTCCAGGACACCAAGTGATTTGGCATGAACAGGAGAAACCACAAGAAGAGAGACCCAGGCCACAGAACAATCAGAGGAAGACCTTCTAACAGTCAGGGGAGATGAGGCGGGTTACTACACAAACCCTGCCCAACATTGCTAGGGATCTGGCCAGGGCAAATAAACAACAGAAGTAAGGAGTACCAAGCACATAATGGCAGATCATGACCCAGTATAAGGAGAAGCTGAGTAAACCCAGCGCACAACCCAAAATGAATGCATTCACAACAGGAAGGCCTCGAGTATCACAGAGCTGGGTGCAAGACACATGGCGGTGTAGGAGGGTGATGGGGTCGCATTAACCAACTCCATGCAGGATATTATGCGTGTCATCCTCAAAGCGGGAACTTTGTTGGAGCAATGAATTGTTGCAGTGGGAGTGGTAGTAGGTATACATAGGTCTATTGAGAAAGGATCTGCACAATGTTTTGGGGAAAACGCCTGAGGTGGAGAGCCAAATATCGGATATCGAGGACACTATGATAACCCTACAATGGAATATACAAACAATAGAAAACAAAACGCCACAGCTGGAGGGAAAAATGGACAACGCGGAAGTAAGGGCTTGGTGAATAACGTACACCTCAGTGGCCTGCCGGGGAGCACAGAGGGCCCACCCATGGAACTTTTCTTAGAAACGTGGATCAAAGTATCAGTAGGCCCACACAGCCTATGCAATTTATTCTCAGTAGAAAGGGCACGTAGAATACCAAGCATGGAACCACCCCTGGGGGCCACCCAGAGACAGGTGATAGCAAAATTATTTAACTAACATAATCGGGACATGATTCTGCAAATGGCAAGAAAGAAGGGCAACCTTGAATACAGTGGGGCTAGAATTGCAATCTACTCCGATTTTACCAAGGTTGTACAAAAAGACTGACAATCTTTTCTAGCGTTGTGCAGAAAGCTGAGAGACAAGGATGTAGAGGAGGTCCAAAATAAAGCCTGCACTCCCATCGCCCATTTTGAAGTATCAGGAACATTCACACCAAAATATGTGATGTATGATGAACAAATAAATCAGCAGAGAGCCACAGTAGGGCCCTGCCCAGTACCCATCAGAACAGCAACACCTAGTGAAGTACCAATAACCAGACAACCGTGGACAGTTAGGTATCCATTTAGAAAGCCTAATAACAAATGAAACAAAATGAAGATTGCCTAGGTACCATCCCAGAAGAAACCAAAAAAGTCTTAATGGAAGACGAATGGTGATGACATAAGAGCCCGGACGGACTCACAGATAGAACAAATAACGAACCAAGAATGTCACAAGGAGACGAAAAGCCATGAGAAAAGAGATTGTGAGCTTAAAGTGAAAGGAAGCTATCAAGATGTAAGAGAGTTAAGCTGTAAGCAAAATGACTACAGTCAATCAGTTCACGACTGTACATATGCTTGAAATGCAAGAAAGCTAAGAAAACAGTATGACTTGCTATGCTCAGTAGAAGAATAGCGCTTCAAGCGCCATGTTTACATAATTTACCTCAAAACGAAGCATAGTATTATAAGTGCAAGTCCACTTTACATGAAAAGCAGAATCATCTTAGGTTACTTTAGGCCAAACAAGACAAGATTCATATTCCAGCAAAATAAGAAGAGATGGCTGAATCGAAAATCAGCAGATGCTACTCAGGCATACCAATAGAAGGAACGAACAGGTCAAGATAAGGAAGCATAGGCAGGTGCAAGCTGAATAAGAATCAAATACAGAAATTGTGAGAAACTAGACAAATTTACGGTGTCTACATCACATGACCAGCCGAGCACGGAGAAGCACGAGTTCACACCTACTTGTGGCATCCGCCCAAGCAAGAGATATCAGAACTTTTCCAGACAGAAGATGCAGTTTTGAGGCCAACCACAGTAACATAATTGACATATTGTTGCTGAAGTGATAATTGATTGTAATCTTAATTGGAGGATGGCCGGGTAGCTGAGGGGGCACCCTGCACCTGGCTGTCCATTCTGCGTGCTGCTAAGCAAAGAGGAGATTTATGCATGGGGTTGGTGCCAACCCAATCACAATGGACCAAATAATCTAGGGTCCTATAGTTAGTAGAACCAATGGGACGTTGTACTTTTGGTGACATCCAAGGTAGTCATTTTGAAGGAAGGGCTTAGACGCCCACCTGACAGTGTTTTACCCAATCCCTTACTCTGATACCTTTTCCTAACCAATAGAAATGCTTATTAACTTTTGAGTGTTATACATCACTTATTACAGGTGGCGGCGTCACATTTATACACAGGGATGACATCAACATGGGACTCATTCCAAACACCCAACTTAGCTCTGCCGAATCTCTCTCAGTCAACTCTCTCTATCACCGACCAACACAGCATTACTACACCTTATCTACAGACCACCAGGACCTATCATATCCTTCTCGGAGGACATTACATCCATCCTGATTGACAACATCAAACCCAACTCCCAATTGCTGCTCCTGGGTGACCTTAATCTTGGCCTTTCAGACCCCAAGGATCTCATGGCCACTGAGGTTGCCAACAACATTTTGAACCCAGGTTTTTCACAGCACATTCTCGAACCAACCCACAACAAAGACAGAACGCTTGATTGGATTGCAGATTTAAACTGCAACACATCGATAAGCTCCAATTCCGCCTGCGCCTGGTCCGACCACCACATCATCATCTTTCACATACCGGCCAACAACCCTTACCCTAAACCTAATATAGCACCCCCTATTCGTACTAGAAACAAAAAGGACATCATTAGGGACAAATTACTCCCTCTCATCTTACCTATTCTCAACAAATGTGCCGCACAGCACAATGACCCTACAGTCCTAATGGACACCTTTAATCAAACACTGCTCAAAGCCATTAATACCATAGCACCCCTCAAACTACGGAAAGCTAAACAACGAGCTCATTTGAATTCTTGGTTTACACTACAACTGAGAGCACTATGCAAAGAAAAACGCAAGGCTGAAGCTGTATGGAAAAGCCTTCATTGCGTAATGAATAAAGACAACCTCTTCATCGCTTCCCTTAATTACAAGGAAGCGATCGTACAAGCTAAAAAAGAGACTTATAACCTACGCATCTCGCAAGCAGAATCTAACACGAAGGAGTTATTCAAAATTCTTAAAGAATTAGAATCCTCCTCGCCCATGCTAGACACATATAGTAAAGACAGTACATGGTGCAACAATATCCAAAATGCCCTCCTCGCTAAAATAACCACCTTACAATCCACAATTAATGCCAAACAAAACTGCCTTCTCACCTCTACCCAATATAAACTCCCGACACCTAAAATGGACACCCCATTCTTCACTCACACCCCTTTCAGCTTTGTACCTCTCACCATCTCAGAGGTTGAAAAAATCATTAGCAAGCTTAAACCTTCCAACTGCCAAGGTGATTCTTGCACTGCACCCATCATTAAGGAATGGGCACATGTCCTTGCCCCTTTCATCGCCTCCTTTATCAACTCTTGCTGAACAAACCTACTCTGGACCTTTTGATACCGTCCAACTACAGACCTTTCACCACGGTCCTGTTCCTTCTAAAAATACTAGACAGAGCAGCATATTTACAGATCCAGAAGTATCTGGAAACTAACAATTTACTTGGCACGAGGCAATCTGGCTTTAGACCGAAGCACGGGACAGAAACAGCCCTACGAGATCTCAAAACCCAAATTGAGGATTTAAAAGACAATGGCAAACTGGCCCTCCTACTACTACTTGACCTCTCAGCAGCTTTCGATTTGGTCAATCACCAAATCCTCTGCCATCATTTGAAAACGGCTGCCCACTTCTCCGAAAAAGCCACTAGTTGGATCAGCTCCTTCCTGTACAACAGACACATGAGAGTATTCTCACCCACTTCATCTGCAGACCCAACTCCGGTACCCTGTGGAGTGCCACATGGGTCCTGTGTATCTCCCACACTTAAGAATGTATTTACCAGCCCTTGTTTGATGTGATTGACTATCTCGGTGTTACCTACACCAACTATGCTGATGACACCCAGATGCTCATTCCTATCACTGGTGACTACATGGCCGATTCCAAAGCTCTAAATGATATCTACCAAGTCATCCAAGCTTGGATGGCTCAACATGAGCTCTGTCTCAATGATGACAAGACAGAGCTTCTCATCTTGGGCACCCAACAGAGACTCAACAAGCTTGACCCTTATTTCAACACCTTCAGCATTGATGGCAATTTCATCAAAGTGTCCAAAGATACAAAAACTCTGGGAATCTATCTCCACACTCTCCCTTAATAGACAAACTAATGCGGTGGTCGCTGCCTCTGCTTACACATGTATGATTATCACAGCCTGCCACCCATTCCTTTCCACACAGAATTGCATCATTCTAGCCAGGACATTGGTCATGTCCAAACTCGATTACTGCAATGCACTTCATCAAGGCACTAACCAACGCAATCTCAACAAACTCCAGGTTATTCAAAATAATGCTATTAGAGCGACCCTTAATATTCCCAGATCTGCACACATCTCCGAAACAAGGAAGAGTCTACACTGGCTCTCAGTGGCCCAAAGGATATCACTGAAATCCTTGGCCCTCACACACAAATGTGTAAAAAACCAGGCCCCCATCTACTTAGCCTCTCGGTTCACTCAGTATATACCTTCACAGTCACTCAGATCTACCCAAGCACACTGCCTCACCAACGCAAGATACAAACTTCAGAAAGCCAGAGGTTTTAGCTTCCCAGTTCTAGCCACTAAACTCTGGAACTCATTGCCACTCACCATCAGATCCTCGCCGTCACCAATTTTATTCAAACAAAAAGCTAAGCTCTGGCTATCCGCCACATGTGACTAAATTGCTACCACCTCACATTCTGACGCTTGTCGCCCTATCACTTGACAACTTCCGCCTTGCCTTGCACTGCTATGTACTTTATCTAACTTGTCCTCTGTATGATTGTAACTGTAACCATCGCATTTTATGTACCTGTTGTTCTAAGATACGCACCTGGTTGCCCTCGGGTCTGGTGCACTATACAAATAAATAAAATACAAATACAAATGATGAATTTTCAGTATAAACTATGTGTTTTGTATGGAGTTCAGTGGCGTTGAAGTGAGACGGACTATCGCATCACTGCTGATTGCCATGACTCCCCGTTTTTTGTACTTGTCATTAAATGGACTCCCTTTGCCAAACCATTGAGTTGTCCTTATTGATTGGTGTTGGAGTAATAAATCTGCACCCCCATCCATCTCAAGGTGCAGCTATCTCATCTTAAAGTACCTTTGGAGCAAACCCCGACTCTATGGGCAGGGCGGGGGTCTCCTCAGTAAACTTGGTAGCAGAGGATGGTTATCGATTATCGATTATTGATTTGAATAAGACACCTATTCACCGTCGACATAAAGTATCTCTAGGTCTTTGGCAATTTCACGAGTCCTTTGCCATTTGGCCGAGTAGACCATGAAGCTCCACGTAGACAGTGGTAGATTAAAGAGAAGTACTGCAGACGTGGGCCTAAAGGGACCTGTGTTCCCCACACATCCCTTCCCATTCCTACAGGCAGCTGAGCGGGTGAAAAGTCGAAGAAGGCGGTAACAAAGGCGGTGATCCTGAGGGTCCAGAGAGGAACCATGTGAACGGTGAGTGAAAAAGACTAATGTTCTGGCAAAAGTGCATGCTTTAGAACAAGTAATGGGAAAAGGTAACGGAGGGAGGCGGGAAAAAACAAAATATAGTTAAAAGTAAAGAAGACTGTATATATATATATAAAATTTTGCTCACGTCTACAGCCCAAACCGCTGGACGGATTTTCACCAAATTTGGACCAGGAGCAGTGGCTTGGTCCCGAAAGCGTGCTGGTGAAAATCCATCCAGTAGTTTTTTTTAACAATGACCAAAAAGTAGGTTAAAAAAAAAATTGTGATATCTGTGTTCGGTCCGCGGACACACTTCCCTGTTCGCTCCATGGACAGTGTCCTGATTGACCAATCGGCTTGCGTGATGTTCGCGGACATGCAACGTGTTCACTGATTGGATGGCGTGAAGCGCGTCAGATTTTCGGTCGTCCGCAGACAGCCCGGTGAAACTTTGTTCAAAATTTGTATTTAGTAGATAGTGTTGGTGTGTAGGAGTGTTTGGGGAGGGTGGGAGTGTAAGAGATAGGATGAAAGTTGTGTTTTGTTAGATGTTCTTTTTGTATTCGATTTGTCTGCGGACATAACGGGTGTTCTGAAATGTTCTAAATAAACTGGATGGGGGGTGTTCTGAGGACTCAATATGTGTCCGTTTTGTTCGCAAGCAAACTGAAACTGTTCTAAGAACACTCGCAGTGTCCTGAAATGTTCGCAAATAAACATAATGGGGGTGTCCTGAGGACGCTGTCCATATTGTTCGTTGTCAAGTTGAATATGTTCTAAGAACACTCGCAGTGTCCTGAAATGTTCGCAAATACACAAAATGGGGGTGTTCTGAAGACGTTGTCGAACACTCGCTGTGTCCTGAAATGTTCACAAATATGAATGGGGGTTGTGGCTGGCAAGTTGAATGTGTTCTAAGAACTCTTGCGGTGTCCTGAAATGTTTGCAAATAAACAAAATGGGGGTGTTCTGAAGACGCTTCTAGAGGATGTGTTTTGTTTGCTAGCTGCTGGGAGATGGGTAAGGACTGGTCATGGCTTCCGTCGGTACTGGTACCCTCTACACATCAATGACTAGTTTTCTGAAATTCATAAAATGATGATGCTTTGCTGGAACACAAGAGGATTTAATAGCTTCCTCAATCAAATATAAAATATATTTTCCAATAAATATAAAGTCCTAATGTTTCAGGAAAAGTAGCTAGTAGAAGCTCTGGCTATAGATGGGAATGGGATCGAGACACATAATGCCAATAAGGGCAGAGTAGGGTGCCCTTTTGGAGGCCTTTTTATCACTGTTTTGAATGTGCCTCAGTGATCACTTATACGTGTAACATCAGCAGATTCTTTTCTGATAGACAACTTAAAGATGGGGAAAGGGCACTTTGCAGTGGACATCTTGCTGATAAGTGTATATCTCAACCCTTTGATTGAAGATATCACAGAAACCATTATAGCTCTGGAGGGAGAATTGTCTAAATGGCTAACACTCAGGCCTTATTCATTTGTGGCGATTGGGAACACATACATGTCTTCTTTTCCGGCTCCTGGAACTCTTTAGTGAGCTTGACAATACTACAAGTACTAATATTGTAAAAGGGAGGAGGGTAATGCCAAAAAGGATGCCTGGGGAAAGATATGGGGAGATTTTATGGCTAGGAGGAATATGTTTTCTGTCAATTAGCTTTTTGAAGACAAGTAGGGTCACCTCCCTACTTGGTTTGTGTCCACCCCCTCTAAAACGCTTGATAAAATTTCCATTTTGGGGTTGGGAAAAAGTGATATCTTGGACTTTCATGTAAGGAAACCCCAGAATAGTGATCATGCACAACTTGCCATAAGTCTCTAGTTTGAAGGAGCACTTAAAAAGGTATATAAATCAGAATACAACAATGCAGTTGTTAATAATGCAGGGACTCCCATAAGCCTATGCAGTATGATTCAAAAAATGTGAAATCATATATTAAGGAATACATGCCCTCTTGGTCGTTGACAACAAGGATGAGGTATTGCAAACCAGAGTTCATTAAGACTCTGTGAATTGACATTTTAAAACTAGATGTATAAAGCAGTGGGAAAAGAGGCTGGTTTGTACAAAAACGTATGAAATGTTTGATAATTTAGTTAATGAAAGGAAAGAAGAGACCTGAAGTACGGGCAGTGAAAAAGGCTGTACATCTGTTGTATCAGGAAAAAGGTAGACTCATAAAACAAAAATCAACAAACCCATAAGAACTGGTATAAGGCATATAAAATGTATTCTTATATTGAACTTAATCAGAAATGTCTGAAATGTATTGTGATGAAATATGTGAGAGCACTTTGGCATCTGTTAAATGACACAAGTAAACACAGGCACATATACAGTCTAATACTGTAGCAGATGCAATGTGGGTCAGTCACTTTTCTACGTTTATTGGAGGCACTCAGCAGAATGCTGAAAGAAATAATTTAAGATGATACAGAATGTGCTATAAAAAGATGGAATAGCTCACACGCCTTTGATCCTGACAGCATTCCTAACACACTTTTAAAAGATGATTGCAATCTGTGGGCAAATATTCTGTGTTCCCTTTAATTTAATCAGATTGCCGTCAAATTAATTGTTACAAATTCCTGGTCTGAAGGTACAATTGTACCTATGTTCAAAAGGGGTGAGTGCACCTCTCCTCTGAGTGATAGGCCTATCATTCTTCAACACGTTCAACAATGTTCAACATCATTAAAGAGATGAGAAACCCACCAGGCTGCGACAACACCCCGACCCCCTCAGAGAAACTATGCAACGACCTGGCAGACCACTTCAAGAAAATAATCAATGACATCCGACAAATCATACAAAAAAGACCAACCTCTCTGCAGCCTTTGACACAGTTAGCCATGACACCCTAACCGAAAAGACTAGAAGACATAGGCATGACAGACACAGCACTACTCTGGACTAAATCATTCTTAGCAGACAGAACAGAAACCATATGGATTAAACCCTTCAAATCCACCCCACGAGTTAACGACTGTGGAGTGCCACAAGGATCCTCACTATCACCACTGCACTTCAACATCTACCAGACTCCAGTTATTAGTATCTTCAAAAAATACAATTTTACATGCTACAACTATGTAGATGATACTCAAATCATCTACAGAATCGAAGACACGCAAGCCGATCACTCAACCCTAATTGAGTGTCTAAAAGAAGTCTTCAACTGGATAAATGCCAGCAATCTGAAAATCAACCCAGGATAGACAGAAATCATGATCATATCCAAAAATCAAGAGAACGAAACCGCCATCCCGTGGACAACGGAAATGGGAATCGCACAATCACCATCTAAGGTAGTAAAAAATCTGGGAGTCCTGATGAACAACACCCTAACCTTAGAACCATAAATAAATGCAATCAACAAGAAATGCTTTTTCCTCTACCACATGGCAAGAAGAATCCCACCTTTCCTCTCCTTCACATACAAAACCCTCACAATCGTTGCCCTCATCATATCAAGAATCGACTATGCAAACAGCCTCTACCTCGGAATACCAGTATACCTCCTGAAGAAACTACAATGGATCCAAAATACAGCAGCCAGACTGCTCTTCAAAACTATCCAGAAGAGACCACATCACTCCTGCCCTAAAAACACTACAATGGCTCCCAGTAAAAACATTGCATCACCTTCAAAACAATGTGCATAACACAAAGGGAAATCAGTGGACAAGGTGCAGAATTCCTACAAAAGAAAATAACATAATACAAGCCAACAAGACTACTCAGGTCAAGCAACAAAATCCGCCTGGAACAAAAACAAAACCATATCTTAAGAAAAAACTTGGAGGCACCTCCTTCTCCCACTTAGCCCCAAATACCTGGAACAACATCCCAAAAGAAATAAGAAACACCAAAGATCACCTACAATTCAGAAAATTACTAAAAACCTGGCTCTTCAACACCACAGACTCAAACTGAAAACTGAAACAACAAAAAGGAAAAAGGATGACTAAACTTAAGAGAACACTGACAACACCCTGAACTGACCAAGAAAGTCCCACCACAAATAGACAGGTAACACCAAGTCAAATAGAACACAAGAGACACCCATTAGGACAGAATCAGCACCCCCAGCCAATCAGTCTCCAATGGAGGTGGAAACTAAGACCTCTGCACTATACATCGAAATCTTCTCGCCTAAATACTCCTCTCCTCTAAATAATATAAATAATTGCCACGTTATCTCTCCAACAATCTTTATCTGCTTACTACACGGCTTGGATTATTAACCCCCAACTTCCTACCTTCACAGCTCTACATGCTGGCTCCTCTCCTTATTATACACTGCACTGGAGGATTGATTCTGGATTCCTTAACGATATCATAAATACCTACAGGATCTCTTCAAACATTTAAGCTTCCATAGTATACGCCTTATTATTCTCTGTCTTTCCATTTTGGTCTCTTTACCTAAGAGTAATACAGTATGACTAATATGGATGTAATAATTGTACACTATGAGACTTCATAGAAAATATTTCGAAAGTGAAATTGCCAAACCCCTCTGAGTTAAGAAGTCACTCTAACATTTTACAATAAGGTGGTCACATAATTGAATGCAAGCTGAATATTGTTCTGATATATACATATCTTCAATTCTTCACATTAGTTAAACACCCCAATAACAAGTTTCAGTCAACAATCTCCAACTATGGCAGCTAACAAAGCTAATTAAAAAAATGCATCCACTGCTAAAGATGCCACCTCCTCTTCAACAAATCTTAAAAGACCAAAAAGTGACTCACCGCCTCCACTAAGCATTTTTGATACTGCCATCGAAGCCTTTCTTGCGGAAATCAGGGCACTTAAACCCTTCATTGATCTGCTAACACTAAGCTCCAGCAATTAGATGAAAGGTGGATGGGTGTCAACAATAGAGTGGAGGAGGTTGAGAAAAGAGTAGGTGTTCTTGAAGATATATCCCCTAGAGTTGCACAATTAGAAAAATCTATTAAAGGACTCCAAAGGCATAACGAAGACTTGGAAAATCGCAATAACCTATGCATCTCAGACTTACCAGAGGGAGCTGAGGGAACTGACCCCATTGTCTTCCTGCAAAAATTCTTACCAGCCTTTCTACATTTGCCCTTGGAAACAACATTTAACATACAACGGGTTCGTAGAATAGGTGAACCTTCAGTCTCTTCCACATCTCGTCTGCTGCCTAGAACTCTCATATTTTACCTATTGGAATACTCCCAACTACAACTTATTGTTTCAACAGCAAGAGAACGTAAAGCACTCATCTGGCATGGCAGCAAACTATTTATTTCACAGGATGTGGCCAGAAGCATGGCTCAAAGAAGAACAGTTTTTCTATCCTTCCGTCCTGCTGTAAAGCAACTAAAATCCCGCTATGGCTTATACCACCCATGCTCCTTTAAGGTAACACATGAAGGTCGCACAGCAGTGTTTGATGGTCCAGCCGATTTGCGGTCCTTCATACAATCCTTAAAAAGTGACGGGATGGACACCTCCTCTCCTGCAATTGCCTCAACATCTTCTACTACCTGAAATCTTGACCTCACATCTTGTATAATTTGTTTTATTATCTGTTTGTTTACATTATCATTTACCTAATGCAATTATTATCCAATCACTTTAAGAGACTGGGGTGGGCGCTCTTTTGGTGTCCCTCTTCCACTGATGGTCGTTGTTCTCCTTTTGGCGACCCAGTTGGCGTTAACTATCCCCGGTATTTCTTTCCTCCCGGATCCTTCCCCTATGTCCTGTTTGATCTCTAAAACCTTTCATATTTCGTTGTCTGAGTCCTCTCAACATATGATCAAATCCCTTTCTCCCCTCCCTGATCCTCAATGTTATATCCTCCTGTATCACTGTTTGGGTATATATTTTTTAAACCACATTACTAAGGATCTGATTCTATTATCACACTACAACCATAAGTTGCATGTCTATCATTATGTTTCTGACTAAATGATCTTCAAGTGTATAACATGGAACATCAAAGGATGTAAGAATCCCATTAAAAGATGCTAAGTTATATCTCATTTGAACAAATCTAAGCCAACGGTTGCTTGCCTACAAGAAAATCATTTATCCAACAAAGAATCAATGAAGCTTAAGTCTCTTTGGGTTAAGGAAGTTATTTCCAGTCCTGCTATATCCAAGAAAAATGGAGTTGCTATACTAATAAGTAAAAAATAACCCTTCAAAATTTTTGACCAAGATGCTGATACAAATTGAAGATGGGTTTGGGTAAAATTTTTAGTTGATTCTACACACTTATCTATCCTGAACATCTATGGTCCCACACTACCAGACCCCCCCTTTTGGATCGCAATCAAACAAATGATACTCAAAAATAACTTCACCAATTTGATTATGTGCGGAGATGTTAATCAGGTCCTCGACCCTTTTTTAGACCGAAAGTCTAGCTGTATGTTCAAATCAAATAAAACTCATAAGTCCTTTGTTAATTGCTTAGCGGAGACAGGATTAATTGACAAATGGAGACTATCCCATCCTAAACAATTAGAATATATCTTCCATTCACCCACACACAATACTCTATCAAGCCTAGACTATATTTTTGCAATCAAAACCCTCTCTGGATCCATTATAGATTCTAAAATCTAATATTATTATATCACATCACACACCAGTTATCACATCCTTTTGCCTCGCAGAAGTGAACAAAACTGCTACTAGATGGAAACTTAATAACTTCCTTCTAAATGATCCACAGTTTAATCAATACATTCAAGCTTTCACCCAACAATATTTCACTAACCATCAGGACTGTGATACCTCTGTGGTTAACAACTGGGATGCATTCAAAGCTGCTTTAAGAGCTCACATTATGGCCCTCTCCGGTAGGAACAAACAACTTAGGAAAAAAACACTTAGACAACCTTTATTCCAAACTCACCCAAGCAGAGCAATGCTACAATTTAGACACCAGCTCAACAAACCTACGACAAGTAATAAAACTATGTTTTGAAATCAATAAAGAAATCACAGAACTTGCGGCAGGTACTATACTTAAATAAAAAACAAAGATATATCAAACTTCAAATAAAGCAGGCAAAATGCTTGCTTCTTATTTAAAAACCAAAAAGGAAAAATGTCATGTTTCCCATATTAAAGATACTCAGGGCATATCTCATCACCGTTCTGATGAAATACTTGAATGCTTCAGGAAATTTTATACTGATCTTTATACTCCAGAAAGCTCTATTCCCAATGATAATATCGAAGCCTGTCTTGAAAATATCAGTCATGCCTTATACCCTAGAATAGAACTTTCTCACCTTGACAATGATATTACTTCCTCAGAGATCACTAACATCATTCACAGCCTGGGTAAAGGAAAAGTGCCTGGCCTAGATGGACTATCCACCAAATTTTACATCAATTTATCTCAAGTATTAACCCCAAAACTATTTTCATAATTTATATTGCAAAAATCTTCTTCTGGTTCATTCTCAGAAGCTTTACTTATCATTTTACCTAAACCCAACAAAGGCCCTTCCCTCCCCAGTAACTATCGACCCATTTCCCTTATCAACATAGAAAGTAACATTTTTGTTTAAATACTAGCTAATAGAATTGAATCCTCACTCCCAATTCTGGTTAAAGCAGATCAAATTGGTTATGTAAAAGGACACAACATATCCTCTAATGCTAGACTTCTACTCAATGCCATCAACCTAGCAGCTAAAGACAAAAAAGACAGACAAGGCTATGCTGCCATTGCATTGGATGCTGAGAATGCTTTTGATCGTGTGGATTGGAACTTTATTTTCCAAACCCTACGGTGGCATGGATGTGGTGAAAAATGTATTTCACTTTTTAAACTCCTTTATTCAACCCCTAAATCCTTTATCTATTTGAACGGCCAATCATCCTCCTTTTTTCCCTTGCTCAGGGGTACACGGCAGGGCTGCCCCTTCTCACCGTTATTATATATTCTTTCACTTGAACCGTTACTAGAACTAATAAGATCTAAAAAAAATATCCCGGGGATTCAAGCAGGTACCTCAATTACCAAAATAGCAGCATTAGCTGACAATATTCTTATCTTAATCAAATACACCAAACTTCATATACCTAATCTCCTCAGTTTGGTCATGTATCAGGATATAAACTAAGCAGACAAAAATCAGAAATTATGCCATTAAATCAATACTGTCTCAAGCAGGACATTGACATTTTTGGTCTTAAGTTGTGCAGTAGCTCCATCAAATATGTAGGACTTCGTTTTTCTCCTACAATACAATAAACCATCAAGCTCAACACTAAGTTGTTACTGGACACTCTTAAGGACCTAACATCCAGATGATCCCCCCTTTACTTCTCCTGGTGGGGGCGTTTGGAAATTATCAAAATGATGCTATCCCCTATTGTATTATATTACCTTCAGCTTCTTTCCGTTCCTCTATCCCCTTCCTTTTCAAATCTATATATTCCATACTACTAAACGTTCTGTGGGGAGCTGGAAAAAGTAAAAGAATTGCACTAACCAAACTCAAAGCACCTTATGAAATGGGAGGTGTCAGATTTCCTGACTTTAATCTATATCACTCTGCATTTCTCATAAAGCAGTCTCGCCAATGGTTCACAGATCCCGAATTCGCTGATACTCCCATATGGTGCACATTAGAAAAACACTCAGTTCATCCACACAACATTACTGATTATATATACATATTTAAACATACCCCCAAGAACATCTTGCACTCTATTAAAGCATCCGTTTCAGCCCTACAAACCTTTCTCTTCCCTCATATCAAAACTCCCAATAAGTACCTTTCCCCTTTACTATGGCACAACAAAAATATAGTAATAAATAACAAGGTCCTTAATCGTAAAGAATGGATCAAAAAAAGAATCAGATTCATTGAATCCATTATAGATGGGCCTTCCATTCTCTCCTTCCAGCATTTCTCATCCATATTTACCATACCCAAAGCTGATTTTCAGTATTACAATAAATTAATCAACTCCTGTCTTGATGCACTTAATCACTTTTCCTATGAGATTCTTTCTCCAGACACCCTCAGACTACTACAGCTAACCATAACCGGTGAGGTTAGAGCCTCAAAAATATATAATATGCTCACATCAACATTTAATATTTGTTCAATTCGTCTGAAATGGGAATTTGACTTAGGATCTATGTTTGAAGATCATATATGGCTCTGCCTGTTTTGCAAAAGGAAACACTTATCGGTCTCAGCAAATATTACACAACATTATTTCTTCTTCATTCATAGAACATGTATTACTCTGGCTAAATTAGCTAAGGCTAACCCAAATTATGATGCTAAATGTTGGTCATGTGGATTATCTCCCACCACATATATGCGTATGTTCTTTGAATGTTCATTTATTTTCAGATTTTGGCAAGACATCTGGAAGTTCATTAAGCTTATATTTTCTGCGGATGTTCTGTTGTCTTTTGTAAATATATTTCTAGGAAGTCTGGGCATAACAACATATATTTCACTAGACTCAAACAGATTATACAATCTATTCATCTGTATAGCCTAAAATGTATCACAGATAACTGGAAAGATTTTCGATCTC
The DNA here is from genome assembly GCF_040938575.1 of Ambystoma mexicanum. Classification (NCBI taxonomy): domain Eukaryota; kingdom Metazoa; phylum Chordata; class Amphibia; order Caudata; family Ambystomatidae; genus Ambystoma; species Ambystoma mexicanum. The sequence continues at coordinate 545,438,621 of NC_090933.1, read as the reverse complement.
TTTCTATCAGAGGATGGTGGAACACTATTTGTCATACTCATAAAATGGAAATGTGCATGGCTAATAATCAAAATACAATTCCTAAATACAATGCTAAATGGTACTTTTTCATCCGTTATCTCAACTGTTTCAATGCAACTGCTCATGGTTCCAGAACCTATGTTCTCATATTTAATTTATTAGCCAGATGATCATATTTATATTCAAATGCCTGTTTTATATTATTATAGAAATGGAAATATCAGTTTAATCATATAATTTATTATACCCATATTCCCCCCTTTCCCTGCTCCCATCTGTTTCTTGTATGTCTCCTGTTTGTCTCCCAGTATGTCTCCCCAAATTTCTATTCTTTTTCCCATTAAGTTATTCTTTACAGATTGGTGACAATAATCCATGATCAATTGGTACTTCTTCCAATTTATATTTTAGTTCAAATATGTATATTTATTCAATTCAATTAATGAATGTTGTGGGTATAGATCAAGTTCTTGCTTGTTACATTTTTAATTTCTGCTCATCTTTTATTGTTACCTGTTCCGCTCAAAGTCTGTAACTTGCTAACATATGTATTATTATTAGTATCTTAAACAATAAATATTATTAAAATAAAAAAAAGATGGATGCCATGGAATAGTAATGCAGAGCTCTGTTTGGAGCCCCTCTTCCCTTTCCATGGAGCCATCAGGGGCAGTGCGGAAGGAGATGCTCCAGCTGAGGCAAAGTGGGGAGAATCATTTAAAAAAAGGGAACAGAGTGTGGCGGAAGAAGGCTGATGGGGGAATGGACCATCAGGCAGCTTGTAACTAGGGCTGAGATCACCAATTTCAGCCTGTTTTCCTAGCCACCTTAAAACGCTGGCTCCCCAAGCAGGGTGAAAATGTTTTTTTGTTGCTGTAAGAATGAAATGAATAAAAGAGAAGTGTGTAACAGGAGTCTCTGTGAATGCTTTAAAATTGGCAATTAAAACCACCCGTTTTCACAATGCCGTTTCTGTAATGAGGCAATATTTATGGCTTTCATCTGACAATTCAGTCATGGCTAATGATTGTCCATTTATATAAAGGTTGAAGGAAGGGAATATCATAGGTTAGAATAAACTAATCCTAATTCGCAGCAAAGAAAGGTTTGTTGCTGTGTTAATCTAGTTTTTAAATTCAACAGAAACCAGGAGTTATTAGCTTTTATTGGAAATAAGTGGACATATTATTCTGAGATGTACACTGCTTTAGCTTTCAAGTCACAGAAACTCTCTTCAGATGGTGTTTAAAGAGCTGCTCATTTTGTTATGTGAACACCATGTGATGATTAAATCTATGGACATCTGAAAGCTAATGGATTTTACATCTCAAAAGTATATTTTAGTTTGTCCAATTAAAGGTATCAGAACTTTGATTTTATACCTACTTGTGAGCAAATTATTGGAATAAGCGTGCAAGTTATCAGCAGTTCATTATGTTTATTTGACAGACAACAGACCACATGAACTAATATCTCTAGATGAAAAATAATAAGCTAGAATCAAAACTCATTTCGGATTGCCCAGAACTGACACATTTATGTTTCCAATCACTGGGTAAATCTCTCTATTCTTTATTTTCTATATTCTCTTTTCCTTAGTCTCATTTCTACCTTAGATATATCAACACTTATTGTCAGGAATCTTTTGGGAGGCAATTTTGCGTTTATTTTCATTTTCATTGGTTTTTCTCCCTTACACAGATTAAAGTAAATCAGGGTTATTTGTACCTGAAATTCTTCTTTAATCACCTGCATATGTATTTACTAGTATACATTCCACTAGGGAATTTACTTTAGGTACAATTTAAATACACAATTGTTCACCCTGTGTAAGTGTCTACTGTTTGATTTCACATTTGTCCTCCAATAAAAATATTTTTATTTACTTGGCTTCAAGACTCAGTGGTCTACACAAGAGCTAATGCTTAGACAACTGGCTAGAATTTGTGGATCAAAAATTGTCCATGAGATGTATCCCAATATTTATCACTAATTGTTCTTATTGATTGTTTCCATAAATTACACTGTATCAATAAATATATGGTTGATATGAGTGCAGTAAAGCGGACCAATAAAGATGGGATAATTAAATTAAGCAACCACTTCATGATGATTACAGATTATACTCAGAATCTGATTTTATGCTCTGTATCCCAGTGGTAGACTTCATGTGTTGATCAGTATGTATATTTATACAAATCACTAAAACACAACAGATGTAATCTTCCCAAGTCTTTAAGCCAATTCACAATAAAATATTTTTGGGGTTGCATATTGTGGCTCTGATATTTTTGGTCAGGAGGCACACCATTTATTTACCGATGTCATTACATTAAGTACAGGTAGCTACAGTTCTGGTTCAGAACCATGAACAGTGAGTACATTTGTATAACAAAGATTGGGAAATCCAAGAGTTGTGTCATCTTAAGAATTACATTTTGTTCTCCATGGCAATTTACCCCCACCATTTGGCAGCTGTTGGCAGAAAATGGCCAGGTATTATGATAATTTCCAACGCACTGCATTGATATGCTCTAATACCCATACCATATGCCAAGTACTGCCATTATATGACTGTTATTCCCATTGTATGTCTAGTTACTCACACCATTTGGTTTATTTGTATTTTATAGGTACTTAAGAAGTTCAGCAATATGACAAATTATCATATCATGGGAAGACTAGAATTTATCAAGGAAAGAGTAATGGTTACTCTTAAACATTGTCCTTTCTTTCACTGCATTCCAGAGTATTTTTACTTTCACAATAAGGAGTTCTACTGAAATTCCACTACCAGGTTGGTAAGATAGCTCAGTGGGTTGAGCGCTCACTGCTGTGATCTATGTATGATCTTCAGGTCACGGCTTCAAATCCCACTAAGGCCAACTCATCATTTAATCTTTCTGATGTCAATAAATGAGTACCAACTTAACTTGTGTGATATTGTATGTACACATGTTCTACGTAAAGTGCTTTGGTGAAAACCAATCTAAATACCTTATCATTACCAGTGCCATTCTTTATATGATGTGCTGCCCTGGTAGCCCAAATGGCCACTAGGGCTGTGATACTTTTTACGTGCCCCATATTGGTCCCAGGAAGTCTTTGGCAATTGTTGGCTGCCTACATAATTTGCTTCTACTTTGGAAACATTCTTCATTGGATGGCTGTCCCTTCTTACCCCTTGAGTTGCCCAAGTCTGGTTCCTCCATGTTTGTTATGCCTTCTCCATCATTGCTGCTGCTTTTGCCTTGTGAGTCATATTCAGGGTACAAGGACTCTTCTTTTCATCTGTCCAAATGATCTTTTCCATAATTCAAGTCCCTATGTACCAGATCCTTGACCAGCCCTGCATTTGAAGCCCAGTTCTTAAAAAGTTCTTTCTCAGTTGACAGAACATTATCAGAGACAAATCCTCAATGACTTTCACCATGAGACCTTATCCCCAGGTCATAGGGTCCTCATATATTAGTTGGAATTGTTCTCAGGTGTCCCCTGTGGCTGGTGGTTGTGTGGTTTTGTAGGCCCCCCGCCACACGTTTACCCTTTACTTCCATTGGTCCAAATCCAGCTTACCTTTGATCATTCTCTGACCGGCTGGGTCTCAAACCTGGAGCAGGAGCTTGTCAAAGGAGTCTTCTCATGTTCTGTGGGAATGGCTGATTCTTTTGCTGCATCTGTGGGGAAGAACGAATACATAACTAGCTTTAACTCTAACTGCGGCTTTCCTACTAACTTTGTCCTGGAATATCCTTTGGTGACAGCCTCTTTAAATGTTTGAACTCTTGAAAGGTGAATGGGAAAGGTATTTAGATGTATTTTTGTGGCTCCCCCGAGGGTCCCTGGAGTTTCTCATCAAAGACTGGATTATTAGCTGGCACCTGTAATTTAGTCGGAAAATCAAAGTAATAAATCATTACACTGCACAGCTGCCCATATAAACGTATTGGTGATCAGTGGGGCAGTGGAGGTTGTGCTGGAAACAGCAGGTAGCTGCACAGCACTAAGGGGGACCAGAGAAACCTACCAAAACATTTGAAGGTAAGTACTTTCTTTATCCAGGAGGGGAACACAGAACAAAAGACCACAGTGGGCGCATGGACCGCATGGCAAACATGGAAGTTGAAAAGGAGGTGGGGCTAAAGATCCTTATGAACATTTCCAAGGGACGTATCAGCCATAAGTGGATAGCTCAGACAGAGATTGCACCATAGAAGCAACTGACTAAGGTAATACATGGACGTTACTGGAGGCTTCTAGGCATGAAGGAGAGGGCCATTTAAAGCCAGTGTAGTATCCTGACAATGAGAGGTGTTTTGGCGAGATCAGAGAGCAGGCGAAGGAGTACCAAAAGACAAGAGAGGAGTGTGTAGCTGCTAGAGGACATGGAGAAGACTTTGGAGTCGTTGCTGACAGAGGAGGTGAGGTGTTGCAGTGAGAAAGAGGTACCAATTTAGTGTGAGTAGAGAGTGGCGGGAGGTAATTATGGAAGGAGTGAAGTAGGTGAGTTAAGAGCAGGAGATAGAGAGAGAGAAATAAAGAGAGCGAGATGAGAGGGAAGTGAGAGGCAGGAGGGTGGATGGGAACAGAAGCAGGGTAGTGTTGCGAGGAGTGACATTAGGAGGAAACAGATAGGAGCAGGTGAGAGCTGGGGGTTAGAGCCTGAAGAAGGGAGAGAAATGGAGAGCGCTAAAACATGAAAATGTTGTGTAGTAAGAGGAGCTAGATGAGGAAGGAGCTGGAAGGTGGAGAGAGAAAAAAGGGGAAGGTAGCTATTAAACTAGGAGGCAGTGTGTGGAGAGAGGGAGACAGAGAGGAGGTTGAAAAAGAGCGGAGACAGGCAAGTGTTGAAAAGGTTGACAGGCAGTCATCTGGAGGAAAAGGGAAAATGGGTATCATGACAATCAGACTACCCCACTAGGTTACCTAAAACATTCCTAAGGGCATCAGAGACATAGGGCCTTGAGGAACTCCCTAGGACAATGGTAGACTAGACATCAGATTAACCTAGCACTAGTGAATTGCACTGCATTATGACCTGTGAGAGTAGGGAAACTGGGCTTCGGAGGTGGGTGCCTCAACAGTGGTTGAGGTAAAGGTGTTCATAGATTCCACCTGAATTACAAGCCACAATTTACATTTTTTGTAACATCGTTTGTGCAATAAAATCTGAAAACCTATTGGAATTTTACTTGTGACTCTATTAGCATCTTGTCTCATACCTTAACATCATTATTTGGAGAATATCCAATTTCATATCACCAGACTGCCTGCCTGCAAAGTATATTACAGAAGGGAACTTGCAATGTAAACACTGTAATATACATGAAGCGATAGTTTAACATATCTTAAGCCTGGCACTTTAATCAACATCCAATTGAAGTAGTAATTGAAAAGTTAATGATTCTTTCAACCAAAAGCTTCATTTACTGCAGTGGTTGAACAGATGCTTATATAATTCCCTGCACTTACTTGTTAAACATGAGACTGCCTGAGAACAATGTATGCAGTCATTAGCAGTAACTGAAGTATAGTATAACATTTCCCAAGTTCTTATTCAAGCTAGCTCCTGCATTGAATGATACATCACTAACATGAAATATAAACACATAAAGTTAACAGACCATACAGTAACATCTAGAAAAAGCAGTAAAACAGTCTCAGGCCTTGAAATATCTGTTTTTTAACTACAAAAGAAAGGGAAATGATGCTCAATGCCATAAAAACAACGTGGGGACTAAACTGAGTAATTGCTGCAGCTACAGAGAAGGAAATATAGTGAACACAGACAACTTATGCACTTGCAAATCTTGAAAAATTAATGTTACCAAAAATAGGAGGCAGAACTGAGAAATGATTTTGTAATGGAATAATCATATTCATGTGACAAACAGGATAAACTAAGAAACTCAATGAAATAGAGTACACAAAATATGTAACTAGAAAAAATAAAGGCTACCATTTATTTATCAGCTTTACGTTTTATTTCTCCACCCTTCGGCCTCAAATGTACCAACATATCCCTGCAAACCGGTTTAACTTTTAAATGAATAGTACAACCTAGCCAACCCCCGTCCCGGATTTGCCTTTGCAGAAACCCCCATTTCATGGATTGTATACATCTTTTCAAACCCTCCCCATACGCAACACGAAGGTGTTTCGAAAGGCTAACAACTCGGCAAATAAATAAATAACAATAGCCACAGAGTATATAATGTGATGTTATGAAAAACAAAATATCTGAGGCATCCGTATGCAACACATTTAGCTTTAGTACTGAACATTACAATGCATGCTTCAGCCCTTTAAGTTCTTAACTAATTGATCTGTAAAAACTGATCAAATAATGAGTACCAAGCATTTGCTTCTTGGGTGAGAGCAGATCTTTTTAAGAATGAAATATCAGGGGGCGATGTTGAGCAGAGCATTGAGTAGACACGCCACTCATCCGCTCTCTTTCCAAAGGCCCACAGAAATCGGCAATGGTTTGAACGTGTGCTGGTCCGTATAAGGTACAGAATTGGAGAGATGAACCCCTAGAGCACCCAGGGGCAGAACGGCAAGATCGAACACTCCCCGATGCGAGAGACATGGGGCCTCATTCCGAGATTGGAGGCTCATTCCGCTATTTGCGCCATGACGCCATGACTGCCTGCAATAACGGTACCAGAACCGGTCTCGTTCAATGGGGATTTACCGGTGTAGTCCGACCTTTGTGGGACCGGTAAGCCCCCATTGAAAAAACATTCCCCATTCCCATTTGAGCCCTTATAGGGCTCAATGGGAATGGGGAAGTAGCTAATAACGGTACCGCAATTTGCGGTACCGTTATTAGCTCTGAAGTCCCTTAGCGGGTCCCGTCCATAACGCCTGGTAAAACCAGGCGTTGAAGGAGGGTCCCGCTAAGGGAACTCGTAGTAGGGCAGTAAGGGATTACCGGCCCCGGTCTCTTTAACGGGTCCCGGTATCCCTTACCGCCCTACTCGTAATGAGGCCCATGGTCAAAAGAAGGGGAATGTTTTGTAGACGTACCAGCAGGTAAAATGGCAACCGCGTAATTGAGCGGCTGCGAGGACCTGCAAAGCTGCTGCTGGAGACAGGAACAACCAAAAGCGGCCATCTGGTGTGGGAACATGGTAGGTCCGGAGAAGGTGGTAGGGGTCGGGAACAGGAGAGGGGACTGACAGGGACATCAGAACGGGATGAAGGTGGCCGTTTGATGAAGCCTCCCTGACTCTGCCCCATCATTTACTTAAAGTGTACAATGGAAGAGCCCACCAGCACTGTCAAAGTATTTGCCACGTGTACAGAGGGGCTCCAGGACACCAAGTGATTTGGCACGAACAGGAGAAACCACAAGAAGAGAGACCCAGGCCATAGAACAATCAGAGGAAGACCTTCTAACAGTCAGGGGAGATGAGGCGGGTTACTACACAAACCCTGCCCAACATTGCTAGGGATCTGGCCAGGGCAATTAACCAACAGAAGTAAGGAGTACCAAGCACACAATGGCAGGTCATGACCCAGTATAAGGAGAAGCTGAGTAATCCCAGCACACAACCCAAAATGAATGCATTCACAACAGGAAGGCCTCAAGTATCACAGAGCTGGATGCAAGACACATGGCGGTGTAGGAGGGTGATGGGGTCGCCTGAAACAACTCCATGCAGGATATTATGTGTGTCATGCTCAACGTGGGAACTTTGTTGGAGCAATGAATTGACGCAGTGGGAGTGGTAGTAGGTATACATAGGTCTATTGAGAAAGGATCTGCACAATGTTTTGGGGAAAACGCCTGAGGTGGAGAAGCAAATATCGGATATCGAGGACACTATGACAACCCTAAAATGGAATATACAAACAATAGAAAACAAAATGCCACAGCTGGAGGGAAGGATGGACAACGTGGAAGTAAGGGCTTGGTCAATAACGTACACCTCAGTGGCCTGCCGGGGAGAACAGAGGGCCCACCCATGGAACTTTTCTTAGAAAAGTGGATCAAAGGATCAGTGGGCCCACACAGCCTATGCAATTTCTTCTCAGTAGAAAGGGCACGTAGAATACCAAGCATGGAACCACCCCTGGGGGCCACCCAGAGACAGGTGATAGCAAAATTATTTAACTAACATAATCAGGACATGATTCTGCAAATGGCAAGAAAGAAGGACAACCTTGAATACAGTGGGGCTAGAATTGCAATCTACTCCGATTTTACCAAGGTCATACAAAAAGACTGACAATCTTTTGTAGCGTTGTGCAGAAAGCTGAGAGACAAGGATGTAGAGGAGGTCCAAAATAAAGCCTGCACTCCCATTGCCCATTTTAAAGTATCAGGAACATTCACACCAAAATATGTGATGTATGATGAACAAATAAATCAGCAGAGAGCCACAGTAGGGCCCTGCCCAGTACCCATCAGAACAGCAACACCTAGTGAAGTACCAATAACCAGATAAACGTGGACAGTTAGGTATCCATTGAGAAAGCCTACCAACAAATGAAACGAAATGAAGATTGCCTAGGTACCATCCGAGAAGAAACCAAAAAGATCTTAATGGAAGACGAATGATGATGACATAAGAGCCCGGACGGACTCACAGATAGAACAAATAACGAACCAAGAATGTCACAAGGAGACGAAAAGCCATGAAAAAAGAGATTGTGAGCTTAAAGTGATAGGAAGCTATCAAGATGTAAGAGAGTTAAGCTGTAAGCAAAATGACTACAGTCAATCAGTTCACGCCTGTACCTATGCTTGAAATGCAAGAAAGCTAAGAAAACAGTTTGGATTGCTATGCTCAGCAGAAGAATAGCGCAGCAAGCGCCATGTTAACATAATTTACCTCAAAACGAAGCACAGTATTATAAGTGCAAGTCCACATTACATGAAAAGCAGAATCATCTTAGGTTACTTTAGGCCAAACAAGACAAGATTCATATTCTAGCAAAATAAGAAGAGACGGCTGAATCGAAACTCAGCAGATGCTACTCATGCCAAAGGAGCCAAGGGCATACCAATAGAAGGAACGAACAGTAGCTACATCTGATTGAAACTTAAGAACAGAATATCCTGCCTCCGAAAGGTCAAGATAAGGAAGCATAAGCAGGTGGCAAGCTGAATAAGAATCAAATACAGAAATTGCGAGAAACTGGACAAATTCACGGTGTCTACATCACGTGACCAGCCGAGCATGGAGAAGCACGAGTTCACACCTACGTGTGGCATCCGCCCAAGCAAGAGATATCAGAACTTTTCCAGACAGAAGATGCAGTTTTGAGGCCAACCACAGTAACATAATTGACATATTGTTGCTGAAGTGATAATTGATTGTAATCTTAATTGGAGGATGGCCGGGTAGCTGAGGGGGCACCCTGCACCTGGCTGTCCATTCTGCTTGCTGCTAAGCAAAGAGGAAATGTATGCATGGGTTGGTGCCAACCCAATCACAATGGACCAAATAATCTAGGGTCCTATAGTTAGTAGAACCAATGGGACGTCATACTTTTGGTGACGTCCAAGGTAGTCATTTTGAAGGAAGGGCTTAGACGCCCACCTGACAGTGTTTTACCCAATCCCTCACTCTGTTAACATATACAGATATAGCACCTATATTAAAGATACCGTTTCCTAACCAATAGAAATGCTTATTAACTTTTGAGTGTTACACATCACTTATTACAGGTGGCGCCGTCACATTTATACACAGGGATGACACCAACATGGGACTCATTCCAAACACCCAATTTAGCTCTGCCGAATCCCTCTCAGTCATACTCTCTCTATCACCGACCAACACCACATTACTACACCTTATCTACAGACCACCAGGACCTATCATATCCTTCTCGGAGGACATTACATCCATCCTGACTGACAACATCAAACCCAACTCCCAAGTGCTGCTACTGGGTGACCTTAATCTTGGCCTTTCAGACCCCAAGGATCTCAGGGCCACTGAGGTTGCCAACAACATTTTGAACCCAGGTTTTTTTTGCAGCACATTCTCGAACCAACCCACAACAAAGACAGAACGCTTGATTGGATTGGAGATTTAAACTGCAACACATCGATAAGCTCCCATTCCGCCTGCGCCTGGTCCGACCACCACATCATCATCTTTCATATACCGGCCAACAACCCTTACCCTAAACCTAATATAGCACCCCCTATTCCTACTAGAAACAAAAAGGACATCATTAGGGACAAATTACTCCCTCTCATCTTACCCATTTTCAACAAATGTGCCACACAGCACAATGACCCTACAGTCCTAGTGGACACCTTTAATCAAACACTGCTCAAAGCCATTAATACCATAGCACCCCCCACGGAAAACTAAACAACGAGCTCATTTGAATTCTTGGTTTACACTGCAACTGAGAGCACTATGCAAAGAAAAACGCAAGGCTGAAGCTGTATGGAAAAGCCTTCATTGCGTAACGAATAAAGACAACCTCTTCATCGCTTCCCTTAATTACAAGGAAGCGATCGTACAAGCTAAAAAAGAGACTTACAACCTACGCATCTCGCAAGCAGAATCTAACACGAATGAGTTATTCAAAATTCTTAAAGAATTAGAATCCCCCTCGCCCATCCTAGACACATGTAGTAAAGACAGGACATGGTGCAATAATATCCAAAATGCCCTCCTCTCTAAAATAACCACCTTACAATCCAAAATTAATGCCAAACAAAACTGCCTTCTCACCTGTACCCAATCTAAACTCCTGACACCTAAGACGGACACCCCATTCTTCACTCACGCCACTTTCAGCTTTGTACCTCTCACCATCTCAGAGGTTGAAAAAATCATTAGCAAGCTTAAACCTTCCAACTGCCAAGGTGATTCTTGCACTGCACCCATCATTAAGTAATCAGCACATGACCTTGCCCCTTTCATCACCTCCTTTATCAAATCTTCATTTCATTCTGGCATTATCCCTGACAATCTCAAGGACTCATGGGTCATCCCCTTGCTGAAAAAACCTACTCTGGACCTGTTGATACCGTCCAACTACAGATCTATCACCACGGTCCTGTTCCTTCTAAAAATAATAGACAGAGCAGCATATTTACAGATCCAGAAGTATCTGGAAACTAACAATTTACTTGGCACGAGACAATCTGGCTTTAGACTGAAGCACGAGACAGAAACAGCCCTACGAGATCTCAAAACCCAAATTGAGGATTTAAAAGACAATGGCAAACTGGCCCTCCTACTTGATCTCTCAGCAGCTTTCGATTTGGTCAATCACCAAATCCTCTGCCATCATTTGAAAACAGCTGCCCACTTCTCCGAAAAAGCCACTAGTTGGATCAGCTCCTTCCTGTACAACAGACACATGAGAGTATTCTCACCCACCTCATCTGCAGATCCAACTCCGGTACCCTGTGGAGTGCCACAAGGGTCCTGTGTATCTCCCACACTTTAGAATGTATTTACCAGCCCTTGTTTGATGTGCTTGACTATCTGGGTGTTACCTACACCAATTACGCTGATGACACCCAGATACTCATTCCTATCACTGGTGATTACATGGCCGATTCCAAAGCTCTAAATGACATCTACCAAGTCATCCAAGCTTGGATGGCTCAACATGAGCTCTGTCTCAATGATGACAAGACAGAGCTTCTCATCTTGGGCACCCAACAGAGACTCAACAAGCTTGACCCTTCTTTCAACACCTTCAACATTGATGGCAATTCGATCAAACTGTCCAAAGATACAAAAACTCTGAGAATCTATCTTGACTCCACACTCTCCCTTAATAGACAAACTAATGCGGTGGTCGCTGCCTCTGCTTACACATGTATGATTATCACAGCCTGCCGCCCATTCCTTTCCACACAGAATTGCATCATTCTAGCCAGGACATTGGTCATGTCCAAACTCGATTACTGCTATGCACTTTATCAAGGCACTAACCAACGCAATCTCAACAAACTCCAGGTTATTCAAAATAATGCTATTAGAGCGGCCCTTAATATTCCCAGATCTGCACACATCTCCGAAACAAGGAAGAGTCTACACTGGCTCTCAGTGGCCCTAAGGATATCACTGAAATCCTTGGCCCTCACACACAAATGTGTAAAAAACCAGGCCCCCATCTACTTAGCCTCTCGGTTCACTCAGTATATACCTTCACGGTCACACAGATCTACCCAAGCACACTGCCTCACCAACCCAAGATACAAACTTCAGAAAGCCTGGAGGTGTTAGCTTCCCAGTTCTAGCCACTAAACTCTGGAACTCATTGCCACTCACCATCAGATCCTTGCCGTCACCAATTTTATTCAAACAAAAAGCTAAGCTCTGGCTATCCGCCACATGTGAATAAACTGCCACCACCTCAAATTCTGACTCTTGCCGCCCTATCACTTGAAAACTTCCGCCTTGCCTTGCACTGCTATGTACTTTCTCTAACTTGCCCTCTGTATGATTGTAACTGTAACCATCGCATTTTATGTACCTATTGTTCTAAGATACGCGCCTGGTTGCCCTCGGGTCTGGTGCGCTATACAAATGCGCTATACAAATAAATAAAATACAAATACAAATGAAGAATTTTCAGTATAAACGATGTGCTTTGTATGAAGTTCAGTGGCGTTGAAGTGAGACGGACTATTGCATCACTGCTGATTGCCATGACTCCCCATTTTTTGTACTTGTCATTAAACAGACTCCCTTTGCCAAACCATTGAGTTGTCCTTATTGATTGGTATTGGAGTAACAAATCTGCACCCCCATCCTTCTCAAGGTGCAGCTATCTTGTCTCAAAGTACCTTTGGAGCAAACCCCGACTCTATAGGCAGGCCGGGGGTCTCCTCAGTACACTTGGTAGCAGAGGATGGTTATCAATTATCGATTATTGATTTGAAAAAGACACCCATTGACCGTTGACATAAAGTATCTCTAGGTCTTCGGCAATTTCACGAGTTCTTTGCCATTCGGCCGAGTAGACCATGAAGCTCCACGTAGACAGTGGTAGATTAAAGAGAAGTACTGCAGACGTGGGCCAGAAGGGACCCGTGTTCCCAAAACATCCCTTCCCATTCCTACAGGCAGCTGAGCGGGCGAAAAGTCAAAGAAGGCAGTAACAAAGGCGGTGATCCTGAGGGTCCAGAGAGGAACCATGCGAACGGTGAGTGAAAAAGACTAATGTTCTGGCAAAAGTGCATCCTTTAGAACAAGTAACGGGAAAAGGTAATGGAGGGAGGTGGGAAAAAACGAAATATAGTTAAAATTAAAGAAGACTATATATATATATATATATATATATATATATATATATATATATATATATATATATATATATGAAGGGATAATGACTCGAGAGTAATAAAAGTAAACAAAAGGTTACCGGGGTAGACACCCAAGAAGAGAGAGGATACAGGGGCAGACACCCAGGAAGAGAGAGGAAACCGGGGCAGAAACCCGAGAAGTTAGAGGATTTGCCTTATAACTACGCTTTTAATACAAGCGGCTAGAAGAAATGTGCACCCAGAGTCCCACACAATAGGGAACAGATAGACTACCACAACGTTTAAAGAGGTTGTGAAAGGGATATCTTTACACCCCATGAAGTGGTAATAATTAGAGGCAGAGATATCTATGTCCAGCAGGTGCCTGTCTAGTCTTTCAAGCACGTCTGTCTTACATGTTTTGTTGTGACGTCATATGTTAAAAAATAATTAAGAAAACAGATTTGAATTTTGTGCGATTGGATAGCTGAGATAGAATCACATATGAATTGATGTTTTTTAAATAAATCAGAAAGTTTAAAATTTTGTGAACATTTGGATTGGAGCTCATATTGTTAGAAGTTGGTTAAACCACACGGAAACGTTGACAAGTGTTATATAAAAAGAAAGGGAACAGATTTAAGCATGGAAGACATGACTCCATTGGCACACTTATGCAAGCAGTTGCCAAAAACCGCCCCAAGCTAAAGAAATACAGTAGCGAGTGGGTTACGGGTATTGCTCACAAAATGTTTATGCCATGGCCACAAAATGGGTCTTTATCTAAAGCCGTTTTACAACATATGACGACATATTTTCATGCCACATATACAGGCAAGAAGTTAGAAAAACACCTTGCTGTTCTCAAGTTGTGGAAAATGTATGAACAGGGAAAGGAGGAAAAGCTGCCAACAGATTGGATACTTAATGTATGCACAGAGGGGGGTGATACGCCTACCGTGCCACCTGCCCCACCCAAAACGAAAGTTGAAGAAATTAAGGAAAAGGGATTATATCCGCTAAGAGAGCTTAAAGCAGCCACGAGGTATAGCAACCCCGCATATGAGTCACCTACACATAGTAGTGACGAAAATCAATGGAAGGATAAGGATAAGAATATTACCTCTGCAGTCCCAAGGGACAAGGAGAGATGCAATGACAAAAGAAGAGATGGGGCACAGACAAGTGCATCTCTCGACAACACTAGAGAAGGGAAGCGATGGAAGGGAAGCGAATATAGAACTGATGATAACTTAAAAGACGAATGGATGGGAGGACACATTTTGTTGAAACTCAATGGCAAATGCATTGATGACACAAACCAAAAGGAGAGGTTAGATGAGACACGAAGAAAAGGAAAGAGAAGGAGTTTAGAGATGAAAGGATAAGAAAGAAAGACAGACTAAGGCGAGAACAGCTATATCACAAAGAGCAAGGTAGACAGCTCGATCGCTCCCAAGAACAGCCAAGGATCAAGACAGACAGAAACAGCAAAGGTTAGAGCAAGAGCAAAGGATACGTGAGAAAATAATTAAAAGATGAAGAGATGAGGAAATGCGAAGGGCAGATGAACGTAGAAATAAAAAGAGAAAGTAAGAAGATAGGGTCAGAGTAGAGGCGAGAATTTGATGATGACGTGCAATGCAAGCGAAGACAGAGAGCATACGTTCTTCAATATTTAGGGAAAGAGGTTAAAATACCCGCTCCAGTTGTAGTCTGGGAAGACATTGAAGAATTCTTTCCCGAGTACGATTCACTACCAGGCACGTCTAGGGCAAATATTGATGATGACTTCCACACAGGAGCATCGGAGAAACGATCGATAGAATATATGATGAAATGGGGCTAGAACAAATACCCCAAGGGGAGGGGGAAGACGAGTGCCTAGAGAGCACTCAACTGTATGACTCTGAGGATGTCTCCCGAGGTAGTGGGAACAGGAAGCTATCCCTGGATAGATTAGAAATAAGTAGGAACAAAGAGGACACGAGAAGTTGCACTAGTTGGGGACAGACAATGTCCGACTCCGAAAGGGAGGAGTGTGAAGAACATGAGGAAGAAGGAAGGAACAAAAGACGACTCCCGAGGGAAAAAGGATTAAGGTGGTAAGACAATAGCCAATCTGCACCAAGAGCATCAGAGTCCACCATGCAGCCTGACCGATATGAAGAATTATCTCACAGTCACGGGGTGTGTCTTCGCCGCCCTATGTGGACAGACTATGGGCATTACCAGGTAGACAGCGATGCAGAAATGTTACCCCTGCAATAGACAGGATAACAATGAGAGAAGAGAGAGAGGGCTACATGTTCCAATTTCCGTTGCTCGAGAAGGGGGGAGTAAGACCACAATATATACCATGGCTACACTTGGATCGAGAAAATTTGAAAAACAAGCTTCCAATGCTGACATCGGGAGCTGGAAAGTCGGTACATGAGTTAGAAAACATGACAGGAGGAAACAGTTAGCTATAGGGGATATCAAAGGTCTCTTAATCGCCATACTTGGTGAGAGAGAAGACAACGTGTGGGTACGAGCAGGCTACCCTGGTGTAACCACAATTAATACCGTGCATGACGGAGCTCTATTTATCAATTGTAGAGCCACAGTATGGAAAGCGCTGCGAGTACTATAACCAGACTCTTCTTATATGGGAGCTATAATGCCGCGAAAGATGAAGGAGTCTGAAGATCTGTTAATTTACATACAGAATTTTCAAGACGCATGGGTGATCGAGACTCATGAATCTTGGATGAAATCTATAACTGTGTTTTACCATATATTGTGCCAAGGGTTGCTAGAGCCGATACAGAAACAACTCAAGAAATACAGTTGACCATTGCACATTACTGTAGATTACTTCAGGAAAAGTATCGCAAAAAGGAAGCAACTCAAAAGGGTGAGGAAGTGAAACTGGTGCAAAGGAAATTGTCAAAGTATGCTCTTGAGGGAGCCATGATAACTAGCACAGCTGAATCAAGCATGCAGCATGTGGCTAGTCCACAGCAAAATAATCAAGGCAATACAGGGTTTTATTCCAGGGGAAGAGGATTTAGGGAAAGAGGATGACAGAGCAATCAAGGAGGTTCCCAAAACAATCAAGGAGGTTTTCAAAATACGCAAAATGCTAACCAAGATATGTCAAATGGGCAAATGATCCGACCACCGCCAGTATGTTGGCTGTGTGGAATGACAGGTTTTAGCGCGCACATACAGAAATCAAGGCTTGATGCAAAGCGGCCAAGGAACAGGAACAGGCATGGCAAATCCACCTGTAGTTTTACAGCAAGGTGGTGCACAGAATCACACGGTACAGCAACAAGCGCCAGGAACACAACAAGGAAAAGCATGGGGAATTTTCCACAAGGACAATCCCAACAGGAACTGCTGCAACTATCGCAGACAATGAGCACAGAGCAAACCATGAACCCTGGAATGGGGGGTAACAGTGGGAATGGGGGAAATGCACCGGCACATGGTGGGCTAAAGCTGTAGATGGACTAGAACAGCTCACTGGGAACCCTGATGTATTCTATCCTATCAGTGACACCAGACCCTCACAGGGAACCTAGGGTGGATGTCATTATAGGGGATAAAGAATATGCCTTCTTAGTTGACATGGGTGCAACACGCTCGTGCATACGTGAAGGCAAGTTTTTCTTGTCCGGCGAGGGCATAAATACTCAGAGTTTCACAGGAGCGACAAGTTGTGTTCTCTTTACAAATGCACTCCCAGTCTCTATAGGAGAGTTCAAAATGAATGTGCCCTTACTATACACGCATCAGACACCAGTAAACATTTTGGGTCAAGACTTGATGACGAAGTTACACATGACCTTCTCATTTACGAAGGAGGGCATAGTATGTTCAAATCCAGGAATGCACATAATCAGAGCATACGCCGGACACCCAGCCATGAGGTCTATACCGCTAGAGCCAGAAATATTTACATATGGTATGAATGTGCTTATGGCAGGGCTGCCAGGCCTTGCAGACAGAATCATGACAACCCCTGATGAGTTCCTATTTAGACCAAGAATACCCATGAACGAGGAGGAAGAACAAGTATTTCCCTTGATGATACACACGGCTGCAGTGAAAGGGACAGTGGCCTTGATTGATGGTTATGACGACGAGGGCCGACAATGGTGCGCAGTAATCGCCATCGAAGAGGGATATCGATTGAATGACGTCACCAATTACGAGCTGTTTGAACAACAAACAGATATGGGAGAGACAAGGGTGGAAGTGAGTCTCAACTGTTGGGTAAAGATGATTAAAAGAAAAGTACCTCAGAGAATGATGTTGGCACAAACCCGTCCTGAATATTTTGATGACAACATGGCCAAGGTGCCTGTCTCAGTATGGACTACAGGACCCTATGACTTAGGCCTCTTGAAGGGGGTTGGAGAAGTGAAGATTAGGTTGAAACCAGGAGCAATTTTACCCAAGGCAAGGCAATACCCCATGTCCAGAGAGGCAGATGAGGGTATTTTTAAGACAATTTCTGCCATGATAGAGCAATGCATCTTAGTGACATCAGAGTCGTCATGTAATACGTCACTGTACCCTATGAAAAAAAGTAAAGGGGGGTCGTGGAGGCTAATTCAAGACCTTAGGCCAATAAACAATATTGTTGAGGCCGAGTTCCCTCTAGTCCTGAACCCGGCTACAATTCTATGTAATTTACCTGTTGAGGCAAAATATTTCACAGTGATTGACCTGAAAAATGCATTGTTCTCAATCCCATTGCACCGTGACTCACAAGATCTGACGTCATTCACGTTCAGAGAAATGTGTCTGAAAAGCACAAGGCTGCCACAGTCTCCATCTATCTTTAACAGGGTCCTGCAGATGGACTTGAGCAATATTGCACTAGAACGTGCTGTCCTGCAATACGTGGATGATATCTTAATTTGCAGCACCACAGAAGAGCAATGCAGGCACAATTCTGTTCAGCTATTGACTATACTGGCTGAGAAAGGATACAAAGTTGAAAAGGAAAAGTTACAATATTGTCAACATGAAGAGCTTTACATAGGCCAGTTGATCTCACATGAAGAAAAGAAAGTGACCCCAGAAAGAGCTGAAGCCATATTTAATATGGCAAAGCCACACACAATAAAGCAGATGCAGAGCTTTTTAGGCCTATGCAACTATGTCAGGGCATGGGTCTTCGACTACAGCTCTTACACCAAGCCTTTACTTCAAGCCCTAAAGAAGGCCCAAGTGACGAAAGAAAAGATTGAATGGTCTGAGACCATGGAGAAAGGGTTTACTGAACTCAGAAGAGCCATCTGCACAGCACCAGTTCTAGGGATCCCCAATTATGCAGAGGAATTTTACCTGTTTTCACACACAAATGGCAGCGTCATGACAGCAGTGCTCGCTCAAAGAACCTTGTTGGGGTACAAGCCCTTGGCATATTACAGCTGGAATCTGGACCCAGTGATGAGAGGCCACTTCTCGTGCGAATAAAGTTTAGCTACCGCAGAGTTCGCCATCGAGAAGGTGATAACCATTGTAATGGGATGCTCAATGACGTTGTATGTTGAGCACTCGCTATTTGCCATTCTGGAGAAACCAAAGGGCACATTGACATCTCAGAGAGCTTCGGCTTATGAAGTGATCTTATCAAATCCATTGATTAAAATAGTTTGATGTAAGATAGTGAACCCAGCTATGTTTATAGCAGAGCCAGTCACTGAAGGAAAGCCCATACATGATTGCACAAATTCTGAAGAATTCTATGATGAAATCCCCAGGGTAAAAGAAAATGCCTTGGCAGGAGGAGAGATCGTCTTTATCGATGGTCTTCGCAAATTGACCAAAATGATGGGCAAAGATACACAGGTGTTGCTGTAATGAAGCACACAATGAATGGAGAGTTTCGAGTGCTTCTTAGTGCACGAATACCCTCTGAGTATTCAGCACAGGCTGCAGAATTATTGGCCTTGATACTCGCCATTGAGAATCACGCAGACCAGGAAGTAACAGTGTACAGTGACTCTGCCTATGTGACGTCGACAGTGCACGCAGGCTTAGCGAGCTGGAAAAGGAGGGGCTACCTCCGAGTAGACGGTACGCCAGTGCAGCACGCAGCCTTATTGGACAGGCTGATCAAGGCACTACAACTCCTAGTGGGCATAGCAGTCGTGAAATGCGCCGCCCACACGAAAGGGACGGATTTTATCTCACGCGGAAAATCAAGCAGCAGACACGGAAGCCAAGCGTATGGCATCCAAAAGTGAGACGATCATGGAAGTGGAAGTTATCCATTCCAACGAACGAATGATGGTTACACGAAATGCACCTAAAAGTTACAGTGATTTGGAGCAAACAAAGCTAATGGAACTCCAAGGGGAGGCACCGCAGGAAGAGAAGAATATGTGGAAACGTCAAGGTTGTTCTTTAAACCCC
Organism: Ambystoma mexicanum; assembly: GCF_040938575.1. Taxonomy (NCBI): domain Eukaryota; kingdom Metazoa; phylum Chordata; class Amphibia; order Caudata; family Ambystomatidae; genus Ambystoma; species Ambystoma mexicanum. The sequence goes on along the minus strand of NC_090933.1, from coordinate 545,418,937 downwards.
CCTAACAGCTTGTGGTGAGAAGACAACACTGGTAAACCAGTAATGCCTGTAGCCCTATTAAAAATAGAGCTGGAGAAGTTACATTACCCGGTGCACATGACAAAAGAGAACCTAGCACCAACACTTGCAGAAGACTGGTTTATACCCAATTTAACCAAGCATGTTGCATTGTTTATAGTGAACTGTATAATTTGCCAGCAATTTACGGTGGGGCACACATTAAAAGTAACGAGAGGAATCATCCCAAGGCCATATGGACCTTTTGAACACCTGCATGTCGATTACATCAACATGATTCAAGTATGTAATGGGTACAGATACTTAATTTCTGTAGTGTGTCCATTTTCTAGATGGATTAAGGCAGGTCCATGTACACACCCAGACTCTACCTGTGCTGCCAAATTCTTAGTGAGAGAAGTGTTCCCCAGATGAAGGGTATTTGAGGTCATGAGGTCAGACAATGACCCTCATTTTGTCAACGCAGTGTTCGAGCAGATTAGCTTGATGCTTGGTATAAAGCACAAGTTCTCGTCGGCGTATCATAAACAAGGTAATGGGATCTGTGAGAAGCTCAACAGATTGTTAAAGGAAAGGATAGCCAAGTTGAAGCTTACTCTAAAGAAGGGATGGTTGCACTGCCTTCCACTGGCACTGTATGCTCTTCGGAACCAACCTGGTCCCGACCATCATCTTACGCCATATGAGATAGCTACAAGAAGGAGAATGAGAACTCCTCTGACACCCCAAAATAGAACTAGATGTGATGCCCAGTCAACAGGAGAGGTTTTAGGATCTGAAATGCAAAACTATCTGAACTGCATGACATCTTGCCTCACTGTAATTTCAGATCATCTGCAGCAATGATGAAAAGGGTGCAGTGAAGCACAGAACACACAAGGAGACACTACAACAGACCAAGTTCAAGGTCTACGTGTTCCACCCGTCTTCCATGGAGATGCCGTCCTTGTAAGGAATCACACAAGGAAAAAGTGGGACGAGCCAAGGTTCAAGGTCCTTTTGCAGTGGAGGACTGCACTCCGTCTACCGTGAAACTACAAGGCAGGAGAGCTAGGATTTTTCACAGTGATATAAAACCCTACATCGGAGAAGGCCCCTTGCCTGCACCCCAACAAGAGGAATCGACGAGCTGCGGGGAAGAACCACAGCACGTACAGACGAGATGCATGACGAGGAAGAAGGACGCATGACCAGCCAGACAAAGACAAAGAACTTTTTGCAAGTTGTGGCTTTTATTGGACACTCCTCTAAGCAAAAAAGGGGATAAGGACATAAAAAACAGGCACTCTGTGCATCCTAGTCACAGGGTGAAGATGAAAATTGCATGCACAAGCCACAACCCAGTCGGATGACTTTGAATTTTGGACTAAGAAACACTTAAGCCTTGAGAAAAGAGCATGCACAATTTTGAACAAGGGAACTTACATTTGAAGCAAATAAAGTAGCCCAACTCGTTTAATGCTGAGACACTCTTCGGAATCACTTATGGTGTCCCACAGAAGAGACATCACGAAGGACATAATAATTTACCTTGATCTAGTGCTAAGATCATACCCGTCATTGGTAGGGAGGCTAACCAGTGTCACTGACTTCCTACAAGATTCTGAAAACGAATTGCTGAACAATTTATCCTACTCCCTGAGTACAGTGAGCAAGAATCAAATGATCCCAACAGAGACGGAAATAGATGATCATCAACACACTGTTCTTTTGCATAATTGAAGACTGTCCAACTCTTATCGGGAGAACAACAGACACACTCCCATTTCTTCGAGATCCAGCAAATACAGAACATTTGAATCATCTTTTAAATAAGATAATCATTCTGGTTGCACTCCATGTGACCGGACAGTGCAGACATTGTTCACATTTGGGAGAAAACAAATAATCCTGAACCTCAGCAGGGCAGGACGGTTGTCCCTGTCACCAGAAGACACAAGGTTGGCCAATAATGTTCTCTTTTGCCTAGTCACTGACTTTCCAGAGCTAGTGGGGAGACCAATCGATGTTGATGCCCTCACCTTCATCAGAGTCCCAGTTAATATTGCACAGATGGGAATGCTCTTACACAGAATCGTACTCCAAGCGGAACTTTCTAACCATCAGAGGAGCTATCTGAGGAGATTCTAGGAACTTTTCACCGAGGGACAGATCAAGGAAGTGGTGCCGAGAACTGAAATTTGTTGTTATTTTTGTCCCTAATCCTTCATATTTACCGGCATACACCATGTCCTCAGGATTGAAGCAAATAAGAGGAGTGGATTGGGAGCTTACCTATTTTGAACATGCACAGTAAAAGGACTCACTAAAATGTTATAAGTTTGATTTTTCCCATAGTCTAGCAAAGAAACGGTATCCTAATAAAAAGAGACAATTCGAAACTCACGAGAGGGAGGACACTTGTGAAATACTGAACACTCTTAAAACACAGAAACAATAAACACTGACATTTGCTGAATGATCGAGATGGGGGTCCAGAACAGCAATCTGGTCCTCCCACAAGAAGGGAGCCAACCCCGCATCTCTGGAAGAAAATGCTGTCGCCTGACCTACAGGGGCATAATGTACCTATGCATCGTATTCATTATTGTTTTACTGTCACTAACAATCAGAACTGCATTCTTTATTGGTGCACAAAGCGTCCCAATTTCAGTACACCCACCTAATGATGCACACATAAAACCCACATAGGCACCCAGACCTTATATAGTCATTCCAGTCCCTAGAAGATCTGACGATGGAGTGAATGAACTTGAAATGGATGTGATTAGCAATGATACACACACACTTGTGGTAATGAATGAAATAAAAAGCCAGAGACAGGATCAACAAGGGATGAATGAAGTAACATTATTGACAACTACACGCACGCAAACACTGAATGCACACGAAACAGGCCTAGTGTCAATGACTGCAGAACCACACACCAAATCAGCAGAGAAGGAGAGACTGCCTGCCACAAGAAATTCCACAGAAGATGTTGTAAGAAAACAAGAAGTAAAACAAAAACCAACAGGAGCAGTTATATCAGGAACTGAGAAACACTCTGTACAGACCTAAATGATAGTAGATTCATTAGTTCTGCACATAGCCGAGCTAGGGAACTACAAGAGGAACTGAAGAACAAAATTGCGGAGATTGTATCACTGAGGTTGATCCCAACGCAAGGGACAAGTACTAGTTCCACAGTACAACCATATACTAGACCAATTCCAGAATGGATACAAACATTTATAACCCGGCAGAGTAAGATGTGAGCTGCCAGACTCTTGTCCACTCAAATGGCGCAGATGAGAAGGCCTGCACCATGGACCAGAATACCTGAGAATCCTCCAGCAAGGAAAAGCCATACTGATGCCTTTAGGGATGTGGTCTTAGCCAACTAAAGGAAAACACTAAGAATGAAGAGATGTATGCATGGAGATGACAATGAGCTCCACCACTAGCTGGACAGCACAGCTCATCTGGGAAACAACATTTGGTACCAGAACATGAAAGAAGTTGGAAGATGAAGTTCAGAAGGGGAATGGTTTGTTTGCGCTCTCCAACCATACAGCATGGGGAAGTCTAAGATCTTCATAGCTGTAGAAATCGATGACCAGACAGCATACTGTATGTCACACGTAGCAATGTGCAAAACCAGAGGCAAGTTCATGGGTAGTGATGGCTCTCTGAAATGGGCAACTGAAGCAACTGATCCAAATGAAGACGATTATGTCCAGGACATACAGACAAGAAACAATGGAAAGACAAAACATATTGTGATAAGATATGAGAAGCCTGGAGTTAAAGGAGCAGAGATTAGAAGAGAAGAAAATCAGAAGCTAAATGTCCAAGGAAAAACTCCAGAATAAGCTTGGAGATGGAAGAATAGAGGCCAAATGCAAATTTGGGGAACAGTGCTTTCACCAGCCGGATGGGAAAAAGGAGTAGTGATTTGCAGAGCATGGATGGTCTTCGGTCACTACGAGCCAACCATCAACATAGTACGAAATGGATGCAAGCCATTATGGTGAAAACTTGCAAAACCACTCACATTGGTCAAAGACAGAAGAGGACCCTTGCAGATAGTGCCTCTAGAAAGCCCAAAGTTTTGCTTCAGGAACAATGGCACAAGGAAAATGAGAGAGAATCAGAACTGTTGACAAGTTTTTGACGCTCCAGGAATGGTACATGGAACTGCAGTGATTATGGATCATTATTGGGCGTGTGGATCCAAAGCATACATCAGACTGCCAAGAGACTGGGGAGGCATATGCACGATAGTGAACGTCCACGTTCCAGCATTGGTGATCCCAAAAAGTGACCTGAATATTGACAGTTTCCCAAAAGCAGATGCTAACCTGAGGAAGAAGAGATCTGTGGAACTGATAACTCGAATGAAGAGAGAGAACTACTTCTCTGCCGAATCAGAAGAAGCTTTTCATGCAATCCCATACGAACACAGGCTGTTCAGCCTCACCTCATCAGTGTTCGCAACAATTTTCATGCCAAGATTCCAAGTTGGAGCAAATACTAAATGGTTACAGATAACCACACAGGAGTTACTGCAGACCATCAACACGACAATAAAAGGATTCAATTAAATTAAGGAAGAATTAAGAGCCATCCGACTGATGACTCTCCAGAACAGGTATGTATGTGCTTGACATGATCACAGCTATGGATGGAGGAGTTTGTGCAAAAATAGGAGAATCATGTTGCACATTTATACCCTCTCACAACGAGGAAAATGGAACCTTAACAGAAGCCATAGGTATGCTGACGAAGCTGCAAAATCAGATGATCGACGAAACTGTTGAGGTTGATGATGACAGCTGGTTCAGATCACTATTCTCTTGGATCCCACAATGGATGGCAGACATATTCAAATTTTTAGGAGCACTGCTAGCAATGATATTACTAGGATTTTGTGTTATCAAGATAATAATCTTGTTATGCCAGAAAACTGGGAAGAAAGCTATAGGGATGAAGATCATGATTGATGTCAAGCCAGAATGGAAGCCCAAAGACCTGACTGATGAAGAAATAAGAGACTTTGTGAAGGACAGCAGGCACACACCAGAAGGTACAAAGTTCCTCTATCCCAGGAAGCACAGAAACTATGTGGGAAGGGTGGTTTACTGTAGCCCAAATGGACAATGCCAACTAATGACATGGAATAAAGACGAACATGTAAGGATAGCAGGAAGCCTGAAAGGAGTAATAAAAATATGGAATCCAAAGAGACACTTCTTCAAACCATCATGCATAGATCCAGAAGATGAAGAAGGAATGAACCCATGCGATGGAGTGAAGATAAATATAGAAGAATTGAGTGAATTGCATCCAAAGGAGGAGGTGAAAGAGGCTGATGAATCGCCCAGAGGGGGGAGTGTAGAGGAGGTCCCAAATAAAGCCTGCACTCCCATCACCCATTTTGAAGTACCAGGAACATTCACACCAAAATATGTGAGGGATGATGAACAAATAAATCAGCAGAGAGCTGCAGTAGGGCCTATGCCCAGTACCCATCAGAAGAGCAACACCTAGTGAAGCACTAATAACCAGACAACCATAGACAGGTTGGTATCCATTGAGAAAGCCCTACCAACAAATGAAACAAAATGAAGATTGCCTAAGTAACATCCCGGAAGAAAGCAAAAAGGTCTTAATGGAACACGAATGGTGACAACTTAAGAGCCCGGACGGACTCACAGATAGAACAAATAACGAACCAAGAATGACACAAGGAGATGAAACGCCAAGAGAAAAGAGATTGTGAGCTTCTAGTGAAAGGAAGCTGTCAAGATGTAAGAGAGTTAAGCTGTAAGCAAAATGACTACAGTCGATCAGTTTATGCCTGAATATATACTTGAAATGCAAGAAAGCTAAGAAAACTGTACGGCATGCTATGCTCAGTAGAAGAATAGCGCGGCAAGTGCCATGTTTACATAATTTACCTCAAAACGAAGCACAGTATTATAAGTGCAAGTCCACTTTACATGAAAAGCAGAATCATCTTAGGTTACTTTAGGCCAAACAAGACAAGATTCATATTCTAGCAAAATAAGAAGAGATGGCTGAATCGAAACTCAGCAGATGCAACTCATGCCAAAGGAGCCAAGGAAGGAATGAACAGTAGCTACGTCTAATTGAAAATTAAGAACAGAATATCCTGCCTCTGAAAGGTCAAGATAAGGAAGCATAAGCAGGTGGCAAGCCGAATAAGAATCAGAATCAAATACAGAAATTGCGAGAAACTAGACAAATTCATGGTGTCTACATCACGTGATAAGCCAAGCGAGGAGAAGCGTGTGCATCTGCCCAAGCAAGAGAACTTTTCCAGACAGAAGATGCAGTTTTGATGCTAACCACAGTAACATAATTGACATATTGTTGCTGACGTGATGATTGCTTGTAACCTTAATTGGACGATGGCCGGGTAGCTAAGCAGGCACTCTGCACCTGGCTGTCCATTATGCGTGTTGCTAAGCTTAGAGGAAATGTATGCATGGGGTTTGTGCCACCATGGACCAAATAGTCTAGGGTCCTATAGGTAGTAGAACCAATGGTACATCGTACTTTTGGTGACGTCCACAATAGTCATTTTGAAGGAAGGGCTTAGATGCCCACCTGACAGTGTTTTACCCAATCCCTCACTCCGTTACCATATACAGATATAGCACCTATATTAAAGTTACCTTTTCCTAACCAATAGAAATGCTTATTATCTTTTGAGTGTTACACATCAGTTAGGATGAATTTTCAGTATAAACTATGTGTTTTGTATGAAGTTCACTGGAGTTGAAGGGAGACTATCACATCATTGCTGATTGCCATGACTCCCCGTTTTTTGTACTTGTCATTAAACTGACTCCCTTTGCCAAACCATTGAGTTTTCCTTATTGATTGATGTTGGAATAATAAATATGCTCCCCTATCCATCTCAAGGTGCGGCTATCTCGTCTTAAAGTACCCTTGGAGCAAACCCTGACTCTATGGGCCGGCCGGGGGTCTCCTCAGTACAAGGAGTTTAAATACCACATGACCTATCCATTGACTCTCAGATTGAGTGGCTCACAGGGTGGTAGATTATTCACTGACCCAACTGGGGCATGGGACTGGTTGGAAACTGTCAGCCCAAACCATAAGGGGAAAGCGATGGGGAAGAACAGTGATCCAATCCAAGGGAAGATAAGTCTCCAATCAACAAAATGCAGTCAAAAGATGCGGGAAGAAACAAAACATTAGACATGCAAACCAAGAAACATGAAGAAGTTGAACATTGAAGATCTGACAGCACTGGAAAGAATGTACAGAATAATGTGTCCAGCAGCTGTAACACATATGATTTAAGTAGCTGTGACTGACTGAAGGGAATCAGAGCAGAGTGGCCATTAGCACAGCCCCACACATGTTGCAAGTCCCTTGTCAAGGACAAGGACAAATATTTTTGAGGTGTTGTGGTCGACAGATGCTTCATGGTGGGGGAAGCATGGGGTGGGATGAGTTCAAGGAATTTGGGGGCAATATTTGTTCACGGTTTATTAATGTTGGGTTTGTTGGTAGGGTATGGTAGATACACCAGGGGGGTTACAAACTACGGCACACAACAACGATCTAAGCCTTCATATAAAGCAGTTAGCACAAGGGATACACAGATTCAAAAGCAGGGTCATGGGTGAGGAATGTAGAGTATTGAAATGTCTCACATGGAATATAAATGGATTGAACGATGAGATTAAGAGAGGGCTGGTCACTAAGTATCTCAATATATAAAGCAGATGCAGTGCTCCTGCAGTAGACACATCTGATGGGTTCTGAGTGCATATTCCTGTGAAGGGGTCAGTATGAAACTGGTGAGACATGCAGGATACTATAAGGGCTCCAGGAGAGTGGCAATCTTCATGAAACGCACCATTACAATCAGTGTAAGACCAGTGAAGAGAGATACAGATGGAAGGTACATTCTGGTGACAGGCGACCTTTGGGGGGAAACAATTGCCATATTAAGTGTCTATGCACCAGTACCCTTACAGTGGGAGTTACTGTAAACAGTTCAGTCATTACTTGCCATGCACAGGGAAGACCTGACGATAGTGGGCAGGGACTTTAATGATGTTATTCAGGGAGACTTACACAGTTGTTCGCAGAGGGATGGCCTCCTCGAGATATAACTTGTACTAAACTAGTGACATTCTTTGATGCAACTGGACTGAGGGATGTATGGAGAGGGCTGCACCCCGGGGAGTGACATTTCTCATTCTACTCTGGAGTACCCGTGTCACTGTCACGCTTATACTACATTTTCATACCATGCACCATCGTGTGAAAGGTCATAGTAGCGGAGTATCTACCGAGAGGCATTTTGCATCATGTTCCGCTGTATGTTTCGATCAAGGGGAAGGAACTGAGGGTCAAGGGGAATGGAGGCTCAATGAGTACTACCTGGGCACTGAGCCAATGCTGGAGGAGTTGGGGGAATGTAGGGATGAATACTGGTGTACTCTTTGGGTGGCGTATGCAAAGGTCTTCAGGGGAAGGACGAGGGCAACAATTGGTCACTATCAGAAATAAAGAAAAGCCAAATAAGAGGCTCTTGAAATAGAGGTAGAACAGAGAGAAAGAATATACACAGAGGAATATGTGACAGAAATGAAGGGGGCACTGCTGAAAGCTATTGCCCAGTACAGGTTTGTGGTCACAGATGAGGCTAAACAGGCATACTGGTCTATGAAGGCCAAAGTGTACGAAATAGTGGACACAGGTGTGAAGATGCTAGCATGGCTAGAAAAGAGAGAAGAAGAGTCCAGATGGGTTAGGGGTATAAGCAGTGATGGGGAGAAACATACACTCAGGGCAAACAAACCGCCAACGATGGTGGTTAACTCTGATCAATACGTTGATGTTTGTTATAATGAAGCCCAATAAAAATGTATTTATAAAATAAAGAATGACATATCAGGGCTTGCAGTAGAATTAATCCGGGGGCCCTGGCATTGAGAACGAAGGCCACTAAGCATTTTACTTCCCCCTGACATGAAATATTTTACTCACCGGTGTTGCCCAATCAATACCTTCTGCTGGATCCATTAGTCATCGTCAAATGTGTTCATCTGCTGAGTCGATGTAATCCACATTAAACTGAGCGGGTGGCTTTGGCTCCATCTGCTTTGTCATTGCAGCTTCTGGACCGCACTTCTGTGGTGCTGCGCCTTAGGGTGTGGGCACTGTTTTTTGCTTTGGCCCCTGTGCAGCATCCGATGTAGCTCTAATGGCTCCTGTTGCATAAGAGGCAGCATAGTGCCCTACTTGGATGCTGACACACTTGTTGAATTTTAGTGGAGTTCTCAATGGCGCATGTATGTATCAAGGCAATTATTACTAGCTAACAGTGTTTAACCATTCTTAGAACCTGACTCAATGCAACATATTACCATATACTTTATTGTCAAGGTAAATGTCTCATCATTTTCATACAATGCAAGTCATCACTATTATTGTATGCTAGATTCTTGACTTATATATGGTTGGGCAGAATTTTAAGAATAGTGCTTATTTTTCTATTTTCTACATGCTTTGATTACAAGACTTGGCACAGTGTATGTTTGTGCCTGCTATATAATGACCTAATGAACATTTCCCAAAATATTTTGTTGTGTAAGGAGACTTCTACCTCTTCCACCTCCAACTTAAAACGTTCCAAAAGAGATTATCTATCTCCCTCCCAATCAAAAATGGACCCAGGTAGAGAAACAATTTTGATGGAATTGAAGGCTTTGAAACCCTTCATGGCAAAAACTAATGCCAAGCTTCAACAATTAGGCAATAGGTCGCCTTCCTTCTAGTCTAGAATAGGAGAGGTGGAGAGAACAAATACTGATGCTGAGAATGTAGTTTAGAAAGTTTCTAACTTAGAGACGCCATTCATTGTCATCCAGAAACACACTGAGGAGTTGGAAAATAGGAATCGATGGAACAATTTACACCCTTTTGGCCTTCCAGAAGGATAAGACCCTAAAATATTCTTTCATTTTTTTTTTTACCAAAGCTTCTCAATATTAAACTTTCCATGGTAATTAATAGTGAGCTACACACACACAGGGTGCAGGTTATCCAACGTTCTGCCCACCCCGCACCTTGATTTTCCTACTTCTCAAATACACCCAGCTACAAATGATTATGTGCAAATTAAAAGAGAGTAAACATCTCATCTGTAATGGTCACAATATTTCCAAAAGTTTTTTGAAAGCAAAAGCTACATTCAGAAAATAATTCCTGTCTTTCCAGCCTGTACTGAAACTGTTAAGTGCTAGATACAGATTAGTTCACCCATGCACTTTCAAGGTTACCATCAAAGAGAAAACTTTGGTTTTTGATGGTCCCTCTGACCTAAACAATGTGATTAGGTTATGCAAAGTGGAAGGTATGGACACATCTCTGCAGTGGTTGGGCTAGCATCCTTTTATGTCTAGATCAATTAATTACTGGAATGTTTCCTAATTGCCACTGTTTAGCTTGGTAATAACGTCTTGTTATCTTATCTAGCAGGCGGGTTAGAGAACTGAGTCAATCTTTCTTTTAGTTTAGGCATTTTTTCTTCCTGGTGACTTTCTCTAATATGGGATCTCTCTGTATAGCGCTTGACTTATTTCTTATGTTTTTATATTTTGGTATATTTTTGTCTGTGTTATTACCTCAAGTGTTGCAGTCTTGCATTCCCTTAATTTTCCCTGCTGTTCTGTACCCTTTATTTCTCTTTAAATGGGCATATATACTATATTGTTAGCTCATCCTTACTTTTTCACACTGGATACTAAATAACACTGATAAACTATAGTAATTATGAATGAACTGTTTTAATGTGGTATCTATTCATATTCTATTTATTAGAACATTACTTGGATTATTAAGGGGTTTAATGAGCCTATCAAGAGGCAAAGAGTATTATAATATCTCAAAAGATGTAAGCCATCTATTTCATGTCTACAGGAGACTCATTTATCATCATAGAAATTTATGAAACTAAAATAAATCTGGGTGGGTGAGCTAATTCCAAGTAATGCAGGGTGAAAAGAATGGTGTTTCATCCTGATTAACAAGATTATAAAATATGACAGAAAGCTTTGGATGATGAAGGCTGATGGGTGGTGATCAAATTAAGAATTCATACTCAAATCATGTGCGTTCTTTATATATAGTCCCACAATTGGGGATTCTGAATTGTGGGCTAATATTGAGACATTTGTATTAGAATCAGATTTCCCGAATCTAATAGTTTGCAGTGATTTTAACCTAATTAATGATTTTCTTGACAGAAGATCGAAATGTATATTTAAAAGCTGTAAAAAGCATAAACAGTTTTTACATTGCTTTCTCAGTTAGGTTAAGTAGACACATGGAATTTTGCCCACCCATCAGATATTGATTTCACTTCCCATTCAGTGCCACATAATACATTATCCTATATTGATTAGATTGGCATAGCTAAGTGTCTTTCAGTAGAAGCAGCAGATTCTAAAATAGGAATATTATTATTTCTGACCATGCCCCTCTCATCAGTAATCTTGACTCAGAAGATCTAAAGAATATGCTAGGAGATGGAGGTTTAATAACTCCATTCTTTGCAATAACTTATTTAAATAATCTTTTTAGCACCATTTAAAAAAAAATATTGGTGAAGCTATTGCTCCATTTAACAATTGGGGTGCATATAAGGCTGCATTAAAGGGGCATATAATGTGGTTAATTGCAAGAATACAAGACGTCTATAACAAAATGATTCTAGGACTCTTATAATAGTTGTCTAAATGTTCTAGAGGAAAGATACAATGATAAACCAAATTATATTATATTCAAACATATTATTTCCTTATGGGTTGATTTTAATAAAAGTTTAACCCAACAAGTGTGTGGTGTATTACTAAAATACAAAATCAATGTGTATCAGACCTTCAACAAAGCAAGTAAAGCAATTGTATCATATTTAAAAGTGACAAAAGAAATACACAAAATCACCTCAATCAAGCATAAACACTGTGTTATGACTTCATCGGATAAGGACATATTAAATGTGTTAATGGAATTTCTTAAAGACTTATACTCTTCAGAACATGCTTACATTCATATTGATTTCAGGACCTTTTCTCATAAAATAAATAGGACTTCACAATCTGAGCTCATTATACACTCCTATTAATATTAACACAATTGATAAGACTATAACAGTCTGAAAGAAAGGTGAAGCTCTGGGCTTTGATGGGAGTTCTGTTAGTTTATATTCTCACTTCCTGCAGTACTGACTCCTACATTTCTTGGATTGTTATATCACGTTTCTAAGGTCAGTACTGTATCTTTGAATACTATACACTGTAATATCTTTGCAAATTGTTCAAACATAAAAGCCAACTGAAGTGATCTGATTTTAAATAAATTGCTGTAGTCTGATTGGGTGGGCTTGGTGTGGTAGAGATTTTTGTCCTCCAGTACTAGACCTTTCGTTCATTTAATCCATTTGGTTAATAGAAATAGAGATTGATTGCACTGAAAATGCCTTTGAAAGAATGGAACATGACGATCTATTTGTATCACTAAATTGGCATGGATTTGGAGAATATTTTATATCCCTTATTAGACTGTTATTCTCTTGTCCCAAAAGTTCAATTTTTATTCGTGCTCTTTTTTTTCTCCCTTCTTTTTGTTGATGTGTGGCACTCACCAGGATTGCCCGATATCACCCATTCTCTTCTTGATATTTTTTGACCATTTTTGGAGCTCATCAAGCGTGATGACAACATAGCCAGTGTTATATTTGGGAATAAAGGGATCACATTTCCGGCATATGCAAAAACATATTTTAATCTTCATGAGCAATCCAGGTTTCAATGTTCAACAGTGAATTGACTCCATTATGCTTTTCTCCCCAGTCTCAGGATACATACAAGGATAAATCAGAAACATTTCCTCTCAACTCATTTTCAATCAAACATAAATTAGACACATGCGTGCTGAAGTGGAGCCAATATGTCACACACATACTTGTGGATTTCAATTTCTTTTTCACTTACAGATACAAAAAAGCCTAACATGGAAACTCTATTAATTAGTCTTCAAGATGCTGCTGTATCTTGGACCCCATTATCTTGGACCTCATACCATCATCTTGGACCCCATGCCATTTTACTTATGACACGGTAGATTATCATTCTTTAAAATTATGCTTTCCCTATTTTCCTGTACAATTAAAGTATGCTCCCTTTCCCACTTCCTACTTCTTTATTAACATCAATCAACACAATTGTGTTGTATTTTCTATGGGGAAATAAGAGAAAAAGAATTTCTCCTAGTACATTTTAAGAAATATAGTAGTATTGGTGAAATGAAATTCCCTGACTTCGAAGGCTATCATAAAGCTTTTATTATTAAATCAGCACAAAGTTGGTTCCTTCACGAAGAATGCATAGATATGCCAATATGGCTCCATGTTGACAGAGAATTGGTGTTTCCTTTTTCTACTAATTATTTATCCTATATTTTATAGGGCCAGGTGTTTTTCATCATATTTATGGGGCAACAAATACATGCAATAAATGGGAGGGTGGTGCTGTGGAAACCGTGGCTATGATAAGGAATTTCATTTATATTTCAATTCTTTTCTGGCACTGAGGTGTTGCCCTTTGAGGAATTACAAACATTTTCTTCTCTCTCAAACTCTGCTTTCAGTAAGTATTTGAAGTTATTAAATGTGTGTCTTGATCACCTAGATTATTTTACAGATAACACATTGATTGTGGAACCTGCTAGATTAGGCTCTAAGAGCACAACTACTTCATGCAAAGCATCTAGCTATTATACAATAATATCTAGTCAACTATTAATGGATATAAAGTGGTCATCTAAACTGCAATGGCAGACTAATTGTGAAAAGATATTTGACAAACCTACCTGGACCTCAATTTGGAAAAAATTTAAACATATTTCAGTGTCTACTAATATTTCTCAGACTCTTTTCTTTTTCATGCATAGAGATTTTTCAATCCTGCTAACCATTTTAAATGTTAATATTGTGGTTGATAGGTATTGTGGGTGTGCCATACCAATGTTGTTTTGTTTAAACATATGTTCTTTGAATGCTTTTTTGTTTTTACATTTTGGCCTCAGGTATGGAAAACTCCAAATCACATATTAAACATCAATGTATCTCTTACTTTATTTAATATACTATTTGGCACCCCCTCCTTGAACTTAATGCATGTCAAGTATTCCTACATATGTTTGATCATTTCATTCTGGTAGTTATCTGCAACTGACTGGAAAGATTTTTTTTAGAAAATGTATATTTATGGTTGGTGAGTAATATTTGAAATATCCACATATTAGAAACATGTGTCACTAATTTACCTACTTCTTTTAAGAAATATGAAATGAAATGGCATTTAGTGATACATTATTTATCTTCTCACAATTCTGCCAACTCAGATCTAACAAGTGACCATTCACGTATGTTCATACTGTATTGTAATACTCCTTGTTATAAGTATTCCTCTTTTTGGTTACAGTATTTATTGCCAAACGTTTGTCGCTGGATTCATATTGCAACATCTCGACCACCTTTCCTACTGTTTCTTACATTCCTGTGTTTTGTATGTGTTGGTGTTGCTATAGTTTTCATCTATTTTTCTCAGTTTTACCCTCATGGTTAATTCATCATTTCATCAATAGTACATTTATGTGTTGTGGTTTATTGAATGTTCACCTGTTTACTTGTTAAATTACAATTTACAATAATTCTTGTTGTAATGAAATGTAACCTGTAAATCGCATGAACTTAATAAAAATCAGTTAACAAAAAAAAAGAAATTAACATCTAGGCTTGTTGGGCTTTAGAGAACATCTTCTCTGTTAAGGTTAGAAAGTCAGAAACCTGTCACCCATTACACATCCATCAACATATAATTAACTTCCACTTTACACTCATTTGATAAACTGGGTATTTCGATGAAATAAGACAAAATTAGTTGCATGTTTTCCTGCATGTGACAAAAGTCACCAGTAAAAGACTGGAGAACAAAACGGAGAACACAAGCAGTAGTATTGCTGTATCATTAATATAGCCTACCTTTCAGTTTTTGTGACTAATCAAATACAACTGTATATTGGGTCAGATCCTTGCACGCCTCACAGTTTGAAAAGAACGAAACGTGAAGGGAATGGAAGCTACTGCCAGTGCATAAGGAAGCAGTCGGTGGGGCACATGCAAAAAGGCACTCTGGGGTATCTAGTTGTGGTAACTAATGCTGATGGGAGTGGAAATGGAGGGCACATGGTGAGTAAATGAGGGAAGCCCCCCTGAAGCATGTCCAGTGGGTAGGACTGCTGAGGAAGGAATGGCAAAGTGGATCAGATAAAGTTCCAGAGGGTGCCATGGGGAAAGGAAGACTCAGCAGTATTGTTGAAGCCAGTAAGGTGGCACGTTGAAGTGGAATGGATGTGGAGAGTGTTGTATGGACAGTGTGTGGGGTAGGGTGTCCCTGGGAAGTGGATATGTTGGTAGGGAATGTGATTGTAGCATGAAAGAATGCAATGAAAAGATGAGTCACATTGTTGGCACTATGCAAAGGCTGCATTTACACTTCCAATACGTAACTGATCCCTATTGTGAGAACCAGATCCCGGATATAGACCTTATGACACTATACTTGGGTCTCTCGAATCTAGTGAGCTTTCATGCTGAAGATTATAAAGTGAAAAAGCAAACTTTGTTCCCCAGGTGTAACATTGTAACATAGTTGATACATTGTGAAAATATGAATCTGAAAGGAAGATGATCCTGATGGAATTCCAAGCTCTCTAACATGCTCTATTGCCCATGCCATTGAACATGCATTTATGGAAGCTCTCTCCAGGGCAGTATGTCTGCTTGACACTGGATATAATGTCTATATAATGTATTCCTTGAAAGAGAGTAGTGGTGGAAGGCCATACTTCAACTCCCTTCTTAATTAGGAGTAGGAGTGTGGAAGGCAGTTTGTTGGATTTCTCTCTTCTTGCTATGTAAACCATGAAACAGGTGACAGAAAAATGAAGAACTAATTCCTTGTTTACATTGATGCCATTTTCAGTAAAGTCTAAACTCTAAACTACACCGATTAAATTAAAAAGAAAACTGTTCAATTGAGCGTGAGCTTCATGTTGATGCTGTATTCATTTAATCAACTGATTCAGAAGTGGTATTTTAATATTAAGAAATATAATGCATCAGAAATTGAGAAATAATCCATTGACGTTTTCACTGCCACCCAACTGGTACCGCAGTGTGACTGGGTGAAAAACATACGTTTGTGCCAGTGGTGTGCTACCCGTAGCTGGCAGGTAGGTCAGGGCTTCCAGCTGCCTATATAAATTTAGCATATAATACACATGTGATTGCTTAGGATGAAGTGGTTAGCCTACTGGGGCTTCTTTGTATTGCTCACTGGTGCATGAGAGCACTCAATGTATTCCCAGCTAGGTGTGTGCTGTGTAAATCCCACACATAGATGCATGCATATGCTTTCCATGCTATACTGAAAAGGTCAATTATATGGACTTGCTGTATAATTACCATCATTGTATGGGCTTGAACAACTCAGAGACTGGCTTCGAAACAAATATGTATTTGTTAAACAGAGGCGGTTGAACTCTGCAAGAAGTTAAAAGCCAGTTAAACAGGATGAAGACCTCCTTGTGTATTCAGGATTCAGGATTTGGACTTTATCTCTGTCACTGCTACTGATACACTTCTCTCACATATGGAGGGGTTCCTCCCTAGATCATTAAATCCAAAATGGGATCTTTATATGATTTAAGATCTCACTTAATTGCTATAGGATTTGTCAGGTAATTGGGAGAACTGTGTAGGTTTCTTGGATTTGCTTTTTCGCTGTTGTGGAGCTAGTCACCTGAAGTGTCAATTTTTTCAGACAAACATTACAGCCTTTTGCAAGTGGTGGGCTTTGTTCTAATCAAAGAACTTTATCGGTCAAAAAGTGATATTTAAAATAATGACTTCCTTTAAGCGTAATAGCCAAGTTGGAATTTCAAATAGTACCACCCTCAATACTCAGGTTAAAAGAAATATCGAATGGATTATGCCTGCCTATAAACAGGTGATAATGGCCACATTTTTCTGACAAACATTTTTGAGAGCAGCACATTACAAGTAGGATAATTGTTGCTTCTATTTCACACCTGCGAGATTAGCATTGTGGTCAGGAGAACTGAGCCTGTCCCTCAGATGCAGTTGCTAAAACTCCCACACAAAACCATAAGAAAGTATCGTGTAGAGACTGTTGAACTTCTTTCCCTCCCTCCCTCCCTCCCTCCCTCCCTCCCTCCCTCCCTCCCTCCCTCCCTCCCTCCCTCCCTTCCTTCCTTCCTTCCTTCCTTCCTTCCTTCCTTCCTTCCTTCCTTCCTTCCTTCCTTCCTTCCTTCCTTCCTTCCTTCCTTCCTTCCTTCCTTCCTTCCTTCCTTCCTTCCTTCCTTCCTTCCTTCCTTCCTTCCTTCCTTCCTTCCTTCCTTCCTTCCTTCCTTCCTTCCCTCACTCTACTTTGCACATGTACCTGCCCAGTTGTGGCGAACTGGATCTTTTGCCAGTGTGAAGAATCTTTCAAACAATATTGGCTGCTGCTAAATCACAAAATCACAGAAATCTGCCATCAGGGGCCGCTCTAATTTGTGGAATCGTAAGGGTTGGAGCAAAGAAGTGCTGTGCGCAAGGGTGGCCACTTTTGGTTCCCAGTCCACTCCTGGCCGTGTCCTCCATTTGTGAGTGGAATACCAGCAGATGGATAGGACACTTTGCAGGACGTGCACATTCAACTGGATTTTCAAAGAGTTAGGTAGTTTTCCCTACCACAACTATAATGTCCTCTGATTCCAAAAGTCACACAGCTCCCTGCTGCAGTGGACACAGGTGCTATATGTAACATACTGTAAAGTACACAGAACCTGCACAATACTTACCTAACAGAACAGAATCACTGAACATCACACACTGCCAGTGTATCACATGTCACACAGGCATGGCATACTACTGTACAGGTTGTAGATCTTTCACATCACATATGGTACAGGTCACATACACGGTATGATACTGTATAAAACACACCTTGCACTTCATATACTGCACACGAAGGAGATCTTGTCAAATGCATACTGCAAAAGCCATCATCCTTATATATCATAGACTGTATACATCATATAAGGCCCAGGTCACATGCCCAGCATATTGCATACTTTTATTTATTATTCATTTATTATTCATTTGTGTTGGTTATATTTTAACCATAACATTGTTAAGATAACACATTAATAATTTGATGTAATACAGAGGAATAAAAATGCATTAAAATGCATACAAATATATACAAAAAAACAGGGAGTAAAACGATACTATATACAATTACGACCTAAAGATAATCTCGGAATTCCTTATACAACAAACAGGACACATTGCAAGTTACACACGTATCTGAAGGAAATCGTACCACGGCGAGAGCGAGATGTAATGAGACTGATCCATTGTGTAACATTTCCCATCACAGAATGTCTAAATCAACTCTTTGTAAATTCATAATGAATTTGTTAAAACAGCAAAAATGTGGCATGCTATTTTTGCAAGTCTGTGCAAAAAAGGACAAGCATACTCGCCGTACAGTCTATCAACAAATGCTGAAACGTTACTTTACAATCGACCAAATGACAGAATCTACAAGTGGACGATCCTGGGCTCAACCCACCCCTTATGTCATTGATATCCCCCGTTTTTTGGACGTTAAAGAAGAACCTCATTAAATCACATCTTCGGCTCTTATCCGGAAACTGCATGAGGTAGGGTTCAAGACATCCCCTTTTTTTGCAATGAGATACCAGTTGAAAGTATAACTTCATGTTCAACACAGCCTCCATTGTTTTGGCCCAATCATCATATTGAAGACATTTCTTAACTATTATTGGATTGGATATAAGAGCATCAATTGTTAAGCCCAGTTTTCCTAGTATGTCACAACATTCCTCTTTTAAATTGGACAAGAAGCCTAACTCTAAGGACCCCTGACTTAAGCCTTTCCCTAATATTGCGTATAAAGTAATGTTGCACACGTGAAGTTTCCTACTTATGGAAAGCTGTCTCCATTCTACAAGACTTTCCACTGACTGTATGCCCAATTCATATGGAATAGCTACTTAAGGGACGGATTTAGACAAACACTATAACATAGACTGCCAAATCAGCGCAACAACCTTGCCCAGAATGGGAACAATTCTAGGCCATAACACAATTCGGGAATGGCCTTGGAGTTATAAAAGTGAAGTATTGGAAGCAGTGAACATTTCTCATATTTACAGTCAACTTTTTTTTATTTGTGTTATGTACTTGCCCCCTTTCCCCTTTAAGAAATGGCGATAATGCAGTTTTTTAGAATTCTCGAAAATAGGAAACCCTAAATATCTCATAGTGGTCCTAGTGGCTAACTTCTCATGGTTCAAAACACATGCATAGGCCATAACGGTTGTATGACTACTTAGCATCATTAAAACCAGCCTTGGCATTCATTTTCAAGCCATTCCTCACAATGTATTCACTAAAGGCAGTTAGCAAGTGCTGCAGGCTTCTTGGGGTATGGTCGAGAAGCAGAAAATAGTCCACATACGCTATCCAGCAGAGTTCAACTCATTCAGTTTTGGGGGCGTGAATGTAGATTTCTCCAAAGAACTCCCAGTGTCTGCCAAATATAAATTAAAAACGATCAGTGAGAAGATACACCCTTGTCAAGGGCCATTTTAGATGCCTTTGTAATGATAAATAAGAACTTCTCTATTAAGACGTACTTGAACTCGAGATCCCTCATGGAGATTAAACAAAATAGAGGCAAGCCCTAATGGGATCCCTAGATCAATTAATTTCAAACATAGCATAGTTCTATCAACTAGGTCATTCACCAAAGAGAGGTCCATGGCCGCGATAGAGATAGGGGAACAATTCTCCTTCCAAGATTTCTCCTGCATGATTGTCAATAACATACCTCCGGCATCTGTAACCACTTCTTTCCTAAACCCAATTTGTTGGGACAGCAAGATGTTGTGCCTCTCCGACTGATCCTCTATGTATTTTAATACTAGACCTGCAAAGATCTTTGAATCAGAATTTAAATGCAAAATGGGTCTATAGTTTGTGGGACTGGACCTTTTCCCTTTTTAATAAATAGGCACAACATAGGAAATGTGCCCTGAAGTGGGTATGGACCTAGTGGAGATGATGTCGGTGAACGATATATACAAAGCCTTTGCCCGTAAATCCGAATTCCCCTTCAAGATCGCATTAGAGAGTAGGTAGGGTTGGCAGCTCCAGAAGGGCTTGCTCTCTCAATTCGAGATTTGATCTCTGCAATGTAAATTTGAAAGTCCCATGAATGATCTTTTAGACAATGTGATCCCAGCGTAACACGTGGGTTTGCCACAAAAAGGAAACAAAAATGGCCCTCACAGACCTCTTCTGAGATAGCCGTGGTTTGAGACGAAACTTAGAAGAATTCCATGGCATTCATCAAAATCTAGAATTGTCTCAACCTACCGTCTTTCCGAGCCTTGCACATATGTTCACTGTTTAGTTTAGTTTAGTTTAGTTTAGTTTAGTTTAGTTTAGTTCCTTTATTTGTACCGCACACTGAACCCTCAGTGCACTTAAAGCTTATAGAGGAGTTACAGATTTTGAACAAAAAGATAAACAGATAATAAAGATTTTTGTGAAGCAAGGATATACACAAAGTACAACAACAGAGATAAGTGTAGGTTGACCATGGTTACAAGGTGGTCGTGGATGGGAGAAGCAAAATACAGCGTCAGGCAGGGGAGTTACAATAGGTGGGGGTTCCAGATGGGCCAGAAGCTGAGCATTCTTGGAGTTTCCCGAAAAGCCAACTCTTTACTTTAGCTCTGATGTTCCAGAATGCAGGTTTCGTCCTGAGGCTGAGAGGAAGGGCATTCCACTGTTTGGCAGCTAGAAATGGGAAGCTCTCTCCCCCTGCTCTTTTTAGTGGAAATCTTGGGACGGTTAGACAGTACGAGTATATGGCTCCAGTTGGTCTAAAAGTTTGGTGTATGTTGAATTTATCTGCTAGGTCTTTGAGGGCGGTGTTAGGTAGACACTTGTGGGTGATGACAAGGGTGCAGAGGGCGATTCTGTCCCGTACTGGGAGCCAGTGGGCGTCCTGCCTGAAGTTAGTGATGTGTGTGGATCTCAGTATACTTAGAGATGCTCTTAGGGCCTTAGTGCTGAACCCCTGAAATACACGTAGCCCGCTCCCCCAGGCCCGATCGCGTGAGAAACTTCACGCGAACCCCTGAAATACACGTAGCACGCTTCCCCAGGCCCGATCGCGTGAGAAACTTCACGGGAACCCCTGAAATACACGTAGCCCGCTCCCCCAGGCCCGATCGCGTGAGAAACTTCACGCGAACCCCTGAAATACACGTAGCACGCTCCCCCAGGCCCGATCGCGTGAAAAAGTTCACGCGAATCCCTGAAATACACGTAGCCTGCTCCCCCAGGCCCGATCGCGTGAAAAAGTTCACGCGAACCCCTGAAATACACGTAGCACGCTCCCCCAGGCCCGATCGCGTGAAAAAGTTCACGCGAACCCCTGAAATACACATAGCACGCTCCCCCAGGCCCGATCGCGTGAAAAAGTTCACGCGAACTCCTGAAATACACGTAGCACGCTCCCCCAGGCCCGATCGCATGAGAAACTTCACGCGAACCCCTGAAATACACGTAGCCCGCTCCCCCAGGCCCGATCGTGTGAGAAAGTTCACGCGCACCCCCGGAATACACGTACCCCGCTCAATCGCGTGTGTAACTTCCCGCGCAACCCCGAAATACACGTGCCCCGCTCGCACAGGCACTATTGCTGTATGTTGCCACTTTTGTAATGCGCGTGTCTTTCGCTGTGCGTGGCTTTGCCCTATTCGATTCCATGAATACGTGTGGTTCGGGTGCGTGTGGGCGTTCCGTCTGCTTCCCTGCAGTACATCCCAGTTACGCCCTTGTTTTCGCGAGTTGTTCCACATTCCGCGCATTACGCCCCGTATTCCGCCCACTTTCTAGTGTATGCGCAGAGGTTGTGCGCTTTCACTGTGCGCGTCGCGCACGTCTTTCGGGATGTTGCAGTGACGTGTGCGCCATGCACGGGTTTGGCGCACATCCCGAGGAAGACACGCGCAGGGACTTCCATGAATCCACTTCAAAATCTGTAACTCCTGCTTGCGCCTGCTTGCGCGTAGATTTTCGGCGTACGTTTGTTCCATGAATCAGCCCCTTAATAGCTTGGGCCAGCCTTAGCCACACGCTGGGGGTTTGGCATTTCAGTTAACATGATAATATTGCTCACAATAGAAATTGGGCCCCTCCCCACATTGCCCGGCACATTATTATTTGGGTGATTGTTAGTAGAGTCAAGAGAAACCATGACTGTCGCCTCCTTGTCTTGTTTTTTGGTAAAAAGGTGATACATGGGCAATCCCTTCTTTACTATTGAGATGTTATCGCCTAAATCATTTCTCTTCTGATTTTTTTTTATTATTCTTGTTTTCCCCTTATGTTTCAATGCTTCGGTTAAGGTACTGGAAACATCGAAACCCTCACCCATACAGGGGTTATCACTGACTGCAAGACAGTCCACTCCTTCCCCATCAGACACCAAGACAGGCTCATAATCCTGCGAATCACCCATTTCCTCCCTTACTATGTTCCTCCATGATTTACGGGAAGGCCTATTGGAACCTTTCCCAGACATCAATTTTTGTATTTGATTCCTTTTCCAGCCTTTTTTAGATAAAGCAATAGGGACCGGCAGAGCGGCCTCAACATGCACAGGGCTCTTTGTCCCACACCCACTCCCTGTTTTGCACCTAATTCGGCCAGATCCTGCTTTCCCGTTTTTTATTTTCAGCGAGGGCTATTTACCATAATATCTCTGGGAGCTTCCAAGAAGCCCTCCCGCGTTAATTTGTCGGTGGCCTCATACCCATTGTTTACTTTCTTGGTACATGGGCACACACATGATCTTACGACCCCCGCACTCTGGAAGTTAATCAAAAGTATAACAATTGCTCTTAGTTTGCTTGATGAGTTCATTCATAATCGAGTCCAATGTAGCGCACCCCCCACCGCTCCCATCTACCACCCCTGCGCCAGAAGGGGCTTGGGTTGATGGAAGCTCTTCCTCCACCCTTCCCCCCATTCCAGTACATGTTCTGACATGGGCAACAGGGACGCTTCCCTTCTAGAAAAATGGGATGTGTATCCAAGAAAGAAAAATGGTTCCCTATAGCCTGCTGTTCTAACAACTGCAGACTATCAATATCAACATCCCTCTCTCACCCCTGCTCAGGCGGAGAACTGCCCAAGCCCATTAGGAGTGGCAATGACACGTCCCTTCCAAGCTCATATAAAGTTGTATCTGTAACTGGGGGGGGTGGACGAAGGGGGAGGGGGAGGGGCATTGTCGTTCGCATCATGTTCTTTACAGGAGTGAAAACCAGAGGAGCGGACAAAATATTGTTGTACATCCCAATTGATTTCCCTTTCCTTGTGCAGAGATATGGCTTCATACTCATTGAGGATTAACTGTACTACACCACTGACATGACCACACGCACCCTGCCGAGCAGTAAGAGGCCAATACCAGGATCAAAAAACAACAAAAATAAAGTGGCTCACCCTTTCAGTCCACTAGCCCGCTAGCAGGTACTCTGCGGCACTCTGGGTTCCAAGCGCGTGGTTGCCCCTGACCCCGTGCCTTTATAGGAGGTGGAACAGCAAGGTGGGCATGGCTTCATGCCGTATTAGTTTTACACAAATATTTTTTAGTCCACAATAGAATAGATTCTGAAGGCAATCCAGCGACGATCCAAACAGCGTGTCCAGGCTAACAGGCACTCTGGGGAACTCCGGGTTGTGCGTGCGTGGTTGCCCGTCACATTGCCTTTATCGGAGGTGGAACAGCAAAGTAGGTGTGGCTTCACGCCATATCAATTTTATACGCATATTTCTTAGTACACAATATAATAGATTATGAAGGCAATCCAGCAGCGATCTGAACAGCGTGTCCACGCTAACAGGCACTCTGGGCAACTTCGGGTTGCACACGGATGCACGCAGCCCTGTGCCTTTATGGAAGGTGGAACGGCAAAGTGGGCTTGGCGTCAAGCCGTATTAGCTGTACATGAATATTTTTTAATTCACAATAGAGTACATTCTGAAGGCAATCCAGTAACGTGTCGAGGCTACAAACACTCTAGGGCACTCCAGGTTGAGCACCCAGATATCGCAAACTGCATGAGACATAGGCCTAACACAGCACATACTTCACAGGACATAGACCCTGTGTACTGCGTATGGCACAGAACATAGGCTGGGAATGTATAACACAATGCAAAGCAAAGATACCTAATACATCACCTGCTAAACTCGACACTTGCACCACATACTGGGGTGTGACATGTATGCCAATTAACCTTTCAGGGGGAGTTCCATATAAAAACGTTTTTGATGACCAGGTTTATATTACAGCATTTAGTATGGGCACTCATGGGACATTGAAGCAACACATGCAGCTTTGTAGCCCTATCTAAGATGAACTATCCCTACATTATAAGCACTGAAACTAAGTCTGACTCAGTAAACTAAGTACTTACAGCGTTAACTTTCCCAATCCTGAATCTAATATAATCAACTTTGATAAGGTCACCCAGATATTTATTGATGGGCTATTTATATTTGTTCACTGAGAGGTACATTCAGTTTGAGGACACATTATAATCGAATGTCTTCATTATCAGTGCTACTGCCAGTTTCACCTCAGTGGTGCCCATCATCAATGAGACCACACAATCAGTATAGTGTGACCACCCGAAAAAAAGGGATGGTTATCTATTTCTGTTGAAATAAACAATGTAGCACTCAAACATGTCCAGTTGTATGATTTTCTTCTAGCTTTCGTATGCCTTCTAAATCCTGGCGACAGTAGTGTTGGTCCAACTGCAATATTTTATTGAGCCAAACTACATGCTGATCACTGATCAGGCAGGTTTTAGGTCATTTGTTAATAAAAACTGTGTGTTCTTTTGAAGCATTACAGCCAGCAACAGCAGGATCAATTGCAGTAGTTGACAGCCACTCAATATGGTATCGAATATGGTATTGTCTTCCAAATTGAAGATGTAGACCTACATGAGGGTGATTGTCACCTAGCACATAATGGAGATCTATGTTACAGACTTTAACTTGATTAATTATTATAAAATGTGCAGCAGTGGCGCTTCACCTGGAGTGTCCTCTGACATAGCTTGTCCTTGTCTCCTTGACTATTGCCCAATGTGTGTACATCAGAAGGGGAAACTTGGAATCAACCCTTTAAAGGCGTTTGTCAAGATCACTGATTGCTAGAGATCTGGAAGCTGTAAGTAGGAGAACAATGAAATGCAACCTCCTGCTTTGGTTAAATCCTGGAGCCAACATTTTGGGAGCTATTTGGCTGTTGCTTGTAGCTTAGACGGGCCTGGTTACCTTGACACATTTAGCAACAAGGAGCTGTTTTTTTTTGTTTTGTTTTTTGCCAGGCCAACTGATGCAGAATACACACATCTATGTGAATTGCCCTCTGTGTTTGGGACAATCAAGAATGAAACATTAGTACTCATCTATACAACATTTAGAGCATAAGAGGTCATACATAATGGACACAATTATATATTTACATCTTATGTGGAAATTACAAACTCTTTGACCTGCCAAGATAACTCCTGGTAACTGGTTAATGCTAGATACGCAGGAGCTGCTTTTAGCTCCTGCTAATCCAATCTAAATTTCGATTACTGTAATAATAATAATAATAATAATAATAATAATAATAATAATAATAATAATTATGCAACCCATGTGGGGTATCTCAGTGCAGACTAATCTCCACTGTAATCCACTCAGGAGAGAATTCCGCCTGGTAATCTAATCTGCTTGAACGGGGTTATTTCTGTCTTAAACTCAGCAGATTTCCTTTGAATGTACCAGTTCCTCCCAAAATAACTTGGTGACATTTTCAGACTAAATAGATACGCATGCCATACCTTAAGCAATCATAAAACAAACGTCAACGCCATCATTAAAAGCCTTTGTGTGACATCATGTCAGTGCATGTTACACGATTCTTAAAATGTGCACACTTCACGTAAAATCAATGTATCTTTCATTCTGCATGATTTCTCTAGAACATTGCTTCCCAGAGCTAGATCTCAATAAATACCCTAATAATACTACAACTGATAATGATAATCACAATAATAATTATATTAATAATCAGAATAATCACAGGACATGTTTGACATCTTGGATTATAGTTTACTTTTTAAACAGAAGATTAGAATTCGAGATATTCACAATTCCACAGAGTAAGGAAGAACATGTTGAACATTCTCTTCCTGTAATTGTATTTGTCTGTCCACTTTATAGATATTGATTTCTTAGTCAGTTCAAATTGCACAGCTGACCCTTTTCAATTGGGTATAAAGAAATGCAATCAAAGGCTTCTCTCGCTTCAAATCCTTACATGTGTTACTGGAAGGGAAAAGGCTGCATCAGTTTGGTGTATGCATTTTTGCTGCTGCTTGCAGACAGTGAATTATCCGGAAACTACATTAATGCTGAAAGTGTAAATTGGTCATAAATAATTAGAACATTGTATTCACTTCTGACTAGCAAACTCCCAAATTAACCATACAACTTAGTATTAGGTATGGCTAGATAGCTTAAATAGGGCCTCATTACGACCCAGGCAGTAAGTTACCGCCTGGGTCGTACCCTTACCACCATGGTGTAAACTATGTTTACACCATGGTGGATGGCGGATTTACCGCCCCATTCCAAGGTGAGTGGGCGGTAAATCCCCATTTCCCATTTACCCTTCCCCATTCCCATTTTTGCCCATAGGGCATAATGGGAGTGGGGAAGGCGCTAATTACGCCACCGTAAATTACGGTGTCGTAATAAGCACCATGGCCCCTTAGCGCCATGGATTTTAACGCCTGGAAAAAGCAGGCGTTAAACTCACCATGGCGCAAAGGGACCTCGGAATCAGGCGTTAAGGGTCGGCGCCGTTTACGGCGCCATTAACCCCTTAACGCCTGACTCGTAATGAGGCCCATAGTTTGAGTACTCACTGCTGTGAACTGTGTTCAGCACGAAGGTCACAGATTTGAATTCTAGCAGGTTGAAACAGTATGTAATCTATCCATGGTTAAAATGGACAATATAAACACATGCTATTTACGGTGTTATGAATCAATCAAGGGCGAGCTCCCATATTTTCCAAGGGATGTCAAACATGGACACTCTCACAAACTCGGCAAACACTAACCAATTAGACTACACAGACATGCTGTTCTTTGAACCAAGACTACCCAATACCCACGACTTCATCGGAAAGAATCCGAAAAAAGACACAGATCTTCCAATCAGTCCTCTAACCCTGCAGCTATCATTCACAACCTTCAACCCAACCCTCTTGAAAATTGTTATTATTCCAGCTCTACAAATGAAACTGTGAAATCATCGAACATCACCCATCTGCTCGCATGAAGCAATTTTCATTGCCCTTGCTGAAGGCATCATAAACTGCTAACATGCCCCCTTCTCCCTCTATCCCACTCTCTCTCTCTCTCTCTCTCTCCCTCTCTCTCTCTCTCTCTCTCTCAAGTGGACCCTGGCCCTTTGATAGGGGCCTCCATCACAAGCCTTCTAACATAACCATGTTAAACTCCCAGATGTCTGTCCACTATTGACTAATAAGTAATCTACTTTATGCTTTTAACATCTCGAATAGATTGCTGAACGGACAACTACAAGCAGCCCTACAGATGAGGGGTGTATCAGTCAAGTTTACTCCCTAAAAAAGGCAAATACTCCCAAAAAATTAAAATGGGGAGTAAAAATACCCCCAACAAAAAATAGGGCACCGACAGGTTAAAGAACCTTGTACACCTGCTTTTACCCACAAAGCTCCAAAGATATGTTTTGACCACTAGTGCACATGGTACCACAGAAATAACCGACTAATATTACTGCGTGATCAGAAGTAAAAATGTATCATTAGTGTGCGTAAATAACTAGATGCAAAGAAATAATTACTACAAAAACATGTCTGTTTTCCAGTTAAAACATATTTTTACTTGCTTGTAAAATACTCTCATTGGGAATTGGACTTACTTTTGTCCTCCCTCAAAATCATTTTAGTCCCAACATTAAAAAATAGGGAGTAAAATACTCCCTCTTCCATATCGTATCTGGAGCACTGACCTCAAGAGTACATAGGGCAAACCAATATCCTACACATTCCTCAGCCTGGTGCAACGCAATGAATGGTGAGAGATAGAAAAAATGCTGACCAGTATCTGGTAGGGGCAGCTCAACTCCCTAATGTGGGATCAGAAGCTGCCCTCATCTTCCTCAACCTTTCAGCTCTGTACATTGGACTACTCAACATTGATGAACACACTAAATAATTTGCTAGGGTTGATTTGCACCACACTTGCATGGACACACTCTTTCCTTCTTTACCAAAGGCCATCAGGTTTGAATTGAGATTTCAGAATCTTCACTGTTGTCTTGCAGAGTGCCCCGATTGGCCCTCTCTTTCTCTTCGCATATATGCTGTTTTTTATATAGAAAAACCTAGCAGTGAAGCAAGAGCGTTCTGTTCAACAAGGTAACACAGTAATAGGGTACAATGACATGCATACAATCAGAAGGATGTACTATCACAGGTACACTTGGGAGGAGCAGAGCTTTTTAGCAAAGTTTAGCTATGCTCAGTCCATGTTGCCTGTCTCGTGGCAGTGCTGTATCCACTATGCTGTATCGACTGCGGTGTGGGATTTTAACTGCATCTATGGTTGGCATGGGGTGGGGTGCAGTAGCCGTTGTGGAGGCGGGATAGGTGGTTAGGTGCAGTGCAGACCAGTAAAGGGGGCTAGACGTACCCTCAAAAAAACGTTGGTATCAATGATCCCCTTTTGGTGTCTTTCTTCTGGCCGCTACACTCCACAACACAGATGACAATAGGGGAGGACCCTTTCCAGGCACGGACAAAGCGACGCAGTGGCCTAAAATAAGGCACCCTCTGGCGACCGCTGGTGGCATCGCACAGTCATGAGATGAATGAGAGGAGAAAAACCAAGCAAAGTTTGTGAAATATACTGCATTACATGGGGAGAGAAAAAAACAAAGTGAAAGGGAAGTTGTTTCTCTCCAGACTCGTGGTGACAGTGCATGAACTGGTCGATGATGAGTTGTTGCTGAACACTAGAATACAGTTGTGGAGCCGCATCGCAGCAAGTCTGTGCCCTGCTGTATTTGTTTTAACTTATTATTTTAGCTTGTTTTTTTTAACTTGTGTCCTATCCTCGAACATGGAAGCAACCATCCAGTCCCCACCGCCTTTTCAGACCATGACTGCTGAACCTGGGATTGTGCGGGTGCAATGGAACAAGAGCTTCAAGACCTACCTAATTGCCATAGGGGTAAGTCATTTGACCCAAAGAGGAAACATGCAATATTGCTTAACAGTCTAGGTGTGGAAGGAAGGGGAATCTTTGAAACTTTGCCCTGGTGCATATAGGAGAAGGAATAGAAGATGCACAGGATTTTTATCAGCCAACATAGCGTACATTGATTGAACAACATGGTCCTTGCATAAACATGGTGATGGTGCTTCATCTATTTTTTTCATGCTTGCAATAAACAATGAGAACGTGAGTTCTTATGTGGAAGATCTACGTGGGATGGTGAAGAACTGTCTCAATGGGATCAATATGTAAGGTGCACCACTGATTATTGATGATAAAATAACTCGCCGTAGAACAAGCTATCACAATGGAGAAACTAACTGAGGAATCAGCCCCCTGTTCAGTGACAATGACAAATGCGCCCAAAGAGGAAGTTAACAGTTTGAGGAACATGACTGTGAGAGCATCCAGAGAATTGGAGAACATTCAGAAGAGTTCCAAGACTGCTGAACAACCCATGAACAGGCCTCCACGTAGACATGGCAAAATCCTTTGTTTTACATGTGGCAATAGCAATCATATCTCGATGAATGATCATTGTCCAGTGATGAATGTGACATGTGGTAAGTGCAGGAGATTTGGACACCTGACTAAAATGTGTAGGAGTGGGATAAGTGGTGATGTGAGGTGTGTGAATAATGATTTGCACTTTCTCCAAGATGACATGAATGATCTTCTGATTGCAAATGTAGAAGAAGACATAGATGCTCCTTCGTGCAGAGGAAAACTTAATGGTCATGACCTGAGAATGATGCCAGATTTAGAGTCCAAATATGCAGTGATGGACGCTGAGATGTTCCACAAACTGGGGTACAGTCTGTCGGATCTGCTGAACCTGATATAAACCCAATATATGGGCGAATGCCAATAAAAATGTTAAGCTCACAAGAAGTGAAGATTGGATTCAATGACAGGAAAGCCCAAGGAACCTTGTGTGAAGCAGAGACAAGTGGATCACTGCCAAGTTGTAAACACCAGAAATGTTTATGAAATATTAGTCCGGAATGTCTTCGAACCAGTGATTCTTGTGGGAGATGATGTTTGTGAAGAATTTAAAGATGTTTTTACCAGAAACATAGGGTGTTTAAAAAACGATAGCCACAAGATAATTCCAAAGAAAGCAGTGAGAAAGGTAGCCCATAAGGAAGAGCACTACCTAGATGTTGAGGGGTAAACTTAAAGAGGAGCTGAAAAGGCTTTGCAAAGGATGGATGATAGAACCAATTGAAGCAGCAGAGTTGGGGTCTCCAGTTGTAATTGCTAAAAAGCCAGATGATGCAATGTCGATGTGTTTAGACCTGAGGTCCCTAATAATATATGTGTATATCATTATCCACTTCCCCAGGTGCAAGAAATGATATCTCATTTACATAGTGTAAAGTTATCTCAACTATAGATTTGTCAAGCGCTGATCACTGGATTGAACTACCTCATTCATGACACCTTTTGGGGCTTACAGATTAAGAAGAATGCCTTTTGGGTTGGCATCAGTGGCAGCTGTTTTTCAGAGAGTGATGGAAATTTGGCTTGGTTAGATGGTGAATGTTAGGTGTTTCCGGCATGACATCTTGATTTTACCTTCAGATTAAAATCACCATGATGTATGTGTGAGGAATGTATTAAGCATACTCAAGCAGCCAGGGCTTACCTTGAAGAAAGAAAAGTGTATGGCTAAGCTCAGAGATCGGTCGTATTTAGGGCATGTTATAAACATCCATGGTATCAGACCAAAAACGCGCTTGGTGGAAGGTGTGTTGGAGGTGCCGCTGCTTCATGACAAAGATATACTGAGGCATTCTTGGGACTTTCTGAAAATTACTCCAAATTTCGAAGAAGGATTTGCTACTTTGAGTACCCCTTTGAGAGAATTGGTAAGAAAGAATTTACCTTTTGATTGGACAGAGGGTCATGCAAAGGTGTTTGCACAGATAAAAAAATAGCCAAAGCCCCAACTTTGATCATGTTTGATCCGTGCAACAGAACTGTGTTAACGACTAATTTGAGTGCTGTGGGATTAGGAGCAGTTCTCACGTAAGTAAGAGATGGGCATGAAGTGGTGATTGTGTTTGCTTCCAGAGCTTTGCAGGGAGCAGAGAAGAATTATTTGACTATTAAACATGAGGCATTGTCATGTCATTTGGCAATGAGTCATTTTAAGTTCTTCTTGTTGGGTGTACAGTTTGTGATAAAGACAGATCCCAAGCCCTTGGTTCATGCACTGATAGGACAAAACATGTGTGTGTCACCCAGGATATTTATTATTTTTTTATACATTTTCTGCGGCCTGCTGCAGGGGAGCCTGCAGCCGCTGAGCTGGCCCATCTTTCAATGCCACCCCCAGAGGGGCTTGTTTTTGACATGATTCGACATCCATCACACTGGAAGATGGTGCCCACGGTGAGTTTTGCCCCCAGATGGCCCCACAACCATTTCAAACACTGTAAAAGTGTTTGAAAATGGCTTTTAGCGCGCTCAGTGCTCCAGTCCCCTTCCTCCCTCCCTCCCACCATCCTTACCCAGCCCAATCCTGCCTCCCAACCCTCCCCCGGCACCCTGATTGGTCTCTTGGGCACATATCATAAACCCACCCAGGGCAGCCCTCTGCCCAGCAGCCCCTGTGGCTAAGGACCCCAAGGCCAAGGACCGCTCCTACATTGGCGGCTCCAAGATGTGTCTGCAGGTGTCCGCAGGGGAAGCCAGTGAAGTCAGCAGTCAACAGACACCAACAAAAACTGGTGGCATGGGTGGGGAGTGGAGCAATTACTCTACTCCAGAAAACCACTGCCACTCTATCTTACCTCCCAATGATATAGAGTGCCATAATATTAGCCTGTCCCCACTTAGCTAGAATTGTGAATATTAGCATGTCCACACTTAGAAAGAATTGTGAATATTGGCATGCCCACACTTAGACAGATTGGTAAATATTAGCATGTCCACACTTAGCTAGAATTGTGAATATTATCATGTCCACACTTAGCTAGAATTGTGAATATTAGCATGTCCACACTTAGCTAGAATTGTGAATATTAGCATGTCCACACTTAGATAGAATTGTGAATATTGGCATGCCTACACTTGGCTAGAATTGTGAATATTAGCCTGAGTCGCATCTAGATGGAATTGTGAATATTGGCATGTCCACACTTAGACAGATTGGTAAATATTAGCATGTCCACACTTAGATAGAATTGTGAATATTAGCATGTCCACACTTAGATAGAATTGTAAATATTAGCATGTTCACACTTAGCTAGAATTTTGAATATTAGCATGTCCACACTTAGATAGAATTGTGAATATTAGCATGCGTCGCATCTAGATAGAAATGTGAATATTGGCATGTACACACTTAAACAGATTGGTAAATATTTGCATGTCCACACTTAGATAGAATTGTGAATATTGGCATGCCCACACTTGGCTAGAATTGTGAATATTAGCATGTCCACACTTAGATAGAATTGTGAATATTAGCATGTCCACACTTAGCTAGAATTGTGAATATTAGCCTGCTTCACATCTAGATGGAATTGTGAATATTGACATGTCCACACTTAGACAGATTGGTAAATATTAGCATGTCCACACTTAGATAGAATTGTGAATATTGGCATGCCACACTTGGCTAGAATTGTGAATATTAACCTGCGTCGCATCTAGATGGAATTGTGAATATTGGCATGTCCACACTTAAACAGATTGGTAAATATTAGCATGTCCACACTTAGATAGAATTGTGAATATTAGCATGTCCACACTTATATAGAATTGTGAATATTAGCATGTCCACACTTAGCTAGAATTGTGAATATTGGCATGCCACACTTGGCTAGAATTGTGAATATTAGCCTGCGTCGCATCTAGATGGAATTGTGAATATTGGCATGTCCACACTTAAACAGATTGGTAAATATTAGCATGTCCACACTTAGATAGAATTGTGAATATCGGCATGCCTACACTTGGCTAGAATTGTGAATATTAGCCTGAGTCGCATCTAGATGGAATTGTGAATATTGGCATGTCCACACTTAGACAGATTGGTAAATATTAGCATGTCCACACTTAGATAGAATTGTGAATATTAGCATGTCCACACTTAGATAGAATTGTAAATATTAGCATGTTCACACTTAGCTAGAATTTTGAATATTAGCATGTCCACACTTAGATAGAATTGTGAATATTAGCATGCGTCGCATCTAGATAGAAATGTGAATATTGGCATGTCCACACTTAAACAGATTGGTAAATATTAGCATGTCCACACTTAGATAGAATTGTGAATATTGGCATGCCCACACTTGGCTAGAATTGTGAATATTAGCATGTCCACACTTAGATAGAATTGTGAATATTAGCATGTCCACACTTAGCTAGAATTGTGAATATTAGCCTGCTTCACATCTAGATGGAATTGTGAATATTGGCATGTCCACACTTAGACAGATTGGTAAATATTAGCATGTCCACACTTAGATAGAATTGTGAAGATTGGCATGCCACACTTGGCTAGAATTGTGAATATTAGCCTGCGTCGCATCTAGATGGAATTGTGAATATTGGCATGTCCACACTTAAACAGATTGGTAAATATTAGCATGTCCACACTTAGATAGAATTGTGAATATTAGCTTGTCCACACTTATATAGAATTGTGAATATTAGCATGTCCACACTTAGCTAGAATTATGAATATTGGCATGCCACACTTGGCTAGAATTGTGAATATTAGCCTGCGTCGCATCTAGATGGAATTGTGAATATTGGCATGTCCACACTTAAACAGATTGGTAAATATTAGCATGTCCACACTTAGATAGAATTGTGAATATTAGCATGTCCACACTTAGATAGAATTGTAAATATTAGCATGTTCACACTTAGCTAGAATTGTGAATATTAGCATGTCCACACTTAGATAGAATTGTGAATATTAGCATGTCCACACTTATATAGAATTGTGAATATTAGCATGTCCACACTTAGCTAGAATTGTGAATATTGGCATGCCACACTTGGCTAGAATTGTGAATATTAGCCTGCGTCGCATCTAGATGGAATTGTGAATATTGGCATGTCCACACTTAAACAGATTGGTAAATATTAGCATGTCCACACTTAGATAGAATTGTGAATATTGGCATGCCCACACTTGGCTAGAATTGTGAATATTAGCATGTCCACACTTAGATAGAATTGTGAATATTAGCATGTCCACACTTAGCTAGAATTGTGAATATTAGCCTGCTTCACATCTAGATGGAATTGTGAATATTGGCATGTCCACACTTAGACAGATTGGTAAATATTAGCATGTCCACACTTAGATAGAATTGTGAATTGTGAAGATTGGCATGCCACACTTGGCTAGAATTGTGAATATTAGCCTGCGTCGCATCTAGATGGAATTGTGAATATTGGCATGTCCACACTTAAACAGATTGGTAAATATTAGCATGTCCACACTTAGATAGAACTGTGAATATTGGCATGCCCACACTTGGCTAGAATTGTGAATATTAGCATGTCCACACTTAGATAGAATTGTGAATATTAGCATGTCCACACTTAGCTAGAATTGTGAATATTAGCCTGCTTCACATCTAGATGGAATTGTGAATATTGGCATGTCCACACTTAGACAGATTGGTAAATATTAGCATGTCCACACTTAGATAGAATTGTGAAGATTGGCATGCCACACTTGGCTAGAATTGTGAATATTAGCCTGCGTCGCATCTAGATGGAATTGTGAATATTGGCATGTCCACACTTAAACAGATTGGTAAATATTAGCATGTCCACACTTAGATAGAATTGTGAATATTGGCATGCCCACACTTGGCTAGAATTGTGAATATTAGCATGTCCACAATTATATAGAATTGTGAATATTAGCATGTCCACACTTAGCTAGAATTGTGAATATTGTCATGCCATACTTGGCTAGAATTGTGAATATTAGCCTGCGTCACATCTAGATGGAATTGTGAATATTGGCATGTCCACACGTAAACAGATTGGTAAATATTAGCATGTCAACACTTAGATAGAATTGTGAATATTGGCATGCCCACACTTGGCTAGAATTGTGAATATTAGCATGTCCACACTTATATAGAATTGTGAATATTAGCATGTCCACACTTAGCTAGAATTGTGAATATTGGCATGCCATACTTGGCTAGAATTGTGAATATTAGCCTGCGTCACATCTAGATGGAATTGTGAATATTGGCATGTCCACACTTAGACAGATTGGTAAATATTAGCATGTCCACACTTAGATAGAATTGTGAATATTGGCATGCCACACTTGGCTAGAATTGTGAATATTAGCCTGCGTCGCATCTAGATGGAATTGTGAATATTGGTATGTCCACACTTAAACAGATTGGTAAATATTAGCATGTCCACACTTAGATAGAATTGTGAATATTGGCATGCCCACACTTGGCTAGAATTGTGATTAATAGCATGTCCACACTTATATAGAATTGTGAATATTAGCATGTCCACACTTAGCTAGAATTGTGAATATTGGCATGCCACACTTGGCTAGAATTGTGAATATTAGCCTGCGTCGCATCTAGATGGAATTGTGAATATTGGCATGTCCACACTTAAACAGATTGGTAAATATTAGCATGTCCACACTTAGATAGAATTGTGAATATCGGCATGCCTACACTTGGCTAGAATTGTGAATATTAGCCTGAGTCGCATCTAGATGGAATTGTGAATATTGGCATGTCCACACTTAGACAGATTGGTAAATATTAGCATGTCCACACTTAGATAGAATTGTGAATATTAGCATGTCCACACTTAGATAGAATTGTAAATATTAGCATGTTCACACTTAGCTAGAATTGTGAATATTAGCATGTCCACACTTAGATAGAATTGTGAATATTGGCATGCCCACACTTGGCTAGAATTGGGAATATTAGCCTGCATCACATCTAGATGGATTTGTGAATATTGGCATGTCCACACTTAGACAGATTGGTAAATAGTAGCATGTCCACAGTTAGATAGAATTGTGAATATTAGCATGTCCACACTTAGCTAGAATTGTGAATATTAGCATGTCCCCATTTAGCTAGAATTGTGAATATTAGCATGTCCACACTTAGATAGAATTGTGAATATTAGCATGCGTCGCATCTAGATGGAAATGTGATTATTGGCATGTCCACACTTAAACAGATTGGTAAATATTAGCATGTCCACACTTAGATAGAATTGTGAATATTGGCATGCCCACACTTGGCTAGAATTGTGAATATTAGCATGTCCACACTTAGATATAATTGTGAATATTAGCATGTCCACACTTAGCTAGAATTGTGAATATTAGCCTGCTTCACATCTAGATGGAATTGTGAATATTGGCATGTCCACACTTAGACAGATTGGTAAATATTAGCATGTCCACACTTAGATAGAATTGTGAAGATTGGCATGCCACACTTGGCTAGAATTGTGAATATTAGCCTGCGTCGCATCTAGATGGAATTGTGAATATTGGCATGTCCACATTTAAACAGATTGGTAAATATTAGCATGTCCACACTTAGATAGAATTGTGAATATTGGCATGCCCACACTTGGCTAGAATTGTGAATATTAGCATGTCCACACTTAGATAGAATTGTGAATATTAGCATGTCCACACTTAGCTAGAATTGTGAATATTAGCCTGCTTCACATCTAGATGGAATTGTGAATATTGGCATGTCCACACTTAGACAGATTGGTAAATATTAGCATGTCCACACTTAGATAGAATTGTGAAGATTGGCATGCCACACTTGGCTAGAATTGTGAATATTAGCCTGCGTCGCATCTAGATGGAATTGTGAATATTGGCATGTCCACACTTAAACAGATTGGTAAATATTAGCATGTCCACACTTAGATAGAATTGTGAATATTGGCATGCCCACACTTGGCTAGAATTGTGAATATTAGCATGTCCACACTTATATAGAATTGTGAATATTAGCATGTCCACACTTAGCTAGAATTGTGAATATTGGCATGCCATACTTGGCTAGAATTGTGAATATTAGCCTGCATCACATCTAGATGGAATTGTGAATATTGGCATGTCCACACTTAGACAGATTGGTAAATATTAGCATGTCCACACTTAGATAAAATTGTGAATATTGGCATGCCACACTTGGCTAGAATTGTGAATATTAGCCTGCGTCGCATCTAGATGGAATTGTCAATATTGGCATGTCCACACTTAAACAGATTGGTAAATATTAGCATGTCCACACTTAGATAGAATTGTGAATATTGGCATGCCACACTTGGCTAGAATTGTGAATATTAGCCTGCGTCGCATCTAGATGGAATTGTGAATATTGGCATGTCCACACTTAAACACATTGGTAAATATTAGCATGTCCACACTTAGATAGAATTGTGAATATCGGCATGCCTACACTTGGCTAGAATTGTGAATATTAGCCTGAGTCGCATCTAGATGGAATTGTGAATATTGGCATGTCCACACTTAAACAGATTGGTAAATATTAGCATGTCCACACTTAGATAGAATTGTGAATATTGGCATGCCCACACTTGGCTAGAATTGTGAATATTAGCATGTCCACACTTAGATAGAATTGTGAATATTAGCATGTCCACACTTAGCTAGAATTGTGAATATTAGCCTGCTTCACATCTAGATGGAATTGTGAATATTGGCATGTCCACACTTAGACAGATTGGTAAATATTAGCATGTCCACACTTAGATAGAATTGTGAAGATTGGCATGCCACACTTGGCTAGAATTGTGAATATTAGCCTGCGTCGCATCTAGATGGAATTGTGAATATTGGCATGTCCACATTTAAACAGATTGGTAAATATTAGCATGTCCACACTTAGATAGAATTGTGAATATTGGCATGCCCACACTTGGCTAGCATTGTGAATATTAGCATGTCCACACTTAGATAGAATAGTGAATATTAGCATGTCCACACTTAGCTAGAATTGTGAATATTAGCCTGCTTCACATCTAGATGGAATTGTGAATATTGGCATGTCCACACTTAGACAGATTGGTAAATATTAGCATGTCCACACTTAGATAGAATTGTGAAGATTGGCATGCCACACTTGGCTAGAATTGTGAATATTAGCCTGCGTCGCATCTAGATGGAATTGTGAATATTGGCATGTCCACACTTAAACAGATTGGTAAATATTAGCATGTCCACACTTAGATAAAATTGTGAATATTGGCATGCCCACACTTGGCTAGAATTGTGAATATTAGCATGTCCACACTTATATAGAATTGTGAATATTAGCATGTCCACACTTAGCTAGAATTATGAATATTGGCATGCCATACTTGGCTAGAATTGTGAATATTAGCCTGCGTCACATCTAGATGGAATTGTGAATATTGGCATGTCCACACTTAAACAGATTGGTAAATATTAGCATGTCCACACTTAGATATAATTGTGAATATTGGCATGCCCACACTTGGCTAGAATTGTGAATATTAGCATGTCCACACTTATATAGAATTGTGAATATTAGCATGTCCACACTTAGCTAGAATTGTGAATATTGGCATGCCAAACTTGGCTAGAATTGTGAATATTAGCCTGCGTCGCATCTAGATGGAATTGTGAATATTGGCATGTCCACACTTAAACAGATTGGTAAATATTAGCATGTCCACACTTAGATAGAATTGTGAATATCTGCATGCCTACACTTGGCTAGAATTGTGAATATTAGCCTGAGTCGCATCTAGATGGATTTGTGAATATTGGCATGTCCACACTTAGACAGATTGGTAAATATTAGCATGTCCACACTTAGATAGAATTGTGAATATTAGCATGTCCACACTTAGATAGAATTGTAAATATTAGCATGTTCACACTTAGCTAGAACTGTGAATATTAGCATGTCCACACTTAGATAGAATTGTGAATATTGGCATGCCCACACTTGGCTAGAATTGTGAATATTAGCCTGCATCACATCTAGATGGATTCGTGAATATTGGCATGTCCACACTTAGACAGATTGGTAAATAGTAGCATGTCCACAGTTAGATAGAATTGTGAATATTAGCATGTCCACACTTAGCTAGAATTGTGAATATTAGCATGTCCCCATTTAGCTAGAATTGTGAATATTAGCATGTCCACACTTAGATAGAATTGTGAATATTAGCATGCGTCGCATCTAGATGGAAATGTGAATATTGGCATTTCCACACTTAAACAGATTGGTAAATATTAGCATGTCCACACTTATATAGAATTGTGAATATTGGCATGCCCACACTTGGCTAGAATTGTGAATATTAGCATGTCCACACTTAGCTAGAATTGTGAATATTAGCCTGCTTCACATCTAGATCGAATTGTGAATATTGGCATGCCCACACTTGGCTAGAATTGTGAATATTAGCATGTCCACACTTAGATAGAATTGTGAATATTAGCATGTCCACACTTAGCTAGAATTGTGAATATTAGCCTGCTTCACATCTAGATGGAATTGTGAATATTGGCATGTCCACACTTAGACAGATTGGTAAATATTAGCATGTCCACACTTAGATAGAATTGTGAAGATTGGCATGCCACACTTGGCTAGAATTGTGAATATTAGCCTGCGTCGCATCTAGATGGAATTGTGAATATTGGCATGTCCACACTTAAACAGATTGGTAAATATTAGCATGTCCACACTTAGATAGAATTGTGAATATTGGCATGCCCACACTTGGCTAGAATTGTGAATATTAGCATGTCCACACTTATATAGAATTGTGAATATTAGCATGTCCACACTTAGCTAGAATTGTGAATATTGGCATGCCATACTTGGCTAGAATTGTGAATATTAGCCTGCGTCACATCTAGATGGAATTGTGAATATTGGCATGTCCACACTTAAACAGATTGGTAAATATTAGCATGTCCACACTTAGATAGAATTGTGAATATTGGCATGCCCACACTTGGCTAGAATTGTGAATATTAGCATGTCCACGCTTAGCTAGAATTGTGAATATTGGCATGCCCACACTTGGCTAGAATTGTGAATATTAGCCTGCGTCGCATCTAGTTGGAATTGAGAATATTGGCATGTCCACACTTAGACAGATTGGTAAACATTAGCATGTCCACACTTAGATAGAATTGTGAACGTCGGCCTGTGTTTTGATTGAAGGATAGCATGCCCGCGCCCAGATGAAACTTGAAGGTTAGCATGTGCCACAATTAAAACTGTGAACACCAGCCTGCGCCGCTCCTGGATAAGATTGTGAAGAACTCTGAACATTGGCCTGCGCCGCTTCTAGATAAGACTGTGAAGGCCAACATGCTAAAGGTCAGGTAACCCACTAACCAATATAACCTCAAACTCTGCATACTTATCTCACTCAAAAACTCACACAACCATCTCTCGCACCGCAAGCCGCATGCACTTCACAACACTGCAACAACACATAAGCCAGAGCAACCACACACGCGGACTGACACCGATCCAATACCTGCACCAAAGCACAGTATCTGGTGTATACCGAGTTGAAGCTGCCAACAGAACACCACTCCTCTCACGATCCTACTCCCTCTTCTCCTTACTAACCCATCCCACCTTATGATTTACAGATCCATCAGAGCGCCTGGTGACCAATTCCGTTGGTGACGGTGCGTGGTACAAATACCTTTAACATTTAACATTTAACATTATCAAACTTTTGTTACATTAAATTAAATAAAATCCACCTCCCGGGACCAATCAAATCCAAGATCAATAGTCTCAAGAAGAAAAAAGAAGAAAAGAAAAAGGAACAGGATCGTCAGTTTCCTTGAGACAGAGTTTAAAGCTCAGGTTGAGGCATATTGCAAAATTGGATCGAGAAAATTGATTAAGCCACAGGAGAGCTTGATGTTTTGACCTGCTACGACATGTTCCCACCATTCATCAGGGTCATAAATTTGAGGTTTGAATTCATTGAGATGCAATTTGCGTTGGTCAGTCAGCATTGGACACGCCGTTACAAGGTGTTTTGAAGACTCAACTTCGGATGATTTGCAAAACCGACAAGTGTTGTTTGTGGTTTTGTTGTTTTTAAGTAGCCATAACATTTCATTGGTGTTTAAGGCGTTCAGTCAAAATCTTAAGA
Source organism: Ambystoma mexicanum (assembly GCF_040938575.1). Lineage (NCBI taxonomy): Eukaryota > Metazoa > Chordata > Amphibia > Caudata > Ambystomatidae > Ambystoma > Ambystoma mexicanum. Next base: position 545,377,084 of record NC_090933.1, on the reverse strand, counting down.
ACTGCTTCCTATGGTGACGTGATGGACAGTTCGTAAGGTATTTTGGTTGATGATGCAGTTTCACCAGACCTCTAGAAGTAGGCAGAGTAGATTTAAGGGCAAGCCGATCGTTGTATGTTGATATCCAGTCCCATGTGGCTAGCTTTTTTTTAGCATGTTGGGGACACATGAGAAGCTCTTCTTCACATATATTTGCATCAGCCATGATTGCGTTTAGTTTGGTCTTCCATGATTGTAGGAGAGATGAGGCAGTACCATCATTTTCATTCCTGAAGATTTTATACTCAGGAATTTTGTCACCAAGCAGCATTTTACGTAGGGCAGATAACGATTTCCAAACAGCCATCATATAAATTGAGTTTAGAGCTAATTCATATCTCAAAGCAGAAATTGAGATATAATTGTGAAGGCCCAAAACACGCCTCCAAAACTTGCCTTCCAATCTATGCCATAGGTTATAGTTGACATTCCAAGCTGATTCACCGCCGAAAGTAAGCGTTGGAATTACCTTCTGGAGGTAGAACATTACTACAGGGGTGATTAAAAATGTTCCTGTAGTCCTTGTTGATTTTTGCTCATTGTAGCTTAGGTTTTTTTGTTCTATCAATTAGATTGCTGATCCAGGCGGCTTCGCAGATGGAGTCGTTTATCATTACGCCCAGATAGCGAATGGATTTAACGACATTTAAGGACTTTTTTTTTATAAACCATCTGAAACACTTTCCTTGGAGTGCATTGCCCTATACACATGATCTTAGTTTTTTCAGTGTTTAAGAGAAAATCGTTTTCACTTAGGTACTCGTTCAGACGGAGTATGAGGTGTTGAAGCCCAATTTGTGTTTGATCTATTAACACACTGTCGTCAGCGTAGACCAGGCAATTCAGATGAATTCCATTAAACTTTGGTGGAAAGCAGTGGGCTGAGACCAGCCAGTCTGGTAGGTCGGCAAGAAAAAGTTTGAAGAGGTCGACAGCGAGGGGGGCATCCCTGCTTGACCCCTTTGTATGTTCTTATTGGCAGAGTAAGATTGCCTTGTGAGTTCACTCTTATTTGAATAGAGGTGTTAGTATGTAAGGCGATAATGGGGTCTAACAGCTGCTCCGGGCATTTCCAAGATCGTAATTTAGCCCATAATTTGCTGCGATTGATTGCATCAAAGGCTTGCCGCAGATCGACAAAGGCAAAAAAGATTGTTTTCTTTGCCTCCAGTGCTGACAATTTTAGAATAGTCAGAATTGTAAGATTAACATCTACTCCTACTTGACTCGTGAAACCAGTTTGACGACAATCAGATTTGCCAACCGAAAGGGCCCATTGCACCAGTCTTTGGCGCAAGAAGGAGCCAAATATTTTGGCGATTGTATGAAGAAGGGCAATCGGGCGGTAGTTTGCCGGGTCGGCTCAACTGCTTCTTGTATATTGGCATCACGATTGCTTTTGACCATGAAGTAGGTAGTTTCATGCTGTGGGCGATCGGAAAGAATAGCCCGTTGATGAATTTTGCCCATTGAACTTTGTGCTTTTTGAGCATAAGGTTGGAAATTTGGTCAGGGCCAGCGGCTCTCGAGTTCTTTAGCTTGGAGATCGAAGTTTCAAGCTCTGTACATGATGGTGTTATCTCCAAAGCAGTGATTGTAGATTTGGTCGACGTAGATTCTTCAATTGCTGGCTTTTCGTAGATTAATGTGAAATATTCGCGCCATTTGGTGCTTGTAATTTCGTTGGAAATTGAAGTTGTGGATTTAGAGCAACCATGGTTCAGGATTGCCCACATTTCACAAGTGTTTTTAGTTACAAGATGCTTTAGCATTGTTTCCGCTTGACTTTGGTCAATTATTGTTGAATGAGATCTTAGCCAATTCTGGTAGATCTGGCGCCATTCTTTAACTTTCCTTGTTTTGACACACGGATTGCAGGACTCTTTCTTGATCGACCGAAGATCTTTCCTTAGAGTTTTTTTTGCTGAAGCTATAGTTGCGGAGTATAGATGTTTAGGAGTAGACCCAAGAGTTCTTTAATTTGAGGTTTTCAGAGTGAAGTCCGCCAACAAGGGCATATATTCAACGATTTGCAGCGCTTTTAGACTATTGCTTAAGGATGCAATTAAGGGGCCATTTGTTACTAGCCTGTTACCAGCGGCATTCATTGACAATTGGAAGGGATATTTTTCCGGTGCACTGCAGCTGTCTTCTTTCCATACTAGCCGTAGCATATCATGATCACTATGTATCATTGGCTGCACGTTGAGAGATGTTGCTTTGTCGAAAAAGTTCAGCGAGGCCCAGATGTAATCGAGGGTGTTGTTTCTTGCCATGCCAGGTTGATTTTGAGGGGTGATCACCATTGATGGATCCATTCATCATTTGACAATGGCATAAGGAAAGAGCATGCGACCAGGTTTGACCTCTTAAGATGACTTCATTGTCAGGAAGCCGAGTGTTTGTCTTCGTGTGTGGGTCATATTTGAACCAGCTACAATTGAAGTCGCCACATACGATCACAGAAACGTTGTTGTAGGCAAGAAAAGTATCGTCAATTAAGGTTGACACAGTTTGAATAAAGGACGTTGCCGAGATCATCGTGAGATTCCAATATCCATTGATTATTAGCAGGTTGGACGTGTTGTTAGTCAATGATAGTCGAACCAAGGTCCTTTGAACAAACAGATTTGGATTGACGGAGGCCACAAGTGTCCACCAGTTCTGTATTTTCAATAGAGTTATCAATCCAGCAAAAGGACAACCTTTTCTGTTCTTTCCAGAGGGATTGATAAGAATAGTAAATCCTTCATGGGTCGGTGGATCCCAAGCCATGTTTCCTGTAAACAGATGGCAAAAACGTCCTGCAGGAGTTCAGAGAAGGTGTTGAAAAGATGAGTGAATCCTTGGGTGTTCCATAAGAGTAGTGTTAACTCATGTTGAGGAATGTTGAATCATTGTTACTTGTCAGGTCCCTTAGGTACCCTTTTCACATTGATGGTTCTACCTTCAAGAGCCTGATGTGTCACATCTTGGTAGTTTGCTTGAGGAGGAGCAAGAGATTGTCGCAGAGCGGTTAGCTGGTCGGCCCTGCGGAGCTCGTCCCTTTCATGGTTTTTCTGAGAGTTTATGGGGGATCTCGTAGTGGGGGGTTCAACAGTGAGATCGAAGCCATAGAGCAAGATATGTTCGTTCACCTGTAGCAGCAGATTTTTCACAGCAGCAGAAGATATGTGGAGTAATACTTGATCGGAAGACAGTTCAGTTATGTATTCAACAATTTTGATGTCGTCTGATGAGATGGATCGTAGTTGGGGAATACAAGCAAATAATTTTAGTATATTTGCTCGATTTAAATTGACGTCGTTCCCATCTGAATGAATACTTTGGAGCCGGAGTTTCCACAGGCAGGATGTTTTTTCCGGATTTGTAATCCCACATACTCCGGACGCTTGAAGCGAACTAGATTTCCGCTGGTTCATGGTTTGTTTGGGATTTAGCCTTGAACTTGACATTGGCAGTTTTGGCCTTTTGATGATGGCATGAGGCTGGTTTGCAGCAACCCCAGATTGCAGCTTCCGCGCGACTGCATTTGCAGAGGAAATTCTCTCCTCTGATTGCTCGATCAAAGCTGTCTCATTGGCCTCGGTGGAACCATCGATGATGCCATCAGTGTCGACCGAATAAGTTGATAGGTTACATAGGTCGATGGATGATCGGCAGCAGCACTGGAAATGGAGATATCACTAGAGGCCACTCGCCAACGTTTAGCCAAGTTCTTTGAAGGCTGCGAGGGGATTCCTGAGTCTCGCGTAAAACGAATGGGAGCTGTGGAGGCTGATTGAATAGAATTTGATTTCCAATCAAATAGGCTCTTTTTCTTTGGAGTCGTGATGTTTCTTATGAATTTTTTCACGTTTTGTTGAGCGTTTTTCTGTGGAATCGTTTTTTTCAGATGCTCTTTGCAGCTTGATTTCTATACTTGTCGTTTAGTTTTGGCAGGACCTTTAAATATGTTGAAGGTGTTAGCTGACGAAAGGTCATGATCAACTGCTTTGTCTTGAACAGGAGGAGCGTTCAATAGTGGACTAATGTCTTGAATCAAAGGGGCCTCGACATTCAATTTACTTTGAGTGCTTTCAGATCGGGTTAATGAGGTGCCCATCGTGGGAGGGGTTTGAGCTGCCTCTTTGACAGGTACTGTGGGTGGAGCCATGCCATGTGAGAGAAGAGTTCTAAATGGAGTATCTCGCATGTCAGTTGGGCCCGTTGGAATAGATTTGGCATTTTATGCATCCATTTCACTGCTTCAAGCAAACTTTCAATTAGAGTATCATTTTGGCAGTGATGGCGAGTGGCCAAGTCGCTCAGTCTACCTTGCCACCTCAGAGATTTTTCAGCATCCTTCTCCATCTGGGCTTGCAAGAAGCCTGAGAATTGCTCAATTTTGTCAATTTTTGCAGTCAGGTTTGAAATTGCAGCCCCTTGGTTGTGTATTGTCCCTATCAGGGATTCAAATATTTTGGTGAACGGAGCAAGTGCAACGGCAGAGGCAGCAAGAACGTTGTTGTGAAACTGAGAGAGGGCTTCAACAGAGATACTGAGAGGGGATGGAACAAAGTCATGGGACATCGAAGAAGATAATGAGCTATCCAAATTAAATTGTGGATTTGAGTGAGAAATGTTTCTGGTGAGGTTTGAAGATTGGATGTCTTCTCAAGGATGAGTAAGAATAGCATGTGGAGTAGTTGCGTTCAGCAAATGATTGACGCTCATGGGTATTGTTGGGGGATTGCCTTTAGCTTTTAACTCGGCAATGCGTTGCAGGCGACAAGCCCGGGTGATGGCGCTCCGATCTAGGTGAGTTTGAAGGGGTTGAAGCACCTTTGCATGGGTTGGAGCAAGTGAGAGCGAGGGATCAGCAGAGGGCAGTTCGTTGGGGCCCTTCAAAGAATGTCCAAGGGCCTCAGGAGCTTGGCATGCCAAGGCGCTATCATTGCCAAATTCGGTAGCATCAATAGCCAACCCAGAAAGGCTTCTGCCGCATTTCGTCTTCAGAGTGGGTTCATTTAATGAACGGGGGAGAGCAGTTGAGAGCAATGAACTTGAGGCAGACTCGGGTGCCCTCATAGGATTTTCTCTCTGGGTATTGAATTATTGTTTGGAGGGAAATTTGAAAGTGATGAAGGCGATTTCGTAGTCGCTGGAAGATGTTGTGAGAGAACATGAGTGAGAGTCCCCAACGATGAAGATGAAATGTAGATTTCATTTTGTGAAGGATATCGCTGTCAAAAGGTGGACAATTTGAGACAGCATTTAGAGGAAGGAGCTGTGTTGTCATGGAGGGTTGCCTACATGGCATAGGGGCAAACAACTGAGTTGACCCATCGGAGTTTGGGATCCTTAAGAGTTCCTCGTCGCTGATTAAAAAAGGCGAGATCTTTTTTTTAGTAAAGGTAGCTGAATTTTGCAGGAGAGCAGTTACCAAGGCTGGCCGGGGCGGTGAAGAGGCAATTGATGCTGATTCGAGAGGATTTGCTTTGTGGTTGCATACGAAAGACTTTGAGGCCATCGAAATATTAGAAGGAAGGCATGAATACTTCTTAAAGAGTGTCGTACGTCCGTCTGTGGAAGTTGGCGAACATGTCACAGGGTCATCAAGGGGGCCTGGAGGAAGGAGAAGAGCACTGCTTGTATCGGCCCCTCCGCAAACTGAAATGTTAATAGTCATGACAGGCTCGCAAAAGAGTTGTTTGTTGTTGGTAATTGAATGTGAGACCTGTGTAGAGTCAGCTTGGTCCGCAGGGCATGTAGCAAGGAGTGGACTGGGTGAGTCTAAGACAGGACTCGGGAGGCCAGGCAACAACAAAGATGCTAAAGTCAATGAAGATGCCACCGGAGCCAGGGCATGCGAAGAAAGTGAGACAAGGATCGCGTGACCAGCAGCTTTGCTTACCTTTTCTCTGGTGGCTGCCTTCATCGTGGACCACGGGTTCAGCATACGTCGATGTTGAGAGGATTTCTTACGTGTCTGCGGGCCTTGGGCTGATAAATCATTTCTCACAGTTAGAGTGAACAGGCAGTGAACGGGTAGGCAAGGCAGCGGACTGACAGCGGACTAGGAGCGGACTGGGGCAGACTGGGACAATGCTCCTTGAATCCGCGCCGCGCTCTGCACGGGAATGGAGTTTTTAAGCACGTAGTTTAGCAGAAACAGAAACAGGACTGGAAGGTTGTGCAGCTCCTCTCAGGACAGCAGAACAGGGAGACTGGGGAAGACTGGGACTCTGCTCCTTGACTCCATGTCACGCTCCGCGCAAGAATGGAGTTTTTAAGCGTGTAGTTTAGCAGAAACAGAAACAGGACTGGAAGGTCATGCAGCTCCTCTCAGGACAGCAGAACAGGGAGACTGGGGCAGACTGGGACTCTGCTCCTTGACTCCACCCATAAACCACTGAGCCTTATCTTTATAGGAGTACAGTTTTTCAGTAGTATATACGCCGGGTCTAGGCAATGTTCTTGCAGACTGTTTTTTGTGACCTCTTATTGAGAGTATGGGCAAATTGCCCACAGTGCAGGAGACCATAATTGCACAGGTGATGAAAAGGGGTGTTTTGTATTTAGCAAAATGGCAAACAAGTCTAATGTTGATGTTGAGCTCATCAAAGTATGTCAAATACTAGAAAGAGGATGGCCCAAGAATTCATCAGGACTGATTGCACAATTCGCCCAAGTTCAGAACAAATTGGGGGTGGACGGTGATATGTTGTGCAGAGGTGGAAAATGTGTCCCCCCTAAGGGCATAAGGCTTGTCATTCTAGAACTTGCTCGTAAAGGTTGCTTAGGAGGAAATATGACCAAAAGGAGAATTAGAGAAACATTTTGGTGGCCTAATATGGATACTGAAGCAGAACATATGGTAGCTCATTGTCTGCTGAGTGCAGCGAGTGAAAAATGGCATGTTGCCGTAGAGCTGGCTTTGTGAACTGTCAAAATACCAGCACAGCCGTGAGAGGAGGTAGCACTAGATATTGTTGGCTGCTACCAAGATGTTATCAGGGAAAGAGATTCATGTTTGTACTGATGGATTATCATATCAAATGCCTACAAATAGAATGGTCAGATGATGTAACAGCCACGTTCGGTAGTGGAATCTTTGAATGTAGCATTTAGAAATCAAAGTTTTCTCTCTGGGTGTTGGCTGACAATGGTGTTCAGTTTCAGACAAATGTGTTTGCTGATTACCTAGGGAGTGCGGTAGTACGACATGAAACAACAGCTCTATTTTGTCATAGGCAGAATGGAATGGTGGAAAGACTTAATTGGGTCATTAAAGTAACACTTCAATTGGCACTTATGTCGAAAGTATTGCTGAAACAACAGTAAGATATGTGCAGTGGGCGTAAAGGGCCACATCACACTCTACCACAAAGTGATCTCCATGTATGTCATTAAAAGGGGGGAACAGGCACTGGAATGGATAGGTAGCTCAGGCCCAGTTAAGGTGAACAGAGAAGAACTAATCAAAAGGGCAAAACAGTGCCAAGAGAAGTATAAGAGGTTGTTTGAGGAGAAGAAACTGGTATATACAGTACTGTATCGAGGGGGTGATAAGATGCTTGCCAGGAATCCTAGAGTAAGAGGGGAAAAGCGTTCCATATTTATCAGCTTCAAAGATAATAGTGAAAGTGATGCACACAGTTCTGATATTGGATGATGGAACAAAATGGAGTGAAAGGCAACTGGTTCAGTGTCACAAAGCGGAATGGAGAATTTGTGAGAGAAGAAGAAGCATGGACAGATTGTTGAGTGGTATGGCTGGAACTTTAGTTGAGGGAAATGTCAGTGGTGAGGTCATCTCAGGGGCAGGAGAGGCTTCAGGAGGAATTTCCAATGGGGAAAGAGATGTATGGGTTGGTGCGACAACAGAGGCAAGTGTGGAATCAGGTGAAGAGGCAGGAGGAGTAACAAATAATGAAAGTATTATGTCCAGGACTGAGGAGGAAAGTGCAGGAAGAGTGCTAGAGAAGGCAGTATATGAACAACAATAGCAAGGAGAAGAAATAAAGGGGAGTGTGCAGTTGCGGAGTATTCTTTCCAAGTTAAAAGACTTTGGGCCTCATTCCGAGTATGGAGGTAATCATTGCGCTATTTGCGCCATGACTACCTCCAATACCGGTACCAAGTCCGTCTTGATTCAATGGGGACTTACCAGTCTATTCTGACCTTTGCGGGACTGGTAATTTCCCATTGAAAAAGCCATTTCCCATTCCCATTTGAGCCCCCAAAGGGCTTAATGGGAAGGCGCTAATAATGGTACCGCAAATTGCAGTAACGTTATTAGCTCTAAAGTCCCTTTATGGGTACCATCCGTAATGCCTGGTAAAACCAGGCGTTAAGGAAGGGACCCGGTAAGGGAACTCGGAATGGGGCGCAAAGGGATTACCGGCACCGGTGTCCTTGCTGGTGCCCGGTATCCCTTTGCGCCCAACTCGTAATGAGGCACTTTGTGTTGAATTTGTTGTCTAAGGGGCAGGTGTGTAGCAGAGTTGAGCTATGCTCAGTCCGCGTCACCTGTCTTGCCACGGTACTGCATTCTCCCTATGTCGACCGTGGGGTAGGATTTGAACCACAGCTGTGGTTGGCACAGGATGGGGTCAAGTAGCCGACGCAGAGACAGGAGAGCTGGTCGGGCACGGCACAGATCTGGCCAGCTCTGTGAGGGAGACTTATAGCAAATAAAGAATGGTATCAAGAATCCCCTTGCTGTCTCTTTCTTCTGGCCATTACACTCCACAACAAACTTCTTTTGCACATTTGCCCCACTTACCTAGGATGCAAATTAATACCAAACGTCTTCCTTGGCCTCTCCGTCGGGTCCTCCATTTTTTTTTCATGTGCTTGCAGACCCTAATTCCCGCTCACCCAACATGCACTTCCTGAAACCCTGCACCTCTAATCCACCCTCACAATTCATACCCTTACTTACTGACGTCCTGAAGCCTTCCTGCTTTGCTTCCGCCTCCACTCCACTGGGCCTCTCCAGTAGAAAATTAAAAGGAGAGATTGTCCCTTTTCTAAGTTGTGAGTGGGCATTATACGTTTGTATTTTTTATGTGAAACGTGGAACGCATTGTGAGCAATTGCCATCTGGCAAAGGTCTAGAAGCCCTGGCTATTTTATTTATATTAATTAACACATTCATATGGGTTATTCTATCTTAGAAAGTGAAATCTGCTGATCATATTTCCCTTTCAAAAGCTCCATGCCCAAAGCAAAGTGTGCATCGGTGCCCTGCTGCATCAGTATCATGATCTGCAATACCTGCTCTACCCGGTGCATGGAGCAGGTTCAGAGGACACAATTTCCTATTTGACAGTTGCAGTGACAGCCAGGTCTCTTCAGGGGAGTGACTGCATTTAAGACATGGACCCATGTACCAAAACCCGTTAATTATGAAGATTCGATTAATACAAACTGTGCGCTGTTGACCACTCTAAAGATTGTTCTAAAGTTTGTTCAACAGGAGGTTGGACGTAAAAGAGTGTTTGGCAGCGATCACACTAAACCCTCCAACTCATCCACCAGGGTTGGAAAATAAGAATAAAAGGATTATGTATGTGGATAGGTGATTCACGCTCAAAACCGTGGTTATAGTACTAAGAATTTGTATCAATAGAAGTCACAGATCCTATAGTTTGTATAGTTTTCATTCAAATCGCAAACAGCCAACAGGCTGTACTTATTAGTGATCATAATCATAGTCATCATTGTGATAATCATTATAATGTTAGTAAATCAAATAAACCAACATATTGATTAATTATTGTAAACAACATCAAATTGTCAAAATTATGCATTTACAAATACATTATTGACAATGAGACATTCAGGATGAGGACGGGGCAGTCAGTCAAAGTTGGATTCAGATGATTGTGAGAGAAAACAATAAAGAATGAAATAAATAAGAGACTAACACACAGAATAATTAAACCATAAAGTGTATTGTCTTACTGGTCCTCAAAATAACCTAAGTGATTTGATTAGTGATATGCTCTGTTAGCGACCTTGAAAATGTGAGTTAGAGGATTCAGTGAATTAGAAATCAATCTGTGAGCATGAAATTCCATGCAAATTAAAGTTTCTCCTTTTGTGGGCAGAGTCATTTGTGATTAAGTACATTGTCATAAGAATGATGGAGTCCTAAAAATATACCCTCTGTGAGTATAAGGTAATGCTTACCCTGGCTCTTGATTCCAGCATGAAATGTTCTGAAAAATGATATGTGAAAAAACTGATCAATATCCGGTTAAGATTGGACATAACATTTTTGGCCAGACACAACCAGCCAATTGTTGAGATTTAGGGATATAAAATGAGCACCTGAAAGGACACAAATGTCCAGAGAAAGTGATGTCTCCTTGTAAGTGTGTTGGCAGAAAATATGGAGTTACAAATGAGCGATTAGTTCTACAAAGGAAATTATGTGAATTTATTAAATGGTTCAAAAGACATAAACAGGGATCAGTCCTAGTAATGAAGATAAATGATTGATGGTCCATACCTGAAAATTATATTTAAGTGGTCCTAATGGCAGATAAACGTGATCATTGGACAGATAATATCGCTTCAAGATTAAGTATGAGTTACAGCAGTCCATAAGAAAAATTCAACACCTGCAACCAAAGTAACATTCTTTGTGTAAATATTATGGTCAGACTGTGATAGACCACAGCTCATTGTTGTTAATGGGGCTTGAGAGTAGTAAAAAAGGAATAAAACGTTGACAATTATCTTACCCATAATAGGAGAACAGAATTATAAAAGGGGCCAAATCCCCATGCAGTCGGACGGCATTCAGTCGGGAATAGCAATGAAAGTTAACGTTGATAAGTCTGTGTCAAGAAATGTCACATAAGTGACGTATCAACGTGATGATGTCAAACACCTTGATGTGTGATGTCAGAGGTAAAAGAGTGGGCGAAGCCAAGCTAAAGATTATCACAGTCCCACAGAGAATATTTTCCTGAGGATCCATGTTGCATGGAAGTCCAAGAGCAGATATATCAATTTGATGAAACTAAAATTCTGAAATTGTGCAGAATGATTCAACTAAGTACATAGAATTCATTGGATATAACTACATGTAACAGACTAGTGAGTCTAAGTGAACCAATCATTAACTTTGTCTCAACAGTCAAAATTGAATTATGCAAGCGAATAACTCTATGTCAGGAGTAAGCTGAAGCTATTAGTAATATCAATCGGAATTATATATATCGAATGATAAGTTCCACACGAAAGCTTATACAGAGAACAAAGCGAGCAATGTGCTATGATACATAACGTTTTTTTTCCATACAAATACAGCATACCCCGGAAAAAGTTTTTGTAGTCTATCAGTTAAAGCCTGATATTAAAGATTAGACTCAAGAAAAATTAGAGAAACACATTCATTTTGTGATCCGTGTTCAAGCCCCTCATAGTACACCTAAGAAAGCAAATACATTTTGCTTCTATCTGTTTTAACTTACGTTGGGTATTGCCCCCTCTTTTACCCCTCTTTTACCCCCTTTGGCTTTCATAAGTCCGATGAATCTAAGATCAGCCTTATCATTGCATTGATGTTCTTAGGCTGGATAAATGTTCCATAGTTCTGATTCTCAATTGACGGGTCCCTGGGTTGGGAATCACAGTATCTTGAGAGCCAAGGCAGCCAAGACCCCTGTTTTCATTGGATAAAAATGGTTTAACTGATTTTAAGCCTGTCGAACCTCATCAGGAATAGCACTTTTTCGGTGGCCTATAACTCTGCCCCCGTGGACAACTCCTCACAAAAATTTGCAGAAAAAGTATATGGCCCTGTCAGATTGATTCTGCAAAGTTTATTGAAGATCCGTGGGGGGGCAAAGTTAGAGGGCAGGTCCCAAAATGTGTGGTTTTTCCCATAGATGCAATGGAAAAAATAATTTGCTCACCTATACAGCCCCAACCGCTGGAAGGATTTTCAACAAATTTGCGCCAGGATCGGCAGCTTGGTCCCGTAACTGTGCTTTGGTAAATTTGATGTAAATCCGTCCAGTATGTCTCTATAAAAAGCCCAAAAAGTAGGTACAAAAATGAGAGATATCTGGGTTCAGTCCCCGGACTCGCTTCCCTGTTCGGTCCGCACTCAGGACTCCGATTGGTCCAGATGATGGTATTATGCCCACAAACATCGGACGTTGATTGGATGGTGAAAAGCATGAGGTGTGTCCGATTTTTGGAAAAGCCTGCCATGTTGGATTAACGGACAGCTGGAAAAAACATATTTAAAAACACAATATTGCACTTGTCAAACTAATGAAACAATCTCTGGGAGGCGAGGGGTAATAAGGATGGGATATGGCCTTAACAAGCCCAAAAAACTTGTATTTTTTCAACTCAAATGTCCGCAAACAGTCCAGATGTCCAGCACAGTCTTGTGAAGTTCACAAACATTTGAGATGTTCGGTGTCATCTATGTCTATTTCTGCAGTACAGGGTTGGTGAAAAGCAGTTTGTGGATCGCTTATTATTTTGGCGGCAATCAATGAAACTGCATGACATTTTGGAATTTAATTCTAGACCTGTCTCTGAATGGTTCTTTGGTGCTGTTTTGCCCAGAGGGAACAGAATTAGAGGGGGCTCTCAAAATATTTTAAAGGCTTATAAATGTGTATACATGTGTATACATGTGGTGCCATTTGACGAATCTGGACAATATTTGCAAAAATATTTTAGACTAGGATATGAATGTTAGATATGGTGGGATTTTGTCATGAGGGGGCAAAATTAGAGGGGGGTCTTAACATTTTTAGATAGCTTATAACTTTGTTGCCATTTGACAAATTTGGACAAAAGTGTTCAAACAGATTATAGACCCAACCTTGAATGTTTGTGCAAAGTCTGAATGGATTTTGTGAAGTGGTGGCTAAGTTGTATAACAATTTTTTGTATGTACATTTTGACACTTATCAATAAATAAAACATGGGCGGATTTGCAGCAAACTCAGGCAAGGAGCATTGGCAAGGGTGTGAAAGCATGATTTTACAAATGTGTCTGTGTTTTATGTTTTGAAAAGTGTCATAATGTAGGTGCAATACACTGTGATATACCTTTGGTGAGTGAGGTATAGCCTATGGCCATGGGCAGTGACCAGATTGTCCTGGTTATGGCCATACCACGAGGGACCAGAAATGGGGTTAAAGTGGGCATGGCCACCAGGGACCTGCTATGTGGTAAAGTTTTTAGAAATTGGGATAGGTTTGAATGGGAAATAAAATTCTGCTCATGGGTAGAGGTTGAAATGCTGGATGGGATTGCAGCAAATATGCATTAGGAGGGTCAGCAAGAACTTCAAAGCATGGCTTTGCAAATATGTCCTGTATTTAATTTTTTGGAAAGTGTGAAAAAGTAAGAACACTACACAGTGATATGGCATTGGTGTCTGGGCAATGGGCCTGGCCGTCAGCAAGGAGACATTTATACTGTAATTTGCGTATTGGGGCATGTGGCATGGCCTTAAGTGGTAGGTTTGAATGGGAAAAAATAGTTTGCTTGCGGTTATAGTGTTCACTGGTGGACTAGATTACAACAAACTTGCGCGATGATCATTAGCAAGGACCTGAAAGCATGTTTTTGGAAATATGTCTTGTGTTTTATTTTTCCAAAGGTTAAGAATGTAAGTAGAAAAACTAGTGTTTTCCTTTTTGTGCCTGGGTAGTGGGACTGGCCCTCTGCAAACGTTTAAGTGTACTCTGATTTGCTTATTGGTGAATGTGGCATGGCCAAAGCCCATGCCCCATGGATTTGGAGACTGGCCATGGCTGCAAGTAGTAATATTCATTTGGTGTCTGGGTAGTGGGCCTGGCCCTTGGCAAATGCAAATGTGTACTCTGATTTGCTTATTGGGGAATGCAGCAAGGCCGAAGCCCATACCCCATGGGTTTGGAGACTGGCCATGGCTGCAAGCCATGAGCACTGGCCACTGGTTACATTATTAGGCTATAGTGGACAGTGAGCTGGGATGCTGGGTAGGTGCAATGAATAATAGGGGTAGTTTGTGTCGGTTTGGGTCATGGTTGAGCCTTATACTGTAGGAAATTGAACGATGATTTGCATCCCCAGCATGTGCTGCTGATAACAAGAGACATAAGTATGTGTTGCAAAGAATATGTTGTAGAGGTGCATAGTTCTTTAATATGTATGGAAAGAGTAATCATTAATAACTTACATACAGTGATGTAACACCATGAAAAATGTTCACTTATAAAAACCTATTAAATTGACAGACAACTCTTTGTTAAGTGGATGTAACAGATAATATGCAGCCCACCCTTGGGCTCCTCTGCTGAGAGTAGTTAGCTAGCGGCATCCCACCTTGGCATCCGTTGGCATTCCTCTGCTGAGTTCTCATGAGCACTTGCCCATCCGTACTGCCCCGTCTATTTATGCACTTGTCTCACTGCACAATGAATATGTGCATTTATAGCCGCACTGTGTACAATGCATTTGTATAAGTAAGGGAAATACAGATGCAAAAGATTTGTAAAAGATTGTTAAGTGGCAGTTGGTGTCTGGAAGCTTAATATGGGCATAGGGTTAGATGTACAGTTTTTAGAAGTGATTGGCGGATGTATGTGTGACTGTTTGAAAGCAAATATACAATTACGAAGGGAAGAAGGGCAGCCCTGTGCGATGTTGTGCAAGTGCCATTGGGTCTTTTAATGATCCAGGGCTTGGAAAGTGGACTGTGGAGACCACAGATAGTTATAAAGTGAGTATGGTCCTTATTGTTTGCTAGAGAAAGTTATTTGGGATAGAAAGTTGTTTCTGTCCTTTTATATTTTTCTCTAGTATACAATTGTCCATTATTCCCATTAGCATAACAGAAAATGCTAAAGGAAATGTTGGAGAATCTTATTGAGTCTACCTACTGAGAAATGTAAAGTAGATGGAGTCTATAAGATCATTATTTTTGTTCTATTTTTTAACTGTAAAAGGTGGTTTCTAAAGGAATTTGTTTTTTGTTTTGTTATTTTTCTTTTTTTTTCAGGAGAGGTCAGAAAGTAAGGTGGGGAGGGAAATGAGGGAAGAGGCACCAACCACAAATATGGAGGGGCAGGTGGACAGGGGAAGATGTTGCATGTGTGTTAGACGTAGGGTAGGGGGCAGTCTTTCTCATGCTCCTTGATTACAGTTTCAAAAGCAGTTCAAAAGGGCTCCCCCCTGCGGAGTGGTGTGTTGCAGTATATACAGAGTACTGTTGTCTTTGAATTATATCGATCAACAGCCTCTTTCATCACTTGCAAGGTAGCTGGTGGGATTTTGAGTCCCACAGAAGTAGGCTGTGTGGTTACAGTATTGGTTGAGGAAGATGAGGTGGAGGAAGACAGCCTACTACTCCCTAAGAAAGGAGCAACCTGTCTGAGAGCATTGCAGTGGCCGGATTTGATGTGGCGGTGCATGGAGGTGGTTCCGTTCGGAGTACTGTCCAGGTAGTCCGTGAATGAGTAGATTTCACTTTGGTGAGTTTAGCTTTGGTACATTCCCAAGAGTGGTAAAGAACTGCTACACCCATGATTCTCTCTGGGTGCTAGAGGAAGGCACTTTCTCTATCTCTTCTTCTTTGTCCTCTTCATTGTCTTTTGAAGTATTATGTTTCTTTTGTGGTGTAGGTCCTCCAGCTGGTGGTGGTGGTGGTCTCTCTTGAAGAGGAGGGATGGCAATAGCTAATGCCATTTTAAAGATAAATAGCAGTTTTGCTAATATTCTTCCAGTTATGTGCTGTGTGCTAGATTTTTAATGGATAATGAGTATGAATAGGTGTAGGAGCACTGAAGTCATCTTTCATGTCCTGGGTGTTAGTTTTGGCAGTGCACAGCGGTGGCACGAGTTATGGTTGCTTAGCCTACCATAACTGGCAAATTTCCGGGGTTGTTCGGTTTTACTTGCAACCATAATGTCCCTTTAAAAACTTTTTTTCATTGAATTTCATAGGTTTTTATTAGTGGAACTTAACCATAACGTCCCTTTAACATTGTTTTTTCAGTGAATATATATTTACTTATACATTCATTTACAGAACCTTGATTGGACATTCCTTGATTTTGAACTGTTGTACTTGGCTGTTTGTGTTGCTACTGGACCACATTCACACCCCTCTTGAGAGTAAAGCCTTCTCTCGGCCCATGTTACAACAAAACACAAAGAAGGTAAATCGTTGTGCCTGTTTTACCTTTATGATTGTATTGGCTCTTGGTTTTTAGAAGTATGAGTGCTGAGTGGGTGCTTTAGCCTCTACTAATCCTTGTACTACTGCGAGGAATACGTCAATTTGTCACATACATGAAATGAACTGTCCGTTTTGCCTTAAAAAAGAATCCTATTAGCACAGCTGGACAACAGCCCAGGGGTGCTAAAAGCTTTGACAACCTCCTAGTGGGTGGGGACCGGGCATGGGCCATAATGTCCCTGAACCCTCACAAGGCTCTTTCTGCATTTGATCGTAATTGATGCATGCTGATTGGCTGTTACCAATCATGTCCGACCCTGAATGGTAGGTAACACTGTAGTGTTGCACACTGATTCATCTTCACTATAGGTTCCATAATGAACTGATGTGTATACCCTTTCACTCACTATTAAATAATTTCCAATGGTCAATTCTTAATCTTTAGTCGAGGTTGTAATATTCAGAGGTTGTCTTTTAGCTTCTCACAATGTCCACTGGAGCTGATTAGTTGTTTGGGAACCTTACCTCCAGGGTTCAGTGTGCTGTATGGTTAGTGTCATGCTGTAGCATTTCTCTGTTTTTCCCTGGGACCATGGGTCTCTGCTGCTTATCTCAGCCTGAACATATCTTCTTCCTGCTTCATAAGCCTCTCCATCTCTCTTACAACCTTGGCAACATGGTGCCTCTCACACGTCTTCCCCTTTTCATGGGTGCTCTCCAGTTGTCATTTTGTTCTCTGTAATATGGAGTCTCATTCACTCCTCAAAGGTGTACAGCACCTTTCTCCTTCCACCTCCATCGTTTGTTCTTTTTCAATTCTGCTACTCATGACTTTGGTGTCAGATGTGCAGCTGTGTGTCCTTCCAGCGGTTTACAGCATCCTCTTTAGATGACAGCTCTTACTTATGAAGTTTCTTTCTGCCCCACAGTGGGTTCCCATACGATTTGTTTCTCTTCCATTGTGACAGGGTCTCCTTTCCCATCACCATACAATGCTCACTCTCCCACTTCCAATCTCTCTGTGTCACAGGCTGCAATTGAAAACACTCACACATTATTCTTTCTCATGGATTTAAACTGTGTTTCTGGTACATAAAGGTGCAATCTGTGACCCTATCCCATGTGACTGACCGACTAATCTGGTGACAAGCCAACTATCTTTGAAGATAAAACATTTTGAGTAATTTTTGATGCAGATCTGGGGTGTCAACATCCAACTCGCCCTGCACAATCAAGTCGACAAGCTTTGCCTAACTTATCAACATGTGGAACTGATGAGAACCATTGTGACAGAATGCCTAGACTACTGCAACATAAATTACACAAGCAGGCCCCAAATGAATCACCAACAAGTTTGAAAGATTGCAAAAACAGTCTGCCAAATTGTGTCTTACCCTTTGGAAACAATAGCCCATGATTTTGGGGGTCATTACGAGATGGGCGGTAGCCATGGTGCCATTAGCACCATGGCTGCCTCCCATACCGTGTCCGAGTCCGGTCATGTTCAATGGGGATTTACCGGTGCATTCCGACCCTGGAGGGACCGGTAAGTCCCCATTGAACAAACCATTCCCCATTCCCATTGAGCCCCCTTAGGGCTCAATGGAAATGGGGAGGGTGCTAATAACGAGCTTGCGACTAGCAAGCCCGTTATTAGCGCCCTGGTCCCTTAGCGGGACCCGTAAGGGACGTGTGTTCAGACCACACGTTCCTCACGGTTCCTGCTAAGGGACCTCGGAATTGGGCGGTAAGGGATTACCGGTACCGGTCTCCTTACCGGTGCGGTAATCCCTTACCGCCCAACTCATAATGACCCCCTTTGTCCTTGAATTTACTCCACTGGCTCTCAGTAGAATTATTAATTACATTTAAGACACTCCACTGCATACACAAGACATTTTGGTGAAAAAGAATGGGTTGCCTTCCGAAACTGGTGCCCCCCTACACACCAGCCAGGCAATCTCTGGCAACAAATGCACACTAGATCAATCAATGTTCATTTAAGCAACTCAAATATGGATGTACACATTGGGATTGGTATCACCCAGACTCCGGAATGCCCTCAGACCCCGCCTAAAGGCATAACACAACTATATGGGCTTCAGAAAGCTCTCAAAAACAGAGTTTTCATTCTGGCTTTAAACTGAGATCTTTCTTTGAAATGTGTAGAGACTTAAGAAAGCTGGATAGTGGGTGTTTCTCGAAATGTTGTTGGTTCTAATTAGCAGCATCATGTTGGTACTTTCCTTCATGCTTTGCAAGGTGATCACTATGGTGATGTACGGTTCCTGACAAAACTTTGCAGTAAATACATGTTATTAATAATATTATTGCTAATTTTCTTTGTTTTATTATTAGTAGTTTGTTCTACAAAATCATATGGAAGACCCCAATGCCGACTTTAAGAGATTAACTGGAAGGTTTTGAGGTACACCATGCATCATTGCATGAACAACCTTCTGTGATGCATGAACAATTCCAGGTCATTCTAATCTGCCCAGGAAAGATATATTTTGAAGACACGTGATAATGAGCTTCGGACCACATCCATTACGGAGCCATTCGTGTGGAGTGATTCATAGCCAAAGTTAGTTGGGAATTTCAACATGCAATTAATGAAAATTAACCTTTTAATAAAGTTATTAAAATACACTAGTTTCAAGAAGGGTTGTCAAATTATTCATGTGTAATGTGTGAGTGTGTGCAAGGGAACCCTGGGTTTGTCATGTGGCATTGTCACTTAACTTGGGATGGGAAAACGGACATACCACAAGGACTCCTGACTCCCCTTTGTCCTACCCACCTATGGTAGTGTCCAAAGCGGGAAGAACGCAGAACTGGGCTAAACTATTACCAGCTCGTATTTCGCAAGCCATAGTCAATGACACCTTCAGTTAGACCTTGTGTTGTCTGCAGGAGAATTGTAACCCTAGTTCTGTTAGACTAAACTTTCAGAAATGTGCGGAGCCTGATGGCTTTCATCTAAGATCTACACCTTCAAAAGTAAGGAAAAATATACTTCACATTAAGGCGGAGGGTTCTCAGGGGCATTCAGGCTAGCAAAACGGGACTTAATAATTGCTGTTAAAATAATTCTTTGCAGCCCAAACAGGGTGAAATTGAGGAGACTTGTGTACCAAAACATCTCTGAGGAACTAGTGTACAGAGTATTCCAACATAGATAGGGTTGTGAAACAGGGGTGTGTCTTGGCTCCACTCCTGTTTATCTTCTACACCAATGCTTTAGCATTTCAGTGGAAGCCTACACTCACCAAAATCACCAAAATCACTTTGTTTGGAGGCTCACACATTTCAGTACTGAGATATGCAGATGATGCAGTATTAGCTGACAGCACACCTAGAGCTTTGCAGGCACTTATTAATAAAAATACTGAATGAATTACAGCAAGAGATCTTAAGGTCAATGCTACTAAATCCAAGGTGATGATGTTCGGGGGAAATGGATCACCCACCCCCTTGGTTATGTTATGTCAACTTCGAATAGGTGGATAATTTCAGCTATTTGGGAGTGGTATTCTCCAATAAATGGCTGTAGAGGAACCACTCACATAAACAAACTCAATATGTGGTGCCAATATTGTAAACTCTTTAGGTTACCAGTCCATGGCAACACGCTTGAAAATCTACATGGGAAAACCATGTGTGATAGCAGTGTATGGTGCTGAGCTTTGGGGATTTGAGGACACCCATTTAATTCAACTAAAAGAGCATGCCTTTATTAGACATCTCCTCAATCACCCACGCATGGGCCCACTCTTTGCCATGCACACTGATTTAAACTATCCTTTCATAAGTGACAAGCTTAGTTGAAGGCCTTTTGGTATGTGCCTAGGCCTATGGACTCATCCAGAAGCTGTCCTTTAACAAAAATGTTTACGGACCTCACTGCCAGAGAGAACATATGTAGGATCCCCTCTCTAAACTATGTGTTTGCGGCCCTACTGAAAAGGAAAAATGGAAACCTTTTTACGAATCCGGGTATTATCTCCCAAAAAGATGTTGGGCTGATCAGTGGGAAATTAAAACTTATAGGGGACACAGAGAGGAGGGAAACATAACTGCTCAAACACTCCCATACGAAGCAGGCCACTATTTGTATCCCAGGCCGAAGGATAGAATATTTGGACCAGATTGCTCTTCTCAGTGGCAGGTCTCTTATAATGCATTTCAGGTTTGGATTGTTGCCAATTGGTAAGGTATACAACTGGAGAACTCACTCCCCCCTCCAAAGGTCTACCTGCCCACATTGCCCTCAAGTAGAGGAGGACACTAAGCACTTTGTGCTGCTATGCAAGTTATACACAAATATTAGGCAGAAGACGCTTTTCCCTCAGTTTAGGCAAATGTCTATCAGAACCACTAAGTTGGCAATACTCAATAGTTGCCACATAGTCGACAGTTTGAGCAGCTTTACAAAGCTACATTTGCATTGCGCTAAGGCTGAGAAAACGCTACCTAAACAGGTCCTTGGCTTCCTCATAAGTTTGAGGAACAACTCTTAAATATTTTGCCTTGTATTGCATTATGCTAATCTTTTAGTGTATTTTATCCGTTTACATATGTTAAATATATGTTTCTCTTAAATGTGATGTACTGTATGCAGAAATAAATATATATTTATAACTAAATCCTTGAGTGTATGTGTTACGTGGATACTTGTATTGACTGATTTCATCTGTACAGCTCTACAACTCACATTTACCCCTCTTGAGACCCCTCTGAGCAGGCCTGGCTGCTCAGTCACACTACCAAATAACTGCACCAATTCTTACAAAACAAAAGGTATTAGCCACTAGGACAACTGTATCACCCATACTTCAAGCAGATGCGCATCCTGTAACCAAAGAGGACAAGAGCAAAGTGAAAGCACATTTAGGCTGACACAAATAGCTGCATGAGACATGAAGAAGACATATATGCATTCATCATGATGATACATAGACACTAGGTCAAACATGTCTTTAGACATGAAGAATGTTACCCACATCTAATAGACACTAGAAAACACATCATAAACCAAGTATAGGTGGAATGCATCACTGGCCTGTTGCAAATGCAGCTCATTGGCATAGAAATATAGCAGTGGTTAGGAGCCATTTTGTCCAAAATGAAAAGCTACAGGCAAGCTCGTAATGTACAACAGTTCCACAGATTTTCAGGTAGCACAACAGGGTGAATTAATTAAATAATAGATCCATGTAGAGTGCAAGCAGTTAAATGAAGGCTTCAGCCAAGGTTGATAATGAAATTAGGGAGGGGTTGTTTAAAGGACGCACACCTGGTGCAGATGTTGGCAGAGAAAATATAACAGAAAATAGAATTAAATGGTACGAAAATATGATTTCAGCAGTGCAACGGCATGAAGGGAGTTCTCCCTAAAACCTAGTACAAGCATATAATAGATAACAGTGTTAGGACATCCAATCAGAGGGAAGCAAGATTATGAACTGGCCTTGGCACACAGTGCTGTCTTGGTTTCATTTTCAGCAAGAAATGTCTGGTATGCCAATGTTTCGGCAAGCTAAGGTTCTCCCGGTCAGAAAGAAATTACTTCAGTGAGAAGAGGGCGTTTGAGTGTGTGTGTTTTCAATGGCTGTCCGCCCCTTTCGGGCAGAGCCATGCATTTTAATTCACAATGACCTGACCAATCAGAATCCTGGCCCCTTATAGAATCTATACTTAGCTAAGTTACTCACCCAATCCTTTCCCACCTTAAGGTTTTGTGTTTTGACACGTCACTCATGTTGCAGCCCTTCAAAATGCCTTTCTGAGTTTAGAACTGCGAGAGACATGGAGGTTTTTGTCTAATGTTCATGTTGTCCCTGTTTTATGTGGGTTTTGTTAAATAATACAGTAGTTTGTCAAGTTTTTGGTCTCCTTCATTGTTGGTGAAGGGGATTTCCCCTGGCCTGACTCTGCTTCTCCCATGGGGTATTTTTTCCATTTCACAACATATGGATCGGTGGGATGGTTAGCCAATGCCCCCAGTGCTGCCGCTTTTTCCTGCTGCAAGCCTGAAGGACTGCGCTGTGGACCATGGTGATCGGACACCTAATCACGTGTCCCCCCTTGGGGAGATTACAGCCGACTCAACTGAGGTACGCCTCGCAAGCCAGAAGGCAGAATGGTGAAGGAGAAGTGATTTCCGGAGGCTTTGCCTGATAGATGGCTATAGGTATGAGAGCTATGAGAGCACAGATTTGACAAACAAAAGTGGTGGAGTGTATATAAGCTTACGCATACTAAGGGGTACGAAAGGGGACACACTAAACATTGGAATGGGGTATTAAAGATAAAGAGATAAAGAGTCATTGAAGAGGGCGTCTCAACCTCGCGAGGTGTTACCATAAAAGATAAGAGGAATACCCTGTCAGAGTAGGAAAGTATGGCAACTCTATTGTATTGTGTTGTAATTTATTGGAGGAGAACCTATTTGTGTAGGGAGATTATTGGGGTGTTATAAGTATGATTATTTATATATATAGTGCAGTGAGCTTGTGTTGTTTTTGTAGCAGATTAGTGAGGATAGAGGAATGAGATAGAAGTGCATTGGGTTGCTTTTACGTGCACAGTTTGGCTAGCACAGGAGCAGTGAATGTATTGGGTATTTTCTAAAGCTCGTATATGGATAATTTGCATGCAATTATTTCACATAATACATTGCTGATTTGTATACCCTCACCTGATGTGATGCATGGTTCATTTTCACAATTCTATTTAACTAATTATTAACAAGTGTATTCGATGATTTTTTTTCATTTTAAGCTGAAAAATGAAGGACTTTGGAAGGCACAGTGTTTTGCTGTGCCACGGGTCCGGTGGCTCAGTTGCAAAATCTGCAGTCTTTTGCTGGCCTGCAGATGCCTGTGCCACATTCCTCTGTTATGTTCACATAAGCCTACACGTGAAAGAGGAGGGGTTGTGGGCAAGGCAGGCGGGCTTGTTCAGAGACAGAGACAGCTAATAGGCAGATAGCACAGTGGGTGAAGGCATTGACAGGTGAGTTCTTTATATTTTGAAGCAACAAGCATTTTGAAGAATGATAAGGTTGTGTTGGATATTTTAAAACAAATGTGAAATTTTAACATTTTAATCAGGCTGACAAAGTGACTTGTTTTGTATAGGTGCACATTTTTGTGGGATGTTTTTTTTTCCCTATATAGAAAGACAATTAGGTATTTGTAAAATAACACAGCCGCATAGATTGAACGGCTCATCCATGTGTGCTTGCTTGTGTTCAATGTGCAAAGCTCAGTTTGGTAGAGAGATCCCAAAAGGGAGGAGGAGTTGACTAGGAGTCAGTCATTGTATAAGCTATTGTTTTGGAGAGGCTGATAGAGATTGGGGTGAAGTCAGTCAAATGTGGTTCTGCTTGGTTTTAAGTATCTTTGAAATAACACATGAGAGGAAGCTGGCATGCTTCTAGTCAGTGTTATAATGACCAGTAGGGTCTCCTGAGAAGCCACACACATGTATACACAGTGACACATAAGAGAAGTTTTTCACAGTATTGAATTTGTCTAATATCACGACTGTTGGACATTGCTCTACCCTTATTTCATTACCATGGGCCTCATTACGACCCTGGCGGAAAGTGACTGACCGGACCGCAACAGCGTAAATAGCGTTTCCGCCATTGCACGAAGGAGCAAAGTGCGGCTAATTACGACCCATCGGGCACGAGCATTACGCCATGGCGGAATCCGAAAGGCTGCGATGGCGGAAATGACCCCAAAACGGCCCTTACCGCCGCCGTACGCTGCACCAGGTGCAATACCGCCACCCATCTTAGCGGTCACCGTAATGAGCGGTCACCGTAACGAGCGGGCACCGCAAATTACGGGCACCGTAAATATACGGAAACGGAAGTAAAAGCATGTGGCCGGAACGGGAAACAGCACGCCGCACAACTATAAAATCCGAATCCCAACACAACCATTAAAAATCCGACCCTGACACACATCCCAACCCGTTAGCAACCCCAGTTAAAAAAATAAATATGGGAAAGGTAGCCAAGAAAGCGTGTGATCGCAAGCGGCAGGTACACTTCTCCCGAGAGGAACTGACCGTGCTCACCGAGACCCTCCAGGAAAATGCCGCCGTCGTCTTCTCCAGTCAAATGACCAGGACGGCCCTTGCCAACAAGAAGGCCATATGGGCCCTGGTGGCACAGCGCGTAAGTGCGGTGGGGACAACACCCCGCACGCCACAGCAATGTCGCAAGCGGTGGGACGACCTGCGGATCCGCGTACGCAGCATACTTTCTGCGAACAGGAACATCGCCACAGCTACCGGGGGGGGTTCAGAGTC
Source organism: Ambystoma mexicanum (assembly GCF_040938575.1). Lineage (NCBI taxonomy): Eukaryota > Metazoa > Chordata > Amphibia > Caudata > Ambystomatidae > Ambystoma > Ambystoma mexicanum. The sequence goes on along the minus strand of NC_090933.1, from coordinate 545,352,518 downwards.
GCCCATCAAGTTGACCCCCTGGGAGGATATCTGCGCCTCCACCATAGGAATGGAGAGCATAGAGGGAGTCGGAGGGATGGAGAAAGGAGTGCCGACATCCGGAGAATCAGGTAGGTTGGCCAAGAGAAACAATGCGAAATCCACAAACCACGAACATGTGCAGTACCATGTGACCCCATAGTGCAATACATACTTTGCCCTGACAGCGCCCTCTAAAAGTCAGAATGAATAAACAAATCAATCAAGATGCCATAAACAACCCCTACATGTGCAGCATGCACCCCCTAACTGCAGGCAGCCAAATGAATGCATCCTCAATCCACACGAAAATGAGACCACCTCCAAGGCCCAGTCCCAAATCAGCCTCATGTACCACCCCAATGCATTTGATACGTTGCCATTCCAAATCCGACAGACCCATAACTAACGCTCGCCCCTCTTTACTCCACCACAGGGTCCGATACCAACGACGAGCTGCAGGACACCCCTACCAGCACGCCTGCAAAGAGGGCCAGGACCAACGTCCCAAGAGCCTCCACCTCAGGTGCAAGGATCAAGACACGGCAGCAGCAGGAATCAAGTGGCAGCACACTGGAGGGGACTGCAACAGGCACCCCAGCAGCCAGCAAGTCCACAACCCCAGCACCACAGGTCCCCCCAAAGAACGTATCTGATGGCACTGCCTCTGGTGGTAGCAGCACCATAGGTGACACAGCTGTCATGCCAGCATGCTCCGACACGGAAAACAGTGCTGGCGACGTAGGTACCATCCATGACCTTTCCCAATCCCCCTGCATGTTCCATCCCCTACACCATGACGAAACCACGCAGGGGCACCCTGAAGACGACGACTGGCCAACCCCCACAAGTCCTGTGCCAAGGCAACATGTGTTGAGCAGCCCCCCTGTCACACCACCGCAAATGTCCATGGCCCAGCAGAGGCAACAGTCCCTCGACCTGCTGATCGAGCAACAGCAGGAAGTGTCCACGCTACTCAAGGACCATGCAAATGAATGCGGGGGTTCCAGGGCAGCCATGGAAACATCCACCGAGACACTCAGGGCACAAATAGAGAAAAGTAGTGAGAGCCTCAGGGGAGAAATGGAGAGAAGCACCGAGAGCCTGAGAGCACAAATGGAGAAAAGCACCGAGAGCCTGAGGGGGGAACTGCATGCGACGTCCAAAGACGTTTGTGCTGAACTTGCTGCTGTGCGCCGTGTGCTCTCGGAGCTCTCACAAACCCTCAGAGACATGCATGGACGCGAGCAGGCAGAGACATCATCCGTGGCAAGTTCCGTCCAGGGCAGCCCCCAACGCAGATCTGGCAGGAACCTGCGCTCCACGGGCAGGGGTGCCCCTGATACCCGTAGAGGGGGCTTGCAATAGCGTCTACCCACGGACAGCATGCATATTTGGACACTGGTGTTGGGGGGGGAGGTAGTAGGGTGGAGGGGGTGTGTTGGGCTTCACTGGGTGGCGGGTCCATAGGGTGTATGAATCAAATCACATTAACAATACAGCACCTCATTATCATCCAATGACATGTGTGGACATTGATATTTGCGTACGAGGCCTTCATAGGCGTACAGTCCACAATGTGCCTGTACTACACACACACAGTGCCACAGGTCCCCTTTCCGTGTAATAGGCACCATGCGTGGTTGCTAGAAGCATGCATCTATGATGCTCTGTCGGATTGCACGTGCATCCTGTGCCTCATGGACTCCTTGAGGTGCCTCCACATCCCCACCCTCATCATCATCATCATCTTCAGGTGCATGCAGTACAGCGTCAGGGGGCATGGGCACATTCCTACGTATGCACATGTTGTGCAGCATGACACATGCCATGACCATCTTAGAAACCTTCTCATGGCTGTACATGAGTGCCCCGCCAGACCTGCTGAGGCTGCGGAAACGAGCCTTCAGTCGGCCGAATGCCTGTTCAATGACCACACGGGTACGTGAGTGGGCATGGTTGTAGTCCTCCTCATGCTCGTTCTGTGGGTTCCGGATTGGTGTAAGGAGCCATCTCTTCAGTGGATACCCGGCATCACCTGTATGAGACGAATAAAGGGTGTCAGTGGAATGATAGTGCTAAGTAGCCCCCCCCCCCTCCTGCAAGGTCATTGACGCATCAAATGGGCCACGATGTCATGCATGGAATGAGACTCACCGAGTAGCCAGGATCTGTGCCCTGCGTGTCGCTCCATGTAGCGTGGTATTCTTGTGTTCCTCAGGACCATAGAATCATGGGTAGATCCTGGAAATCTGGCACAACAATGCGTAAAGATCTTGTTGGAGTCACACACCATTTGCACATTGATTGAATGAAATTGTTTCCGGTTGCGGTACTGGACCTCCATGGCATGTGGGACAACCAATTCAACATGGGTGCAGTCGATGGCACCAATGCAACCCGGGATGCCGCCAAGTGCATGGAATCCCACTTTTGCGTTGGTAATCTCCTGGTACGTGCGTGGTAGTGTGATGTGGTCGTCGGCGTGCTTCAGGAGGGCATCGTGCACTTGGAAGAGTGTCCGTGAGAACAGTGGCTGTGAAATGCCATGCAACTGTCCCACTGTGTGCTGGTAGGTGCCTGTGGCCAGGAAGTGGAGTACAGACACCACCTTCAGTAGGGGTGGGATGGCGGTTGGGCTATCTATCATGCTCACAAGGTCAGCATGTGTCATGTCCACAATGGCGATTATGGTGTCCCGGTCCAAACGGTAGAGGGTGTGGATCTGCTCAGCAGTGAGGTTGAACGGATCAGCTCGGAGGCGTGGGATTGCGGGCCGCCTGCGTGGTGGTAGTGGCAGTGCTTGTGGGCCTTGCTGACCCTGCCTTGCCCTCCTCCTCCTCCTTCTCCTCCGTCTCCCCTGTGCGCCCGGTTGTTGTACCTGTTGTTGTTCGTCGTCTTCTTGTAGTTGTAGCACTTGCAGTGCTATCTGGTCCCCCAGGCCCAACATCGCTAGTCCTGCCGGTAGCATTTTGGAGTGGGAGTGGTTGTGGGAGGGGTTTGGGTCTGCTATATATGTGCTGTCGGCCTGTATGGCCTCCACCTGTGCTGGTTGAATGAATCTGTGGCAGATGCAATCCCTTCTGGCCGAGCACGTCCCGCACGTAAGGCTGCATTTGGCCGCATGGCATCTTGGGATTGGAATCATGTATCAAATCCCGATGGCAGTGTGATGTACTTTGACTGATTTTCATGCTATGCTCCCATTGTTACACATGCTATGATTGCAGCCGCTTACATACCTGTGAAGAGTCAGTGGTATGTAGGGCTCGATCGATGGCCGACCCTCATGCAGCACAGTAACGTACTTCACCGACGGGCGTGGCGTCCCATTTGTGATTGCAGCCAGTTAGCATTATGACACACAGCCGCACTACATTGATGTAATTGTGAATGCAAGCGTTCACAGAAGCCTTTTCGACGTAATGTTGCAAGTGAGGAATTCGAAGGCCAGCATTTTTGGTTTTGAAGTAGCGGCGAGGATACGCCCACAGGTCTGGCTGGAAATGTAACGTTCTATTGTAGAATGTCCTTGGGACATGGCCCATAACGAGCAAGCAATGAATGATATGAATTGAATGGGATGCGCAATAGCGTAGTGGACGATAAGGCAGGACGTTCCCAAATCCATCTTGCTTCACAACACTACAGATCCGGCCAGGAGCACAGTGGTTTTTGCAGACTGCATTACGCACAGACGCGATGGAAGTTTCACATATTATGTGAGTGAATATTCATGCGTTTTCATTGCGGGATGAGGGAATGATGAATGGATGCATGGACAGATGATTCCGTTTAGGGTCTGCCATGTACATGGGTTTTTTGAATCACTCCCCTTCCCCTGCGCTATGTGATGCAAGGCTGCCATAGTGGGACTTACGTCTATCTGCCCTTGTCGGATCCTCCCTGTCTCGACGCGCCTTCATACACTTGTGTCTAGGCACGTTACTAATCCCATGTCATGGGTTCTATCTTGACGGACGCATGCACAGTAACCGACGTTGCCAATGGTGTATTTACCTCGATTGATTTCGTTATGAATCGATACTGATTTAGGGGTGTGTATATTCCTTTGGAGTGGGCTAGCATGCATATGGGTGTGGATTTGGTGTGTTGAATGAAGATTGTAATGCATCATGAGTCCCGTAATGCAATCGGTTAATTTGTGTTTCATTTGGGTGACAGGTATCTCCTGCCCTATTGCAGATGCCATCTCTACGCCACTCCTCCAGATGGGTTTTACTCTCGACACCTGCAGCTTCGGGTGAATCAGTGGAGCACCATTTCGATCTTATGGGACGATCGCCAATGGGCCACATGCCCTTACGCTGTACTGGTGGCTAGGTGCAACATTTCGGCCTTTCAGCTCGACTAGTGCCTGCCTCATGGGACGGACCTGCGGTTCTTGCCGCTTCCATGTTGCCTTTTGGAACGTTGATGTAGGCCCTGTGTGCCATGATGGTACAGGGCGTCACACAAGTGGAAGCTGGTCAATTATTGCAGATGCAGCCCTCGGTGATGATGGATGTTTTGGTGTTATTTTGCAAATTGCTGTGGGGCCTTTGTCATTTGGATGTGCATTTAAATTGTATTCCGATATTTGTCGTGTTGCGTTATTCTTTGCAGGTGAGGTGGCGATTTTCGATTTGTGGCGGTATGTATTGCGAGATGATCTGCATTGTGTTCCGCCTTCTGAGTTGAGTTGTGTGGTACAGTACTGGCCGCGTTTGCCTACGTAGCACAGTATGGTCACGGATAGGGGCTGCCATTGTGACTGTTTACATGATGTGCTGTTCAGGGGCGGGGGATTGGCTTTTGGCCGACTGGTGCCTGTCAGCCAGGTCGATTGGTGGAATGATGGGATGTTCAGAATGTGGCTGGTCACAGGTGCCTGTGTTTGCGTGCGTTTGTTGGAGGGGGACTGGGGTCATGTCCATTGGAATAGCTTCTGTATTCATGCCATCTGTGCCCTGCAGCTCCCATCGGCCCCTCTTGGGATGAGCCTGGCTGCTCAGTCACTCTGCCAACTTGTGTGGTACATGCTTCTGCTGATGGTTGGTTTGTTTACTGGCAAGAGTACAGGGCTGGTGCAATCCCCCTCAGGATGCTGTTTTGGATGTTGCCTTGCGCTGGTGGCAAGCGATGGGGGACTACTGTTGTTTTGTGTCATGTGTTCTTGATTTTCATTTTGATGTATTGTACCTTCACATGCCTGTGCTGCATCAGTACGGCTATGGTGACATGCCGTACATGGATGCCCACTCACGGGGCGCTTTGAGCCCCTGCATGCATTTCTACGTTGGCATGCATGGGTGAATTGTAGATTTCACTGGTTGCATAGTGTGAGTACATTGCGCCTGCCAGGAGTTGTGCAATGTGGCCAGGGAGTGGAGTACAGGCACTCAGTGGGCCATTTACGGTTGGTTCACGATGCCGTATTTCTCGCCATGGCGGAATGGTACTTTACGACGTGCTTGATGGCGTTCAGTACATGTCCGCTAGGGTCAGAATTCGCGTACCGTTGCGCCATGGCGGTGATTCCGGTTTTGCAAGGCGCGCGTGCGCGTACTTGGTGCAGTTAGCGTTGCCGTTCACTGCGGTGTCGCTAATGGCATCGTACTTTACGGTGACGGGTCATAATCGCAACGAGCGGTGTTCGATGGCGGTATTGCATTTCCGCCATCATTTTTCCATTTCCGCCAGGGTCGTAATGAGGCCCCATGTCTGTTCTCAGTATTCTCTTGTGTTGGACGTTGTCCTCAGTCGTTGGTATTTCTATCACACATCCCTCTACGCATGACACTTTCTTTAACATTTTGTGACAATATGCCTCACTCAAGAATGCTTCTGACAGTTTTGTATGAGCTGCTATCCCACACCATACCCATGCGGGCATTCCATTGATGCTGGTTCCATTTGCCTGGGGCGATTGGTGCCATTATTGAAGTGTCAATATGACTACCACTATCACTTGAGCCTCATATCATTAATGCAAAATGTGTCTATTTCCTTGGGTTCCACCCGCTCCACTTATTATAACCTTACTAATATCACTTTGCATGTGAGACAATACAATTTCTCCTTTAATAAATGTTCAGGTAACTTCAAAAACAAAACTGATATATATATATTCACTAACAAAAACATTGTTGAAAGGACGTAAGGACGTTATGATTAAGTTGCGCTACTAAAAACCTATCACCTTTACTGAAAAAACGATGCTAAAGGAACGTTCTGGTTACAGTGCCCTACTAAAAACCTATGCTAATTCACTGACAAAAAACGTTGTTAAAGGGACGTTATGGTTAAGCTGCACTAGTAAAAACCTATGCAATTCAATGGACAAACGTTATTTCAGGGATGTTATGGTTACAGGTAAAACCGAAAACCCCCAGAAATTTGCCAGCTATGGTAAGCTAAGCAACCATAACTCGTGCTACCACTGTGCGCTGCAAGTACTAACACCCATGACATCAAAAATGACATCACAAATGTGATTGATAACATGACTGATGACATCACATGTCTGGCTCCCTCTTTTTTTGTTCAGTGACGTATGTACAGCGGGTGCTTTTCTTCACTGGGAGTCAGAAACTAAAAATTCAAAAGGTACTACATTTGTTGACCATACCCTTCTCATACGGTCTTACACTACTTTTCTTAGGGTTCATGAACATTACATGATACATAAATATAGGGGAAGAAGGAAGCCTGAAACACAGCAATCATTTCTGTGCATGAAGATAATCAGTTAGTGTTTGACCACTTTATGGTAGTACTGCTACTGTTTTGTTAACTGTACTTTCCTTGTATATGCTCATATTTGTATGCATTGTCGTCTCTTTTTATGTTTTGTGTATAGTAGTAGTACCATTATGTAGTAAGTGAGGCATTCTTACCTACTTATTACATGTTTCACAGTACCGAACATTTCACTGTCCCACATGGGAAGATGTAGAATAGTGCACCTACATGATGCATGCTGCAGACAGTGGCTACGTTTCTACATGAGTTGGGTCATGTATTGGAACAAACTCTGTAATGCAATGCTGTTTATAGAAATGCATTGGTTAAGGAACTGTTTATCTCATAATAGTTCTTCCAATGATCTCTGATAGTTATCTGCCAACTTAACAATACCATTCCCTTGTGGAGGCTTTTCATAAAAAACTAAATACACATTTGATGTCATCAGTCATGTAATCAATGTCATTTGTGATGTCATCTTTGATGTCATAAGTGTTAGTCCTTGCAGTGCACAGTGGTAGCGCGGGTTATGGTTGCCTAGCTTACCATAACTGCCACATTTCTGGGGGGTTTTCGGTTTTGCCTGTAACCATAGCGCCACTGTAACAACGTTTGTCCATTGAATTGCATAGGTTTTTACTAGTGCAACTTAACCATGACGTCCCCTTAACAATGCTTTTGTTAGTGATTTGCATAGGTTTTTAGTAGGGCACTGTAACCAGAACGTTGCTTTAGTATAGTATGTTCAGTAAAGGTGATAGTTTTTTTGTAACACAACTTAACCATAACATCCCTTGAATAGTGTTTTCTGACAGTGAATTGCATAGGTTTTTAATAGGGCAATGTAAGCATAACATTCCTTTATCATAGTTTTTTCAGTGAAGGTGATAGGGTTTTAGTAGTGCAAGTTAACCATGACATCCCCTTAACAATGTTTTTCTTAGTGAATTTCATAGGTTTTTAGTAGGGCACTGTAACCAGAACGTTGCTTTAGTATAGTGTGTTCAGTAAAGGTGATAGTTTTTTTGTAGCACAACTTAACCATAACGTCCCTTGAATAATGTTTTTTGACAGTGAATTTCATAGGTTTTTAATAGGGCACTGTAAGCATAACATTCCTTTATCATAGTTTTTTTCAGTGAAGGTGATAGGGTTTTAGTAGTGCAAGTTAACCATAACATCCCTTTAACAACGTTTGTTTCACTGAATTTCATAGGTTTTTAAGAGGATACTCTTATTTTGTATAGATGTACTGGTCAGCATACTAAAGCCGGTTTCTCCATACTAATAGCCACAGTGGTTGCAAACAGTGCATCTGTTTGCGGACATCGGGTGGTGTCCAGCCTGCCAAGAAAGGGAGGAGAGGTTGCACAAAGTGGTAGCATGCAGCAAAGACAAGAAACATATACGAACAGCAGCAAGTGTGGGAATGGTAAGGAAAATGCAGAAGCTGCATGAAGTTGGTACTTTTGAATTATACAGTGGAAAGGCATAGGGTATGCAGTGCAATCTAATGCACCAACAAGAGAAGTAACATCTGGCTCCAAAATCTTACCACACACCTGATTAACATTCCAACAAAGGACGAAGAGGCAGAGTTAGGGACGCCAACTTCTGAGAGCAGATTGTAAGTGCAACGTACTAATTACACTAAAGTTTATGTTATAATTGCACAGGTCCTGTAGTGTACAATAGTAGGAAAGCATAATGTTTTCTTTTTGTGTGCAGCAATGGCAACAACCCTAGAATGGGTGGAAGCAAATTTTCTGCATGAAAAAATGAATGAGGATGATAACCCCATTGGTAGGCACCGCAGTTTCAAAAGGGAAAGAATTACTGCAAATGCAAGCACCGTAGAATGGCTGGAGGGTATTTGCCCGCATGACAAAATTAGTGACCATAGTAACACCATAGGTACGTAACGCAGTGTGAAAAGTAACACAATTTCAATATATTGCTTCATGTATACTAAAAACATTAGTTTTTCTTTAACAGAACATACAGAAATACAAAGGAGTAGACCAGAAGCGGCACCTCTTCAACAGCAACATACACCCACAGAAACCAAATAAATATGAAAGGACACGAAAATGGATGAATTGCTGAACAATGTTACCACCTTGCATAATTTTGTACAAGAACATGTTATGAAGAAAATAAAATACCACTGCCCCACATGCCCTCCTTCCCCATTTCCCAGCCCCACCCATCCTGGCAAATTGAATGTCATGAGAGACGCTTTGATGAGACATCAATCCCTTCCTCCACTCACCACCAACTTGTAGAAATGCCGAAATCTCCAGTATATGTATCCATTTCTGGTCCCCCTTCCAATTCAGAATAGTGGCTATGTGGAAATAAAGGTTGATATGTAAAGTGCTACTGAATTTAAATGTCCCTTTTCCTTTGTTTTAAGAAGCCCATTGAAACTCAAAAAGGCACATCAGTAAATGATTTGCCAACAGCACCACCAAAGAAATTGAAATGAGCTCATACTACATCAACTACCAAAATCACAGACAAAAGGAGTAAAAAAGACAAGACATACCCAACTCCACACACAAAAAGTGCCTCTTCAAACACACCACGTACCCTTCCATCAAAGTACTCAGGCACAGAAGGAAGTGGTCCATTCAAATTGGCTAATACAAGAGGTGTTAATTGCTATGCAAATGTCACAATAAATGTTCTATTCCAAATGCCAGCAATTGTACAAAACATGTATTTGAATGGCACAGACCAGTTGTGTTTACAAATGTTCGTCCTGCACAGAAATGCAGTAAGTTATCCTGCCAACATTTACAGTGTCTCAGGCGTAAGGCAAGAATTACACTACTGTGCTGAAATGGTGAAATTCACGTTAAACCGACAAGAAGATTCACAGGAATGTGTAATGTACTTACTACAAATACTGGAAAGGAAAAACATACTCATGAATGAAATCTTTCACATTTCCTAGATGTGGAAACATACATGCAGTCTCTGCAACCATCGCATTAAGGAGGAAGTCCCCAACCAATGCTTTGTGTAGGTACCATTCCTAACTGTGACTCCATTCCATTTCAGCAACTGGTGCACAATCCAAACTATAGCATATTTTGTACATTGTGCAATTCTGATAATCGGCCGATGCTGCATATACTCTCACATAGTCAATATGTAATTGTAATGCTCTTAAGGAACAATGGTGATGGAACCAAAAACAAATGCAAACGTACTGCATTCTCACATGGCCAGGTATCACTTGGCAAGAAAACCTTCACAACAGTAGCCATAATCTACCACACAGGCGACACAACGCATACATTAGAAAGAGATGTGCATGGTGAGAATGCATTTATACGTCCATCAATCCAAATCAGAGAGTACTTTCAAATCTTACAAATGCCTAATTAACATTCTTGAAGGCAAAATGTAGACATGGATGTAATAACTACTATACCTTACTCGCCAACATCAACCAGTACCCTCCTAAAGGCACAATTAAAGAAGTACCTTCCACACTGTTTCCCTAAAGCAAGTTACCATACAGCACACATTGTAGAAATGCATTAAAGTGTGTGTTGGATCATTTTATCCCCTTGAACCCAGTGAGTACACTCAGGCAAACAATACGTGTACACAAATGACAGTAGCACTATTTTCCACATTACACTTAAAAGGGAAAGTACTAATTATGAGGGTTCAAAAGTATCCTCAGTAACCTCTGAAACCACCAAGTACACAAATGAGTCACTGCCTCTCTAAGAATACGTATACTAATGCTATACATATGGAACTATCACTACGTAACCCCATAGTGGTACGCCTCACTTCAGAATGCACACAGATGTGTAAGTCGCAAAATGAATGCACAAGCTTGTAAACCTACCCTACAGGAATGGGACACTGCAAACAATTAGAATACACCACCTCCTATGTACCTTAAACCATAATATTACAATGTTATTTGCAGCATTACAACAAGCCAACTCAACCTTCAACAACCACTGTGATACAAACATATCCTCAAATACTTCCAAAGTATGAGCAGTTACAGTATGCCAAAAAGTACGTAACCGCCTGCACAATTCTGCAGAAGCACAGTACAATGCCAAAATACTTGCAAAAATGTAATGCTTACTTCTGGTACCCTGCTGTAGTGCCTGGTCCGGACTGTTCTGATGAGTTCTAATGCGTTTCCCCCTCACTCGGGTACACTGTTCACTGAAGAATACCCCAGCCACTCTCTTCCCCAGCGGTCTGCAGGTGGCTTAACCTCCAGAGGACCGTGAGGCGGGGAGGGACCTGGATGAACTTGGTTCTTCTGGAAAACGGTGGATAACCTAAAGGTAAGTGTATGTATTTAGTATTGGTTTCTATTGCTTTATCTCCCTCCCCCTGTCTCTCCCCTTCCCTGAGGTAGCTGGCTGGATGGCACGTTGCACCTTTTGCTCACTGTATTGAACAGAGGACTGAAGGCCAAGGTTAGCTGGTAGGTATCCGACTCCAGTTACTTCACTGAAGACTAGTGGTCCAGACCAGCAGCAATGCACTGGATACGGATGATGAGCAGGTATGTTCTGGTGAAGCCTTATTCTAGATCTTGGCCGCTTTTCAATGTGAAACATAGCTTGTATATACAATGTTTTTATGATGCATTGAATATTAATAGTCTCTTTATTTCGTCACTTCTAGGTGAAACACCGGCAAGCTGTCTGGACTCAGATTGGAGCGAAGAAGCTGGAACTTGTATGCAAGTGAGTCCAAGTTAAACCAGGTACGAGAACTGGGAAGTATGTGGTATTTCAGTCTCTTACTATTTTCATTTTCTGATTTCAGGTTCCCAGGAGCTGTGATTACTGTGGATGGCTGACGAAGGACCAGAGGCACCGGGTTAGCAGAATGGGAAGCCACAAGTCTACCAAGGGCAAGGTAAGGATCAAGACCGAACATGAAGCAGAAGCCCACGGGGCAAGTAGTTCTTGCATTGCAGGTGAGAATGCTAGAAACGTGCGTAGGTTCCGATTGCACATCCAAAATAAACATGAACGGTAACTGTAACTCTGCTCTGTTAGGAATCAGCCAAAACGCTAAGGGCATGGTGTGGTCCGGGGCATGGTTTTATAGCCACGGACCTTGCCCTGTCAGCACTAGAGCACCAAGGATGTCAGATCCATGTATCTATCCGGTGCCATGTTGGGTTCCACAGTTGGTTCCTCTTTGGCAGCCATGTTGGGATTGGTTGCCGCCTTGTTCCATATATGCCTCTGCTAGTCAGCCATCCCACAAACCCATCGCCTCCCTACACTGTCATGGGGGAGATCCTTCTGGCCCTGACCCATCTGCCTTGTATTTGCACTGCAATCCTGACAGCAATCCACTACAAAGCCCCACCAAGGAGGCCCGACCAAGGTCCTGCCTTCGTGAGATGATCATGGTTCATGAAGGGCTAACAAACGGGGTGCATGAATGTTTTCTACTGGTACCCAACTCCGATGTAATGCGCTGTACCCCTTCCAATCCACCAGGTAATGCCATTTTCGTCTAATAATCTTGGATTCTAAGATGTCCCGTACCTTGTACTATTTCTCCCCATTTACAATTTCTACGGGAGGAGGATTAAAGATTGAGTTTTGTGTGCCGGGGTGTACTAGTTTCAGTAACTATGCATGGAAGACAGAGTGGATCTTCAATGAGGGGGGTAGCGCCAGTTTAAGTACAACATGGTTAATGATGGCTGTTATGGGGTAGGGACCAATGAATTTAGGGTGAAACCTTTTGGGGCATTTTAACCAAATATGTTTGGTGGAGAGCCAGACTTAGTTGCAGATTTCATAAACTGGTGCGTTTCTTCTTTAGTTATCAGCAAAATGTTTCTGAGCAGCTTTGACATCATGCAGAGTTCTGGTGGCTTTGCTTAAAGTTTCTCTGATCGTAGTATGCAGAGATGTTACAGTTGGGATTTCCAAAGTGGGTAGTTGGATCAAGAGCTGTGGTATGTGGATCCCTTCCATGTAAAAAGTGGTAGAGTGAAAAACCTGTGGCACTATGAATACTGTTGTTGCATGCATATTCAACTGCCCACAGCAGATTATCCCAACTGGCCACATGGATAAACATGCAACGCAGGTATTGCTGAAGCGTTTGGTTAGTTCTCTCCATCTCACCATCGGTTTGTGGGTGATGGCTGGTGCTAAACCACCCACATAGTCTGATTTCAATTTGAGCCTTAGCACATGTAATCATACAATGTTTGTTAGGAAAACCTGAGCAACAGTCCTTGCATTTGATAACACTTTCTACGCAATTAAATGTGCCATCTTGGTTAGGAGGTCTACTATTACCAGGATGGTGTTGTACCCGTTTCAAGGAAGTAAATTGGTAATAAAGTCCAGTGATTTTGTATGGCATGGAGCATGAAGTATGGACAATGGTCTAAGTAATCCTGATGGTTTAGTTTTGGAAGTCTTGTTGCAGGCACACACATCAGTAGTCTTTACATATTGGATGACGTTCTTTCACCACTTAGGCTCCCAAAAATGTTGCTGAATTTGCACTAGAGTTTTGGGGAATCAAGGATGGGCAGCGGTTTTAGCATTGTGGTAGTTGTGTAAAACTGTGTCTTGCATGTTTGGCTCCAGTAAGTAATTGCAGCCTCGATAGTACAATAGGCCATCTTCTATGGTTCGTTGATGGTCTTGGGACACCCAAACCTGTAACTGTTCTGGTGTTAGATATTGCCTAATTTCAATTCACAGCTGATCTAAAGGAGGCAGTGTTCAACTTGTCAATCCCAATAATTTACTTCCTGGGAAAATAGCTACAGGGTCTGGAACTGCATAAACATATCTTCCCTCCAGATTCCATCCGATGCAGGATAGGGCATCCGCCTTTCTGTTTTTGACTCCTGGACAGAAGGTTATGACAAAGTCATATTCCAAAAAGAACTGGGTCCATTTAAGCTGACGAGGAGTATGTGCCTGTGCTGTTTGCAGATATTGGGCCTCATTACGACCCTGGCGGAAATGGAAAAATGATGGCGGAAATGCAATACCGCCATCGAACACCGCTCGTTGCGATTATGACCCGTCACCGTAAAGTACGATGCCATTAGCGACACCGCAGTGAACGGCAACGCTAACTGCACCAAGTACGCGCACGCGCGCCTTGCAAAACCGGAATCACCGCCATGGCGCAACGGTACGCGAATTCTGACCCTAGCGGACATGTACTGAACGCCATCAAGCACGTCGTAAAGTACCATTCCGCCATGGCGAGAAATACGGCATCGTGAACCAACCGTAAATGGCCCACTGAGTGCCTGTACTCCACTCCCTGGCCACATTGCACAACTCCTGGCAGGCGCAATGTACTCACACTATGCAACCAGTGAAATCTACAATTCACCCATGCATGCCAACGTAGAAAAGCATGCAGGGGCTCAAAGCGCCCCGTGAGTGGGCATCCATGTACGGCATGTCACCATAGCCGTACTGATGCAGCACAGGCATGTGAAGGTACAATACATCAAAATGAAAATCAAGAACACATGACACAAAACAACAGTAGTCCCCCATCGCTTGCCACCAGCGCAAGGCAACATCCAAAACAGCATCCTGAGGGGGATTGCACCAGCCCTGTACTCTTGCCAGTAAACAAACCAACCATCAGCAGAAGCATGTACCACACAAGTTGGCAGAGTGACTGAGCAGCCAGGCTCATCCCAAGAGGGGCCGATGGGAGCTGCAGGGCACAGATGGCATCAATACAGAAGCTATTCCAATGGACATGACCCCAGTCCCCCTCCAACAAACGCACGCAAACACAGTCACCTGTGACCAGCCACATTCTGAACATCCCATCATTCCACCAATCGACCTGGCTGACAGGCACCAGTCGGCCAAAAGCCAATCCCCCGCCCCTGAACAGCACATCATGTAAACAGTCACAATGGCAGCCCCTATCCGTGACCATACTGTGCTACGTAGGCAAACGCGGCCAGTACTGTACCACACAACTCAACTCAGAAGGCGGAACACAATGCAGATCATCTCGCAATACATACCGCCACAAATCGAAAATCGCCACATCACCTGCAAAGAACAACGCAACACGACAAATATCGGAATACAATTTAAATGCACATCCAAATGACAAAGGCCCCACAGCAATTTGCAAAATAACACCAAAACAACCATCATCACCGAGGGCTGCATCTGCAATAATTGACCAGCTTCCACTTGTGTGACGCCCTGTACCATCATGGCACACAGGGCCTACATCAACGTTCAAAAAGGCAACATGGAAGCGGCAAGAACCGCAGGTCCGTCCCATGAGGCAGGCACTAGTCGAGCTGAAAGGCCGAAATGTTGCACCTAGCCACCAGTACAGCGTAAGGGCATGTGGCCCATTGGCGATCGTCCCATAAGATCGAAATGGTGCTCCACTGATTCACCCGAAGCTGCAGGAGTCGAGAGTAAAAACCATCTGGAGGAGTGGCGTAGAGATGGCATCTGCAATAGGGCAGGAGATACCTGTCACCCAAAAGAAACACAAATTAACCGATTGCATTACGGGACTCATGATGCATTACAATCTTCATTCAACACACCAAATCCACACCCATATGCATGCTAGCCCACTCCAAAGGAATATACAGACCCCTAAATCAGTATCGAATCATAACGAAATCAATCGAGGTAAATACACCATTGGCAACGTCGGTTACTGTGCATGCGTCCGTCAAGATAGAACCCATGACATGGGATTAGTAACGTGCCTAGACACAAGTGTATGAAGGCGCGTCGAGACAGGGAGGATCCGACAAGGGCAGATAGACGTAAGTCCCACTATGGCAGCCTTGCATCACATAGCGCAGGGGAAGGGGAGTGATTCAAAAAACCCATGTACATGGCAGACCCTAAACGGAATAATCTGTCCATGCATCCATTCATCATTCCCTCATCCCGCAATGAAAACGCATGAATATTCACTCACATAATATGTGAAACTTCCATCGCGTCTGTGCGTAATGCAGTCTGCAAAAACCACTGTGCTCCTGGCCGGATCTGTAGTGTTGTGAAGCAAGATGGATTTGGGAACGTCCTGCCTTATCGTCCACTACGCTATTGCGCATCCCATTCAATTCATATCATTCATTGCCTGCTCGTTATGGGCCATGTCCCAAGGACATTCTACAATAGAACGTTACATTTCCAGCCAGACCTGTGGGCGTATCCTCGCCGCTACTTCAAAACCAAAAATGCTGGCCTTCGAATTCCTCACTTGCAACATTACGTCGAAAAGGCTTCTGTGAACGCTTGCATTCACAATTACATCAATGTAGTGCGGCTGTGTGTCATAATGCTAACTGGCTGCAATCACAAATGGGACGCCACGCCCGTCGGTGAAGTACGTTACTGTGCTGCATGAGGGTCGGCCATCGATCGAGCCCTACATACCACTGACTCTTCACAGGTATGTAAGCGGCTGCAATCATAGCATGTGTAACAATGGGAGCATAGCATGAAAATCAGTCAAAGTACATCACACTGCCATCGGGATTTGATACATGATTCCAATCCCAAGATGCCATGCGGCCAAATGCAGCCTTACGTGCGGGACGTGCTCGGCCAGAAGGGATTGCATCTGCCACAGATTCATTCAATCAGCACAGGTGGAGGCCATACAGGCCGACAGCACATATATAGCAGACCCAAACCCCTCCCACAACCACTCCCACTCCAAAATGCTACCGGCAGGACTAGCGATGTTGGGCCTGGGGGACCAGATAGCACTGCAAGTGCTACAACTACAAGAAGACGACGAACAACAACAGGTACAACAACCGGGCGCACAGGGGAGACGGAGGAGAAGGAGGAGGAGGAGGGCAAGGCAGGGTCAGCAAGGCCCACAAGCACTGCCACTACCACCACGCAGGCGGCCCGCAATCCCACGCCTCCGAGCCGATCCGTTCAACCTCACTGCTGAGCAGATCCACACCCTCTACCGTTTGGACCGGGACACCATAATCGCCATTGTGGACATGACACATGCTGACCTCGTGAGCATGATAGATAGCCCAACCGCCATCCCACCCCTACTGAAGGTGGTGTCTGCACTCCACTTCCTGGCCACAGGCACCTACCAGCACACAGTGGGACAGTTGCATGGCATTTCACAGCCACTGTTCTCACGGACACTCTTCCAAGTGCACGATGCCCTCCTGAAGCACGCCGACGACCACATCACACTACCACGCACGTACCAGGAGATTACCAACGCAAAAGTGGGATTCCATGCACTTGGCGGCATCCCGGGTTGCATTGGTGCCATCGACTGCACCCATGTTGAATTGGTTGTCCCACATGCCATGGAGGTCCAGTACCGCAACCGGAAACAGTTTCATTCAATCAATGTGCAAATGGTGTGTGACTCCAACAAGATATTTACGCATTGTTGTGCCAGATTTCCAGGATCTACCCATGATTCTATGGTCCTGAGGAACACAAGAATACCACGCTACATGGAGCGACACGCAGGGCACAGATCCTGGCTACTCGGTGAGTCTCATTCCATGCATGACATCGTGGCCCATTTGATGCGTCAATGACCTTGCAGGAGGGGGGGGGGGGCTACTTAGCACTATCATTCCACTGACACCCTTTATTCGTCTCATACAGGTGATGCCGGGTATCCACTGAAGAGATGGCTCCTTACACCAATCCGGAACCCACAGAACGAGCATGAGGAGGACTACAACCATGCCCACTCACGTACCCGTGTGGTCATTGAACAGGCATTCGGCCTACTGAAGGCTCGTTTCCGCAGCCTCAGCAGGTCTGGCGGGGCACTCATGTACAGCCATGAGAAGGTTTCTAAGATGGTCATGGCATGTGTCATGCTGCACAACATGTGCATACGTAGGAATGTGCCCATGCCCCCTGACGCTGTACTGCATGCACCTGAAGATGATGATGATGATGAGGGTGGGGATGTGGAGGCACCTCAAGGAGTCCATGAGGCACAGGATGCACGTGCAATCCGACAGAGCATCATAGATGCATGCTTCTAGCAACCACGCATGGTGCCTATTACACGGAAAGGGGACCTGTGGCACTGTGTGTGTGTAGTACAGGCACATTGTGGACTGTACGCCTATGAAGGCCTCGTACGCAAATATCAATGTCCACACATGTCATTGGATGATAATGAGATGCTGTATTGTTAATGTGATTTGATTTATACACCCTATGGACCCGCCACCCAGTGAAGCCCAACACACCCCCTCCACCCTACTACCTCCCCCCCCAACACCAGTGTCCAAATATGCATGCTGTCCGTGGTTGGACGCTATTGCAAGCCCCCTCTACGGGTATCAGGGGCACCCCTGCCCGTGGAGCGCAGGTTCCTGCCAGATCTGCGTTGGGGGCTGCCCTGGACGGAACTTGCCACGGATGATGTCTCTGCCTGCTCGCGTCCATGCATGTCTCTGAGGGTTTGTGAGAGCTCCGAGAGCACACGGCGCACAGCAGCGAGTTCAGCACAAACGTCTTTGGACGTCGCATGCAGTTCCCCCCTCAGGCTCTCGGTGCTTTTCTCCATTTGTGCTCTCAGGCTCTCGGTGCTTTTCTCCATTTGTGCTCTCAGGCTCTCGGTGCTTTTCTCCATTTGTGCTCTCAGGCTCTCTGTGCTTTTCTCCATTTCTCCCCTGAGGCTCTCACTACTTTTCTCTATTTGTGCCCTGAGTGTCTCGGTGGATGTTTCCATGGCTGCCCTGGAACCCCCGCATTCATTTGCATGGTCCTTGAGTAGCGTGGACACTTCCTGCTGTTGCTCGATCAGCAGGTCGAGGGACTGTTGCCTCTGCTGGGCCATGGACATTTGCGGTGGTGTGACAGGGGGGCTGCTCAACACATGTTGCCTTGGCACAGGACTTGTGGGGGTTGGCCAGTCGTCGTCTTCAGGGTGCCCCTGCGTGGTTTCGTCATGGTGTAGGGGATGGAACATGCAGGGGGATTGGGAAAGGTCATGGATGGTACCTACGTCGCCAGCACTGTTTTCCGTGTCGGAGCATGCTGGCATGACAGCTGTGTCACCTATGGTGCTGCTACCACCAGAGGCAGTGCCATCAGATACGTTCTTTGGGGGGACCTGTGGTGCTGGGGTTGTGGACTTGCTGGCTGCTGGGGTGCCTGTTGCAGTCCCCTCCAGTGTGCTGCCACTTGATTCCTGCTGCTGCCGTGTCTTGATCCTTGCACCTGAGGTGGAGGCTCTTGGGACGTTGGTCCTGGCCCTCTTTGCAGGCGTGCTGGTAGGGGTGTCCTGCAGCTCGTCGTTGGTATCGGACCCTGTGGTGGAGTAAAGAGGGGCGAGCGTTAGTTATGGGTCTGTCGGATTTGGAATGGCAACGTATCAAATGCATTGGGGTGGTACATGAGGCTGATTTGGGACTGGGCCTTGGAGGTGGTCTCATTTTCGTGTGGATTGAGGATGCATTCATTTGGCTGCCTGCAGTTAGGGGGTGCATGCTGCACATGTAGGGGTTGTTTATGGCATCTTGATTGATTTGTTTATTCATTCTGACTTTTAGAGGGCGCTGTCAGGGCAAAGTATGTATTGCACTATGGGGTCACATGGTACTGCACATGTTCGTGGTTTGTGGATTTCGCATTGTTTCTCTTGGCCAACCTACCTGATTCTCCGGATGTCGGCACTCCTTTCTCCATCCCTCCGACTCCCTCTATGCTCTCCATTCCTATGGTGGAGGCGCAGATATCCTCCCAGGGGGTCAACTTGATGGGCGACTCTGAACCCCCCCCGGTAGCTGTGGCGATGTTCCTGTTCGCAGAAAGTATGCTGCGTACGCGGATCCGCAGGTCGTCCCACCGCTTGCGACATTGCTGTGGCGTGCGGGGTGTTGTCCCCACCGCACTTACGCGCTGTGCCACCAGGGCCCATATGGCCTTCTTGTTGGCAAGGGCCGTCCTGGTCATTTGACTGGAGAAGACGACGGCGGCATTTTCCTGGAGGGTCTCGGTGAGCACGGTCAGTTCCTCTCGGGAGAAGTGTACCTGCCGCTTGCGGTCACACGCTTTCTTGGCTACCTTTCCCATATTTATTTTTTTAACTGGGGTTGCGAACGGGTTGGGATGTGTGTCAGGGTCGGATTTTTAATGGTTGTGTTGGGATTCGGATTTTATAGTTGTGCGGCGTGCTGTTTCCCGTTCCGGCCACATGCTTTTACTTCCGTTTCCGTATATTTACGGTGCCCGTAATTTGCGGTGCCCGCTCGTTACGGTGACCGCTCGTTACGGTGACCGCTAAGATGGGTGGCGGTATTGCACCTGGTGCAGCGTACGGCGGCGGTAAGGGCCGTTTTGGGGTCATTTCCGCCATCGCAGCCTTTCGGATTCCGCCATGGCGTAATGCTCGTGCCCGATGGGTCGTAATTAGCCGCACTTTGCTCCTTCGTGCAATGGCGGAAACGCTATTTACGCTGTTGCGGTCCGGTCAGTCACTTTCCGCCAGGGTCGTAATGAGGCCCATTGTAGATTGCGATGGTCGGTGTAGACAGTAACTGCATGTTTCGCGCCTAACAGATGATGACACCATTCTTTGAAAGCAGCTTTAATGGCAAGAAACTCTTTGTCACTTATTGTGTAGGTCAGTTCCGCAGGGGAGAATTTCTTTGACCAAAACGCCACAGGATGTAATTGATTAGTGGTCGGATCTTGTTGGGACAATACAGCTCCAATCGCCACGCTGGATGCATGAGTTTCAACGATGAATGGAAGTTCAGGATCTAGGTGTTTCAAAATTGGCGCCGAGGTAAACTATGCATTGAGTTGCTGAAATGCTTGTTCAATTTCACCGGTCCACTTGAAGGTTTTGTGCCTTTTCAGTAATGCTGTGATGGGGTGTGCAATGTTTGAAAAGTGGGGTATGAATCGCCTATAAAAGTTAGAGAATTCTCAGAAACTTTGAATGTTTTTCAAAGACGTAGGTGAGGGCTACATTAAGATTGCTTCCACCTTGCGATTGTCCATTTGGATGCCGTGCAGTGTTAAGAACATTCCTAAGTACTCCACTGTGGTCACGTGAAAGTAGGATTTCTCCAACTTTAATAGTCTGTTTATTTCTTCATGTCTAGGCTAAACACCGGCAAGCTGTCTGTACTCAGAGCAGAGTGAAGAAGCTGGCATTTGTATGCAAGTGAGTCCAAGTTAAACCGGGTACGGGAACTGGGAGGTACCTGGTATTGCAGTCTCTTACTATTGTCTTTTTCTGATTTCAGGTTCACAGGAGCTGTGATTACTGTGGACTGCAGATGAAGGCCCGGAGACACTGGGTTACCAGGATGGAACGCCACAAGTGTTCCGAGGTCAAGGTAAGGATCAAGACCGAACACCAAGCAGTAGACCACCGGGGCAGGTAGGTCTTCAATACCGGGTGAGAATGCAGCAAACTCGCGTACATGCCTTTCGCACGTGCAAAAGAAACAGGAGCGGTAGGCATAACATTGCTATGTTAGGAAGCAGGGGAAATGCTAAGCACAGGGTGTGGTTCGGGGCATGGCTTTATAGCCGCAGACCGCGCCCTGTCAGCAGTACACCACCAAGGATGTCAGTTCCATGTATCTATCCGGTGCCATCTTGAGTTCCATAGTGGGTTCCTCTTTGGCAGCCATGTTGGGAAGAGTTGCTCCCTTGTTCCATATACACCTCTGGCAACCAGCCATCCCACAAACCCATTGGCTCCCCACACTGTTGTGGAGGGAGATCCTCCTGGCCCTGACCCATCTGACTTGTGCCCACACTGGAATCGTGGGAAAAACACCAGCAGCAACCAAATGCATGAAGTGATGCAGAAAGTAAGCAGGTAAACATTTACAAAACACCAACTGTTATACAACGCCACCGATCCCACGCACATGCATATACCAGAAATCATAAGCCATTACAGTTGCTCCTACTTCAAGAGCACACCTTAAAAATTGCTGAAACTACTGCAGACGTTACTGTAAATCATTGTGCACCATAGCAGCAACAAAATTTGGAAGTTTTTATTTTAATGCAGCATGGATTTTTTTTCCCACATACCCAATGATTATGCACAGAAACACAAGAACTGCACACTTTGCACAGTCCACTGGTTCAACGTATAGTACTTATTAAGTACTAGTTATAAGGGTCCACAAACTAAACAAATATATGCAATGTTCTGCACAACAAAGTAACGCACTGCCTGCTCTAACATATTTGTTTCTTGTTCCCCACAGATAATGCAGCAACGAGTACTACAACATTTCACAATCCATACAGCAAAAACAACACAGGTCCTCCCCCACCCAACCAGTAAGCATGAAGTTATTGCTATCATATGTCTGTACAATGTCCACAGTGCAATGTGTGCACTTAGTTCTGCAATCCACATACCAATGCCACAATTTGCAATGTACCCCTATAAAACACAACACAGCTTGTGGCTACGCCCTACACGCTGCACTACACCCAGTATAGTGAACAGGTTCCAGCCATGCACTCAATATTGTACACCCTGTCTGCAACTAACTACAGTCCCAAATATGTTCATACTGCAAGGCACCAAACTGCATACGTTGGCCCAGCCACCCACGTGAACTGATACAGGGCACACACAGTCTGCCATTGTCCACACTGCACATATAAATCTTGCTTAGGGACTGAAAATGCACATTTTATGTATTTTGCCATGTGTGCATTCAGTGCAGCATGTGTACAGAACCAACATTTCTCCTTATATGTCATACTAACTTCACCGTAATGACACTACCAACATTCGGAAATGCATGGTACAATGGATACAGGTTGCTGCCTGGAGCCTTTTTTTTTGTCCAGCATCATCTCCGGAAAGCGAAAACTAACATACCTCTCGTTCAACAGGACAAATGCTCATTGTAAAACAGCCTTGAGTGGGAAGCATGATTAGCGCCAAGGGCAGAAATTGCAAGGAATTGTACAAAAAAAGGGAAGATAACTTATACTGTAGTCGCTCTGCCCATGTGCCCCAGAGGTAGACTGTAACGATTGAATATGCTGTACACTGCAATTGGCATGCACTCACTACAAGCATGGAAATTGCTGAAGTTATGTAAGTAGAATGTTACATTACATGTGTATTAGCATTAACATTTATGTGGCTGCAGTTCTGTGTGCATAATTATGAATTTACCTTACCGCACATTTTCTCGGTGTGCATTGTACGGAGCTTTGTGACAGCAGTATTCACGTGCAGCTACAGTGCCATGTCTCCACCACTCCGTGTGCATTGCAACTGTGATTGAACATTGTTTTCTTTCCAATCTTCCCCAGCCCCTGCGTATCCAGACACAAAAGGGAAGACGAAAAGGGAACACATTTTATGCTGTGAAACAGCACCCCTTATGCTCACTCGTGCAATGCTACATTCGCTGTTTTGCCTTCACTATGCCTTTTCTCGCAATCACCAGTTCTTCCCACCCTCATTGTAGTCAACGTAATAATGGCCAGAGGTCCACGAGGCAGCCACTTATGACAACATGCTTCCCGCAAACTCTTGTCCTGTACGCTGCTACTAATAATGCCTACTTACATCTATTCTTATTCCTGTTTCCTCTTAGATACCTGGTACCTTATTGTGCATCCCACGACTTCCACATTCCAGCAGACAGGTGGTGGACCAAGCATATCAAGATTACCATAAGCAATGTGTTTTCTGCCGTTATTATCTGGGCCGACCGATATGGCCCTGTTTGTCCATTTGCGGTTCCGACCATACGAACCAACTTGCAAATGTTTTGGATATAAGGCATCACAGAAGCAACAGCTGGTACTTTCTTTACCTTTCAAATAAAATGCCTTCTTCCACACAGTGCACCAAGGACCATACATAATTTTTTTTTCCACTGTGCTATACAACAACAAAAGGACAGAAGTGCACAGACGGCATTGCACACTGGTTTTTGTTTTCAAAATAAAAGAGCCATGATAGCTGCCACCTTACACGTTCTTGTGATCATTCTGTAGCAAAATGCAGTGTTGGTTGTGAAGTATGGGAACGTTCTGGAACAGTATGTTCTGTGTGCGTATGTGTTCTTTTGGTTTTGTTTATGTTGTTCCTTTCCAGAGCAGGGTGCTCACATGACAGAGAGCCTTAGGCTTGACACGCACGTTACAAAAATAACTGGAGTGCACACCATGAGCAACAAATCTCCACAACTGAAGTCAGCTATGTTTGTCCCTGTTACAATGGTGTATCATGCATATGTATATAGCAGAACATATTGGTGTACATGGTTTTGTTCAGTGCAAATGTATTTGAAATGGCCTATACATTATCCCTACTTAAAATGTGTGCTGCCTATTTACGCGTAACCAAAAAAACAAAAGAAAGACACTGGGGACACTTTTAACGGCAAGAAAGACACTGGGGCCACTTTTAACGGCACCGAGATTCAACCCTGGTTACCAGCTTGCAAAATGCTTCTAGACCAAAGAATCTCATTGCTTTCATGTTGAAATCCCTACAGATAGACAAGAACACTATCCCTCAGTCCTCTACCAAATATGGGACTGTAACTTCACAGACTGGATTAAATAATTAAACAATTTTATTAATTCAATAGTAAAAACAGATTCCAAACAATTTAAAAAGATAAAGCACAAAATGTCATCCATCATAAAAATGTTTTTTCTTTCTGTCTCATAAAGTACAAACATACATTTAAAAGAGTTAACAATATACTCATGCACTTTTTGAATTAAACATAGTTAGACCCCGTGCAACATTAAGCACATCCGTCGGATACAAAAATAAAGAACTTCTTACTTCCAGGTTTCTCTCTTAATACTTATAATCTAATCTATTTATTGGGCAAATCCTTGTGTTACCAACCACAAGCTTCTAATCAAATAAATAATTCATTAGAATGCGCTGTTATTGTATACAATGCCTAAAACACCCAACATGTTTCGTTTTTTTCCAACGATGTAAGAAATGTAGGAACTTCTTCAGGGGAACTCGACAAACAGGTCATAACACTTTTACACATTCTTCACATTAGTGTTCTTCTCAATCCTCTGAAAGTATTTGTTGCTTGCACATTCAACGGGTAAATAGACACGTCTTCAAAGTAGACTGCGATCCTAAATTAGGAATTGTCCATTGGCTGGGACGGTCGACCATCCTTCATTCAGCGTCGCCGTACCCCGCACACAATAGGGATGTTTTCTTCTGTTCAGTACTGAATAACGTTTACGATTCTTTCCTCACTTGCAAATGCATCATGGTCACGTGTCACAAATCACCTGAATCACCTAGTTACGCTTGTCATGTCGCAATGTCTTTTTTCACTCTCAAAGCACAGAGTATTATCAGGGGCCCATCACACCAAACAGAAATGGTGGCTTGTCAGTCCATGAATGGCAACAAGTCTGCAACCACTCTTGTGGTACTGGATATTTCTGCTCCTCCCTCAAGTACTCCTGTTTGCGCCCATTCCTGAAAAAACCTTCTGCAGTCTTGTCCGGCCAACTACTGCCCCATATCTATCACCCCCTTCTTTGGGAAACTCTTGGAGGAGCTGGTCTTCCCCCAACTGACCAAGCTCACTGAAGTTGTTGGTTGCCTACACAACCATCAATCTGGATTCTGAGCATCCAGAGGCATGGAAAATGCTCTTCTGAACACCCGTGAGGAACTGCTCCATCTCTTGACTCCAACTCTACAGATGTTTTCATTCTACTTGATCTCTCCCCTGCATTTGATACAGTCAACCACTCCATCCTCATAAAACAGCTCGACAATACCATAGGTATCTTGGAGCAGGCACTGGACTGGCTTAATTCCTTCCTCAATGACTTTCCATCCCAGGTTATTCTGGGCTCTTTCTCCTCCCCCACCTCTATCTCCACCTGCAGCGTCTCCCAAGGATCCAACATTTCCCCCTGACTCTTTAACATGTTATCTTGCTCTGATTGCACACCTCATTTCCACCTTCTCCCCAACATTTAGTATTATGCAGATGACACACAGCTCTTCTTCAAACTTCCCTCTGATCCTCTCCTTACTTCCCCCATGATTCCTGACTGCCTATCTGCCGACCAGTTCTGCTGTACTTCCAACGATCTCTGCCTCAACGCCAGATCATTCCTATTGGACTCCTGCTCCCTCTTTCTTCCCCTCAGTCTGACCATCTTCTTTGGGCTCTCCCCCTTCTCCTTCATCTAAAGCCAGGAACCTTGGGGTCATCTTCAACTCCTCTCTTTCCTTCCTCCCTCACATCAGGACCTTGCCAAGAAGGCCCACTTTCAACTCCACCTCCTCAAGGGAATTCATCCTTTCCTCACTTTCCCCCAGAAGCTCAATATCTTTAGAACTCTGATTTTCTCTATTCTAGATTAATAAAATAGCCTTTTTCCTTAATCTACCCTCTTCTTCTCTACAACCCCTCCAGCTAATCCAGGATATGGCTACAAGATTTATGATACACCTAGCACTTACCTCCAACTCCCTTATCCCTACTCTCTCTGCACTGCGTTCTGAATGGTCACAAGGCATAGTAGGTCTGCCTCTATATGTCATTGTTATATTTGCTCTTCTTTCCTGTGTTCCCTCCCTGTTCCCCTGTGGTACTTTGAAACACAATGTACTTGATGTATGAGCGACTTACAAATGCACAATAAATAAATAAACACATAAACTATCTATCAGTGTAAACAAAGATAATGTGTGAAATATTCTCCAAATAATATTCAACTTCTAATTATGGCTTCTTTTCTAATAGACATACTAGCGTGGCAACATCTCACCCAACCTGACACAAAACACAATCAAGCCCCATAGGTATCTTTACATACACAGGTGATTACAAAAAACCCACATACCTTTTTACAAAACTATCAACCTTACTAATACACACTCAACTTTCCACACATACACTTTAAAAACTTTACAAACAGATATACTTAATACAATAAAGTATTGTACATGTGCTGCAGTGAACGCCATATCCACATTACACTTATACTGAATGCTCAGTGAACACTACCTCTTTAAAACATTGCAATCAGTACATCATCTATGTCAGTGAAAAGTGGGCTTTGGGCCTGGCGATACCAACAAACATCTTTATAAATCTAGCAAATAACCTACCATTCATAAAGCACTCCACACACACACACACACACACACACACACACACGCACGCACGCACGCTTGCACGCACGCAGGCACACACACACACACACACACACACACTGCAGCCTCCAAAGTTTTAAAGACAAGAATCACTCCATAATCACTACCAAGGAAAATTGAGCCCACAGCCTCAAAATGTTCACCAACAGCAGTCACTGCATCATTGCTGGCAGGGAAAAGTGCACTCAAAATGTTAATTTATTTTCTCATCATGACTGCCAGACAACAATAACCTAGGGATTCAAACTATTACTGCATAAACACAGCCAGGGAAAAGTGAGGCAAGATCCTCAAAATATTCAAAGAAAAACAAAAATCACTTCAACATCTTTGACAATGAAAAGTGGGTCCAATTAGTTTGTGTCATTGTCAGTGCCAGCCAACAATGGGCCTGCCGATTCATATGCACACAGGAAGCAATCACTGCACTGCATCATCAGTGCCACAGAAAATTGTACGCAGTGTCTGGCGACAGGCGCTGGGACCACTTTTCTTAACTGGCACTGATGAAAACAAGACCCACAAACGTCTTCACCAAACTAGCAAACAATGTTATGTTATTATTGAGCATGTGTTTGGGGCCTATACAACAGAATTGTGTTTCAAAGTGCCGCAAGGCTAAATGGGAAGGTAGCCAGGGAAAATAACAATGGCAAAACAGTAAAAAATACATTTGTGGTCCTGCTAGGCCTTGTGGCATTCAGATGTGCAAGTGCATTCAGGCGAAGTGCAGGAGATAGGGATGGAAAGAGGGGTGGAGCAGAGGAGTGGGCAAGTGCTGGTGGGGGGTCCAAAATGGAAGTGCTAAGGGGACCCCGGAGGAAGAACATCAGGCTAAGTGCTAGAGCAGGCAACTCCCAAACGTGGGATGCAGAGCCGCCAAACAGGGGCTCGCAAGGCAGTGGGGAGCTGGGGATGCTGGTAATGACAGGACAGGCAATTCTGTGAGATTCATGAGGATCGAGCAACCGGTCACATCGGCACTGGGGGGACAACAATCCCTCTCTCTTCACTGCTAGGTAAAAGTGAAACCACAGCCTCAAAATGTTCTCAGACAGAAACTATTGCACCAATACTGTCATGGAAAAGTGAGTCCTGAGCCTCCATATGTTCACAGACAATAATAATAATAATAATAATAATAATAATAATAATAATAATAATAATAATAATAATAATATAATAATAATAATAATTTAGCATTTATATAGCGCTACGAACACTCAGGTATCTGAGCGCTGCTTATTAAAACCCACGGTGTGTGGTGCTCAATGACATCGTTAGTGCCCACATTATCTGTTCCGTAAGCCCACTTTATAGTGTAGTTGTTTTCCTGGCCAATATGCCCGTGGACAACAGGTGATGATTGCTGATAATGTGAGACTAAAGGCTGCTTATTTTCTACCTTTTCACGACTTTCACAGAGCCATGGTAAGTAGACCCACATCTTTCCGGACAGTATAAAACAGCAAGAGACTGTTTTGAAAATGAGATATCCGTGATGTTCCCATTGTGTTTGTGTGTAACGTCACAAAAGGGGCTTCTTCATCTGACCCATTGTAAACATATGCCATTAATGGTATTCCGTCAACCTGCCAGAACCTGCAGTGTACCCAAAGTCCCTTGAATATTATGTTTCTGCAAATTTCTTCACTGAGCTATCCATGAGCTACCCATGCTGTCCCTGATTATCAGTACAAAATGTGGTTCCTCAATTCACCCATTGTCATCTAATACTGATATCCCTGCACCCTCCAGAACTTGTAGTGTACATAAAGTTGCTTGAATGTTATGTTTCTGCATCTTTTCTCATTGCGTTGAGCGTGGGCAACATGCAGCGTATGCGGATCCAACATGGTGTTGCTTTCTGTAGGGATATATGAGATATATGACAGTGATTTTAAAAGCAGCCAGCAAAATGGGTGCAGATGACAGCAATTTTAAAAGCAGCCAGCAAAAGGTGTGCCGATGACAGTCATTTTAAAAGCAGCCAGTCAAATGGGTGCAAATCAGTAGTGGAAATGCAGACAAGAGATGGTAAGCTATATGAAACAGGTGAAATGCCACACTGATTCATTATAACAGTGAATTAGGCCTTTCGTGGCAAAGCAGAATGTTTGCAAAAAGTCAGTGAATTCAAAGTGCATTATATATATATATGGATTATGAGAATTCCCATCTTTGTAAAGTTTAATTGGAAAAATGACCTATACAAATTAACTAACTTCCCTATTATTAAAACCCCAATAATCTAATTAGTTCTCCTGATTAACATTGCAATGCAATGTCAGTGAACACGGATGGAAATTCTGTTTTACTTTTTCTCCATGGAAAAGAAATTTGCACTAGAAAAAAAAAAACACAATCAGAAATGAATGGCTGTTTTTTGTGCATTCTGGGAGTCCTTTGTGTGCGAAGGAAGCAGGAAAGCAAGTTGATACATATACCAATTCCAGTAGAGGATTGGTCAATGGGATCAGGAGCATAGGAGGTGTTTATATATGTTGGAGGGGAGGCAGTTCTGTTCTTGATTGACAGGCAAATTGATTAAATAGGGGTGAATCTAAGGGCTGGTTTCTTTTCTTTCCTGCGCTTCTGCTGGGAGCTCCTGCTTTGCTGCCGGCTGCCAAGGGGATTCAAAGGCCGCAGTCCTAGTCTGCTTGGGCGTCCAAGGCCACTTCTCGGGAGTGCCAGAGGTCGTATGGGGGCTTGGGAAGTCTTCCCCGCAGACGGACAGGATTAAAAAGGGGTCACGCAGAAAAGACACAGCTTCTTCAAGTCATTATGTAAGTGCTTGTGGAACTGAGGAGAGCGTTGGATGACTTTCAAATATCTCTGTGACTGTTTAGGCAAGAATAGGTCATTATTTTCAACTGGATCATTGTGGAATTTCGCACACTGGGACTAAAAGAAAAACAGTTTTGCAATGCACGTTAATATCTTGTCTCTTAGATAACTGCAGCAGATCAGATAACTGATCTGTTGGTAAGAGCTCATAACTGTGCTATTATGAAATGTAATGTTGTGTTTCTTGTTTCATAAATAGATGTACTGATGAAAAAATAACTGCAATAACAGAAACAAGTTAGTGTATATTTTTTTTTTTCTCATATGTCTGATGGTCACTATTTCAGTGGGGAAAAGTAACTGGGAAACACCTTGGGGATTATATCACAATGGTAAAAGTGCTTACCACCGAAGGTAAAAAGTAAGAAACAAATGTGGCAATACAAAGGCAAGCTGAAAAGTTTGTGTGTTGGTGTGAGTGTGTTCCACCATGCATGCTGAGGTGGAACAGAGCCCTCCAAGTGCATAAACTGGTGATGTAGATAAGTCTTTGGCACAATTCATGCACCACTTTTGACAATACATGTTCCCTTTAAATGTGCTAAGCTTGGGTGGATGCCTACAGTCAACCCAAGTACAGGACATAGTTATAAACGGGGAAGGTTTGTCTTATCATATAGGGCAGTGTATGAAAGGTATGCTCACCACTAAATTACCACCAAAATGAGGTAATGCCAATTTACCGCTAATATACCACAATACTAAAATACTGGCAGGTTAGGTAATAGCCCAAAGACAAAACCTCCTACATTTCAAATTTTTGATGTTTTCTCACTTTCTTTTTCTAATCAATCAGTGCTTTTATCTAATGTCAGTGAACAGGACAGTGCTTTCTGTTTAGCCGTGGATTGCCTGCTGATATCACATCAGGAAGTGAGTCTGCAAACTAGACCGAGAAATAACATTTTTTTTTACCCACTTTTCGGGCATTTTTAAACTGCAGGGAACAACACCACATTTTGGGACCAAGCCAGCACTCCTCATGCTAGCTTGGTGTGTCCTGCAGTTCGGAGCATAGGTATGACAGAAATCTTCTCCAATTCGAGTCAATCTTGAATTCAAACATTTTAGGATCTGTCCTATAACTTTACCCATGCCCTGATGAAACCGCACCAAACTTTCAAAAAATTGTGAGTCTGCTCTATATTTTTTTAAAAGTTTCATGCATATTTATCGAAGTGTTCTATGGTTATAAGCTACCGAAAAAGTGTCATTCCTATGGGGAGTGTAAGTTAACTATAACTAGAGGGTCACTATGACTGATCCTGTAAAGTATATGTGTTACACGCTGTTAGATACTATGGCTTTTCTTACTTTGAGCAGTTTAACAGTTGTAAAACAGAAAGGGCTAAACAAACTATACAAAGCAGCAGTGCTGGCGAATGGGCTGACTCTCGTCGGATCCGAGATCCGGCACCAGATGTGTAGCCTGATCTCGGAATCCGGCCAGAGCCAGTGCTGGGGGATAAAAAGAAAGAAAACACCCTTGAGCAAGCTGTAACTTCTACTGGTGACCCTGTGCAAGAGGTCACAAGAGGAAGTTACAGTCCTCAGTCAGGACCCGGTCCTCAGCCACAACCTGGTTTATTTATTTATTTGTGCAGTGTTTGTCGGATAAATGGACCCAAATTATATATTTATTTATGCAATGTTTTTCAGATACCTGTATCCGATAAACATTGCATAAATAAAAGTACAAGTATCCGATGTTTCTCGGATACCTGTATATTTATTTATTTACGGATACAGTTATTCGACAAACATTGCATAAATAAATAATCCGGGTCCATATCCACACATGCAGCCACCCAAATGCTTTCAGAGGGGAGCTGCAGGAGCTGTGCCGGGTGTGGTTCAAGTAAAAGAAAATGTTTTTTATAGCGAACAGAAATCACCCTGTTTGAATAGTACCCAAGGGGGATGCAAACTGTGTATTTTAAAGAATATTTACTCAGCAACACTGGTCAAAACTATTATCCGCATAGTGAAGTAACTCATCACCAGTGCCATGGAAGTGGTTTAAAGCAGAATTGGTATATAGTTTGGAAAAGAAGCTGCATGACAGAAATAGCACTGTTTGAAACTATTATTTTGGACATTTCCTTTGATCGGAGGTGAACTGCCAGCTCCACCCCCCTAAACCCTGCCTAAACCCTGCCTACTCGGGCAGCGCCCCGTCCAACTCCACCCCCACCCTGGCCATTGTGGGATTCCCCACTGATTATTTTCCATTACCACCACTGCAAAGCAGACAGTAAAGTTAAGTAATGTTAATGCTTGTTTGTCAGATGAATACAAACCATGAGATGTCTGAAGAAGTTGAGATTCTGAAACCATTGAGTCAAAGCTAGTGTTAGGCAGAATTATATGCAGTACCCTTTGGGGACACCCCACACAATTAGGACTACAAGTGACAGTACAAATTTACCTTTGGCACAAGCCCATACTACACAGTAAAGTGGTAGCAATGGCTGAGAAGCCAGACGTATCTCAAGAGTAAAGTGAGCAGTATAAATAGTTACACAAAGGTCAACAATTACTATGATTCAAACAAACACTGACTCAAAGTTTCTGAGTAAAAGAATATGCATTTATTTACACATCAGTTATTAAACTTTTCATTATTATCAAGCAGTTGAAAAATCATGATTCTAATATACTACACCACACCCAATAGATTCTGGACAAGTTAGGCTCAAAATGAAGTGTGAGCAAAATGGCACTCCAGTAATTTAAAAGGGAGGGAAAGACAAAGTTAGACAGAAGTTGAGCAGCACCAACAAGTAAGTAAGCAGGGCAATCTAGAAAAAGGAACTACAGTGAGGAAATCAAATCAAGAGGCCAGGGCCAAAGTCAATTCTTTAAAGTAACTTTTCATCCGACAACTTTGTTCTGAACTCTTGGCAAACACTTAACCGCAAACTACCCTGAACTATGTGATCCTAAACAAGTGAATTTAGAACATAAAGGTTTCCCTCACGCGGACATATGCGGCCCAATTTGTGTGTGTATTGTCCTTCTGCCATTGTTCAAAAAGTGTTCATTTTTTTAAATATGTACTTGATAAATCAGGGCACTGCTTGATCTGTGCTATCATTAGAGACCTTCCTGATCTAGGATTAACCCATATCATTTCCAAACAATTAATAACAGGGTTGGCGGTGTATTTTATTTCGCACATCGTTTTTCTTCATGCTGGTAGGTTACTAGAGCTCTTTGAAACAGTTTCGGTAGTAGTATAACGTAAGTTCAGACATACCATTCCATATATTAAAATAGCAGGGCCACTTCGGAAAAGTGCTCTCACTATGTATACTTCTGTCAATGCTTTCAACTGTGTCTCCGATTATCCCTCATCATTGACTATGATGTATACATCTGATGTGAGTTCTAGTCCAAAACATCTGGAGAGCCAAAGGTTTCAGACCCGTGATCCATGCATCTGCAACATGTGCAATACAGTGTGCACAAGACTCCAGGAAACACAACTTTCTTTTCTTCAACATCTCTGCATAGTATTTCTTTCTCTGCAAGGGGCCTTCAGTGGCTTTTCTTATCATGACATATTTGTACTTTGATCTTAATCAAGTACCTCAGAACGGCGTTGTTAAAGCATGTGAATCCTGATCTGTGATCCACACACCTTCCAGGGATACAACCTTCAAAATGAAACGAAGGGTGGGCTGCATTTCATGAAGACATCATGATGCATGTGTATTAGTGCTGAGCGGGTAGCAGTGTTCTCATCTCTTCAGCATGTCACTCAGTGCAGTGCAATTCCAGTTTCAGGCTCAGAAGCTAAGAATACTTGTCCAAATCATGTTTAGACTCTCTTCGCGGAAACGTATTCCCTAGTGTGTGAGTATTTGTCTCCCGTCACATAATAACTTATTTTACTTTAAAAGAGTTGTAGCTGATGGTATCCTATTGCTTTACAAGCAGCGCTGAGGGCGAAAAAAAAGAACATTTTTTACTGTGCTATCGCACCGATCACACTGATGGATAGTGGTGATCCTATGCTTCCTAGATGGCAAGAGGCGGGAACATGTAGCCAGAGACTCAATAAAGCCTGAAACCAATTTTATCAAATTGCACAGGTTGTGTATTGCAATTTTTAGTGGGGTGGTTGATGATTGTGGGCAGCACAGCACTGCTTGTTGTGATCCATACAGTACACCTATCCCTAGAAATAGATCCGTTGAAAAGGAACAGAAAACCTGCAAAGACTTTAGATTTGAGAAATGTGATTTACTGTGCATGTCAGGACATATTTCAATGCGCCACAACTGAGACGCA
The DNA here is from genome assembly GCF_040938575.1 of Ambystoma mexicanum. Lineage (NCBI taxonomy): Eukaryota > Metazoa > Chordata > Amphibia > Caudata > Ambystomatidae > Ambystoma > Ambystoma mexicanum. The sequence goes on along the minus strand of NC_090933.1, from coordinate 545,318,411 downwards.
TACAAACTGTTGTGCTATGTCTTGTGTATTATTTTTTTTGGGTACTATGCTTTGTTTCTGATGTATGTTTATGTTTTTTTTAACCCTGTTGACACTTGTATAGCAAGCATAACACAATGGTGTGGCTTTGTAATGCGTTGCATTTTCGATGCTGCTGAGTTCGTGCACGGCACATGGTTGCAGTAGGATGCAGTATTGGTGCATGGTTGCTGGAGTTTGGGTATTGAATCTGACCTAAAATGGAGGGAAGCAGCCTATTGTGCCTAGGATTGTGTTGCTGCATGTTCCTGTCCTGCAATGTATGCATGGGAAATGTTAGTGGCAATGAAGGTATTTATCTGACGGTTGTCAAATAGTCACTATCACCAGTGCCGGTAAGAGTTGTGGCACTGGTGAGCCGCGCATGGTAATGCATGGAGGAGGTTGAGCACACCCTCAATCTGTATTTGAATTCAGATTCTGGCATTGCTCCCGGAAAATCCTCGACTTTCAATAAGAAATTAGTGAGGATATGTGCATGCTATTTGTGTTGGCACGTGTGCTTCAGGTCCATGCCGGTCAGTGGGTTATAGTTGTTGTACGATGTCAGAAGCAGAGTTATGATTGTTTTAGAAACCCTATTTGGTGATTTTAGAGTCTTGTTGTTTTACATTATTACAAAATGCTTTTTTAAGAATGTTTTTTTTTTTAAATTTTGACTCAATGTAGGGAATCTAAACCATCATGTCCCTCGAGCCTATCTTTATTCACAGCATATAGGAATGTATACATGCTACACAATTGACAAATGGTACACAATCCAACACAGGGTTCAAGTCCTAAAAAAAGTGTTGGGGGCACTCATTAACATACCAATTGAATGTTGTGTCTCGAAAGAAAATTGTGCATATCAAGGTGCCCTCTGAAAAAAGTGGGGCACTCCCTCCACCCACGTGTACCATCGACTTTATCCCTGATAAAGCAGGAGATTTCAATAAAATTACATTGCGTACACTGATAGTAAAAATGTAAAAGTAGATAGAAGGCTGCATAATGACAGGACACAGGAGACTAAATAACTAGAGATACAATGGGACACAAACCTAGAACCACAGGTGTGATGAAATGGCTACTGTCCTGCAGGAGTAGTGGCTGAATTGCCTACTCAGCCCTACACTACTACTAAACCAGCACTAATCCCAATCATAAAGATGAAGCTGGTACATCCCAACAGGTGTACCTGCTTTGACTTCTTTGGTGCTGATAACAGTAGCAACCCAAAAACGTATTAATGCAATGGTTGCAAAATAAAAAAAAATGGCCAATCAAGGTTCTATAAAAATAAGGACTTTAATAAAACATTATATGCATTCAACTAATCAAAAAAAAAAACTAAACAACCACCCCTGTAAAAGAACGACAGAAAATGCAGACTTTTGATAAGAAAGGGAAACTCTGGGTTGATAAGCAGGGGTGTTCAGGGCAAGAAGACTCACCAACAATGTTACTGTTCATGAAGGGCAAATAAGGAGGGATTCAAAATCACTATGGTTCTTTAAAGTTGACCATGGGGACAGGGCCTTTACAACATGTTTTTAGTTCTTGTCTAAGGTACTCAACAGCATACATCCTGGCTTCTAGCAGCTTTTTCTGTGATCAAGCCAATGTCAGGACCTTCAAGTTGTGCAGTCCCACTACTGAGTGAAGTTGAGTCAGTTCTATGTGCGGACTCCTATTGGTTCATGTCAGTGTTCAAGTCGGTCGAGTTAATGGCTTCTGAAAGTTCCAGATGGTGGCTGAATAGGAGGCAAAACAATGCTTCTGCTGGTTCAACCCAGCATTTAGGTTGGAGGATTTGATGGCTTCTAGCAAGTTGAGTCAGCAAGCACACCAGTTGCTTCCACACAATTAAGCTAGCAATCAGTTTGATCAATGTCGTCTGAGGTAATGGCTTGAGCCGGCATCTGGATGGCTCAGGGTCAAGCAAGCAGTTCAAAGTTGTGTAACTTGACAACTGAAGGACTGCAGGACCAGTAGTGGCTCGAAGTACATCAAGAGCAGTTGAGCCAGCTCACACGTGTCTCAAGGTGATGAAACAGTGTCCAAACTCCTTCAGTACTTCTGGCTCGCTTTGAGGCTCAATCCAGGGTATCCAGGGGGAAGTGGAGTCCTCAGTTCTGCACTTCCAGTCGAGTAAGTCATCTAGCATCAACAGCGGGCCCTCACCTTCAGTGAACAGTATACTGGTTCCAGTGAAATAGCCAGCAGAGAGGCCTTGATCCACAGCAGTTCAACCCTACTGTTCCCTTCAGATTATTAGGGAGCAGCTCTCCATTGGTTGCCATCTGTCTTCTCCTCCCTGGCAGGGTACTTTAGAAAAACACTATATTTCCAACAAGAGTCAAGTGAATGCTTCTTCCAAAGTCCAAAGATGAAGCAAAGAAGCAGAGGATCCCTCCTCCTTACAAGTGTAATATATAACAGAGCATTGATCCAAAGCAAGCACGCTGTTGGGCTGTTGTGTCAAGTGCTCTTTGCCTTCTAGTATCATAACGAGTATACCTTGTTTTCAGGAAATTAAAGGAAGGCAGGATGTTTTAGAGAAACTTAGCAGAAACCAAGCTGTCTGCTCACTTCAAAGAGACTCCAATGATGCGCATCCTGATGTGAATGTGCCTTTGACATGTCAGTGCTGCTTTTTAAGCACTGATTCACTGGAGATATTCTGGGGAGGAATCCTATGCCCTGGGAGGAGGGTGTTTCCTTCCTTCAGGGGGATCAAAGAAACAGCCTCCTGGCATGTGTCCCAACTGGCAGTTATGGAGACATCCTGGTCAGGTGGCTAATACACATCAGTCCTAGTATAGCTGAAGCTGTACTAACAAAGCTGATGCTATGATATCAAACTCTGAGTCTGTATTATTGTGTGATACTGGCAACCACCATACCACAATCCGGCATGGCTCAGTGTTACAGTTTAAAGTCACACCAAGCTGACTAGGTTACACAATTATTATAATTTGAATCAGCGATGCAGACAATTAAAAAGCCACTTCTGCCTTCTGTCACTTTGTGTTCCACTAGATGGCAGTAAAGCACATGTGACCATTGAACCTACCCTGAGCCACTGTAGGGTTGGTGCTGCGGCTGTCAGAAGACTCTCACGGAAAACGCACATGTTTGCACTCTAATTTTGGCATGGAGCATTGGTGAAGGGGGAGGGTGTTTGGATTAGCAGAGCTTGCTTTCAGAATAATAATTACCTGCATCATTCTATTTACTAAAAGTAAAAAATAAAAAAGCTTAGGCTATCCTGCTCCCACCAAATGCCAGTCAGTCACAACAAGGGAAAGACCTCATGGGATTTACACCCTTTCACGTGACAAGACATGCAATTCATGTCCACTCGTATAACAAAACGTGATATTTAAACTCGATTGCCATGCAATCTCTTCAAACATGGGAATCCTGCCCATGCCCACCAACAAAACATGGATTTTCTCCATCGTAACCAATAGACGTTTGATTAGCACCCACTTACATTTATGAACACATAGAAATACAAAAGCACAATAACTTGAATCACAACCAATGTATAGCATATGCTAGGAGTAGTGAAGTCTAATTACAATCTAAATGGCAATATACAATAATAACTGAACAAATGTTGCAAGGCCAAGTGAAAACAGACATGTATAGCACAATTCTGAAACAGGAAATAATTTCTTGAACACTCTATGCAACACTGCAAGGAACCTCAGATGCAGGAAATGTACAATGCAGAAACACACTAAAGAAACGGCAGGCAGTAAAAACGCTAGACACATTATGTTAAAAACTATAACTGTCACCTTCCCTTCAAATAAATAAAGCAACCTCAAGAGGGATGCTGATACTAACAGGTACCCACCGAACATGGAAGCAGCACTGTACCTTGAAGGAAATAACACTTCAGTCACTGACCACATGGTTCAGTTCGCTAGAGAATAACACAACTATAACTCCAATTAGGTCGGGGCCTAATGGATGTGTTACAGGAAGGTGCAGTAATGCATGCACCCAAAAAACATGGCGGATGCTTTATTTCCTAACTTTCTGCAGCTGCAAAGAATGCAGTGTGATAAAAATTGCAGAACTCCTTGGAATACGTCCCAATTGTTGATAGGTATGCATCCACATTTCTGTTTTGCCCTGATAATATTTCCATATGTTTATAAAATAGACTAATTGTGATTCTGCCTACAATTATTTACTAAGCAAATTTTAAAAAGTGCATTTTATTCTTTATTATGCAAGCCTGTTTTGTCTTTATTATTATTAATATTATTTGAGTATTTATTGAGCACGGGCCTAGCTTCAGAAAGCAAAGGAGCACTTTACAATCATAGGGGGAAGAACATGGTAGCAGAGGAACAAGAGAGAAAGAAGCTAAAAACAGGGGAGGGGTACAGAGGGCAATTTGTTGGCAAGCGATCAAGAGGCGACCAGGGAAGGAAACAGTGGGGATCTGATCACCCAGTCTCAGATAGGGTGTGGAGAGGAGGATGTTTGTACTTAAGTCAGGGGCGTCATTTCGCCAAAATGCCACGGGTAGCAGAAGTGACAGTGACATCACACAAACCTTGACATTTGATGACATCACAGGAAGTGAAACACTTGTGTATAGGCGCCTTACAAATGCCATATCATATCATATCATGTGACCCCCACCCCTGATGTGACATCATGGTAAGCGATGGAACACGACCCTTCACACCTTGCCAAAACAGGAAGTGGCATCACATAGCATTGTTCCTAAGTACACTACGAAAAATATGGCTACAATATCATTGTAATGTGAGATACATTTCATACAAGAATGGACCACCATATGTATTGTTAATATCAGTGTGTATTTAGCCATATCACCAAATTTATGTGAATGCAAGCAGACGTCCAAGGTGAAATGATAATGATGTTTTATTATATAGCACATATGTTTATGCGCTCTATATAGAACAGATATGCATACAATATCATCCAACCTGTGTTGGTATTCATTTATCGACCTCAAAAGGATGAAAGGATGAGTTAGCCTTGCCAGGTTTCGAACTTGCAATTTGCAGATCACACAAACACATTGCACCAGTTAGTACTCAACCCACTGAACTATCTTACCAGCTATAGTAAAATGAGCATTTACATGTCTGAGTGTTCTCAATGTCAGAACTGAGATGTAATGTCTTGTGATGATCATAACAGAGACAACGGCAGACCAAACATGCTATCTGTGTCTTGCGAAAGGCAACATACATAGTCCAAAATGGATGCTTATTCTACTCTAAATGCTTTTTGGACGTTTTTGTCTGCGTTTGGAATTTGAGTTGTTTAAAAACAGATTAAATCAATGACTCAGACCCTGAGATGTGCTTGAATTAATGAGTCTAGCAATTATTTTATAGAATTCTGGAAAGACACATTATTTTTATTGCTATTGTTTCTTATTTAGGGTCACTGCTCAAAGTGTTACACTTGTGGAACCCTCTGTTTTTTAAGAGGCCTGAACAAGAAAGCCAGCCACTCCAGAAACAAAGAGCCACAAGAGGCTGGATACAGCCCATGAGCTTCCATTGTAAACAAACAAAAACATATTTTAGGGGTAGCAAGGCAGACCACAGGGTTCACAGCTGCGATCCCTGGCAACCCCCAAAAGACACGCCTGATTTAAGTATTAGGAGGTCTTCATATACCATGCTTTTAGTTTTAGACATTTAGCAAAGGAGTACCATGGTCACTGTAAATGGTAGATAGATTGTTGTTCAGACTAAAATCAAGGCCTACCACTCAGTTGCTTAAAACAAAGCCAACCCTATACATGTAGCCAGAGTGGGAGGACTTTTCCTCTTTCTGGTAATCGTTGTCTGTATTTAATCCAAACCAGATTCTGTATGCTGTGTGGGATATATTGACCCACTCAACGGCATTGCACAACATCACTAAGTTCCATTTGCGCAAGAAACCACAACCTGGCTGTGCTGGCTCCTGTGCCCAAAAGGACCTCAAAACTGCATTTGGAAGCAAAAAAAAAGATGCTGCACCATCCTGTCTAGCACACTTCAGGCAAGATGAAACAGGAGGACACACTGAAAAAGTATGCTAGTGTGTTCTGAAACATATAAATGGAATCAAGAGAAAAAGCAGCTTTGCTTTGCTGCTAAAGCCAATATTCCCTTCAAAATGAAACATTTCACCCTTTAAAAATGCTACTTTGATGCTAATTCCATCTGTTCATTTTGAAAACACTTTGAGAAAAAAGGCCCTGTCATGCCCAGGATATTTCATGGTGCTTCACCAAAACCAGGCATAATTGCTGAGTGACAGGCCCAGTCAAACGAACTCTGAGAGAAATCAATAAGAAACTTCACTTTCACTTGCACGGGAACACGCGTTTATTTCCTTCCAAATGTATCCAGGCTCAGCAGTTCAAAGAGACTTTAACTCTCTGAGCCAGGTCAGTGGCAAATGTAGATACAACTCCTGCAATAAAAGGAATGACTACAGCTGCAAAGACAGTGTGGGCAGCTGAGGGAGCTGCAAAACTAGTTTAAAGAAAGAAATGCTAGCCGTTTTTAACAAATGTGGAAAAATGGGCTTTCCTGACTGAAGAAAAAATTGGCCTGTTCAAACTTAATTGTTAATGAAAGCCTGCTTACTTAGCAATGTAAAGGGTTTCTGTTAGTGGTCATAATGCACACATAGGCTATCTTCTTTCACAGGTTTGTTTTAATTCCTAACCCAAAATAAGAAATTAAAGAGTTTAAAACACATGGGCTGGATTTGCAAGCTCTCAGAAAAACAGTTATTCCAGTTGCCAGCTATAACACTTCCCCAAGGAAGGGAGACACACCATAAAACCAGGACATGTAAGTGAAAATTGCCAGCTTGAAAAACTTTAAATGCGCTAGGACAAAGAAAGTTCACACGCTCATCAGCCATTCATCTGTGCTCCATGCTGGGACAATAGAAGTTCTGGGACACTAACCTGTCAAGTGTAAGGGGCAATACAACCTTCAATTAAGATTGGAAAACCCCCTTGCCTTGAAGGAAATTACAGTTGCTTGCAGTTGGAGGAAGAAAAAAAAAGATCTAGTAACAATGGACTGCCTTTTGGTTACAAAGACTATTTTATAAAGAAACTTTAAAAAAATACTTTTTATCTCTGCAGCAAGAATTAGTAAAAATGTAAAAAGTTTGCAGTTTCAAATCTAATTTTTTGGGCTTTCTTTTTAAACCTGGTAGAACACATTTCCACATGGGGAACAGAAGTTACAAAATATGACAGATTTCAAGGAAAGTATTAATGTAGCGAACATAAAATTGTGTACATACATCGCTGGGGATAATTTGCATCTGTGTATAAAATTGTAGAATTTTAGGCCAAATCTTTCATGTTTAAAATTACCAAAATGTATCAGAAATGCGAAACAAGGTCGCACAGACTGGAGGATTGGACTGATATGTACTGGACATAATTTGTAACCTGTGTGAATAATTTGCCAAGAGATTGCAATTGTAGAAATGTATGTTTTTCGCAAAATCAGATTTTCAGTAAAGTAAATGTGAGAGTTACTGGACATTGTAAAACTCACCTCATAAACCTGACATCATTCCCTTGGAAATCCAACCAGTTGAGGGCAAGGTGGAGAGTAGCACCACTGCCCAATCCAAGTAGTTTCGGGGCGTGTGTAGCTAACCCTGCCCTGCCTATACTGTGATGATGTCACTAGGCATTATAAATAAGGGTTCCTGACAAGACCCTAGACACACACTCTTCCTGATTTCCTGCACTGTGTTCCTGTACCTGTCATCTATCCAGACTCCAGATCCCAACTACAAGACCAAGCACTACTCATTGCATGCTGCAGCCATCCTGCTACCCTGATGACCTATATTATCCAGTGATCAGAATTGCCAGGCCTGAAGTGCTCCCCGGTATTCAGTCCCTGCCCAGCTGATCCTGTCCTGCTGATTTTGTATGGCCGTCCTTTGTTAGACCAGATCCGTGTGGTGACCAGAACACTGACTGTCCAGAATCCAAAAACTAAAAAGTGGATTGTGAGTATCAATTGCCACCCCACCTAAACCCATAGCCTATCTTGTTATTATCCTCATCCCACTCTCTAAGTCATCCTATCCTTATCCTGATACCTTGTTCAAAATGTCACAATCATTCTTGCCACCCTGCCTTTGATTTCTTGTGCTCGTGCCATCTTTCAGTAATTTTGTCTTGTGCAAATCCTAAGCTATTAATCCTATTTCGAGTGATCGGACTGGTTCCGCCAGAGCGGGTGCTGGGGAACTAGGGTTGAATTCGCGAATCAACCCTGGAGCTTACTGTGTCCCTGTTTGGTATCCTAGCCTGAATGCTCTAGTGTAGAGTAAAACTGTTCTTGTCAAAACTGATTTCCTTTCCTTTTTCACCGCTCCATTTTACTAAAAATTCACATTTCTAGATCTTGCATAACTCACTCAATTTAGAGACCTCATTTCACTTCCATATTGTACCTATGATCTATAGCTATACCCCAACACATAAACCGCATTGCGATTTACAATATTTCACCCATTTTGATTAAAAACCGTTTTGGTAATTTCAGGCAGGAATTGCAAATTGCTAAATTTCCAACGTGTTATTTGCTGCAACATGTTTTAAATCCTGCCACTCATTTTCAAATTGTATGCTCTTGGTTATACATTGCTTGTGATTGTATGTACTTCTACATGGTTGCTTTTGTGAAAAAAATTGTATTTGTTTCAAGGTTGGTGCACAGATTCATTAATTCATTCATCCATTTCCGAGTGTCAATTTTAGCATTGCCAGGGTTTGAAATCAGTTTTTCTCTCTTGTTTGCGGAGGAAAGGTCCGATTTCAATTCTGTTTTCCATTTGTCATTCCTGATTTCCTGCTGTTTCTGTTTATCCATTTAGAATTGAGGCTTTGTGGGTTTAGGGAACATTGCCGTGGGAAATTCTAACTCAAGTGCTATTTTACCCAAAATCCAAAAGTGCTCCTATTCCCTGGTGTTTCGTAGATGTGTCAATAGAAGATTAACTAAGTGCATTGCTTACATTCCTATAGTTCTTATCACCCCATTGGTGATTTCTGCCCCATATTAAAATGGTATGATTTCTTTTAATTTCCAAATAAATAAGTAAATATTATATTTTATCAACTAGCCTGGTTCATGGTCCATTGTGACCCGGGGCATTTGGAAAGGGGGTGTGATATGAGTGGTGTATCATCTCAGTATTTAATCTAACAAAAAACATAAGCATTTCAATTGTGCGCTGCATACTGGGCTGAGACTAAGGTGTATGTCACCTGATTGAAATCCTTAACAAATTTGGGGGCTCGTGCTGGGGATTGATTTGGTTACCACCCATGACAGTCTAACAAAGCAGACTAACCTGCAGGGTAGTAATACTTTGTGTGGTGGGAATACTGGGTTACACTGTACAAGCGCCACCCAAAACAAATACTCTAAGTACAAGGCCTATGTCTATAAAAGTAAAATAAATCAACCCCGAAATAATTTAATTAATAAAGAAAGAACATTCCCAAAATAGCTCTTCGAGTTGATATCAAAATGGCGAGAGAGCACCTTCTGCACAAGCTATTTGTCAGAGGTGAGTGGCCAGAACAGGATGAAAAAGTCTGGCTACAAGAAATAACCCAACAGGTCACCGCCATGGACCTGGCTATATGGCAGGACGGTGGCCTATTACACCAAGCTCTGAGCGAGCTATATATGACCCCAAATATTAAAGAGGAGCAAAGCAAAATTGCCAGAATCACGGCCTACCTGTATCTCCACATGGAAGCGATGCAGGAAAGGCAGGAGGAAAATGTAATTTTAACGCAGAATCAATCTGAACTGTTAAATAAAATCCAGATTGATTTAAGTTTAGCGGAACAAACATTACAAAAGAGCCAAGAGTTGGAGGTAGAATCTACAAACTTTATCATAAAATTAAAAGAGGATTTGGCTCTCCAAGAGCACAAGAATGAAGATCAACAGAGCCCCAATTAAAGGCATTGAAAGAGGAGTGTAAGGAAAAGGTTGACTCTCAGAGAAGTTAGATCAACAAATACATTTTAATAGAGACTGCACAGAGCAGGTAGTTACTCTCCAAAATCAGATAGACAAATTGAAAGAGGAAAATAATAAATTAATCATGAGAGACCTCCACTTCCAAGCAGAATTTGATGAAGAGTTCCAGAAATCCAATGCCATCAAAAATCATAGGGATGGCCTGGGGGAACAGAGGGGCACCCTAAATCAAGAGAAAGATACCCTAGGCCAGGAAATAAGCAAGTTAAAAACTGAGTTAGAGGGAAGAGAATTAGCCCTCCAGAAACCCAATGAACTAAAAACAGAGTATGGGAAGCTACTGGAGCATGCCAGACAGGTAGAGGGTGCTCTGGAATAGATCACCCAGACCAAAGATGCTAAAACTCAGGCGGTGAGTCTCCTGCAGCAGTAAGTGTCTCAGTATTCCCAGACCATACAGGAAGTACAGAGAGACAATGAGGCTCTCTGTGAAAAGAATGATCCGCTCAATAAACAAGTGGCAGCACAAGAGCAGGTCATAGAGGCCAGTAAGGCCTTGATAGCTGAACAAAAAGCTCAAATCTTTGCTTCTTGTCTACAAGCAGGGGCTGAAAAGGAAAAACTAGCACGGTTGGAGAAAAAGGGTGCTAGATTTAATCTCAACTGGAGAGACCCCAAACAGGTAGAGAGGGACAGGATAACCCCGGATCATAGTATAAGGACCTCTATGCTAAGGGACTCCAACCCATTTAATACTGTGAACACTGCCATCTTCATGTCTACCGTTTCACATGAGCCAGAAACCATGAGGCTGGCAGAATTCAATAGACCCAGCATGATGGAACTGACAGGTCAGCACCCCACATAAGTTGATGGAAGGTTGTCCCTGTATAGATACCCAAACATTCAGGCAGATGTCTCTGACAGGGAAGTCTTCTATGATGGGAGGGTGAGGGAATTAGATCCACCGAAATATTATTTTCCAAGGGCCCAGTTGGTCCAATTTCATGAAAAACCCAATGAAATGAGTCCCAAAAAGAGTATTCTGAAGACCTCTACCCAATTAGGGCAGTGGAGGGAATACTCTGCCAACCCTGATAGTGGGGAGGAATCAGAAGACTACTCTCCTGTGCCCCACAGGAGTGGAGAAACTAGGCCCACCATTCTGTGAGCCCCTCTCGAGCTCACAGAATCCAGGAGGGCCTACATGATTTATTTATTTATTTATTTATCTATAGAGCGCTTTACACCAAAGTGTGTAAGATGATCATGAGTGGACCTCAGCTAGTAGCTCCTCAGAGTCTGAAAGCGAGTGAACTCGGGTGACTTAGCCAAAGAAGGCAAACAAACTCAAGCGAGTTATGACCACAGACCCTTAGGAGTGTCCTAAACCCCTACCATAGAAATTCAAAATATTCTGTTTGGGAACACTTGGAGCTCTATGAGCAGATGATGGACACTTTTCATATGAAAGACAACCAAAACTGTATTGAGTATGTAAAATGGACATTCTCCCCTGGATACTTCAGTTTCTTTGCTGGACTGGAGGACCAGAACCATTCAAGATGGTCCACCTACAGGGTGGCCATCTTGAAACACTTCTCCACCCACCAAAACCCCCAGGAGGCGCTCAAAGCGGCCTACAATAGGCACCCACGAGAGTTTACACAGGAACTCAAACGCACCTTTGCAAAGACATCTAGGAGTGTGCGCACAGATAGCAGGGAGTTTGTAACTACCTACTTTCATGCACTCCCCAAGTATATTGTGACCCAGCTGGTGAGGGACTTCCATGAGAAAAGAATGCTGGACTGGGTCCTAGAGCAGGAGACCCGCATTTATGAGGTCCAAAAACCAGCAGACAATAGAAATCTGAATAAAAACCCCAAACCAGCCAAGACACCTGCTGCTACTAAGGTGGCGGAGGTGAAGGTTGCCCCCATTTTAGATCTAGAAATGGGGGAGCCTAAAAATACACCTGCACAAAGCCAGCAGAATCAAAGAATCAGAAGGCCTTCAGGCCAGTCACAAACAGGTGGCAGTCAGGGAGGTAACCCACTAATGGGACCCCTAACACCCCTGATTATATTGGCCCCCGATGCAAGGGCAACCAACCAATCCTGCGGTATGTATGGACTCTCCCGGCCCAAGGGGGGGGATCCAACCAGGTAAGTGCTACCCCTGGAAACTTCCCTCTTCCTCAGGAGGGCAGGAATTCCCCAAATGCTGGGTTAAGCTTCTTTCCCTGATACCCACAAAATCCCAACCTGTAGGACAACCCTCCTTTCATTCCCCGCTTTAAGGAACCCAGACAACCCATTCCGGGAGAGGGGAAGCCAAGGGTGGAGGGTTACCAGAATTCGCCATAGCCAGGTTACTATGGGAGAAGGGATAGTTTCTTTTTCTGTGATCCACCTAGGGTTGACCAGAGACCCGCGTAGCAGCCCGAACGGGTTTCCCAACTGGAGCGCCAGGTCCAGAACCTAACCAAGGATCTGCGTTGCATGTTGAGGGCTCAACAGAACCCTCAAACAAATATGGCGGCTCAGAGCCCCACAAACCAAGGACTGGCACCCCAGAACAATGACAGGGCGAGAACCCAGACAACTCACCGGTTCCAGAGGAGGAAGCACGGGGGGAGGGGGTGTAAAGCCTTAGAGGAAGCTTCCTTCCTTATTCGTGAAAAGCCCTTGGACACCCAGAATCCAGAACCATAATCTCCTGCCCCTAAAAACCTGCCACCCAAGGAACAGATGGTGGGTAGGAGAAATAAAGAACCCAAAAGACCCATTTTGTATAGGAAGTTAGTGTCCTCCAATTTGAAGGAGAGGAATCCTCAGAGGATTCTGGGAAAAAGATCTTCTCCTTCAGGGAAGGGGGGACTCACCCCAAAGAAAAATGGGTCCCAAGGGATTTAAATGGGGTTTGGGACTGATGCTGTATCGCCCATCCTAGAACCCCAGAATGAGCATCAAGAAGACATACTCTTAAAAGGGGGTTCCCAAACTGCCCAAAGCAAGTCTGGTGACTGCCTCTAAAAAGGGGGGGGCAGCCCAGAATCAGAAATGGAGGAGCACGTAACTCCTCAAATCTCTGAGTGCAAAGTTTTTCTTTCAGATTCCCAAACTCCTACGCATACTTATGCCCAAACCATCCCTGTGTCGGAGTCAAAATAAGGAAATTGACTATCTAACTTGCCCAGAATGGCCATTACCTCTGCCCATTGGAGGAGGAAGAAGGTAGATTCTAAGTCTCTGTCCAAGTGCAAAGGCAATGTGCAATTCCAGCACTGGTGGACACAGGATCCCAAGCCACTCTTCTGTCAAAAAGGGCCTTTGAGCAGCTAAATTCAGGAAGGGGGGTGATATACCAGATCCCTCTCCCCCCTCTTCCTGGACAACTCCAGAACTTTGATGGGAATTAAATTCCTGTGAGGGGACTGTACATTTGGAAATAAAAATTGGGTGACATAAGGTGAAACACCCTGTCATAGTCGTAATTCCAGAGTGCACACCCTGTCTACTAGGAAATCACATCCTGCGAAGGTTGTCCCCCTTAATAGACTGTGTGACCAAGGTCCTCTCGGCACAGACTAGCAGGCCAATAAAATCGAAACAGAGTGTCAACCATGTTAGTTTAAATGGCACATGCCACATGGTTGAATAAAAACCAGATCAAATTAAGTTTCATCTTCAAAATAATGAAATACCCGACATCACAATAATTGCTGTGGGACAACAAACTGGTGATGGGAACTCCTCTCCATTCCTGAAAATCAACCTTTCTTCCAGTCTTAAGTAGCATTCCACACTGGACAGAAATACTTTGAAATTCCATACCAATTCACAATCTGAAAATCCCAATTCTATAGCCAAAATTGATAACAAACCAGCACAAAGTGTAACTAGCATTCAGAAGAAGGGCGAACAGCTCTTCTTACTGAATCAGTTAAATGACGGGAAGGAGTCTGTCCTCGCCCGAGTTTACTTGAAGAGCAAAGATAGCTTCATCAGCAAAGTATTATTCAGCAAACTCCCAAAAGACCAGACCCTGCCGCTGTTGAGTCAGTTTATCAATGGGTATGGGGCCTGGACAATTCCCAGTTCCCAACATCTTCTGCTTAGCAGTTGTATGATAAAAATGTCTAGAGGTGACAAAAGCATAGAACACAATTGTTGGGTCGTGCAAAGTGTTCCTTCCGCCTTTTACATGGGCAGTCACATCCTCAACCGACTCGAGATTCATTTGGATCCAAGTTATTGCCAAGCCCGGTCCCAACTGGAGAGTAAATCTTAGGGCCCTGGCAGTCCCAAAGAAAGCCTTCCGGTCAGCCCCAGTGCTACCTTAGGAAATTGAAGTTCAAAAATGGAGAAGAGGTCACCATCCCAGGTCACCTACAGAATCCGCATCCCCAAAGGAAAATGGACAGAAGAGAAATGGGGCCATATTAATCAGCTAAAGCGTTGTCACCTGAGGCACACTTTGCAACAAATTGAGAAAACCTGAGAGAATCAAACAGAGGAGACATCAGAAACCTGAGAATAAGGAAAAGAAGAACCAAAAGGGAGCCGATAGAAGTTATAAATATGATCATGTAACAGGGAGTATTTTCTTCATTATCCGCTGTGACCATTAAATGCCTGTGTATCCCACTGCTGTCAACCCAATTGGTGGGCAGTTAATGGGAAATTGTTGTAACCCGTTTGTGTTCTCTTTCATAGATTCGTACTGGTTGCACCTATCTAACAACCAAGGAGGACCGCCCCATCAACCTGGAAGGGAGAAACCAAAGGAGATCCGGAAGTGTTGCTCCACACCATGAAAGGAAGAGCCAAGAGAAAGCGAGGGGGGTGTCGTTCCACGCTCCGACCAGAGACAAATAGAGGAGCAGGACACACTGTTCTCGGATGGAAGAATGACTCATACCTGCCTGACCCTGTTGGAAGCCCATGGAGAAATCCCACTTGGCTGACTCTCCCTCGACTTGAAAGCCCAGGAGAAGTCTGGGGGGATGTGTGGGAAACCAAACCGCAACCTGGTTGCACTTGATCCTGTGTGCACCAGGACCTCAAAACTGCATTTTGGAAGCAACAAAAAGATGGCTGCACCGCCTGCCTAGCACACTTCAGGCAAGATGAAACAGGAGGACACACTGAAGAAGTACATCAGTGTGTTCTGAAATATATAAATGGAATCAAAAGAAAAAGCAGCGTTGCTTTGCTGCAAAAGCCAACATCCCCTTCAAAATGAAACATTTCACTCTTTAAAAATGCTGCTTTGATGCTAATTCCATCTGTTCATTCTGAAACCACTGTGTGTAAAAAGGCCCTGTCATGCCCAGGATATTTCACTGTGCTTCACCAAAAGCAGGCATAATTCCTGAATGACAGGCCCAGTCAAACCAACTCTGAGAGAAATCAATAAGCAACGTCACTTTCACTCACAACGGAACACGCATTTATTTCCTTCCAAATGTATGCAGGCTCAGCAGTTCAAAGAGACATTAACTCTCTGAGCCAGGTCAGTGGCAAATGTATCTATGCTTTAGATAAAACTCCTGCATTCAAGGAAATGACTACAGCTGCAAAGACAGTGTGGGCAGCTGAGGGAGCTGCAAAACCGAATTTAAAGAAAGAAATGCTAGCAGTTTTTAACACATGTGAAAAAATGGAAAAATGGGCTTTGCTGACGGAAGAAAAAATTGGCCTGCTTAAAATAAAGTTTTAATGAAAGCCTGCTTACTTAGCAATGTAAAGGGTTTATGTTAGTGGTGATAATGCACACATAGGCTATCTTCTTTCACAGGTTTGTTTTTATTCAGGACCCAAAATAAGAAATAAAAGAGTTTAAAACACATGGCTGGATTTGCAAGCTCTCAGAAAAAACATTTATTCCAGTTGCCAGCCATGAAACTTCCCCAAGGAAGGGAGACACACCATAAATCCAGGACACGCAAGCGGAAATTGCCAGCTTGAAAAACTTTGAATGGGCCAGGACAAAGATACTTCACATGCTTGTCAGCCATTCTTCTGTGCTCCAGTCTGGGACAATAGAAGTGCTGGGACATTAACCTGTCAAGTGTAATAAAACCTTCATTTAAGATGGGAAACCCCCCTTGCCTTGAAGGAAATGACAGTTACTTGCAGTTCGAGGAAGACGAAAAAAATGATCTAGTAACAATGGACTGCCTTTTGGTTACAAAGACTATTTTATAAAGAAACGTTAAAGACTTTTTGTCTCTGCAGCAAGAATTAGTAAAAATGTAAAAAGTTTGCAGTTTCAAATCTAATTTTATGGGCTTTCCTTTAAAACCTGGTAGAACACATTGCTGCATGGGGAACAGAAGTTACAAAATATGACAGATTTCAAGGGAAGTATTAATGTAGCAAACGTAAAATTGTGTACATACATCCCTGGGGATAATTCGCATCTGGGTATAAAATTGTAGAATTTTAGGCCATATTTTTCATGTTTAAAATTACCAAAATGTATCAGAAAGGCGAAACATGGTTGCACAGACTGGAGGATTGGACTGATATGTACTGGACATAATATGTAACCTGAGTGTATAATTTGCCAAGAGATTGCAATTGGAGAAATGTATGTTTTTGGCAAAATCGGATTTTCAGTAAAGTAAATGTGAGAGTTACTGGACATTGTAAAACTCACCTCATAAACCTGACATCATTCCCTTGGAAATACAACCAGTTGAGGGCAAGGTGGAGAGTAGCACCCCTGCCCAATCCAAGTAGTTTAGGGGCGTGCGTAGTTAACCCTGCCCAGCCTATACTGTGATGATGTCACTAGGCATTATTAATAAGGGTTCCTGACAAGACCCTAGACACACACTCTTTATGAGGCCAAGCATTGCTGTTCCTGCTCCAGCAAGGTATCCAATATAAAAAAAAACACTAATCTCCCATTAACCAGGAGAAAACTGTGGTACTTTTGGCATCCTGATCCAGATTGGCTTTCTGCCACTCATTGCATGCTGCAGCCATCCTGCTACCCTGATGACCTATATTATCCAGTGATCTGAATTGCCAGTCCTGAAGTGCTACCCGGTATCCAGTCCCTGCCCAGCTGATCCTGTCCCGCTGATTTTGTCCGGCTGTCCTTTGTTAGACCAGAACCGTGTGGTGACCAGAACACTGACTGTCCAGAATCCAAAAACGAAACATTGGACTGTATCAATTGCCACCCGACCTAAACCCATAGCCTATCTCGTCATTATCCTCATCCCACTCTCTATGTCATCCTATCCTTATCCTATTACCTTGTTCAAAATGTCACAAGCATTCTTGCCACCCTGCCTTTGATTTCTAGTGCTCTCGCCATCTTTCAGTAATGTTGTCTTGTGTAAATCCTAAGCTATTAATCCTATTTTGAGTGATCGATCTTGTTCCGCCAGGACAGGCGTTGGGGAACCAGGGTTGAATTTGCGAATCAACCCTGGAGCTTACTGTCTCCCTCTTTGGTATCCTAGCCTGAATGCTCTAGTGTGGAGTAAAACTGTTCTTGTCAAAACTGATTTCCTTTCCTTTTTCACTGCTCCATTTTACTAAAAATGCACCTTTATAGATCTTGCATAACTCACTCAATTTACCAGCTAAAAACCTAATTTCACTTCATATTGTACCTATGATCTATAGCTACACCCCAACACAAAAACCGCATCGCGATTTACAATATTTCACCCATTTAAAAAAAATAATAAACGTTTTGGTAAGTTCAGGCGGGAATTGCAAATTGCAAAATTTCCAAGGTGTTATTTGCTACAATATGTTTTAAAACCTGCCACTCATTTTCAAACAGTATGCTCTTGGTTATACATTGCTTGTGATTGTTTGTACTTCTACATGGTTGCTTTAATGAAACATTTTGTACTTGATGCATGGTTGTTGCACACATCCATTATTTCATTCATCCATTTCTGAGTGTCAATTTTAGCATTTCTAGGGTTTGAAATCCATTTTTCTCTCTTGTTTGGGGAGGGAAGGCCTGATTTCAATTCTGTTTTCCATTTGTCATTCCTGATTACCTGCTGTTTCTGTTTATCCATTTAGAATTGATTATTTTGGGTTGAGGGAACATTGCAGGGGGAAATTCTAACTGAAGTGCTATCTTACCTAACATCCCACAGTGCTCCTATTCCCTGGTGTTTCGTAGATGTGTCAATAGAAGGTTAACTAAGTGCATTGCTTACATTCCTATTGTTCTTATCTCCCCATTGGTGATTGCTGCCCCACATTAAAAAATGTATGATTTCTTTTAATGTCCAAATAAATAAGTAAATATTATATTTTACCAACAGCCTGGTTCTGGTCCATTGTGACCCGGGTATGTGAAAAGTGGTTGTGATATGAGTGGTGTATCATCGCAATATTGAATCTAACATAAAAAACATAAGCATTTCAATTGCGTGCTGCATACTGGGCTAAGACTAAGGTGTGCGTCGCCTGATTGAAATCCTTAATAGCTGAAGGTGCATGTGTGTTCTCAGTTGTGAGCCAGGTGGGACCAGAGAGTTGGCTGACCACCTAGTTCCCCAATTTCCTATCCAGGTGTACTTAGACTTACTTGTAAAGCAAGTCTAAATCATACTAAGTATCTGGGGGGCCAATCTAAGGGACAAGTCATATTTCAGCCATAGGCCCTCATTACGACCCTGGCGGAGGTCCATGGTGCAATTTGCACCATGGACCATGGCGCAGAGCTGCCAACTCCGCCATGGGGGTTGGCGGACTTACCGCCCCATTCCGACCTTGGCGGGGCGGTAAGTCCCCAATCCCCATTTACCCTTCCCCATTCCCATTTTTGCCCCATAGGGTATAATGGGAGTGGGGAAGGCGTTAATTACGCCACCGTAGAATACGGTGGCGTAATTAACGAGGGGACCCGTAGCGCCATGGATTTTTCCGCCCGGAAAATCCGGGCGTAAAAATCGCCATGGCGCTATGGAAAGTCCTAATCTGGCGGAGAGGTACGCCATGCATTACGCTGGCATAAACCCCTCTCCGCCAGGGTCGTAATGAGGGCCATAGACTTTTAACCATTAGGGATAGGCAGAGCTGTATATACTCTTCTGGAGTTTCTTCTGATGCAAAGGTACTTGGTGCAATAGACCATACACCTCAAATGTTGCAATATGTAGCTTAAAACATCTGAATCACATCCATCTATAAACAGACATCAGAAAATAGAAAAGTTGGTAGTAACCATATCCATATAATCCTGCAAACCAAAGTGATCAGGCTGTCATTCGTATACATATAAATATGAATATTGAAAAAATAAATCACTCATGAGGAGGTGGAAATCAAAATCTAAAGAGCACATGTCAAAATGCAAGTCTCTCTAGGCCTACACTGACCAGTCATCATGGGGAAAAACAGAAGAGAGGAAGGACTACCAGCTGTTCATGATCAGTCAAATAGGATTAAGTTCAGGATAGTGCTGTTTCTCTCGCCCTATATCAAAATGGCAAAGAAGGAGCTGCCACTGGTTGGTGATGTTAAATGCAGCATATATATGTATAATTATATCAGTAGGCCAACACAGCTGACATCAGACCCTCTGCAAATATCGGCTACCTCACTCAGAAGCACTGACTTGCTATGTGCACCCCCAAATCCCTAGTTTGAATGGAACATGGAGGTAAAACGTCCAGCATTTGGCAAGAGGTTTTTCCTGCTCTTTACCTCCAGGAAATGGCAGATTTTAATTCGGGTGTAATTTGTGCAAGTTTTAAATTCACCAAAACACCAGCAGAGTCCTAAGGACTCTTGAATAGATAATACAATTGCCTTACTACCACCCATAATATGGTGGATCTTTCACCATAATGAGTAATGAGGCCTTATGTAAACCGGCATGTACATTGCCAACATGCTATGCCAACATGCTGTGACCAAAAAGGGAAAGTGTAAACAAGTAGACTTATCACGGTAGCGTAAACCTAAATTCTTAAACCAAAATCTAAAGAAAATGATATAAGTAATATTAAAATCTAGTTTTAGGCCTAAAAACAAAAACTAAACGTATATGTATTCTTTCAAATCTAAGGTTGAAACACAGAATTCACAATTGACAAACCTAAAACTAATCATCAGAAAGTAAACACAGCCCTTGGCCCTAAAATTGCACTCCAGATAATACCTAAACAAACCTCAGTTAGGTCACTAATAAAATCCTAAATCTGAAAACCCAATGCCTAGTAGCTCTAATTGTATAACTAATCCGACAATCCAAAATGTACATCTAGAGGCATACACCTCTCGTTTCATACTGATGACTCTAAATCCATAAACTCTGACTAAATCTTCAAAGCGAACCCCCTAAATGTACATTTAGGCTTGCTTTCCCAACATAATCAGTTGAGCCGCATCCTGTGACTTTTTGAAACAGACGAAGTGCATGCCAACATCACCTTTGGAAATTACTCAAGAAACATTTCAGTGGCCCTTACAGCAATGTCTTCATTATTATAAGTATTATAAGAGCATTTATTGTGCACGGGCCTAGCTTCAGGAAACTACTGAGAAACAGGGTGTGAGGAGATAAAAACAGGGAAGGGGTGCAGAGGGCAATTTATCAGCAAGGGATCTGCAAGCAACCAGGGAAGGAAACGGTGGGGATGAGATCACCCACTCTCATATAGGGTGGGGAGAGGAGGGTGTTTGTACTTAAGTATTAGGGAGTCTTCACCTAGCATGCATTTAGTCTTAGACATTTAGCAAAGGTGTAAATGGTACATAGATGGTTGTTCAGACTGATATCCAGGTCTACCACTCAGCTGTTTAAAACAAACCTAACTTTATGCATGGAGCCAAAGCGGAATGACTTATCTTTCTGGTAATCACTTGGTCTGTATTTAATCCCAATCGAATGCTGTATGGTGAAAGTGCATTTGTGTTCTCAGTGGTAAACCAGGTGGGGCACAGCGTTGGCTGACCCCCTAATTCTCCAAATAACTTTCCGGGTCCACTTCCCACCCTGCCACCCACTTAAATGTGTGTGAGCCTGTGCTCAACTGAACTGTGTGCTGAAGGAGATGAGCCAAGCAGTGGCACATAGGCTCCACTTGCTGCAGCCCACAAATTGATATTCTAGGCAAAAAAGCTTTTGATTCTGGGGCTTTCCTGAGTTCATTCTGCTGCCTGCCATTGTCTTCATGAATCCTGCATTTTATTGGACCAGTGGGTGGGAAGACTGAAGGCACCTTCATTGTGTGAAAGTTACACTAACATAAAGTATTGCATGTATACATGTGTGTTTGTGTGTGAGCATGCATGCAAGGGAGTTTGAATCAGTGTGCATGTTTGCAAGTGAGTCTGTGTGTATGTGTGGGTTTGTGTGAGTGATGGAACGAGTGACTGTGTTTGTGTGCATGTTTCTTTAGTGAGGAAGAGGATGTTCACAGGCTGTAAGAAAGTGCCTAACAATGGCATGATAGCATATCTTGTAGAGACTGCATCGTGAAAGTGTTTTAGAGTGCCAACCCTGGCTTATATTGTGAGCACAGAGTTAGGCAGAATTGCATACAGTACCCTTTCGGACCACTACACACAATAGGACTACAGGTGTTAGACAAACCAACCTTTGGTATAAGTCTGTACCACATAGTTTTTGGTAGCGAGCTAAGCAGCCAGGCTTATCTCAAGAGTGAATGTGAGCTGTACAAGTAATTACACAGTGGACTTTCAATCACAGTGGTTCAAGTAGACACTTATATGCAAGGTTTCTTGGTAAAACACTTACAAATTTATTACACAACCATTTAGAAAACATTTCACTAGAAGGAGGCAACTTGATATTATATACAAATACACTTCAACACAAAACTCTAAGGTTTTGAGACAGTTTGAGCTCCCCTGAAATAGGAGCAAAATGCCAGTTCAGTTACTTTGAAGTGAGCAAAAGGAACAAGGTAAGTAGAACAGACCCCATATACTTGTTAGACAGTGCAAATCATTTCAGTTCACCAGAAGAGTTCAATTCAAGTCAATAGGCCAGGGCAAAGTCAATTTTTATAGTAATACTTTGTAACCGACTGATTTCCTGTTCTTTCGAGCTCTTTTGCTTCCTGTAATTATGTGGACAGGGCAGCAGAGAAGAAAAAAAAAATGGATGTGCGTTTAAAAGTTCACTTTCAGAATATGCCTAATTCTGCAGTGGAGACACATTTTTATTAGTGGATTATGTTTCATTAGTCAGGTTAGTTATAAGTAATGTTAGTTATTATTTTCAAATGTGTCTCTCGCACCATAGGCATTTCAGGTGAAAAATAGTGTGCATTTTTGAATGTGCACGTGTGCTTTTAACTGTAAAAATAGATTTGCATCTTATATGTTAAAATCGTTTTTGACTGAATGGCCTGTCTTTCCTTGTTAATCTGGTAACACATATAGCAATGCACCGCACCCTTGTGGTGGTGCTGCAAAAAAAAAAATTGCTACCTGTGCAGTAGTGCTGTACTCTGTGCTGTTTGCTACCTGTGCAGTAGTGCTGTACTCTGTGCTGTTTGCTACCTGTGCAGTAGTGCTGTACTCTGTGTTGTAACACGCCAAATATCCTTACATACCCTCCTTTTGTTTTTAGAATCTGGCTACGATCCAAGCCAATTCCTAAAAATAATTTGTTCTTTTTCTTCTTTTCACAATATAGCAATCCAATAAAATGAATATTCATGTGCATCAATGAAAAAGTTGCAATCAATACAGTATTCATCTGAGTTCATTAGTTTACAAAATGTTCTACATTTGCCTTCTCAGTGGAAGTGGCATTACTCTAAGTTTAGATTTTTCAAGTCAATTAAAACAATGAAATAAAACAACTAACCAAAACAAATAATTAATATAACAAATTAAAATAAATAATTAAAATAATAAATACGTGGAACTCCATATGTCAGCACTCTTGTCTGCTTCTGATATGTCCCGACCAGCGATGTTATTTGGTTCATTCGAGTACACTTTCATCTTGGCAATCTTAGATCCATAGGAGTCATCTTTTTCAGCATTCTGGTTATCTTGTCTTCACCTCCACCTGGAGGCAGGCATCTTTTGGTCTTCATCCAGGGGACTCCAGGACTCCATCGTCTCCCGTGGCCTCTGATCCCGGAACCTCCGACCAAATAATGTTAATTTTCTAAATTAAATAGAAAATAAACAAATTAAGTACATAGCACAATACTAACTTCACCCTTTTGCCAAAAATAAAACATGCTTGGTAAAAATATTTCGTTTTTCTTTTTCTGAAATTAAACACAAGTTAAAAGAAAACAAGCACACATAAACAGCATTCAATATTTAATACAATTTCTCTCTGCACACCAACCATGAGCTTCCGTTATATGTGCATTTATTTATTTATTTATTTATTTATTTTATATTATATATTTTACATATACTACAGTGTTTATGTGCCATCATAACAATCAACTTTTTTAACTTCTTTGTCACTGCCTCCTGATTACACCCATTTATTTTCTCTTTTTGTGTTCAAGGGACTTTATCTGTTTCTACATGCTCAAGCTGCCTGATCTCATGTCTGGGATGGCATGGTTTGATTTGATTTACATGGACAAACTGCTCTATTGCTGTTTCACCTTCATTTTTCAAAATTTTATACACTACAGGAGAGACCTTATCTATAATTCGAAATGGCCCCTGCCAGGCTGCTAGAAATTTAGAATTTTTCTGTTTACTTTTTCCAAAATGAAACTTGTATACCTGATCCCCTACACTGTATTCCTTTACTGATGTCTTTTTATCATAATATGATTTTGCACTGTCAGCAGCTCTTTCCAGATTTCTCTGCACAAAAGCAAATGCATGTTGCAAATGCCTCCTCAGTTCATCAATATATTCATGAACTGTGGATGCACTCACAAGGGTTTGCTCATGTGTTCTGTATAGTAGGTGTTGTGGTAACACCATTTTCCTACCTGTTAAGACCTCATGGGGGCTAACACCTGTTGCTTTGGCAGGAGTCGACCTGATTGCCATCAAAACCAACGGTAAACGTAAATCCCAGCTCGAACCTGCTTCTGCCACAAATTTCTTTAAAATATCCACAACAGACCTATTGCTTCTTTCAACTGTACCTGAAGACGCCGCCCGATATGCGATATGTAGTTTCCTTTTCACACCTAGTATTTGCCATACCTTACTCATTAGAGTACTTGTGAAATGACTTCCTCTGCCTGACTCAATTCTTTGTGGCAACCCAAACCTTGAGAATACATGGTTCACCAGCAATGTGGCTGCTGTTTGCGCACTACAATCTGGTGCAGGAATGCATTCAATCCACTTCGACAACAAACATACCACACTCAAAATATAACGGTGTCCCCTGCTCGACCTTTTTAAAGGACCTACATAGTCTATTTGCAAATCTGACCATGGGAGAGTTAGGCCTCTTTTCATCAATGGTGCTCTATGCATTGGTGAAGCAGGTTTAAATTGGGCGCATACTAGACATCCTCTAGTATATAATTCCACATCTTGGGACATATGTGGCCAGTAAGCATAATCTTTTAGTATTTCTAATGTTTTTTGTGAACCTCTATGGCCTGCAGTTATGGCATCATGTGCATGGTGTAGCATTAGTCCTCTGAATGAAAGGGGTACTACCCACTGTATTTGCCCTGTTATGGACTCTCTAATCATGAGTCCATCCTGTAATCTAATTCGTGTTTTGTTCTTTAATAACACCCTCAACTCTTCTTTTCCCATACAATCATTTTCTGTTAAAGGATTTTGTTCAGGATCTATCAAATGATTATAATAGATTCCCAAAATTTGATCATTCTTTTGTGCCTCAATCAAATCTTGGTCTGGCGTGTCATGACTCCACTGCACCACCGGTTGATCTACCTCCTTTGGTGCTTTAGAACGTGTGACTGCATCAATTTGTATTTCACCCATTAAATAATCAATAGGTAGCAATTCTCCCATCACAGCCCCAATCTTAGCCAGGTGGTCTGCCTTATAATTTCCCTCCTTATCCTCTCCTGGTGTTTTTAAATGCCCACGAATATTTCTCCAGTATATTGTTAAATTATTTTCTGACACCAATTTGTCTATGGTTTGTATCATTTTTCCATGTTTAAGTGGCTTTTTGTTGTATGTAACCATGCCTCTTGCTTTCCAACCAGGCAAATACTCCACAAAGCTATTCCGTGCATAGTCAGAATCAGTCACCAGGACAATTTCACTGAACTTTGTATCAACTGCAGTAGCAATTGCTTTATAAATGGCTGCCAATTCCGCCACCTGACTGCTCCTATGTCCAATCCTCATCCCTATACTGGGAACGCCTTCACATTTCAACCAGACATTTCCTATTCCTGCCACTAATTGTTTATTATTGTCATTTTCAATGTGAAAAGCACAACCATCCACATATACAGTTGGCAAATCCTTGCATGTTTTTTCATCAAAAGCTTTGTGTGGTGATTGTTCAAATTCCTGCAAACTAGTTTCCACTTCCATTTCATTTGGTATTTGTTCAGCTGCACAGTCATGTAAGTCAGCTATCCCTTGAGCAATTGGGCTCTTTTTATTTTGTCCATATCTCACTTCTACGGGAAAACCTTGTAATGCCAGCGTCCATGAAGTGATTCTGGATTGCGCTAGATTGCCTGATCTAATTCTTTTACTCTCTAAAAATTGCAAAGGTTGATGATTTGTTTCAATAATCACCTTTTCTCCCTGAACAATGGGGCGGAAATGTTGTAGCGCCCACACAGTTGTTAATAGGGCCTTTTCACATTCATTAAATTTCATTTCAACTTGGGAAAATGCCTTACTTGCATATGGAATGGTTTTGTGATTCAAATCGTGTTTTTGTGATAACACTGCTGACATACAATGTTCAGAAAAACCTATTTCTATAAAGAAATCCCTGTCCTTTATGGGGTATGCTAAACATGGTGCCTTTACAAGACATTCCTTTAATTTAGCCACTGCATCAGACTGCCCTTTTTCCCATTTCCAGGGAGTATTCAGTTTAAGCAGTTTAGTCAATGGTTGAGTGATTTCTGCATAATTTTCAATGAACTTTCTGTTATAGCCTGTCATCCCTAATAAACTTTTTACTCCTTTCACATTTTTAGGATCTTTTAATCTTTGTATGGCCTCTATTTTCTTCTTTTGTGGATTTAGCCCATGTTCAGTGACTTCATGCCCTAGAAAGTTCACTTTTTTCTTGCACCATTGTGCTTTTTGCAAATATACTTTGGCGCCTGCTTTCTGCAATTGGCCAAGTACATGTCTTATTTCATCAAAATGGCTTTTCAAACTTTCATTTTTTATCAGGACATCGTCCACATAAACTATTGTTTCTCTTTCCGCTGCATCCGGCATGGCCTTTCTCAAAAATATGCCAAATTCACTCCCACTATTGATGTACCCGAACGGAGCTCTAAGCCAGGCATATTGAGTCCTGTCAAATGTAAAGGAAAATAAATTCTGTATCTCCTCTGCCAATGGCACGCACCAATATCCAGAGGTGAGATCTAATGTGGTAAATACATTTGAACCATGTATCTGAGCTAGGCCCTGATCAATGAATGGCAGTGGCCATCTAGATATTGGTACTCTTTTATTTAACTCTCTCAAGTCTGCACATAGCCGCCATTGACCATTTGGCTTCAATACACCTAAAATAGGTGTATTGGATGTGTAATGAATGGGCCTGATGATTCCCCGTGATTCCAAATTTTTAATAATCTCTGCCAATGATTCTAAACATGCCAGCGGTAGTCTATACTGGCGTACAAACACTGGGTTTCTGCTACACCCTTCTGGTAGTGTGGCCACATGTAAATCAGTTAAACCACAATCATAAGCATCTTTTGCAAATACATCCTTAAACTCCATAAATATCTCCCTCAGATTGTCCGGTCTCTTCATTGCTTTCACATGCATCCGCTAAGGAGATCTGCTCTTCTACCATTTTGGAAAATTCTGGAAAGTCTTCTGGTAAGGGAATCTCGAAGCTTTCTTCTAACTGTGTGGCTGTGTCTTTTTGTAAAGCTGCCACTTTTAAATATTTTGGCATATCAGCTTCCACTTCAATGGGCTGATTTTCTGTTTCATTTTCATTTAAATTAAATATTATGCAATCCTCTTGATGGCAGCACACCGTCTCATTTGAATCATAAGGATACACAGAATGAATTTTAAATATTCCTTTGGGCTGAGAGTCCAGGTGTTCTGGCAACTCGCCCTTGGCATCTACATATTTTTCAGGAATATTCCCAATCATCATGTTATTTAAATCTGCCGTATAATGTGATTTTTGTATGGCCATTCCTAATGGGGAGTTTTCCTCTAAATGAATATCCTGACAACCTTTATTATTTACCATGATTTTTACAGATCCCTCACCAATGTCTACCAATGGAATGTATTCATAATCCAGGCCTTGCTGTTTTATGGATTCATTCAGGCATACAAATGCATCAGAGCCTTTCATCTGCTGTCCATTTTTGCATTTCAGTGTTATTGCAAACTGTTTTGTAAATGCAGGAATAATAGTATTTTTCCTCATTTGTAATTCGATTGCATAAGGAACCAGTTGTGCACAATGATAAGCCCTTCTTTTGTCTTCAAACTCAGGTGCCGGACCACCTAGGCGTGACCATATTTTTTGATTAAGGAAATCTAACACCATACACATTCTGTGCATGATGTCATTTCCCATGTAAAATTCATTTTGTGCTCCACTCACTATCCATACATTATGGTAAATTGTTTTCTGCCCAATGCTAATTTTAAGCATGCATCTGCCTGCAATTCGGTTTTCAAAGTCTGGACTGTCCAACCCAGAAACATATTGGTTTTTAATCCTAAATTTCGGGATTTCTTCCCTCTCCATAATTTTTTGCAACAATTTCTCATTAATGAAACTCCTTTCATGTTCAAGCGCTAAAGTGGCTTTTATTGTTTTAAGATAATCATTTATACCAACATGAACCCATGGTTGCTCATCTTCCATGTGTATTTCTGCCAGAGTGGTAATGTGTTTTTCTGAATCTGTTTTAGGAGCAATATTCTGTTTGCACGTTTTCTCTTTTAGATAAAAACATAATGTGTGCTCATCTATGGCAGTCTGCCAATCTTTCCTTGGGTCCAAGTATATTTGTACAGGTAGTTTTTCATTGTCGCTCTGTATTTTTTCTTGACACATTAATATGACAGTGACACTAGGTATGCAGCTATTCTGGAGATATACCTCCACAGCATCATTTGTTTTGGCAACGGTGTGACATTCATTTATATTGCTGTTTTGTGATTTTAGTTTCTTAGGCCTCAATGGTTTTTTGGTTAAGGACCACAGCACTCCATTCACCCCATCTATGAGAGGAGACAATCTTTTCAGGCAATCTGTCCCCATCAGAAATGGAATTTCACAAATAGATGTGATCAATACCTCTTGTTTCATTCTGTGCTTTCCTATTTTTATGTCAACCCCAGTTACACCTATGATGGGCACCTCCTCCCCATTAAAGTTATGCACTGGGCCTTGATTTTCCTTCACTGTGATCTGACTCTGTGGAGGCCTCCCTTCATTGATACTCTTTACCAGCTCCTTGGACATAATTGTGGCCTGTGCGCCAGTGTCAATCATAGCAAAGGTGTGGCATTTTTCTTCTACAGTGATGGGTGCATAATATCTGTCCTCAACTTCCTCTAATACACATAAGAAATGTGAATTATTACTGATTTCAGGGCTCACCTTTCTCAGGTCTTTTTCACTTTTGGCTAAGCACATTGGTAAATGAAAAGACATTTTTCCCTCCTTTTTACCCATTTCTGTGCAAGAGATTTTATTCATTTCTCCATGTTCAGAGGTTTTTTGGAGTGTGGCCACTATTCGCCCATCCATCTGGGTAACATCAGAGACCACATTACAATCCTCCAACTGAACATGTGTAACAACATCATTCAGCAATTTGTCATTTTTTAATTCTGTGCATTTGTGATCATTTAGTGTAATACCAGCCCTTTCAGCCTCTTCAAAAATATGTGGCTCAAAGAATTCTTCAGGTGATTGACTTGTACCCTCCTTGTGAGTATTTCCTTTTTCTGTCTGTGTTTGGTCATTGTTTTGCTTGCCCAGGGAAGGAGCTATAGCATCCCCACCTACTCCCTGTTCACTGGTATTCCCCATGCATGAGTCATTTTTCTTAAATCTGTTCCTTTGTTCTTTTGGAATTCCTAATGTTTCTTTTTCATTTGTGCAAATCTTTACTGTTTTATTTAGCTCTAAGTTAAACCGTACCTCTTTTTTAGAAGTATTTGCACTTTCTGTCACAATTTCATTTACTGGTACTTTCATTTTTAATCCATTAGGCATCTCAGAGTCGTTATGCAAAATTATATCAGAGCAATCTGTCATTTTGGCACTGCAGTTATCATGAGTACTTAGTCACTTTTCGGAAGCCCCCCGGTCATTGCTATGGCCATCAGCCCCCTCTTTGGAAGGTTGTTTTTGCGCTGTATAGAGCTTTCCTATTTGCTCAGCTAACATTTTCACTTGGGCCTCAAGGCACTGGAACCTTTCCATTTCTCTAGGATCCTCTTTCTGTGGCCTAGGTCGATATTGGTTGTTTTCCCCCTGATTGGATCTATTCTGATACCTCTCAGGTGATTGATGTCGGTTGGGATGGTTTCTGAACTCTTGATTCATTTGTGGAGGGGAGCGGGTTGCACCCATCCTTTGATTATAGTCCCCTGGTGGGGAATCATTGTACTGGCGTGGACTGTAGTTCACGTTTTGCCTCATATCCTGTCTCTCAGATTGTGGGTACTGGCCCCTATGTTGATTTCCATTATCAGTAAATCGATCCACATATCGGGGCCTATCCTGATTACCATATATCATGGTGCTGGGATCAAATCTGCTCTGTGTCCCCAACGACTGGTAGGGACCATCATTTCTTTGATCTTGATTTTGTCTCTGGTTATTGTTCATACCTGCCATATCAGGCCGATATCCTACCCGGGGTCTGTCCCCTAAATACCTAGGGCTGATGTAGCTCTCTCTATTACTAGGATCATTTGATTGGAACATTGGTACAGGAAATGGCGATCTTTGTTGATTACCCCTTTGTTCAGGTGTCACACTATTTTTACCTTGGCTTTGAGCAGACTCAAGGGACATTTTGGCTGACCTGATTTCCATTACTGTGGCTGAGGGTTCTTTAGATTTAGGTCTAGTATCTTTCATTTTATCACTTTCTCTACCCTGACAATAGAGTACCTCATATAGTTTTGTGCTTTGATGTACAATCCATTCAAGGGACTTGTCACGGTCAAATTCACGGACCAATTGGGATATGATGTCTTTCTGTAGCCCATAGAAGTATGCAGTTTTAAACTCATTGGAATTTGAGTCAAAAGATACATAAAAAGCGAGAAAATGCTCTTTTTAAGTCTTGTAAAAATTGGCGAGGGGATATATTAGGTCCAGCAGTAATTGTGTACGCGACTTTCTTTGCCTCCTGCAATGATTGAAAAGGAGAAAAATGACGCCTAATTTCTTTTTCAAACTCCAACCATGTCATATTCTGCTGTTCATTTAATCCCCTTATGATGCTGGCCGTCGGGGCATCTAAAGTTAAATGAAAATATTGTCTGTACTGTTCCTTAGGTATCTGGAGTGCTTTAAAAATGTCATGTACCGCTTCTAAGTGATCCTCAATGCAGCATTCACCTCCCTTTTTAAATGGTTTGATCAGGGATTTAATGGATTTCATTATTTTTATGGGGCTACTTGTTGCAATGCATGGAATTGCACTATTTTGTGATTCAATCCTGTTTTCAGGTGTTGGAGATTGGTGGCTGCCCCCAATGGGAGTATCAAATCCCCCAAGGGCGCTGCAACCAAGTTCAGTCACCGGCCCA
The DNA here is from genome assembly GCF_040938575.1 of Ambystoma mexicanum. Taxonomy (NCBI): domain Eukaryota; kingdom Metazoa; phylum Chordata; class Amphibia; order Caudata; family Ambystomatidae; genus Ambystoma; species Ambystoma mexicanum. Next base: position 545,287,423 of record NC_090933.1, on the reverse strand, counting down.
GTCACTGGAGCACTAGCTCTTTGGGCAGAGCTAGAATTCACCTCCACTCCATTGAAGGTGGTACCCTGCCGCCTCTCCTGGGACCTGGGAATGCACATTTGCTGTTCTAAGTCCTTACACTTTTTAAGGAGTCTGGTTGCTTCATTTTGCAAATAATTATTTTCATCACTCATCTTATTAATCACCTCCTGCATGTCGCACATTTGCATTTGGCATTCATTGAACTCTTTATTTCTCTTGTCTCTTTCTTGAATCATTTTAATCATTTCTTGTTCTGCACTCTGGAGATCACCTTCTTTTTCACAATGTTCTTTTTGTAAAATCTGCATTTCTGAAACAACCTCATCTTTATCCTGCCTAATGTGATCCACTAAGGCTTTTAAGTGTGCCAATTCTTGCTCACTATCTTCAAATTGTTTCTTGCTTTTGGATAACTGAGTATCAAAGTCTCTTCATTTTAATTGCATGTCTTTTTGGCATACATCCAATTCTGCTCTCAACATTTCCTGATTTTTACTTGCCCCCTCTAATTCAGTCTTTAACCTGTTAATTAGCTGAGTATCATTCTCTTGCATTCGCAGGGACTTGTTTAAAATAAACCATATTTTGCCGCATAGCCGTATTAAACAGTCTTTCTCTGCACTTTTATCGGCTGCATTCAATAATCTTGTAAGGCAGACCTGAATTATGCTGCCTTCTGCAAAAATATTGTCTAATTTTTCTTTCTGCACCTCACCCTGAATGCGGTTACTCCATTCCAACGTGCTATTCGATGACCAATTCCCATGTGCAAACAACTTTGCCTCTAAATATTGCACTAGATCTGAGAATGTGGTTTCCCTTTGTGACATTCTGAAATTCGTTTTTAGTGGCACACTGCTATTATAAAATGGGTTCCCTTTAATGTGCAAATGGCAGTGTGAGACACGCTTGCCACGCCCAGTAGGTACTCTATGATCACTTTCCCGGCCTGCAACGCACCATAAATATGTAGGGTATTTTGTGGAGATTTGGGGCCTGACGGTATTTTATTATCGCCGAAAAATAACTTAGCAATAATCACTCTTTGTATTCAGATTTGGCCATGTGCAACAATAATACAGTGGACATGCATTATTTCAGCACCCAGACATGCATATTTGGTATACATGGTTGGTGGTATTATGGTGAGCATAATTCCCTTGTTTTATTTGTGGCCCCAATGTCCAGAATCCCCTATCTTTGCCTAGATTTTTCGTGTAATCACTAGAGAGACCTCAGACCTACATTTTAGGAATACCACATTTTCAGTGTTAGTGTTAGTGTGCCACCATGGGCGATCTCACTGACTTATTTACGAAAGAGAGCTATATGTGGTAATTTTGTGGTAATTTCCACTACCTTATATACGGTAGGGAACTATGTTCAGAGAGTCTCTCTTCCCATTGGCTCATGTACCTCCAACGAGCTATGCTACAAACAATCACTCTCAACTCTCCATTCTGAATATGTCATGCACACATCTGTCTTAAAATGACAATTGTATTGTTTAAAAATCTCCCCTCATCATCAGCACTGTATTGGTAAATAGAAGACACACCACCTGTCTGCTTTCAAGTATTTTTCTGTATTATAAAAGTTGCATTTAAACACGATCTCACTCTTTACAGAAATAAATAAAACAGCACATTAACAGCATTGTCTGTAATACTCTGAAAAAAAACTTGGCGGAGAACAGAACACCATTTGCAACATTAACGTGCGATTAAGGCACCGGAATCTCCTTTCCTACTCTTACTGAACATTATCGTCTCGTACACACTCAGCTCCCACACTTATGTAATTACCTTATCTGTTCAGAGTTTTCTTTGGCTGTTCTCTTTCTGAATGTGGCTCCCTTGAAGATTAACCCCAGTAAAAAGGAACGCCTGCCTTCATAAAACGGGGTCATTGCCTGGAATTCTCAGCTTTTGCAGATAGGAATGCTCCAACCAGGAAAAGGTCTTTCTCCCAGCTCTGCCAAATCTTGACTGCCCTTCTCTCTCCTCCAACTCCCCCCAGCAAAACTCTGATCACTCCCTCTAGCATGATACTTGCTATGACGCTGCTCCAATCAGAATCAATCATACCATCTCCTCCTTCTCTACACAATGGCTCATTTTTATAGTAATACTTTGTAACCGACTGATTTCCTGTTCTTTCGAGCTCTTTTGCTTCCTGTAATTATGTGGACAGGGCAGCAGAGAAGAAAAAAAAATGGATGTGCGTTTAAAAGTTCACTTTCAGAATATGCCTAATTCTGCAGTGGAGACACATTTTTATTAGTGGATTATGTTTCATTAGTCAGGTTAGTTATAAGTAATGTTAGTTATTATTTTCAAATGTGTCTCTCGCACCATAGGCATTTCAGGTGAAAAATAGTGTGCATTTTTGAATGTGCACGTGTGCTTTTAACTGTAAAAATAGATTTGCATCTTATATGTTAAAATCGTTTTTGACTGAATGGCCTGTCTTTCCTTGTTAATCTGGTAACACATATAGCAATGCACCGCACCCTTGTGGTGGTGCTGCAAAAAAAAAATTGCTACCTGTGCAGTAGTGCTGTACTCTGTGCTGTTTGCTACCTGTGCAGTAGTGCTGTACTCTGTGGTGTTTGCTACCTGTGCAGTAGTGCTGTACTCTGTGTTGTAACACGCCAAATATCCTTACAGACCCCATATACTTGTTAGACAGTGCAAATCATTTCAGTTCACCAGAAGAGTTCAATTCAAGTCAATAGGCCAGGGCAAAGTCGATGGGCTAGTGTTCTGGATGGGAAAGACCAGTTCTGTTATCAAATGGTAAAGTCTTTGCAAAAGTTCTCAGAAGTAGTTTAGGCAAAAAAAGAATCCTATGTCGGGTCACAAGCTGATTAGACCTGCAAGTTAGGAAAGTTTCACAAACGAGTGTGGCGTTCTCTCAATCGGGTTGACACAGTACCTTAGTGTGAAGAACAAAATGCAGCTAAAGACGTTGGTTCCTGGCAGTTTCTGAAGATATTGCTGTTCCTGGGCCACAGTTGTGGGGTCAAGAGTGACAACATCAGGGGACTCCTGCAATCCATGGGATTGTCGAAAAAGCAAACAAGATGGAGTCACTTCAGTTCCAGTAGCTGTAGCTTCAAGCACACTAGCTGGTATCCCTCTCCCTGGTTAATCCTAACCAGCCTTGAGAATGGTATCCAGATGGCTTACAAGTTGATTGGTCCAACCAACTCAAAGGGAAAAGTTGTCCTTGAAGGGGCTCCTCTGTCGAGATGAAATTGGCAATTCAGACATGAAGCAGGGCTTCACCGGGCAAACCAATGGTCCAGGAGTTGCAGCAGCCGTCTTCTTCCAGCTCTTCTTCGGTTCTTTCGTTCCAGTGGTCGACTCTGCTTTCCAGTCCAAGAGACTCGCCTTTTAATCAGTTCTCTCCCTTTCATTCCGGCCTAGCTGTCACTCACCCAGCAGGGTGGCTGTCCTTGCCGGACAGTCAGCCAGCCAATCATGCCCGAGTGCATTTGGTTCTACCTGGAGGCTAAGCACTCGAAGTTTCGGGCATCTCCCTCACTTCCTGCCAACCCCAGACACTCAGATGCCAGAGGTGGTCTTCAGTCCTGAAGCCCGCCAACGGCACACGTACAAAGGGACCAAACCAGGTTTGGCACGCAGAGACAAACACTAAAAGAACCTTTCCAAAAAGAAATGGCAAAAAAAGAAGACTGGGACCTGTTTAAACAAAGGGGCTTAATGCGCCATCCTGAAAAACATGGTTCCCGTGATTTTTAGGTACTGGTGTTCGCAGTCGGGAAAAAATCATGGTAGTTTGTTGTAAAACCACTGCCACCAGCCTTTTCAATAGGAAAGGGTAGCATTTTACTACTATATGAGTATTTAGACACAGGGGATACTATGTAACCCCTCCAGCACTCCATTGTAAGATGGTGTGTGCTGGGTCTAGGAATTTGGAAAGAGTAGTAAAGTCAATTTCACTTTACATTCTCTGGGAAACAGTAGTTTATCCCAGAGAAGGTATTTAAACCTTTGGGAAGTCTTACAGACATCCCTGTGTCACTGTACTGAGGGTGCTGTGTAACACACATGAAAAGATGCCTGTGGAGTTATTTTAAAACTCCATAATCAACTAACACAATAGTAAAACATACATCAAAATACATGAAAGAGTGGGAAAAAAAGGCTCACACTCTTTCCAAATAAACAATCAAGTCCTCAAAATTCAGCAAAGTTGCTGGGGGTCTCTAAGGTGAAGGGAATTAGCACATTTATGAGAATTTGACAGTAGCAATGTTGGAATATATTATCAGCATATGTATCATGCAAATGTAAAATGCTCTGGTGTACTGTTGGTGGCATGGAATCTATTGGATTTTTTCCTATGGTACCCTACATGAAATGTATACCTTTTCATCCTATTTGTCCCAAAAATTGGCATGTGAAATGCACCTTTTCAGCCCATTATATTCTTGTGGGGAGAACCCCTCGGAATATCCCTACATTAGTTAAGACTCCCTTGCTACAGGTGGTTTTTCAAGCTAATTTTGAGCAATGCTGCAGGCACGAAGTGAGGCCTGGTAAACAGTGCCCCATGGAAGCCAGAGGAGAGAGAGGGGCAGCAGCCCGGGAAACAGGGCCCTGCTCCCCCTCTCTCTCACCACTGACAGGTGACACCCAGTCGCGGCCCGAAGGAACTGAAGGAAAGGCAAGGTGCCGAAGCCGCGCCCGTCTTTCCTTCCAAATAGGTGCTATGCACTGAGGAAGTCAGGATGCAGGGAACACACCCCAACAATGAAAGGCACCCCTGGGTGTCCAGACAGTCAGCGTGAGGCCGGCCTGGGGGCTGGCTCACACCCACACGTACCCAACACGGACCCAGTGCCTGCCCCTGGGTCCAATATTATGAGCTGCAATACTGAAGAAGGATCACAATCAGTTTGGGACCCTACACGGGGACCCAAACTCAGCGAGTATACTGGGTACACAGAGTCTCGTGCTTTTTCTTTAACACAGTAACCCTCCCACCGTAGAAAAAAGGAGAAAACCAACAGAAGAAAAGGCAGGACACTGTATGGTGACCATACACAAGCCGTGGGACTACAAGGAGGCACAAGCCAGAGGGGCTAACCCCAGGACGTGGTGCCCAAAAGTACAATATAACATGATATGCAATTATTACTATTGTATCATTTTTATCACCATAACTGTACAAATAAAAGTCCACAGCCCTTTTTATTTGCCAACACCAAAACAATGTTGTTGTGTGATATTTGGGTGATGGTTTCTGACTGCATATGCGTCCACTGGTTATGGGGAAACACATGTGGCATCAGGCAGCACTATAAGGTTGCAGTTGCGGAAAGGCCATCAGTACGTGAGATCCACAAGCCATGTTTAAACGCTAACCATTCATGGTTTAAACTAAGTGTTTTTTTAAATGGAAATGTGATGCATATGCAGATTAAATTTCCATCATACTATCGGTCTGCATGAAGCACCCTGAGTTGGAGCCGACAGAAAACGGACCACCATGAAGAAAAAGGAAAAAAAAGGTTCACAGATGAGGAGTTGATTATCCTTGCAGACTTTGAGGAGGAGAATGACATGGACCTGTGTACTTTGGCTGGCAGTATGCTCTCCATTACAGGACATGCCTATCAATGGCAGCTGGTGTACCTGTACAATGGAACATTGTGCTTCCAAGGAGGTTTATAAGCGCACGGGAGATCTTTGAACCAAGAAACAATTGGGCTGGAATGTGTGTTCTTGCCAGACAACTGGTGGAGGACCCCGGAGATAGACGAGTTGACAACCATCAACAAGGTAGTCAGTGGCTTCATTTCCAGTGAGCAGGTCATCACTGTGGTAGGCATGGACAGATATGTGGCCACATGTTGTAAATGAAATGTCTGAATGATGTCTGTAGATGATTGATAACATTGCATCTGATCTACAGTGACTTGCTGTTTAGTGGCAAATGTATGTTATTGTTTTTACAAATTTGTATGACAGAGGATGGGCACCTCCTTCTGGTGTGTAAGGCTGAAGTGTGCAATGTTTTATTGTACCGGGCAAACATGTCTGTTATGTTAACTAGATTTGTAGCGTGCGCATTCTCCCAGGGGCATCTTGGCGCGAGGACTACACCGCAACTGTAACCTATAATAACAGGGTCTTCAAGGACCGTCTGAATTGTAGATGGTTCTCAATGCTCCGAAGAGCTAACGGCAGGGATTCCGCAATTTAGCAGCAGAGCAGTAGAACACACAACCTCCAATCCTTGATAACTGAATTTTCGGGATGGCAACTAAATTAGCATTACAGGAGCTAAGAATCCTTCCAGGAACATAGGGATGCCTTGAAGATAATCAGCCCCCTGGTGATAAAATGCCAGGTGGACCAGACATAAGGATTTAAATGTAATCCTCTGGGCCACTGGGAGACAGTGGAGTAGACAGAGTACAGGGCTGATAAGAGAACAATATGGAGTATAAGTGGCCACCCAGGCAGCAAGCATTTGCATAAGCTGCAGGCGATCTTTAAAGCCAACGGGCTGAGCTAAAAACAAGGTGTCACAATAGTCAATTTGACTAGTAAATAATGAAGCAAAAACCAAAGGTTGTAGATTGGAGGGAAGAAATAGTTGAATTTAACGGGGCACTTTAAGGAGGGAGTGACCGTTTTGCCGACCATACTCACTTGAGGAGCCATCGAGAGTGACGAGGAAAGAAAAGCACCTGCATTCTTAACCACTGTCACTAGAATGGGAGGATCACCAAGAGTAGAGGGCCAAAATGAAGAAGTCCACAGAGCTGGGTTAGGGGTGAAACCACAGCCTCCGTCTTGTCCCCATTAAGCTTGAGCCATTTCCTGTTCATCCATTCTCCCATGGCTGCCAGGCACTCACATAAGCACAAGACCTCAGCTTGGAGTAGATCTAACCGAACCAAAATCTGTGTGTCGTTGGCATAGAAATAACATTGGAAGCCATGGGAGTGGATGAGATGAACCTGAGGCTGAACATAGACATTAAATAGCATAGGGGACACGGCAGACCCTTGAGGAACACCACATGAAAGTGACTGAGAGGAGGAAGAAAAGGGAGAGAGGTAAAGCAATTGGCCCTTTTCAGTCAGGAAGGCGGTAAAGCAGGAAAGAACAGGACCAGAGAGGCCTGAGGAGGCCAGACTGGAAAGCAGAATGCAGTGGTTGATGGTGTTAAATGCCACAAACAGTTCTAACAATATCAGGGCCCCCACTCCACCCCGGCCAACCAGCATGCCAGGCCATCAACTGCTGACATTTGGACACCCTCTGTACCACGCCCCAGCCGAAAACCCCAAAGAAAGGGGTCAAGGTAACAAGAGGTTTCAAGAAAAGAAGACAGAAGGGGTGACACCAAAGATTCCAGCAGCTTTATGACGAAAGGGAGAAGAGAGATAGGATGGAAATGTGCCAACATTGAAGCATCCAGTAATGCTTTAAAAAGAAGGATAACAATAGCCTGTTTTAGCTCCATAGAAATGGTGCCTAACTGACACGCAAGACTGACTGCCTCTGTGACCCATGAAATCATACCAGACATAATACCCTTAAGGTTATCGTGGAATAGGGTCAGAAGGGGTGGTAGACTTGCGATTGTCAACAGCCCTAGAAAACTCCTCCATGGAAAACCCAGGGAATTGAGACCAGGAGTGTGAGGTAGTCCCCAAACCCTGTACAGAAGTTATATAAGTAGCGCTCTGAACACCTAAATGGATATTCTATTCTTCTGTATAGCCATGACTTTAGTGATGAAAAAATCAGCAAGCGAGACACAGAGGGGCTGATTCATGGAATTATTCGCACCGAAAAACTGAGATTTGTGCACCATTCTGGCCGCAAATCCCAGTTTAACAAATGGGGATTTGCGACCAGAATGGCACACAAATCGCCGTTTTTCAGTGCAAAAATTCCATGAATCAGCCCCAGAGAGTTTGCGTGGATAGGACTCTACGTGATAATTGCATGGTAGAAGAGAGTGACTTGATCACAGAGAATACCTCTTTTGACTGATTCAGGGCCCGCTCCAATTTAAGAGTAAAAAATCCTTACTTGGCAGCCCGAAATACCTGCATGATACTCTAGTAAGTTGTCGAAAGACCATCTCCTCCTTGGGGCCGTAGGATAGGTTGCATTGGCCCTCAACCTGCCTAAGCTCCAGACGTGCTACTTAGAGCTCATCATTTATGAGGTTAGGTAAGTTTAAGTGGGGCAACTTGGACAGCCACCAAGCCTGAGAAAGAAACAACAGGTTGACCACCGGGCCGCGTTCCTTCACCTGTCATAAATCATGGACAGCATCAGATTGTGGCCCACGAGTTCCAATTTTCGTCTCAGGGTGGCAGCTGGTAAAGATTTAACGAACGGTGCTGGGTCTTGCACTGGACATGGTATAAGTTAATGATCAGAGCAAAGCACCTGCTTCACCGAGGATACGCAGGTACCAGAGTCTGCTGAAAAAATAAGATCCAAAATGCTGTCCAGCACATGAGTTGGCTCGTGTACAGATTTATTAAAACGAAGATCCGTCAGTGACTCAAAGAACTGAGCCAACACTGGAGCCTGCATGGAATTATACCTGATATTAACGTCCCCCAGCACCATCAGGTTGGGAAACTGTATTTGAAGGGATGCCACAAAGTCTAGAAATGGGTTCAGAAAATCAAAGTAAGCGCCGGTGGTGGAGGCAATATACAGTAAGAAAGTGCCATGAGAGTGAGGCGGATATGGTAAGACACACTAAAGTGCTACCATTATCAAGCTATGTGATAAATGAATCATAGTAAAGCGATGAATAGACTTAACAATGATTGCTACCCAGGGTAAAGTGATACCCGATCAAGATGGATAATACTGTACTCAACTGGAAGTGCCTGCAACAGGGTAGGTGCAGACCTATCAGCAAGCCATGTCTCTGTTATGCAGACAGCATTGGGTGAGTGCTCAGCTATAAATTCATAAATGAGTGCTGCATGAGCAACCAAAGATCGTGTAGTAATTAGAAATGCACTGAGCATAGATGTATCATCCGATAGACATACGTCACTGACAGGAACAGCAGTAATAGAATTCCAGAGGAACAACGTATCTGGGGGTGTGAGATCCAGTATAGCCTTCCGTGTAAGGCTCTGGACAACTGGACAGCCATGCCCATCTGAACCGTCTGGAACCTGGACGGGCCCAGATGGGCTTAAACCTTGGCACACGTTTGCCACAACAGGCTTGCTCGATTGTCTGTTCCATTGCCTATCGAACTTATTTGTGGATCTCAATAGTCACCTATTGAGGGGACCTCTTGAGATTGTGCATTTCTGAATAGATAATTCTGGGACATGATCAATTGCAGGAGGTTTTCAACTATAAAATGTCTGATTCTGATTATTTAGTCCATTGATTCCTCTTCACATTCCTCATAGCGTATGCACACACCGTAACCTATGTTCCGACACACACAGATGTCAAGTCCTAAAATTTTAAGTGGGGGACTCATCAACAAACGCAATGGGATGTGACATCACCAGAAATTAAAATATCAACGGGAAATATGCACATTTCATTGAATTGGCTTTGGATAACCACCCAAATTGAACAGGACGAATGGCATTTGCCTTTCAGGAAATCAACACACATACAAAACCAAGAGAGGATATTTTCTTCTAATAGTGTTTTTGAAAACTTTAAAAGGTGTGGATGTTTTAAACTCCAAGAACCAATACAAATGCTTTCCCTGGGACTTGCAGTACCGCAATAGGACATTTCACCTTTAGTTGTTTGTTATTTGTCGTCAAGTTATATAGTTTAGTGGTGGAGTGTCCGGCCTACGAATCTGCCGACTGCTTTAATTCAGAAATTCAAGGAGGACATTCAATGTTTCTCAATTTAACTGGAGGGACGGAGTCCCCCCTCTGAATAAAGTGGGTGGACTCCGTCCCCCCGTGTGTACCCCCAACTTGAGCCCTGGACATACTTGATACAAGCCATCATCCCTGAGATAGTGTTAGATAGCTATCCTTTCATTACCAAATCTGTCATTGCCTCAAGAGACATATGACGTCCTGTAAAGTGGCCCTTGCAAAGCATCTCACAAGTTATAGAAGCCAATGATAGTGTCAGGGGCAGTCCATGTGGAAGCACTAAAAATGGCTTGATATGGGATACACTTTAATGCTTCCAATATTGCTGTTGTGTCTTCAGTGCCCATGTCACGACTGGATGAGGAGTGTTTAAAAATAATGTTTCAAAGGTCACCTGAGGTCCTCTGCACAATCAGCGTGCAGAGGTTGCAGTATTGGGATGCCCATCATCATGTCCTTGGCAGACTCTGAGTGACAACCACAACCTGCCTAGTCGCATCCATTCTGGCCATGTACAGCATTTACCATAACAAACCTGAGGTTGCTGCAGAGGAGCATGGACAGGGACACCAGTAATGTACGGTAGGATATGTGTCCCACGTGACTTCTTCTACATTTGGGGACAGTTAGCCATGGCAGCCAGCCCTCGAGAGAAGTAGCTGGGCATACTTCAAATGAATATATCTGACCTACAGTCATACAGGCAGAGGTCTTTGCCATTCAGTTATATGAGGGTCGGGTCTTGCTGCCTTTATTCAGACCCTGAAGAGTGTGTGCACGAGCACGATCTATGTACTCATCTGAGTGTGAGTGTTTACCACCCTTGATCCAGTCAGATAGGAGCATGGGCCATTATACCATGTACATGCAGTAATTACAATTACCTTCAGCTTAAGGGCCCATCAGGTGTTATTTAGGAAAATGCTGTAAATTGGTTACAGTGACCCTTCAACGATTTGCGTCTGGGTGATTTGCATGGTTACAAATCTGTGGAAGAGGGCAACACGGTAGAGTATGTTCAATATATTTTGGGTACACTATTTGGACTAGACGGCTGACCACTGCCGCACACAGTGAAAAGTACATACATGCACCAAAGACCTAGGGGTCAAAAGACTTTTGTGCCATCTGTTCCATGGCAAAAAATGTTGTCACTTAAAGGCCATTCAATTTAGTTAGTTCAGTCTTATTGCAACACAAGATCATTTTCTACAACGTTCTCTTAATGTAAATAACATGTCTATTTTAATGAAGAGACGAGATGACTAATGCATTTCAGACCCAAAGGACGTCTTCAGGGTCTACATCCATCTTTTTTCATAATTGTCAATTGCAGAAATGGGAGGAAACATCCATCTCTGGAACAGAAAATCACTCTAAAACACAAGGAATTTCCGATTTTGAGATGGAGGGATCCCTGATCAGGACCAACAGTGCTAATCATGCAACAAAGACCTAGGGGCCAAAACCCTTTGGTGCCGTCTGTGTCCTTGCAAATAAAGCTGCCACTTATGGATTATTCAATTTAGTTAGTTGAATTATTATTACAACAGAAGGCAATTTTCTACATTGTCTAAATGGTGAGGCATTGCTGGGGGGGGTGGTCTTTGGGTGCTATAGCCCCTGGTCTTTTGGTTGTAGCCTGGATATAATCTCAGGAGCTAAAACCAAAAGGCTAGCTAGCTCCCAGTCCCGACAGTTCCGACATTATCGTAGCCCCAGGTCTTTTCCAGACCTAGCAACACCCCAGTCTAAATGTAAACTATATGTCTATTTTTAAAGAAGAGACAGGATGTGAGATGTAAAATGGATTTCAGACCAAAAGTCCTTCTTTGGGGACTACACCCGCCTCTTTTCATAATCGTTCATTGCAAAAATAGGAGGAACCATCCATCTCTGAAATAGAAAATCACTCCAAAACCGAATTCAATAGAGTTGGAGATCTGAGGAGTTTCTAGATCTTTGCCAAATCAAAGGTTTTTCCTCATTGTTGTTTTCAGGGTTGCAAATGGTAGGTGGAGGGGAGGGTTTAGGAGTGACTGTAGTAAGAGGAACGTGAGAGACGTGAGCCTAAAGAGCAGCGTTAAAGTTAGTGAAGGCTTTATCAGTGGAGGGTACAGTGAATAGTGCATTGGAGGAGAGAGAGTGGTGCAGGTCAGATGGGTAGACTGTGCATTTGGAGGAGGGAAACTTGCACTTGGTAACGAAGTGGTATATGGAGAGAGTGGGGTGGAAGTAGGAGTGGAGATTGAGGCAAAGACAATGGAATGATGAGAAGAAAAAAGGAGCAGTGGAGATATTAGAATAAGGTCAATAGAGTTACCATTTGAATGGGTGGGCAGAGAGTAGACAGAAGCAAGTGAGTGGTTAAGGAGAAGAGTGCTAAAGTCAGTGGATAGTGGAGTGGAGATAGCAGGGAGGTTGAAATAACCACTGACAATGAGGTGATGATGGGGAGGAAGGGAGTCAATTTGTTGGGAGAACTGGTCAATAAATTGACAGGAAGAACCAGGTGACAGATAGAGGGATATACTATGAGTGCCATAGGGAGCAGTGATTTTGGAGATAGTGTAGTCGAAAGAGAGAGAAGTAGCAAGAGAAAGGGGAGTAGGAGAGATAATAAGTTTGGAAGATGCAAGAGATAGGAGGTTTGGAAAAAGTAAACAGTCAAACGCCCCTACCAGCTGGGCAGGGAGAGTGGGTGAAGGTGTAGGTAGGACCGTGAAGGGCTCCAAGGGTTGTAGAGTCTGAGGGACAAATGTAGGGTTCTGTATGGGTAATGACATCAGAAGAGGGAGAATGCAAAAGAAGGAAGTCAGAGGTAAAGAAAGTCTTGTTACAGACAGATTGTGCTTTCCAAAGAGAAATATAAAGAGAATGAGATGTATAAGCGTACTGATGTTGAGTCTGCAAAGTAGAGATGTGTTGGGGGTAGAAGAGAGAAGGGCAAGTCTGATGCAAGTAAGGATTGGAGGTTTTGTGGATAGAGAGCGTAGGTGAGAGAGAAGAGTGGCATAGAGGAAAAGAGATGTTAGGGATTTGAGGAGAGTTTAAATGGTTTTGAGCAGAGGTGGATGAGAGCAGTAAAAGAGAAAGGAGGAGATAGTAAGAGCAGTTCTTGGTCAGAGCAGGGCTGAGGAAAGATGTATTTGGTACTCACTAGTGGTGAGCGAAATATCCACCCGCGAAGTAAAAAGTGCAGAATTCACGTTGTAATCCACTTGCACCCATTCTACGAAATCGCCATTACGGTGCCGCTGCCAATTAAATTTCACCTGATGTTGTGCGGTTTCACGCAGAGCACAGTGTTTCGTTCCCATGTTGGATTCATGTAGCACAAGGAGACATTTTTTTTGAGTCTTTTTCCAAATCGTGCTAGTTTCACCAAGTGCCACGAGAATCTTCAATGTTTTTTTCAAATTTTTGATATGTTTCCGTAGCGACACAAGACACTCTGTGCCAGTCTTTTTTTGATCCGTGCTAGCTTCTCAACACAAGAAACATTGTGTGCCTCTTTTTTCGATCAGTACTAGTTTCGCACAGTGACACGAGAAACTTTGTGTGGTTCTTTTTCAATCCTTGTTAGTTTAGTAGAGCGGCATGAGAAGGCTTGCTCAGTTTCCCCCTTTCAGTTCTAGTTTTGCTCAGCAACATGAGAAACTTCCTGCAGGCTTATTTTCAATCCATATCAGTTTTGCGTTGCGGCACGAGAAACTTTGCATGTTTTTTTTTTTTTAAACCATTCTAAGTTTGCACAGCAGCACAAGAAACTTTGCACAGTTTTTTTGTCCGACTTGTACTAGGTTCACCCAGAGGCACGAGAAACTTTGCACCACTCTTTTTGACCCATGCTAGGTCCACGCAGTGGCACAAGAAACTTTGCATTGCTTGTTGTGGTTTACGCAACCGCACGAGAAACTTTGTGCCCCTCTTTTTGATACGCTGGTGTGGTGGTACAGTGGATTGAGGCAAAACGGATCAAAATCTTGCATATTTCACTTCCACAGCTACTGCAACAGAATTTAACAATTTCGCCTGGCACTAGTACTCGAAAGCATGTAGCAGGACATAGCAATGCACTAGCTCATAGGCGAAGAGCCAAAGAGCTGTGGTTGGCTCTTAGCTGTTTGCCCTTTACTAGGTCACCCAGGGCTGAGTCGCCCCAAATCAAGGAGTCTAATTTTGGAAGTGGAGAGGAGCATGTGGAAGTGGTGAGGAAGGTGTACTTTAGTGTGGTGAGAGTGCTATGCTCATAGCAGCTATTGCCATGTCGCATGGCCATATAGGATTGTGTGATTTTGATTTGTGTTGAAGAAGCTTGGCATGTAGTCTGCTTGGTGTCTTTATGGCATGTGATGTACTCTGTGAGGAGGTCATATTGTATGGGCATTGGGATCCATTAGCCTTTATGGATCTGTGTATTGCTGGGTTCTTGAGGTCCATTGAATATGCATTATACCCTATTTGCCTAAATGGACAGTTTGATGTTAGTTGTTTGAACATTTACAGGTGAGTCCCCATAGGAGAAGCAGGCTGCACCATCTGCCAGCACAGGCTGGCAAGCAGTGTCCAGTGAACATTCTTCATGTTTGCAAGCAATTGATGACTCTTCCTCTTCAGGGAAAGCTGCTACTGGTATGGATGATGTATTTTGTGAACTCCTGCCTGGGCCTGATCTCACCAACCAGTAAGAGGAGAAGTTGCTCAAGTTCATATCTGATGCCTGGTCAGATATACATACCCAGACCAGCAAATCCTTAGCTGGTGGAACCAGGTCACAGCAGGGTACATCTTTTGTGGACACCTGGAACACTGGGACACATGTGTGGTAACACACAATGTTGTCTTGCTCTGGTGTGCCACCGAGGTGGGGCTGGATCACACCTGTGACACAATATCGAGAGAGTGTCAAAAGCAACATTGGTGGGTCCTTTTGGTTCAAAGGGTGTCTAATGCGTTTTGAAGATGGCTTGAAGTGGTTTGACTGCAAATAACAAGACCTCTAGCTGCTCTGGGTCTCAGGATGCTGTGCGTCCCAATTCAGGGGCTCAAAGACAGGAAAAGGTCATTGTTCTCATTTTCCCAACATGGGAAGAGGTTGGCAATCAACTGGAGACCTTCAACTCCAGTGAGATTCAGGGTACTGATGTAGCTGGCAGAAAGACATGTCTTGCTCCAGCAGCAGGTCACCCCAAAGTGCCCTGGAAGTGGTCTTTGCCTTCTTGCATCATACACAAAGGACTTTGTGCTAAAATAGGTTGAGACAGGTTGGAAGGAGAGGTACAGAGAGAAACAGGATGGTGATATGATATGATATGTTATTTATAACATTCTTAATACCCAGAGGTTTTATTTTATTTATTTATTTATTTTAATTCTTGTAATGCGCCAACATGCCCGTAGGCCTCAGGGAAGTATTTGTATTTGTATTTGTATTTTGTTTATCTATAAAGCGCAGCCAGGCCAAAAGGCATACGGGTGCATCATTTTCTGTACAGGTTGCAGAATATTACAGTTACATACATTAGATAAAGATGCTACATACTTGTTGCAGATACATAAGTAATACAGTTACATACAGATCATAGAAGAGGATACAGTTAAATAATAAAGTACAGTGTTTACAGTAATAACAGTAGGACAGAAGACAGACCTAGGATCAAGGAAGTTAAACTGTCATTGTATCCAAATCCTGAAGCCAGCGCATAGTGTTGCGCTTGAATAAGTGGAAGGAAGGTTCATATCGGAGGGCATCAAGGAGTGTGTTCCATAACTTTGATGCCCGTACAGGGAAGCTAGCACCACCCGAGTTATGGAGTTTGAATCTCAATATGGACATTGTGTTTGCTTGAGCCACTCTACGTGGTCTTGAGGATGTATGGGAGGTCAGTTGGTTAGTAAGGTAGACTGGAGCGAGGTTAGCCCTAGCTTTTTGTGTTAGGGCAAGAGTTTTGAGAGATATTCTATGCTCTACAGGGAGCCAGCGCAAGTTACGTCTAGTCTCAGAGATATGCAACTTCTTGGGTATATTAAGGGAAGCCCTGATGGCATTATTCTGAATTACTTGTAACTTGTTGATGTTTTTGTGGCTGTTACCTAGATAGAGGGCGTTACAATAATCGATCTTGGATAGGACTAGAGTTCTAGCAAGTGTGATGCAGTTAGGTGTGGAGATGAACGGCCTGAAGGCGGTGATAATTTTGCAAGTATATGCGGATGATGTTGCTACTGCATGAGTTTGTTGTTTGGAGAAGGATAAGGTGGCATCGAGGTAGATGCCAAGAGTTTTAGTGTTGTTAGAGACGGTAATGCAGTTGCCATCTATAGTAAATGATTTGAAGGCAGTGTTTAGTCTTTTTAATTTAGCGTGTGTACAAAGGTTAAGCAGCTCTGTTTTTTCCTTGTTAAGAGAAAGACCATGCTGCGCCATCCATGCTTGTATCACTGAGTATATTTTGTTAAGGGTTTTGAGGTCAATTGCGTAGTCTCCAGAGATTGGAATGAGTATCTGGGTGTCATCTGCATAGTTAGTATACGTGACACCCAGATAGTCAAGGATATCAAATAGGGGCTTCGTGAAAACATTATAGAGAGTGGGGGACACACAAGGACCTTGCAGAACCCCACAAGGTACCGGGGAAAGTTCAGCAGAGGCAGTGGGAGAGAAGACCCTCATAGTTCTGTTCGCCAAGAAAGAGATGATCCAAGAGGTGGGTGATTCGGAGAAATGTGCTGCAGATTTAAGATGGTGACATAGTGTTTGGTGGTTGACCAAATCAAAAGCTGCTGACAGATCGTGCAGTAAGAGGAGTTCTAGTTTACCATTGTCCTTTAATACTTGAGTTTGAGTGGTGAGATCTATCAAGGCGGTTTCTGTGCCATTTCTTGGTCGGAAACCAGATTGCCTTAGTCCCAGTAGATTGTTAGATTCTAAATACGCCTGTATTTGCAGTTAGGCTGCTCTATCCAATATTTTTAGAAGAAAGGGTACAGTTGTTATAGGTCTATAATTAGACGGGTTGGTTGGGTCAAGAGTCGTTTTTTTAATTAGCGGAATGACGCATGCGTCTTTTAAGTTGTCAGGCACAACTCCACGTTTGAAGGAGGCATTGATAAGGCTAGTAATAAATGGTGCAAGGCCATGCGCTGCTGCTTTGATGGTCGGAACAGGGCAAGCGTCACCTTAGAAATTCCATGGTTTGAGTTTCCTAATGATATTTTCCATATCCCAAGTTGACAGGGGTGAGAAACTAAATGGTTTACAGGTATGCTCAGAGGCAGAGGTCTTGTTAGGGTGCTGTTTGTATTCAGGGTCAGAAAGTAGTGAGCATTTTTTCGCGTTAATTTTAGATTGCAAACAGAGCTATTTTATCTATAGCGCCTTCTGAATGTTAGTACACCATAGTGCATCTGTGATACATTTGTCAACAAGGGCGATAGGAGATTCCAGTTCTTTTAGGATCTTAAAAAGTTCTTTTGTGTTAGATTCTGCTTGTATGATCCTTTTGTTGTAACAATCTTTTTTAGCAAGTATAATGGCCTCTTTGTAGTTAGAAGATGCTAAGGTTAGTTCATTCTTATTAGTTACTGTGGGGCCCTTTTTCCAGTGTGCTTCTGCAGTTCTCTTAATTTTACGCAATTCTCTTGTATGCTGCATGAACCATGAATTCAGATGTCTTTGTGGTTTAGGTTTCCGCAATTTTAACAGGGAGATGGTATTCAGAGCTTTAAGTATTGCCTGATTGTAAGTGTCCACTAGGACTGTAGGGTCGGAGGTGGCAATGTTGTTGAGAAGGGGAAGTAATAAAGGGAGGAGTTTATCTGGCGTAATATCTTTCTTGTTCCGGATGTAGGTGGCTGGATCAATGATAGGTGTAGGACAATGTGTGGTGGCTTTGATAGAGAAGGTTATTTTATGGTGATCCGACCAAATACATGGTTCGTTAGATAGAAGATCAATAGTACAATTAAGTTTTGTGAGCCAGTCCAATGTTCTTCCTTTGGTGTGAGTAGGTTCATGAATGATGTGGACATGACCGAGGTCAGATAGCGTGTTGGCTAGATCAAGAACGTTGGTATTCACTGGGTCATTAAGACCAAGATTAAAATCTCCAAGAAGGATACATTGTGAGTTAGGTTTGGTATTAGTAGATATAAGGGATACAATGTCCTCAGTAAATGTAGAAATGGGTCCTGGTGGTCGGTAGATGAGGTGGACTGTTGCTGTGTGGTTGGGTGATAATGGTAGTTTAATGGACAATGATTCAGCAGATGGGATTTGTAGGTCCTGAATGACTCTAATGCCGATGGTGTTTTTGAAGATGAAGGCGAGACCGCCTCCCTTCACCTGGTTAGTATTTCTATCACATCTAATGATAGCATAGTCATTCGGTATGGCTAGGGCCAGTGAAGGGTCTGAAGCTGCATTTAGCCAAGTTTCCGTGACCGCAAGGAGATCGAGATTTTCAGATGTTATGAAGTCAGCAATGTCCAGTGCGTGGGCAGGGAGGGACCTAGCATTCACCGAGGCTGCTTTGATGAAAGTGTCTTTTGCAGGGGTTTTCTGATGTGGTAGGGGTGGGTCATGTAGAATGATAGGGGGCAGATTAATGTCTGATTCATTGGCCTGATTGGCTAGGTTGTTATAACGACACAAGTGTTTATTTCTCTTGTAGAGGTAAGGTTGAAGAGTTTTGGTCGACAGTCGATCTCCTAGTCTGGAGTTTCTGAGTGTGATGCTCGGGTGGTAGAGGGTGGTGTGGTTTGAACAATGTTACTTGTGATATTGTCACAACGTGCAGGTGAGCTATTGTCGAACCTTGAGTATGGGCACTGTTTTAATGGAGTGGGTCTAGAGTTTAGTCTAAGGTTTCTATTAGTAATAGAACAGGGTTGATTGGGTGTTGGTTTGGTAGCGAAGTGGCGTATCCAGAGTGCTGGATCATCAAGATAAGGGTTAGCACATAGTATTAATCCACGAGGTGTAGATGTTTGATGTCTCGGGTGTGAGGGTAGACGTGTGTTGGTCAGTATGTAGGTGAGACTGGGATGTCCAGCGTCTGGTGTAAATGTACAATAGGTGAAGGAGCGTTGTTAGGCACCAATACATAGTGGAGGGGTGAGGTGCCTGTAGTGTGCAGATCAATTGGAACACAACAGGCGTGACCCAGTCAGGCCTAAAGAACAAGTTAGCTAGGGCTAGTAAGTGACTGAAAGACCGAGGTATAGGGCAGATCTATAGGGCAGAACCTAATTACAGGATAGTACCTTTGACTAAACTGCAAAGTGGGCAGCACCTAGATTCAGAATGATGCATTTGTCAGAAAATAGTGGGCAATACCAAGGTTTGAGGTGGTGCACTTAGGCTAGAATGCAGTGGCTAACGCCTAGAAACACAGCAGTTCATTTGAACTACAGCAGCGGTGGAACCACACCATAGCGCACAGATTAATACATTTGGCAAAGATGTAATGGAACGTAACCTAGATTCAAAATGGGACGAGTTGAATATGAATGCACAGGGGCAGCACCTAGAGTAAATAAGAGCAATTGGCTAAAATGCAATGGACAGCATCGAAACAAGATAAAGCAATAGTCTGTAATACAATGTACAACATCTAAAATCAAGATAGGAGCAATAGGCTAAAATGCATAGAATAGGCTGCATCTAGTAAATGAAGCTCCAGTCATGTAACGTAATCAATTGATGCGTTAAAAACAGGCAGTACATGCGCTGGTCATCTCACAACAGGTGGGCTAGCGAATCCTAAGGGAACTTTGCGGGGTGCAGACAATAGGCAAACATGGGGCGGCAATCACTCAGATCATATATACGCCACAATGCAATTCATGCTGCTATGGGTCAGGTTATACAAGCGGGATTAAACAAACGGGAGTAGGCGATGGCGTTCTTAAGCACGTATGAAGAGGGTTGATGTGCATACAGTGGCGGCATAACAGGTTAGACAGGCAAGCATATAGGACACCAGTCTAATTGTAGATAGGTTCAAGAACAGCCAATTACAATAGTCATTACAGGTATAAGCCGATTGGAACCCGGGATAAACAAGCAATAGATGCAACCACCGGACTAACGCACACAAGTTACCATCTAGTAAACACACGGTCAGTGCTGGATAGACTACTACCAAACCAGCAATATCACATACATAAGCATTGCATTAACAAGCGCAGGACGGTAGTTTAGAGGCAAGCTTGAAACTGTGGCAACGTTGCAGATGATCGTGCACAGAGTGCGTTGGTTGACTGGTAGTTTTAGGACAGTTCATGTGCTGAGAATCTGGATGGCGAATGGAATGTGCGAGAGCTATGGCTCTGGGTGATCACACGTGTAGTATGGCAGGTGTAATACACCCAGTAGTAAGCGCTAGAGGAGCGGTGATGAATAATGCCAGAAAGCAAAAGTATGCAAAGTTATGTTGGACAAGCTCTTATAGGCAAAGTACATCGATCATGTAGCGCTAAGTGTGAGGGAGGTGGTATGTCCAGGAGATAATTGGGCTGAATCACAGTTGTGCATGGAGAAGGGCACGAAGGGAAGGTGACAATCGCGGATCTCACCTTGATTAAAGAGACGAATGCCACACAAGGGACTAGTGCACTCGAGCACGACCAAGCTCGGTCAGGCTCAGTCAGGAAGCAGCCTTTGTCGGTTGCCTTCGTCGGGGCCGGCTTCGCCTGCCGGTGCTCCCCAATAGGCTAAGGGGATGCGGGCAGCCAATCACAGGGCAAGGCAGGCTTCTGGCCTTTGCAGCAATGTAAAATTCAATCGGAATAAGCAGCGTCGGCCATCTTTGAGTAGCAAAAACCTTGTATTTGCAGATTCAGATTTACAGATTGTGTTTGCAGATTCAGATTTAGGTGAAGTAGACTTCGTTTTCCTTTCCAGGCATTACAGAAGGGCTAGAATGGATTCTAAAGGCAACGCTTGGACAGTGCCTTAATTCAGAAATAAAAAATACGATTTGTAAGATGCTGTTGGGGCAATGCCTAATAGCAAAAGGTGTAGCCTCCAGGCTTACCTTAGACCAGACAGTACTTGTGGCTCCATGGGGCTGCTCCAGCAGCTCGGGAGAGAGGGAGCTCCTGCTTCAACCCCGGGGATCTCCCTGTGTCAACTTGCTTCCAAGGCGAGCATGTTGCCCCTGAGCTATCCTCCTGAGACAAATGGAATCGTTCCCCAACTGTGCTGAGTTCACTCTGACTACACTCACTCCAATCCCTTCTCAGATGCATAGTATCAAACGCCTTCTGATATTCAACACCATGGTGTGAAGTGTGTCCTTTTGTTTAGCATGTGCCCTTTGACTTCTGTTTCCCAGGAGAGCTCATTCTGAGGGAAAGAGGTTCTGCCAAACCTCACATAGGATCAATAGAGAAGCATAGGGCCTCATTATGAGTTTGGAGGTAGCCTTGCCGGTTTTCCGACAAGGCTACCTCCAAACTCGCATCCGGGTCCGGCACTCGCGAATGGGTAATTACTGGGCTATTCCGGGCCAGCCAGACTCGTAATTGCCCTTTCGCGGGTGCCGGGCCCAGTACATCCCCATTCCCATTGAGCCCCATAGGGCCCCATAGGGCTCTATGGGAATGGGGGGGGGGTGGTAGAACTGGTACCATTAATAATAGTACCGGAGCTACCATAATATTCTGTTCACGGGTGCCGGTACAGCCACCATGTCAGACCTGGTGGCTGCAAGGGCACCTGCGAACAAAACTCCTACTATGGCAGTACGGTAGCAACGGTGCCGGTAGCAATACTGGCGCTGTTGTTGCCTTACCGCCATACTTGTAATGAGGCCCATAGTCTTTAATCTCTTTTGTATTGCTGGCAGAGACAGGCTGACTAGATAGAATACACACAACCTTTCCACAGCTGGTGTGGGTTCACAGTATTGATACATGTATGATAAAGATCAGATGTGGCTTTAATAATTATGTGAATTATCAGACACCATAAACCTAATTTAAGTATATCTTACGTTTGAAGATTAAACTGCCACCAGGATAGTCATTCCTCATAATCATGTGGTGCAGACTTTAAATGCCGCCTCTGTGCTGATATGACCTTTGAACTTGCTTTGTGCCACTAGAAAACAGATGCTACAGATCGGGAGATTGAGCAGCAGATGTGTCATTATATTCTTTTGGAGTGAAGCTTAATGTGGGGTGGGAGTTGTCTGATTAGCAAAACACCCTTTCTGAGATGGAATTACCCATATCATTTGTATTAATTAAATACTAATCAAAAGCCCAGGATTCTATTCCGGTGCCAAATTGCAATTCCTCACAGCACCATTGGAACCTACATCACTGGAATACCCAGTGTTGGGATGCACTACTAGAACAGGTACAAGGTGTCATCCACATACTGTAGGCTCATTACAACAGTGCAGCCAATTGTCATCATGCCACCATAGACCACACAAGTGGGGATGGCTTGGCCAGTTGCCAATTAGACTGGGGCGAGAAGTTGCTGCATGCAAGCAGCAGACAACAACAGATCCTGGAATAGTTGTATGAGAATGTCACAGAGATGAGCTATGCGGTGGTACAGGCCATAGGAGAGCTTTACCAGGAGATTTGTGCAGTGAGAGAGGACTTGCACCAGGACATTATTGCCATTGGCAGTCTTTTGCAAGAATCACATATTGCTGTGATAACAGAGGATCAGGCTTTGGCACAGTGTGATTTGAGTGGGCTATCAGCTCAGCCTGCTGCATATTGTAGATGTGGGCCCGTGTCTGGCGACATGAATGCTCTCCTTATTTCCCTTATATGTGGAATTAATTAAATCTTTGTGTTGGTTTTTCCTGGTGAGTTGGATGATGTGATGATGGCAATACATGCAGTGTCTATGTTGCGCATTGATAGTGATTGAGTCTGTCATGGGGTCTGTGTGTCCTGTGTGTTTGTTTGGGTATGGTTGTGGCATGTAGAGGCGGATGAGCTTGCAGTGTTTTTTCTGTAATTGTGCACACACTTATTGTCCCTCTTGGAGGAGGTTACTTGAGGTTTTATGTTACGTAGACAGGTATTGCTCTCTCTGGCCACAGCAAAGCACATGTAAAAAATATATGGACCACATGGTTGCATGTGACCTTTCTCTGCTGCCTTTTCCCTGCTAGGGGTATCAGTAGAGCATGTGGTTTTGAGTGCAAATCCTCCTACATCTCCACAGTTAATCCATGTTGTGTCACATTTCTGTGTAACACATAACCCATCAGTTTGATCTTGCGCACCGCTGGTGATGTGTATAGCAAGACACCACTTGAGAGATCTAGGAAGCAGAACTGTGATTTGAACACACCAAAGATTCTTTAATGTATACCTCGTGTGGTAATGTGTACAGCATTGTACCGGTTTTGCCTGTGATTGATGGATTCCTTGCGGAGGACAGGAGGAATGATGAGAGTGGGTATGCAGAGTCACCTGCAAATGACATATGCAAAACCAGTTCCCTTTCTTCCTCTGATAAGTGCATGCTTGCATTTGCTGGTATGTGTTTGTGGTAAGATGTGTGTGACCAGTCATACTCACCAAGCAGTCACATGTTGCCAAAGGTTCAAGGTGATAGGGACTGACGGAGAGGTGAATGGAAGCGGATGTAGCTGGCATATCTGCATTCGGGATAATTGGCAGTCAGTCACATGCATGATGTGGCCGTTTGCATTGCAGGTGATCTGCACATTGATGGAATCCTAATGTTTCTGCTTTCTGTAGATGTTTTCTGCGCGTTTAGTGGGTTGCAGTATCACATGTGTGCTGTAAATTGCTCCTGTCACCTGGGGAAATGTGCTATAGCATAGAGGTTTTGGGTTACTGCATGTCTTGCCTTCACATGAAGGGGAATGTCGATGGGGTTGTTCATGTTTACGCTGATGCACTGTAAATCCTGAAGCAGGCACCAGGATTGTCAGGGCTGGGGTGTGCCCTCTATGATAGATGTTGTATGCTAAAATGACCCAATGGAAAGGAGTAAATATCAACAAACACCTTAACTTGGGAGGGTACGGCAATAGAGCACATACGTCATGGTCACACATTATCCTTCCACTCTCTCAATGTGCAGGATGACATTTGGGGGACAATTTGTGGGTGCCATTCATGTCCTCATCTGCCATTATAGTGGTGCAGTTGGGTAACCCTGAGCTGCTTCCTCCTCCATCTAGCATTACGAGCTAGCATAGGTGCGAACAATGTCTGATCAGCCATTGTCCGAAGGGTTGCCTATGCTTGCTTGCTGCAACTGATAGATGGTAAGTTTCAGGGGATTTGATTTTTGAATGACAACGCTATATTTCTGGTGAATTAGATGCACTTTGGTGGGTGTGTTTGGAAGATGGCCCAACCCTCACGCTATGAGAGTCCCCATTCTCTCAATATAATGAGGCTTCATGAATATTCCCCCCAGTCGCGCCCTTGCGTTGAAATTCAGTAGGTAGCAGGGTGCATTGGGGAAGGCGCAAGGGGCGCTGTGTCAACGCAAAGTGCCTTTTGTGAATCACACTTGAGCTTTGCACCACTCCAATGGCTTCCTGGATGAAAACTGTACAAATCCTTGGGCCTCATTAAAAGTTTGACTGTGCATTAACAACGGACAATACTGGAATTAGAACCACATTTGCAGCACCATCATATTCTGAACTGGAAGTGCAGAGGAAAAACCTCCAGCAGATTTCTGGAGGGTTTTCCTTCACTTTACCTCTATAAATTGAAGATTTAACATGGGTGCAATTAAAGTAATAAATGCTCTATATCACCAATTGAGTCCTATGGGCTCTTGAATGAGGATTAACACCACCAATCTACCATTCAAGTAGCAGCAATGGTATTTGAGTTTGGACGAATTTACACAGAAATACTGAAACACTCTTAACGAGACACACCCCCACCCCCAAGGTGATTCAACCAGGAGATCCTGAACTTGGGTGCTGTCACCCATCAAACTATACTTCCCTTTTTTGCAAAAAGTATTTTGTAATGCAGTGGTTTCAGAAACTTAATTTCCGGTAGAAAATGTTCCAACTTTATAGGCCACTGACATGTTTATGCTGTATACTTGCAGTCGCTAGATTCTTAGTGGACACAGCAGGAGAATAGCCAAATGTAATGCAGCAGTTTTTTCAAGGTGCCATCATGTTATTATTTGTTTATTTATTTTGGTTATACATAACCTTTACAAAAACACATTAACATACAGGGGAAGAGAACACAACTAAATACATATTTACAAATCATCTTATAATACAAAAATCCATTAATACATAGTTAATATATACACAAAATTAAAACAAAGGAAAACAAGAAGAAGCGGTGTGTATTACATATTCATTCATTATTGATGACTTTAACCACTACAACAGCTCACTAGAGAGTCCACTTTAAATGCAATATTGAATTTTTGTTCATCTGCTTAGTTCATGTTGTTTGACTGACAGACAGATCTTTCTTAAGAGGTAGTGATAAATTACTTCCATGTAACATTTCAAGCCACAATCTTACAAGATCCACATTGTCCATATTCACAAATTTTAGGAAGTGTTCTATACGTCACTTCACAGTTCTGTGCAGTATACTAAGACATGCAGTAAAGTTTTAGGTAGCCCAAATATACCACAGAATCTGCAAAGTGATGATATTCCACTCTTCCTTTCCCGCAGATCTATGATTTCCCTAGTAGGCAGCACATTGCATCTAAAACGCATAAATTCATTACGCCATCCATTATCAGGGAACTTAGTCAAATATGACTCCACACTGCCCCCAATTTTATAACCAGTCACCAAATGCTTGTATAGTTTAGTTCCAGCTAACTTTGCGCAGGTAGTATTCCAATATAGTTGCTCTGCATATTTTTTTGCTTTATTTAGGTTGAATATAAGCAACTCGCACATTGCGCCAAAGGAAATTAAGTACGCTAGGATTTCCCTTGTTAGCTCCATTAGATATTCTGAGAAACATGTGCCAGTTCGAATCCCATTTCCCAGCAAATCATACTTTGTGTCTTTAGAGCTTACAATTAGTTTCCTAAATAGGCATACTCAGCGCCACATAACCATGCTTTTGATGGAACATAATCCAAGTTCATATTGCAGCGCTTCAAGGGGCACACAATTAGGCAGGCATATAAACACTGATCTTAAAATCTTAGCCTCATATTTATCTAGATCGTCAATTGCCCACCTAGGGAACAGCTCCAAACCGTAACAGAATTGTGGGATCGTCTTAGATTTATAGTAGCGCAGGGTCGGTATAAATGAGAATTTCCCATATTTGGCATCAATTTTTTTGAATTGAACGATTAGTACCTGCACCTTTTTATCCAGAAATTGCCGGTAGTTCTGTTTTCTTTTAGTTTCATGAATTGGGTCACCCAAATACTGCAGGTGTGATTTCGCACTTAGCCTTTCATTGTTTAACAACCAAACAGGATTACCCCTTGTAGCACTACAATGTAGCCGTAGGATCACATTTTTTTTTACATTTATCAGAAGGGAGTTAGCAATAGTGTAATCTCTGAATTCGTCACGACCCTCGCCCAAAACCTCCTCTGGCAAACCCATTGGCCAGGTGGAGTCAGGACCCGGGCCTCTAGAGCCTGGCATCCTCTTCAAATGCCCTCATGGGGCCAGTCCTGGTGCCTATGGCACCAGGCTCATACACCATGAACAGCAATGTGCTTGGGAACTACTTTATTGTATTGTCAGCCAACATGGAGGCATCCATATAGCTAGGTCCGTAAGAACCAAGCTATGCAGTCTAGTGTTTTGGGTGTGGCAGGCCTAGAACTACTTTCCCTGGTACTATTTTACCTGGGCTATATAAACCACACCCTGACTGCAGAACATGCTTCATGTTACTTTGCAGCTTGCAACGTGACGCTCACCATGTCCAGCTATTCCCTCGAACCTCAGAGAAGAAGAACATGCAAGGAGACAAAGGGAACAAAAGGACAATCATTAGCAGCAGCATCTTACCTGCAGTTTTCATCTTTAAACACTTGCAGCTACTGAGAACAGCTTCCTCAAATTTGCACGCCTCCCGGACAGAACGACCTGAAAGAGGAAGATAGAGGCAACATTAAAGAAAGCTGTAGAGACATTTACAAATTACAAACTGCTCAACAGGCTTACCTGGCTGGCCGCCTCTCGGCTGGCACCACTCCGGACATTCCACCCGCGCTGAAGAACACCACGACCTACAAGGAAGGAAAACACAGGTTAGCAAAGGCAAGACTTCGCAGCGCTGCGCATAGCGCTTACTTACCGCATCATAGCGCTCTTAATGCGCCATCATTTACCAGCGGGCTCAACCAAGCCAGTTCGCTGTGCTGAAGCTCCGCATACCTAAGGGAGAAAAAAGAGACATTTTAAACAAAGAAAGGCATGCAGGATAGCAATAAAACTAAAGAACAGCAATAAGACCTACCTGAACAATATCAAACGGGCCGGCGTCAGTGAAGTAACTGGACCGCACTCGCCCATGAAAGACAATGCGCCCCTGCAAAGAAAGCAGGACAGAGAGCACGCCTAGTTCTACCACAAGGCAGAACCGTCCCCGCAGACCATATCAGGGCAAAACTGAGAAGCATACCAGTGAGTAACCCAGCTAGGGGGCGTCCCTGTGGATACCAGGTGAGCGTAACAGAACACAAAGCCTACCATAACAAATCCACCTGGGCTCCATGGAGACATCAGAAATGGACCAATTGGCCCAATTACTAGGAGAGCTTCGTGCTGAGGTTCATTCAAGAGACTAATGCCCTCCGGAGAGACCTAATAGTGACCAAAGAACGCACTGAAGAGATTAGCAGGCAATACATGCAATCACAGGCAGGACAGACGCCTCTACCTGGAAGCAATCCAACAATGCAAAACCCCGCCATACCACCCACTCCGGTACAGATCACGTTACCTGGAACAGTGCCCCTGGCACCACCAGAAAGGTTCTCAGACGACCCACGGAAGTATGCGGCATTCATCAATCAGTGCCACCTTCATTTTCTTTGTAGGCCTGGAGCATTTCCAAACGACCAATCTCGGGTAGCTTTTGTCTTATCATACCTGAGTGGTAGTGCAGCAGATTGGTCGGTACCGTTGGTAACCCATGACAATCCTCTATTACATGACTTTGGGGGGTTCCAGAGAGAAATGGAAAAACGTTTTGCTCGCCATACCCAGGAACAAGCAGTAGACAATGAACTCTTGTCCCTCCGACAGGGGAATCAGGACTTGTTAACGTACATTGCTACCTTCAACAGACTGGTTGCCGAAGCTAGGTGGCCAGAAAACAAAAGAACCACGTTATTCCATCGAGGCTTACGAGGCAAATTAAAGGACGTTTTAGCCCAGGTGGTTGATCCACCCAGAGACTGTGCAGAATTCATAAATCTGGTCGTGCAGCTAGACCACCGGTTGCAGGACCGAAAGGCAGACCGGTCTAAGACGGACCCTCGTACCGTGCATGTTAGACCAAGGGAAAACACACCCTGTGTACCTGAAAATGCTGTAGAACCCATGCAGATTGGAGGGATACAGCCTCCATTAACAAAACAAGAGCGGGACAAAAGAAGACAACAACATCTTTGTTTGTATTGTAGGAAACCAGGACATTTCCTGAAGGACCAGTAAAACCCCCAAAATAGCAGTCGGGGCCACAGAGAAGGATGAAGCTAAGGAATCGGGAAACTACCAAGCTCGACAAACGTAGAGGTCAGTTTGTCGAGTGAGAAGAAAGAGTTGCTGACCTTGCACTTTGCAATACCACTGATCTTAATTAACCACCAACAGTTGTCAAGAATGCATGCCATTGAAGCATACATTGATAGCGGAGCAGTTGGAAATTATATTGATCAAGAACTGGCAGCAGAGATGGGGCTTCCTTTGTGTTCTAAGCCAACTATGGACAAGGTAACCACCGTGGATGGGTCAGAAATCGCTTCCGGACCAGTAACCCAGTGCACAGCCAGGGTAAACTTTCTGTGTCAGGACGGACATCGGGAGTCTATTTCATTCGATCTCATCAAGGAACCTCAGTTCAGGCTAATACTAGGGATGCCATGGTTGGTTGCTCACAACCCTTTGATAGACTGACAGGCACGAAAATTAACCTTCCCCGGTGACTGCTCCCCTGCCTGCAATTACCAAGAGGAGAAATCCGACGTCTGTATCCCCATGACTTCCGGAGCAACAGTATCAACCCTGGGAGCAACTAATACTTTGCCAAGTGAATACCATGATTTCCAGGATGTTTTCCGAAAGGACCAAGCCAATACATTGCCGCTGCACAGGCCCTATGACTGTCAGATCGGCTTTGTTCCTGGTGCACAAATCCCTTGCAGCAGGATCTACGCTCTCACAGAACCAGAAAACCTTCATTTGAAATCCTATTTAGACCAGTACCTTGCAAACGCATTTATCCGTCCTTCGAAGTCCCCCGCAGCCAGTCCTTTGTTCTTCGTACCGAAAACAGAAAGAGACTTGAGAATCTGTATTGACTATCGCGCATTGAACCAGATCACCGTGAAGAACCGCTACCCATTGCCACTTATCCCTGAGATGCTAGACCAAGTTAAAGATGCCCAGATTTATACCAAATTGGACCTTCGAGGAGCGTACCACCGGGTGCAAGTTAGAAAAGAAGATGAATGGAAAACCGCCTTCCGTACTAAGTACGGCTTGTTTGAATATCAAGTCATGCCTTTCGGGTTATGCAACGCTCCTGTGGCATTCCAATATTTCATGTATGATGTCTTAAGGGAGTTAATTGATGTGGGCGCCTTAGTGTACATAGACGACATCTTAGTATACTCAGCCTCGGAAAAAGATCATGTCAGGCACGTTTGTTCAGTCCTCACCAAGCTCTGTCAACATCGCTTGTTTTCAAAGCTTGAACAATGCTTTTTTTCACGTCACCGAAGTAGAATTTCTTGGTTTTATCCTTACTCCAGGAGGCATCAGAATGGACATGCACAAGGTAGATGCCATTCTGAAATGGCCTTCACCGACGTCTCTGAAAGGGGTACAAAGCATGCTGGGCTTTGCGAACTTCTACCGCTGTTTCATCCCAGACTTCTCTCAGGTTGTGCATCCAATCAAAGTACTATTACGAAAAAACAATAAAAAGTTTGCTTGGACCGAAGAAGCGGAAGAAGCCTTTCAGGATCTTAAACGAAGGTTTACCTCCACTCCAATCCTGCAACATCCTCGTCCAGACCTCCCTTATGTCGTTGAAACTGATGCGTCCAGTCTCGCAATGGGGGCTGTCATTTCACAGAGAGCCCCGGAAACCGGCCAGCTACATCCTGTGGCCTTCTGGTCGAAAAGGTTCTCACCTCCAGAGATGAATTATGCCATCATGGACAAGGAACTCCTGGCTATCAAATCTGCCTTTAAAGCCCGGAGGCACTACCTTCTGGGGGCCAGACACACCATTACAGTCATCACAGACCACCGAAACTTCCAATATCTCAAAACAGCCAAGACCCAGTCCTCGCGCCAATTACGGTGGGCCCTTTTCTTCGCCGAATATGATTATGTAATCACATTTCGACCAGGAGTCAGAAACGGAAGGGAGGATGCCTTATCTCGCAAAGGCATAGATGAAATAGTATATACAACTCCAGACCCAGTGCCTATTATACCTGAAGACAAACTCTTGGGTATCATGACAGCCTTAACACAAGCAGACCTACGAAAAGAAATCCAACGGACAATGAATCCTGATGCCTACCTCACATGGCAAACTCAAGGAGAACAAAATACCATCAAGGACCACCTACGCTTTTTTAGGGATCGCCTATATGTACCCAAGAAGGAATTACAACAGCATATTATTTCAAACTATCACGATTCACTGATCGAAGGGCATCCTGGGATCGCCAAAACCCTAGCTAAGGTGAAAGAGAACTTTTGGTGGCCTACCTGGCGTAAGGACATCATTCAGTATATTCAGTCCTGCGGTGTCTGCACACAAAATAAATCACAGAAACAAAAACCATCTGGTCTCCTAAAACCATTGGACATTCCTCCAGTTCCATGGCACACTCTTTCCCTTGACTTCATCACTGATCTACCTCCAAGCGAAGGGTTCAACCCCATCCTTGTAGTTGTGGACTTTTCTCGAAGATCTCCCATTTTATTCCTCTCAAAGGCCTCCCAGACGCAGCCACTTTAGCAAAAGTGTTCCTGGAGGGTGTGGTTAAGCTACATGGCTTCCCTTCGGTTCTGGTCTCTGATCAAGGCAGCCAGTTTGTTTCAAACTTCCGGAAAGTTAGTTGTGCAATGGCACAGATCGACGTTTGGCTATCTACCAGTCACAATCCCCAAACGGACGGCCAAACTGAGAGAACCAATCAGACACTCGAGCAATATTTACGGTGCATGCTGCACCACGAACAAAGGAATTGTAAAGACCTACTATGGATAGCCGAATATGCATATAACAATTCTTTGCATTCAAGCACGGGACAAACGCCCTTCTATACCCTTCATGGCAGACATCCACATACCTCTGAACTAGACCTTACAGCCAGCTTGGAAATGCCAGCGGTAAAGACTCTACACACAACCATTGCTCAGGCTTTCCTAAGGGCAAAGGAACACCTTATTCATGCCAAAGAAAAACAAAAGAGATTCGCCGACCAACACTGGAAAAAGGCCCCTGATTATCAAGTAGGAGACACAGTTTGGTTCCTAAGAACCAAGCTATGCGGTCTAGTGTTTTGGGTGTGGCAGGCCTGGAACTACTTTCCCTGGTACTGCTTTATCTGGGCTATATAAACCACACCCTGACTGCAGAACATGCTTTGTTTTACTTTGCAGCTTGCAACGTGACACTCACCGTGTCCAGCTATTCCCTCGAACCTCGGAGAAGCAGAACCTGCAAGGAGACAAAAGGAACATCATTAGCAGCAGCATCTTACCTGCAGTCTTCATCGTTAAACACTCGCAGCTACTGAGAACAGCTTCCTCGAATCTGCATGTCTACCGGACAGAACTACCTGAAAGTGGAAGATAGAGGCAACATTAAAGAAAGCTGTAGAGACATTTACAAATTACGAACTGCTCAAAAGGCTTACCTGGCTGGTCGCCTCTCGGCTGGCACCACTCCGGACATTCCACTCTTGCTGAAGAACACCGCCACCTACACGGAAGGAAAACACAGGTTAGCAAAGGCAAGACTTCGCAGTGCTGCGCACAGCGCTTACTTACCGCATCATAGCGCTCTTAATGCGCCATCATTTACCAGTGGGGCTCAACCAAGTCAGTTCGCCGTGCTGAAGCTCTGCATACCTAAGGGAGAAAAAAAGTGACATTTTAAACAAAGAAAGGCATGCAGGATAGCAACAAAACTAATGAACAGCACTCGCCCATGAAAGACAACGCGCCCCTGCAAAGAAGGCAGGACGGAGAGCACGCCTAATTCTACCACAAGGCAGAACCTTCCCCGCATACCACATCAGGGCAAAGCTGAGAAGCATACCAGCGAGTAACCCAGCTGGGTGGCGTCCCTGTGGATACCAGGTGAGTGTAACAGAATTTTGTTAGCAGGCGTTGCAATCCCAGCGGGGTATGATCAAACAACATAAAATCATCCGCATAGGCAGACCAGGATATCTTTGTTCCCTCAACTGAAGGTGGCACAAAGGTAGCTGTTTCGATTTCTCTGCCAGCATCGGATACATATAAATTGAATATTGTCAGTGCGAATACACGCCCCTGGCGTAGACCATTTGTGGCATTGATCATCTGAGTGAGGATTCCTGAATTATTTAGGCGTACCTGTAGCTTGGATCCTTCATGTAGATGCTACAAGATTGTCAGTAAATGCATAGGTAGCCCCAGCCGTTGTAGTTTCCCCCAAAGAATATTCTTGTCCACCATATCAAAGGCCATGGTTAGTCTACAGACACCACATAGACAGGAGTACTCCCTTTTTTCCATGCTTTCTGTTGTAAGATATTCATAAGTAGTCCCCCCACATCCGTAGCCACCTTTTTTTACGAAAACCAAATTGGATACAGGATAGAATCTTATTTACCTCTGCCCACTCTTGGATGTGCTTCAGTACTAATCCTGAAATGATCTTTGAGTCTGCATCTAAGAGTGCTATAGGTCTATAATTTGCAGGGGATGTCCTGTCACCTTTTTTATAAATTGGCACTAGGTAGACAATATGCCATGTATTTGGGATTACTCAGAGTCTAACTATGTCTTTGAATAGAAGAAAAAGTATTTTAGCTCAAACAGTTACATTACCCTTGAAGACTATGTTTTCCAGGCAATTAGGTCCAGCTGCCCTCTACGAGGAGGCCTTGTCTATCAGCAGTTTTATATTGTTTTGTCGAAATAAAAATCCCATGGGTGTTCTAAAACTATTTTCAGCATAGGATTTATGTTCTTGGAGTTCTCATAAACCAAACCAAAGTGACCCCTCCGCTGTTGCTCCGATACCACACAGGTTTGTATTTGAGCCTGTTGGACATTACGGTTATTTATTATGGCCCAAAAAGATCTAGCAGAAGGACCCCTCAGAGCTGCCAACATTGCTTCACTGTCCCCCTCATACATCTTTGCTCTGCAGGCTTTAATTTGATTTTTCCATTTATTTAAAAAAAGATTCCCCAGGGCCTCTCCATCGGTATTAGATAAATTCTGTCTACGCATATGTCTCAATTCCCTTTGGCAGTGGTTTTTTAGTTCTCTGATTCCAGCGTCAAAGGTATGTAGATGGTTTAACTCCCTTACATTTGTCTTAGCTGCATGCACATTCTGGTTAATGATTGTTTGTACATAGTAATCAAAATGGTCAACACAATACATAGACATTTTTTCCCCAAGACTAGTATTATGAAAGTCAAGTTGAAATACAGCATTAAGATGATCAACGTTATCCTTGTGCCAATTAATATGGGTTCCAGCTTGATTAACTTCATAGATATCAGTACATACTCCATGTTTCACCTCAGAATCCATACTTCTAAAATCAACCTCCAGTATCTTATGATTGCTACATTTGTTTTCCCTCATACGCATTGAGCTGACCAGATCACAGAATGAGACAGAAATAAAGATGTAGTGTATTTTAGATGGAAATTTGCCATTAGACCAAGTATCTTTGTCAGCCATTTCACCCCAGAGCTCAGCTGTATTAGTTAGTCCCCAGTCCTCATAAAAACTGCCCCAGAGTTGTCCCTGAATGTTCTTATTTATCGGATAACCACTTATGTGCTAGAATTCAAGTCCAAGGGTGCGCTTCCCTCCCATACAAGCGGAGATGTTAACATTGAAGTCACCCACCACTATCAATACCGCCTCAGAGTGCAGTGAGTAGGCTTCTTCAATCATTGCCCCAAGTAAGCTCAGTGAGTCAGTCAAATGATTTTTAACATTCCAATAGATGTTAACTATCAAGAAGTGAATAGATCCCACACACTTCCCAAGTTTGAAAAGAACAGCAAGACACCAGTTTAACAATCTAAAAAATTGTGTTACGGTTGGTCCCCATTTGACATGTACTCCAATTGCCAGACCCCCAGATGGCCTGCCCATTTTTCCTTTAGTTGCAGGTTCGGAAAACACAATGAAACCATCCAAAGCACAATGAGAGGTGAACCATGTCTCCTGCAAACAGAAGAATGCACATTTGGACAACATAATGCAAATTTCTGAAGAGTTTTTTTAAAAACCAGTGACCCCTCATGTTCATGACACAATGGTAAATATGTCTTCAATCTTACATATTTGGTTTTAGACCCTGTAACTGCGCTATGGAGTCTGGAAGAGTTAAGGCTAGCCAACGTAGGCTAGGCTCATTAGAGTCAGCATCGTTCACTCTCAATGGCTTGCTTATTAACCCTTCTGCCTGTTCCAAGCTTCTGCCTTTAGGTACTTGCAGATCGCAGGCTAACTCAGCGCCTTGAATCCCTCTACTATAGCTATGACATCATAACCAATTTGATTAAAGATATCCACTTCCACTAACACAGCTTCATAAATAGCTCTAGAGTGGAAAACTATCCTAACATAGTCATATCTTTCGGGATGTATATAATCGATTAATTTGATGTCCCCAGACGTAATAAGGCGAAGGTTCAGTATCTCATTGAATAGGGCCAAGACCCTCCTTCTGTTCAGTGATACAGGACCACCCTGAGGGAACAAGTAATATACTAGGACGCTTGGTAACTCCACAAAATGAGGCAGCCTCAACTGGATATCATTTACCCAGGGATCTGTATAGAGATCTTTATTTGAGCTCTACCCATACACTTCATCACATGGTACCTTATCAAATTGCACATTCACAGTGTCCTTCTTTCTACCCATATCATCACCATGTCTGAATTCACTGCTTCAGTGGTCGATAGACCTTCAGACACTGTGACTGTAGGTACTATGTTAGATTCCGTTAACTTAGTTGGCAGTTCACCCACATTGGCTTCAAATCGTACTCCTCCATCACCAGTGTATCCAGCTTTGCCCCCTTCTAGCATTTGTTTCATGATTCTCCAAATCATTTTTTCTGTCGAAGTTAACTCAGGTGCCTGTACATCATCAGAACCACTATCTGCAATCATTGCTGTCTTTGCACCATCCACGTAAGACAATTTGTCCCTCCAAACCTCCCGCTCTTCTCCCAGACATTGGGCCCTCCCCGATCCATTGACTTGGGGGGTGGACACAGTGTCCCTACCCACTTTCATAGGGGCCAATTGTAAACTCTGAGCCTCATGTTCCTGTCCCAAATATTGAGCCCTACCCGGTCCATTTAATTGAAAACCAGATTTGGCTCAAAATATCTTAGAATAGGATAGTGGTGACAAAGTCCTATAATCATTAATGAAGGGAATGGACATGAACATCAGGATATTCGAGTTTATGAGGAGTTCCCCATTCACGGACATCTCAACTTCACCAATAGATTTGGCAAAGGGCCTTGTAGCAGGACATGGATTAACTTCAAGTTGTGTATTAGCAGACACTAAGTTAGAAATGGTAATCTCCTTAGTGGGAATAACTTCAAGTTGTGTATTAGCAGACACTAAGTTAGTATTGGTACACTCCTTAGTGGGAATAACTTCCACTTGTGGAGATTGTACCATCTCCTTCTCCCCTCTTTCATTAATCGTCTTTTTTTTAGCAAAAATATTAAAGATGTTACTCTTACTCAGATTTTCACTCTTGGGGTCATCTACAACTTTGGATCTAGCTCTGTGTATTTTGTCTTCCCCTTTTTTCTTCATTGTTTCTGTAATTGTGCCAGTAGCCACATTGCCACCCTCTCTATTACAGATCACCTCCTCCTCCCTTGACATATCCAAATTAGTGACCATATTTACATAATTTTCATCTTCTCTTATTAGGTTCTGCCAATTTTCCTTAGACATTCTATTTTTTCTTTTACCAGGTTTCCGCTTTGAGATATTTGTTACTTTTTTTAAGGGGCCATCTTGGATTTTAGGAGAGGAGACTAAAGCCATATCCATCCCTTCAATGTCATCAACAGCAGAACCCGGGTTAGCTCTTAGGTTTTTGTCAACAATAGGGGATTCAGAAAGTATGCGGAGTGCCCTTTCTCATGTACAGTTCCAGTGTTCGTACCCTTATTGGGCACCACCTTAACCTCTGTAAATGATTCGTTACTTTTGTTCAACCCAACAGCCTTAATCAGATCCCCAATTAGCAATGTAGGTAATTGCAATTCGGCTAATATTTGTTCATTTAGTTGCCCACGAGTAAACGCCTCCCAATTACACCCCTCTAGTCTACTTTCTTTCTGTGCGGAAGACACCTCCCACTCAACCTCCTGGTTCATAGGGTATTGGGAGAGAGCAAGTTAGGAACTATCAATGGGAATAATGCCTATTTCAGGCAGCGGTAGAGAAACATTCTCCACATCAGTTCTTAAGGGTTCATCCATACTTGCAGCACCATTCTCATCCCCCTTACTCTGTCCTGATTCAATCAAAAGTATGGATTCATCACCAACAGAGATATCTGGAAGTCCCATCACCAATTCGCCAGGAGGAAAAGGGGGAGGGGCATTTCCAGCGCCATTTTCATTGTTCCCTTCACTGGAGTAAAGACCAGGGGGTCAGATGAAATGTCATCATAAGCCCGTACTCCCGTCATTGTTTCCCTTCTTGTTAAGGGCACCGTCCTCTTGTATGTATATTTTTGAAGCTTCATGCCCCAAATATATGATCAATAGATCACAGGTTCTTCAAACACTTAAGGCGTGCAGCACACCATGCAGGCAGCCACAGCCAGTGCAAACCCCCTATCAAACCAATCCTAGTGTATCAAAACAGTTCACAGATCACTTATGACTAGTAATACGTAAGAACAAGTACCACCATAAGTTGTTAGTAAATTGTGCCACTAGTATGTCCCCAGAACAACAGGACAACAAAAAGAACTGTAGAGAAAGCAAATTTGCACAATGATTAGGGCGGGAGCGGCAGAAATAATTCAGTAAGACCACTAGGTGCAGTGGCCGTCCATCCGCCTTCTATAAGCCTATGGACACTGACAAGGCAATGTGCACAACAGAGGCAGCCAAATAACTAACTTGGCAAAAACACACCAAATGAATAAATTAACTGGCGCTCACCGCACACCCCACACCCCATCAGCCGTATCAGCACACTTCAGACAGCGCACTTCCGGAATGCATGCGCGTGGAATGCGCGTGTCAGTTGCCAGATAAGGCTTCTGGGGTTAGAGGAGCGGCCACAGCGCAACTAGAATGCAAAACGAGTAAAATATCAGACTAAGTGACAAAGTCTGTGACAAAGTCTGTATGAATCCATGAGAGAGTCAATGTACTTGTGCTAGTCCATACCGTCCATACAGTGGGTTAAAGTCACAGCACAAACAGGACATGCCAAAATCTCTTAGAAAGGCACCAACAGGATTATTGACATTGCGCCTTGCTTTCTCCATTTGTGGACCAAATGAAGAAGAACGAAGCCACATTTGTTTCTGCGCAATCCGTGAAAAAATTACTTGAGAATTTGGAAACATGTCCATGACTTTCCCAAGTCCTTCTTTCATTGCAAATTGCAAAGTAATTCCAGACACATATCCTAAACTGTTCCCTCCACAATGAATTACAATTATGTCTGGATGTTGCTCTGTCTCCAAAGTAGCACAGAGAGGTAGCAAGTCCAACCACTTCATTCCACGTACTCCATGCCAAGATCTACAACTACTCCACAGCTTTCTGCATGCACCTTCAATCAATGTATCCACGAGTCTCCCAAAATCCAAACAATCTGTTTTTTAAAACACACAGCCATAGCTATTTGTTGTTCTCTCAGCAAAAAGAGTATCTGAGAAACTCTCTCCTAGCACAACACACCCACTAAACTTTCCTGACCAATCCCTTTCTCTGCTCATTATCATTTGCATGGCTCACCAACACAAAAATCCCCGGATTTAACACCCGATGTCCGCGGACTACCGCCATGTCCACGGACATATCGTAACATGGACAGTCCTTCTACCATTTCCTTTTCACTTTCTGTGCCATTCCCTCATTGGATATAGCTAAGAAGTCACATGAACATCCACCAATCACATCCAAGACCTCTACATCTAACAGCATCATCATAGATCAACACTTTAAATGCACTGTTTAAATGTCCAAGATTTCTACTTGCAGCTGCATGCATATCCATATGCATGAACACAAACTACAGGTATGCATATTTTCTATACAGTACATGTACAATTTTTATAGATTCATATAAACTGATTAACTGACTTTTAGCTTGTATAATCTATAAAATGAATTTACTGTCATTTTTTCCATCTCCTAAAATCGACTGTCACTTCCAAACCTATCTGCTATTTAATTTCTTTTTACACACACATTTTCAAAGCATGTTGAACTAACATATTTAAAGTACAATATGAAGAGTTAACATACTCAAACAATATTGCATGGACACAGTATGTTCAAAAATCAAACAACAATACTTGTAATAAAACATAAACATTTATTTACTTATATTTATATGCTGCGCAAGCAGCCCATGTCATTGAGGCACTGTTACTTACAAGAGCTTAGTTAAAGAAATAGTGGTATTCAGTGGTACATTATGAATTCCACAAGGCATACAAATGATATTTTGGTTGGTACAGTTAGTCATTACAATCCAGTTTATGCATTACATATGAACATATGATATGTATTCAACTGGTGCGACGCATCTTCTGTCAATAAGATAGTTTTCATGATTTTATGACAGGCGCTGAGGGTCAATGTCAATTAAAAAAATCAATGTCTAAATTAAAAACAATGCTATATACAAACAAAATTCCTTTTTTGTTTCCTTTACAATTGCAGTGAAGACCATTCTCCTGAAAAGAAGCAGCCAAATTTGAAGTACAAAGAACAACTAAGAAGAAACCTGCTCATTTCAGAAAAAAAGTAAGTTGAATACCACCATATTATTTGTACTTTTATTCAAACACACTGCAAGGTTAATTCATGCTATTTCTGTTTCTAAAAATAGAGATTGTGCACTATTCTGTCTACAAATCCCCATTTATTAAACAGAGATTTACAGGCAGAATGACACACAATTTCTTATTTTTCAACACACAAATAACCCAACTCAACACCTAGAATTTTGATATTATAGAACAAACAACTGTTTTAATTGTATACCATTATATTTACTATTTCTACTTCTCCACGCCACCAGCTTACTTTCTGCTATCATCTGAACCCCAGTTTAGTAGCACATACATTCAAGAATACCCATCCCAACTAGTTGTAGTTGCCCAATGCACAATCACACACCATTATATACATCATTATTATCTTACTCACACACTCATGCACACAGCACACATACATCCAGACCACCCCAACCCATACCTTCTTTATTTTTTTCAACAGGCCCTAAAGAATGCCTACCAAAAATCAAGTCCATAGAAAGCAATGCAGAAGCAGAGCAAATGAAAATCGAAGTGTCCAAAACAAGCATCCATCGCTAGCAGAATGTGTAAAAAAAAGTTAAAACAAAACAGCTAATACAGTAAATTAGCGAAACAAAACAAGCTTCAAGTACAGAGACTTTGCCTCCTCTATCAAAATGTAAAAAAACCCACAAACAATTAACAAAAAATCAGCTACCACTACAGATAAAACTGCTCCTATAAATCTTGATATAGTGCAAACTAAGCATACCAAAAAAAGTATTTTAGCAAAAATGTTCTGTCACAGAGTCCTTCAAAATCTTATTAAAACAGGAGAGAAATCAAACTCAACCCTTAACAACTATGGAAGGAAATTAATCTTAGAAGCATTGATAGACAGTGCAATCCTTCTCAAAAGAAAGTTATTTATTTTAGTGTTAAACAAAATGAAACCACTAACAAAACTAATGAGTAAATTACGAAAAAGACTTCTCAATAAACAAAATGTCAACAGAAATAACTTCTTAAGTATCTGTGGAGGTGAATGGAGTCACACTACGAGCACAGAACCATACTTTAATGAAGAAGCATACAAACAAAAGCAAACAAATACAATTGCCATACATAGCAGTGACCAAGATTATGAAAAAGTTAATAATACCATAATGGAACAAGAAATACTGCTTACAAACATATCCCCAGAAAACTTAGAATTACCTCTCCATTCAACTGAATCAGAACGTCCAGTATACAAATGGCCATGCACGTCAATGTGTAACATTCCCAAAGAATCTTTCAAGTCTTTCTGCCAATTCCTCAATCAATATGTGAAAGGCAAAGACAAAATCAAAATTAATCTACTGCAAAATATGGATACCTGTCCAGTGCACAAGTACACAGGACTACAAGGACATTGATTGGCCTTCATTTCAGGACCTACTTGCAAAACCACCTTCCATTATATCAAAATGATATCAACACATCATTCAACTATAACAAATCTAGTCTATAAACTGTACTATGCTAAAAGTCCTGCTTTAGCACTAGCCAATTTAAATAACATTCTTCTACATGGTACAGCAAAAGACCTACTTGAAGAAATAGACTACATCCAGAAAAAATATTATGGAAGTGAAAGCCACTTACAGAATGAAATTGCTTTACAACAAATTAGCAACAATTCTATGCATGGCAACCTTCTACTACACACATACAAAAAAGAAATACTGACATTTAAAAGTACATTGCTGAAATACCAAACCATGTGTGTGTGTGTTTCCGTAGAACTTTTTATAAAAGTAACACAACAACTGTAGACCTAACATACAACATAGAAGACAATGAAGATTCTAAATGGTATGAATTAGCTCTCTACCTTATAGCAGAAAACAAATACGAAATAACTGACCCCTTAATACTTTGCAGTTACTGCACTACAAAACTTGACAACAACCAAACTCCTTCACGTGTTATCACAAATAATTTGGAATTATTTCCACTACCAAAACCCCTACAACAACTGAATTTATATGAAAGCATCATAATTCAAACAGTGCACCCATTTCAAGCAATAATACTCCTTCAAACAAAAACAGCAAAATTACCTCCCTCTGAATTAGTGAAAGGAATTCGGGGAAAAGTAGTGTATTTACCATAGATCTAAAAGAAAATGTGCACACTCTAGGAGTGCAACGTCCAACGTAGCAATCTTTAATTATCTTAGTAAATGGTGTACCTACAAAAGACAAAAAAATTTGGCAACAACTGGTAGATTTACATAAAGTTAGACACACCTTGCAATATCTAAAAGACAATAATGAATACTACAAAGAAATTAATATTGAAGAAGACTTGAAGGATACCACTGAAATAATTCAAGAGACACAAGAAGCTGGTCAATTTGAGCTCCTAGATACTGCTACAATATCCAATAATTTAGACCACTATACAATTCACCCATTGCACTCTAATGACACCGTAGAAGATGTACTAGAAATGTACTAAATGCGTCAAACAAAAGGATCACCAATCAGCATATGGGAAGAAAATAATAGAAGCATGTGCTTTTCCTCTACTTTTTCCTACTGCCAAAGGAGGAAGGTACGATGATAGACCTATTGAAATAACAGCATCAGAATATCACTAATTACGGATGTATTCTGAAGAGCCCAGATTTAGACAAAATGTGGAATACATATTCCACCTACTCTTTTAAAGTGAACTAGCAACTTTGTGTTACGGAGTTTCACACACATTAAAATCAGGATCCCACTTTCAAAATATGTCAGCTACACAATTATTACAAAAAGTGCAACAAAAAGATGAGGTTTTACAATCAAATATTACAAATCTATTAGCAAATATGCGTGGTACTAAAGAATACTGGTTTCGACGTTGTATTATAAGAAACCTTGGCCCACCCACTTGGTTTGTTACATTAAGTTGTGCAGAATATGCATGGGAAGATTTACATGATTTCCTACGCATATCAAACAAAAACAATACAAACATAGCTATACTAACACCTGGAGAACTTTGTTCTCTAGATCCTGTTAATGTTTCAAGATATTTTCACCATTGCTTCATTGCTATGCTACACTTTATTTGTAGTAAAACTACTACTCCCCTTGGAGAAGTGCAATACTTCTTTTCGAGAAAGGAATACCAAGCCAGAGGAGCACCACATAGCCACATGCTTTTATGGATTACATGCTCCTAAATTTGGTCAAGACAGTGACGCCACTGTTTTACAGTTTATTGAAAAATATGTCACTTGTCAAATTCCATCAGGAGCAACAAATAGTGATCTTCATGCACAAATTTTACAATTTCAAAGACACAAATGTGGCAAATATTGTTGTCGCAAATGCAAAAACAAAGGGAAATACTACACCAAATGCCGCTTTGGTTTCCCTAGACCGGTCACAAAAATAGGTCAAGTGAACAACTTAATGTCTTCAGTTAGACAGTGTTAAAGGTAAATCACCTAAAAATACATATTACATAAAAAGAACAGAAGAAGAAAAAGATATCAATGATTACAATGCAATCATTGCCCACTTATGGAATGCAAATATAGATGTGCAGTACATTGCAGACAATTACACTGCAGTTGCACAATATGTTGCAGCATACTTAACCAAAGCAGAAAAAACAGAGCTACAAGACCTCTGGAATGACCTGTCATCAGACAAAACACTGTCTCAGAAATTATACAGCTTTGACATATAAATGCTCTCCCATAGAGAATGTGGCTCCTATGAAGCAGCAGATCGTTTAACTGGTACTGCTTTGAGTGGAAAATCTGAAAATATAATATGGCTAAGTCTTGGTCCTGCTAAATCTAGAAACAGAGTTCTAAAATCATACGAAGATATAGAAACAATAGACAAACATGATCCAAACAGCCAAGACATTTAAAAAAACAATTTGCTGGACACATACTACCCAAACAGAAGTACCACTTTGGAAACCATGTGTCTATTCCACATAGCCCAAAACTTCACATACAAAAATAAATATAAAACCCGATGAAAAAAAGGTAGATACAGAGTGACAAATTGTGAAGGCAGCTTAGTAAAACTCACCAAACCAAATTTAATTAATCATATCAAATTGTCATTAAAGACTCCTTAACATAAAGAACTAGATTACATGTCCCTGCTACAACTCTTTAAACCATGGAGAAAAGAAGAAGAAATACTAGATAACTATGACTCCTATAAAGACGCTTTCAAAGCAAATGAAAGCACTATAACTGATGTAAACTGTACACAGTACAAAACAATGAACAGCAACACAAAGAAGAACTGCAGGCCAAGCTAGATAAGGACACTCCTGCCAGTAGTCAACCTTCTGTAACAGGAAGCCAAAAACCACTGGGAGAGCCAGTAATAACAAATGAGGCAGAATTAGCTATGACAGAAGTAGAAAACACAATATGTCAGTATGAATGTAAAGAAGACTTAACTATACTACAATCAAAACTAAACAATGAGCAACATAGCATTTTTGAAGAAGTAAGAAAAGAAATTGCACATGGTGTACAACATGAAAACAAAGAATGCACCTGCCAAAATTACAAACCTATACTAGTGTACATCAGTGGCGAAGCTGGTTCTGACAAAACATTCTTAATCAAAATCATCAGCAAATTCCTTCAACAATTGACAAACAACAAACTGTCAGCTGTTGTCACTGCCCCCACAGGTTTAGCTGCCTACAACATAGGCGGTGTCACTTTACACCGATTACTACTCCTGCCAGTAGAACACCAAAACAAATTAGACTATTAAAATCTTTCTACAGAGGCTGCAATGGAACTACGCAGAGTATTAAAACAAATGAAAATGATACTGATAGATGAAGTGAGCAT
Source organism: Ambystoma mexicanum (assembly GCF_040938575.1). Taxonomy (NCBI): domain Eukaryota; kingdom Metazoa; phylum Chordata; class Amphibia; order Caudata; family Ambystomatidae; genus Ambystoma; species Ambystoma mexicanum. Next base: position 545,243,181 of record NC_090933.1, on the reverse strand, counting down.
GGTCTCCAGCCTAGTGTTGGCCTTGATTCATCTCAGATTACAAGAAGTACTCAAAACAAACTACGAAGGGCTCTTTGGAGGAAAACACATTATTGTTTTCGGAGATCTTCTTCAATTGACACCATTGAAAGGTGAGCCTATTTTTAAAACCTTAGGACACAAACTCTGCCGTAAAACTGTTGGCAGCATTGGAAATGTCAACCTTTGGCAACATTTCCAATACAGAGACTTGAACAAAAAACATGCAGCAATCTGCAAATCTCACTTATGCCAACATCTTAAAAAGTATTAGAGCTGGTATATTTTATCAAGAAGCACAAGCAATATTGAAAACCTGGCACATTCATGCACTTTATGGCGATAATGCATGTGCTACAGATGTTATGGAACAATTAGCCCACAAAAATGTCAATTGTATGGCCTTAATGCCAACTCTTGCAAACTGTTTCAAATTCAATGAAACAATGTTAAAAAAAGAAATGCAACCAATAATTGAAATTAGCACCACAGACAAACTAGACATACATGGCATGACACTACCCATGTGTGAACAAGCCACAACGAGACTAAATAGTTTAGAAAATTCAATCTCCAACACAGCTGGATTGGAAAAAATATTAAAATTATCCTTAAATTGCAGAGTAATGCTTAAACATAACCTTGACGCGGCTCAAGGACTAGTTAATGGAGCACTGGGTACAGTTGTTGGCTTTCAAACATACCCATGTGACAACAACATTCCGTTTGTCAATATTCTCTTTGACAAACTTTCAGAAGTGAAAAGTATAGGACGCTCAACAGCTCGATTCCTTCTCTTCAAAGACATGGATGTACAAAGAGAACAATTTTCTCTAACTCTTCCATACGCAGTCACCATTCATAAATCACAAGGTCTTACCCTAGACAAAGCATTGATAGACATTGGTAACACAGACTTTAAAGAAGGCATAAGCTAAGTAGCACTATCATGCTTACGTACACTATTTCTAATCAACTTTGATGCTAGTAAAATAAACGCTGTAGCAATGAATATTCTATTTCAATTACCACCATAGTTGACAACATTTACTTACACAGTACAGACCAATTGTGTTTGCAAATGTTAGTTCTTTATAGAAACGCAACAAACAATCCTGACAAAACGTATAGTTTTTATGGAATAAGACAACAATTGGACTACTGTGCTGGAATGGTGAAATTCACTATAAACTCACAGGAAGATCCACAAGAATTTTTAATGTACTTACTACAAGTACTGGAAAACAAAAACATACCTATAAATGAAATCTTCCAGATTTCATACATGTGGAAACATACATGCACTCTGTGCAACAAAGTGACACAAGAACGAATTCCCAATGAGCTCTTTGTGTATGCATCAATACCTAATTGTGAGTCCGTTCCATTTCAGCAACTTGTACAAAATGCAAACCATGGTAGATTATGTACTACCTGCAATTCGAATAATCGCTCCCCCTTACTAATACAAACACATAGTAAATATGTAATACTATGCTTCTACGTTACTATGCAGATGGTACCAAAAACAACTGCAAGCTGACTGGATTCACACATGGTCAAGTATCACTTGGTAAGAAAACCTTCACAACAATAGGTATAATCTACCACACAGGAGCCACAACCAAAGCAAGTCACTATACTGCATATATAAAAAATAAATGTGGATGGTTTGAATGTAATGAAAGTACTATTACTCTAAAGCAGAGATTACCTGCAAATCTTACAAACACTTATTTAATCTTCTTAAAACCAAAATTTATTAACTAAACTGTACTTAAACATTAACTAAACTTTTAGAAAACTATAAACTATTACAATATGCCAACAGCTATTTAACTGCCCCAAGATTCTACAACAACTAAACAGATAAATGAATACCACTACATTATATAAAAAAATAAACAGTTAGAATACGCCAACTGGTATCTAACTACCCCAAGAATTTCAATAACCAAACAGATAAATCAATACCACTACATCATAACAAAAAATAGACAGTTAGAATATGCCAACTGGTATCTAACTACCCCAAAATTTTACAATATCCGAACAGATAAATCAATACCACTTCATTATAACCAAAAAAATAGACTGTTAGAATATGTCAACAGGTATCTAACTGCTCCAAAAATCTGCAACAAGCCAATATATAGACCATTAGACAGAAACAACAAGTGAACACTGAAAACAAACAAACAAATAGACTGTAGCATAACAAAAAAAATAAATACAACATGGATTTTTTTTTCTTCCACAGACCCAATGATTTTAGCAACAAACACAGAAACTGAGCAAATTGTACAGTACACTGGTTTGTAATCTACTAAAAATGAGGGTCAAAATACAATTTTTTGATTATTCAATGTTATAAGTTGTTACAAAATACCAATACTAACATGATCTTTTCTTTTATCACAGAAATAAACAAGTAATACATGTACTCCAGTTACTAAACCAAACAGTAACTATATTATATTAAGTACAACCATCACAGCAAATCACACCCATGGTGACTTATAACTTTGCTGCCTGTAAATTTGATCTTCTCATGCACCCAAGACCATAGGCCCTGCCCACAACCACCACAGCATATCACGCCCATAGTTTCTCATAACTTGGTTCCTAATAAATTTGTTCTTGGATCCCAAAGTTATAAGCCACTATGGGTGTGATATGCTGCAGTGGTTGTGGCCAGGGCATAGAGTCTTGGGTGCATGGCCATATGGCCATGCTCGGGCATAGAGTCTTGGGTGCATGGCCATGTGGCCATGTTCCCAAGACTCTATGCCATGGCCACAACCACCGCATATCACACCCATAGAATCAAACATTTTAACTATGCCAAATGGACACTTTTAATGTCCGCGGACAACATGAGTGTTCTTAGAACAGTTTCAACTTTGCTGCCTAAAAATGTGATCTTGTCCATGCACCCAAGACTATAGGCCCTGCCTACAACCACCACAGCATATCACACCCATAGTGGCTTATAACTTCATTGCTTATAAATTTGTTCTTGGATCCCAAAGCTATAAGCCACTATGGGTGTGATATGCTGCGGTGGTTGTGGCCAGGGCATAGAGTCTTGGGTGCATGGCCATATGGCCATGCTCCCAAGACTCTATGCCCTGGCCACAACCACCGAACCATATCACACCCATATAGTCAAACATTTTAACTATGCCATATGGACACTTTTAATGTCCGCGGACATCATGAGTGTTCTTAGAACAGTTTCAACTTGCCTAGGAACAGTACAGACAGACATAGCGTCCTCATGACACCCTCATTTTTTTTATTTACAAACATCCCAGTACACATAATGTGTTCTAAGAACACTTTGAACGTGCTTGCGAACATGTGTTCTTAGAACAATTTGAACTTGCTTGTCAATTTGCATAATTTAGTAACTTTGGGTCTCACCCTAAGTTACTATGGGAATCCAGACATGGACCCCTTGCTCACTATTCTTAGAGAGGCACAGCTCCTCCCTACCAATGAGGTCCAACCAGACCGAAACACGGGTCTGGGGATGCTGTTGGTACTCTTGTTCTGAGGAGAATGTCCTAGCATTTCGGTGCTGGACTGCCCCAGGGCAGGACAAAGACTGATATGTTTGGGAAATTTCTTCTCTGTGAAAGATAGTGAGCTAAAGACTCTGGGTAAGTCCCTCATAACCAGGACTAATGTCTGGCAGAGGGACTCCCAGGACCCCCCTTGTCAATTTGAACAGTACGAACAGACATAGTGTCCTCAGGACAGCCACATTTCGTTTATTTACGAACATCCCAGGACACATAATGTGTTCTAAGAAAACTTTGAACGTGCTTGCGAACATGTGTTCTTAGAACAATTTGAACTTTCTTGCGAACAGAACGGACAGACATTCTGTCCTCAGGACACCCCCATTTTATTTGTTGACGAACATCCCAGGACACGTGATTGTCCGCGGACATCATGAGTGTTCTTAGAACAGTTTCAACTTGCCTACGAACAGTACGGACAGACATAGCGTCCTCAGGACACCCTCATTTTGTTTATTTACGAACATCCCAGGACACATAATGTGTTCTAAGAACACTTTGAAGGTGCTTGTATCCCTTGTACACACATTTCATGAAAAGTTAATACACATGTGGTGTCATCATTGATGTCATCAATGACATTTGTGATGTCATCTTTGATGTCGTGGGTGTTAATCTTAGCAATGCATGGTGGTGGCGCGAGTTATGGTTGCTTAGCTTACCATAACTGGCGAATTTCAGGGGTTTTTCGGTTTTACTTGGAACCATAATGTCCCTTTAACAAAGTTTTTTTCACTGAATTTCATTGGTTTTTAGTAGCGCAACTTAACCATAATGTCCCTTTAACAAAGTTTTTTCACTGAATTTCATAGGTTTTTAGCAGCGCAACTTAATCATAACGTCCCTATTACAAAGTTTTTTCATCGAATGTCATAGGTTTTCATTAGTGCAACTTAACCATAACGTCCCTGTAATACTTTTTTTTTTAACTGAATTTCATAGGTTTTTATTAGTGCAAAGTCACCATATCATCCTTTTCAATAGATGAAGACCACTAGCATGTTAGGTCCTCAAAGTGTGAACCCCGGGTGGTTAAAAAAAGATTTTGCTTCCCAAACCGGGATGCCGAGCAGGAAGGAAAATCTTTTACCAAGATGACCAACAGGGAAAGGGAAGGCGGGGTGTATAAAGAGAACTGTTCTGACTTGAGTGTCGTGTAGACCGATGAGACCTCCGTCCCCAAGTGACGCACAGGGGAACTAAATAGAAACCCGCTGTACGACCTTTGAGACCACAGGTGAGAGATGTCTTCTCGGATCCACGGAGCCTCTAGGAACACCGATGCTGCTGTCAAGAGGGAATGAGGTTAAGCACCAGGCAAGCACAATACAATAAGGAAAACAAGTAACTAAAGTGTCTTACCTATCTGGTGTAATGGAGACCCAGGTGACCTAGTAGGGAGGTTCGAGGCTCATTAGATGCGGCGGTCCCTGGAATGGTAGAACCGCAGGTTCAGCGTGGATGAAGAGTAGCCACCTGTGGGAGTCAGGGCTGGACTTGAATCCCCAGTAGGGAAAAGGCGTAGAAGATCAGCAAGGTACCAAGGGATGATCAAAAGACAAGTCGAGGTGCAGTCCAAATATCCGGCAACAGGTAAAGAGTTCCAAGCAAAAGTACCAAGGGGTGTCCGAGGGAGTCCGTGATAGATTTCCGTGGTCAAGGTAAACAAGGAGCAAGTTGTAACGCCAAACAGTGTCCGAAGCCAGCTGAGAAGCAATGAGCGTTCTGTCTCTCAGTACTTTATACTGATCGCCCCTGGGTCACGTGACTTCTCTGGATCATGTGACGTCCACCAAGATCACATGGGGAACGCCGTAGTGTATCACGTGACTGGCGTGAGGACGTGAGGCCGCCCTTTCTGCTATACGTTCTCCAAGGCAGTTGCCAATGCAGAAAGGGTTGCAATCGAGCCCGTACACTGGTACGGAGTTTTCGGTTCTGTGGGTTCACCGAATCACTTGAGCCTCGAAGCTTGGGAGGAGGTGTTGGGGGAATGTGGGCAGTGTTCTGATGTGTCGTGGCCTGGTGTGCAGAGGATCGCCTAACATAGCCCCCCCCCAACGGCCCACGACCCCGTGGGCAGGACGGATGATCCCTATGGAAGCGGGCAACCAACCGCGGGGCGTTCAAATCAGACGCGGAAACCCACGAACGCTCCTCCGGGCCGTAACCCGTCCAATCCACCAGATACTGGAGTCTACCTCTAAACCACCTAGAACCCAAAATGGCCGACACCTCAAAAACATCAGGAGAGGTCAAGGACACCGGCGCAACAGGGGTACGAAGACGGACTGAGTCGGGACAGGGTTTGAGGAGGGAGACATGAAACACAGGATGGATACGCCAAGAGCTGGGGAGTACTAAACGGAAAGCCACCGGATTAACAACCTGTGAGATCACATACGGACCGACAAAGCGAGGCAGCAACTTCCGGCAACCCACTAGTCGAAGATGCCGGGAAGATAACCAGACCCTAGAACCCACCACCAGAGGGGGAGCAGCACGACGCTTGCCATCCACACGGGCCTTCATGGAGGCCTTTGCTTCAGTGAGATGAACCACTGTACTTGCATGAATAGCCGAAAGATCCCTAAGACATGTCGTGGCCGCAGGATTCAAAGAACCAGAGGCATCAGGGACCGGCAAAACCTTGGGATGTTGACCATAGAGGGCGTAAAAAGGAGAATAACCAGTAGCTGAATGAGCCGCGTTGTTATACGCGAACTCCGCAAGCCGCAAAACGGCCAACCAAGAGGACTGATGTTGCAATATGAGGCAACGAAGGTATTGTTCCATCGATTGATTCGTCCTTTCGGTCTGGCCATCGGTCTCCGGATGATAGGCCGAAGAATACCTCGTATCGATGCCCAACAGTTTCGTCAAGGACCTCCAAAACCGAGAGGTGAACTGTGAACCTCGATCGGAAACAATGACCGAAGGGAGGCCGAATAACATAAACACATGTTCAAAAAACAAGTCCGCCAAGACAGGGGCCGAAGGGATACCCCTACAAGGAACAAAACGGGCCATTTTAGTGAACGTGTCCACCACTACCCAGACGGTGTCAAAGCCTTTGGACTTGGGGAGATCGGTAACGAAATCCATTGTTAACGTATGCCAGGGCCTGGGAGGTACCGGAAGTGGAAGCAACAATCCAACCGGTCGACCCCTTTGATGTTTAGCCTGAGCACATACCGCACAAGATCTGACATAACACTCTACATCGCGCTTCATAGAAGGCCACCAACACCAACGCTTGAGAAGATCTAAAGTGCGCTCTTGTCCGGGATGGGCATTAAAGGGAGCGTCATGAGACCACTCAAGGGCTAGGTTACGTGTATCAGGTGTAGGAAGAAACAGGCGTTCATGTACGAAAGGTAGACCATCAGAATATACAGGATCCCATTCTCGCAACTGGTCAGAATGATTGCTAGTCCAGGACCGGACCGAATCTAATAGTGACAATGAGGGTGTACAGAGACAAATCACATGGCTTTTACCGAGAACAGTGTCGGGGAATGTAGGCAACTGGACCCCACCCGGAGAACGTGACAAGGCATCCGCCTTCCCATGTGAAGTGCCAGGACGGTGCATGATATGGAAATCAAAGGCGGAAAAGAAAAGATGCCATCGGACCTGTCTGCTATTGATGCATTTCAAAGAAGCCAGATCCTGTAGGTTCCGATGATCGGAGTATACCGTGACGGGATGTCTAGCCCCCAGAAGATGATGACGCCAGACACGGAAAGCATCCATGACAGCCAAGAGTTCTTTCTCCGTGACGGTATAATGAGACTCAGTACTGGAAAACTTACGGGAATGATATGCAACTGGATGTAATTTGCCTGTATTTGGACATGTTTGTGATAATACCGCACCGAGGGCAAAGGAAGAGGCATCCGCCTCAACTATGAACGGAAGATCAGGATTAGGATGTTGGAGTACCGGTGCGGTAGTAAAGGCGGTTTTCAAAGCCTCAAAAGCCTCCTGCTGTTCTCTCTGCCATTGATAAGATACCTGAGGACTAGTCAGGGCCGTAAGCGGGGCTACAATTGTGGAAAAGGAAGAAATGAAACGTCTGTAAAAGTTGGCGAACCCTAAAAAAGCCTGCAAGGATTTGAGTGTACGAGGTACTGGCCAATCTAATACTGCTTTGACCTTAGATTCATTCATGGATAACGCCCCAGGGGTGATGTGAAAACCCAAAAACTCGACAGTTGTCTTATGGAACTGACATTTCTCAGGTTTGGCAAACAAGGAATGTTCTCTCAAACGGGTCAATATTTCTCGGACATGAATCACGTGTTCATCAAGGTCACGAGAAAAGATTAGGATATCGTCCAAGTACACAACCATATATACATCCAATATATCCCTGAATATGTCGTTCATGAATCGTTGGAAAGTGGCCGGGGCGTTACATAGGCCAAAGGGCATGACCAGATATTCGTACAAGCCATACCGAGTGCAGAAAGCGGTCTTCCACTCGTCTCCCTCGCGGACGCGTACTAAGTTGTATGCGCCGCGTAGGTCGAGCTTAGTGAAAACGGAAGCGTGTGTTAAATGGTCTAGAAGTGGAGTGATTAACGGGATGGGATACCTATCCTTTTTAGTGATAGCGTTAAGACGCCGATAATCTACACAAGGGCGTAAATCCCCCTCCTTCTTAGGTACAAAGAAGATAGGACTTGCCGCGGGTGAAGTGGAGGGGCGGATGTGTCCTAGTCGCAGGGCGTTCTGTACATAGTCTTTCAACGCCAGTTCCTCCGAAGGGGACAAAGAATAGATCCTGCCCGAAGGAATATTGGAATCGGGAAGCAGTTCGATTGGGCAGTCATATGGTCTGTGTGGAGGGAGTACCTCAGACGAGCCCCGGTCGAACACTGACTCGAATTCCCTGTATTCTGGCGGAATCCCAGATACCAACCCCCCAACAGTATGTGTATGCACAAGCTCCGGATCGTCGACAGTCAGTGCGAGTTGGGCTAAGGCCCCCAAGGCCCGGGAAGGTGTGTCAGGGGCTTGATGGACCGGAAGACAATAATTCTGACAGATATCAGACTCAAAGACTACAGTACCTGACTGCCAATTGATCAACGGATTATGTTCATGTAACCATGGAATCCCTAGGATGATGCCGAATTGGGGTGTGGTGATCAAACCAAAACTCAGGGTTTCGGTGTGTACTTCTTGTATGGTTAACAAGAGGGGTGCGGTTTGCTGTTTGACAGGACCAGAAACCAGTGCAGAGCCGTCCACGGCTTGGACATGTTCCGGTCGTGTTTTCACCACTAAAGGTAGGTTGAGGGAATGGGCCAAATCAATATCTATGTAATTACCAGTGGCACCTGAATCAATAATGATATTGACTGCATGAAGAAGGCCTGTAGAGGGACATAGGGTAGCCTTTACAGAAATGGGTTGAACACGAGTAAAGGCAAGGGAGGTACCCGGAGAAGATGACGGAACACTCGACCTGTTCTCCGGTTCTAAGGTCGAGCCGTCCGAAAAACCTGACTCTTCCTGGGCCGTCGAGGACACTCTTTCACGAAATGTCCAGTGGTACCACAATAAAAGCATGCATTATCCACCCTTCTACGTTCTCTCTCAGATGTTGTAATAGGACTACGTAACCCTCCCACTTGCATAGGTTCTTCGGTACTGGAAGCAGGAGTGCCAACAAGAGTGGGAGAGGAAGTGGCCCCCAATTCAGCTCTACGCTCCGATCGTCGTGCATCTACCTGCAAGACCAGATCAACCAATTCCTGATACTGAGTAGGCATAGAAGGGATCACTGCTAGTGCATCTTTCATGGTGTTACTCAACCCCCTATAGAAAACCACCGCCCTCTTGTTTTCTGGCCATGATGTTTCCGCAACTAGCTGATTGAATCGGGTGATGTAATCTATCAGAGACCTTTTACCCTGAGTCAATTCCAACAACTCCAAATCCCTAGACTGTACCTTGTGTCGGGTATCGAATACTCGGGCCATTTCTAGGACCAGCAAATCAAAGTCGTAGAGAACTGGGCTGTTGTTCTCTAACAGGGGATTAGCCCAAGCGGCTGCTGTTCCGGCCAAATGGGAAAGGGCGAAGGCAGCTTTAGCAGTGGTGGTGGAAAAAGCCAAAGGTCTGCATAGGAAATGTAACTTGCACTGATTAATAAAGGTTCTGAACTTCTTGGGATCCCCTTGATAGCGTTCAGGAGCAGCTAGGGGGGAAGGGGTTGGAAGTATCATCGGAGTTGGGACTACAGGAGCAATAACAGGAGAGGGCGTAGTGGAGGAGCTGGCATCGCCAAACTCAGGGTCTGCAGGAAGGGAATGTTGAACACTTTGTATGGAATCTAACCTTTGATGGATCACAGCGTTTGCGGCGGCCATATCTGCCCTTAATATTGTAATTGCCTGAACCAAAGCAGCTATGGGTTCATCCGTGGATCCCTGCATCGTCTGACACGACTATACGGCTTCTCAGTCTGTTCTGACTTGAGTGTCGTGTAGACCGATGAGACCTCCGTCCCCAAGTGACGCACAGGGGAACTAAATAGAAACCCGCTGTACGACCTTTGAGACCACAGGTGAGAGATGTCTTCTCGGATCCACGGAGCCTCTAGGAACACCGATGCTGCTGTCAAGAGGGAATGAGGTTAAGCACCAGGCAAGCACAATACAATAAGGAAAACAAGTAACTAAAGTGTCTTACCTATCTGGTGTAATGGAGACCCAGGTGACCTAGTAGGGAGGTTCGAGGCTCATTAGATGCGGCGGTCCCTGGAATGGTAGAACCGCAGGTTCAGCGTGGATGAAGAGTAGCCACCTGTGGGAGTCAGGGCTGGACTTGAATCCCCAGTAGGGAAAAGGCGTAGAAGATCAGCAAGGTACCAAGGGATGATCAAAAGACAAGTCGAGGTGCAGTCCAAATATCCGGCAACAGGTAAAGAGTTCCAAGCAAAAGTACCAAGGGGTGTCCGAGGGAGTCCGTGATAGATTTCCGTGGTCAAGGTAAACAAGGAGCAAGTTGTAACGCCAAACAGTGTCCGAAGCCAGCTGAGAAGCAATGAGCGTTCTGTCTCTCAGTACTTTATACTGATCGCCCCTGGGTCACGTGACTTCTCTGGATCATGTGACGTCCACCAAGATCACATGGGGAACGCCGTAGTGTATCACGTGACTGGCGTGAGGACGTGAGGCCGCCCTTTCTGCTATACGTTCTCCAAGGCAGTTGCCAATGCAGAAAGGGTTGCAATCGAGCCCGTACACTGGTACGGAGTTTTCGGTTCTGTGGGTTCACCGAATCACTTGAGCCTCGAAGCTTGGGAGGAGGTGTTGGGGGAATGTGGGCAGTGTTCTGATGTGTCGTGGCCTGGTGTGCAGAGGATCGCCTAACAAGAACACAACAGGGCATCAGCGGGGGGTGGGGGGAAAAGGAGGGAGACACTGGGCATGAGCAGGGGGTGGGGGGAACAGTAGGGAGACACGGGGCATGTAGGGAGACAGGAGACACACAGGGCATGAGCGGGGGGTGGGGTACACGAGGAAGACATGGGACATGAGCGGGGGGTGGGGGGCAACAGGAGACACACAGGGCATGAGCAGGGTGGGGGGTACACGAGGAAGACACGGGGCATGAGCGGGGGGTGGGGGGTAGGCGAGGGAGACACGGGGCATGAGCGGGGGTGGGGGAACACGAGGGAGACATGGGGCATGAGCAGGGGGTGGGGGAAACACGAGGGAGACACGGGGCATGAGCGGGGGTTGGGGGCAACAGGAGACACACGGGGCATGAGCAGGGGTTGGGGGGTACACTAATAAGACATGGGGCATGAGCAGGGGGTGGGGGGCAACAGGAGACACACGGGGCATGAGCGTGGTGGGGGGTACATGAGGAAGACATGGGGCATGAGCGGGGGAGGGGGGTACACAAGGGAAACATGCGGCATGAGCGTGGGGTGGGGGCCAACAGGAGGGAGACACGGGGCATGAGTGGGGGGTGGGGGGAACATTGCAGACATGGGGCATGAGCAGGGGGTGGGAGGTACAGTATGGAGACATGGGGCATGAGTGGGGGGATGGGGAGGAACAGTGGAGACACAGAGCATGAGCGGAGGGGTGGGGGGAACAGTGGAGACACAGGGCTTGAGCGGGGGGTGGTGGGAGCAGGGGAGACACAGGGCATGAGCGGGGGTGGGGGGTAACACCTGGGAGACACGGGGCATGAACGGGGGGTGGGGGAACAGGACAGATATTGGGCATGAGCATGGAGAGGGGGGTACAGGAGGGAGACACAGGGCATGAGCGGGGGGTGAGGGGGGAACAGTGGAGACCCAGGGCATGAGCGGAGGGGTGGGAGGAACAGTGGAGACACGGGGCTTGAGCAAGGGGTCGGGGGAACAGGGGAGACACATGGCATGAGCGGGGGTGGGGGGTAACACAAGGGAGACACAGGGCATGAGCGGGGGTGGGGGAACAGGACAGATACTGGGCATGAGCGGGGGGTGGTGGGAACAGGAGGGAGACCCAGGGCATGAGCAGGGGGTGGGGGGAAACACGAGGGAGACATGGGGCATGAGCGGGGGGTGGGGGGCAACAGGAGACACACGGGGCATGAGCAGGGGGTGGGGGGTACACGAGGAAGACACGGGGCATGAGCAGGGGGTGGGGGGCAACATGAGACACTCGGGGCATGAGTGGGGGATGGGGGTACACAAGGAAGACACAGGGCATGAGCGGGGGGGTGGGGGGAACACGAGGGGGACACGGGGCATGAGCAGGGGGTGGGGGGTAACACGAGGGAAACACAGGGGGAATGAGCGGGGGGTGGGGGAACACGAGGGAGACACAGGGCATGAGCTGGAGGTGGGGGGCAACAGGAGACACACAGGGCATAAGCGGGGGGCGGGGGTACACGAGGAAGACACAGGGCATGAGCGGGGGGTGGGGGGTACACGAGGGAGACACGGGGCATGAGCGGGGGGTGGGGGGAAACAGGAGACACACAGGGCATGAGTGGGGGGTGGGGGGAAACAGGAGACACATGCGGCATGAGCGGGGTGGGGGTACACGAGGAAGACACGGGGCATGAGCGGGGGGAGGGGGGTACACGAGGGAGACACGCAGCATGAGTGGGGGGTGGGGGGCAACAGGAGGGAGACACGGGGCATGAGTGGGGGGTGGGGGGAACAGGGCAGACATGGGGCATGAGCAGGGGGTGGGGGTACAGTATGGAGACATGGGGCATGAGCGGGGGGTGGGGGGGAACAGTGGAGACCCAGGGCATGAGCGGAGGGGTGGGGGGAACAGTGGAGACACAGGGCTTGAGCAAGGGGTGGGGGGAACAGGGGAGACACAGGGCATGAGCGGGGGGTTGGGGGAACAGGACAGATACTGGGCATGAGCAGGGGGTGGGGGTACAGGAGGGAGACACGGGACATGAGCAGGGGGTGGGGGGAACAAGAGAGAGACACAGGGCATGAGCGGGGGTGGGGGGAACAGGAGGGAGACCCGGGGCATGAGCAGGGGGTAGGGGGAAACACGAGGGAGACATGGGGCATGAGCGGGGGTGGGGGGCAACAGGAGACACACGGGGCATGAGCATGGGGTGGGGGTACACGAGGAAGACACGGGGCATGAGCAGGGGGTGGGGGGCAACATGAGACACTCGGGGCATGAGTGGGGGATGGGGTACACAAGGAAGACACAGGGCATGAGCGGGGGGTGGGGGTAACACGAGGGGGACACGGGGCATGAGCGGGGGGTGGGGAGTAACACGAGGGAAACAAAGGGGGAATGAGCGGGGGGTGGGGGAACACGAGGGAGACACAGGGCATGAGTGGGAGGTGGGGGGCAACAGGAGACACACAGGGCATAAGCGGGGGGTGGGGGGTACACGAGGAAGACACAGGGCATGAGCGGGGGGTGGGGGGTACACGAGGGAGACACGGGGCATGAGCGGGGGTGGGGGGAAACAGGAGACACACAGGGCATGAGCGGGGGGTGGGGGGTACACGAGGAAGACACAGGGCATGAGCGGGGGGTGGGGGGGTACACGAGGGAGACACGGGGCATGAACGGGGGGGTGGAGGGCAACAGGAGGGAGACACGGGGCATGAGTGGGGGGTGGGGGGAACAGGGCAGACACAGGGCATGAGCAGGGGGTGGGGTACAGGAGGGAGACACGGGGCATGAGCGTGGGGTGGGGGGAGACAGGGGAGACAAAGGGCATGAGTGGGGGGTGTGGGAAAAAGGAGGGAGACACGGGGCATGATCGGGGGTTGGGGGATACAGGAGACACACGGGGCATGAGCAGGGGTTGGGGGTACACAAGGAAGACATGGAGGATGAGCAGGGGGTGGGGGGCAGCAGGAGACACACAGGGCATGAGCAGTGGGTGGGGGTACACGAGGAAGACACGGGGCATGAGCAGGGGTGGGGGCAACATGAGACACTCGGGGCATGAGCGGGGGACGGGGGGTAAAGAAGGAAGACACGGGGCATGAGTGGGGGGTGGGGGAACACGAGGGGGACACGGGGCATGAGCAGGGGGTGGGGGGTAACATGAGGGAAACACAGGGGGAATGAGCGGGGGGTGGGGGAACACGAGGGAGATACGGGGCATGAGCAGGAGGTGGGGGCAACAGGAGACACACAGGGCATAAGCAGGGGATGGGGGTACACGAGGAAGACACAGGGCATGAGCGGGGGTGGGGGGTACACGAAGGAGACACCGGGCATGAGCGGGGGGTGGGGGGCAACAGGAGACACACAGGGCATGAGCGGGGGGTGGGGGGGTACACGAGGAAGACACAGGGCATGAGCAGGGGGTGGGGGTACACGAGGGAGACACGGGGCATGAGCGGGGGTGGGGGGCAACAGGAGGGAGACACGGGGCATGAGTGGGGGGTGGGGGGAACAGGGCAGACACAGGGCATGAGTGAGGGGTGGGGGTACAGTAGGGAAACACGGGGCATGGGCAGGGGTGGGGGAACAGTGGAGACAAGGGGCATGAGCGGAGGGGTGGGGGGAACAGTGGAGACACAGGGCTTGAGCGGGGGGTGGGGGGAACAGGGGAGACACAGGGCATGAGTGGGGGGTGGGGGTAACACAAGGGAGACACGGGGCATGAGCGTGGGGAGGGGGAACAGGGCAGATACTGGGCATGAGCAAGGGGTGGGGGTACAGGAGGGGGACACGGGGCATGAGCGGGGGGTGGGGGGAGACTGGGGAGACAAAGGGCATGAGTGGGGGGTGGGGGAAAAGGACAGAGACACGGGGCATTAGCGGGGGTTGGGGGATACAGGAGACACACGGGGCATGAGCGGGAGTTGGGGGTACACAAGGAAGACATGGGGCATGAGCAGGGGGTGGGGGGCAACAGGAGACACACAGGGCATGAGCAGTAGGTGGGGGTACACGAGGAAGACATGGGGCATGAGTGGGGGGTGGGGGGTACAGTAGGGAGACACGGGTCAGGAGCAGGGGTGGGGGGAACAGTGGAGACAAGGGGCATGAGCGGACGGGTGGGGGCACAGTGGAGACACAGGGCTTGAGCGGGGGTAAGGGAACAGGGGAGACACAGGGCATGAGCAGGGGGTGGGGGTAACACAAGGGAGACACAGGGCATGAGCGTGGGGTGGGGGACCAGGGCAGATACTGGGTATGAGCAGGGGGTGGGGGGTACAGGAGGGAGACACAGGGCATTAGCAGGGGGTGGGGGGTACAGGAGGTAGACACGGGGCATGAGCGGGGGGTGGGGGGAACAAAAGGTTCGCACGGGGCATGAGCAGGGGGTGGGGGGAACAGAAGGGAGTCACAGGGCATGATCGGGGGTGGGGGAAACACGAGGGAGACATGGGCATGAGCAGGGGGTGGAGGGGTACATGAGGGAGACACGGGGCATGAGCGGGGGGTGGAGGGCAACAGGAGGGAGACACGGGGCATGAGTGAGGGGTGGGGGGTACAGTAGGGAGACACGGTGCATAAGCAGGGGTGGGGGGAACAGTGGAGACAAGGGGCATGAGCAGGGGGTGGGGGGTAACACAAGGGAGACACGGGGCATGAGCGTGGGGTGGGGGACCAGGGCAGATACTGGGTATGAGCAAGGGGTGGGGGGTACAGGAGGGAGACACAGGGCATGAGCAGGGGGTGGGGGGTACAGGAGGTAGAACAGGGCATGAGCGGGGGTGGGGGGAACAAAAGGTAGACACAGGGCATGAGCAGGGGGTGGGGGGAACAGAAGGGAGTCACAGGGCATGATCGGGGGGTGGGGGAAAACACGAGGGAGACATGGGCATGAGCAGGGGGTGGGGAGCAACAGGAGACACACGGGGCATGAGCGGGGGGTACACACGGAAGACCCAGGGCATGAGCGGAGGGGTGGGGGGAACAGTGGAGACACAGGGCTTGAGCAAGGGGTGGGGGGAACAGGGGAGACACAGGGCATGAGCGGGGGGTTGGGGGAACAGGACAGATACTGGGCATGAGCAGGGGGTGGGGGGTACAGGAGGGAGACACGGGACATGAGCAGGGGGTGGGGGGAACAACAGAGAGACACAGGGCATGAGCGGTGGTGGGGGGAACAGGAGGGAGACCCGGGGCATGAGCAGGGGGTGGGGGGAAACACAAGGGAGACATTGGGCATGAGCGGGGGTGGGGGGCAACAGGAGACACACGGGGCATGAGCAGGGGGTGGGGGGTACACGAGGAAGACACGGGGCATGAGCAGGGGGTGGGGGGCAACATGAGACACTCGGGGCATGAGTGGGGGATGGGGGTACACAAGGAAGACACAGGGCATGAGCGGGGGGTGGGGGTAACACGAGGGGGACACGGGGCATGAGCGGGGGGTGGGGGGTAACACGAGGGAAACACAGGGGGAATGAGCGGGGGTGGGGGAACACGAGGGAGACACAGGGCATGAGTGGGAGGTGGGGGGCAACAGGAGACACACAGGGCATAAGCCGGGGGTGGGGGGTACACGAGGAAGACACAGGGCATGAGCAGGAGGTGGGGTACAGGAGGGAGACAAAGGGCATGAGTGGGGGGTGTGGGAAAAAGGAGGGAGACACGGGGCATGATCGGGGGTTGGGGGATACAGGAGACACACGGGGCATGAGCGGGGGTTGGGGGTACACAAGGAAGACATGGGGGATGAGCAGAGGGTGGGGGGCAGCAGGAGACACACAGGGCATGAGCAGTGGGTGGGGGTACACGAGGAAGACACGGGGCATGAGCAGGGGGTGGGGGCAACATGAGACACTCGGGGCATGAGCGGGGGATGGGGGTACACAAGGAAGACACGGGGCATGAGCGGGGGGTGGGGGAACACGAGGGGGACACGGGGCATGAGCGGGGGGTGGGGAGTAACATGAGGGAAACACAGGGGGAATGAGCGGGGGGTGGGGGAACACGAGGGCGATACGGGGCATGAGCAGGAGGTGGGGGCAACAGGAGACACACAGGGCATAAGCAGGGGATGGGGTACACGAGGAAGACACAGGGCATGAGCGGGGGTGGGGGGTACACGAAGGAGACACGGGGCATGAGCGGGGGGTGGGGGGCAACAGGAGACACACAGGGCATGAGCGGGGGGTAGGGGGTACACGAGGAAGACACAGGGCATGAGCGGGGGGGGTACACGAGGGAGACACGGGGCATGAGCGGGGATGGGGGGCAACAGGAGGAAGACACGGGGCATGAGTGGGGGGTGGGGGGAACAGGGCAGACACAGGGCATGAGTGAGGGGTGGGGGGTACAGTAGGGAGACACGGGGCATGAGCAGGGGTGGGGGGAACAGTGGAGACAAGGGGCATGAGCGGAGGGGTGGGGGGAACAGTGGAGACACGGGGCTTGAGCAGGGGGTGGGGGGAACAGGAGAGACACAGGGCATGAGTGGGGGGTGGGGGGTAACACAAGGGAGACACGGGGCATGAGCGTGGGGAGGGGGAACAGGGCAGATACTGGGCATGAGCAGGGGGTGGGGGTACAGGAGGGAGACACGGGGCATGAGCGGGGGGTGGGGGGAGACAGGGGAGACAAAGGGCATGAGTTGGGGATGGGGGAAAAAGGACAGAGACACGGGGCATTAGCGGGGGTTGGGGGATACAGGAGACACACGGGGCATGAGCGGGAGTTGGGGGTACACAAGGAAGACATGGGGCATGAGCAGGGGGTGGGGGGCAACAGGAGACACACAGGGCATGAGAAGTAGGTGGGGGTACACGAGGAAGACACGGGGCATGAGTGGGGGGTGGGGGGTACAGTAGGGAGACACGGGTCAGGAGCAGGGGTGGGGGGAACAGTGGAGACAAGGGGCATGAGCGGACGGGTGGGGGCACAGTGGAGACACAGGGCTTGAGCGGGGGTAAGGGAACAGGGGAGACACAGGGCATGAGCAGGGGGTGGGGGTAACACAAGGGAGACACAGGGCATGAGCGTGGGGTGGGGGACCAGGGCAGATACTGGGTATGAGCAGGGGGTGGGGGGTACAGGAGGGAGACACAGGGCATTAGCAGGGGGTGGGGGGTACAGGAGGTAGACACGGGGCATGAGCGGGGGGTGGGGGGAACAAAAGGTTCGCACGGGGCATGAGCAGGGGGTGGGGGGAACAGAAGGGAGTCACAGGGCATGATCGGGGGGTGGGGGAAACACGAGGGAGACATGGGCATGAGCAGGGGGTGGAGGGGTACATGAGGGAGACACGGGGCATGAGCGGGGGGTGGAGGGCAACAGGAGGGAGACACGGGGCATGAGTGAGGGGTGGGGGGTACAGTAGGGAGACACGGGGCATAAGCAGGGGTGGGGGGAACAGTGGAGACAAGGGGCATGAGCAGGGGGTGGGGGGTAACACAAGGGAGACACGGGGCATGAGCGCGGGGTGGGGGACCAGGGCAGATACTGGGTATGAGCAAGGGGTGGGGGGTACAGGAGGGAGACACAGGGCATGAGCAGGGGGTGGGGGGTACAGGAGGTAGACACAGGGCATGAGCGGGGGGTGGGGGGAACAAAAGGTAGACACGGGGCATGAGCAGGGGGTGGGGGGAACAGAAGGGAGTCACAGGGCATGATCGGGGGGTGGGGGAAAACACGAGGGAGACATGGGCATGAGCAGGGGGTGGGGAGCAACAGGAGACACACGGGGCATGAGCGGGGGGTACACACGGAAGACCCAGGGCATGAGCGGAGGGGTGGGGGGAACAGTGGAGACACAGGGCTTGAGCAAGGGGTGGGGGGAACAGGGGAGACACAGGGCATGAGCGGGGGGTTGGGGGAACAGGACAGATACTGGGCATGAGCAGGGGGTGGGGGGTACAGGAGGGAGACACGGGACATGAGCAGGGGGTGGGGGGAACAAGAGAGAGACACAGGGCATGAGCGGTGGTGGGGGGAACAGGAGGGAGACCCGGGGCATGAGCAGGGGGTGGGGGGAAACACGAGGGAGACATTGGGCATGAGCGGGGGGTGGGGGGCAACAGGAGACACACGGGGCATGAGCAGGGGGTGGGGGGTACACGAGGAAGACACGGGGCATGAGCAGGGGGCGGGGGGCAACATGAGACACTCGGGGCATGAGTGGGGGATGGGGGTACACAAGGAAGACACAGGGAATGAGCGGGGGGTGGGGGTAACACGAGGGGGACACGGGGCATGAGCGGGGGGTGGGGGGTAACACGAGGGAAACACAGGGGGAATGAGCGGGGGTGGGGGAACACGAGGGAGACACAGGGCATGAGTGGGAGGTGGGGGGCAACAGGAGACACACAGGGCATAAGCGGCGGGTGGGGGGTACACGAGGAAGACACAGGGCATGAGCAGGGGGTGGGGTACAAGAGGGAGACAAAGGGCATGAGTGGGGGGTGTGGGAAAAAGGAGGGAGACACGGGGCATGATCGGGGGTTGGGGGATACAGGAGACACACGGGGCATGAGCGGGGGTTGGGGGTACACAAGGAAGACATGGGGGATGAGCAGAGGGTGGGGGGCAGCAGGAGACACACAGGGCATGAGCAGTGGGTGGGGGTACACGAGGAAGACACGGGGCATGAGCAGGGGGTGGGGGCAACATGAGACACTCGGGGCATGAGCGGGGGATGGGGGTACACAAGGAAGACACGGGGCATGAGCGGGGGGTGGGGGAACACAAGGGGGACACGGGGCATGAGCGGGGGGTGGGGAGTAACATGAGGGAAACACAGGGGGAATGAGCGGGGGGTGGGGGAACACAAGGGAGATACGGGGCATGAGCAGGAGGTGGGGGCAACAGGAGACACACAGGGCATAAGCAGGGGATGGGGTACACGAGGAAGACACAGGGCATGAGCGGGGGTGGGGGGTACACGAAGGAGACACGGGGCATGAGCGGGGGGTGGGGGGCAACAGGAGACACACAGGGCATGAGCGGGGGGTAGGAGGTACACGAGGAAGACACAGGGCATGAGCGGGGGGGTACACGAGGGAGACACGGGGCATGAGCGGGGATGGGGGGCAACAGGAGGGAGACACGGGGCATGAGTGGGGGGTGGGGGGTACAGTAGGGAGACACGGGGCATGAGCAGGGGTGGGGGGAACAGTGGAGACAAGGGGCATGAGCGGAGGGATGGGGGGAACAGTGGAGACACGGGGCTTGAGCAGGGGGTGGGGGGAACAGGAGAGACACAGGGCATGAGTGGGGGGTGGGGGGTAACACAAGGGAGACACCGGGCATGAGCGTGGGGAGGGGGAACAGGGCAGATACTGGGCATGAGCAGGGGGTGGGGGTACAGGAGGGAGACACGGGGCATGAGCGGGGGGTGGGGGGAGACAGGGGAGACAAAGGGCATGAGTTGGGGATGGGGGAAAAAGGACAGAGACACGGGGCATTAGCGGGGGTTGGGGGATACAGGAGACACACGGGGCATGAGCGGGAGTTGGGGGTACACAAGGAAGACATGGGGCATGAGCAGGGGGTGGGGGGCAACAGGAGACACACAGGGCATGAGCAGTAGGTGGGAGTACACGAGGAAGACACGGGGCATGAGTGGGGGGTGGGGGGTACAGTAGGGAGACACGGGTCAGGAGCAGGGGTGGGGGGAACAGTGGAGACAAGGGGCAAGAGCGGACGGGTGGGGGCACAGTGGAGACACAGGGCTTGAGACGGGGTAAGGGAACAGGGGAGACACAGGGCATGAGCAGGGGGTGGGGGGTAACACAAGGGAGACACAGGGCATGAGCGTGGGGTGGGGGACCAGGGCAGATACTGGGTATGAGCAGGGGGTGGGGGTACAGGAGGGAGACACAGGGCATGAGCAGGGGGTGGGGGGTACAGGAGGTAGACACGGGGCATGAGCGGGTGGTGGGGGGAACAAAAGGTAGACACGGGGCATGAGCAGGGGGTGGGGGGAACAGAAGGGAGTCACAGGGCATGATCGGGGGTGGGGGAAAACACGAGGGAGACATGGGCATGAGCAGGGGGTGGAGGGGTACATGAGGGAGACACGGGGCATGAGCAGGGGGTGGAGGGCAACAGGAGGGAGACACGGGGCATGAGTGAGGGGTGGGGGGTACAGTAGGGAGACACGGGGCATAAGCAGGGGTGGGGGGAACAGTGGAGACAAGGGGCATGAGCGGAGGGGTGGGGGGAACAGTGGAGACACGGGGCTTGAGCGGGGGTGGGGGGAACTGGGGAGACACAGGGCATGAGTGGGGGGTGGGGGGTAATACAAGGGAGACACGGGGCATGAGCGTGGGGTGGGGGAAGAGGGCAGATACTGGGCATGAGCAGGGGGTGGGGTACAGGAGGGAGACAAGGGGCATGAGCGGGGGGTGGGGGGAGACAGGGGAGACAAAGGGGAGGCATGAGTGGGGGTGGGGGGAACAGGGCAGACACAGGGCATGAGTGAGGGGTGGGAGGTACAGTAGGGAGACACGGGGCATGAGCAGGGGTGGGGGAACAGTGGAGACAAGGGGCATGAGCGGAGGGGTGGGGGGAACAGTGGAGACACGGGGCTTGAGCGGGTGTGGAGGGTAACACAAGGGAGACACGGGGCATGAGCATGGGGTGGGGGGCAGCAGGAGACACACAGGGCATGAGCAGTGGGTGGGGGTACAGGAGGGAGACACGGGGCATGAGCGGGGGGTGGGGGGAGACAGGGGAGACAAAGGGCATGAGTGGGGGGTGAGGGAAAAAGGACAGAGACACAGGGCATTAGCAGGGGTTGGGGGGATACAGGAGACACACGGGGCATGAGCGGGGGTTGGGCGTACACAAGGAAGACATGGGGCATGAGCAGGGGGTGGGGGCAACAGGAGACACACAGGGCATCAGCAGTAGGTGGGGGTACACGAGGAAGACACGGGGCATGAGTGGGGGGTGGGGGGTACAGTAGGGAGACAAGGGACAGGAGCAGGGGTGGGGGGAACAGTGGAGACAAGGGGCATGAGCGGACGGGTGGGGGCACAGTGGAGACACGGGGCTTGAGCGGGGTAAGGGAACAGGGGAGACACAGGGCATGAGCAGGGGGTGGGGGGTAACACAAGGGAGACACGGGGCATGAGCGTGGGGTGGGGGACCAGGGCAGATACTGGGTATGAGCAAGGGGTGGGGGGTACAGGAGGGAGACACAGGGCATAAGCAGGAGGTGGGGGGTACAGGAGGTAGACACGGGGCATGAGCGGGGGGTGGGGGGAACAAAAGGTAGACACGGGGCATGAGCAGGGGGTGGGGGGAACAGAAGGGAGTCACAGGGCATGATCGGGGGGTGGGGGAAACACGAGGGAGACATGGGCATGAGCAGGGGGTGGGGAGCAACAGGAGACACACGGGGCATGAGCGGGGGGTGGGGGGTACACACGGAAGACACAGGGCATGAGCGGGGGGTGGGGGGAACACGAGGGGAACACGGGGCATGAGCAGGGGTGTGGGGGGTAACACGAGGGAAACATGGGGCACGAGCAGGGGTGGAGGGAACACGAGGGAGACACAGGGCATGAGCAGAGGGTGGGGGGCAACAGGAGACACATGGGCATGAGCAGGGGGTGGGGGGCAACAGGAGACACACGGGCCATGGGCGGGGGCTGGGGGGTACAGGAGAGAGACACGGGGCATGAGCAGGGGGTGGGGGGAAACATGAGGGAGACACGGGGCATGAGCGGGGGGTGTGGGGCTACAGGAGAGACATGGGCATGAGCGGGGGGTGGGGGTACAGGAGGAAGACACGGGGCATGAGCCGGGGGTGGGTGGCAACAGGAGACACTCAGGGCATGAGAGGGGGGTGGGGGGTACACGAGGAAGACACGGGGCATGAGCGGGGGCTGGGGGGAACACGAGGGGGACACGGGGCATGAGCGAGGGGGTGGGGGGTAACACGAGGGAAACACGGGGCATGAGCAGGGGTGGGGGGAACATGAGGGAGACACGGGGCATGAGCAGAGGGGGGGCAACAGGAGACACACGGGGCATGAGCAGGGGGTGGGGGCAACAGGAGACACACGGGGCATGAGCGAGCTGGGGGTACAGGAGGGAGACACAGGGCATGAGCGGGGAATGGGGGAAACACAAGGGAGACACAGGGCATGAGCCGAGGTTGGGGGGCAAACACGAGGGAGACACGGGGCATGAGCAGGGGGTGGGGGGCAACAGGAGACACACGGGGCATGAGCGGGGGTTGGGGGGAACACGAGAGAGACACGGGGCATGAGCAGGGAGTGGGGGGCAACAGGAGACATATGGGGCATGAGCGGGGGTGGGGGGTAAAGGAGGAAGACACGGGGCATGAGCGGGGGGTGGGGGGAACACGATGGGGACATGGGGCATGAGCGGGGGCGTGGGGGGTAACACGAGAGAAACACGGGGCATGAGCGGGGGGTGGGGGTACACGAGGGAGACACAGGGCATGAGCAGAGGGTGGGGGCAACAGGAGACACACGGGGCATGAGCAGGGGGTGGGGGCAACAGGAGACACACAGGGCATGAGCGGGGGGTGGGGGACAGGAGGGAGACACAGGGCATGAGCGGGGAGTGAGGGCAACACAAGGGAGACACAAGGCATGAGCAGGGGTTGGGGGGAAACACGAGGGAGACACGGGGCATGAGCAGGGGGTGGGGGCAACAGGAGACAAATGGGGCATGAGTGGGGGGTGGGGGGAACACGAGAGAGACACAGGGCATGAGCGGGGAGTGGGGGGCAACAGGAGACACACGGGGCATGAGCGGGGGGTAGGGGGGTACAGGAGGAAGACATCGGGCATGAGCGGGGGGTGGGGGGTACACGAGGGAGACACGGGGCATGAGCGGGGGAGGGGGGTACAGGAGGGAGACATGGGGCATGAGCGGGGTGGGGGGTACAGGAGGGAGACACAGGGCATGAGCGGGGGTGGTGGGAACACGAGGGAGACACGGGCATGAGCGGGGGTGGGGGGAACATGAGGGAGACACGGAGCATGAGCGGTGGGTGGGGGGTAACACGAGGGAGACTCAGGGCATGAGCGGGGGTGGGGGGAACAGAGTAAACATGGGTCATGAGGACATGAGCAGGTGGGAATGGAAGGGAGATACGGGGCATGAGCGGGGGGTGGGGGGGAAAGGAGGGAGACGCGGGACATGAGTGGGGGGTGGCGGGGAACAGGAAGGAGAAACGGGGCATGAGAGGGGGCTGGGGGGAAAAGGAGGGAGACACGGGGCATGAGCGGGGGTGGGGGGAACAGAGTAAACATGGGTCATGAGGACATGAGCGGGGGGAATGGAAGGGAGATACGGGGCATGAGCGGGGGGTGGGGGAGAACAGGGCACACACGGGACATGAGCGGGGGGTAACTGGGGAGACACGGCATGAGCAGGGGGTCGGGGGGGAAAGGAGGGAGACGCGGGACATGAGTGGGGGGTGGCGGGGAAAAGGAAGGAGAAACGGGGCATGAGCGGGGGGTGGGGGGGAACAGAGGAGACACGGGGCATGAGAGGGGGGTGGGGGGAAAAGAAGGGAGACACGGGGCATGAGCGGGGGTGGGGGGAACAGAGTAAACATGGGTCATGAGGACATGAGCGGGGGGAATGGAAGGGAGATACGGGGCATGAGCGGGGGTTGGGGGAGAACAGGGCACACACGGGACATGAGCGGGGGGAACTGGGGAGACACGGGCATGAGCAGGGGGTCGGGGGGGAAAGGAGGGAGACGCGGGACATGAGTGGGGGGTGGCGGTTAACAGGAAGGAGAAACGGGGCATGAGCGGGGGGTGGGGGGGGAACAGAGGAGACAAGGGGTATGAGAGGGGGGTGGGGGGAAAAGAAGGGAGACACGGGGCATGAGCGGGGTGGGGGAGAACAGGGGAGACACGGGGCATGAGCGGGGGTGGGGGAACGGAAAAGGAAACACGAGGCATGAGCGGGCAGTGGGGGGGAACAGGGTAGACTAGGGGCATGAGCAGGGGGTGGGGGGAACGGGAGAGAGACACGGAGCATGAACAGGGAGTGGGAGGAACGGGAGAGAGACACGGGCCATGAGCGCGGGGTAGGGGGAATGGGAGAGAGACACGGAGCATGAGCGGGGGGTGGGGAGGAATGGGAGGAACACACAGAGCTTACTGTGCAACGCTCCGATGAACCGATAAACAAAGATGGCGGGCGTCTCTCACAATAGACGCACTGCATGCTTCACGGCAGCCAATAGTAAAGCACGTCAGATGTCCGCTGACATCACGCAAGCGCTTGCCCACTCCCTGTCCTGTCCGCAGAGCGAACAGGGAAGCGTGTCTGCAATATCACTAATTTTTTTCACTTACATTTTTGTCATTTTTTTAAAAAGCTACTGGATGGATATACACCAAATAAAAGAGAGCACGCTTTCGGGACCAAGCCGCCACTCCCGCCGCAAATTTGGTGTAAATCCGTCCAGCGATTTGGGCTGTAGGCGTGAGCAAAGTTTTTTCCCATTATGTCTATGGTAAAAAAAGTTTTAGGATCCCCCTATAACTTTGCCCCCCCTGGACCAAACCTCACCAAACTTTGCAAAATTATTGTGGGCCATATACTTTTTTTTAATGTTTGGTGAGGATTCGTCCAGGGAGCGCGAAGTTATAAGCCGCCCAAAAAGTGCTCTTCCTATGGAAACAGCAACTTAACCATAACTACATGGCCACTACCGTGGCCATGTAATATATATATATATATATATATATATATATATATATATATATATATATATATATATATATATATATATATATAGTGTAGTGGTCACACTATAGTTAAGGTGAGTCGCATGATCCGTAGGAAGCTCACAAGTTGAATTGCTAACAACGTTTGACTTGATTTGGTGGATATTGTCAAAACAAAAAGTTCACGGCCTCCCCCAGAATGGACATTTTGAGAAAGATGTGTTACAAAATGTAAAATTTATTAAGAAATCAAACAAATGCGGTTTTTAGCCTACACAAATTCCTATTCCCATAGAGAAAAAGTACACATTTCTGAGCAGTGCACAACAAATACCACTGGATGAAATTGGACCAGGTATGAAACAACTTGGGCACGAAGCGTTGACTCGATTTCTGGGAGGGGCCTGGGGTTATTCCATGAAGAAGTTGTTAAAATATTTGATGGAGAAGGGGGTGGCCCCTTCTCCCAAAATGATAGCTATTTATGTGTCCCAGAATCCACCAGAGAGACTGAAAGGATTGTCAGAAATGAAAAAGCAGCCATTTTCCCCTCAAACATCTATTGCTAACACATTTTGAGTTGCTGCATTAATTTGGATGACATTTTCAAAAGGTTTTCCAAAAGGTTTTCCAACCCCCTCCCCCATATATACATTACAAAATGAACAAGTTATTAAGTAAACAAAACACCATAGTTTCACAGTTTTCACCATTTATTTTCTGAGTTTTTGTACAACCAATAGCGCAAAAACCGCTGGGCAGATTTGGACCAAATAAGAAATAGCTTGGGCAGAAAGTGTTGACTTACATTTTTCGACTGGTTTAGAGTAAATTCTTACAGTAGTTTGGTAAATATTTGACAGAGAAGCGGGTGCCCCTGGGTCCTTAAAACCTTTATATCGGCCTTGGTGCTTTTTACAGCAGAGAGGCAGAGAAAGGCTAACAGCATTTGATTTGCTGGATGGACCCAAGAGCCCCACTAAACTGGAATTGTTGGGAACAATGCATTAGAAAATGAAAAGTTATTAAGAAAACATAAAAACGCTGTTTTCAGCCAACTTGCATTAATTTTCTCATAGAGAAAAAGTGCAGTTTTGAACAGCCGTACCGCGAAAACCGCTTCACAGAAGTGGACCAAATAATAAACAATTTGGGCACAAAGCATTGACTTAATTTCCTTGACTCGTTTGGGGCAAATCAATCCAGTAGTTTTTAAAATATTCAACAGAGAAATGGGGATGTGCCCTGTTGCTTAAAACCCCTACATACCTTGGTGTTGCTTTGCAGCAGAGCGGCTAAGAAGCTTTTCAGTGAACCTCTGCCTCCTCTCTTGTTGAGGTAGTAAATGGCCACTGTGTTGTCCGTCATTATCGGGATATTATTTCCCTATACAGAGGGCAGAAAGGCATTCAGTGTTAGTCTGATTGCCCTCAGCTCCAAAAGGTTGATGTGTAGTTTGGACTCCAACGGAGAACAACGACCTCTCAATGTCAGATCGGTGGCGTGGACTCCCCACCCCGTGAGTGAGGCGTCTATCTCCGGCCATGGCTGCCAAAAAGTTTCCCCTTTCAGAATGTGTCCAAACCTGATTGCAGAGATTCACAGATGGCCTCCTTGCCATCCCTTGTCAGGTTCATGAAGCCATATCTTTCCTCACCCTCAGAGAGGTGATCAGCCGCCATTGCTATGCAGTCCCACAGGGTGAATATGACATTTGCAAGGGTAAATGTAGAATTAGTAGACTTTAAAGCAATGCTGCAAGCAGAAAGGACTTTATTTGCCCATGAGTTAAAGTGTTTGCCATCCCTGTCAGGGGGTATGGTTGAATACGCAGCTTGCTTGGAGGAATATTAAGCAACTTGCACTATTAGACTTTCCAGAGTCGGATGTACTGACAGGTAGACAGGGTCGCTACTCGATGGCTTGTATTTTTTGTCAGATTTTTGTTCACTGCAGGGCTGGAATCTGGAGCATTCTTGTTTGCTGCAACCCTTTTTTGTAGTGCCACATGAAATGGTAGAATAGGGTCATATTGAGGACATTTGTCTTATATCCCTGAATGTTTTTCATTCCTCTCACATTTTGATCTTTGCTTTATAAAAGCCTTGAGTGAGTACCTCATAACCCGTTACATGTATGAGTAGTCATATAAGGGTTTGACCAACTGTACTTGCCCAATATATTTGTCTAAATGGTGTTTTACACATAAACCACTAACGTATAAAACATCACATTTTAGGTTAAGATCCCCATGTCATTAATATTGAGGGATAATATTTTAAGGTGCTTGCTTTACATTTGCGTAGTTATGCTGCTGGTGCTGGAAAAGTTAGGAGTTCCAGGCCACGTTTTGCATGATGCTTCTTGAGCAGTACATCAATGAACATTAAGTCACAAAGGACCTGCCCCATAGAGGTCTGCAACCTTTCTCTCCCCAGATGTTTTGGACTACATCAGCCATCAGCCCCAGCCAGCATAGTCAATGTTGAAGGATCATTGGTGTCATAGTCTAGAACACCTGGAGAGTCGCAGGTTGGATACCCCACCATGCAGAGAGGTTGAATCGTCCATGCAACGGCTACTTTTCCCGCTGATGTTCACCTAAAGAAAGGGATTTCCTCCAAATCCCTCAAATCCACAAGGCCTTTGACACCGTGGTTTAAACACAGCTCGAATATGATGCAGGGAATTAAAAAAAGCAGATCAGTATGTAGAAAGGAAAAGTGTGCTTACTTACAACATTACAAGCGTTGCCCACCCAGTGATCTTACCTACCTTCCCCACAAATGGCAGCCTTTAAACTGCGGTTACTGTAACTCTGGAGCAGCTGGAAAGTGGGCCATGCAGTATCCTCCTGGCAGTGTTACAACTATCTAGGTGGGCACAATATCCCTGAGAAGCTGAATGGTGGTAAAGAAGCAGCTAGGTGTGATATCCCTCTGATAGTTAGAATTAGGTACACATAAACTAGAAGCTATGTGCTTGAGACTGCTTGAGAAAAACGTGTCTGGCTGCTATATCCATGTTAGAAAACAGAGACATTTCTCAGGCACTGGGAGATGACCTTAGACCTCAAGGGAGTAATGAAACTCAGTAAAAACCTTGAAACTTGTATTGTTTGACACTTTACAGAGATAGATTCCAGAGAGGAACACATTGTCTAGATGTTGATAAGCCCCCAGTCCCTACATGCATTTATTTTAACCACCCCTTGATTACTAATTAACAAAGTTTGAAACACTACTTCGTGTCATGTGTTTTGTTGGTCCTCCACAGTACCTATACATTGGTTAATAATAACAGCTATTAAGACATCACTTTGCAGTTCGAGGAATCTTACATGCACAGCACTACAAGTAATGTGATGATGGTCTTATGATTGTTATTATTATTATTTGCACCCAGCTCAGGGTGTGCGGGGGGTGGACTTGTTGGCCTCCCAGCTGTTCAGGAAGCTCGGAACAGGGACTTGACCTCATGGTAGGGTCCTGTTCCAAGCATTCTTTGACGCAAGAGGCTGCCATCTTCCACGCTGGGATGAAGGTAAGTACTCTCCCGCTACCCTGCAAGTTCCCAGCATCTCCTTCTCTCCACCCCCAATTTCCACATGCCTAACCCACCCCCAAATGCTGCCATGGAAAGGGGGAAGGGTATAGGTGTAGTTGCCGTCTCCCTTGTTCGTGGCAGGCATCTTGGTTTGTAATTTTATTTTCAAGTTGAAAAATAACAAACACTGTTAGTATCCTAGAAAAAAAAAATGCTGGGAAGCTAATAGCAATAAACGCCTCCGGGCGGGCGCATTACAGGGTCTGGTAATGCGCTGGGGCTAACGTTAAGGCCCTCACTTCACTCTGGCCTGTAACTTGGCCCTGGGGCATTATGTGACCTGGTGATTCCCCCACCCATCAGGGTTTATTGCTTAATTATTATTACTAAAGAATTACATTTTCAACTAGCACCTGGGGCTGGGGAAGAAGCCAATCTGATTGGTTGGATCGCGGGCTGAATCCCACGATCCAAGCACGTGTTCAAAGCAACCTGACGCTGCTTCCCCTGCCCCTTAATTCTCCCCCATCCTCCCTTCATGTCAAATTTCCCATCCCTCCTAGCCACACATACCTTTTCACTTGATTGGCTACTGCCACTCTGTCTCCCTCCTGGCAACCATGGAAATGGAAGAGGGGCTCTGTATAGAGTCTGCCTTCTTGATCCATGACAGACATCTTTAGTGAGTATTTTGTTTCAATGAATGGGATGCTGTGAGGCGTCCTGTTCATTTAAACAAAATGCTTTGCTCTTAGCACCCTGTAGTTTCTGGATTGGAAACCCGTGGTGCTAATAGCCATAATCACTTTGCTTGGGCCTATTAACTTGGACACCTGGGCTGTTACCACCCATTCCAGCCAGTTGAACAGGGTGATTATGGCTAAAGTGTGTGCTTTAATATTTGAGAAGCGAGCAGACAAACACTCTTGGTTAGATTGCGCTATGCCTGTTTTTCTTCTCTACAATGCTAGAGGACCAAACATGGTCATGCAAAACCTCAACATGATTAAACAGACTGATTGGCAGAGTATTGCATTATGTTTTCTTAAGCGTTGTTTAGCAGTGGTGATAAGATATTCATTTTTGGAAGAAAAAAAAAAGATGTCATAGTCATGTAAGCAAACCATTGTTCTCTTGTTTTGGTCTGCTTGCCTATTTATAAAATGATTACAATCTTGCTACAAGATCTGAGTTTACAAATTGGGACATTAGTGTTGAACTTTGTTCAAGTTAACTGAGTTTAAAGACTGGAGGGTTATCTGTACTTCTGCCCTCTATATGGTTGGGACAGAGGCTCAGAGTATGCCAGCAAAGGTTCTCTATATGGTAGCTTGGATGAGCAACCAAAGCTTAAGCACTCCGGAGGGGATGCAGGCAGGCTCTGAAGTACAGTGATTCCCAAGCCCCCACAAAGGAATGTCCACACACTATGTTAGGTGATAACACAGCTTTTCTAATAAATAGAGTTCAGTAATATATATATATATATATATATATATATATATATATATATATATATATATATATATATATATATATATATATATATATATATATATATGTATATATACATATAAATAATACAACTTTGTACTCAGGCAGTTCTATATTGAAAGAATTGAAAATATATACATTCTATATGCTATCAGACAATACTTAAATTCAGTAATAAATGCATCAACTGCAGACAGTTTTGAATAGGCACGTGAATTCTTAAGTGAGGTGTAACAGCATAGAGTAGGGATGAAAGGCAAGTTAGTTGTGAACAGTGGCAGAATGGTTTCTTTAGACTAGATACAAATTATGTGGGAGGATCCCCCCACCTGGGCAACCTATGATGGAAAAGATGGAAAAGATAGGGAGTACGTTATCTTGTCTTTTACAGCCCAGTCCAAAAATGTCCAGGAATGCGTTACTTTCTCTTTAAAGGTTCTACCACCCCAAATTACCTGAGAGGCGACAGGCAAACGGGATCCAAGACAAACCTGGGACTCCTGGATGACTCCTGAGACTACTAGATGCTCTTCCTCATCACAGTATCTTTGGTGCCTTGGCAGGCAAAGTGGCAGAGATTGTCACTCGATAATTCCCCTTAGGGATAGACCCCCCCCCCCTTGGAAGAAGGAGCTACTGGGATGCTGAGTCCAAGAAGAAAAATGGAACCAAAGTTTTTCTGACGTGCAGAAGTTTGGCTCTTCTCTGTGCTCTCCATTGGTAGACGATTTCTCAGACTGTAGGAGACCTGGGATGATAACACTTGCTGTGGCCTCCTGAAAGGCTTGGTAGATGAAAGTAAGACCCCTGGGGACTTCGATGACTTCTGACGGTGATAAGTGCAGAGGTCCCTTTTGGTGTCAGGGTTTCAGAATATTGCGGTTTTCCAACTTTTGGTTCTTCGGTGATGCAGCTGCAGCACAGACATCTGGATGGCTTCTGGTGACCTGGACAAGATCATTGGAGTAGAAAATGGACCCTTACCAATTCTGGACCCTTACTATATCTTTGTTGGATTCCGGTAGTGGGAAAACCACAGGCGGACCTTCCTCTGCACCATCAAAACTGGACATTCTCTGGTGGAAAAAGATGGTCATTGATGATGACAAGGATGTCCTTTGAAGTGGAACTTTCGCAACTCCGGGTGTCAAGCAGCACTATGCCAGGGTATCCCCTGTTTTGGGTGCTACACTGCAAAAGGTTGCCAGGGGTCACAAATGCTTCCCCGGACCGTGGGTGACACCAATGGACTTCTTCAACTTGAGATGTCCAGGCACTACTCTTCTGGATTCATGAAGACCCCTTTTTCCGGACGGCAGGCACACAGAACTGGATTCCAGGGTACTTCTGATGAAGAGCAGCAGATTGCTTCATGGTTCCTCGTAGCTCAGGGAGAGGGCTCCTATGCATGTTTGCTCTTGGATCAGTCCTTGGTGTTGCACAGCAGCCTTTGGATTTCGGTGAAGAGTAGAAACCGCAAACTTCCTTCTCCAGCTGGACTCCAGGCATCTGCATTGGTTTCGACTTCAGCTTCTAAAAAAAAATTAGGAGTGCAGGAACTCTAGATATACACATTTGTTCCCCGTTCACTCAGGCTGAGCCAGGCTCTGTCAACCAATCACGCAGAAAGGCATTCATGCTGGCAGGCAGCCAATCAGGCTCACAGGCATTCTGACAATTCACTTGACACAGACACCCATAACAAAGAATGTGGATTGGGGTAAGCACCCAGCCTTTCAGCACACTAGAGTGCAGTCATACCAGTTTGTCTGGGATGTCTCAGGCATTGCGTCACACACAGAAAACAGACACCCACAACACAGAATGTGAGTTGACTCCCAACTCCATTCACACAGTTCCCACCCTGCGGGTGTACCCACAACACACAGCCCCTGGGAAGGCTCCAGTCAGGCTGACAGGAGGCAGCACCAGAGCCATGAATGGTATTTCCACCCAACAGCCTGTCAGGGGGAAGGGACAGAGTCAGTGCTTCCCAGTACTTTGGGAAACAAGGCAAAAGGCAGTAGGATCCAAGACTCCACAGTAGCCATCCTCCCTTTCTTCAGGAATCCCATAGATTCCTATTGCAGGGCTTGGGTGTCCCAAACATGGAGCACACTCAGAGCCACTGCCAAGTCAGCATGTTGCTGCCACCAGCCCATACACTGCTCTTTGGGCAACACACAGGTGCCCAAAAACAAGGGGTACAAGGGTTTCCTCCCACCCCTCAGTGCCATAAGGGTATCCCATGGGCGTTGTTCACCAAAAGGGAAACAGGAAAAACTGCACTGGCAGAGGTCCAGGCTGGAGCTCAGTGGCAGAAAACATAAAGAAAACAAACAGAGAGAATGTATAGGACAAGGACTAGGAGGCCCTGTCCATCTAAAAGGCATTTCCAGCATCACATTGAGGGCAGGCATTTCCAGCATCACATTGAGGGCATCACACAGCCAAACCTGTGCCCTTGAGGATTTTTTTTTCCATTGATGCGAGTGCTATGAGCAAATGAGAAAGGTGCAATTGCACAGCTGAAAATTTCCAGTTTTGTTTTATAATTACAATTTTAAAATAATTATGAAAAATGAAAATAAATTGTAGATGTATTGGCATTTCAATGCAATCAGGTGCCAAAAATATGCAATGCCACTTTTAGTGTTTGGATGTGTTAGCACACCAGGGTCACAGTGCAAAAGGAGAGGTATAGACTGGTGGTAAGAGATCATACTGTTGGGGCCGGACAGTCTTGAAATCTCTGCTTGATTGCTTAAATGTGGACCTGCTTGGCCTCAAGTCTGCCGTGAAACATGTGTAAAACAAATGGAGATTCGTGTCAATGCTGTACAATGTGTTTTTCTCATTGCAGTGTTCCCACCTGTTCAGTCCAGATGTTATGATGTTGTCTTCAGCGATTCCTGTCCCCACTTCCTATTGTGCTTCCTTTTCTTGCCCTTTTAACACAGATATTTATAAAGCGTCTCACTATTTACTTACATTTGTGTCTGAGGCTGTGCATTCTTTCAAATCTATGGGTTTAGGATTGTCTTCTTCGAACTTCATGATTTATGTATTTAGATGGTTACCTTCTCGAATTGTTTGCTGTTTGCGTGCTGTTGGAGGGATACAGGATTTTGCCTTCATTTGTTACAGGCTGCTTTCCATCCACATACCATCATTTGCAGTCTCTTTTCAGGGCTAGTTCTTTCCCACTTTCCTTACCTGCCCTGACATTTCACATCGGACCAGTTCGAGACAACAGGTAGTAAAGTTGTTGCTAGTATATTTATCAGACTTTAGAGGTATTCTCAACTTTTTCCTTTAACACTGTTTTATTTACTGTTATAGATAACAACAGAGTTCAGAGTTGTGGAGTCCTGTCCCATGCTTATTTTGTGGGGGTGTTTGCCAGGGCTCAGCCCTGGCACTTATTTCTGAGCCCTGGCACTTACTGTCTCAGACTCCATTCGATTATGATATGGTGTTTTGGCAACATTTTTATTTTAACTTTCAGTCACCTAAAAAACACATATAAAATCAGAGCAAAATGGTAACAATGATTGTGTTTAAAGACACACTTCAACATATGACTCACATAAAGAAACAAGAAGTACATTATTTTATGTTATGTTGATTGTAAATTCTAAATCACACATCTCCCATAGTTAGTAAATGCATCAGCCCTAATGAGCCAGTGAGAGTTGCAGCTTTAACCCCATACATATCGACACTGAGGCGAGAAGACATGGATGATGGCAACAGTGAGTGGGAAGCTATCCGTTATGATGTGTCATGGGTATGCTAGAAAATATTTAAGCCAGGCCATTTTTTCACAAACTAAGCAATGCTACTTTCTGCATGTTTCTGGCTATATGGATTTATATCTTTCAGACCAGGAATTTAGTAGATGGTAGCAAGGTCAGTCTCAGCAGAAAATTGATATTTGTCAAGTTGAGAAGCCTACATGGTTTTTACTAGGGATGAGTGAAGTTACATGACTATGGGCCTCATTATAAGTTTGCCGGTCCGGGAACTACGGTAGCGGTAAGCTTGCCGGTACCATAGTTCCCAGACTGGCAAACTACGAGTTGTGCTCGCGGGTGCCTTCCTTCCAGGCCAGGTTGGACCTGGCCGGCAGAAAGGTACCCGCAAGCCCAGCATGTCGGATGCATCGGCACCGCTATAAACTGTGCGGGTACATCCGACCTCCCCATTCAGCCTTATTGGGCCGAATGGGAAAGGGGAGCATCTTTTTTCTGGCGCCCGCAAATGGGCAAATATCGGGTCCGGCGGGGCCGGAATGCCCCAGTATTTGCCAATTTGCAGGCGCTGGAAATTTTCACAAGTTTGGTGGCAGCCTGCCAGTTTTACCGGCAAGGCTACCGCCAAATTTATAACGAGGCCCTTTATCTTTAAACAATGTTTTCCACGAAACCTTACAAACTTCAGAAAGTGGTGATATTTTTATTTGGTACAATTAAACTCCCACATATGTTTACAGGCACATAAAGACACATACATGATTGTAAACTCGGTAAGTGGTGTTCTGGATGTGCTGCATGTTTCCCCTTCACAAAGAGCTGTAATGAGGAACACATTCTGCTACTCATACCATCAAAATGAAGAAAGTGAGGGCAGACAAATATCCCTGTTAAACATTATTAGGTGAAACTATTTCTCACAAATCAATTAATTCGATGTGAAAAGGATGTAAGAGAGGAGCATACCATGAAATGCAGGCAACAAGAAGGCAATACATTATATAATTCTTCCTTTCTGCCTATTTTGCTCTGGCTGGCCTGGGGATGTGATTCAATACACCCTTGTAGCTGGAAGAATCTGAATGAACCCTTCAGTCAGAAGTGTAACTGCTGGAAGGCAGATGAATACGGCATCTATAGCTTCTGCTGCTCTTCTACAACAAAGGTGAAAGACATTAGTCATTGAGACAGCTGTTCCACCCTTATCCCCTGCAGGTACAGCAACTTTTGGTGCCGATGTGAGCTGAAAATGGCAAAAGCATTCAAATTAACATTGTAACGGTAACATGGCATGCCCTAGACATGAAGCAAATATGCATTCCACATGAAGAACATGTACAATAGGTAATATATGCATTTAGTCATAAAATCAACATAGCATCCACAGACATGAATAACACTAACATGATCAATGTATAAGGTGAATACAACACGAACGGTATGCAAATGAAGCTCTCTAACTTAGAAACAAGAGTGTAGTAAAGCAGCCATCTTCTTAAAAATCGAAGCCACAGCCTGTCTCTGAATGAGCACAGGCATCAAAGCCTCAGGGAAACTCAAAAGCTGAATCCACATAAATGCATATCTGTGCAGAGCTCAGACAGTAGCTGGCAATGAGTGCAGGGTTAAAGTGAAATAATGCAGTATTGTAACGGCAAAACAAATGCACGAGATAGCAGCTCCCAAGATGAAAGCAGTATAATTCCAGATAGGTTAAAGTATTGGAAGAGCTGAAACAGCCTTTGATGGTCAGGTGAAGTATAACAGTAAGCCAAAAGACTCCATGAAGAATAACGCAAGAGTGTCTCCATTGGCAACAGAAAATGCGACACACACATTAATATTAGCTAAAAATTCAGAGGAGGCAAATCTATTCCAAACTACAGTCCAATTGCGTTTGCCCCTTAATTGGAGACCACTGGCCATTCATTAGAAGCAAACACAAATAGGACTCCTGCTACACTCCCTAAACACATATGTAAACACATATGTAGACACAAGATATGATATGGCATTCATAACGCGCCTATACACACGTGTTTCAAGGAGTGACAAGGCAAGGGAGTGAGAACAGAGGGAAGACAGTCAACGATTCTACTAGGCCAGGTGGCATTCAGATTGCGAAAGTGCATGGGAAGGGGAAGGAGGGAAGTGCAGTGGGGGGAAGGGGAGCAGACAGTGGAGTACATAGGATAAAAAATAAATAACAGGAGTAAAAGTACAGCCAGCAGGTGGCAAGTGCAAGGGTAAGTGCAGACATCAGGTGTTAAGTGCTGGTAGTGGGACTGTAGGGATACAGAAAACAGTCCCCAGGTGTGGGGGTTGCCAGGAAGGCAGTTCAGGAGTGTTACTGGCGGGGGAGGGGACCTGGGCCTGAGATCAGAGGGTGGCCATGTAACCAGTGAAATTTCAGCATCAGCCAGGAAGTCAGCAGTGGAGAGGAGGAGAAAAAGCAGAAGCAAAGAGAAAGGTTTTGAGGTGCTTCCTGAACCGGAGATGATTCTCCTCAACTTTCAGGTAGCAGTTAGGCTGTTCCAGAGAGAGGCCCCAGCCCAAGAAAGAGATCTACCACCAACTTGTTGCTTGGAGAAGCGACTGATCCTGAGTGATTTGGAGGCAGATGAGCGAAGACCTTGAGAAGGAAGATATTTAGGAAGAGAGAGTTGAAGGTATTGAGGCCCCAGGCCCCAGAAGGCCTTATGGACAATGCAGAGGGTTTTGAACTTAGTCCTCGCAGCCACCGGGAGCCAGTGCAGAGATTTCTGTTCTGGAGAGATATGATCCCTGGGCTTGAGATCAAGGACAAGTCTTGCTATCCTGTTCTGGATGACTTGCAGAGGGCGGAGAGAAGAAGCAGGCAGATTTAGAAAGAGGCTGTTGCAATAGTCGTGTCTAGAGAGAACCAGAGCTCTGGAGACAGTGAGCTTCTGGGGGAAGGAGAGGAAAGGAAGAATACCTCTAAGGAGGTGCAGCTGGTAGTGTGACTTCTTAGAGATGTCAGAGATATGAGGAGAGAAGGAGAGTGTGGAGTTGAAGATGACCCCGAGGTTTTTAGCCTCACATGTGGGAGCAGGAAGAGGGCCAAGAGAGGCTGGCCAGAGAGTGACAGGAAAGGAGGGAGCGGGTGTGCCGATGAGGAGAATCTCGGTCTTACTGGCATTAAGGCAGAGATCATTGGTGGCACAGCACTCCTGAATCGCGGACAGACAATCAGAGATGCTATAGGGAGAAGAGCTGGATGAGGGTAGCCTGAAAATGAGCTGAGTGTCATCTGAATAGCACTGGAAGTTGGGGCAGAGCGCAGGAATGCAGTGGGCAAGAAGTGTCAGGTATTTGTTGAACAGCCACACAAGGCCAAGTACAAATGGATTGCCTGCTTTCATGGCCTGGGAATGAGGGGTGGTAACTTTTAATTGAAGGAAGAATGTTCCATGGGCTCCTCTCCCCTTACTCTATGTTTGGTTCATACTATGATGACCTGTCAAGTGTCCAAGGTTGGTTAGCAATCTGCCAACCTATCAAAATTCCTAGAGACATGCTGCCCTTAAAGTAGTACGCCATCCAACCCCTTGCCGTGAACAAGATGTAATTTAATCTTGATCAATTTAGAAGTTGTTCCAGGTGGAGCCTTCAGATACATATAACCCAATGAACTGTTTAACCTGTATGGAATATATATGTAGTCAAACCAACTAACCTATCTCGTTCCCCACTGGTTTTGTGAAATGAGAGTTTGCAGTACTTAAGAAATTGTCTTATAAGTATGTTGAGAGCAGCGAGATTTGTATGCTTGTATGCTGTCCCAGCTTTGTTGCAAAATGAATAAAAATTGGATTTTAACATGCACTTTGTCTACTCAATTATTGAGTCTGGTTTTGATTGACGTTGTTTCCTCTAGGCTTAGCTGGGACTTTTGGGGCCCCTTAATTTAATCCTCACATTTTCTCCATACTAAAACAAAGGTAATCACTAATTACTTGTATTAAAATTGATTGTGTAATTATTGGGGAATTTTCTTTTACTATTTTCAACTTTTTAGGAGAGGTGGATGGTGTGGGTGGTGTTAGCTGGGACCAAAGAAATCCTGATTTTATTGTATCTTGTATTTTCTTATGGGAGCACAGTGCACAGTAAAGCAGTCAAGGTAGAGGGAGGAGGAAATGCCAGCTAAGCCTAGGTGTGGCAGGGGAAATGAACAGGGGTGCATGATAGCTGCAGGAATTGGAAGACATTTCTTTGTTCATTGTGGTGGTAGTCTGTCCACTGCCAGGCTCCCTGTTTAGCATTGGGGAATATGGGAACACTTGAGAGACTCGAAATTAAAGTACAACATGATTTAAAAATCATTAGAGGGTGTACAACAATGACACATTTAATACATTTCTTAGGCCTTTTTAGATTTTTTAACTATGTTAAAGAAAAAGTAAAACATTTACCTTTAATTTAAAGTCTATAAAATGTGTAATACTATATAATACATTTGGTGCTTGAGACTGCAATGATTTATTTTTTATTTGATCTCCAATTATCCTGTGTGCCTAAGGTAATCATAAGTTCATGCTCTGCTTTTCATTTGTTATTAATTATTTGATCATTATTAGTTTATTTTTATGTAATAACCTTTGATACTCATAAACATTTAAATGTTCATTTATTATCTTTAAATATGTTTATTCAACTTATTTTGGATTGTTATTGTTTTGTCATTTTGGTATGAACTTACACTTTTTTCACGTTGATTTCTATTATTTATGATTCATATTCTTTTGTTTCTCCCCACTACCCTATTTTCATGAATTGCTACAATATATTTGTTACATTGAATATTCATTATTATAACCAATATTTATTTTGTTGAATGGTATTTATTCTGTCACAATGGTATGTTGTTGTCCTTATGATATTTTCATAAATAACTACATTTGCATATGCTTCTTTATTATTATTGCTATTATTAATATTTCCAATCAATATGTGTTAAGATCTCTTGCATTTTTCATGAATTACTATATTTGTAACCGAAAAAGTGATGGGTGGAAGGTTTTGAATTAATCTGAACCACTGGCATTGCTCTGGGCGAGCTTCCACACCACAGGTTTTTAGCCTGTCTGCCCCATTGCAAAAGGGTTCCAGCCATATGCAAATCAGTAAGGTACTGCCACTATTGGGAGCAGCCCTGCCTAGGCCAGGTCCCCTCTGCACGGAAACACAAGCAACCCCAGACATGTTTCAGCATTATTGGGCCTCCTCAGTGAGGTGCAGCTTGGTTCCCTATGGCACAGCGAGCGAGGTGGGACGAAGCCTGATTTGTCTATGGTCTTTCCCTTTCTGTAATGGCTTGGCAGGTGAAGAACGATGGTCTTGAGGTTTGCCCAGAGCAATGACAATGGTTAAGATTCATTCTAAACCTTCCTGCCATCACCTCTTTGCTTTTGCTTTGTCACCCCGAGTGCAATGGGTATGCCCGAATGTGGGTTCTGTGCCTGCTGGGCCTCGAGACCCAAGCTACTCCTCACTGATGAGGCCCAACAAGGCCGAAACATTTTTGGGGATACCTGTGGTCTCGTGCAGAAGGGATGTGACCTAGCAGTTCGGGCTGGACTGCCCCTTTGAGGTGGGACGAAGCCTGATTTGCATATGTTCTTTCCCCTTGTGTAATGGCTTGTCAAGCGAAGAAAGATGGTCTGGAGGGTTGCATAGAGCCATGCCAGTGTTTAATATTCATTCTCAGCCTTCCAGCCATCACCTCTTTGTTTTAACTATGTTTGTATTCACTTGTATTATTATTTCTGATACTTATTTTCACTCTGTTATTTTGCATGCACTCCTACACCTTTTTTATTCACAATGGTATCTTTCATGAATTAATACTTTTGTCACCCTCATTATTGCTATTATTTCTGATCAATGTTTTATTTTGTCACTAGGCTTTTTGCATGATTTGTCTAGCTTTTAGATTAATCTCCATTTTTATTTCTGATCAATATTATACATTTTTGTCAATATGGTATTCAACACGACTTAAATAATTGTGTATTCACCTTGATTATTATTACTATTATTGTCTTCATTTTAATAAATATATTTTTGTAACTATAGTTCTTTTAATGAATTGCTACAATTTTGTTTCACCATGATTTTTATGTTTTTTGGATTAATATGCATTATGTCACTATGGTCGTTTTCATGAAGTACTGCATTGCCTTTATTCAATTTTACTATTTCTGGTCAAAGTGACAAGGCCAGTAGTCTGTTCTTGTCAAAAGAGGGTTGGAACCTCTGTCAACCAGTGTGTAGGGGCATAGGGGCATTTAGAGTGTATGCCAATCATAAGGGCAAGATCATTTGGGGATACCTCAAGTCCTAATTATTCCCCTTGTGCTGAGATGTAATGCTGCAGACCACTGTGGCTCCAGTCTTACCCCAATCAGATATTTGCCAGTCTCTCTTATTTTTCCTCCACCTGGTTAGCCCAGAAAGGAAACATTGGAGTACAAGTGAGAACAAATTAAGATTGCCCCATGCCCAGCAAGGAAACGGAGAAACCCAGCAAGTCATCAAAGAAATAATCACTGGGGAAGAGACAAGACCGCTGCAGAAAAAACAACTGGCTGTCACAGCCCACAGAGAGCGAGGTCCCAGCTACCACCACCCATATACACATATTAGCATGAAGCATAGAAGAGCCACCAGAAGAAACTAATGAACCCATGCAGCAAGTCATAACCCCACTAGACCACCAGAGACTAAGCGGGGAGAATCACCCGCACTCCCCAGAATGGAATACTAAAGAGACACTTCGTATTTAGTCCTTTAACAGGAAAACAGACCAGAACACCTCTGAGACACTATGCCTGCCCTGCAGCAAACTCAAATGATGAAAGCGGGCATGGCTAAGCTCCCATTTTAATGATTTTGTCAAATGTAACACCTTCAGGGCAGGGAAAGCGAAGAGAGAGTGGCTAGGGACAGTGAACCAATCACATGAGAAGTTGGTATTAGGAGTCCACAAGAAGCCAATTTGGGTGAAGTCAATAGTGGAGGTGGACCAACAGACCAGCAGGAGGAAGGAGGGAGTGGCAGCTTCTGGAGGAGATGTTTGCAGCAGTGAGGTATTGGTTAAAGAGTGAAAGTGGTTCTGCATTGTGATTATTGCTATTTCTCTTCAATATATTTAGTCACTATCTTATTATTTGGAAAGATCCCACATTAGTTTATTCACATTGATTATTATGATTTATAATTAATATTCTCCATGAAATTACTACATTCTTTTATTGAATTGATTACTATTTATGATCAAAATGATATGCATTCACAATGGTATTTTTCACAAATGAATACATTTGTATTCACCAAAAAAAATATTTATTATAAATAATGTTGTCACTACAGAATCTTTCATGAAATTGCTACTTTTTATTTACCTTAATTAATATTATTTCTTATCAATATAACTTATTTTGACACTATTGTAGTTTTCACGAATTACTACAATTCTATTGTATTCACCTTGATTAGTAATATTTCTGATCATTTGGTTTGTCACCTTTCTCTTGAATTACTTATTCTTAGTAAAATTGCCCAACGATTGCTACAATAAAAGCGCATACTTTCATTAATCTAGAACAATCACTAATTTGTCCATCCTTGTTTTCACGCTAAGTTTGGTCTACTCAGTCCAACAGCTCGGTCAGATTCTCAGGCATATGTAATCACACGACCCGCAGTAGCGGGCGTGTAGTGATGGTTAAGTTGCTAAACTCATAGGAAGAGCACTTTTTTCGGCGGCTTATAACTTTGCATCCCCTGGATGAATCCTCACCAAACTTTGCAAAAAAAAGTATATAGCCAGGTCTGAATTTTTTCGCCAAGTTGAGCTAGGTATCATGCAGGTGAGGCAAAGTTATAGGGGGATCCCAAACATTTTTTTCCCCCATAGACTGAATGGGGAAAAACTTTCCGCACGGCTACAGTCCAAACGGCTGTATGGATTTTCACCAAATTTGTGGCAGGAGCGGGGGCTTGGGTCAGAAAGCATGCTTTTGTGTGTTTGGTGGAAATCCGACCAGTAATTATTGTGAAAAATACTGAAATGTACATCCCAAAAAATGTGTGATATCTGGGTCCGCTCCGCGAACCCATTTCCCTGTTTGCTCCAGGGACCAAAGTCTTATAGGCCTGTGGTTCGCCGTGCTGTCGGCAAACAGTGGATTCGGCCGGTGTTTGGCTAGAGGGAAGCGTGCTGTGCGTGAAAGGTTTTGTGAAACGCCGCCATGGTGTGTTTCAAGGATCTACAGTACTGTGTGCATGCCTGGGCCTTTTGTACGTAGCAGTGTCCATACTAAAATTAGTCATATCTGGCTCTGCT
Organism: Ambystoma mexicanum; assembly: GCF_040938575.1. Lineage (NCBI taxonomy): Eukaryota > Metazoa > Chordata > Amphibia > Caudata > Ambystomatidae > Ambystoma > Ambystoma mexicanum. The sequence continues at coordinate 545,200,287 of NC_090933.1, read as the reverse complement.
CCATCGTCACATTTCCATGTTTGCAGCATGGTGAATGCACTGCAGTGTGCAGTGACAAGATGTGTGAAAAGAGTTCTATGGCAGCGGTATGTTGTATTGGAGGACAATGGGCGGAAAAAGAATCTGAAAAACATAGTGTATGGCATCTGGTAGTGGGAAAAAGGGATAGAAAGGGTGTGGGGGTGAGAAGAGCTTCTCATGATATATACAATTATACAAGAAGACGGTGGTCTCATAGTGCTTTCCATGCATGCTCCGCCAATGCACAGACACCTGAACAGGCAACTATCTTGTGTGGTCATTGTAGGCAGCTTTAGTTATGGCATGCAAGCTACAGTGACAATGTCTTTCTTTTCTGAGTGGTGGCAGGCACATTTGCAGAAGGGGAGTGCATTGCCCGCCCAATGAGGATGTAAACATATTGTGTAATATGGTGCACTGTGTGAGGTAAGTGCGTAGCACCTTGCATGCATGGCTGCAGCCCTAGCACAGAAAATTGTGTACACTTGTTAGAAAGGTATGTCCACTGGTTGAAAGTAGCTTGCACATTGTTGCTTATTGTGTGCGATTTGGCTGCAGTGCACACAATGTTGGTGATTGGTACAACAACCAACAGTTGTCGGTGTATCAGTGGAGATGGTGCAGTGACCATTTGTGCAATGTGTTCACTGGTTGTATTAACGGAATAGTGTACATAGTGGTGCCAAACACAGTGCTGTGCTTCTGCATTACGGTAAGTGGAATACGTGTCCTTGCATCGCTACTTTATGGTGTGGCGGTTGGGTGGACGTGCTGGTGCGAATGTTGTGTTTGTGATTTCTGGCACGTGCGTACCTGGTCACCTGCATGGCTCTGTTACGTTGTGGTGAGTGTGGCGTAGGCCTAGACTGTTGGATGCATGGCCAAAGGCCATGCGCCCAACATCCTAGGCCTTCATCACATCCTCCACACATATAATGCAGCAATCCAGTTGTTAGTGTGCATGCATTTGGAGTTGGTGAGTAGCACACAATGGTTGCAGAGGACATTGTGCACTAAGTGGAACAGCAGAAGTGAGCTCTTATGCATATATTACCATATGATGTACATTATTGTCCCGGTTGCACAATAGGGCATCACATGTCAACATCTGCATTTGCTATGGGTAGGCCCTTATAAGACCCTTGCATGAGGAATTGTGTTAACACATTGTGCCATGAAAGGAAGTCATCAGCATCAGAAAGTAGCAATATGCACAATATACGCATCCACTCACATCTTGGTATGCACAGGCAACGCAATGCAATTGAGCTATATATGTACAGATGTGGTCTGGGTGAAAGTTGGCAGGTGCATTTTCAGATGGGGCCTGCATTTCACATGACATGAGAAGTAAAACATAGGTTGCACTAGGGTGTGCCGTCTGTGGTGAGCCCCAGCGGTCAGTGATAGTAGAGCAATGGCAGAAGGGGAGAACAATGGAGAACACATGAAAATTGCAACGTACCCTGCAGTACGGTGTGTTGCGTGCGGTACGTCTGTAGGGCTTTCCATGAATGGGTGGGCACCTTGCACTGGCAAAATAGTGCTGTGGGGTGAAGTAGATTTTACAATGTTGCCATTGATGTTAGGTTTCTGATAATTGCATACAATGTTGCTTGTATGCTTGAAGGGATTGGTTGCAATTATTACACTGTGTAGTAAATGGCTGCACCTGATGGAGTGACAACCCCTCCAGTGTGTCATGTGGGAAACAAACTGAAGTAGTGGATGCTTGGAAGTGTACCTGGCCACTTGTTCACCTGCATAAATCTTTTATATTGAGCTGGGTGTGGGCAAAATCTGCAGCCCATAGGCCACTCACCAAAGAGGCTACGGCTGCTCAATAGCATGCCACCATAATGCAGACATGCACTTTTAAGTACTCATGTCTTCGAAGGTGGTGACGTTGGAAAAATTGTTCATCAGGACTGTGTAGACGTGGTTGAACAGCACAAGTGAGCAGATATGCGTCTGGTACCATATGGTACCCATTATGCCACCACCTTGCACATTAGGGAGGCACATTGCGCTACTTGTGGTTGACATGCGTTGACCTTTGCATCACCTATCATATGTTAAGTTTCTGGATTGTGGTATGTGGGAAATGTTCTCCTACATGAGGCCATTATGTTTTGCTGTGTGTTGGTAAGGTCTACAGTGTAGAGTACATGGCCAAGGGCCGTAGGTCCTTGGTTATGCACTCAAGAGCTTATCCCTTGATGACAGCCAGCACACCATACTGCAGCCATGCAGATTTGCTTCTGTTTCTGTCAGAGGCTGGTCACCTTTGATTAATGGGTGCAGAGAGCATTTTACACTTGGTGGAACAATCAAAGTGAGGTGCTATGCATTAACGCACACATGTTGTAGGTAATTGCATGTGTTGCTGCAATTTGCCCACAGTTATAGGTTGGGAGGTGTTTTATAGACAGAAGCATGTGTGCTTTTATGTGCAGTGCTGGGATGTTCAGTACAGACTATGACACCATTAAGTAGCAACATTTGCAGTGGGTCCAAGGAAATTGAATTTTTGTTCCCCTCTATTGCAAATGCTGTTTTGTTTGGCACTGTGCACGCAGCATTGCATATAAATTTGTAGAACTGTAAGAGAAGCATTGACGTTCAGAACGAACAAGTGTGAGGAGAAGGGAACAGAAATGCATCGAAAGACAAAAAAAAGAAATGTGTAAGCAAGCATGTACATAACAAAAACAGGACACAAAAAACCTTTCCTTTTATGAGACAGTACTACAGACCCACCTAATTATCCTTTCATACATTGACCCCCCAACCAACCCCTCACCCCCTCCCTCCTTTCCACAAAAAGTCAGCACGAGTTACTGTGGCAGTATGCTTTTTGTTTCCCTTTAAAGCAGCAGTGTGGTATCATAAGTGAAGGAAGACGTCGCTTCTGTTGTTCATGCTTTCCTTTATGGTGTACTCCCTCAGCCTTTGTCCTCTTTGCTTCATAAGTGCACCATTTGAAAATATACTCTATTTTCCCTTACAATTTTTGCACATGATGCTATTTCTCTATGTTGTTTACGTTTGGTGTTTGGTACCACTATGCAAGAGAGCACCTGCCTTCCTCAGCCGGTTGGATGCCACACGATCTCTGTAAATGGACGCATAGTCCACGCGTTCTGTCCGCATTAACATGGCGGCAGCAGTTGCACTATGTTGCACAATCCTTCTTTGCACACTAAGGGTGTCCTGCTAAAAAACAATGAAATTCACTGACAAAAACATTGTTAAAGGGACGTTATGGTTAAGTTGCTAAACTTGCTGTTTTTGCTTTGTGCTAAAAAGTGAAATCTTGCTGTTTGTGCTTTGTGCTAAAAAGTCAAATATTGCTGCCCATTGCAAAATTCTTTGTATTTTGCTTGTTTACTAATGCTTCTCTGTAACTTGCAGTGAACTCACCACTCTCTTTTGTCCCACATCTACCTGCCTTAGCCCCTCCCAGATTTTCCATCCTCTCCTCACTTCCACCGCCATGGCGATTTCTGTTTCTCCTATCTTTTCCAACTGCTTTTCCATTGACTATCCTTCCCTTCTCACTAAGTCTGGTAGGAAGAAGTTCAAAAAGGATATCTTGACTTCTAACCCTGGTTTGCCTATCGCCAACACCTACTCCAATGCTTCCTCCAGACAGACCCTCACCGACATCCTCTTTGTCATTCCTTCGCCAAATCTATGGACTCCTCATATGATCTCTGTGCTCTGTCCTATCTCCTCCTCTCTCATTAATGGTGGCAGTCGCCGGGAAGTTCTCATGGCTTCCTTTGACTCCTCTAAGTCATCATTAATGTCTACCTAAATAGCACTCACAACTAACTTAGAGAGACCAGAAGTAATATTTTCAACAACCACTTGCGACAGCCCTCCCCCAAAACACTTGTTTAACAATACACTATGTTCACAGGGTCACTTGCTTCCCCAAATCCACTCGTGGTTATTTCTTTTTATATATGATTAGTAATCATGAATTCTCATATAGTACACGAATTTATATCAAAACAGTTTTTTTATAGCATATCTTCAATAAAAACTTGTTTATCTTTTCACATCTACAATTTTAAAGAATTTTTGAATAATTTATCAAACACTTTGTAAACAACAGATATTTTCACAATAATTTTCCATTTAGCTGTGCACATTCAATATCATGTAGTACTCCATCATTTGACAATTTTTAAGATTGATATCTTCATAAGGATCTGTTATTTACTCTCCTCTCTCATAGAGAAGTACATCCCAGTCCATAAAACATTTCACTCTGTATCCATATCACCCATGCTTACTTTCATACCACATTCATACCATACCCGACATGTTTCATTCCTTTCACACTTTCATACTACTAACAATGAAGTTCTTCAGGGGTAAAATTGCACCACATTTCAATGAAATGTACAATTGTGTTTGTCTTCTTTTAGGTTTTTTCCTAGGGATCGGCCTTCAATGGGATACCATTAGTCCTTTCTTAAAGTCCAACCATCAGGCGGATAGCTGTGGGAAGCAGGTGTGGGATAGTTGAATTTTAGTTCTCGAAAAACATCCCGGTTGACATTTTTATTATATACAACCTGCTGCATTTCAAATTACAGCAGAAGGGAGTCATTATTTCAACTAGCTCCTTCTTTACATGATGTTTTGACATCATCTCTCTATCTTGCTCAGTAGAGGTTTCACATCATTAGTTCATTCTTGATAGATTTTGTATCACCCTTCATTAAATAAATCGTACTACTGTGTCACTCACTATGATTGTATCATGCATTGTTGGATATCTAGGATTTGTCTTAATGCATTACCTCATTAGTGCTCGCTTCTTATTTCCTTTCATCTTGATGTGGCCCTTCTATTTCTATGTCCACTCCTCCAGATTACTCTGATGTCTCCAAGGGGATGCTCACCACCATATGTAGTGTAATAAACACTTGGATATGCCCCTAATTGGGAAACATTAATTATTTGCCATGAGTTTTTTAGCTTATTTTCATTTTGTTTTCTTCTGTTACTACAGTTCAAAATATTTTGATGCTTGACCTAATAATCTTGTGTATCCGATCCCTGATCTTGGTAATTATTGGCAGATCCCGCAAGGCATTGTTTTGCTCACTGGGTCGGGTCCTCTATCAGAATCTATGGACGAGGCCATCCGTGTATATTTTTCTGAAACAGAAAAACACAGCGGGCACAACCCTCAAGTCTTTTGAGCGTTCAAGCATTTTGGTGAATTTATTAGTTGCTCTAATGATTGAGCCTTTCTTACCTCTGATTCCTATTCTATTCCTGCTCTTTCCAGGATTTGAATTTTGGCTTTCCCTGCTCCTCTTCGGGACGTCCACTGTCTTCTCTACCAGTAACGTCTCCTTCTGTTTTCGTTATCCGCCCGCTTTCTTTTGTGTTGTCCAGCATCACTTTTTATTGCGTCTGCCCAACCATGTGACCATCTTGTCACATGATTCGGAGGCGTAACCAATGTTTCTCGGCTTTTTATTTATGCCTCGTTTGTCATTTCCTGCCTTCGACCCCCCATTGGCTCCACTCGAGCGCCCCATCACACAGCCATACCACCGCGGCACGACCGCGCGCACCACTCACGTGAAAAGACACCCGCGTCTACTGGGGTCCCCTCACAGGTCTCCCGTTCCGTGAGTTGTGTTGGTTCATATTTCGTTTGTCAAAATAGGGGGATGAACATATTTGTGGACTCTAGTGTAGGATTAGACAGTCCATTTCCTCGTGACTCTTAGATATTAACAGATTAGCATGTCCATTTCAGAACTATTTTGAATGACTAATTTTCGCCATTTTTACGAGGTAATCACGTCATGTTGTTTAATCGAGGTTGCCAAACTATATAAACCGGGTTATGAAACCCATTTTTGAAACCTAAGTATGGGTTATCTTGCCTACATAGTATTCGTGAGACACCGACCACTTGGGTCCCAATCTGTGGTTCCTACGCACATGTTACCAATTGTGCTGGTATGTCTAGTCTTAACGGGCCTCCTCCTGTTTTCAAATTTTGGGACCCCTTTTAGTAATGGGATGCAGTAATGCCCAACGTTGTCATGTTGCACAAACTAATCCTTATTATATTTCAATTAGTTTCTTAAGCCATTCTTATAGATGTAATCTATGTCTCTTAGCACGTGCTGATACTTTTTCTGCCCTTTGTCTCATTCAAACCTCAAACACTACTTCACTAGTCCTGAGCCTCAGTAGGTAGAAGGATGGTTATCATTCTGTTTTCTCGTTCAACCCAATTCTGTGCTTTTGGTTAGGAAAATAAATTATTTTTCTTTCTGAGCTAGCTTTCTTCTGTCAAGATTTATATCATTCGTTGGCCTCACCAAATAAACAATCGACCATCTCAGATCCTCCACTTTATGTAACATCACTATAAAGTGTCCAACTAAAGGGGCAGAATGCACTCGGTTTTTTATGCAATTTTTGTGTTCTGTGATACAGATTTTAATTTTTCTTTCTCTCTTCCCTATATATACTTTTTTTACAGGGGCACCAGATTACGTAGACTACAAAACAAGAGTTGCAGTTTGTGAGAACTTTTTGTTTCCCTGGACTTTTAAGACCTATGTCCACGTGTGTGGATCGGGTGAAAACTTGTATAGTGTAACAGGGCATTGCGGTCAGTGGTTTTTTTTATAAGGTTTTACATAGAGTTCTCCCTTCTGTGGGTCCATTTTGATGGTAACATCGAGATAATTGATCTCTACCTTACTTGAGTTCTCCGTGAATTTTAGATGTTGATTTTGTTGATTGATCCAATCAAAGAACAAGGTTGCAATATTTTCTTCTCCTCTCCAAATGAGCAGTACATCATCTATATAACTTTTCCATAGCATTATGTTCATTTTAAATGGATTGGTATCACTATAGATGCAGTTCTTTTCCAAGGGCTCCATGTAGAGATTTGCAATGCTTGGGGCCAAAGTAGCACTCATGGCTGTGCCCTGTATTTGTTTGTAGAAAGTACCTTTAAAATGGAAATAGCTTTACGTCAGTGCCATTTCGGCACACCACATAATGAAAGACACCAGAGTGTTGGTGTTTATCGTTTCTGTAAGTAGTCTTTCTTCCAACACTTCGTGTGATGCTCTCTGTGGTATATTCGTGTATAGGGCTATTACATCTAGGCTGATCAAAATCTCAGTAGTGTTATCAAATGGTCTGCCTTCAATTTATTTTATAATCTGTGTAGTATCTTTTACAAAAGAAGCCATTTCTCTGACCACCGCTTGCATAAAATGGTCTGCGAATTTGGATAGTGGCTCCAAAATTGAATCGCATCCCCACACTATTGGTCTCCCTGGTGGTCTAGTAAGGGACTTGTGGATTTCTTGAAGTATGTGGAATTGTGGAATCCTTGGTTTATCAACTATTAGGAAGGCCGCCTCTTTTTTTCCATATCCATCTCCTTTCTTCCGCTTTTGTCACCTTTTGATGGATCAATCTTTCAGGTTTTTGCATTGGATTTCCTTCCAGTTGTTGATAAATGTTATTGTCACTTAATTGATTCATACATTCTCCTACATAGTCTTTCCTATTCAAAACCGCCGTCGCCCCACCCTTATCCGCTTTTCGGATTGTTATCAAATCATTGAATAACAATGTCTTAAGGGTGGCTTTTTCTGTACGGTTAAGATTTTGGAACGTTTTATCTTTCTTAGTTTTTTCTTCCAAAGCGGCGACTTCTTGCATCACCCTACTTTCAAATACCCGGGCTTTGGCTGTTTGTGTTTGTGTTGGGGGGCACAAATCTGATTTCCTGTGCAAACCACTATCTAGTTCACTATTGTCAATTTTATCGTTGAAGAATTGCTTTAAATGGAACTTTCTCATAAAATCCGAGAACTTTTCTCGGAATTTGAATTGGTTATGTATGTTGGTAGTTACAACCCCTAGGCCTTTGTTCAAGGCCTGTGTTTCTTCTGGAGTCAGTTCATGATCGGATAAATTTACCACAATGTCTTCATGCTGCTGGTCATAACTCGTTGGCCTGGGTCCCATTCCTGTTGGTCCTGTTCTAAAAAATGCTGTCCGATTGGGTTTCTTCTATTGCTGTTCCTTTTCGTACCGCCTCCTCTCCTAAAGCCCATTCTGCCTGTGTTATAGTTTGAAGCATGTCCCCTTCTCCCTGTGTTATTGCCTTCCCCCATGGAAGTTCTCATGGCTTCCTTTAACTCCTCTAAAATCATCATTAATGTCTACCTAAATAGCACTGTCATGGTCCAAGGTCCTCAGGCCAATCTCTTCCTCTTTGATAGGCGCTTCCCTCGCCTCATCAATTTACTCTCATCTCCTTGGCCTCTCTCTCCTCCTCCTCCTCTGTACCTCCTAGGGTACTTTCTCCTCCGCAGGGCATACCATTGATCTGTACCTCTCCCTGTAAGTTCTTTAAGGCTAGCAACCGTCTTCATATTGCCACTCTAAACTCTCGATCGTCTGTCAAACACTCCTCTGACATCTGCCTCTTCCTTGAAGAACAACACCTTGATGTCCTTGGTCTTAGTGAGACATGGTTCATGGCTAGCTCTGTCACAAGCTTTGACACTCTCCTTCCTGATGGCTACAAGATCCTGTCTGCACCCAGATCCTACCAGTCCGGTGGAGGGGTAGCCCTGGTCTCTCCCGAGTGGATTCCTGCCTGCATCATTCCCACTCAGACCAACTCCTCTTTTGAATGCCTTGTCTGTAGGCTTTCTCGCTCCCCTACCCATTCTCTTACTGTGGCTACCATCTACCGGCCTCATGGTCAAATCACCTAATTTCTCTCTGAGTGGGTGGACCTCTCTCCTCCCTCCTAGCCTCTACCACTCAACTCCTCCTCCTCAGTGACCTCAATATACATTTAGACTCCTCTGTACTCTTCCGTGACATCTGCAACTCTCTCTCCCTGTCCATCCTCCCCTCTGGCCCGACTCACTCTGCAGGGCAGACACTCAATGTCTTGATCACTGCAGACCTCCCCCTCTCCATCCCTCTGAACACTCCTCTCTCCTGGAGCGATCACTCTCTCCTCTCCACTCATCTCTCTGTCTCTCTTCCCCCCCAGCCCAGACTACCCCAACACTGCCACCTACCTTCTTGGACATCCGGCCCATGAAGCGTGTGTCAGTGAAGGCTTTTGTCTGCCAATTTCTCTCCCCCCTCCTCCACCTCTGGCTCTCTCACATCCTGACACAGCCCTGTCTCGGCTCTACTCTTCAATTTTGGATTCTCTTGATGCTCTTGCCCCTGTCATTAGGGTCCGTTTGAAGTCCAAAGCCAAGTGCAATTCCTGGTATGACTCTGACCTAGCTGCACTTAAACGTAAGTGTAGGGTAGCTGAAAGGAAATGGAGGGCTTCCTGTTCATCCTCAGACAAACTGGCTGTCACCTGCTACAAAGGCAATATCTACTCTCTGTCCTCACCAAGAAGAGATTCCACATTCAAGCTTGTGTCTCTGCGGCATCTAACAACTCAGCTGAACTCTTTAAAATCTGCAAGGAGCTGGCCAACTTTCTGCAGTCTCTACCCCTCCTGTTGCCTCCCAGGCTCTTTGCAATGCCCTTGCCTCTCACTTCATTTCAAAAACCCAGGACATCCTGTCCACCCTCTCCACCTCCACTCCTCCTCTCCCCTCTCCATCTGTGCTTGCTGACCCTCTTTTAGCCACCCCCACCATCCTTCTCGTCCTTTCCTCTTTTCTCCCCTGACGAGGTCGCTAGACAAGTCCGATCTATGAAAGCCTCATCAAAACAGATTCATCCCTGTTCCTCTAAAACCATCAAGGACCACATTGACACCCTCGCTCTGGCCATTGCTGATTTTTGCAACCACTCCTTTGCCTCAGAATCCTTCCCCTCCCCTCTGAAGCACTCCCTTGTGCATCCTCTTCTCAAGAAACCCACAGCTGATCCTTCTTGTCCCGCTAACTATCGCCCAATGTCCATTACTCCCTTTCTGTGCAAACTCCTGGAAAAGTTGGACATCTCTCAGCTTAACCTTCATTCCAATTCTGTTGGCTATCTCCATGACCACCAGTATGGCTTCAGAGCTGCCGGAAGCACAGTAACTGCTCTCCTGAACATCTGTGAAGATCTGCTCTCCAACCTTGACTCTAACATTCCCTGACCTCATCCTCCTCGATCTCTCTTCTTCCTTTGACACAGTCAACCATACCATCCTGCTCAACCGTCTCCATGAAAATCTGGGTATACCTGATCAGGCTCTAGCCTGACTGACCTCTTTCATGTCTGATTGACCCTCCCAGGTCCAACTTGGGTCCTTCCTAGCATCTATCTTCCTCTCTACCTGTGGTGTTCCCCAGGGGTCTAACCTCTCGCCCTGGCTTTTCCACCAATGCCTGGCAACTCTCGCCCACTGCATTGCCATTTTTTGCTCAAATGTCCAGTGCTACGCTGTCAACCCATTTTCAGGCTGCCCTCGGCCACCTCCTCTCCCTCTCTCATCTCTGATTGCTTAACTGCCATTCAAGATTGATGTGCCACCAATGATCTTTGTCTGAATGCCAGCAAGACTGGGATGCTCCTCATTGGCACACCTTCACCATCTTTTCCCCTCACTCTCTGGCTGGCTTCCCTTGGCCTTCTTCCTACCCCCACCTGCGAGCCTAAGAAACTCAGTTCATCTTTGACTCCACCCTTTCCTTGTCCGCCAACATCTCTGAGGTTTCTAAAGAGTCAAAATTCTTACTGCACGTCCCCAGAGGTACACTGCCTTTCCTCTCCTTCCCCCAGAAGCTCATGGAATCCCAAACTCTCTCTAGGTTGGACTATTGTAATAGCCTCTTTCTAAATCTACCTGCCTCTACTCTCTGCCCTCTGTAACTAATCCAGAACAGGACTTCAAGACTTGTCCTTGGCCTCAAGCTCTGGGATCATATCTCTCCAGCTCTGAAATCTCTCCATTGGCTCCCAGTGGATGCCAGGATTAAATTCAAAACCCTCTGCATTGTCCACAAAGCTTTCTGGGGCCTGGGTCCAAAATACCTTCAGCTATCCCCCCGCAAATACCTCCCCTCTCTAGCTCTCTGCTCCTCTACCTCTAACTCCCTCGGGATCAGTCATTTTTCAAAGAAACAAGCTGGGGGTAGATCTCTGTCTTCAGCTGGGGCCTCCCTCTGGAATAGTCTCCCTGCCACTCTAAAACTTGAGGAGAACCATCTCCGGTTCCGGAAGCACCTCAAGACCTTCCTCTTTTCTTCTGCCTTCGCTCCCCCTCTCCCCTGCTGATCTGTTCTCTCTTGGCACCATGCACCTGGCCACCCTCTGTCCTCCGGGCCCAGGTACCTGCTCACCCTGCCACCCTCCCGCACTGCCTCCGGGCCACCCCTTGCACTGGGGTCTGTATCTGTACCCATACAGCCCCCCCTTTTTCTTCCTGCACTTATCAGACCTACCCTGTCTGCTGCCTTAAACCTAGCACTTGCAAATTGCTGGCTGCACTACCACTGTTTGTTGCCTTTATTATTTATGTATTTATTTATTATTATTTATCTGTTTCTCCTCTGCTTCGCACTTTCCACTTCTCCCCCCTTCCATGCACTTTTCCCCTCCCCCTCTCCCATGCACTTGCGTGTTCTCAATGTCACTGGGCCTAGTAAGATTGATGTTTTGTTCTCCCCTGTTCCCTCCCTTGCCTTGTCGCTCTCTGTACGAGCACGATAGAAATAAAATATCAATATCAATATCAATATCAATAGTTAAAACCTACTTATGTAATGGTACTTCTCCCTATGATCTCTGATGGTTTTCTGCCAACATTAAAATACCAGTCCCTTCTGTAGGCTTTTCATGACAATTAAATGCACTTGTGATGTCATCAGTGATGTCATGGGCATTTATACTTGCAGTGCAAAGGGGTAGCGCGAGTTATGATTCCGTACCATACCATAACTTGCGAATTTCTGGGGTTTTAATGTTTTAACTGTAACCATAACTTCCCTGCAACAATTTTTTTCCATGGAATTTTATAGGTTTTTACTAGGGTAACAACCATAACGTCCCTTTAACAATGTTTTTTGTCAGTGAATATATAAATAAACACAGTAAAACAAAATACAATATTTTCCCGATCACTGGTGTACTGCCTAACAAAACCTGAATTTGCCTAGTGTATGCATACTGATATTTTATTTTCTTCAACACAGGCAGAGCAATCGATCAATCCATCAATTTTATTCCCTGAAAGACTGCAAAATGCCTGCAAACAAACAAGTTAGAGCAAGAAAGAAAGAGCCCACCGTCAAGAGAACAAACATTTAGTTTAATATGGTATCAAAACATACTAATTCTTCAAATTCTCCAAAACATTATCACAAGCACCACCAGCTGGTGTGTCTGGTTCACCCGCTAGTAGTAGAAAGAGTAATTAACAAGTGACTGCTGCTGACTCTGAGACCAAAGCATCATCTGATTTGAATGTTTGCTGAAAGAAGTCAATTAGCACTGTGTTGTTGACAACCACCCTCTGTGGAGAGGAACAGTCACACGAGAAGGTCCAACTGTGATTGCAGACAAGACAAAAAAACAAAGGAGGAAAGGTTGTGAAAGTAAGGAAAAGGGCAAGGGAATCCATTCACCGTCATAGCCCATGTCACTCGATGACAATGGTGCCGGTGATACACTCTGGTCCCCTGCATTCCTTGTTAATGGGAAAATGCAAGTATAACAGACATTCTCTAGTGATGATGATGGTAACAGTACTACTGTCAACCCTGGACATGTGAGTGTATGTGTGAATGATATGAGGGGTATGAAATGTGAGGCAGACAACTTTGTGAAGATTTTTCAAATTATGCCATTTCATTATCTCAAAACGTTGGATAAACACCTCACTATCACTACCATGACGAGGATTTCCCTTCCCAAAATAAACTAAAGGAAACACTCTGACAAAAGGTTTTTGTCCCTCACACTTGTACATACAACCACTCAAAAAGGCAAAATATGGCAGTTCACATATAACACATACAACAGTTATGTCCAAAGACTTATAACTGTTTCTCCCTATATACTGGGTGAATTCCCCTTCCATAAATTCAGGCAGGATTATTTTCAACAGTTCCAAAAAGGATATGGAAATCCTGTTCCAATACAGTTCTGTTTTTTTCCAGTTTGAATTCAACCAACAGTTCAAAATTGTTCATCAAAGATTTCCTCTTTCCACTTGTTATAGAGAACCTGAAACAATGTCTTCTCATCAATAAGGTTTTCCTCTTTTCAACTTTTGTTAGAGAACTCAAAACAACTCCTTCTCATTAACTAGGAATACTTCCATATTTCATTAAGATCCACAGGAATCGTCTTTGTCAGGATTATTCTTCAACTGTTCACAAACACTTATTTTGACAATGTTAGATAATTCTGCACCAGTTCAAACAACACTTGCTTCTGTGATATGTTTGTCAGGATGAGTCAGTTGCAATTCACAAAAACATCTTAGTTGTTCTGCCACTTCTTCTTCACAGGTGTTCATCACTACACCACAGCACTTCAATGACTTCCACCAGGTCCACTCACCTGCCAGGCCTACTACTACAAGTTGCTCTGCCCTGGTGTACTCTCCTGCTAGGACAGAATAGAACTACTAACTTTAAGTACTACTGTGGTAAAGGTTAGCTTCCAACAAGTTAGCAATGTCTTTTTCTCGACTACGTCATGGGTAAGTATTTTTTATGGGCAAACAAGTAACACACTTGTGCTATTTGTTACACTCTTGTGTCTGAAACGCACATTGCAGGTTATGCTGCACACTTCCTGAATATCTCCTGTCAGAAGGATAACCCTCCTGCCACTCTTGTTGCCCAACTTCCGCATTAACCTTTTGCTGACAATAGTTCTCCCCCGCCTTTACACTTCTTTGGCTTTGGCAATGTGGTTTTAAGCCAGTTCCTCCTATGACCTCCTTTATATGTGGGAAATATGTTTTACAAACACTAAGGTCCTGATTCATAGAATATTTGACATGCTGAAAAGTGACATGTCACACACACTGCTGGAAAGACTGGCAGTATGCCAGGAATTCTGTGTGGTAGCACACTTCCCGCATGTACTCAGAGCCACTGATTGCACACATGTAGTGATAAGGCCTCCCAAAATAACAGAGCACATTTACCACAACCGGAAGCATTGACATTCAATACATGATGTGCATGTCATCTGTGATGCAAAATGAGTCATCATGCAAGTCAACGCCAGTTTTCCCAGAGGCACACATTACAGCTACATCTACCGCTGGTTACCACTCTACCAGGCCTTGGCATCAGGAACATGCAGGAACAGCTGGCTCGTAGGTGATTATCAACTGTCATGAACATGCATGCAGTCACGTAACACACTGCACAACTCACCATGACAATCATTGCCAATAATAACCATCTACACATTTGTAGAGGACAATGCATACCTGCTATCACAATTCCTGCTCACACCATTCAGGAATCCTGCCACTCCGGCTGAGGTAAGGTACAATGCAGCACATATAAAGAATAGGGGCATAGTGGAGCAAACATTCAGGATGCTCAAATCACGTTTTGGCACCCTTGACCACTCTGGAGGTGTGTTGCTTTATGCACCACCAGTAGTATCTAAAATCATTGTGGCATTGTGTGTCCTGCACAATGTCACCACACTGTGTGGCGTACAGGCATAGATAGAGGAGGGACATTGCCCTCAGTCACAGGCACCACCCATGACCTTGGTTGGACAAAGGGCACAGGGCGAGACTGCACACAACCAGCTTGTGCAATCATACTTCACAACAGCTGCACGAGCACACACAGTGAAACCACATCCCTGGTGTCATCCAATGATGAAATGTGGCCAATCCACTGTGTCCATAACTAGACCCTGAGAATGTATATCTGTGAGAGAAAAATGTGTGTCCATAGTCATAAAATCAACTGCACCAACCACTGACACAGTCATAGCAAGTTTAAACAACAGTATACATATAGCATGCAACAATGCACACAACACATATAACAAAATCACTTACCAGTAACACATGACCCACAATAAATAATGTTCACGGAGACCCCCACCAACACACAGGAGAGCACAAGTGAGAAGGCACAGTGCAAAAATCAACATGAAGCAAAGACACGTGAGCACGGCCCGGACATCTTATGCATATTGCACAATTACATACAGGTGGATTTGCCACCCCAGTCCCACAATACACATCTACATCAAAATAGTCATTTGAACTGGGAAAATAACAAGCTCACTACAAGAAAGATGCACATCTCACTTCACATTGGTTCCCTTGTTTTCCTGCACCAGCATTAAGCAGGAAATACATGTTGCTTCACTTTGTGGGTCTCAAAACCAGCCGACACTGAGGTGCTGCATGCAGGCATCACACAGCACTGTTCCCTTTAATATCAACAAACATCTGCCCTTGCAGAATGCCCCAGTCCTGAAAAACAACACAAGGCCACATCATGTAACAGATCCATGCACACAATGCCACTGCACCATATAATTCCCTTGATGACATGTAACGACTGCAAGAAACAAGTCACCAGCCCACCATCACCATGCCATACCCATGCAGCTGCACCAGCTCACATCAAGCCAGTGCAATGTAAAACATCCCACATTGTGACACTTTAACCATCCACATCAGTTTTACTGCCCGATACTCTGAGTGCATGCTGTAAAGGACCATGTTCCACCTACCCTTTGTCCCAGCGAGGGGTCAATGTGATACATCAGATCAGGCTGTAGTCAGAATGACACTGAGAAAACCCCCGAAGAGAGATCCCTAACAGGTTGGAAACCCAGGATCCCCCTGATAGCCCACCCAATGCAACAATTTGGCAACCCCTGATTAAAGTGGCATCAGGTCAGTTAAAGGAACACTGACAGGGAAGTCGAAGATGGAATGTCCATGATGATGGTAAGCAAAATACTCAGCAATTGCAGTGAACACAGGATCCGGCAGAAGTCAGCTAGGCAAACAGGCAGCAGTCAAAGAGGAACGCAGGGCATAGAGGCAACCAGCAGACAAAAGAAAGGAATGAGAAATGGAGGGCAAAGATACTGGCATACAAAAGGGAGCAGTTAACAGGCAAGAGGAAGGGAAGGCAGAGCTCAGGGCGACTGGACTGAATGGGCAGCAATGAGCATATAACTGAAGGAAACTGCAGGGCTATGGTGCACAGTACATATTTCCATGGCAAACAACAATGTCAGACCTATGGCATGTGCCTGGTGTCCAGGGGTGGGACATTCACCCTGATGCGTTCGGATGTACAGGGCAGCCTCACATGTTCTGCCATGATGTGCTGGGTGTGGAGTAGTCTGCTGAGAACAAACCCATATAGAGCCAAAGCGCCAGGAGTGGACTGCCAGCATGGGTAGACACGCCATGAAAAGGTGAGTGAATGGCATACCGTGTAGTAGGCATGACACAAACAAACATGCAAGCAATGATTCGCCATTGTCCCAACCCCATGTATCCCCTTTACCCATGCAGCTGGTCCTGCTCACCTCAAGCCAATGCAATGATGCACACCACAAACAGTGAAAGCCTCCCGCTACCAAAGACACCACAACATGTGTCCCCTGAGTGTCTTCATCTTACCTGCACAAGGTACCCACCTGTCTCGCATCCCCAGCATTCCAACTGAAACAACATTGTAGGTTTGCAAAGACATGCATTGCATTAAAGTTAAACTGGACAGCCTTCACAACTCCCATATGTAAGAAGGTGACATGACCCCCATGGACTGACCAGTGTAAATGAGAGAGAGAGAGAGAGAGAGAGAGAGAGAGAGAGAGAGAGAGAGAGGACTTCTGGTGCAAGGATACGTCTGGCTGGTGGGGAGATGAGGAGAGGAATGGGGCTTTTACCGTGGGTGAGGGCAGAGAGAAGGTGGTGAAGAAAGGAAAACTGAGGCAGACAGACGGAAAAAAAGACAGCATGGTATAGCCAGGAATGCACATTGATGGAACATGTTGCACATGTTGGAGGGTGAAGAAGGACAATAGGGAGTGAGGGAGAAGGACAGACTGGGGAACAAACCCAACCTGGAAAAAAGGCCTATCCTCAGCTTCTCATCACAAAAAAAAAACATGGTCAACACATAATAGCATGTATACCAGAAAGAGACGCATGTTCGCAACATCCACACACATACGTCTGTTCAGCCATAATTCCACACTCTCCACCACCCACCATGTCCCCCTGTTGTACAACACAGTTCATGGACATGACATTACTCTCCAGCTGTGCCTGCCCCTCCAACAGAACACAAACCCAGTAGGAGACATTCCTGGATGGTGAAGGGGATCATAGGGTGCACTACCAACACCTACAGGGATAGCAGATGAACAGAAGCTCTGGTGAGGGGCAATGCACCACATGAATGTGCCCACAACATACACACATGTACCGTGCAGTTGCCCAGAGTGCTGGATTAGAACAAGAAATAATGGAAAATAAAGTATTGTGATACATTCAGGAGGAGTGCATATACAGAAGAAAACAACAATGAAGTTACTTGAAGGGGAACACAGGTAAAGGCTGCCAGGGGTCCACATGTGCAAACCAGTCAAAACCTAGATTCACCAAGTGTGCCAAACCTGTCCTGTGTACTGCATGTAGACATATGGCCACATCTACATTGCCAGAGGCAAAGTCATGAAGGGGAACAGGTGAGGTGTTTGTGATCTGTGAATGGATCTGTGTGTAAGAATTGTAGTTGTAGCAGGACAGGTTATGTGAGCGAATTAGGGTGCAGAGTGGGCACAGGTCAAAGTATAGTTTGGACAGGGAGTACACCTGCAAGACCGTGTAAGACACATGGGGCAGGGCGAGGAGAAGGGTGGTAGGAAGAAGACATCAAAACGATGAGTGAAGCATGAGGTGAATAATCACAATTCAGAGTCGTGATGTATGGAGAATTGAGGTATGTATGACAATGTCGTTGTAGAATGTGTCAAATACTGACAATGGCTCAAGTGTGATAAGTGCTGCACATTCTCATGAGTCGCCTGTCCTTTGTGGAAGTGCAACTTGAAAACCAATGCACAGGCATGGATGTCCAAGGGGAGATGCACACGTATGCATGTGGACAAGCACACATCTGCACTGACATTTACTGTGACTAAATGACTGCACCTACAGAAAACTAAATGAGTGAGAATACATGCAAAGCTTGTGCTGCACACTAAAACAGACATGCACATGATTGACAGTGCTCATTGTTGCCTGCTGACAGAGCTGCCCTAATGTGATTCCCTCATCACCGCCACCGGAAACTGTTCCTCAACATTTGTGAATGGAGGGACAGTTCCCGGCAGAGGGCATTGACAGTAGGGAGGTACAAGGGTGTAGGGTGCACCTCTCATGGAGTGCAGTCACTGGATGAATCAGGATCATTGCAACAACATGTGACATTGCATTACACCAACAAAAGGAGAAAATCATGCATGCTGTACATATGTAAATAAAAGTCAATTAGCCAATTGTTACCTGTACATGTCATCCTGTTGCAGTCAGGTGAACCATGTCAGTTGATACCACTGTGCATGGCTGCACGTCTATTACTTCACTCATTATTCTCTTGGGGGCAACAACCCATCTCTCAAGGTTGAAAAAAAAAATATATAAATGTCCATCTGGAACATGGTTAACCAAAACAAAATATGTCCATCCTAAACAGGGGTATAACAAATTATTTCTTCATCTCTGTCTGGACTCACTCCACTAGAGTGTTGAGAATATCTTCTCACCTCCTCATCCTCACTTCCCAGTGAATCTCTGTCAGACCCTATGGTCCACAGGCTGTCGTCATTGTCATTGTCTCTATCCTCATCGAAACAAAGTCTTTTTAATGTTGTGTCTTTCGCCTTTTGCCCTGTGTTATGTCTGTAACATTGCGCTCCTCCCTCACAGAGGGCGCGGCACTTCTGCCGGTCTGTGTGCCCCACACTATTTCCCCTGCTTTGGTGGAGATCCACCACCCTTCTACGTATACCTTCCCCCTCGTCATCCCCTAAATCGGCCAGGCCATCTTAACTTTGGTCATCGTTGAAATGTGCCATTCTCTACTTTTGTGTCCTTCTCGCTCTATCCTGCACTCTTCTTTTTCCATGTGTTGACATTCCTTAATGAGCCGCTCAACTTCTGACTTCCTTCTCTCCTTTATCTGCAGTTGCCTTTCCCACTCTTCTTCAACTTTTGGTTTTGCTATGTCCTCTAATTCTCTCTCTCTTGGTTTCTCCCTCTCCTCTTCCTCCAGCGCTTCTGCTCACTCCTTTTCCTTTTGCAACTTTTTACTTTCCACCTTTTCTTCCCCTTCCCTTCTTTCTACTTCCTCCATTATCTCTGATCATTATTTAGCATCTTCCTCTCTCTCCTTACCATGGGGCATTCCCTTCTCTTTGCACCCTGTCCCGCTTACTGTTTTCCTGTCTATGTGTCCGCCTACCTATTCATTCAGTACTACAGGGTCGTGGCTTTCTTTAAGTCCTGTTTTCACCAAGTCATTTAGCTTTGCCTGCATACCGCTTCCCTCCCTATGCTTGCTGCTGCTATCTCGTGCTGCGTTTTTCGCTTGTCTTGCACTGTCAGGTTCACCCTCGCCACTATATGTTGGAGGTGCAATAGTGGGATTGGTGTACCCCAGCGCTGCTTTTCATTCTTTCATGCGGTAAAATCCTTGATGTTCTGTTGCAGTGTCTACGTCTGCTGTTTGAGGAGGTGGAGGGGGAGGTGAGGGCCGTTCATCCCCCGACTCCAGTTGGCTCGGCATCCAATACCGCTGAACGGAGTCCCTATCCTCGTCCTGGAACATTGTCCAAAGTTCTAATATGGCCAATCGTTTACTCAGTTTATCCCCTTTACAATTGTCTGCAAATAAGTGATCAGTTGTTGCTGCCTGCACACATTTGGAAAAGCTGACGTGTTTGGACCATGGCTTTTCCAATTTGCCCTATGTATCACAAGTCCATTCCAAGCAATACCTGCGTATGTTGTCTTGATATCATGGCCGGGACTTAACAGATATTAAAGAGGTGTGTGCCTCATCTCGCTACCCTTGTGCAACAATTTATCAATACTTACTTGACCTCGAATTGGGATTTCAACACCTTTAACATCAATTAATACACTATAACAAGATTTGATTTTCTAAGTAGCCTCCTTGGCTCACCACCAAACAGTGGTGTGCTCCACCCAGCAACCCTCTCTTTGTGTTTCTGCCCCAAGGCTCACATATCACTTCCACTCCTGAGCTTCACAATCTTTGCCAAATGGCACAACATTGTTTTTCTGTAACAATCAACACAGTTCCCACCACCTTTTGTCCTGCCTTGTCTACTTCCTGTCCTATGAACCAGATTCACTGCTGATGTCATTACTACCACAGAGAAGTGAGCTGACAAAAGACATCCAATCTTCCCACAACATGTCTGCCTCAGAACTGCCCTGATCACAATGACAAAGATAACATAACATGTACACGGCCAGCTTCCTGTCTTTTTCCTAACAGGGAATTCCCAAAAATCATGTGATCCTGTACTGATAGCATTGCCTTGTAGATAACATGTCTCTGCAAGACCTAACCAGAAAATCACCTTCTGCAATATAAGGTAGCCTCTTCTGCTAACCAATATATTCAGGTATACCATTAAATAATCATCCATGAAATAAGTTAGCTGTTTAATTCCACAAGAAACCCAACATATGTTTTTGTTTTGTGTTTTTCCACAGTTTGTTCATCAGTAAGCTAAGCTGACTGTCTAATCTGACCGCCCAAACTGACCACCTTAACAAAGGGTATGCTTACGTTAGACAACGACTTTCAACAACAACATCATGGGGACCTTCCCTTCCCCCTTTTGCCGCATAGCTGAGTCTATACTTACAATCTTACACTCCATGATCACTAAGGTCTCTCGGACACCGACTCTCCCTCAACCTGCCACTCTGCAATCTGATCAGCTAGGTATCTCATGGGAAGCAGGCAGGAATTTCCCGCCAAAGGGAGCTCCTGTCGACTTTCTTTGTTTCCATGTATGGAGCTTTAGACATCAGTTACCACGGGTTTCCACACAGCGCTTCTGGCATGCAGCGAGACAAGACGGTCTATTCGCCAGGGAAGCCTAGTGAGCCATCCTTTGCTACCATTTTGTTAAAGGTGGTTGGGGGTTTGAAACCTTCACCCTGATTACCAGCAGAGAACAACTCACCCCATCAAAAATTTCCCCACCACAAAAACGAAATAATCACACATGGGGCAAAGATACTGGGCCTCTTTAAAAGTTTGCTGGTCCGGGAACTACGGTACCAGTAAGCATGCTGGTACCCTAGTTTTCAGACCTGCAAACTACAAGTTCAGGTCAGACCTGGTGGGGAAAAAGGCACCTGCAAGCACAGCATGTTGGATACACCGGTAGCGTTATAAATGGTGCCGGTGCATCCGACCTCCCCATTCCAATTCAACCCTATGTGGCAGAATGGGAATGGGGAGCATCTTATTTCCGGTGCATACAAATGGGCAATTACCGGGTCCGGCAGGGCCGTAATGACCCGGTAATTGACCATTTGCGTGCGCAGGAAAAAATTGCAAGTTTGGCGGCAGCCTGCCGGTTTTACCGGCAAGGCTAGCGCCAAACTTGTAATGAGGCCTGCTCTCTTTTATTAGCAATCAAAATAGACAGGGATCTCACCGGCAAAGAAAATATCCCAGAGCTCTCAACTTTCGAGTCTGTGTCACTTGTTTTTGTATAGTTGTGATGTCACAAACTCAGGTTTCGTCCCACAAACCTATCAGCCGATAAATCGGTCAGTTTGAGACAGTTACATGTAGTGAATCTATAGGTTAGTCCTACGATTGGAGAACCATGTCTAGGAGCCCCGCCTGAGACCACCCATACTAATACCAGTCTACAATGTTGCAGGGTCGCATAGAGACCATTGGCCCTTGCAACAGATTATGCCCCCGTGAAAGTCGAATCTGGATTGGTCAGAGTGTGTCCCCCATCCCTGGGACCCTGGACATTTACCAGACTGAGTTTACCTTTTCAGGGCAATGGGAATAAACATGGAGGTGCAAAGTGTTCCCTAATGTTGCAATTTTCTGATCACCTAGGCCTGTGAGAGTGAATCCAGTTGACCATCCAGCTGCACCGCTTGTAGCTTCTTCTCACTTGGTTCGACCAGAATGGCTCTCCTTATCTACTTTGGTTGAATGGGCATTATCTTGTTCATCTGGGTCATGTGTGTTGAGACGACAGAATGAAGTTCTCTTGTCTGTAATTATGAGGATTCTAGCCTGTCTTTTTGCAGGTGGCTTATTGTCTTGGTAACTGGAACATTTCCGTCTTCACTTGTCTTTTGGCTGAGTGTCGTGCTTCTGCTTGCCTATAGCTGCAGCAATCGTGTCAGCCTTTCCATGTGTTCGAAGCCTGTCTCCTCTTTGCCATCCCTTTCAGACAGAAACCTAGAGCTTCTATATCATGCCTTATGGCTTCTCTAAGTTAATAGCAGTCAAGCATATGCAAGCTAAATATATGAACTCCTTACATCTTGCGGTTTCAGCTTTAGCAAAAGATGTGAACACAGCGACATGTATATGTATCTGTCCTTTTACCTACTTGAATCATAAGCATGCACTTCGTGTCTATATGCAATTAACTAGTGCATGTTCATGTAACTTCATGAATGTATGCTCATGTTCTTCGTGTATAGTAGGGCTACGGCATGATATCAGTGGTGAAGTCATTGGTTTTTGGTTTTGCAGTCAGTCGACTTGCTCGATCGAGATCATTTCCACATCGTCCACGTCAATGATTGGGTAAGGTCTGAACGGTTGTATGAGTGAATAGTGTTTCTCACACCTGCAATACATTTAAGTTTGTGGTGATGGGCCTAAAGGTGAGGCACAACTGTTGCTCTTTTGCCTTCGTGTTGAGGATTGTGTGGGGGGAATGAGGGTTAGATTCAGCCCCCCATCTACAGGGGTGTACTGTCAGGGTGCTGCCTGGGGTAGTGGTGGAGGTGAAGGGGGCTGGTGGGTGGTGTCAGGACTTGAGAGGGCTGCCTGGGGTAGTGAAAAGGAGAGGGGGGCTAGTGGGTCGTGTTAGGACTTGAGGGAGCTGCCTGGGGTAGTGGCTTAGGTAAGGGCAGCTGGTGGGTGGTGGGTGTCAGGACTTAAGGGAGCTGCCTGGGTTAGTGGGAAAGGGGAGGGGGATGGTGAGTGGTGTTAGGACTTGAGGGGCTGCCTGGGGTAGCGGCAGATGTGAGGGGGCTGGTGAGTGGCGTCAGGAATTGAGGGGACTGCCTGGGGTAGTGGTGTAGGTGAGAGGGGCTGGTGGATGGTGTCATGACTTGATGGGGCTACCTGGGGTAGTGGTGGTTGAGACTGGGCTGACCGGAGGTGTTTGGATTGGTTGGGGCTGCCTGTGGGTAGTAGCAGAGGTCAGGAGGGTGTGGGGTAGGGGATACTCTCAGGCTGCTGGCTGGGGTAGTGCCATCATGGGGGTTGTTGAGTGGTGTCAGGACTTGAGGGGGCTGCCTTCGGTTAGTGGCAGAGGAGAGGGGGCTGGTGGCTGGCGTCAGGACTTGAAGGGCTGCTACGACTTAGGGATATAAGCCAGCAGTTTTGGTGTCTTGGGAGAAGGGGGATCTGCAGTTTTGCTGGGGTTCAGACAGCTGTGACTTACACTGTGCTGCATGCAGTTTCACAGGGGTGCATCCGTTACTTAGAGGGGACTGCGCACAGTTTTGCAGAGGAGCAGCAATGACTTACGGGTGACCACAAGCTGTATTGTAGGGGTGCAGCCATGACTTACGGGGGATCATGCACCTTTTAAACAGAGTTAGCCATTACTTACGAGGTACCGTGAGTAGTTTCACAGGGGGTGCAGTTGTTGCTTACAGTGCACAACGTGCAGTTTCTCAGGGGTGCAGCTGTTACTTACGGGGTACCGTGTGTTGTTTTGCAGGGGTGCAGCTATTGCTTACGGTGGACAGCATGCAGTTTCTCTGGGGTGCAGCCATAACGGGTGACCACGCACAGTTATGCCGGGCGAAGCCTTGGCAGCCATGACTTACATGGGGCCGCGCCAGGGTGCTGGATGGTGGGTCAAAGGTGTATGCAAAGATTGGCGCTAAGGTTGGTCTTTGGCAAAGATTTTTGAAGCTCTGTTTCCTCACTTAGCGCTTTGAATTCCATAAATATGCGGAACGCGCAAAGATACTTTCATCCGCAGTTGCATGCAAAGTTATTTTACACTCAGAGTACTTTGCAAGGTCTGAGCTTTTTCTATAAATCGAGCCCTATGTCTCTTGATTGCCTCCTATTGCCTGAGTGTAATTAATTCTCTTTTGGCTTTGTGAATATTTGTTTCTTTGAATATTGCCCTCTATTGTTGCTGGCCTTTATCCTGGCCCATATAAATACATTCCACACCTTTCTGGTCTGTATTTCAAGTTCATATTTGACCACCTCGTTCCCTTTACATCAGCGTGATTTTCAAATGGATTATTTTGCAACTTTACATCAATTTGGTATTCAAAATCAGAGTTATTTTGCCCCTTCACTCTCTTTATAATAGTTCTTTGGTTGTGGCACACCAGCTTGGGCAGTGGACACTCATGGCGCTCTCTGGGGTCACAGCACAATAGTGAACTCTACGGGTCTGGCATGTGCGTCTGTTCACTCAGCTGCCTCCATGTCTTATGCTGCATCCTGTAGCCCACTAACCTGCTTCCTTCGGGCCCCAGAAATTACCCATTTATCTCTTGCACTAAACAAACGAAAAAAGGCTGTTTTTTTCATCTTTTAAAAAGACTCTGTACTGCAATGCTCAATGGGAGATATAGCTATAATTTTGGGAGAAGCAGCACCTCCTTCTCTATCAAATATTTTAGCAACTTATGGGCAGAATAACCCCAAACCCCTCCTGGAAATCGAGTCAACGCTTCGTGCCTAAGGTTTTTTTTATACCTGGTCCAAATCCTTCCATTGGTTCTTGCTGTGCACTGCACAGAAATGTTTACTTTTTCTCTATGGGGAAATGGATAGTAGGCCAAAAACAGCATATCTTTGCTTTCTAAATAATCTTTTCACTTTCTAAAATATCTTTCCCAACATTTTCAGTCCAGGGGCACCCGTGACAAACATTTTGTTTGCAAAGTATCAGCCAAATCTGTAATGCAAGTCAAATGTTATTAGCAATTCAATTTTCGGGTTTCCTATGACAATTGATACTCAACTGAGCCGTAGTGTGGCAACCACCATATTATAAGATATATATAACTTGATTGGGCATTATTTTATTTTGGAATCTTTGTACTGTTGCTACAAGGTTTGCTACTGTTACTACATTCACACCGCTCATAAGAGTATATCCTGCGCTCGGCCCATGTTACCACAAACAGCAAAGGAGGTATATCTCTTGGGTCTGCCCGTTTCACTTTTATGATTTGCATCAAACTAGTTTTTTTAGTATTGTTTTGCTGAGTAGGTCATTTTAGCCACTATTCATTCCTGTACTCATGAGAGGCAGTAATCATTTCATCACACACACTGGCAGAAAAAGCTTCACACGACCCCTAGATTTTTGCCCACCCAAACAAACCTTTTCAATCACCATGGCTGCTCTAACAGGTTAAAGCTTTTTTTCTCCAACTCACAAAAACCTCTTCAGAAAGCATGTTCTGATTCATCTCACAGTGAATTTAAGAACAGAAGTTGCCACCCTCGTTCTAAATGGGCAGAATAATCAAATCTAGTGGTTAAATATGTTCCTACGTATCCATTTATTCAAAGGCCGGATCAGGCTTTGAATTTCCCATTTGTCTCTGGTCTAGTTTCTGTCCTAGGAATTGTAGCATCTAAGTCACAGTTACCTATTGTTCCACCAACGTGCTTCTTCAA
Source organism: Ambystoma mexicanum (assembly GCF_040938575.1). NCBI lineage: Eukaryota > Metazoa > Chordata > Amphibia > Caudata > Ambystomatidae > Ambystoma > Ambystoma mexicanum. The sequence continues at coordinate 545,174,329 of NC_090933.1, read as the reverse complement.
ATACCTGAAACATTTCTGACATGCACAAATCATCAATCCTTTCCTGATACTTAGAAATATCATACTCAGATGGATTCACTGCAATTCGGACCAATAGCCTCTTAGGTATTAATTACATTCTGTTGTACAATGTTAAAACCCTATAAGCAGAATGATGTGTGTGTTGCCCCAGCTATCAGATTCAGGCCTCCAGCCACACTGCCCGTACCAACAGGCGCCACACTTGCCGATGGTTGGCCAAAAGGCATGTGGAGAGGTTGCACGCACCCAGCTGGTGCAATCATACTTCACATAAAAAACAGCCCCTTCACACACTGAAGCCACATTCTAGTTGCCAATCAATGATGAATTGGGGCCAATCCGTCGTACCCAAAACAACACCCTGAGAATGTGCCTCTCACAGGGAAACATTGTGTGTGTCCACTAAACATAAAACAACATGCACACATTGAGCCTCAGATAAGATTTGTAAGTGGGAGTATACCACTCCCACTTTGCAAAGTTGGGAGTAAAATGATTCTGGAGGCAGAACCAATGTAAAAATGTGAAAAATACATAAACAAGTAAATACATTTTGGAACAGAAACATGCATCAACTTGGCAAAATTCAATTGGCAACATTCAGTTGGCACGTACATGAGTGTGTGCACTGTGTGTGTGTGATGATTCATGTTTGGTACATGCTGCATGATTGGCCATGTTAATTTCGGTTATGGCACACATCCATTGACAGCGGTTATTGATATCAATCCTTTTTGTCCTGATTCTCAACAGTTGCTGCAGCTCGTGGAGAGGATAGATGTATAGCTGTGGAACATAAGGGCAGGCACAAGACCACCAGACCTAAGTGCACACCCCAGCCAGCCAGACTTAACTCCACATCATCTGGCGCAAGTTCCATCGGGTGGAGCTGCTGGGACTATGCTCCAGGAGGTTGTTGTGCTGGGGGACTCCTCAGTTGCTATGGTCTAGGGTGCAGGAATGGAGGGGCCATCCAGGGAGGAAGGCTCTCTGGAGTCATCCAGAGAAATGGAGGGGGTGGCAGAGGAGGGGGCAGGTGAAGGTCAGCACACATGTTTGGGTGGGGGAATCCAGGAGGGTGTTCAGGCTGCACCCCTGGGCCAGGGACAGGAGGACGTGCAGTACACCATGGAGGGAGCTGCCCAACCTCCTGTCCCTGCTCCATCAATGCAGCAATGGCCACCATTGTGGATGCCTCCACCCAGACTGTTCTCCTCCGTGGGCCCACAGGGATCGATCACCCCTGAGATGATGCACACCCTGCTGGCTGGGATTGCAAGGCAGATGGCTTTGATTTGTGAAGATGTGAGAGCTTTGTGTTCCGAGCACTCACAGCATTACAAATCGATTGCCCTCTACCTGGTGCCCTCGGGTGGTCTCTCTGCGCTGGCATTCAGTTGTCCCCTCCTCCACAGCCTCCTCTGTGCTCCAGTTGTCCTCTGGGGGGCGTTCCTTGCCAGTTTCCATCATGGCCCCCTCTACTTCAATCCAATCCCACCGATTCCGCCCAGTCTGGTGGTCAGCATTCCCCCGGCCTCAGGTGCAAGTTCTGGCAAGTACAGAGGCGGTGGTCGATGTGCCTGAACAGGCACCTTCACAGGGACAGGCATCAGTGGATCAGCTGGCATATCAGGACAGTGCTGGTGCTGTACCCCCGTACTACAAAATCCAGACCATGGGGGTACTTGCACAGTTTATGCTTGGCCAGGCAGCAGCATTATAGGAGTGGCCTGGGGCAATCCTCGCAGGGCCCATCAACATTGAGGAGGCAAGTGGATCAGCAATGTACAGTCACCTGGCAGGTGGAGCACAGGCACTTTCACTATTTGGTTTGCCTCACGATGGATTTTAGGATGCAGCTGATGGCGGAGAGGCAGCGGACGAGGACAGCACGGGTTGCTTGGGCAATGGGAGAGATGATGGAAGGAAGGATACAGAGGCAAGTCGCCAACCTGGAGGAGGCTTGCAGGGATACAGAGGAGGAGGTGTGGAGGTTGAGGGGGAGCCTGCAAGCCATCCAAGACCGGACCAGGGATCGCCTTCGAGTGAAGGATGATGAATGCGACTATGCCATGTAGGATGTCATGAGGGACCATTGAGCCTGCTGCCTGTCTATATAGTTCATTGTGTTGATTTCATTTTTTAATGTGCTACTTTTTTTACCCTTGAACATTTCCTCCTTGTATGTAGTTTGTTGTCATAGAGTACATATTTCTAATACCGTTTCCTCTTTGTTCATCACTCAGTTGTTGTAGTCTGTTTGTTCATGTGCTGAATTTTGTTTGGTTTGATTTCCTTATGTATTTGTTTGGTGACATGGTTTGGGGGCTGAACTGTGGGTGTGTGTCAATCACTCATCAATTGTTGAGCTCGGGAGTTGCCTCACAATGCATGGCTAACAATCACCACACATCATGTACCAGCAAGTGGGTGCTCTCATGTCATGCTGCACATCTGCCATTGGAATGCTTCATCATCACATGGGAGTTAGTTTATATCTGGCTGTACACATCACCCATCTGCTTGTCTCACAAACTGTCACACTTGGTTTGCATCGCCCAGACAAATGGCTGTTCAACTTGTGTTAGTTGCAGGGCCTTTGAATGCTATGCTTCCCTACCTCGGTCATTCACGAACGGCACTTTTGGCCATTGTAATGGCACATGGGCACAATGATACATCACATTGAATTCCATGGCTTTACTGTGTCACATGTACACAGTGCTTTCATTGTGTTGCTGGTGCTACGTTTTGCTGTCCGGTTGCTGTGCCACTGGTTGTGATGTAAAAGGGAGTCATGTGATGAAGTACACACATGGATTCTGCATAGGTGCCCCCAGTTGTCATGTCTATCTCTGGGTATGTGGCCAGTGTAGTTCCTTATGGGGGCAGGCCAGTGGAGTTGAGGTAAGTTGTTGTTCAACATTTGATTGATAGGTGGGTTATGTGGCAGGGTCAGGAATGGGTTTTGTTAGAGGCGAGGGGGTTAGTGGTTTGTGTCAGTACTTGAGGGGGCTGCCTGAAGGTGGTGTCAGAGGTGAGGGGGTTGGGGGTTGGTGTGGGATTTGTGGGGCTGCCTGGGGTGGTGTTGGAGATGAGGGACTCTGGTGGGTGGTATGTAGACCTGTGAGGCCACCTGGCAGTGGTGTTGGATGTATGGGCAGCTGGTTGGTGGTGTCAGTGATTGAGGGGGCTGTTTGGGGGTAGTGGCGGAGGTCAGAGTGGTGAGGAGAAGGGAGTGTACTGTCAGGGGGCTGCTGGGTGGTGTCAGCACTTGAAGGGGCTGCCTGGGGGTGGTGTCAGATGGGAAGGGGCTGGTGGGTAGTATCAGTACTTGAGGGGGCTGTCTGGGGGTGGTGGCTGAGGTCAGGGTGTGAGGGGAAGGGAGTGTACTGTCAGGGGGCTACCTGTGGTTGTGGCAGAGGTGAGAGGGTCTGTTGGGTGGTGTCAGTACTTGAGGGGGCAGCCTAGGGGTGGTTTCAGAGGTGAGAGGATCTTGTGTTTGGTGCGTGGACCTTTGTGGCTGCCTTTTGGGTGGTGGAGGAGGTGAGGGGGTATTGGGTGGTGTGTTGACCTTTGGAGCTACCCGGTGGTGGTTGCAGTGGTCAGGGGGCTGGTGGGTGGTTTTCATGACCCTTACCCCTGGCCCTCACTGGCAAGTCAGCCTTCCAGTTAGGGCCAGGTCAAAGGCCTTAAAACCTCATTCAAGACTCTCTTGGAGTCAGTCCTGGCGACTTTGGCGCCAGGCTCATAACCATCATGAAGACCAACATTAGAATGGGACTATTTACTTGTGACTATTTAACTTGGGGGGTTCAGCCAACATGGAGGCACACACATAGCTCAGTTACAAGGAACTTAGCTATGCGGTCTAGTCTTTTGGGTGTGCCAGGCCTGGGACTATTTTACCTGGACTACTTTACCTGAGACTATTTAAACTGCACCCAAACATCAGAACATGATTCGCGTTATTCTGCTGTTGGCAGCATAACGCTCACCGTATCCAGTTCTTATATTCCAGCTTACCTGAAACCAAGAACCTTCAGAGTGAGAAAGAACACTACGAAACTTATCTGGAACAGTATCCTGTCTTCAATCCATCGCCGACTTCAGTTCCACTCACCTGAAGGTACGAACTCCATTATCCGGCACCGCATGCATCCTGGAATACCATAACCTGGAAAGAGGAGAAAGAAAGACAGCATTAGTAAGCGTTTACTCACATTTCCTCCCAATCGAAGAAAGCCACACAATTCTTACCTGGGTAGTCATCTCCTGGTCAGTATCATCGCTGGAACATTACGGCACTCGACGAGGAACATCGCGACCTGCAAGGAGAGAAAAGACACAGGTTAGCAATATAAAAGGCAAAACAGTGCGGCGCATCGCGCATTACTCACAGACAGCATCGTGCACACCGCGCTTTCGCCTACTGGCCCATGCTCATCTTCAGACTACAAGACAACACCAAAACACCTTTCCATACCTAAAAGGAAAGAAGCAAGACATTATTATTCGAACTATGAGGAACATAAGAACTGCATATATAGACTGTAAAGCAGCAAACCTGCAGAGTCGCAGCAGGCCTGGATTGCCAAAGGGGGGCTTGCACCAGTGAAATAACTTGGTCGCTGCTCGCCCCCCACATCTACACACCCCTGCCACGAGGAGCAGGACGGAGAATCATTCTTTTACAATATTAAGGTGAGAAGGCCCAAGGGAGAGGAAGGAGTTGAGGCCAAGGGAGGTGGGAAAACATAAGCTGGTATTGAATCCAGCTCTCCTATATTGCAGAACCATCTTTAACCAGAGGCCTTACCAAGGGACCGGGAGAGGGTTCGAGAGTGCAAATGATCCAACCAGGGCTGAGTGGCGTCCCTGTGGATACCAGGTGAGCGTAACAGAAAGCAAAGCCTCAATAATATTATCCACCTGGGCGTCATGGAGACATCAAAGATTGACCAGTTAGCTCAGTTGTTGGGGCAGTTACGCGCTGAAGGACATTCATCCTGGCACGAAACCAATGCCCTTAGGAGGGAGTTAATTGTTACTAAGGATCGTTCCGACGAAATAAGTAGACAATTGCTCCAATCGCAGGCAGGACAGACCCCATTGCCTGGTAACATTCCACCAGCACCTGTACCAACTTCTACCAATCCAGTACAAATAACCCTTCCTGGGGCAGTTTCTTTAGCTCCTTTAGCTCCACCTGAACGATTTACAGGGGACCCCAAGAAGTATGCAAAGTTCATGAACCAGTGTCATCTTCATTTCCTTTGCAGACCTGGGGCTTTTCCTAACGACCAAGCGTGAGTTGCTTTTGTTTTGTCATATCTGAGCGGCAGTGCTGCGGATTGGTCAGTACCATTGGTAAGTCAGGATGACCCGTTGTTACATAACTTTGGGGGTTTCCAGATGGAAATGGAAAAAACTCTTTGCTCGTCATACCCAAGGCCAAGCATTAGACACAAACTTTTGTCACTCTGTCAAGGAAATCAAGAATTGGTTACATATTTAGCAACATTTAACAGACTAGTCATTGAAGATGGGTGGCCTGAGGAAAAAAAGACCACACTATTTCATCGGGGTATACGAGGGGAACTAAAGGATGTCCTTGCTCAAGTGGTTAACCCATCTAGCGACTGTGCAGAATTCATCAACCTTGTTGTTCAATTAGATCACAGATTATAAGACCGAAAAAGCAGACCGGATAAGGTTAGACACTCGAGCTGTGTATGTCCGGTCAAAGGATAGTGTTCCACATGCATTGGAGAATACGGTAGAACCCAGGCAAATTGGAGATGTACGGCCCCCTTTAACTAAAACTGAAAGAGACAAGAGAAGGCAACAGCAATTATGCTTATATTGCGGAAAATCAGGCCACTTCCTCAAAGAATGTCCAGTGAAACCACCAAGGAGAACTTTTGGAGCCACAGAGAAGGAAGATAATAACAAGGAGTCAGAAAACTACCAATCCCGGCAAGCATAGATGTCTGATTGTCGAGTGAGAAGGATGAGCCACAGACCTCACACTTTGCATTACGAGTAATTTTGATCAATCACCAACAACTGTCTCGGATGCATGCTGTTGAAGCATACATAGACAGCACAGCAGTTGAGAATTATGTAGACCAAGATCTGGCAGCAGAGATGGGGCTTCCCTTATGCTTTAAGTCGACTACTGAAAAAGTTACTACTGTTGATGAGACAGAAATAGCTTCCGGACCAGTAACCTAATGTATAGCAGCACTAAACCTACTGTGCCAGGATGGAAACCGGGAATCTATTGCATTCAATCTCATCAAAGCTCCTCAGTTTCGACTAATGTTAGGGATGCCATGGTTGGTAGCTCACAACCCTCTAATAGATTGGCGTGTCAAGAAGCTGGCCTTTTCTGATGATTGTGCTCGCACCAGTTATTACCAAGAAAACGGGAAAACAGACTTATGTATATCTGCTACTCCCAGTACTGCGGCGATTGTACTAGGTGTGACTAGTACTCTACCAAATGAATACCAAGATTTTCAAGACGTGTTCCAGAAAGAACAAGCCAATACTCTATCACCGCACAGGCCCTATGATTGTCAGATCAAACTCATACCTGGTGCGCAAATTCCTTGAGGCCAACTCTATGCACTTACTGAACCAGAAAACCTCCATTTGAAATCTTATCTTGATCAGTACCTGGCAAATGGATTTATCCGCCCGTCTAAATCACCAGCAGCCAGTCCCTTATTCTTCGTACCTAAGAAGGAAGGAGATTTGAGGACTTGCATCGACTATCACGCATTAAACCAGATCACAGTAAAAAAACGTTATCCACTGCCCCTTATTCCTGAATTATTGGATCAAGTCAAAGACGCCCAAATCTATACCAAACTGGACCATAGGGGGGTGTACCATCTTGTTCGAGTGAAGAAAAAGACAATGGGAAAACTGCCTTTTGTACCAAATACGGCTTGTATGAATACCAGGTAATGCCTTTTGGACATTGCAACGCTCCCGCTGCATTCCAGTACTTTATGAATGATGTTTTGCAGGAGTTCATCGATGTTTGGGCCCTGGTTTACATTGATGACATCTTCTTGTATTTTGCTACAAAAGAAGACCATGTCAGGCATGTCCGCTTCATCCTTACTAAACTCCGCCAACATAAACTGTATGCTATACTCGAAAAATGTTCTTTTCATGTCACCGAAGTGGAGTTCCTCGGTTTTATCCTCATACCTAAAGGTATCAGAATGGATAGGCACAAGGTAGATGCCATTCCTAACTGGCCATCACCAACTTCATTTAAAGGAATCCAGAGTATGTTGGGCTTTGCAAACTTTTACCACCGATTCATCCCAGATGTTTCCCAAATAGTGCATCCAATTACATCACTAATGAGAAAAAAACAATAAAAAGTTCCATTGGACCAAAGAAGCAGAGAAGGCCTTTCAAGAACTTTACAAAAAATTCACTTCTGCTCCAGTTCTACGGCATCCTCACCCAGACCTCCCTTATATAGTTGAAACAGATGCCTCTACCATGGCTACGGGAGCTGTTCTCTCGCAATGGGACCCAGAAAATGGCCAGTTACACCGTGTGGCGTTCTGGTCATGAAAATTCTCACCTCCCAAACTCAACTATGCTATCACAGACAAAGAACTCTTGGCTATAAAATCAGCTTTCAAGGCATGGCAACACTATCTCCTTGGTGCTAGATATATTGTCACATTCATAACTGATCATTGAAACATGCAATACCTAAAAACAGCAAAGGCTCAATCATCCCGTCAACTGTGGTGGGCTCTTTTCTTCGTTGAATATGACTATGTGATCACCTACCGGCCAGGAGTCCGAAACGGAAAGGCAGACACCTTGTCCCGCATGGGTGTTGATGAAAAGGTATACATGACTCCAGATACAGTAGTCATCATTTCAAAAGACAAACTCCTGGGTCTTACGACAACATTGACACAGGGTGAACGCCAAAACAAGATCCAAATCTTAATGGATCCCACTCTCTCACAAGAGTGGTGCACTCATGGAGAACATTACACCATTAAAGACCAGTTGCCATATTTTAGGAACCGTCTATACCTGGCAAGTAAAGATTTACAAGAGCGGGTTATTTTGTGTTATTACGACTCCCTGATTGAAGGTCATCATGGAATTGCTAAAACTCTAGTAAAAGTAAAACAAAACTATTGGTGGCCCACATGGCGTAAATATATCATCCAATTAATCCAATCTTGCGGTGTGTGTGCACAAAACAAGTCCCAAAAGCAGAAACCAGCTGGTCTTCTTCAACCATTGGAAATTCCTCCCGCACCATGGCACACACTGTCCGTTGATTTCATTAGAGGTCTACCTCCCAGTCAAGGATTCAACACCATTTTAGTAATTGTAGACCTGTTCTCTAAAATGGCACACTTTTTCTTTTAAAGGGTTTTCCAAATGCATCCAGTTTAGCAAAAGTATTCTTGGAGGACATTGTATGGCTACATGGCTTTCCATCGGTTTTGATCGCAGATCGAGGTAGTCAGTTCGTATCCAACTTCTGGAGGAAATGCTGTTCAATGGCCCAAATTGACATTTAACTATCCACAAGTCACCATCCTCAAACAGATGGCCAAACAGAAAGAACAAACCAAACCCTTGAGCAATACTTACATTGCATGTTACATCAAGTGGAAAGAAATTGGAAGGACTTGTTATGGGTAGCTGGATACGCCGTTAATAGTTCATTACACACCAGCGCTGGACACTCCCCTTTCTACACTATATATGGTAGACATCCACGTATTTCAGAATTGGATCTCCCAACCACTTTTGAAATGCCAGCGGTTAAAACCCTACATATGACTATTTCCCAGGCCTTCAAAGAAACAGCAGAACATTTACTCCAAGCCAAGATAAGACAAAATAAATTGGCTGACCAACATCGTAGTAAAGCCCCCGACTATCAAATTTGAGACAAGGTCTGGTTAGCATCAAAATATGTGCCCATAAAATGGACTCAGATCTTTCTTCCATGATATCTGGGACCTTATTCTATTGAATCCATAATAAATCCAGTAGCAGTTAAATTAGCCCTACCACCCACTATGCAGATTCATCCTGTGTTTCACGTATCACTCCTGCAACCGGTACAACCTGATACTCGGGTTACAACACCACCAAAACCAGTATTAGTTGACGGAGAACCAGAGTTTGAAGTAAGGGATATCCTAGACTCAAAATACACCAGATCCAAACTATACTACTTAGTTGATTGGAATGGATACAGCCCTCAAGACAGATCATGGGAACCTAGTGAATACATCCATGCACCTCACTTAATTAAAAGGTTCCATCAGAATTACCCAGCCAAACCAGGACCATGCAGAAGTGCCACCATGATAGGGGCCTTGGGGGGAGTGCTATCATGACCCTTACTCCTGGCCCTCACTGACAAGTCAGCCTTCCAGTTAGGGCCAGGTCAAAGGCCTTAAAACCTCATCCAAGACTCACTTGGAGTCAGTCCTGGTGCCAGGCTCATAACCATCATGAAGACCAACATTAGAATGGGACTATTTACTTGGGACTTTTTAACTTGGGGGGGGGGTCAGCCAACATGGAGTCACACACATAGCTCAGTTACAAGGAACTGAGCTATGCGGTCTAGTCTTTTGGGTGTGGCAGGCCTGGGACTACTTTACCTGGACTACTTTGCGCGTAGCAGTCCTGGGACTATTTTACCTGGACTACTTTATCTGAGAATATTTAAACCACATTCAAACAGCAGAACATGCTTCGCATTATTCTGCTGTGGGCAGCGTAACGCTCACCGTGTCCATCGCTTTGATGCCAGCTTACCTGAAACCAAGGACCTGCAGAGAGAGAAAGAACACTACGAAACTTACCTGGAACAGTATCCTGTCTTCAATCCATTGCCGACTTCAGTTCCACTGACCTGAAGGTACAAACTCCATCATCTGGTACCACATGCATCCTGGAATACCATAACCTGGAAAGAGGAGAAAGAAAGACAGCATTAGTAAATGTTTAATCACATTTCCTCCCGATCGAAGAAAGCCACACAATTCTTATCTGGGTAGTCATCTCCTGGTCAGTATCATCGGGGGAACATTACGGCGCTCGGCAAGGGACATTGCGACCTGCAAGGAGAGAAAAGAGAGAGAAGACTCAGGTTAGCAATATAAAAGGCGAAACAGTGCAGCGCATTGCGCATTACTCACCGGAGAGCATCGTGCACACTGTGCTTTCGCCTACCGGCCCATGCTCTTCTTCAAACTGCATGACAACACCAAAATACCTTTCCTTACCTAAAAGGACAGAAGCAAGACATTATTATTCGAACTAAGAGGAACTTAAGAACTGCATATAAAGACTGTAAAGCAGCAAAACTACAGAGTTGCAGCAGGCCTGCATTCCCACAGGGGGGCTTGCACCAGTGAAGTAACTTGGTCGCTGCTCACCCCCCACATCTACGAAACCTTCCATTGGTTCTTGCTGTGCACTGCACAGAAATGTTTACTTTTTCTCTATGGGGAAATGAATGGTAGGCCAAAAACAGCATATCTTTGCTTTCTAAATAACCTTTTCACTTTCTAAAATATCTTTCCCAACATTTTCAGTCCAGGGGCACCCGTGACAAACATTTTGTTTGCAAAGTATCAGCCAAATCTGTCATGCAAGTCAAATGTTATTAGCAATTCAATTTTCGGGTTTCCTATGACAATTGATACTCAACTGAGCCATAGTGTGGCAACCACCATATTATAAGATATATATAACTTGATTGGGCATTATTTTATTTTGGAATCTTTGTACTGTTGCAACAAGGTTTGCTACTGTTACTACATTCACACCGCTCATAAGAGTATATCCTGCGCTCGGCCCACGTTACCACAAACAGCAAAGGAAGCATATCTCTTGGGTCTGCCTGTTTCACTTTTATGATTTGCATCACACTAGTTTTTTAGTAGTGTTTTGCTGAGTAGGTCATTTTAGCTACTATTCATTCCTGTACTCATGAGGGGCAGTAATCATTTCATCACACACACTGGCAGAAAAAGCTTCACACGACCCCTAGATTTTTGCCCACCCAAACAAACCTTTTCAATCACCATGGCTGCTCTAACAGGTTAAAGCTTTTTTTCTCCAACTCACAAAAACCTCTTCAGAAAGCATGTTCTGATTCATCTCACAGTGAATTTAAGAACAGAAGTTGCCACCCTCGTTCTAAATGGGCAGAATAATCAAATCTAGTGGTTAAATATGTTCCTACGTATCCATTTATTCAAAGGCCGGATCAGGCTTTGAATTTCCCATTTGTCTCTGGTCTAGTTTCTGTCCTAGGAATTGTAGCATCTAAGTCACAGTTACCTAGTGTTCCACCAACGTGCTTCTTCAAATACCTGAAACATTTGTGACATGCACAAATCATCATTTCTTTCCTGATACTTAAACCTATCATACTGAGATGGATTCACTGCAATTCGGACCAATAGCCTCTTAGGTATTAATTACATTCTGTTGTACAATGTTAAAACCCTATAAGCAGAATGATGTGTGTGTTGCCCCAGCTATCAGATTCAGGCCTCCAGCCACACTGCCTGTACCAACAGGCTCCACCCTTGCCGATGGTTGGCCAAAAGGCATGTGGAGAGGTTGCACGCACCCATCTGGTGCAATAAAACTTCACATAAAAAACAGCCCCTTCACACACTGAAGCCACATTCCAGCTGCCAATCAATGATGAATTGGGGCCAATTCGTCGTACCCAAAACAACACCCTGAGAATGTGCCTCTCACAGGGAAACATTGTGTGTGTTCACTAGACATAAAACAATATGCACACACTGAGCCTCAGATAAAATTTGTAAGTGGGAGTATACCACTCCCACTTTGCAAAGTTGGGAGTAAAATGATTCTGGAGGCATAACCAATGTAAAAATGTGAAAAATACATAAACAAGTAAATACATTTTGGAACAGAAACATGCATCAACTTGGCAAAATTCAATTGGCAACATTCAATTGGCACGTACATGAGTGTGTGCACTGTGTGTGTGTGATGATTCATGTTTGGAACATGCTGCATGATTGGCCATGTTAATTTCGGGTATGGCACACATCCATTGACAGCGGTTACTGATATCAATCCTTTTTGTCCTGATTCTCAACAGTTGCTGCAGCTCGTGAATAGGATAGATGTATAGCTGTGGAACATAAGGGCAGGGACAAGACCACCAGACCTAAGCGCACACCCCAGCCAGCCAGACTTAACTCCACATAATCTGGTGCAAGTTCCATCGGGTGGAGCTGCTGGGACTATGCTCCAGGAGGTTGTTGTGCTGGGGGACTCCTCAGTTGCTATGGTCTAGGGTGCAGGAATGGAGGGGCAATCCAGGGAGGAAGGCTCTCTGGAGTCATCCAGAGAAATGGAGGGGGCGGCAGAGGAGGAGGCAGGTGAAGGTCAGCACACATGTTCGGGTGGGGGAATCCAGGAGGGTGTTCAGGCTGCACCCCTGGGCCAGGGACAGGAGGATGTGCAGTACACCATGGAGGGCCCATGCATCCTGGAATACCATAACCTGGAAAGAGGAGAAAGAAAGACAGCATTAGTAAATGTTTACTCACATTTCCTCCCGATCGAAGAAAGCCACACAATTCTTATCTGGGTAGTCATCTCCTGGTCAGTATCATCGGTGGAACATTACGGCGCTCGGCAAGGGACATTGCGACCTGCAAGGAGAGAAAAGACACAGGTTAGCAATATAAAATGCGAAACAGTGCAGCGCATCGCGCATTACTCACCGGACAGCATCGTGCACACTGTGCTTTCGCCTACCGGCCCATGCTCTTCTTCAAACTTCATGACAACACCAAAATACCTTTCCTTACCTAAAAGGACAGAAGCAAGACATTATTATTCGAACTAAGAGGAACTTAAGAACTGCATATAAAGAATGTAAAGCAGCAAAGCTACAGAGTTGCAGCAGGCCTGGATTCCCACAGGGGGGCTTGCACCAGTGAAGTAACTTGGTCGCTGCTCGCCCCCCACATCTACGCGCCCCTGCCACGAGGAGCAGGACGGAGAATCCATCTTTTACAATATTAAGTGAGGAGAAGGCCCAAGGGGGAGGAAGGAATTGAGGTATTGAATCCATCTCCTATATTGCTGACCCATCTTTAACCAGAGGCCTTACCAAGGGACCGGGAGAGGGTTCGAGAGTGCAAATCATCCAACCATGGCTGGGTTGCGCCCCGTGGATACCAGGTGAGCGTAACAGTGGCGTGAGTACATGTTGGGATGCCTGGGGTAGTGCAAGAGGTGAGGGGGGCTGGTCGGCGGTGTCTAGGATGTTGTACAGTCTGGGTATTCGCCAGCAATTTTGGTGTGTAGGGAGTAGGGTGGAGGGTTTACAGGATTGCAAGGGTGCAGTTGTTACTTGTGTGGGGCATCCCGCACATTGGCTGAGGTGCTGTCAATACTTGCCAGGAGTTCGCACAGGTTCACACGGGTGCAGCCGTTTATTGCCTGGGGCATAGCGCAGATTGGCTGGGGTGCTGCCTTTCCTGTTCCTCCTTTCATTGGGCCTAGACTCTCTCTAGCTACTGCTGCGCAGCTTTGCACCAAAATGAGGGACACAGGGATTTGCCTTTATTAACTTTCTTTTTCACACTGCTGACAAAATGCAGCGAAACACTAATGTGACTGCGCAACCTCGCGAATTCTCAGTGGTCCAAATTCAGCATGATGCGACTCCTCGTTATGCTGTGTTAACTGCGTCCTTCCCAGGCACGACATCTTCCCCTCTCAGGCAAAAAATATCACAGTACTCAAAGTTCGATTTACATCTCTTCAATCATTCTCACAGGTCGTGTGATACATTGTTTGGGTCTTGCCGGCATCTCCACAGATGTCCTAGGCTCTGTTGAACCTGCATCATTATTTTGTGACCTGTCTTCCCCGCCTTCTTCACTATTCTCCTCCCCGTCATGCTGCTTCTCTCCGTCATGATAGAGCATGAATTGGGACACATTTTGGGTGATTACCCTGCCTGGAGACCAGCCCGTCACCATGGATCCCTTGATCTGTCTCATTACTAAATTCGCCAGATCAAACTTTGACTCTGTTTTTCATTCTTGTTTCCAACATGAGCACCTTGTCTTCAGTTTGAAGTGTACAAACCTTTGCTCTCTGTTTCTCATCAGCATATGTATTCATCTCACTTTTCTTGGCTGCATCCTCTGCCTCTATTGCCATGAGGTCATTCTCCCGATGCTGTGGGGAAGGCTCATTCTCACTTTTCGTTGAAACACCAACTCTGATGGGCAACTGCCCATTGTCCCATGCATGCTGCACACCGCTTTATTTAATGACATCTGGCTCAGCTCATTTTGTTATTTTCTTTAAGCTCCCCATGAACTTCTCAATCATTTCATTCGCTTGTAGCCATAGCGGTGCGATTTTCCGATGACTTATGCCCATGTAGCCCATAAACCTTGAAAATTCCAGACTACTGAATGGTGGCCCATTGTTTGATTTCAGTATTTTGGGAATCCCCCATGCTGAGAAAATATTGTACAATTCGGGAATGTCAGTGCTGGCTGCCCTGGATGAGATCATTCGGACAAGAGAGAACTCATTCATCACCACCATCCAGTATTTTCTGCCCTCAAATGATACAAAGAAATCAGCAGATACATGTGTCCACTGTGCTCCTGAAAATTCTGACATCCTGAGTGGTTCTGATTTGTTCGGCTTTGACGTCCACTGACACAGATGACATATTTTACTGTGTTTCCCAACATTGAATACATTCCTGGGAACCACATAGTATCTCTTATCTGTCTGTTAGTGTCCTTCGTGTGCCAGGTCTACTATATGCTGGCGGAGATCCTTGGGTATTATTATGCGCCACCCATGCATCACCAATCCTTCTGCAGTTACAGACAGCTCGTCCTTCACATATCTGAATGCCTGCATTTCTTTTTTCCAGGTCACTTGATTTTCCTGTGCACGCTCTAACTCACTGTCCCTCTGCCTGTGAGTTGTTATGAGCTCTTTCACTTCTGCAATGTCCTGTCATTCAAGGTGTGATCTCTCATCATCCTTGTCGTAAGTGGTTTTGGGGTCCCTCTTGGGTGAGAAAATTGATGTATTCCGCTGCCATGGACAAGTCTCTGCTTTGTTTCCCAAGCGGGTGTCGGGATATGCAATCTTCCGGATTGTATTAGTTTCCTGACTTGTGAACAATTGTGACGTTAAGGTCCTGCAGCCTTAGCCTACAACTCTCAATTCTGGGAGGCCTTTTGCAATTAGGGGCCACATGGATAGTTACTAGGGCTTGGTGATCAGTAACCACTGTGAATTGCTTTCCCAGCAAGAACCTCTGAAAGTGTTCACAAGCCCAGACAACTGCTAGCCGTTCCTTTTCTGGTAGAGAGTATTTTCTTTCGACATCCATCAGACTTTTGGAGGCATAGGTGACAATGGATCTTGGGCTGTCTCTAACCAGTTTATGTTTGGCCAGGATAGCCCCCAGACCAAACCAGCTAGCATCCACCATTAGTTACTTTGCCGGGATCAGGCCTCATTACGTCTTGCGAGAACACATGGCCAAAGAACTTGAGGAGCTTCTTGTGAAATGCACACTTTTCGGCATTCAGTGTCAGCCCCACTTGAGAGAGGGTCAGACACACCCGATGTAGTTTTCGTCACGTTGCTCAAGATCCACACCAAAAACCAAAATATCATCACTGTAATTGAAGCAGCCCTTACCAACGTGGACTACTACATTTAGTATTTAACTTATCTTTTTATTTATTTTAGTTTTATATTTATAATGCACCACCAGCCCACAGACATCAGGGTGCAAAATACAGAGGGGAAATCATTCAAAAGGCAAAGAAAAAGGTTATTCAAAAAGGACTGTTTTCGTTTCCTGAATGATATGTGATTCCTATCTGTGGAAAGATCTTTTGGGAGGTTATTCCACAGACGTGCCCTCTCAGGCTGGAAGGATCTTCCCAGACCATTCACTCGCTTGCTCATAGGGATAGCCAAACGAGTGGAGTCACTGAATCTTATTACACTATTGTGGAAAGTGACCCTTACATGCATACTTTGAATAGAATACTGGCTTCTACCAAGAGCCAGCGCAAGTCTTTACGATGCTCTCTAATGTGTTCTCTGCTAGAAACACCTTTAACAATGCACGCAGCATCGTTTGTAGAATTTGGAGCCTCTAAATACAGCACTTACCGGCACTGGTCAATAACCCATTACAATAGTCGATACATGGCATAATCAATGCCCGATCTATGGTGGTGTAATTGGCCTCTGAAACAAAAGGATTAACTAACCTAAGTAATCTTAGGTAGAATTGAGCCTTGTTTGTGGTGTGCTGGCTTTGGGCATCTGAGTTTAGGGAGGCCTCAAGTACAACTCCCGGGTCTTAACCTTTGAAACAGTATTTACTTGATGGGCCTGGATAACAAAGCTTGAAAATGTATTGTCCAGTTTAGAGCGCCCCTGTGCGGAACCAAAAATAAGAAGCTCAGTTTTGGCTGCGTTGAGACACGTACCATTGTTGGACATCAAACTTTGGATAGTATTGTAAATCCTAGAGATGAGACACACAAGTCCTTTTCATAGTTCCCACTGATATTCATAAACAGTTGGGTAGCGTCTGCGTAATTACAAAAACAGACTCCCAATGAGTCAAGGAGATCACATAATGGACGACAGACTATATTAAAAAGAGCTGGTGTGAGGCAGCTGCCCTGTGGTACACCACACTGTAGCCGCTATGGTTTTGATCGAGATTTGCCCCAAATGATTTTAGACATCCTATTTTGCAAAAAGGATTAGATCCTCAGAACAGCCAGCAATATTCTTCAAGTGACTCATAAGCTTACTGTGATTGACAAAGGTTTAAGGCTGCTGATAGCTGTAGCAACATCAGCAGTCCGACCTTGCTGTTATCCATGATTTGAGCATTTTGAGCATTTCGCTCTGGAGATCCAACAGGGTGCTTTCTGTGCAATGATGAGACCTGAAACCTGATTGTCTAGGGTGTAAGACATGCGACCTTTGCAAGTGTTCTTGCAGCTGAAAGGTAGCCACTTTATCAACTGCCTTCATAAGAAACAATATATTTGTGATGGGTCTGTAGTTAGTATGGACCTACTGATCTAGCCCTGGTTTCTTCAATAACGGGGTCAATACCAGCTGTCCCTAAAGGTTGCATTAACAAATTGAGTTAAAAACGGCAGAAAGATACTGAGGTGCTCCAAAATTATTTTGGAGGATAGGATCTCGCCCTCACAAGTTGTAGGTTTCATTTTGCTTAGTAATTTGGCCAGAGAATCTTCCAAAATCATTGTGA
Organism: Ambystoma mexicanum; assembly: GCF_040938575.1. NCBI lineage: Eukaryota > Metazoa > Chordata > Amphibia > Caudata > Ambystomatidae > Ambystoma > Ambystoma mexicanum. The sequence continues at coordinate 545,156,919 of NC_090933.1, read as the reverse complement.
AAGAAAACGCTGTGTTTCACTCCGGATTTATTTCATTTTTACTCTCTGCCAAATAGATAGGCAAAGAGTTAGCTATATTTTCCTTGATTTGAGCATAGGCAGCCAGAATTGTATCCGCAAAGGCCTCCTGAACTGCTTCACAGTACACAGCAGATGAGGCAAGCATTTGGGTTTTCTAAATCACTTAGTATTTCAAACAATTTCTTAGAGTCATTCTTAGCTGCCAAGATCTGTAAGTCAAATAAACTTTTTTTTTTACTTGCAGAACCTCCTGGTGATATAATTTGTCCAGGGACTTCCAGGCCTCCCTATGTTTCTGCAACTGATCTTTATGCCACAGAAGTTCTGCTTTCCTCTTTTCTTTTTTATGGGCAGATAATGCTGGGGAGAACCATTTCTTATTACTAGACTTCTCACGATGACACTGCATCTGACCAGTGCAACTCTATCCCGATATTTTATTAGAGCCTTATCATATGCCACCACCAAGTGGTGGCGGAATCATGCTCAGTTGTGGTGATCATAAGCTCCACCAGGCACTGTTCCAGAACGGCCACTCACCCTTTTGGTGGCATTGGGTTTCAGAGTGGGTAGCAATGGAAGCATCATGGTGAAACTCACCATGAAATGGTCATACCAAATGCAAGGTTTAACACATATCAAGATGAGCATCAAATTCCTAGCGATAACCCAGTATAATGTATTTCCTAAATTATGAGTCGGGTCCCTGCTGTGAAACACAATGGGGTTAATTCCGAGGTTGGAGGTAAGGAATTACCGGCACCGGTAAAGGTGCCAATGCCGGTAATCCCTTACTTCCGTATTCCGATGTCCCTTTGCGGGTCCTTCCTTACCTCCTGCTTTTAGCAGGAGTTAGGTACAGGACCCGCAAAGGTACTTCGGAGGTAATTACGGTACTGTAATTTACAGTGCTGTAATTACCTCCTTCCCCATTCCCATTGAGCCCTATGGGGCAGAAATGGGAATGGGGAACGGCAAAAGCTGAATGGGGAATTGCCGGTCCCTCCAACCCTGGAATGGACCAGTAATTACTCCATTCACCATGCCAGATTTGGGATGGTTTCGGAGGCAACCATGGAGCTAATTACTCCACGGTTAACGCCAAACCCGGAATGAGGCAATATCATTATCCCTGAAAAGCTCCTCCAGGTGAAGGGCTTCTGTATCTTGTGGATTGTTCAACCACCTATTAAAATCCCCCAACACCAACGTGGAGTTATTGGGCCTCATTACGACCCTGGTGCTAAGTGTTTAACGGCGCCGTAAAAGGCTGCGGCGCCGTAAAACACTTGCAGGCCGATTCAAGTGGCGCAAGTGGGCAAAAACGTGCGAATCGCAGTGGAATAGCGAAAATCGCAGTGCAAGTGCGAAAAGCGCGAAAAGCAGCGCACATCGATTCATGGAAGTCCGTGCGCGAGAAAACCAGCGGATGTGCGATAAAAAAGTGCGCGGCGCACGTTGGCGCACAGGCCATCTAACAGCGTGCGCCAGGTCACAGCGAAAATCGCACAGGCCAGAGCGAAAATCGCACATAGCGCGGCGCACGCAACAAAAGTAGGCGGAACACGGGCGTAACACTCGGAATGGGGAACAACTTGCCAAAACGTGGGCGTCACGGGGGAAGTACAGGGCACAAGTGCGCGGAACGCCCACACGCTAGCCTACAACACGTATTCATGGAATAGAATAGGGCAAAAAAGCGCATGCTCAAACCAGCGCACAGGCACAAACACGACCGCCACAAGAAAGCAGGCGGTAGCGTCTCTGCGGCTGTAAGAAATGTGCGCCAAAAGGTGCGCCAACAAATAGCACCTATATACTGCCATGATGAATGTCCTATACTGTGGCCCTCCAGGACAAATGACGTGCAAAGGGGTACCCACAAACACGGACCCGCTGACAAAAAATACGTGTGCGTGTATACTGGGGTGCGCGGGAAGTCTCACACGCGATTTGGCCGGGTACGTGGATTTCAGGGGTGCGCGGGAAGTTCCACACGCGAATGGGCCAGTGCGAGCAGGGTACGTGTATTTCAGGGGTGCGCGGGAAGTACCACACGCGATTGGCCCAGTGCGAGCAGGGTACGTGTATTTCAGGGGTGCGCGGGAAGTTCCACACGCAAATTCTGCAGGGTACGTGCATTTAAGGGGTGCGCGGGAAGTTCCACACGCGAATGGGCCAGTGCGAGCAGGGTACGTGTATTACATGGGTGCGCGGGAAGTTCCACACGCGATTCAATCAGGGTACGTGTATTTCAGGGGTGCACGGGAAGTTACACACGCGATAGTCCCAGTGCGAGCAGGGTACGTGTATTTCAGGGGTGCGCGGGAAGTTCCACACGCGATTGGCCCAGTGCGAGCAGGGTACGTGTATTTCAGGGGTGCGCGGGAAGTTCCACACGCAAATTCTGCAGGGTACGTGCATTTCAGGGGTGCGCGGGAAGTGCCACACGCGATAGTCCCAGTGCGAGCAGGGTACGTGTATTTCAGGGGTGCGCGGGAAGTTCCACACGCGATTGGCCCAGTGCGAGCAGGGTACGTGTATTTCAGGGGTGTGCGGGAAGTTCCACACGCGAATTCTGCAGGGTACGTGCATATCAGGGGTGCGCGGGAAGTTCCACACGCGAATGGGCCAGTGCGAGCAGGGTACGTGTATTACATGGGTGCGCGGGAAGTTCCACACGCGATTCCATCAGGGTACGTGTATTTCAGGGGTGCGCGGGAAGTTACACACGCGATAGTCCCAGTGCGAGCAGGGTACGTGTATTTCAGGGGTGCGCGGGAAGTTCCACACGCGATTGGGCCAGTGCGAGCAGGGTACGTATATTTCAGGGGTGCGCGGGAAGTTCCACATGCAAATTTTGCAGGGTACGTGCATTTCAGGGGTGCGCGGGAAGTTCCACACGCGAATGGGCCAGTGCAAGCAGGGTACGTGTATTACATGGGTGCGCGGGAAGTTGCACACGCTATTCCATCAGGGTACGTGTATTTCAGGGGTTCTGGGGAGTACTACACATGAATTGGCCTTGTGGGTCCTCCCAGGTGTACGCTCCACAACCTCCACGGCCCCTGCAGGCAGCCCACACCACGGGGGACTACCCTGCACCCCTGCTCATGTCCCGCAGGCAGCCTATCCACCATGGGCATGCCCCCAGCCAACCCACATGTCACCTTGCACTACTGATCAACAATGCATGTCTCCCACCACCCCCAGCCCCCAGCAGTGCAGGGGCAGCCTCCAGCAGGCCCCCACTCATGTCTACCACCACCCCCACCCCCCAGCCACCAGGGGCAGCCTCCAGCAGGCCCCCACTCATGTCTCCCACCACCCCCACCCCCCAGCAGTGCAGGGGCAGCCTCCAGCAGGCCCCCACTCATGTGTCCCACCACCCCCACCCCCCAGCCACCAGGGGCAGCCTCCAGCAGGCCCCACTCATGTCTCCCACCACCCCCACCCCCCAGCAGTGCAGGGGCAGCCTCCACCAGGCCCCCACTCATGTGTCCCACCACCCCCACCCCCCAGCCACCAGGGGCAGCCTCCAGCAGGCCCCCACTCATGTCTCCCACCACCCCCACCCCCCAGCAGTGCAGGGGCAGCCTCCAGCAGGTCCCCACTCATGTGTCCCACCACCCCCACCCCCAGCAGTGCAGGGGCAGCCCCCAGCAGGCCCCCACTCATGTCTCCCACCACCCCCACCCCACAGCAGTGCAGGGGCAGCCTCCAGCAGGCCCCCACTCATGTCTCCCACCACCCCCACCCCACAGCAGTGCAGGGGCAGCCTCCACCAGGCCCCCACTCATGTGTCCCACCACCCCCACCCCCCAGCCACCAGGGGCAGCCTCCAGCAGGCCCCCACTCATGTCTCCCACCACCCCCACCCCCCAGCAGTGCAGGGGCAGCCTCCAGCAGGCCCCCACTCATGTGCCCCACCACCCCCACCCCCCAGCCACCAGGGGCAGCCTCCAGCAGGCCCCCACTCATGTCTCCCACCACCCCCACCCCCCAGCAGTGCAGGGGCAGCCTCCAGCAGGTCCCCACTCATGTGTCCCACCACCCCCACCCCCAGCAGTGCAGGGGCAGCCTCCAGCAGGCCCCCACTCATGTCTCCCACCACCCCCACCCCCCAGCAGTGCAGGGGCAGCCTCCAGCAGGCCCCCACTCATGTCTCCCACCACCCCCACCCCACAGCAGTGCAGGGGCAGCCTCCAGCAGGCCCCCACTCATGTCTCCCACCACCCCCACCCCACCGCAGTGCAGGGGCAGCCTCCACCAGGCCCCCACTCATGTGTCCCACCACCCCCACCCCCCAGCCACCAGGGGCAGCCTCCAGCAGGCCCCCACTCATGTCTCCCACCACCCCCACCCCCCAGCAGTGCAGGGGCAGCCTCCAGCAGGCCCCCACTCATGTGCCCCACCACCCCCACCCCCCAGCACCAGGGGCACCCTCCAGCAGGCCCCCACTCATGTCTCCCACCACCCCCACCCCCCAGCAGTGCAGGGGCAGCCTCCAGCAGGCCCCCACTCATGTCTCCCACCACCCCCACCCCCCAGCCACCAGGGGCAGCCTCCAGCAGGCCCCCACTCATGTCTCCCACCACCCCCACCCGTCAGCAGTGCAGGGGCAGCCTCCACCAGGCCCCCACTCATGTGTCCCACCACCCATACCCCCCAGCCACCAGGGGCAGCCTCCAGCAGGCCCCCACTCATGTCTCCCACCACCCCCACCCTCCAGCAGTGCAGGGGCAGCTTCCAGCAGGCCCCCACTCATGTGTCCCACCACCCCCACCCCCCAGCCACCAGGGGCAGCCTCCAGCAGGCCCCCACTCATGTCTCCCACCACCCCCACCCCCCAGCAGTGCAGGGGCAGCATACAGCAGGCCCCCACTCATGTGTCCCACCACCCCCACCCCCAGCCACCAGGGGCAGCCTCCAGCAGGCCCCCACTCATGTCTCCCACCACCCCCACCCCCCAGCAGTGCAGGGGCAGCCTCCAGCAGGCCCCCACTCATGTGTCCCACCACCCCCACCCCCCAGCCACCAGGGGCAGCCTCCAGCAGGACCCCACTCATGTCTCCCACCACCCCCACCCCCCAGCAGTGCAGGGGCAGCCTCCAGCAGGCCCCCACTCATGTGTCCCACCACCCCCACCCCCCAGCCACCAGGGGCAGCCTCCAGCAGGCCCCCACTCGTGTCTCCCACCACCCCCACCCCCAGCAGGGCAGGGTCAGCCTCCAGCAGGCCCCCACTCATGTGTCCCACCACCCCCACCCCCCAGCCACCAGGGGCAGCCTCCAGCAGGCCCCCACTCATGTCTCCCACCACCCCCACCCCCCTGCCACCATGTGCAGCCCCCACCAGGTCCTCACAATCCCCAATCATGTGCGTAATGGTCAGCCTCCACAGCCAAAAAGCCCTACCAAGTAACCCATTCACCCACATGGAAATGGAAATCACATGTTACACCCCCAATGTTCATGAAGCTAATGAACCCATGTCCGTCACACACATTTTTTGCAATTGAATGGGAAAACACACAACATGACATGCATGAAACCAATGAGATGATACCACACAGTGACGTATGCTAACAAAATTGTATTAAAAAAAATTAAGAATGCAAAAGAAAGAAAACTAACTACAATGTGAATGAGAACAAAAAACATGCATGTCCGTATAAAAAACTACCAAGTGTCCATGAGCCCAACTGAACAAAGGAAACCTACTAAAAAAACCTACCTAAAAATCAACTATATACAAAAAGTGGAGCAGTGTCCGTCGACTCCAAATCATAATTCGAAAGAAAGGAAACCTAAAACTAAATAACTATATACAAAGGCGGCGGGCTAGTCCAGCGGCTCACTCCGTGGTGTCCCGGGCCAGGGCATCATTGAACTCCTGTTCGATGTCCCGGAGGCGGTCCAGTTCCATGGCCCCGACGGTCCGCAGGGACGACGCTGTGTCCTCCTCCAACCCCCTGCGGATTGCCTCGAGGCACTCGGCCCGCCTCAGGGCCCTCCGCATGGAGTTCTCCGCCCTGACCATTGTGAGCCGCGCCTCTTCCGCCCGCCGCCGCTCCGCACCTATGGCGTGGCCCAACCGCTGCCACACGGAAGACACTCTCTGTACTGGGTCACCCTGCCCTCCGGCCGATGGCCGCCCCTCCGATGTCGAAAGCCCCGAGCCTTCATGGCTCCTAACGTGTTGCTGCTGCTGCTGCTCTGCCTCTGCCCGTGCACTGCCTCCTGCTGCCTGCACATCCTCCGCCGGCTGGGGTGCACTTGTTGATGTGGCCACCCCTGCTGGACCTCCGACTCCCGACTGTGGCAGGGATGCCTCCTCCACCAGCCTGGCCGCACCGTCAGTGGCAGCTCCACAGGGCACCCAGGTGACTGATGGGTGGGAAGATGGCACAGAGGACGACTGGCGCGTAGGGGGTCCAGTTGAGGAGGGGGTCGGAGCAAGCCCCATCAGACGGAGGAATCCGGCCTGGGTGACCTGTCCCAGCAGGCTGACGTGGTCAACGAGCCATTCGAGATGACGTGCAGTCTCTCCATGAAAAGACTGCAGGTCACCTCGCATGGCCCGTTGACGCAACGCCACACCAGCCAGGATAGGCTCAACCCGGACCTGGATGGCCACGTCCGCAGGCAGAGGAAGGCCAGTTGACGTCAGCTCATCCCCTGCCTGAAAACGGGTCTGGACGTAGGCATCCCTGCTGGTGCAAGATGATGCAGGGACAGGATCGGGGACAGGATTGCACACAGGCACCTCCGCGGCCGCCTTTGCTGCCTCCTGTCCCTGGTCCTGCACTGCACCACTAGCACTAGTGGGATCCCCACCTCCAGACCCCGTCTCTGGTGCTTGCGCGGCCCCCTCCTCCACCAAACCCCCCCACCAACCTGGATGACTCCGTGCCATCTTCCCCTGTTGGGCCCTGTGGGGTCCCAGCTGCCCCTTCTGCTGCCGAGGAGTCCAACTGCAACCTCCGCCTCTTGGACCTCCCCCTGGCAGCTGCGGCCTGGGACGCGGTACCGGACTCCTCACTCCCCGACGAGATGACAACACGGGAGGGGAGCCGGGCCTTGCGTCTCCGGCTGGCGGTCGGATTCCCGCCGCTGTGCTCCACAGCACCTTCTCCGCCCTCTTCATCAGTTGACGCTGCAGACAGGGAGAAACAAAACACAGGCATCAGGGAACTGTACAATGGACACATACACGCATGACAGTTGCACATGAGTGGCATTGGCAAACCTCAGACATGTCATCACAATCCCCAACACACATGTCATTGCAACTGGCACACATGAGCCATACCACAGCCATTTTGCAACTGCCACCCCCATCCCTACACATACAACAGCATCAGCAGCCAAAGGGGAGCCAGACATCACATGCAACACAGGAAGTGCACCACACATGTACACACACCACCACACTTGCATGCATGTCTACACCTCTGCCAAGTGTCGCACTGTTCAGACGGGCATCCATGTCACATCTGCCAATCAGGCTTCCACATACCGCTGTCACATGCATCCATGTAGCATCACTGTTGCACCCTTGACAAATACACACACATGCACATGTACACAGTGCTCATACATGCAGCCGAAAACAACATACATGCCTGACATCACGGACATGTCTACTTACATACACATTCATCCAAACATGTGTGCACGCACAACTGCATTTGCCATGCAAGCCCACACACACAAGCACCATCCATGTCTCACACATTACAGCCCTCGCATGTGTCAGCCCCACGGCCCTGTACACCCCCACCCATACTCCACCCCATACAAACAGATCTGCAACCGGCACAATGGCGAATGATCACCACACGCCCTGCTCACAACCAGGATGCATGTACACTCACCGCTCGACTCCAGACGGGTCTGCTTCTCTAGGACCTGGACGTGGAGCGCTGGGGATATGCGTTCCAGGACCCCCATCTGTTCTTCCGACAAGTGGCCCCAGCGCCCCTTGGCATCCGCTGCCTTCAAGAGGCGCCGGGCCTTGTTCAGGGTCCTGGACCTGAAGTCCTCCCAGCGCTTCCTGACATGTTGTAAGTCCCGGACTGCCACCCCCTTCGCGTTGATGGCAGTCACGATGTCAGTCCAGATCCGAGTCCGTCCTTCCTTGTCGGCGCGAGAACTTCCAAAGAGGGCATCATACTGCCCCAGGACTTGCTCCACCACGACACCAACTTCGGTGGCACTGAAGCTGGTGCCCCTCTGCCTCTCTGGCCGGGGGTTGTCAGTGGTCACAGATGTTGTATGCCCCGACATGACAACCCCAGAGGCAGGAGTGTGTGGGCAACTGGGTCCTGGGGCTGGGCTGTGGAGCAATGGAATTCCAGTCGGGAGTCTTCGGTTCCAGCAGGGGTGGTCACAGCAACAGCACCCCTGGCTGATGTGCAGGCAGCAAATGGCAGTGCACGTGGGCAGCAGGCAGTCAGGCAGCAGCAGATGGCAGGTGGGAGCGTGCTCGGGGCTCTGGGGGGCAGTAGTTCGGCCTTCTGGGCAGGAGCGTGGTCTTCCGTGTGCTTACGCGTGGCCAGCTTGGTACGGAGTGATTTGGCACGTGAAAATCCTGCACGTCAGTGTGAAAACCGAGGAAAGGCTCTTAGCGCGTAAGCGCGTCAGCACGCATACGCGAATCCATTGGACCAAAGGCCCTCAGCGCGTAAGCGCGTCTGTGACGTGACCCGCACGGGTGTTTCCCACACACCACGTGATGACAGAGCACACGTGGAAAGACTGCACGTCAGAGTCTCATCGCGTGTAATTGGACAGCACGTCAGAGTCTCATCGCGTGTAATTGGACAGCACATCAGAGTCTCATCGCGTGTAATTGGACAAAAGTGCGTGTACACCAGATTGGCCTATGTACGTGTATATCAGGTGTGCGCGGACACTTACACACATAAGTACGTCTGCGCACCTGTATCCCGGTGTGCGCGCCAATTTCCACACGCTATTGTACTGGGCACTGGATTGGAGGGGTGCGCGGGCCACACGCTCGCCTACAACACGCGCAACGCATTAATTTGCGCGCTAACAAAATAACTAGCTCAGACCCAGGATGAACATACCGTTCCTAGCAGCAGTGGGCGTGGCCTACCAAAGGAGGAGGAGGAGGATAGTCAGGGCCAGAATATTCACACCCAGAACCAGCCTTTTCGGGATGCCTGATGACCATGTGCATGGGAGGTACAGGTTTCCACCACACATCATACTGGACCTGGTGAGTGAGTGGGAGGACAACCTCACATCACCCACCCTGTGCTCGCAAGCACTCAGCCCCCTGGAGAAGGTCCTCAATGTACTGCACTTCTTAGCCACTGGATCATTTCAGCGGACAAGTGCCATTGTGGGTGGTGTATCACAGGCCACCCAGTCACGGTGCCTACACCAGGTCTTGAACATCATCACTGCACGCCCATCAGTCCGCAGGCACATATACCTGCCCAGAACACCTGCAGAAAGGCATGCTGCCGCCCTGGATTTCTACGCTGTGGCACGATTCCCCAAAGTGCTAGGTGCCATTGACTGCACCCATGTGGCTCTACGTCCCCCCAGGGCATCTGAGCACATCTATAGGAACGCAAGCACTGGCATTCCATCAACATGCAGGTAGTATGTAATGCCAAGGGAATCATCACCTCACTATATGCCAACTATCCTGGGTCAACCCACGACAGCTTCATTTACCGAATGTCCACCCTAAGCCGGGACCTAGAAGCTGGCCGGCATGGCGATACATGGCTGCTTGGTGAATATGAATGCCACTGCACATGCATGCATGTCAGATACTGAGCAAGGTCACAACCCCACCAATGATACCAATCACCACCTCCCCAGGGGACAGTGCCTACCCTCTCAGCCCCCACATGATGACGCCAATTCGGAACCCCACCACGCCACCCCAGGTAAGATATAACGCAGCCCACATTACAACCCGGGGCATAGTGGAGCGCACATTTGGAGTGCTGAAGTCACGCTTTCGCTCCCTTGACCGTTCTGGCGGGCAGCTGTTGTACGCTCCCCCAGTAGTGTGCAGGATCATAGTGGCAGCATGTGTCCTGCACAACGTTGCAACACGCCGGGGCCTGGCCGTGGACATGGTGGTGCCCCCCCATCCCCAACCACATGCACAGCCGCTGCGCATGGGAGGGGAAAGGGCACGGGGGGAGGCAGCCCGTACACAGCTAGTGGCTAATTACTTCACATAGAAATCACACCCCTGTGGAGTGCACACTGCCCTGGCACATTCCATCTGACAATCAATGATGACTCAACCTGACACTGATCCTGAATGTCTGGAGAAAGAACCGTGAAAACCATATCAGCCTGAGATTGTTCACCTGGAAGTGTCACAATGTGTGTATCCCTACCCACACTGACACCACCAATGCAGTTTTGTGAAGTTACAAATTCAAGCAGCTGAAATGAATACCCACTTGCAAAATGCAACAAGAGGACAGTGCCACGTCAGCCAACCCAACCCCAGCACCGCCACACGACACACCGTGCCATGTCATGCTATTTGCACGTAAACAAAGTAATCCCCACAACATGACACTAGTGTCACAATGTACGGTGTCCCTATTAGAAACTTGCAACACCTGAAATGCTCACAGTAATGCCGGACCAACAACAATCTTGAGCACGTACTACCATTAACATGACATCACTAATGTATAATATTAGTAGTCTCACCACCTGGAAATGCCTGCACTCCCACCACTACCAACTGTGCAGTGTTGGTGCCTGTAGAGTTGTAGGTGCACTGCTGCCAACATGGACCACATCTCCAGACTAGAGGTCCTTGTGTAGACATGAGGAAGGGACCTGCAAATTGGGAGGTAGACACAGAAGATGAGTTACACATCAATGCAACATGCAGTGTACAACACAACAGCATTATGCACTAGGAATGTATACACAGTATTGACTACAGACTGCCCACACAGCTCATGGGAGTCCAACGTCACTGTGTAATTCACTGTCACTTGGGCACACCCTTTGCAAGCCCATGGAAACGGGAAGCAGGAGGGGTGTGTGTGACTCAAACCCAAGCATCTGAACCAAATACATACAAGCCTGCATGTGCCCAGCCACAATGCAGCGTATGCCCACAGGAATCAAGGAAGCCAACAAATCGTCCCAAAAAAATTGGGAATAAAAGAAATAAAAAATAAAAATAAAAAAAAATAAAAATAAAAATAAAAAATGGCCATTGAAGGGCCGGGGGGTTGGGGAGGCCACCCAGGAGGTCAGAGGACAGGATGCACACCAGAACCCACCTGCGTGGATCCTGGGAAGAAAAACACCTCCATGGGCTCATGGCCCACACGGCTACCCTATTGTGCGAGTATCACTGCTGTCGCTATTCTCACCCTGTGCAGCTGCATCCGGAGGTGGTTGCACTATGGGAGGCAGCCCACGCAAGGCCCTAGTCTGCTCCTCCATGGCTGCAAGCATGCGGGTGTGGTAGGTCTGGTTCTGGAGGATTAGTGTGTGGAGGTCCCCATGCAACAACTCACGGGATGCCCAGACCTCCGCCCTCGTTGCCTGCATCTCAGCTGAGAGCGTACGGGTGAGACGCTCCAGCTCATGTTCTGTCCTTTGGTGTGTAGAAGCCTCAAGCTCAACAAGAGTCGTCCTGAGGTGAAGGAGCTCCTGCCTCAGGGCTTCCCTGTGGCCCTGGGACTCAATGGAGATGGCCTCCTGCAGAGTCGCCAGTGCCGCCCGCCTGTCCCTGTTGGACCCCAACATGTCCTCCCTGTGTGACTGGCAGAAGGTGTCGGTTGCCTGCTCTAGTCGCTCCATCAGCCTTTCAGGGGGGACAATGGAAGTGGCCACCCTATCCATGGCCTGAGCCATCATCTCGGATGATGCTGCCTGTTGGGTTGCCATACCGTAAATGGATTGCTCCCATGCAGTATTGCCAGGTGCCGTACGGCCACCACGTCGGCGGGCACCACACCTGTCTGGGGCAAGGCGAACTGTGCCTTGCTGTGCCGACACTGCCTGAGGCTGCAGGACTGCATTCCCCCTCTTATCTGCTGGCCCAGGAACAGGATCAGATGTCGCGGAGTGTGACCCTGCATCCGTAATCACCAAAGGCGTAGCTGCCAACACTGACATCCCCATTGAGGGTTCTGACCCTGGTGCAGGTGGGTGAGACAGAACAGAATCCCTCCCTGGAACACTCACCTGCGACGGCACGTAGGTCTCATCCGAATCAACACCTGAGTACAGATCGGGGGAGGTGCAGCCAGAGACACCCCTTGAGAGCACGACCTGCAGCACTTGTGGGTTCTCACCCACCACCACACCACGTCCCTCACTGGTGGTTGGTCGGCCCTCGGGCCCCTCCTGGGTCAGCACCATCTCCACAACCCCAGCAGTATCAGATGCGTCTTCCCCTGCAAAGACATAAAAACAAAGAAATGGAAACAGGCATTAGCACCATGGCACACAATGAGGGCTGAGAAGCAAGAGAAACAGTACTTGTTTGACACATGTCCCACATGACTAAAACCCTCCCATGCATGCAGCCTCACTGCGTATAAAGGGCAGGCAAATGGCACACACTGATGACACCAAGATTGAAGATGAACACATTTTCTGCATGCTGCCTGGCAGTGGCATCACACATTGGCCTGTGATTGGCAGGTGAAACACACATGCCATCACACAGATGGCATGTACCATTGCTATTGAGTGAAGATGGAGAGGAGGGCAGCACCTATGCATACTGTCCAGTTCCCGCATGTAATAGCTTTTTTAATTCTAACAGGTCAGATTCTTCACCTGGAGCTGCCAGTCCGAAATGGTGCAATTGCACAGGGACATGTTTGAACAAATGATATCCAGGTAACAAAGTCACTCAACTTTACCATAGCCATGTCAGACATGTGACTAGAGGACAGCGACATGCCTAGTAAAAGCGGTGGAATGGTAAATATCTGACTAAATGAACAGTGCTAAATTTTGCAACAATGTTGTGGCAAGGTGACACTTCAAGGGCAACTGGCGTGCAGTTGGACTTCATGTCTACTGTTGGCAGAAGGGATACAGCTATGGCCAAATGCAGCTGCGCAGGATGTATTGCATGAAGCACATGGATGACCCATACGACTCAGGCGCACACACTCTCACCTGGCACACAAACAGAAGCCCTCACACACACCATGCACATGGATGACACACACATGCATGTGCACTCACCGGACAATGCCTCGTAATCAGGGAGATCTCCCACGCCTTGGATCTGTTCCTCCGTGACGTAGGTCCCAGCGACTGACTCATGTGGAGTGAGTTCCATGTCTACTACTGGAGACCCACCTCCAGTCACTAGAGTTGCGGCATGACTTGAGGCCAGCATACTCTTTGCCCTGCGCTTTAGGTCATTCCAGCGCTTATAGCAATCATTGGCTGTGCGCCTCACGATTCCAAGGGCACTTACGATGTCCGCAACGGTCTGCCAGTGTGCCTGGCGTTGTGCAGGTGTGGTCTTGGATCCTGCAACAATGACCATCTCGTTGTCATGTGCGGACACATACTCGACAAGTGCATTCAGTTCGTCATCCGTGAAGCTGGGCTTCCTGGACGGGCCGGACTGTGTAGCCGTGTCTGGGGCATCAGCCTGTGCCGGACGAGCACTCTTCCTCTTCCGCTTGGAAGGTGGTGGTGATCCTGAGTGTCCTGCGCCGCTCTGGACACTAGGGGCAGAAGCCCTGGTGGACTCTGTATCAGGAGTGTGGGATTGCACACTCAGCATGGGAGTTGGTGCAGGCATTGGCTCTAGTGTGATGGTGTCAGGGGGAATATCAGCAGCATGGACTAGGACCGACACTGCCCTGGCTGGGTGTGTGAGGGCTGTGGTGGATGGAGCTGCAGCTGCCCCTGCAGCCTCTCCGCCCTGCCTACTTGGTGCAGCAGATGACCTTGCTGCCCCAGATGCACGTGGCATGGTGACATCAACGTGCACCAGCGCACGTGTCATAGGCCTGCTGACCTGGAAGTCAGCCATGGAGTCAGCCAGGTCTGGTGCCACAATGGGCTGGTCCAACAAGGGCTGAGCATGGATGGTGTCAGCCACATCAGCCTCAACGGGAGGGGGGGGGATTATGGGTGCCCTTGACTGGTCCTCCACACATGGGGGGAAAGGCTCACCCTGCAAGTAACGACCACGTCCCCTACCGGATCCACCACGGCCACCACTTGTGGCTCTTCCACCTTTGCCACCCTTACGGAATCCTCGCCTCCCAACCATAGCACTGATGTTGATGTGCGTATGGGAGTGGCTGTCAAATATTGTCCTGGGCAATTGGGGGTCAAAGGGGTTGGGTACCAGATGGTAATTGTACCCTAGTGCTCTTGCAAGGCTGATTGTAACCCATGGGGAAAGATGACGGGTCACGCTACGCACAGGAGCCCCAAAAAAGGGAGATGACGTGCACGCAACCCCTCCTAGACCACGTGTGCAGAAAGAAAAACCTGCACTACGCTGTGGCACCCAGTAACACAAGAATGAACGTATGCGTGTCACACGCAGCCTAGAATGACCTCTGAGGGGGTAGGCTACACACGGGGCAAGCACAGATGTTAGATACGTGCGTGACTCACCGTCTGCCAGGAAAAAGAGCATGAAAAAGGAGGGCATTTGGTTGGCAACACCCCCGCCAAAAGAAGATTTGTACGCTGTCTGAGGAGACAAGACAACAGTAGAAGGGAACACTGTTTGAGGAAACAGGCCCAGGTAAACCAGTAAAAGAGAAAAAAGAGAAAAATCTGTCAGAGGTAACAGGGAATACGAACTTGAAACGCCGTGAAGTAAATCGTGTGTGAACCGACAAGAAGTACAGAATTCACCCACTCGCTCTCCACGAAAAGCACGTACAAGGAAATGGTGTTCTACGCGTACCTTTTATACAGGCCCACACGTCCAACGCCACTTACGCGGCGTGTACGTGCTAGGGCCATTTCCACCAACTACACGCTTTGTGACTTATGCGTGTACGGCCATTTCCACCAATTACACGCTTTGTGACTTATGCGTGTACGGCCATTTCCACCAATTACACGCTTTGTGACTTATGCGTGTACGGCCATTTCCACCAATTACACGCTTTGTGACTTATGCCTGTACGTTCATTTCCACCAATTACACGCTTTGTGACTTATGCGTGTACGGCCATTTCCACCAATCACACGCGATGAGACTCTGACATGCAGTCTTTCCACGTGTGCTCTGTCATCACGTGGTGTGTGGGAAACACCCGTGCGGGTCACGTCACAGACGCGCTTACGCGCTGAGGGCCTTTGGTCCAATAGAATCGCGTATGCGTGCTGACGCGCTTACGCGCTAAGGGCCTTTCCTCGGTTTTCACGCTGACGTGCAGGATTTTCACGTGCCAAATCACTCCGTACCAAGCTGGCCACGCGTAAGCACACGGAAGACCACGCTCCTGCCCAGAAGGCCGAACTACTGCCCCCCAGAGCCCCGAGCACGCTCCCACCTGCTATCTGCTGCTGCCTGACTGCCTGCTGCCCACGTGCACTGCCATTTGCTGCCTGCACATCAGCCAGGGGTGCTGTTGCTGTGACCACCCCTGCTGGAACAGAAGACTCCCGACTGGAATTCCATCGCTCCACAGCCCAGCCCCAGGACCCAGTTGCCCACCCACTCCTGCCTCTGGGGTTGTCATGTTGGGGCAAACACCATCTGTGACCACTGACAACCCCCGGCCAGAGAGGCAGAGGGGCACCAGCTTCAGTGCCACTGAAGTTGGTGTCCTGGTGGAGCAAGTCCTGGGGCAGTATGATGCCCTCTTTGGAAGTTCCCGCGCCGACAAGGAAGGACGGACTCGGATCTGGACTGACATCGTGACTGCCATCAACGCGGAGGGGGTGGCAGTCCGGGACTTACAACATGTCAGGAAGCGCTGGGAGGACTTCAGGTCCAGGACCCTGAACAAGGACCGGCGCCTCTTGAAGGCAGCGGATGCCAAGGGGCGCCGGGGCCACTTGTCGGAAGAACAGATGGGGTCCTGGAACGCATATCCCCAGCGCTCCACGTCCAGGTCCTAGAGAAGCAGAGCCGTCTGGAGTCGAGCGGTGAGTGTACATGCATCCTGATTGTGAGCAGGGCGTGTGGTGATCATTCGCCATTGTGCCGGTTGCACATCTGTTTGTATGGGGTGGAGTATGGGTGGGGGTGTACAGGGCCGTGGGGCTGACACATGCGAGGGCTGTAATGTGTGAGACATGGATGGTGCTTGTGTGTGTGGGCTTGCATGGCAAATGCAGTTGTGCGTGCACACATGTTTGGATGAATGTGTATGTAAGTAGACATGTCCGTGATGTCAGGCATGTATGTTGTTTTCGACTGCATGTATGAGCACTGTGTACATGTGCATGTGTGTGTATTTGACAAGGGTGCAACAGTGTTGCAACATGGATGCATGTGACAGCGGTATGTGGAAGCCTGATTGGCAGATGTGACATGGATGCCCGTCTGAACAGTGCGACACTTGGCAGAGGTGTAGACATGCATGCAAGTGTGGTGGTGTGTGTACATGTGTGGTGCACTTCCTGTGTTGCATGTGATGTCTGGCTCCCCTTTGGCTGCTGATGCTGTTGTATGTGTAGGGATGGTGCTGGCAGTTGCAATATGGCTGTGGTATGGCTCATGTGTGCCAGTTGCAATGACATGTGTGTTGGGGATTGTGATGACATGTCTGAGGTTTGCCAATGCCACTCATGTGCAACTGTCATGCGTGTATGTGTCCATTGTACAGTTCCCTGATGCCTGTGTTTTGTTTCTCCCTGTCTGCAGCGTCAACTGATGAAGAGGGCGGAGAAGGTGCTGTGGAGCACAGCGGCGGGGATCCGACCGCCAGCCGGAGACGCAAGGCCCGGCTCCCCTCCCGTGTTGTCATCTCGTCGGGGAGTGAGGAGGCCGGTGCCGCGTCCCAGGCCGCAGCTGCCGGGGGGAGGTCCAAGAGGCGGAGGTTGCAGTTGGACTCCTCGGCAGCAGAAGGGGCAGCTGGGACCCCACAGGGCCCAACAGCGGAAGATGGCACGGAGTCATCCAGGTTGCTGGGGGGTTTGGTGGAGGAGGGGGCTGCGCAAGCACCAGAGACAGGGTCTGGAGGTGGGGATCCCACTGGTGCTAGTGGTGCAGTGCAGGACCAGGGACAGGAGGCAGCACAGGCGGCCGCGGAGGTGCCTGTGTGCAATCCTGTCCCCGATTCTGTCCCTGCATCATCTTGCACCAGCAGGGATGCCTACGTCCAGACCCATTTTCAGGCAGGGGATGAGCTGACGTCAACTGGCCTTCCTCTGCCTGCGGACGTGGCCATCCAGGTCCGGGTTGAGCCTGTCCTGGCTGGTGTGGCGTTGCTTCAACGGGCCATGCAAGGTGACCTGCAGTCTTTTCATGGAGAGACTGCACGTCATCTCGAATGGCTCGTTGACCACGTCAGCCTGCTGGGACAGGTCACCCAGGCCGGATTCCGCTGTCTGATGGGGCTTGCTCCGACCCCATCTCAACTGGACCCCCTACGCGCCAGTCGTCCACTGTGCCATCTTCCCACCCATCAGTCACCTGGGTGCCCTGTGGAGCTGCCTCTGACGGTGCGGCTAGGCTGGTGGAGGAGGCATCCCTGCCACAGTCGGGAGTCGGAGGTCCAGCAGGGGTGGCCACATCAACAAGTGCACCCCAGCCGGCGGAGGATGTGCAGGCAGCAGGAGGCAGTGCACGGGCAGAGGCAGAGCAGCAGCAGCAGCAACATGGTGGGAGACATGAAGGCTCGGGGCTTTCGACATCAGAGGTGCAGGCATCGGCCGGAGGGCAGGGGGACCCAGGACAGAGAGTGTCTTCCGTGTGGCAGGGGTTGGGCCATGCCATAGGTGCGGAGCGGCGGCGGGCGGAAGAGGCGCGGCTCACAATGGTCAGGGCGGAGAACTCCATGCGGAGGGCCCTGAGGCGGGCCGAGTGCCTCGAGGCAATCCGCAGGGGGTTGGAGGAGGACACAGCGTCGTCCCTGCGGACCCTCGGGGCCATGGAACTGGACCGTCTCCGGGACATCGAACAGGAGTTCGATGATGCCCTGGCCCGGGACACCACAGAGTGAGCCGCTGGACTTGCCCGCCGCCTTTGTATATAGTTCTTTAGTTTTAGGTTTCCTTTCGTTCTTATTATGATTTGGAGTCGACGGACACTGCTCCACTTTTTGGGCCTCATTACGACCCTGGCGCTAAGCGCAAAACGATGGCGGTAAACGATTACCGCCATCGTTTTCCGCTAGGGCCGATTACGACCCCTGACCGTTAACTACGATGCCACTAGCGGCATCGTAGACAACGCTGCCGCTAACTGCGCCAAGGGCGCGTGCACGCGATCTCCCACACCGTAACTAGCGCCATGGCGGTAAGGTACGCGAATGCCGACCCAAGCGGACATGCACCTTACGCCATCACCCAGCCCGTAAAGTACCTTACCGCCATGGCGCTAACAACGCCATCGCGAATCAACCGCAAAGGGACAAGTCAAGTGAATGCAGCTGCCACAGGTGCACAGAAACAGCACAGGTGAAGGCAATACAGACACAGGAAGCACAAAAAGAGCACACCCCACCCCTGCCCACACCCAGTCACACACCACAATGCTACCGATAGGACTAGCAATGTTGGGGCTGGAGGACCTGATAGCAATGCGAGTGCTACAACAGCAACTACAACAACAACAACAACAACTACAACAACAACAACAACTACAACAACAACAACAGGCTGCACAGAGGAGACGCAGGAGGAGAAGGAGGGCAAGGCAGGCCCAGCATGCCCCACCAGCACAGCCAGTGCTACCACGCAGGCAGCCCCCAATCCCACGCGTCAGACCCAACCCATTCAACCTCACCGCTGAGCAGATCCACACCCTGTATCGACTGGACCGGGACACCATCACCACCATCGTGGACATGATACACAACGACATCGCCAGCATGATTGAAACACCCACCGCCACCCCCCCCTACTGAAGGTAGTGTCTGTGCTCCACTTCCTGGCCACAGGCACCTACCAGCACACAGTAGGGCACTTGCATGGCATATCACAACCATCGTTTTCGCGTACACTGACGCAAGTGCTGGATGCACTCCTCAAGCACACAGATGACCACATCTCACTACCACGGACTGCCAACACCAAAGTGGGTTTCCATGCACTAGCTGGCATACCTGGTTGCATCGGTGCCATCGACTGCACCCATGTGGAATTGACGGTCCCACGTGCCCAGGAGGTACCGTACCGGAACCGCAAACAATTTCACTCAATCAACGTGCAAATGGTCTGTGACTCCAACAGTATCTTCACACATTGTTGTGCCCGATTCCCCGGATCAACCCATGATTCATTTGTCCTGAGGAACTCTACATTACCACGCTACATGGAGCAACAGGCAGGGCCCAGAACCTGGCTACTCGGTGAGTCCAATGTCATGGGCATTGAAATGTGAAGTGGGTGTGTAATTGACATACCAATGCAGGGGGGGGAATGATGCATGCTCCAACTGGCGGGAAGGGGGGGGGAATGATGCATGCTCCAACTGGCGGGAAGGGGGGGGGATGATGCATGCTCCAACTGGCGGGAAGAGGGGGGGGGAATGATGCATGCTCCAACTGGCGGGAAGGGGGGGGAATGATGCATGCTCCAACTGGCGGGAAGGGGGGGGGAATGATGCATGCTCCAACTGGCGGGAAGGGGGGGGGGAATGATGCATGCTCCAACTGGCGGGAAGGGGGGGGGGATTGATGCATGCTCCAACTGGCGGGAAGGGGGGGGGAATGATGCATGCTCCAACTGGCTGCGACTAGCATTAGCCACAACACACCCTGAGGCAGCACTCACGTCACCTGACACCTGGATACATGAGGCCTGACCTAAGAAGACCTGACATGTCAATGAAGGTGTCACCCAACCCTGACACAACCACCTACAAGTGCATTGACCATACCGTGACCACATACACTCCAAAGTAATGTACGTCCATGCACGTCACCAACAGCTCCTACAGAAAGACCTGTTCCCCATGACTGTGCCCAAAGGAGGCACATGATGGACTGGAAGAACAATGCACCAAAACACAGACAGCAAGGCCCACAGACTGTCCCCATGGGCAACAGTCTTGTTCACTGGGGTAATGATGAGCCAGACTGCATTCCCGCTATCATGTGAATGCAACCCTCACGGGACACGTGCCAGGTCACCTACAGAAACAGCCTGAACGGACACAGTGGATCGGCACTCACAAGGCACATGTCACCCCTGCATACCTCGTGCCTTGGAATTCAGAAGCGGCACATGTGAGACATGTAGCACACTCTGTGAAAGTCGATTATAGAGGTATATCCAATAGACGCTCCATAAAGTTGCACCTAGAAATGTGCCCAATAGCCTCTAGATAACTGAATTTAGAAGTGTGCCCAATAGCCTCTCTATGGAAAATAGTATTCAGAAAACCGCCCATTAGCCTCTCGTGGGAAAATGATTTTTGTAGTTTGCCCGGTACCCTCTCTGGGAAAAGTTGCATTAATAAATGTGCACATTGAAAGAGCATATAACCCATCAAATCACACCACCACGCTTACTCTCTCCTTTACATCACCACTCAACTAGAACACAGAGATACTATGACACCATTCAGTATAACTGTTCCCATACTAACACCGCTTACTCCACATCAATCTATGTAAACACTGCTGGTTTCACACCCCCAGCCAGGCGTTTTCCTCAGGCCTAACGCAGCCACATCCGTCCTGGATAAATCCTGCCTGAACGGACACATTATCCTGATCTCTCAACCACCACATGTGCCGCTAAGAAGCAGCTATTACACAAGTACCGCACGAGCTGCACACATACCCGCTGCTCACACGCACCTTTTGACTCTCCCTACTCTCTCTGTTGATCAGAACTTCGGTTCCCAAGGACGTTCAACCTACCAGCGCCTTCAGACTATACCAATGGTATATAAGGCGCTATATAAGTGCAAAATAACAATAACAATAACAATATAGCGGTTGCACGGTGTGAAACCAGTAGCACAGAAGAAACTGCTGCAAAATCAATGTTCAATGCAATTCATGGTGGCATTACATGTACATCACTCAAGCTCATCCCTGACGCATACATTCTTGCCCACATACAGGTGATGCAGGCTATCCCCTGAAGAGGTGGCTCCTTACACCAGTCCGAAACCCACAGAACCAGCATGAGGAGGACTTCAACCGTGCCCATTCCCGTACGCGTGTAGTGATCGAGCAAGCTTTTGGCCTACTGAAGACACGTTTCCGCTGCATCAGCAGGTCTGGCGGGGCACTCCTGTACCGGCATGAGAAGGTTGCAATGGTCGTCATGGCATGTGTCATGCTACACAATATGTGCGTCAGAAGAAATGTGCCCCTGCCCCCTGACGTAGATTTGCTACCACCTGACGATGAGGATGATGAGGGTGGGGATGGGGCACCACCTCAAGGAGGCAGCGATGCACAGGAGGGGCGTGTCATGCGTCAGACTCTCATTGACCAATGCTTCTAGCACACACAGCGTTTGCGTGTCACATGGAGACGGCACTCGGCGCACTGTGTGTGTGTGGGACATGCACACTGTGGACTCTACAACAATGTAGCACATGGACGCAATAAAGATGTCAACACATTTGGTTTGTGGTAATGATAAATGTGTATTGCAACAGTGAAATCTTGTGACACACCCCCTCCCCCCTCCCACCTCCCCCCTGAACACC
Organism: Ambystoma mexicanum; assembly: GCF_040938575.1. NCBI lineage: Eukaryota > Metazoa > Chordata > Amphibia > Caudata > Ambystomatidae > Ambystoma > Ambystoma mexicanum. Next base: position 545,135,073 of record NC_090933.1, on the reverse strand, counting down.
CCAACACACCCCCTCCCCCTTCCCACCTCCCCCCTGAACACCCCAACACACCACCTCCCCCCTGAACACCCCAACACACCCCCTCCCCCCTCCCACCTCCCCCCTGAACACCCCAACACACCCCCTCCCCCCTCCCACCTCCCCCCTGAACACCCCAACACACCCCCTCCCCCCTCCCACCTCCCCCCTGAACACCCCAACACACCACCTCCCCCTGAACACCCCAACAATGGTGCAGTAGTGTCCGTGCTACAAGGTGCGGAGTAGTCCTGCTGAACAGGCAAGTCAAGGATGTGTATCCCCTCCCATGGCCCCTGGGGCACCCCTGGCCGTGCTGCGGAGAGTGCGCCCAGATCTACGGACGGGGCTGCTCTGTGCTGAGCTGGTGGTTGATGAGGCTCCACGCCCCACATCCGGTCGCATGTCCCTGATGGTGTGCACAAGTTCACTGAGTACATTGCGCACAGCCGCTAGCTCAGTGCATATACTCCTTGTGGAGTTCTCTATGGCAGCTGTGACACGGTCAGCTGACCGCTCCATGGCATCCCTTGGCCCACCACACTGTGCCACATGTGCATTGAGGAGGTCAGACAGTTGTTGCTGCCGTGTTGCAATGTCCTGTAGTGCCTGCTGGTTCTGCTGGCCTATGGCCAGTGCCATTTGCATCTCCGGTGCGATGCCCACCTCAGGCTGGGGGGATGGGGTGGCTGGCCATTCGTCGGAGTCGGACTGCCCCTGTGTGGCATCCGCCTGCAGGGGGCTTAGGGAAATTGTGGGGGAATGTGGATGGGCAGTGGGCCCTTCTACATCAATGTCCTCAATGCTGGCTGGCCCGCTGTCAGAGTCTGCCGCTATGGCTGCACTCTCCCCAAGGGTGCTGCTTGCGGCAGAGGCTGTCCCCTCAGTGGCCACAACTAGTGGCATGTCTGCTGCTGCTGCTGTGTCTGTGTCAGCAGTAGTGGGGGCTGGCACTTGCCTGTCCTCTACCCCAGGCAGGGTTGGTGGCTGCCGGTGGGTTCCCTTCCGGAGGGCTGGGGTGGATGCCTGCGGCCTGGCCATTCTGGAGGAACAGGATGCGGTGTTGCCCTCTTCCTGGGGCTCTGTGTCGGAATCTGTGGTGGAGCAAAGGAGGGATGTGTTATTGATGGGTCCGCGGACATTGGACGTGCATTAGGGGATGACATCTATGCAGTCGGTGCATGCAGCGCATTTCATACAGGTTTGGTGGCTTTTGTGTGGAGGTAGCATGGTGCTATATGTGTTCCAGCAGTTAGGGTGTGCATGCTGCTTGTTTGCAGGGTGGTGTTGGGATGTGTCTGTGCACGTTCGCCTGTCGATGTGTTGCATGTGCACTATGGGGCAACTGGGTACTTCGTCCAGTGGGGCTTTGTTGAGTGTGGCATGCATAGCTCTGGCCACCTACCTGCGTCTCCTGGGGTCGGCACTCCTCTCTCCATGGCTCCGACACCTTCAATGCTCTCCATCCCTATGGTGGATGCGCATATTTCCTCCCACGCCTGGAGCTTGATAGGTGATTCTGAGCCTCCGCCAGTTGACATGGCTAGGTTGCGGTTAGCCGAAATGATGCTACGGACACGGAGCCTCAGATCATCCCACCGCTTGCGGCACTGCTGGGCTGTGCGGGGTGCGGCCCCCACTGCACTCACTCGCTGTGCCACTAGGGCCCATATCGCCTTCTTCTTCATGATAGCCGCCCTTGTCATCTGTGTCGAGAATACAACTTCCGCATTCTCTTGCAGGGTCTCTGCCAGCATGTTGAGTTCCTCCTTGGTGAAGCGGTCTTGGCGCTGCCTGTCACATGCCTTTTTGACAACTTTGGGCATGTTGGATGTGGTTTTGGGGTGGGTGATGGGTGTGGATGGTTATGGGGGCCGGATGAGCTATGGTAGTGGAGGATGGCGATGGATTGTGTTTTTAAAGATGGCCGCCATGCCATTTCCCGTTCTTGCGCGATGGCGCTATTTCCGCTTCCGCCTATTTACGGTGACCGCTAACTGCGGTGACCGCTAAGTACGGTGACCGCTATGGTGTGCTTGGCGGTAGTGCTCCATGGACGGTGTGCGATGGCGGTAAGGGCCGTTTTTGGCCCATTAGCGCCATGGCGTACTTTACATTACCGCCATGGCGTAAAGCACGTGCCCGATGGGTCGGTATTAGGTGCTATTTACGTCTTCGCTACTCGGTGTTAACGTAATTTACGCCATGGCGGTAATTTACGGAACTTACCGCCAGGGTCGTAATGAGGCCCTTTGTATATAGTTGATATTTAGGTAGGTTTTTTAGGAGGTTTCCTTAGTTCAGTTGGGATCATGGACCCTTGTTATTTTTGTACATAGTTCTTTGTTGCATGGAGAGTTTTTTACATTTCACTTTGGATAAAATTTTTTAGGATTTGGATTTCCAGTTTTGTGTTTTTATGCGGACATGCAGCTTATTTTTTCACATTTACATTGTAGTTAGTTTTCTTTCTTTAGCATTCTTAATTTTTTTCAATACATTTTTGTTGCCATTGTTCACTGTGTGGTTTCATCTCATTGGTTTCATGCATGTCATGTTGTGTGTTTTCCCATTCAATTGCAAAAAATGTGTGTGACGGACATGGGTTCATTAGCTTCATGAACATTGGGGGTGTAACATGTGATTTCCATTTCCATGTGGGTGAATGGGTTACTTGGTAGGGCTTTTTGGCTGTGGAGGCTGACCATTACGCACATGATTGGGGATTGTGAGGACCTGGTGGGGGCTGCACATGGTGGCAGGGGGGTGGGGGTGGTGGGAGACATGAGTGGGGGCCTGGTGGAGGGTGACCCTGCACTGCCGGGGGGTGGGGGTGGTGGGAGACATGAGTGGGGGCCTGCTGGAGGGTGACCCTGCACTGCCGGGGGGTGGGGGTGGTGGGAGACATGAGTGGGGGCCTGGTGGAGGGTGACCCTTGATGCTGGGGGGTGTGGGTGCAGGGGGACATGAGTGGGGGCCTGGTGGAGGGTGACCCTGCACTGCCTGGGGGTGGGGGTGGTGGGAGACATGAGTGGGGGCCTGGTGGAGGGTGACCCTGCACTGCCGGGGGGTGGGGGTGGTGGGAGACATGAGTGGGGGCCTGGTGGGGGCTGGCCATGGTGGCAGGGGGGTGGGGGTGGTGGGAGACATGAGTGGGGGCCTGGTGGAGGGTGACCCTGGATGCTGGGGGGTGGGGGTGCAGGGGGACATGAGTGGGGGCCTGGTGGAGGGTGACCCTGCACTGCCGGGGGGTGGGGGTGGTGGGATACATGAGTGGGGGCCTGGTGGAGGGTGACCCTGCACTGCCGGGGGGTGGGGGTGGTGGGAGACATGAGTGGGGGCCTGGTGGAGGATGACCCTGCACTGCCGGGGGGTGGGGGTGGTGGGAGACATGAGTGGGGGCCTGGTGGGGGCTGCCCATGGTGGCAGGGGGGTGGGGGTGGTGGGAGACATGAGTGGGGGCCTGGTGGAGGCTGCCCCTGCACTGCTGGGGGGTGGGGGTGGTGGGACACATGAGTGGGGGCCTGCTGGAGGCTGCCCCTGCACTGCTGGGGGGTGGGGGTGGTGGGAGACATGAGTGGGGGCCTGCTGGAGGCTGCCCCTGCACTGCTGGGGGGTGGGGTGGTGGGAGACATGGGTGGGGGCCTGCTGGAGGCTGCCCCTGGTGGCTGGGGGGTGGGGGTGGTGGGACACATGAGTGGGGGCCTGCTGGAGGCTGCCCCTGCACTGCTGGGGGGTGGGGGTGGTGGGACACATGAGTGGGGGCCTGGTGGAGGCTGCACCTGGTGGCTGGGGGGTGGGGGTGGTGGTAGAAATGAGTGGGGGCCTGCTGGAGGCTGCCCCTGCACTGCTGGGGGTGGGGGTGGTGGGACACATGATTGGGGGCCTGCTGGAGGCTGCCCCTGCACTGCTGGGGGGTGGGGGTGGTGGGAGACATGAGTGGGGGCCTGGTGGAGGGTGACCCTGCACTGCCGGGGGGTGGGGGTGGTGGGAGACATGAGTGGGGGCCTGGTGGAGGGTGACCCTGCACTGCCGGGGGGTGGGGGTGGTGAGAGACATGAGTGGGGGCCTGGTGGAGGGTGACCCTGGATGCTGGGGGGTGGGGGTGCAGGGGGACATGAGTGGGGGCCTGGTGGAGGGTGACCCTGCACTGCCGGGGGGTGGGGGTGGTGGGAGACATGAATGGGGGCCTGGTGGAGGGTGACCCTGCAGTGCCGGGGGATGGGGTGGTGGGAGACATGAGTGGGGGCCGGGTGGAGGATGACCCTGCACTGCCGGGGGGTAGGGGTGGTGGGAGACATGAGTGGGGGCCTGGTGGGGGCTGCCCATGGTGGCAGGGGGGTGGGGGTGGTGGGAGACATGAGTGGGGGCCTGGTGGAGGCTGCCCCTGCACTGCTGGGGGGTGGGGGTGGTGGGACATGAGTGGGGGCCTGGTGGAGAGTGACCCTGCACTGCTGGGGGGTGGGGGTGGTGGGAGACATGAGTGGGGGCCTGCTGGAGGCTGCCCCTGCACTGCTGGGGGGTGGGGGTGGTGGGAGACATGAGTGGGGGCCTGCTGGAGGCTGCCCCTGGTGGCTGGGGAGTGGGGGTGGTGGGACACATGAGTGGGGGCCTGCTGGAGGCTGCCCCTGCACTGCTGGGGGGTGGGGGTGGTGGGACACATGAGTGGGGGCCTGGTGGAGGCTGCCCCTGGTGGCTGGGGGGTGAGGGTGGTGGGAGACATGAGTGGGGGCCTGCTGGAGGCTGCCCCTGCACTGCTGGGGGGTGGGGGTGGTAGGAGACATGAGTGGGGGCCTGCTGGAGGCTGCCCCTGGTGGCTGGGGGGTGGGGGTGGTGGGACACATGAGTGGGGGCCTGCTGGAGGCTGCCCCTGGTGGCTGGGGGGTGGGGGTGGTGGGACACATGAGTGGGGGCCTGATGGAGGCTGCCCCTGGTGGCTGGGGGTGGGGGTGGTGGTAGACATGAGTGGGGGCCTGCTGGAGGCTGCCCCTGCACTGCTGGGGGGTGGGGGTGGTGGGAGACATGCATTGTTGATCAGTAGTGCAAGGTGACATGTGGGTTGGCTGGGGGGCATGCCCATGGTGAATGGGCTGCCTGCGGGACATGAGCAGGGGTGCAGGGTAGTCCCCCGTGGTGTGGGCTGCCTGCAGGGGCCGTGGAGGTTGTGGAGCGTACACCTGGGAGGACCCACACGGCCAATTCACGTGTAGTAATCCCCAGAACCCCTGAAATACACATTCCCTGCTGGTATCGCGTGTGGAACTTCCCGCGCACCCCTGAAATACACGTACCCTGCTCGCACTGGGACTATCGCATGTGGAACTTCCCGCGCACCCCTGAAATACACGTACCCTGCTCGCACTGGGACTATTGCGTGTGGAACTTCCCGCGCACCCCTGAAATACACGTACCCTGCTCGCACTGGGACTATCGCGTGTGGAACTTCCCGTGCACCCCTGAAATACATGTACGCTGCTCGCACCGGGACTATCGCGTGTGGAACTTCCCGCGCACCCCTGAAATACACGTACCCTGCTCGCACTGGGACAATCGCGTGTGCAACTTCACGCGAACCCCTGTAATACACGTAGCACGCTCCCCCAGGCCCGATCGCGTGAGAAAGTTCACGCTAACCCCTGAAATACACGTAGCCCGCTCCCCCAGGCCCGATCGCGTGAGAAAGTTCACGCAAACCCCTGAAATACACGTAGCCCGCTCCCCCAGGCCCGATCGCGTGAGGAAGTTCACGCGAACCCCTGTAATACACATAGCCCGCTCCCCCAGGCCCGATCGCGTGAAAAAATTCACGCGAACCCCTGAAATACACATAGCCCGCTCCCCCAGGCCCGATCGCATGAGTAAGTTCACGCGAACCCCTGTAATACACGTAGCACGCTCCCCCAGGCCCGATCGCGTGAGAAACTTCACGCGAACCCCTGAAATAAACGTACCCTGCTGAAATCGCGTGTGGAACTTCCCGCGCACCCCTGAAATTCACATACCTTGCTCGCACTGGCCCAATCGCGTGTGGAACTTCCCGTGCACCCCTGAAATACACGTTCCCCGCTTGGCGTTTGCTGTTTGCCAGCCCAGTGAACTGGTCCAGGGTTAGCGCAGCCCTTTGCGATGATTTATCGATTTTGATGGCTTTTCCTTGCGCAAGGGCGTTCTTCGGGGCGTTACTGGCGCTGCTGCAGGGTCGCTGCGATTCTCTGCGCCACGGCTGATTTGGGAGCCTAAAATCCATGAATACGCTGTGCGTGGAAATCGGTTTTAGCGCACGTGCCTGGCAAAGACAATCGCACGCGGACACTCTGCACCAGCCGCTTGCGACACTTTTCTGCGAAATTCTATGAATTACCCTCTTACCGCCTTACTACGAGGTCCCTTTGCGGGACCCGACCTTAACAGCTGGTCTACACTAGCCGTTAAAGTAGGGACCCGCAAAGGGACCTTGGTGCTAAGTACGGTACCGCTCTTTTTCACCATTTAGCAAGCCACGCCCACCTCGTGCCGTCCTGATTGCTGCTCTGTTTCCCTACTTAAGGAGCCGTCAAGCTTCTTTTTCTTTGCAGATGGGGAGCAGGTGCAAGTGGATCTGGGTCACCTGGCCTAAGCCACACCCACCTGGTGCCTTCCTGCCTGCCGCTCTTTTTCACCACTTAGCAAGCCCCGCACACCTGGTGCCTTCCTGCTTGCCGCTCTGTTTCCCTACCTAAGTAGCCCTCCAGCCTCTTTTCCTTTGTAGATGGGGAGCAGGTGCAAGTGGATCTGGGTCACCTGGCCTAAGCCGAACCCACCTGGTGCCTTCCTGCCTGCCACTCTTTTTCACCACTTAGCAAGCCCCGCCCACCTGGTGCCTTCCTGCTTCCCGCTCTTTTTCACCACTTAGCAAGCCACGCCCACCTGGTGCCTCCCTGCTTGCCGCTCTTTTTCGCCACTTAGCAAGCCCTGCCCACCTGGTGCCGTCCTGCTTGCCGCTCCGTTTCCCTACCTAAGGAGCCCTCCAGCCTCTTTTCCTTTGCAGATGGGGAGCAGGTGCAAGTGGATCTAGGTCACCTGGCCTAAGCCGCGCCCACCTGGTGCCTTCCTGCCTGCCACTCTTTTTCACCACTGAGCAAGCCCCGCCCACCTGGTACCTTCCTGATTCCCGCTCTGTTTTACCACTTAGCAAGCCACGCCCTCCTGGTGCCTTCCTGCTTGCCACAGTGTTTCCCTACTTAAGGAGCCCTCCAGCTTCTTTTCCTTTGCAGATGTGGTGCAGGTGCAAGTGGATCTAGGTCACCTGGCCTAAGCCCCACCCACCTGGTGCCTTCCTGCCTGCCGCTCTTTTTCACCACTTAGCAAGCCCCGCCCATCTGGTGCCTTCCTGCTTCCTGCTCTTTTTCACCACTTAGTAAGCCCCGCCCACCTGGTGCCTTCCTGCCTGCTGCTCTTTTTCACCACTTAGCAAGCCCCGCCCACCTGGTACCTTCCTGCTTGCCGCTCTTTTTCACCACTTAGCAACCCCCGCCCATCTGGTGCCTTCCTGCTTCCCGCTCTTTTTCACCACTTAGCAAGCCCCGCCAACCTGGTGCCTTCCTGCTTCCCACTCTTTTTCACCACTTAGCAAGCCATGGCCACCTGGTGCCTTTCTGTTTGCCGCTCTGTTTCCCTACTTAAGGAGCCCTCCAGCTTCTTTTCCTTTGCAGATGGGGAGCAGGTGCAAGCGGATCTAGGTCACCTGGCCTAATCCCCGCCCACCTGGTGCCTTTCTGCCTGCTGCTCTTTTTCACCACTTAGCAAGCCCCGCCCAACTGGTGCCTTCCTGCTTGCCACTCTTTTTCACCACTTAGCAAGCCCCGCCCACCAGGTGCCTTCCTGCTTCCCGCTCTTTTTGACCACTTAGCAAGCCACGCCCACCTGGTGCCTTCCTGCTTGCCGCTCTGTTTCCCTACTTAAGGAGCCCTCCAGCTTCTTTTCCTTTGCAGATGGGGAGCAGGTGCAAGTGGATCTAGGTCACCTGGCCTTAGCCCCACCCACCTGGTACCTTCCTACCTGCTGCTCTTTTTCACCACTTAGCAAGCCCCACCCACCTGGTGCCTTCCTTCACCATCACTGTATTGTGGCCAATGCTGGATTTGACTTTTATGGACTTCATTCATTCACAGTGCGTCACTCTTTCTCAACTCTCATGCTGGACTTCCTTTGCATCTTGTACTCACGGTGACCCTGAATCATGCTGTTCCCATCTTCATCTTGTATCCTGGCTTGCAACATTATGTATTACTACTGACTTCTGCAATTGTATTCGCTCTCCACGCTGGCTTCTCCACTCTTGTTGACTGCTTAATCTCTTTTCTCTCCTCCTTTCCCTTCTCCCTTTTACTATATCCTCCCCCTACTTTCTTCTATGCACTTACTCTATCAGAATTGTCCCTGGACCTAATATGATAGCAACCTCGTCTGTTTCCTCCACCCTCCCATTACTGTTTTTTTTCCTCCCTACCACCCCTCCAGCACTATCTGAAATGTCGTCAGGCCCAGTATGATAGTCACTTGTTTTGTTCCTCCCCTTCCTTTCTGCACCCCTCTCCCTCACCTTTTGTTTTTCTCCGGCTCTACCAGAAATGTTGTCAGGCCTAGTACGGTAGTTGCCTGTCTGTTTCCATTTCCTCCCACTCTCCCCCTCCCTTCCTTATCTATGTCTTAGCTCTTGCACTATCTGAAATGTCGTCAGGCCGAGTACGATAGTTAATTTCACATCCTTACTGTTCATGGCCTGTAAGAATGTGGTTGTATTTTCCCTTGTTCCCTCCCATGCCTTGAAGCGCTTTGAAACACATTGTGTATAGGCGCTATATATAAATTAACAATCATATCAATTAGCGGTACCGTACTTAGCGACTTCCCCATTCCCATAGAGCCCTATGGGGCGAAAATGGGAATGGGGAAGGGCCATGGTTCAGTGGTGAATTACCGCCTCGCCAACCTTGCAATGGGATGGAAATTCCCCATTGAACCATGGCGGACCCGTTACAACACCGGGACCAACCATGGTGCTAATAGCGCCATGGTTTACCGCCAGTGTTGTAATGAGGGCCATTGGGTTTATAAAGATAAGTTAAGATACTTGAAATTTCCTCATAAAAAAATAGGTGTATCAGAGGGTGGACGATAACGAAGTACAATATTCTCACACTTATTTGCAATAGGTGTGGTCTTCTAGAGAATGATTTCACAACCTGCACAAGTGATAGGTACTTGAAAAAAGTGTAAATCTTCTCATACCATACAGGCCCTTTCCGGTCTCCCTATTTTCTGAAAAAATATATAGCCAAATTATAGTATTCAAAGAGTATAGCTAGTCTTTTTTAGTATTCCATAGTATTCCTTTTAAGCAGCATACCACATGAAGACTATTCAGAGTGCTGAATACTAGTCAATTGCTAATGGAATACTAAACAAATGCTTGTTTCTAGTCTTTTAGTCTTCATTCAGTATTGAATACTACATTACCACTATTGACCACTACTGAGAAGACAAAAAAAAAATGAAAATAAGATCTTCCATTTCAGGGAGGGAGTGCTCCTGATGCTCTCCTGGAAGATCTCGGCAGCTGATGATATCCCAAAGCTTAATCTCTTGTACCGAAAAAATTTGTTGTGAGTTGCAAATGTAGTTATGTACCGTGATTGTTCATCCAATAGTATCTGCTGGTACCCTTTGTATAGATCAAGCTTAGTGAATATTATTGCTCCATTTAGCATGGTAATCATATCATCCAGATTTATACCAGTGTGCCATTCTCATTCGATTGCTTTATTCGATTGATGCATGTCCACACACAATGGGCCTCATTACGACCCTGGCGGTAAGGGGTTAACGCCAGCGTTAGCTGCGCCGACCCCTTACCGCCAATTACGAGGTCCCCTAGCGCCATGGTGCTTTTAACACCTGCTTTTAGCAGGTGTTAAAATCCATGGCGCTAAGGGACCATGGAGTTAATTACGCCACCGTAATTTACGGTGGCGTAATTAACGCCTTCCCCACTCCCATTATGCCCTATGGGGCAAAAATGGGAATGGGGAAGGGTAAATGGGGATTGGGGACTTACCGCCCCGCCTAGGTCGGAATGGGGCGGTAAGTCCGCCAACCACCATGGCGTAAACGTAGTTTACGCCATGGTGGTAAAGTCACGGCCCAGGCGGTAACTTACCGCCTGGGTCGTAATGAGGCCCAATGTGCATTTTATCAAACAATCCTTGCTTGGGCATGGCCACTACATACAAGACCCACAGGGTGGTGCTGCAGGCAGGTTCTATGATGTCTTCTCTCAATATACATTCAATCTCCTTCTCTACCTGTGTAGCTGAATGGGTATTTGTCGAGTGTGCTGCACTACCAGAGGTACTCACCCATCATTGTGAAGGGTAACTGGGTCTCCTTTCAATCATACAATTCCTTTGAACAATTCTGGAAATCATTGTGTTATTGGCACTCCATGTTGCATCGTATACATCACTGCAGCGATTTTCATTTCAATGGCTGTGGGTCTCCCCAGAAGATTACTTCCCGGCACTTCTCCTTGGAGGACATTTAACTCTGCCATGGCTTGTCACCCTTTTCAGCTTAGGTGTATGGAGAACTTTCCACGGTTTTGGACTGGGCCCCAGGCGGCCCACTGGAATACTTTCAACTCTGATTGTATCAACTTGGGCGGATGCGCCATTTCACAAAATGTTGATATGTACATTATGTTTAATGTGGCTCCTGGATTAATGACAAACTTTGCGGGATGCTGACCTACTTGAATATCGATGTATCCTTCTGGGGCAGTCACCATATTGTTCAAAATATACACATACTCATCCAATCCTCTTTCCTGGACTGAAGGGGGTGAAAGATGCACCCCAGTTATTTGCCAGACATGACTGACTAGATCTCTCTCACAATGACATCTCTTCTGGGCCCTGACGTGTGCGCACTGCATTCTAGTTTGGTCCCACCACTGCTGTTTCCTTGCGCCCGGTGTGGTAGAGCATTACATACTCTTGCCATGTGATTTTCCCTTCCACAGTGGGCACATTGTTGTCCAAATGCAGGGCATTGCATACCTTCCTTGTGCGTGAATGGTATTCCACACCTATAACATTTTCCAGTTGAGCCATACCTTCTGGCCAGGGCATTGCTGGGGTTGTTGCCTCTTCCCCCTTGACTGATGTAATATACCTGCTCTTTCCCCTGTCCCTTGCTTGTCTCAATCTGCATGGCCTGGGAATCTGCTCTTGCTTCAGTCCTTGCCATTTACAAAATGGTGGCAAGTGGAAGAGATTCACGTAGTAGTTTTTTTTTTCCTGAATATGGACAATAGGCACCCTCCAATGATTCTCAGTCTAATGGCCCATTAATTTGAAAATGTGTGAAAGTCACAGTGAGCCACCAGCTTGCGCATTCGAGTCACAAACACATTCATGGACTCACCCGTCATTTGACATGTTGTGGTGAATACATGTCTCTCATGGTCAATGTTGCAATGAGTGTTGAAATATGTACATAGTGCCTCCTTGAATCCCTCGTATGTCTTTACTTCTTCTGGCGGTGATGCATGGACCAGGTCTTCAAATTCATCCCCCACCAAGTTGATGAACAATCTCCTGGCAAACTTATCTGGCACCTTTTTGTCATGCAATGTAATTCTCAAACCTGTGCAGGCATCTTTCCCATCGCTGTCCCAGGGCTTGCTGGTCACCCATGTCAAAAGGGCGTGGCAGGCGAAATGCAGCTCTGCTGGGACCCTCATCCTCAGATGTTTCACATGCCAGCTTCTGACCTCTCTATTCACTCGCAGACATGTTGGCTGCAGTCCTTGCACTCCAGAAAGGTGTGATGCTCACCAGCTTGATATTTTAGGATTTCTCTTTTTTCTTTTCGTTTTTTCTCATGTGAGGAGGTGTGAACATCCGATTCTCATGGTTAGATTTCCTGTCACTCCTTTTATGGCTCCTAGGCTCTCTCTAGCTACTGCTGCTTTGTGCCAAAATGAGGGACACAGAAACAGGAGAAAGTAATCTGCCTTTATTAATGTTCTTTGTCACACTGCCAATAAATCGTGGCAAAACCCTAATGCGCATGCGCGACCTCCCGCATTCTCATTGGTCTGAACTCAGCGTGACAAGGCTCCTCGTCATGCCGTGTTAACTGTGTCCTTCCCGGACACGACACTGCTGTTGCTTACAGGGGAGCTCACAAAGGTTTGCAGGGGTGCAGCCGTTACTAGCGTGGGGCATCGCACATATTTGCTTGGGTGGTACCGTTACTTAGGGAGGCTTGCACACGTTCATAGGGATGTAGCCATTACTTGCATGGTGAATCGCACAGATTGGCTGGGGTGCTCAGTGTTGAGTCAATAGTGTACATGGAGAGGTTTGCGGGATGTTTGCTTTCTGGCTATGTTTTTGGTTTGCATGGCAGCGTGTCGTGGGCGTTTCTCGCGCAGCTCTTTTTGACTTGCAGGTCAGTTTGAAATGCGCATTTGGTTTCATTAATACATGGCGCATGCAGATCAATTTGCGTGCGCAGGCTCATGCAGAGTCGTTCTCGGCGCAAAGGCTTTGCAGGATCAAAGCACACTTTTATATGAATCAGGCACAATGTACATACAATGAGCTCATAGCCATCGAAAGCATTCTGAAAACACCATCCTCATTACGGGTCCGGCGTTCCGGAATTAACAGTGGTGGTAAACCGGCCGCCACTGTTAATTCCGGACAGCCCAATCCCGAGTCCTGCAGGCGGGAGTTGATCTTCCCGCCAGGTCTGACCTGGCGGGTTGAATACCTCCCGCCTGCAGGCAGACGTGGAAACACCAGCACCATCACGAGATGGTGCCAGTGTTTCCACTTCCCCATTCCCATTGAGTCCTATTGGACTCAGTGGGAATGGGGATTAACACCATTCCGCCTCCGTGACTCCCGGGACACCGGGGCTGTAATGCCCTGGTAATTCCGGGATCACAGAGGCGGAATGGTAATACGAGTCCGGCGGTAACCAGGCGGTTTTACCGCCGCGGTTTCCGCCGGACTGGTAATGAGGCCCCATGTGCTTATAAAATTAAAATAGCACAATTAAATTAAATTTATTTTTTAACAAAAAGACTTTTAAGTCAAAACAAAATAAATTGCGCATTTTTTTTTTTTTTTTTTCGCAATATTGAGATTACAGCCAGGGATTTCGTTTCATTAGTGTGAAGAGAGAACATCCTCAATTGAGCGCTTTTTATCACTCTGCATATGCGAGATTAGAGCGGTATCACACCAATTACTTCAGGCATATTCATAAGGAAACATGTAATTACAAGAGTCTTTGATGGAAGGTTAACATCTGAAAGCTTCAAGATGCATCCATTTTATTTTTCTCTGGGAAGGTCGGCGTGTGCACGAGCCTTTCGCATTCAGGTTTACAAAAACATTTTAAAATGCTAGCTGTAATTATTCTTGTTCATGATCCATTGGCTCTTCTCGCTTCAGCACTGAAAATGACATGCGCTCACCCGCCTTTTAGTTGTTGCAATGTTGCTAAGGCAGTACACTTTTGGAAATGCAGAAATGTAAAATGCCACAGTGGAGCCTTTGACCCTTAAGATGTCAGTGAGTCAGTAGCACGTCCATTTTGCTTTACCATTTATTTCTGATGGTGGCATACAATATTCTAGTCTGACTGGTGCAAGGCCAAACTGCATTATCCACAGCTCATAAATAACTCATCTGCTGCTTTCACCCACTGCTGAAAGTGTCTGTATATGGTCTAGCGCCTGCAGTCACTGATGCTCTCCAACCTTGCTCCAACCTTGCCTCTAACCTTACTTTTGTCCTCATTCTGCTTGATCTTTCTTCTGCCTTCAGCACGGTTAAACATGCCATCCTGCTCAAGCGCCTCCGTGATAACCTGGGTGATAACCTGGGTATCGCTGATTAGGCTGTGGCCTTGCTGATCTCCTTTCTCACTTGCAGCCCCTTGCAGGTCCAACTAGGGTCCTTCCTCTCTTCTATCGCTCTACCTGTGGTTTTCTCCAACCTCTCTCTCTGGCTGTTCATCCAATAACTGGCTCCTCTTGCCCAATGCATAGCTGCTCTCTGCTCCAACATTCAGTGCTATGCGGATGACACCCAAATCTCTTTCAGGCTCTCCTCAGCCTCCTCTTCTCCTTCTCTCAATCCTGACTGTCTGTCTGCAATTCAGGAGTGGTGTGCTGCTAATGATCTCTGCCTCAATACCGTTAAGAGGGAGATCCTCCTCATCGAATCACCAGCTCCCTCCTTTCCCCTCTCTCTCTCTGGCAGCCCACTCTGGGTCCTGTTCCCAATCGTAACTGTGAGGCTAAGACTCTTGCCGTCATCTTCGACTCTACCCTCTCCTTCTCTCCTCACATTTCTGACGTCTCTAAGAAGTCAAACTATCAGCTGCACCACCTCAGAGGTATTCTTCCCTTCCTCACTTTTCCCCAGAAATTCACTTCCTCCAGAGCTCTTGTCCTCTCAAGGCTGTGCTACTGCAACAGCATATTTCTAAATCTTCCTGGCTCTACTCCCTGTCCTCTACAACTTATCCAGAACAGCACTGCAACATTTTTCCTTGGCCTCAAGCCCAGGGATCGTATCTCTTCTTCTCTGAAATCTCTTAGTTGGCTCCTAGTCGTGGCAAGGATTAAGATCAAGACCCTCTGCATTATCCACAAGGAATTCTGGGGCCTGGGTCTGCAACACCTCCAACTCTCTCTCCCTAAGTATCTCCCTTTTCAAGCTCTTCGCTCATCCACCTCCAACTCTCTGAGGGTCAGCTGCTTTTCCAAGCAGAGTGTTGGGGCAGATATTTTTCTTTGGCTGGGGCTTCCCTCTGGAATAGCCCCCCTGCCTCTCTCAAACTTGAGCAGAACCATCTTTGGTTCCGGAAGCAACTCAAGGCCTTCCTCTTCGCTTCCACTTTCCCTCTTCCTCTCCCCTGCTGTTCCATGCACTGGTCACCTGGCCACCCTCTGAGTTTGGGCCCAGCACTTACGAGCCACCCGCTGACTGCACCATCTGATTACCGGCACTTAGCCACCCGCTGGCTGAACTCTGTTACCTGCACTTCTCATCCCCCTCCCCTGGTTCCACTTATCCCCTCGCCCCTCCCTGTACTTGTGTGATCTGAATGACACAAGACCTAGTAAGAGTGTTGTTTTATCCTCCCTTTGTTTCCCTTTTGTCTTGTCGCACTTAGAAACAATTGTGTACAGCTGTGTAATAAGTGCCATATCATATCATGTCATGAAATGGGGAATGCTGGAATGACCTTCTGCTACACCCTTAGGGCACAGTATGTTATTGTGATGTGCATTGTTGGCCTCTGTTGAACCCGTGGAGTCACAAAGGAGATCATGTAAATGTCAGTGTTTTCCTTTTTCTTGTCCACCAAACAGCACATAAATAGTCCTCACCTAGGAGCTGTGGTGGGTGAATTTTCAAAAGCTACTTGTTTTAAAAATGTTGAATTCGTGAGGGAGAATGTGGGACTCCATAGATAGCATACATATGCTCCGGAGCATCTTGGATGTGCTGCCTACAAAGATGCCTGCTGGCAGTGGAGCAGGACCGTGTTGATGTTGCTCGATGCCCGCTCCCTGGACTTGGTCCTTTGAGTGAAGCTCAATGGCCATGTTGCCCAAATTCAGAAAATGCTATGCCGCCCAGCATTTTGAGGAGGAAGATGGTTATTGAACGTTCTCCAACATACACTGCATATATATTTTGAGAGGCTCTGCTGTTTATTTCTTGCTGGTGTCAGCATTCAGAGAGTTACTGCAGTTGGAGCGGTTTGTGTAATGGAGCTCCCTAGTGCTGTTGCCCCATAACACATTCTCAGGCACAGTCTTGTTTTGTGTCACTTTGGTAACCTCCCCCCACACAGCGCTCATGATGAAATATAAACTTCAAAATAACTCCCATGTTGAGTCTGGTAAACAGGTTGAGAAATTGTTGCCAGAACCTGGGAATCTAGGTGCTAATCTCTCACACACGGTATCCTCACCTCTTGGTCTGGATGCAAGGCAAGGGGGAGATGGGCTTGCTAACAGAAAGATGACATACTTCTTCATTCGAATTGAAGGGGCCACCAATCAAACATATCCAAGCAATAGCATGGGGTTGCTATCTTTGCCCCAACGCATGCCAAATGTATGCAAACGTCCGGAGGGGGAGACACATAATAAGTCTGTGACAGTGCCCTTGGGGATAGTGGGGGAACCAACAGAGACTAACCCAGAATCCCTCGAGAACTTTCTGAAAGCGTTATACAACTAACCATTGGATAATCTTACGGCCCAGCAATCAATGAACGTAGGACTTTTGACTAACCCGAACTTTGACATTTCTTGGCCTTTAATTACACAGGCATTGAGTCCAAAAACTCCATCTCAATCTTCTCTGAGAGCTTTAAACCTTGTCTTGAAGTCCAACATTAGATTATATGAGCAACTCACTACGGAGCAGGGAGAGCATGGCATCATGCTGACATCCGTTAAACATCTCTGCAATCAACTGGCACTGATGCCGCAAAAGAACAGACAGACAGGTTGGACACAAACAGATGACATACAAGTGTATTTGGAACAAAGTATTATTTAAATGACGTCACACATAAATATGAATTTCTCAGTCTACGATTCTCCAGGATCAACGGAAATTCCACACAAGGGGGTAGTAGTCACAAGAGGGTCTGCACAGAGCCAACATCAGCTGTCATCAATTGAAAACGTCAGGATAACACATGATTTACAAGACCCTGGGCACCTACAAGGGGAAAAACATAAGGACAGGGGAAAAAGAAAAAGAGACAACCAGGCCAGGGCAAAAGGAAGAAGAAAAATAAAAAAAGGGCAAAGTGGAGCTAGGTTAATCAAAACAATCCCCAGTGCACCTGCTTGTACTATAATAGAAACCATCAGTGGGACCTACTATTTAGAACAAGTTCCTGAATCAATAGACAGACCAAAAGGAAAACCCACACAAAAAAAAAAAAAACAGAAAACAAAAGTAAAACAAAAACAAAACTGGAAAATATTGCAAGAAAACAGGCGGAAACAAGCATATCCATTGGTGATCACACAGACACTTCACATCGAATTGATGAACAGGAAAACATGTCCATAGTGACAGACAAAAATCCGTCCATAAATGCAAATGATATTCTTCAAGAAATGGACAATGAAATTAAAGCAATTCTCATAACCAAATCACAATCATCAGACCGTGAAATAAATATTGAAATGATATCAGGACTGAAAGCCTCTTTTTTGGACATTTGGACATGTGACCATATCCGCATGATTGTGGAGGACATATTTGGAGACAAATATAGATATTTAAATAGGTCCCTTGTTGCTGGATAATCTACATCTAATTCCCATGATTAGAACCATTATGTCAGGTGACACTGACCCAGTAATTTTCCATGAATATCCAGTGTTAAACAGTAAACTTGAAATTTCACTTCAGGATCATTACTGGGAACATGCTACGTTACCAAGGATAAATGGTTATGATGTACAGAGGATAAAAACAAAGTCGAAATGTATGTGGGATCCAGAGGAAAGTTATGCTGGGGATGTTCAGTAAATGGACCCATTAGAAATTAATTTGTCAAGAGAAGGGTCTAGAGTTATAACACAGAAAACCACTATCCAAAAACAAAAGCAAGCTGTTAGCAGATCTGAGGATTGGTTGTGGCTACACGTCTCCCTGATATTGGGGTGTAAGAAGCCATCCAAGTGTGGGAAAGAGGGAAGGTGAGATGTGCCAGGGGGGAGGTGGAGGGGCAAGTGCAGTTAACTCACAAGTGCAGACAGCATGTGGCTAATAAGTGCAGAGAGTAGGGACTGAAGGTTTGCAGATACAGACCCCTAAGCGCTGCGGAGCCTGGAGGCAGTGCAAGGGCAACTGGACATGTAGGAGCCTGGGCCCGAGTTCAGAGGGTGAGCAGGTGACCAGTGTACGTAGCAATCAGGTACATCAGCAGGGGAGAGGAAGAGAGAAACCAGAATCAAAAAGGAAGGTCTTGAGTTGCTTCCGGAACCGGCGGTGGTTCTACTCAAGTTTGAGAGAGACAGGGAGGTTGTTACAGGTGGAGGCCCCAGCCGAGGAGATAGATCTGCCCCCAACTCTGTGATTGGAGAAGTGTCTGACCCTCAGTGAGTTGGAGGTGGATGAGCAGAGAGCTCAAGAAGGAAAATGTTTTGGAAGAGAAAGTTGGAGGTAGAGTGTCCAAGATCCCAGAAAGACTTGTGGACTATAAAGAGGGTCTTGAAGTTGATCCTTGCAGCCACGGGGAGCCAGTGAAGAGATTTCAGAGCTGGAGAGATAAGATCCCTGGGCTTGAGGCCAAGGACAAGTCTTGCAGTCCTGTTCTGGATAAGTTGTAAAGGTTGAATAGTATAGGCAGGAAGATTTAGAAAGAGGCTGTTGCAGTAGTCCAGCCTAGAGGGGACCAGAGCTCTGGAGACAGTGAGCTTCTGAGGAAAGTGAGAAAAGGAAGAATACCTCTGAGGAGGTGCAGCTGATTGTTTGGATACTTAGAGACATCAAAGATGTGAGGAGAGAAGGAGAGGGTGGAGTTGAAGGTGACACCAAGGTTCTTAGCCTCACAGGAAAGAGCAGGATGAGGGTCCAGAGTGGGCATCCAGAGAGAGAGGAAAGGAGGGAGCGGGTGTCCCAATGATGAGGAACTAAGTCTTACTGGAATTAAAACAGAGATCATTGGTGACACACCATTCATGAATTGCGACCAGACAGTCTGGTATGAGAGAAGAACCAAAGGTAAGGGGAGCCTGAAAGAGAGCTGAGTGTCATCCGCATAACATAGAAAATTGGAGCAGAAAGTAGCAATGCAGTGGGCAAGAGGTGACAGGTAGTGGTGGAAAAGCAGGGAGAGAGGTTAAACCCCTGGGGAACATCCCAGCTAGAAATAGAGATAGAAGAGAGGAAAGACCCGAGTAGGGCTTGAGAGGGTTGTTTGGTGTGAAAGTGGGTCAACCAAGCCAGGGCCTGATCAGTAATACCGAGGTGTTACTGATAAAAAATTATCCAAATGGTTAATGTCTCATGATATAATTGCACTTCAAGAGATGTGTCTTACCTTGAGTATCCACATTGATCGTTACATAACCTTCTGCTTCTTAGCTAAGCACGAGGTTAAGGGATGCCCAAAGGTGGGACTACTACTGGCTGCAGAAACAGATTATCCACGAGCCCTAGTATCAAGGGAATTTTAAATGAGTGGATTCAAGCCTGTAAAACTGAATACTGTGAACTTGATCTGACAAAAGACTGTCTACTGGTTATTAATATACATGTTTCCAAACCCAAGATATCACCCATAGACTTAGAGGGGTGTGCTCATAAATACTAGAATAGGTGTCTATCCTACATCTAATATTAATAGGACCTTAATTCTAAATGTGCTTCAAATTGGACATCTGAATGCATGTGTGTTGCTGAGTGTGGGGGTTTACCAGTGCCTACAATGTTACAAAAGCAAGATACTATTGAAGTCAGTTGGTGAGTATGTTTTCTTGCTGATTGGGGTCTGTTTATGTTGAATGGCTAATCACCAAATGACATCCCGGGGAAATGTACTAGAAGAGGTTTGGTTTCTGAATCCATGCTAGAGAATTTTTTTGAATCCCATAATCTGCTAGAGCAGATAATGTTATTGGAGATACAATATACACAATCCAGTGACCATACCTTTTTAACTTTAAAAAACAACTTAACATGGAACATGTTTTTGCCTGTAAGTGCATTCGGAGAGGTCTGTACTAATGCCAAGGGCAGAAGATTAAACTAGTCAAGTGAAAACATAGCTGCCTTTAACTAATTCCTGGAGAAAAGGGAATCCCAGTTAGTGAAATCCCTAAGTGAAACAGCTACTCCTGAAAACTACACAGATTATTTTTTGAACATAAAGGAACAGATTTCTGACTTTGGTGCATCTCAGGGTAACAAGCCAGAATTGGTTTAGACAAGCCATGTTATCAGTACTGGGACTGGAGCTAAACAGACAAAAACTGGCGTATAGAAAAATTACAGATTTAAACAGTGAGAATTTTTTAGTACAGATGGTCTCACTAAAACGTAAGGTATTAGTTCAGAAATAAAAAAAAATGCAAATTTCTTATAAATTACATAACAGTCAAAAAGCAAAAGAAAGGATCATAAAATGTATTCTAACCAAAGGTATCTGACATTTTTTTAAATTAATGAATGGAGAAAACAGAGGCTCTAATATTGATTCAAAACATGCCCATCGGTGAGAGATGAGCTGATGCGATTATATAGCAAAGGAATTCGGTCACATTTGAAAAACAAAGAACCCATATAGCATACATAGCTATCACAACAAATGGAATAGCCAACATTATTGGAAAGATGAAACAATCAAGGGCTCCCATCCAGGATGGCCACCTAATATGGTATTAAAAAAAAATCCATTGTGCTGGGCTGAATTTCGAATTGCCTTTTTAAAAACAAACAAAAACAAAGAATCAGGCCGAATCTCACTGGCATGTCTGAGAAACCTGAGGGTATCACCACTCCTACTCCCCCAGGATCATCTTCTCAGGTGGTCAGGGAAAGGACATCACCTTTAGATTCTGAACCTAGGGGTGGAGAAGCAAAGGAGGATCACATGGGTGGAGAGTCCTTGGGGTTTGGGAGTGGGGAACCCATAGGCGAAACACGGTACCCCCCTTTTCCTTAAAAAGACCAATCTAACCTATCACCGGCCTTTAGAGGCTATTGCAACAAATCTCCTCACATTTCCCTTCATTCAAACCACTCTAGTACTGTGACAAAGGAGAGGCAAGTATGAGTAATGAATGCTAGTAACACATGTCACCAATCTAGTACTGAGATGAGAAAGAATCCTGCAGAGTGTTGTAAAGGTCAGGCACGTCCCAAGATTGTGCGATTTTGGGTTGTTTCAATTTTGCCACAATTCAACTTCGGTAAAGCAACCCAAAAATGATCATACAACTGAAATTCAACCCCCACAAACCCCTACTCACCTTTTTTCTAGCTGTCACCACTTCTCCTATATCCCTGCCGTGTCAGTTCCGTCCCTCTGACACAGGTCAGATCTGTTGCTGCAAGGTCACTTTTTCTTTTTTTGCTCTTTTTTTCATTTTTTGGGTCCCCTGCTTCCAATGTCGAGGGAGCGGGGGACACCCCTGCAACCATTGAAGCCAAAAATACTAAACATGGAGAGCAGGGGACACCCCTGCAACCCCTGCTCCTCATGTTCAGTTATTTTGGCTTTGCATGAATGGCACTAGCAGAATTAGGTCAAATGTACCATTCGTACAAAGAAATTCTGTCAATTTGACCTTTTCCGATTTCAACTTATTGCAACCAGGCAATTACAATTTGGAATTCACACCTGCAACCCGTCAAGCGGTTGCAGATGTATAAGAAGGGAAGAGACCAGCACGATGGGAGACCAAACCAGCAGAGAAGGCTGTTTTGCGAGGAGGCCACCTAGATGGGACCTGCAGGAGAGACAGGACCCTAGCAGAAGGAGACCCCAATAGACTGTGAAGCCCAGGAGTTGACGTGTTACATGAGAGCCAAAATTGTAAAGGCCCGATTCATCTATGGTGCGCCGCCAGAGCCGCAAGCAAAGTCAGAGAAGGGTGAGTGACCGATGTCATGAAAAGGAGAAAAGATGAGCTGCTGGTCTATAAAAGAGAAAATCCGAAGTGCGAGCGGGGATCACGAACCAAGGAAGATACCAACAGCATCCACAGAAGGCAGAGCTTCCAGGAGTATGCAGAGTGAAAAAGAAGTGCGAGCGGGGCTCATGAATTAAACAAGACATTCAGGTGAAAGCAGAAGCAAGGTGCACAGCTGCCCGTTGGTGTTGCAGAGGACCGGTGAGTGCAGAGGAAAGCCAGTTGAGCCGAGGCACTCCTGGAGCTGCAAGCAAAACCAGCAAAACCAAAAGCTGAATTAATGAAATGCATGCACATGAAAAACCAAACTGGAGAAAATTTTAAAGGTCATTAAAGGCAAGCAGTGGGGTGAAATGTTGTGCAGATAGAATACCAAACTAAATGAAAGTTTTTGAGCAAAGCTATGAACCTATTACAAATGTGCATTAACTACACATACTGTCCATTTGAAAGCCAAATATAAAACTGTATGAATCACGAAAAGAAAGCAGAGATGGGAGGCTATCAAGGAGGAAATAGGGTTCCACTTGTAGCGGGTGGACTGTGCAGTCTGACAACAGCACCTAAACCAGAGAGCCCAACTGTGAGAATATAAGAAGGTTAAGTGTAAATCCTGATACAGATACAAACACAGAACAATCTGTGTGGGCAGAAGAACCTTGGGCTCCTGGTTGCGCGACCTGTAGTGGGTGGACGGAGAGGTCCGATAACTGCGTTTAGACCAGGAAGCCTAACTTTGAAAAGCCAAAGAGGTTGCTGAAGCAAACCAATAGAAATCAACCTGATGAACTGGTAAGAATCCCAAAGCAGAATAATGCTTATCTGGAACTAATCTTGAACTTTGAGGGATTAAGAACAAGTAGAAGGTGTTTGTTTGAACTTGGGGAAGGGGAATTGAAGATTAAGCCAGGAGCTAGAAAGAGCTCAGAACATTATTGTGAACATTATTTCTTTCATTATTAACACCCCTACACATTATTCAGATTTAGTTGTGAGGGCAAGCATACGATTTGGACACAGACAACTTTTAAAATGAACTCTCTGACTCAGACCTTCCTTAATTTCGTATGTAGGAAAATCCCACCTTAGTATAGGGCAAGTAAGGATTTCCACCATCCTAACATTTGAGTTAATAAAACTTGTTTCTGTGAATCTGAAATCTGTTTCTTGCTGGTCTATAAAAGGACCAAAGAAGAGAGCCTCGATCTTACTGTCTTATTGCCCTTATTAATATTCTTAGTAAGGTGTTTGCCTCTGTACAGTTAGGAAGAATACATTGATGAGCAGCTCTCAAAAATCCCTGTGCATTACATTAGAGCACTGAAACTCCTCTGTATAACAGCACAAATGCCCAACAAACCACTGCTTTTTGTGGCATATGTTGATTACTCTGCAGCCTTCGGCCGTGTCTATAGAGACTATCTCTGGTGAAGATTCGACTCTAAGGCAATTGATCCCTGATTATTTAGATGTCTAATCCAATTACACTCCATCACACAGGTACAGATCAAATTAGACCAAGACGGTCAGTAGATAAGGAGACTCGGGACACAAAGAGGGTTGAAACAAGGATGTATGGTAGCATCATTTTTATTCAATTTCTATATTTCAGATTTTCTGAACTATTTACAAGAGCAGTAGTTGGTATCCCCTAAAATAGCAGCAGAACATATAGCGTGGATGTTCTTCTGAACGACATTATCCTTGTCAACCATATAGAAATGGGTTTGCAAAGAGCATTGAATGCTTTGCAGAACTTCTTCATTAAAAATCAACTTGGCGTTAACTTCACCAAACGAAATTATGAAGTTCGGGAATAACATCTCTAGACAAAATTAAAAAATGACACTGTCAGTGAACCATCCTTGAGGTTGTTAATGAATATACATATCTGGGAGTCATCATTTTAATAAGATATGCAGATAGAAAGTTACAAAGTGGATACATATTGCCCTCCAAATTAATTATTCTTCCCAGGTACTTCAGTGACTGTTCCCTCAATCATGCTATAATGCTCAGCAAAACACAAATGGATCCCTGTAATACTATATGTCTTAGAGGCAACAACAGATGATGTCAGGCCTTGGCTAGATAAGCTAATGGAACACTACTGCAAACGTTGTCTGGGACTCCCTAAGGCCACCCCGGTGTGGCCAGTTAGACGCTACTTAGGACTGACCTCACTATCTACTGAATAAAAATTAAGAAGGGTTATTTCTATTCAAAACTCATGTTATCTGAAACAAATAGGATTCCTGAAATCTTAAAGGCAAGCGTGTGGCGAACCAGAAGAAGGAGTGAGACTAATGACTGGTAGGTTCAAGGGTGTTTATTAAAATTAAAAGAAAATGCCTATCTAGCCCTTCCTTTATGAGGGAAGTTCTCGACATAGAAACTAAAATTAATAGTGCTTGTCAAAATAAAACAGCCCATAGTCCAAATCCCATTCGGCTATCTGGCCCTACCACTTAAGGAAACTTAACAGAAAAAAATAGGCCAGAGCAATAGCCTCTGTGTAAGGCTTCTGCCTGGCCCAACATATGGATCTCTTCATCAAGAAGCAAGTTTTAAAATGTCATCAAAGTTCATCAATTCTTGACAGTACAGTCCTCAGCCCCTCTGCAGGTTCTATACGTCAAGGTTCTCAGTCTTTATAAATAGTTTTCATACGGTTTCCATTTCCTCTGGAAATATACTATTTTAAACAAAGGTTTGTCAAATTCAGAATTTATTTCCAAATGAAGCTTTTAGCAAATATATTACTCAAAAGGGTTTATCATTCTAGGGCTTTCCTAAAGTCCTCTAGTCCTTTTGTATGTATCATCTGGCATCAGTGCCTGCCCACATCAATGTTCATGTTTCTCTAGTTACTGTAACTCTCTTGGCTTCTCCAACCTTTGATATTAAAGTCTTTTACTTTCCCATCCTAGGATATTCAAATCTCTCGGTTTCTCAGTTTATTTTGGATCTTTGAAAGCCTGTGGCCATGTGGTAGGCAGGTACTTTATCTATCTTAGAGTTTATCTAGCTCCTGTAACCCTTAAAAATAGAAGCAACTCAGCTTTCAGTAATCAAATTGTCACAATATATTACGTGATTAAATATCATTATTGCTGACTCACTTCCTGTTCTGAACAAATAGCATTATTGGAATTAAGTCCTCAGTTGAAACATTACTGTATGGGATGTGATTTAGCATTCTTGTTTCATTCCCTATTCTGAACAGGCAGTACTATTGAACTGCTTAATCAATCACAATTGTGGGTTCCTGTGTACAAAGTTAAGACACTGCTTTTGAAAATTAAGGGAACTTGAATATTTTCCAATTAACAATTCTCTTAATATTTTGCATATATATATTTATTGTATACATTTTTGACACATATTGTATTAACTTTCTTTTACTTTTCTCAAGTCTTCCGCAACCCTCATCTTCTAGTTGTGGTTTCAGACACTACCATCACTGGGTCTCCTTCAAGTTCTCCCTTCCTTATATACTATTGTACTTGAATTATTACTTTAAATGTCCATGTTGATCCATGAGCTATATCTCTTATACTCTGACGTACTATGTTAATAATATTTATGTTCCACTCGGGAACACATTTCAATGGTCTGTATGACTATTTATGGAGACAGTTACTACTTTGAATAATAGAATATGATTGCTTGATGCAACAAGGTTCTTAACTAATAACCACACTAGTATCAACACTGGCAACAACATTTCTCTTTTTGTGTTTCTTATATTAGTATAGCCCATGCTGCTGCCTGTCCAGTAGGGCACACCAAACGTTGTTGTCCATTATTCCTGTAACCCTTCTAGCTTTCCCACCCTCGGATATTCAACTCTCTTGGTTTCTCAGTTTCTCAGATCTCTCAGAAGTCCTCTGGCTCTCTGGTAGCTTTGCTTTATATCAGTTCAGGTTTATCTGACTCCGTAAACCTTGTGGCTTTCCCAACCTCGAATCACTCTGCTTGCCCCTCTTCATGGCGTTGCCTCTTCAGGAGCATTCACTTTCCTTACGCTGCTTACCTTGACAGTTAATGCACCTTTCATGTGGAGCTCAGGGATTTGGTCTCCCTCCTGCACTCTGGTCTTGGTGGCAGTGACCAGGCCACCAGTTGAGGCAGTTGCTTTACCATCCCCAACTCCTTCCTGACCCAGGCATCTTTGCCAGTCAGGACGCCAGCCTACTGGCATCTTGTGAGCATCTTCTTTGCTCTCCATGCCACCGCTGGCTCCAGGGTCTAGTATGACTCTGGCTCTCCTATTCATTCCATGTTCCTCGTGGTTTTATGTATGTCATCAGAAACAAACGGAGTGTGTCGTTCTTATTTGACTGTGGAGTTCAGGAGAGATCCAGCATTACCTAAAGCCAAAGAGATGGAAGAAATGTCAGTATTCAGTGGATTCAAACCAGAAGTAACAATAGACTTTCCAAGTCTCATATAGGTGTATAATGTATGGCAGACTGGGAGTTCCTTATAGGAATGAGAGTCCTTTTCCCAGAGAAGGAAGTCACTCCCATGGAGCTCCCACTTGCTCAGACCCCTACAGAGGTTCTTGCTGAGCTGGCTTACTTCCACAGTCTCAAAGGAGGAGAAGGGACAAATTGTCCAGTTTCATCACAAGAGTCTATGGAAAAATAATTCTTTGAAGAAAGAGAGTTTACATGGAATATCTCAGATCCCTTAACAACACAGCAAAAACTGCTATAAAAAAAGGCAAATTACAGGACTGGAAAAATAAAACAAAGTAAAGATAGCAAAATTAGCTCCAGCAAACGAAAACCACAAACACTATCCAACATTCCGGTACATTCAACAACATTTGATTTTTTTGTTTTGTTCAGATAACACGGTTCAAAGTCTTCTGATAAATTTCAGGTTACACCAACTGGTAGCATTAGCGGCCGTAGGCACTTAAAACATGTACAAAAAAGCTGTTGATTATCAGATGCTGTTGATTGTGCAGAGGGTCAAATGAATTAAAAACCTTGAAAAATCTATGCATCTATACATCGAATGGCCAAATATGAAGTATGCTGGAAGTACAATTCTCGGGAGATTTATACCAACTGAGGAAAGTCTTGGTCGGGACAATATTTGGGTAAAATGCAAGTGATTTTAAAGGTAGCAATTGTTGAACTTTGGAATGAACTAACAAAGACATGTTTAAATCTATGAACTGGCAATGAAGATCTTGTTGCGAGTCATGGACTTAGGCTGATGAGCTTCTGAATAAGAATGATTCTAATGGAAATAATAGGTTTATGATCATAAAATAAAGTTTTAAGCAAAGTCAAAACTCATGATGAATTGTTTGTATGTTGTATAATTAATGGTTTAGGTTTTTATGAATGGTGCAACTCTTTTTGTAATTCTCTTTGTATTTATTTAAGTAATACCAAATATACACTTTAAAGAATCAAGAAAACATATGGCAGAAATAGGGTACTCATGCTGGGTGTGTGATCCAAACAGCAGCATTTAGCTAAAGATGCATGATTAGACAGAGGAGAGAGACAATTCCCAATGATCAACACATGTGGAATAATGGCATGGAATGATTACCCCTGTGTCTGGTTCTAACATGGTGGAAGAGAACTGGGGTTGAAATGCAACACTTTACAACTACTCTCACCTGGAGATAGGTATGGGGATGGTACACTCACCAGGGGAGTAGGTTTATGCACAAACCCAGACTCTATATGATGTGCAGAAACCCAGGAATAGGTGGGACAGCCAGAATCATCATTGAACCAATCACCCTATTTCACATACTGTAGAAGGGAGAGGTACCAGACCTGGCTCTACACTATGCACCTTGAGGGCTTGAAAGTAAGCTGATCACCTGTTAAATGTCCTTTCAGTTCTGCATCACCAGACACCTCTCCTTCAAGGAATACATACCAAGGAAGACAAATGGTGTGGTACCAACATTCTTGCCTACTGAAATTCAAGACCTGCATCCCATCAAATGACTTCAGATCTTCTGATGAGCCTTGCTCCTCTTGGACCTGGGTGGTGGCAAGGCCGTTCACATTGGCACCCCTGAGATGTGTGCTGCATGCTACTGCACAACTCATCAAAGGACTCTGCAAATTCTACAACATCACATTGACCAATATCAAACTTGCTGCAATAAGACTCTTCTTCAAATCCTTATGCATCACCTACAAAACCTTTGCCCTCAAGCACCCATGCTACCCCACTGAGAATCTCAGCATTTCTGGAGGACTACAATCCACTAGAGGCAAGTACATGAGCAGACCTGCACTCTGGCAATGAATGGAAGAAAGAGCCATAAGGCAGGTCTTCTCTGTCTAAGTCCCCAGACTCTGAAACATCCTCCCCATCAACATCAGACACTTTCCCTCATATGTACATTTTAGGAAGGATCTCAAGCACCTCCTCTTCAAGGAGTTGCTCCTCCATAGCACACCATTATTTTTGACTTTTGACTAGAGGTTACATTTTTTCTTAGTATTATGTCAATGGAAAACTGATTTTAATATCAATCTACAGCAGGCCCATACATATGATAATGATATGTATATGTTTGAATATTCCTTCATATATTATATTGATAACATGGATCTTTAGGATCTTTTATTAATGATGTATACCTTATTTTTAAGGTAATTGATTTTTATTCTGTAACTGCAGTTTTGGAATAGTTTTATTGTGCTGCGTGACATGAAGGGAGATATATCTGAAATAACATGATTGATTGATTGATTGAATTAAAATAGTGGAAACAGTTTATGTGAACTGCGTTTGGTGGTTTGTCAGTCATCTTAAAGGCGCCTCTTCCTAACAAAATATAAATACCAACAGGTTATCACAATGAACTCTTTAATGAAAAAGACAAGATAATAATGCAAACAACAGTTTTCATTTTTCTGGTGTTACTGCTCACATGACAGATTTTTTAAAGCATTCATACTAAATACTTTGCATTCAATATTAAAACAAGATGGACACTGTTATTTAAATGTGCTTGAATGGATCTCAAGTTGGTGATCTTTAAGTGAAATTGATCTACCTGTGGTGGAATGCAAATGACAAGAGATGCCTCATTCAGGAGCACTGAACGGGTAGATGGTCTCAGAACTGCACTGTAATCTGTTATCGGACTAAATGTAATGCTTTACATTAAAGGATATGTGATCACAATGATACATTACACTGAAATGGTAAATAATAAATGTTAAACTGACCAAAACAATGTAAAAACAAAATTCACTGGTAAACTTTCTCTAAGAAAAACATGCTATGTAAAGCGACCACAGGTGATGATAGGCATGGCCTGCTGTAAAATAATTACTCCAATATCCACATTCTATACATGCAAGCACATTTAAGATTGTCTTTATTACATAATCTGTAATTGCGTACCTAGGTGCATTTATGATGACAGTACATATTGCAGCTTCTTCTACTGGTTCTATAATATGCACAGCAAAGATCTAAGTTTGAGAATGTTGATTTTCAAAGTTAATAGATCTGTTAAAGATTATTTTTCTGCAGAGAGATGTGCATGCCAAAAATTGAATGGACTGGCTAAGCCAAAAGAGATGCCTTCATAAAGAGCTTGAGCCGAGGCCCCATGCTGAAAAATACATACATTGCATTAACATCATGGATACATGGATTTCTCATAGGGCCTCATTACGACCCTGGCGGAGTGGGTTTACGCCAGCGTTATTCGCGGCGGACCCGTCCGCCCTACTACGAGTTTCCGTAGCGCCATGGAGCGTTTTCCGCCTGGTTTTTCCGGGCGGAGAAATCCATGGCGCTACGGGACCTTGTCGTTAATTACGCCACCGTATTTTGAGGTGGCGTAATTAACGCCTTCCCCACTCCCATTATACCCTATGGGGCAAAAATGGGAATGGGGAAGGGTAAAATGGGGGATGGGGATTTACCGCCCCGCCAAGGTCGGAATGGGGCGGAAAATCCGCCAACCCCCATGGCGCTATCGGCAGCTTTCCGCCGTGCTCCATGGTGCATTTTGCACCGCGATTTCCGCCAGGGTCGTAATGAGGGCCATAGACTTGCTTGGCAGGTTAACTTTAGAATTAATAACTATGGGCTACACCACGAGTTTGGCGGTTTTTCTGTGTTATTTCTGCTGAGCAGTATTTGTGTTACGTCGTGATGTGTGGCGCAAACAATGCCACATCAAGAGTTGGTGTGCACGCGCACATGGACTTAAGCCTAAATGCAAATAGCGTCCGGAAGTAACAGTGGCTGCGAACCCAAAAACCCAGCGAACATTGCATTACCGTCGATTTACCGCGCTATTAGCACATGCTATTAGCGCCGCGGGAAATGCTTCACTGCCGGAACGGGATACAAAATGGCTGCCATTTTGGAAATCACAATTTGCCATACATTGCAGCCCCTGGAATCCATCCACTGCTTAAAACACTGCAAAATGTCCCTGCAGTAGTCCAGTACAAGTCAGCCCTGGACAGGGTCAGAAAACCCAAGATTACTGAGTCAGAATTAACCATACTGGTGGAGGAGGAAATAGGCCATCAGGAAGAGATGTATGTCCCACAGCGGAGAAAGACCAACACACATCGACGCACGCAGATCTGGAGTGCTGTCAGGCAGAAGGTGACAGTGGTGGGCCATGTGTCCAGGGATTGGGAGGACTGCCCCAAGCGGTTCAATGACTTACGTTTCCGTGTTCGGGGCCTCCTGGCCCAGCACAGGAGTGAGACCATGGGGACTGGAGGAGGGCCACCACCACGAATGCTCACACCGTGGGAGGAGCAGATCACCACCCTAATCTACATGGGTACAATTGAGGGAGTGGGAGGAGTGGAGGCAGGCGCTGGCACCCGGGAGGTTGCAGGTGAGTAACGCCCCCACTTGGAAGATGCATGGTGTCTGGCCCACCTGTCCTTACCTGGTGTGAATTTCTGACAAGATCAAACAGAGGGAGATTAAGGGACAACAACCACAAGCGATCCCTTAAACTAAAGGGATTAACCCTTGATAAATTGAAACACAGAGCTTGTAGTTTGAAACTGCTACCTTGTCTAGGTGGAATCCATTATCTTAGCCATTTTCACTAATGGTACTACAAAGAACATTTGCGTGACAACCGAATTATCAAAAAAAATACATATTTTATTTGTCAAGTACATACAAAAAGTTAAAACTCACAATGTTGAAGTACCTGTATGGTCTTCTACCAAAAAATGAGGAAAAAACGTATGTTAGTGTCTCGGCATGTGTTAACCCCCTTAAAATGGTAAGTATGTCGGTTAGGATACTTAACCATTAAAGTGTCTTGTGCTGTGCTGCTAGTTGCACCGGGCCATACCTCATTATTCACAACTCACTCAATCACATTCCATTCATTCTACCTTCATTCAATTTCAAAATGTCATTCCACAACCACAAAAAGTGCCCGACATGTTTCTTTCCGTACAAGGTGTCTCGTGTTAAATACCCGGAAATTCTTCAGGGGCTTGTGTGCGGGGTTAGTAGGATATGCAACACATTACAGTATAGCTCAACATAAAAAACAAAGCGATAGTTCAATCCAGAAAAATTCCTTTGTAGCGTTCTTGTTGGAGTTGCAGTGATATTCTGACTCCATGGGGTATTATTCCCTTTGTAGGTCAACCGACCCGGAAGGTAATCTCCACCTATCAAGGAGCAATGCAAAAGGATAATCAATAACCTATATGTGCTACTTTAATTTGTGACGACTGTTGATTAATAACAGTGATCTCGACTCAAAATCCAATCACATCCTATCTACAGAAGGCATCATCTTTCTGCGTCGTGTGCAGTGACCGCTATGCCTAGGTATCAACCTCGGCTGATGGAATGTCTAGCCTCAGTGGTTTTTACACTGCTTATGAACTCACATATGGGAAAAAGGGCATCAATATCAAGTCACTCACTGTCAGTACAGTGGGTCAGGACTTGATCGTAAAGGCAGAATCTCTAAGTTGTGTGTCGTTCGAACAGAGAGTCCTGGAGACCGTCTCCAGAAGTGTTCGGGAAAAGATCCCTGTTAGTCAGAGAGAGTGGAGGAAAGATTTCAGGAGAAAACCAAGAAATGGTCCATTAGTGATATATTCACAAGTTAACTCTGCTGTTCAAATGGCTAGCCTCTTTTTGGCTTACCTTATCGGTTAGAGTTCTTTTATCTTAAGTGCTGTTTAAATGGCATTACTTTCTGCTGACTTGGACTTCCTTCCCCGTATGGTCGTGTGGAGCTTTATTTCAGCCTTCGCGGAAGGCCGTGAATCGCTGGGGGGATAATTAGAAAATCCAGTTATGCATCTGTCTGTGCCTATGGGCCATTGTATAGATCAGAGGAGCTAATCAAAATAGATCTAATGAGATCTGTGACCTACATTCTTCGTATTGGCTCCTACTTCCCGTGAGGATGGAGAATAACATGGCTGTCTCGGGAGCAGATGTCAAATCTCTTCCGGTGCTCTCATTCCCCGGGCTCTTGTCCCCGGTTTTTATCACTGGCCGAGGGGGTCTCTATATGAGAAGCAGAGAATGTTAGAATCTGACATGTTCACTAATAAATCGGGGCTTGGCTGTTATCGTTACGGGCATCTAACAGACGGCAAGTGTGTATTTGTTAAGCTAAACCCGCTTCCTTACATTATGCCTGATAGCTCTATAAACCAAACAGGCAAAGTCCCTTCTCGAAACTTTAGCAGATAATTAAAACCCCCATTGTTCTCACCGTTTGTGTCGGGATCCGAGTTCCACTTCTTACAGAGCGGTAACTCCTTTGATGTCTTCCTGCGCCGATCGCTTCCGGGTTGACCTTGGGTGAATTTCTGACAACCAGGCACTGTGGGTGCACTGCGTATAATGTACCGCAGCTACCCATGAGTGGCTCCTTGTACCATGGTACCGTAGTGCCCCAAGGTATCCAGAGTAGCCTGAAGTGCCTCCAATGTATTAATGTAAACACGAAGAAACACAGATCCATAGCCTGCCCCCAGAAACGTGAGGTATTCATGTGCATCAAAGCCCCCCTCACAGCGCCATGGGAGCTGTGCATTAACATCAGACATCTGAAGATGCCACATCAACATGTCAGAGCTGTGTCCCTCCCCTGTAGTACATTCCAGAAATCCCAATATAGTGAATAACAAACATGTACTGGCCAAGCATGACACAGAATGTCCCCTCACCCCCAGTAAAGCATGGAATGCATGATACAAATTCTAGTTTCCCTATCCTCATACCAGACCCTATGTACCCTACAGGCATGCAGCGATTATAGGAGGGCAACGTTAAAGAAGATAAAGCAGGCCCATCCAGGCACACGCCCAGATGCGCTTCCACCAGCACCACCACCCCGAGAAGGGACCGGCCTGAGAAATCAAGGTGTAGGACACACCCCAGCTCACCCCACCGCAGCACAGTCACACTGGCTCAAGGGCCCCAAGCCACCAGGGAATCACCGCTTCAAAAGCCCCAAACCACCAGGGGGTCACAGGATGTGGATGTAGCCACCAGTGGAACAAACACAGAGGACGGCCACACATCCAGGGATGAACAGCATGGTGCACCGGTATTGTCACCCATTCAGAGTCCCTATCTGCCTGGAAATGGCCACACCCCAAGGCACCCCGGAGCAAGTGCAAGTAGAAATCCACACTCCCAATGTCCCAGCACGCAGACGACGTGCCCACACATTTGCCCAATGTGGACACTCCCCGATATAGCTCACATGAAGGCAGCCACTCCACCCGCGGCAGCCCCATCAGACAGGCCACCATGTACAACAACAGCTCCCCTACCAGCCTGCGTAGACCTGGCAGGCCAATGTGCCTCACACATGACAGACCCATAGTTACGGGAGCAGCAGTAATGGGACACCTGGACGTCATTGAGGCATGTCAGACGCAGATTGAGGCCATCGTGGGTGCACACAACCACCATATAAAGGCGATAAGCGGTGCTATTCGGGGGGCCTGCAACCATAGAGTTATTTAGGGCTGTACTGCGGCCCTCACTGGATTTGGGCAGAGAGTCTGTGAACTCTGTGAGGTCCAATCTGCTCATGCAGAGCAGATGCAGGAGGCCAATAACCTCCTCTGCCAGCAGCTGCAGTTGGCAGCATCAATTCCATCAACCTCAAAGACACCCACAGAGGGATCCCTGCAGGATTCGCCCAGGTGACGTTCCTTGCGCCATCCCCAACGGTGCTCACCAGAAGGACCCAGATTTGGGAAGCATCAACGTCCTTCATAGATGGACAGAGCACAGTTTGCCTGAGGGCCGGGGAAACATGAACCCACTGTGTTGGGGTGTTGGTGGGGGGAGGGGGAAATGTGTGCAGGGGAGTTGGTGCTGGGAGGGGGGAATATGTGCTGGGAGAGTTGAGGGGAGGGGAGAATGTGTGCTGGGGTGTTGGTGGGGAGAGAGGTGTTTATTCCACTCAAAATAAATCCCGTTCATACTCCATAGAAAGCTTGGCCATTCATGATTCTGTTCAAGTGCTCTTTATTTGACAAGTGATATTTGTGACATGTACACATCGACCAGGTCCGAAAGAATTGCCAATCAACGCCTGTCTTGCCAACCTCCTCTACCTCACCCACCCCTGTGTGCATTGGCCTCAGCTTCGGGCGCATGCTCATCGTCACTCCCATCCCCAGGTGTTTGTTCATCAGCATCCGGGTGTAGTGGCAAATGCCTGCGGCAGCAGATGTTGTGAAGCATGGCACAGGTGAGTACAATTTTCCCCACTTTCTCAGGAGCATACATCGGTGCACCTCCTGTTTGGTCTAGGCACCAAAAATGTGCCTTAAGAAAACCAAATACCATTTCAACACTATTGCGCGTACGCCTATGGGCAATGTTAAATGCCAGCTCAGCTGGATTTAGAGGATTACGGACATGGATCATGAGCCAGGTGTAGTGCGGGTATCCAGAATCACCTGCAGGGGAAACAATGTGTTCACTAGGCCTAGGTTGGTTCAGTGGATGTTCAAGGGATACACAGCATTCCCTAATCACTATGGTAATGTCTGTGTGCAACAGCTGCATGCTATCTCATTGTAATATCTGTATACATCCATCATCTTTAGGGACATGCATGGGATGATCTATACAAGCAGCCTGTGTAAATGAGTAAGGTCTTATCTGGCAGGTTACTTTTGCATGCACTTGGTGTCAAGGTACATGCAGCAGTGTATCAAAGACTATGGCCCTCATTACAATCCTGGCGTTAAGGGGTTAACGGTGCCGTAAAAGGTGGCGGCGCCGTTAACCCCTTAACGCCTGATTACGAGGTCCCTTTGCGGGTTGGAGATTTTAACGCCTGCTTTTTGCAATTTGCGGCACCATACTTAGCGCCTTCCCCATTGTCCCTATGGGGCAAAAATGGGAATGGGGAAGGGCCATGGCGGCATGGGGAATTACCGCCCCGCCAACCTCGGAATGGGGCGCTAATTCCCCATTCCGCCAATGCGGAGTCGGTAAGTTACCGGCATGGACCATGGTGCTATTAGCACCATGGTCCAATGCCAGGGTCGTAATGAGGGCCTATGTTTATGGATATGTGTGTGACACTCCTGCTGAAAAAGTATGTTCATGTTTTCATTTGTCCGTTGATTGTGGTATCTTCATGTGCACCTTGTGTGCTCTGCAATGTGTGCCATTTCCTTTATTGTGACCTACCTGCATGCACCACACCCTGTGTCTCTTTGCCACGGTGGTGCATCCCTTACTTCAGGATGAGGCTTCCATCATATGTGCCGGCTCACATACTATATTGTTGAGTGATGGGTTGTGGCTGCCTCTATTGCTGTTGGCGCATTTGGTACATGGAACATTTATCTACACCCGGACAGGCATGTGAATGTCCATTCAGGGGTCACCATCTCAGGGATGTTCATGGTTGTGCCTTCACCTGCTTATCTACAGTGGTGCTGTGGATGTGTTTTCATTTGGACTCATTCCTGTGTGGTGGCCAGGGTGAGATTGCTTTTGGGTGCTAGGGTGAGTAGCAGCACTGCAAGACAGACAAGATGCATTGTGGTTATTGGGTTTCCATGTCTGATTGTGCATTCACAAGTGTGTGGCATTCATTTTCTGTGTATTCTGCTGTGTGGACCGTGTGCAGGGGTCCTTGTGTGACACACATACATGGAAAAAGGTGCTGTGCTAGTGCTGGTTGTGTCTCCTGGTGGCATACAAGGATTCCTGTATGTCTGCCCCCCTTCATCTGGTGAATGTTGGCATGCATTTCTACTCACTCAACATCCAAGTGCTTTGGCCTCAGTTCCTCTGATTGTATGCTGGCAGGGTAGGGTACTATTGCGCAGCACCATGGAGTCGTGTGTAGATCCTGGATAGCAGGCGCTGCAGTGGCTGAAAGACAGGTCAGGGATACAGGTCATCTGCATGTTGATGGAATGGAAACTCCTCTGGTTCCTGTATGCTGCCTCATGGTCTCAGGGTGCTACAAGTGCAACATGTGTTCAGTATAGGGCTGCAACGACATTCGTGACTTGGGCAATGGCATAGAACTGTGCCTTGACTTGGTTAACTTTTGCCTGCATGGCTGGAAATTGACATGGAGCAGCAGTGCATCCAGCACCTGTCCCAGCACTACACTGAAGGTGGACTGGGCCATAGCATGCATTATGTTAACCGTGTGTTGGAAGCTGCCAGTCCTGAGGTACTATAGGGTGGACACAAGCTTCACAAGTGAGAGCACACCGTGCTGATGGCTGCTTATGTCACCCTGGATTGTGTCCAGCAACTGGGTGATGATTGTCCTGTCCAGCATCTACTCAGACACCAACTGTCCATCAGTCAGGGCCCAGGGTGTTGGCCTGACCCTGGGGATGGCTGGCAATCGTGCTGGTGCTGGTCTCCACTTCCTCCTCCTCCTCCTCCTCCTCACCCCTCCCTGTGCTCCCAGGGCCCTGGGCTGGTGGTCAGGCCTCTGTAGCTCCTCACGCAGAAAGTATATGTCCACATCAAGGCTCATGGCTCCAATGGAAACATAGTGTTGGGAAGTGTGTGTGGTGCATGGACGGGTATTTTGTAGGCCTCTTGTGTGTATTGTTTCCACCTGGGCCCTTATTGCTCTCTCCTCCCAGATCCTGTTGGCAACATGGTGTGGGGGAGGGTTTGGAGTGCATGTGTGGGTCTTTCGTAGGCCTCCTGTGTGCATTTTTTACACCTGGGCCCTTATTGCTGTCTCCTCCCTGATCCTGTTGGCAACATGTTTGTTTGTTTGTTTGTTTGTTTTATTTATAATGTGCGCCAGACCCGAGGGTAGAACATTTTCACCTTCGGTTACAGTGTTGTACAGTTATATACATATATGAAACAGAATATATACACAGGGAGTAAGGTAGCTTAGGTAGCAAGGTTAGAAGAGGTGAATGGTCAAAGGTTAAAACACAATAGGAGGGTATATACAGGCAGTGAGGATGCAGATATGGTGGGTATAGTGGTGTAGGTGTGGGACTGACTATGT
Source organism: Ambystoma mexicanum (assembly GCF_040938575.1). Classification (NCBI taxonomy): domain Eukaryota; kingdom Metazoa; phylum Chordata; class Amphibia; order Caudata; family Ambystomatidae; genus Ambystoma; species Ambystoma mexicanum. The sequence goes on along the minus strand of NC_090933.1, from coordinate 545,097,805 downwards.
ATTAGTGGTCATTTACTTTAATCCAGTGAATGATGTTGTGCCTAAAGTGAGGGTATGTTTGATCTGCCCTTAAGATAGGAGGAAGGGAGTTCCACAACTGGGCGGCTTTCACCGGAAAGCTACTTCCTCCGGTTTTGGATCGTTTGAATCTGGGCACTATGAGGAGGTTGGAGTTGGCAGTTCTAGTAGGGCGGTTGGATGAATGTCTCTTGAATCTGTCTATGAGGTATCATGGGGCAGCGTTATTAAGGCACTTGTGTGTGAGTGAGGCTATCTTTAGTGAAATGTTGTCTATTGTGGTGAGCCAGTTGTTCGATCTCCTTAAGTCAGATATATGAACTTTTTTGGGGATACTCAAAGCTGCTCTGAGAGCATTATTTTGTAAAATCCAGATTTTATTGGTGATATATTTGTTAGCCCCCAGATATAGGGCGTTACAATAATCCAGTTTTGACAACATTAGGGCTCTTGCCAGGGTGGTGCAGCTGTTGGTGGAGAGGAAGGGCTTGGCCACTCTAATTAGCTTACATGTGTAGGCGGTAGAGGAGGCCATGGATTTGACCTGTCTGTTGAGGGAGAGTGTGGCCTCTAGGTAGAAGCCTAAAGTTTTGACTTCTTTGGCTACTTTGATGGTGTTCCCATCTATGATAAAGCTTGTGTAGTTGTGGCCAAGTTTGTTGATATTGGAGGTGGTGCCGAGGATTATAAGCTCAGTCTTGTCATCATTCAGGCATAGGCCATGGGAGGCCATCCATGCTTGGATGATGAGTTACACTCTATTCACCAAGGCCAAATCCTTGTCATAATCTCCCGTCAGCGGTATGAGGATCTGGGTATCATCGGCATAGTTAGTGTAGGTGGTACCAAGATCATCAAGATCATCGAAAAGGGGCTTTCTGAACATATTGAACAAGGTAGAGGAGACACATGATCCCTGGGGCACCCCGCAGGTAGTGGGGATGGGATCGGCAGATGCTTAAGGAGAGAAGACGCGCATGGTCCTGTTGCTTAGGAATGATTGTATCCAGCCTATGGATTCTTGTGAGAAGTGGGCGGCCGATTATAGGTGGTTGCAGAGGATTTTATGGTCTACTAAGTCAAACACTGCTGATAGGTCGAGGAGAAGTACCTACGGTGGCTTTACCATTGTCTCTAAGTTTGTCAATTTGTGCATTGAGGTCAATCAGTGCTGGTTCAGTCCCGTGTTGGGGTCTGAAGCCAGACTGGTGAATTATGAGGAGGAAGGGGACTGTGGTGATGGGTCTGTAATTGGTGGGTATAGATGGGTGCAATTATTGTTTTTTGAGTGATGGGAGAACCCAAGACTCTTTAAGGTTGCTGGGGATGGTACCAGTGGAGAAAGAGGAGTTAATAAGCTTCGAGATAAAGGGAGATAGGTATCTGGCTGCGTCTTTAACGATTTGGTTTGGACATGGGTCGCCTTGGTAGCTTGACAGTTAGAGGGTGAGTATGACTTTTTCAACCTCTAAGATTGATACTTTAGAAGAGCTGAAGCGGTGTGAGGGTTTTTGTGTGGGTTTTACTGTGGGACTGGGCGAGCTGGCTAAAGGGGTTGATTGGTGAAGGATAAATTCTTTGTTGGCAATCTTGACCTGGAGGGATGCTACTTTGTTGGTGAGGCCATTCTCGATACTGGTGCACCAGCTTTTATCCTTCACACAGGTGTCTGGGGCTGCGATGGGAGTTTCCAGTTCTATAAGGATTGTGAACAGCTCTTTAATGCTTGAGTTTGCTTAAGAGATTCTCTAGTTGTAGGAGTCTTGCTTGGCTAGTAGAATGTCCGGAGGGTCTGCAAAGAAGATGGATTGTAACAGTTTGTGTGCCGGTGATAGGTAATTTGGCGGTGAGGGATTCACAGGATTCAGAATTGTGTGACGGAGGGAGTCTCATGGCTAGGTTAGTTTTGGCAATTATAAGTTCTATCCACTTTAAGTATTGTGTAGTCTTCTGGGACTGCTAGTATGAGGGCAGGACCAGCAACGGTGTGGAGCCAGGATTCAGTGATGGCTAGGGAATCCAGTTTTTCTAGCTGTACGAGGTCAGCTATTTCTGTGGCGTGTGCTACTATGGATCGGGCATTTATAAAGGCACCTCTGATGTGTGGGATATTTGTTTTTGGGTGAGGCCTAATTATTGAGATTGTACTTAGGAGGAGCATTGACTTGTTTGTTCTGTTGGAGCTTCTTAGGTGATAGTGGTTGAGAGAGGTGGGGTGTTAGGGAGAGAATAGATAGGGTTGGCTCATGGACATAGTTTCCTAATGTTCCCTGTTTTACTGGGGAGTGTGGACCTGGCGAGGGGTTCAAACAATTTAGGTAGCCTAGCGCAGAGTCTGATGTTTCTGGAAGTGGGGCTGCACGACTGTCAGTTTTGGGTAGGTTCTGGCTGTGGGCGTTGGGGGTTAGTGAGTGAGCAGAAGTCATGTTGTTGGGTAGTAGTACTACTGAGTCAAGAGCTAGTGGGAGGTATGGGCTTGTACGGATAGTCATGCAGATCAGGTCAATAATGGTCCTTAATAGGACTGTGTATATGCCTGGTACATACATAGTGCAGTAGAGTTAAGCTGGTGTTAGGCAGTGCCAGCGGGTGTTAGCGGATAGTTTCCAGATTTAGAGGCAGTGCAGTGGCTAGAGTTCAGTGATGTCAGATGATAGTTGGAAAATGTATGGGGAAATGAAACCAGCATTTACGACAGACCCTCCTGTACCAGCCTTCTTATGTGAAGGAGCCAATAGGAAAGAAGAGGGTGTGGGATGCGTCATCCAGCTATGGGTCTAATGACCAATCTAATACATGGACTACTTAGAATCGGAGGTACTCTTCCTTCCCTTTATGGGTGGAGCTTGCTGGGTATTGAAGCTCAAACACATAGGAATACCGGTGTGGTTTGGGAGAACAGATATACAAGAGAGAAACTTAAAAGGCAAGAAATCAGATTGAATTCCAACTGGATGTAGTAGAGTGGAAATACCTTTTAAAGACCTGTCCCATATTGGATAGAATGCAGGGTCCCTTTCCAAAGCAGTACACATTCACCTGAGAGGGATTGTGGAGTCACTGCAAAGAGGGAAAGGAGAGTTTACTTGATGGAGCTGCCCGAGGGCATACAGTGTCACTATCTGTCCTGGGCCTTTGAAACATAAAGGTAAAGTGAGTACCTAGGCCCCAATATTATTTAAACATGTTTACCAAGCATTTATCCATTCCTAAATAGATTTTGAAAGTATTTATGGAGTCCCTTTTTAAATGTTATATTATTGAAAAAGGGAATATTGAGCAATATATATGAGCGTTGTTGCTAATAATTAAAATTGAAAACCTAGGTAGCACCATTGTATTAGGACTATCTTCTGCAATGTGAGTTCCTAGAAGCTTTAGACATCTCCAATTGAATGTGTAATAGTCTTATGACTGGTATCTGCAATAGTGTAATAAGTAATTGAAATCAATTATCTAGAAAACACATTGAACTGGAATGTTGTGAGGGTGAGTCCTTAAATGTATTGAGTGTTTTAGGTAACACAGTCCCAGCATTCCAAATGCAACAGAAATCCTAGGTAATTCAAGCAGTCAAGTATTGCCTATACCCAAGCTTGTCAAGACTTGTTTGTCACATATACTGTACATTTTAGATTTTAATCAGCATGTGCATTGGAAAATAATATTTGAGATTTAACTGGAGTACATTGTTTTGTTTTCAACTTTATTCTTCTTTACCTTTTCTATCATAGGGTGTAAGATGGTTTAAAGTAAGCATACTGTTTTGCTGTATATTGTTTGATTTAATTTTCTTTGAACCAACCAATGTCAAATTGTGTATCTATGGAGAGAGTGTAGAGAAATACAGATGAGTTTCAGATTGATGTTCAGCTGTAGCGTCATTGTAATTCAAGTGGGCAATCACAAGTCACATTATTTTGTTGCTCTTTCATTTAACAAATAAATTGTTACTGCAAACCAGCGTGTTGCTTGTCTCAACGTGTGAGGGTGGGATTGTTGCATGCTAAATTGTTTATATAGTTTTTTCTGAGACCGGAAAATTGAAATTCTTAATACATTTGTGGGTTGTGCTGATCTTATTTGGGCTGGCTTTTTAAACTTAGTTAGTGGGTTTCACCCAATTGAGATACATGAATATGGTATCTGGAATCTGTGGCTCTCCAGAATTTTTGGACTATATATCCTGTGATCCCACACTATTGACTGTGCCGGCTGGGTCTTATGTGAGTTGTAGTCCAAAATTTCTGTCGAATCTTGGACATTGTAAGGAAAGCCCCATGCCCCATGAACTCTCTTAGCACAATTTTCTTTATTTTAGATTTGAGTCATTACTTTTGCCCCTTTTCACCAGAGGATTATACTGAATGGCATGTGCAAGTAAGTGTGGAACCTCTTACAGCAGAACACATCATCCTAGATCCCTCTGCATCATCCACAAGGCCGTCTGGGGCTTGGGACCACGCTATCTCCAACTTTCCCTCCCCACATACTCCCCTGCTAGAGACCTACGTGCCTCTAACTCCAACCAAATGCTTCTCCAAGCAGAGAGTGGGGGGCAGGTATATCTCCTCAGTTGGCGCTTACCTTTGGAACAGCCTCCGTGCCCATCTCAGACTTGAGCCAGACCTCGTTAAGTTCTGGAAATTGGTAAAAACAATGATGTTCTCTACCTCTTTCTCTTCCCTGTTAATCACCACACTGCCGTTGTGACTGACGGCCTGATCCTCATGATTCTAACAGGATTCCAGGCCCTTCTTCCCAGTCAATACCAGCACCCTCACCCCCACCACACTGCCCTTGATGGCCCCTCTTTGACGGCTCTGCAACCCACCCTTGGTAGTCACCTGCACTGGCACTTAGCCTGAGGGTCTCCTCCTTGGCTCCCCTTAGCACTTCCTTACTGAGCTCTCCACCAGCACTTACCCATTCCTATGCTCCACCCTGCCGTCCCTATCTCTTGCACTTTCCCCACTGCACTTGGACATCCAAATGCCACAAGGCCTAGCAGGACCATGACAAAATGTTACCTTTTATACCATTGTTTTTATTTCACCTTTCCCTTCCCATTTAGCCTTGTGACGCTTTGAAAAACAATTCTGCTGTATACGGCACATAACAAATGCTCAATAAAAAATAACTTAAGAATTCAGTACAGTGCCTCAAATGTCAAATGTCTTGCCCTTTGGCAAGTTAACCATGCATACCATGGCGCACTATGACTTTCACTCCCCGGCCAGGAGGCGGACATGACCAGTAATGGCCCGCCAGCCTGGACCTTGGTAGGCCCGAGCGAAGCAAGGTCCTCAGCGAGGGTTGTGGGATGTTACCGGCCATGTCCGCCCCATGCCCACTCGGGCATAAACAACATTCACACCCCGGGGCTCATCTGGGGTGATGCCAGTGGCTATCTTTTTTTTCCTTCGGAGATTGGCTGCCATATGCAACGCCAATCTCTGAAGGAAATAAAAATAATAAAAAGAAAAGAATCCCTGATGGCCACTGCCATAGTGAAAAGGCACTAAGTGGGGAGGCAGAGAGGGAGTGGAGAATGGGTTCGGATTGTTTTTGGGCTATGGGGAGGTGGTGAGGCAACAGGGAGAGTATCCCTGTTGCCTCTCCAAATTTACAAAAAAAAAAGATGGTGCGGAAGGGTCTCAGGTGGCTGGAACAGCGAGCAGGGAATGTGTATTCTCACCTGCTGTTCCAGCCACCTGATTGGATGAGCATCCTTCCCCGGGTGAAAATGCTGATTCTCTACACTCAAATAAAAAGAGAGGAAAAACCTGGCAACTCAGGAGTTAATGCAGCCAGAAAAAAGGATATGGTATGGAGTGCATGAGCAGAACAGGAGCAAAGCCGCCATATTATTATTATTACTTACTGGTCACCAAAACCACAAAAGCAATGCATTGTAAAAGATGGTTAGAATGACCTTGTTAATGCTCCCCTTTGCTATTACTGCATTGTCTAACTAGACACATCTTTTCTTATTTTATAAGTGCTTTTAAGGTTCCCCAGGACATTTATTTTGCTATCAAATAACAATGTAGAGCCACAGACACATCACTGCACTGGATATTTTAAAGCACCCTTTGCCTGAATCAGCAGTAAGCACAGTGCATGGCAATTGGCTCTCTCAACCACTTTCATCTATTGAAAGCTACACATCAAACGTTAGCTATTCTAGAACAGGGTGGCATTAAAATATCAGAGTGTTAAAATAATTGAATAATTGATAATAAAGCATTATCGATGCAAGCTCAAAAATAATGCAGACAATTCTTATGTATGATAAATAAAAAATTCTTTCAGAAAATCAGATCAGGTTAAATGAGATGAATATATTTGTACAATGATACATTTGAATTCCCTGAAAAGTGTGACTACTGCTGTTCCTTCCATCCATTCAGCAGTGTTGAAGAAACCACGTACGGCAAAATGCAGCAATCAGGCTAATTTATAGTATTCGGCCGAAGCTTTGAAAACCGCTACTGAGATTTTGCCCCTTCATTACCTGCAAGGAGAAAAACCAGTTTAAATATTGAATACTTTTAAAGAGGCATTTCATCCACGATATTTAATAATACGTTGTGTATTAAAAGGACATCAGTGTTATTCAGTGCCATAGTGTTAATTATTTAGCTCAGCCAATTTCATGTACACTTGGCTATTTTTTGCATGTTGCTACTCTTTCTTTCTAAGGCCAAACATTTAGTGGTGTAGTAATTTAAAAGGAATACAAATGTAGTATATTTTGAAAATATTCTACGATTAACTCCACAATGATTTGCTCATTTCACCAACTTGTTTTTTTTCATTTAGAAGTCTAGGAATCTCTTTGAGTTTGCAACCGCTAATGTGGATGGTACTGCATAGTGAGGTCATACGATTTCCCGTTTACAATATTTTGGGCTGCACATTTCATGTAGTGACATCCTAGGAACATGTCACTACATAGTTGCTTGTACTCACAGAAACACAGCGGTTTTACACATATTGTATTGTATTGTTTTTTATTTATTAAGCGCAACATATCACTGACCCAGGTGAACGGTTTGTGTACATTAAGATTAGTGGGCTCACTACCTGTAAATTGGAATACAAAATAAATCACAGTAATATGACAATATACATATATTAGAAAGATGATGAGTACCCAGTGAGGGACAATGAGATTGTAACATTCAATCTCATTCACCCTTACCGGGGCATTACCCGACTGGGAATCTGCAACAACGTTCCTTCCTTTCTGTCTGCGGAGAGGGGGGTGTGTCAGCCACTCAGCCAGGAGGAGGCTCAGAATAGGGTAATCCCTGCTCCAAGCCACCACATGTCTGGAGGTTGCCATCTTCCCCCACCGGGGATCAAGGCAAGTGTTGTTTCTTCCCCCCGCACCTCCAATCCAAAGAATCCCCTCCCCACCCTCTCAACCCCACTTACCTTCTTTTTTGTCCATTTTGGGAGTAGACGTGCTGGGAACACTTCTATCCCCAGCACGTCCGCTCCCGATCTGCGATAGGTTGTCATGGAAAGGAAAAAAGGGACTATAGTCCCTTTTCTCCTTTCCATGGCAGTCATTTTATTTGTTTACATTTTTCCCTATTTTTTGAATAGCCACCAAGCAAAAGGAGAAGGGACTACTTGTAGTCCCTAGTCCCTTCTCCCTTTCCATGGTGGCCATTTTGTTTGTCCACCTTTTAACATTCCTTTTCAATAGCCACTATGGAAAGAGAAAATGGACTTTGTTTTCCCTTCCCTGGTGGCCATTTATCTGACGTTTTTTCTGTTCCAAAACGCCAGAGTGTTTCGGAATGGAAAAGAATGCTCTTAGTACCCCAGTCTTATGGGCCAGGGTATTACCAGCAATAAGCCCCTCACAGGGGACATTACCACTTCAGGTAATGTACCGGGGCCCATAGTTAGAGGCCTGAGTGAAGTGAGGGCCTTCACGAAGGCCCTGGGGCATTACCTTAAGTGGTAATGCCCCCTGCTCGGGGCCAATTGCTTAAGCAGCACATACTATATAGCACAGTGATCTAGTTCTTTCTGCTTAGGTTTGCTGCAATCTAATGTGAGATACTTTAGCTGATATTTATGTAATGTTAATTGTGTTGATATATGCCAAAAAAGTAGAACCGAGCACTTCATAATTCTAAAGCTTACAGACCAAACACTTATATTGTTAAATGGACGGTATATTGAAAACCCTGGTGCTAAAGAATAAGATTTGGTTGCTCATAGTGGCAGTAAGACCTTTGTATAGGCATATGTTAGCAAAAAAAAAAAAAAAAATTCATTCACCAATATAACTGACTGTGATAAGAATCATACATATATATATATATTATAGGGCAGGTTAAGGCCATGGTCAGTGACACTGTAGGTATTTGGGAGTCTCTTCTATTTTGACTGTTTGTTTTCAGACTTTCTTACTTGTGAGACTGTGGAGAAAACAAGAAGACAAATGTTTAAAAAGATCAATAGAAAAAGGAGCCACCCTACTGTAGTTTTAGATGCTCCATCCACTGTATTTTAGCCTGTGTATTCTCAGCCATGCTGTTATATCTTGTGTAATTTTGTAAATATGTACATATGTATGAAACCCGATGTGAGCCTCCCCATTTAACTAACAATTTGTAATCACTTCTTTAAAAAAAGTCAATGAGTTCCAGCTGAGGTTATACTGAAAAAATGTTTTGGATTATTATTTTATAGTATTTGAGTATTTATATGTGTTAAGTAGTCCTTAAAAGTACTGTTCGGGGGTACACTGTGTGTAGTTTTTTAGCACATTTGGAGTATTTTGATTTTATGAAGGAACACTGCATTTCTTTCATCCTTTAAGTGTACTCCATAATGTCTATAGAAATTGGTCATGTAGAACAGTATGTTGTTGTTTGAAATCCGTAATTGGCTGTGGTCTCTCATGAATGAGGACACTAATTTATTAACATTTCTCAGTGATTTTTCAATTTTACCAATACATCTGGTGTTCCATCTCCATTTTTGTCTCTGAGTCAGATTGGAAAAGATAAAGATGGTGTGAGGAAAAGGTTCCATTAATTTTCTCATGTCTTGTTTCATCATTAATGGAAGGGACACAGCCCCTTCTTTTAACTAACAAGTTGTAACTGCGGCTATAAAAAAAAAGTCAATGAACCCTAGCTGTGGATATACTAGTATTTGAGTATTTATATGTGCTAAGTAGTCCTTACAAGTACTGTTTTGGGTTACACTGAGTGTAGTATTGAAACACATTTGGAGTACTGTTTTGATGCTACGAAGGAACACTGCATTTCCTTCATCAGTTTGTGTACTACATGGATTGGGGTTGCAAGACCATGGTTGAAATGTTTGAGGGAGAAAATAACTTTTGGTCTTCTCTCCCTGGAACATTTCAGACTTTGCCCTTGCCCCCACACTCCTGCTTATCTGTGGGCGGCACACCTTCTTGTTTAACACCCCTCCCATCATGCCTCTGCAACACCAGTTCCCTTCACTTACGTGCTTGGGAACTGGCGCTGCAGGGCCCTTTCCTTTCTTTTTCAAACTTTTTGTTGCATAGGGGTGGGGGGATCCCCCTACAAACCCCGAATCAGAACATGCAGAACATGGGGAGTGGGGGATACCCCCACAACCCCTGCTCCTCATGTTCGGTATTTCCCCCTTCCTACAAATGGTACAGGCCTTTTTTGGTCTTTTGTACAATTCGTAATTTTTCATGTTTACCATTACATCTAGTGGTCCATCTCCATTTTTTCCTCTGAGTCAAATTGGAAAAGATAAAGGATAAGGAATAAGTTCCTTTGGTTTTCCATGTCTTGTTTCATCATTAAAGTAAGGAGCACACCTTGTACATTCCCCAAATTATTGACTGCACAGTGAATTAGTATGACGTCTGGCAGCCCTGTACTTCTCAGACTGAACAATTTTGGAAAAGCTTGGAACCAATGCATTCCCTGCAATCCTAACCATTTAATTGTAAAATCTCTCAAACTTAGGTCCATGTTAATATTTAGTTTCTCACAAAAAGCCAATAACCAAAACAGCCAACTGTCTCTGATCAGCCACACAGTTTTCAAACCAGCCATTATATCTGCAATGTTTCTCTGTTTCCAGGAAAATTATTCATAGTTTGAATTTTTAGTAATTTGTATGAGTAGGGTATGTATGTTCTGTGTTGTTTGGTGTTTTTAATTAGCTGATGTTACTGTTGTAATTCTGTGTTTATCTGTGATAGGTTACACTCAAAATGTGTCTGCCATTTTTGTATTTTGGTTAGTAATTATAGTCCTCCTTTGTGGTTATTATTTTGGAAAGTATGAAAGCTATCACTTTATGCAGTTGTGTCCTTCTGATTGTAGAACTCTTTATACACTTTACTCTCATTGTTTGTGTACAACTCATCAATTTCCTGTTTTTGAACCTTATCCACCCTACCTAACCCTAATCTACTATATCTGAACTATTATGTATACTTTATCATCATCCATTTTAAATACCTCCATGAGCAGGGTTTATTGTATTGACACCTTTTAAGCACCATTGTATCACTCATGTATTTTTTGTTGTTACTATTCTATATCAGATTAATTATTTTACAAAGAATCCTTATAGCCGTGATATAATGAAGGGGAGTGATTGGTGTATTGAGGATTGTGTCTAGGAACAGCAACAACTGGGATGTTTTACTCACAGCTACAAAGCACCCGATAGTGTCTCAGGTAAAAGTGGCATCTTATGCAGCCGTGGGTACATTGTGACGAATGGCACATTGTGTGTTTGTGGATGTGTGGTAGCCACAGCTATCGAACATTCTGTGTGGAGTAGCATCATAGATGTATTCAGTGTTTTGGGGATTGGGAGATTGGGAGAGACCAGGGGAGAGCAGGAGGACCATGGAGGGTGTATGGGGGCTGGTAGACGTGTTGGGAGCCTTATTTGGAGTTTGTGGGAGAGTAAAAACATTTTTCTTTAAGTTTTTTCAAGTAGACGCGGTTAACTGCAAATGACCTTGAAGGAGCTTTTCAATAACCACGTCTAAAAAAAGCACATGCCTAGGTTCTATTAGTTGTACCAGTAGGCGTGGTTATGATTATAGCCGTGTGTATTAAACCGTACATTTTATGTGCAATAATCATATTGTTATGTGGATGATACAGCACAGAATTTCATCTGTGTGTGTTATTTTAGGAGCTTAGGCGTTCCCTTGTTTTATTTGATGTTTTGACGGTTGGTCTAGTTTTTTTTTGAGAATTACATGCAGCTGCTGTTACACAGCAAGATCTGCAGCCGTATCGAGTAGCTTTGGCTATGAAAGATGCTAGGTGGGGGAATCATGATTTCTGTGAGTTTGATTGTTATTGGTTGTTATTACTGTTCTATTTGTTTACCTCTTTGTAATTGGTTGTAGTTAATATGTGTCATTCATTTGAGGAATGTTATTGGTGTATAGTCCTCTTATTTTGGTATTCATTTTGAAAAGTATAAAAGCCAACATTTTCTGCAGTTGTGTGCTTTTGATTCTAGAACTCCCACTATGCAGATGTTAGGAGTGTGGCTTATGTGAAAGTAAGGGTTGTTAAAAAATGTTATATTTGAAGGTTTATTTGCGTTGTTATGTGTATTAGTTATATTAACCACTGCTATCAGGTGGTGTTCATCATCATTTTTTCATCTGCTCTTATTCTGTGGCAAGTATTTTTTAATGTATTTCTTAACTTTCATAACATGGATCTATAAATTTAGATTTGTTAATCAATGTCATTTATATGCAGGCATTTTGTTTTTGTATTTATGTTAGTAATGATGAAGGTTTATTTCATTATATTTGTTATAATTTCAATGCACTTTTAGCTATGCAGTACTGGTATCAGTTTTGAATTTCCTGTAAGGTAGTCCAATTGATGGTGTTTTGCAAGTTTTTTTTAGTCATTGTTTAATTTGTTTTATTTTGTTGTAGCCACATCCTTCTCATCATCCCAGTGAACTTGCACAAGATGTTGTACAGTTAACTCCTGTGAAAGGCCAACCCATATTCAAAACATGGTGGTTCTGCTGGAGATGAAAGCAGCACATCTGTAGACAGTTTATGAAAAGCCTTTTTAGCATTCCTGATGATTCTTGAAATGGAGTGCTCCAGTACTACAGGTGTTTCATGACACTGGCTGTTGGTGTCAGCACCTTAAATGTGTGCAGGTTGATTCTGCACACCTACCTCTCACAGCTCCAGTGCAGAGGGACAACCATATGTAAGTCAAAATAGGCTGCGCACCAGTATCGACAGAACATATAGAAACATTGGTAGACCCACATCTTAGTGTCTTTTTGCAGAAGGTGAAGTGTACTTTCTCCATGTATTTTTGCCACAAAATATGGAAAATGGTTAAAAAAAAGTACTAATGTGTCCAGCTGTTTGATTGTTTTATAACCCATGCTGTCCAAGTTTACTTGTCCCACCATATTCTCTTAGGTTCTCCAAGTTTACTTAACCTTCCCCATCCATCCTTTGTCCTTCAACCACCCAGTATAATGTCCTTTGTTTATTCTCACCAAGTTTATATATCCCTATTTGTTTATTGTATAAGTAGTTTTTACACTTTTTTATATTATTGTATGTTTTTTTTATCCAAGTTGGATTCTTTTCCCAATGACTCAATGATTAGTATTTGCAAATAGAACAACAGTGTTGTATGAACACATGTTGTATCTTATATACTTATACAGTGTGTGTGTTGCACTGCATACAAGATATGGGGGTCATACAAACATGTGTATTAAATTGTGTTTGTTAAAATGTGTGTGTTCATTAACTAATTATGTTTTCTTTTCTTACAGATACAAGGTTATTATTATTTTTTAAACATAAGTGAATAACCGCAGCTATGGTATCACCCAATGGGGAGTTGAAATTCAGATGCACGATCAAGCACAGCAATGACTGGGGAGGGTTGTTGCCATGGGTGTTGGACCATACCTGTGGATACAAGTATCTATGTGCAGAAAAGTACGCTGCTTGTACCTGAAAGAGTCCTTTATTAGAATGATGTATTATGTATATATGACTTACACCCCAAAGTTTCATATTGTAACCGTGGCTATAATTGATGAGTTGTCTTAGAACACATTTTTGGAAGTTATTTCATTGTATTTGTGTATTTTTGTGTGATGGGTGTTATTTAATTATATTTGTATATTTATATATGATAAGTCGTTTTCAAAGGACTGTTTTGGAGTACAATGAGTGTAGTACTGTAGAACTTTTTTATTATCATGTACATTGCATAGCTCCTCCATCCATTCCATGTAGTTTTCCACTGAACTGTGATAGAAAAAATGCTGCTTGTGAACTCGGATATTAAAATAAAAAATGGAGGGAGATTACATGAGGAGAGAAGGTAGAATTTATTTTATTTACTTTCTGATTGGTTGTTTATTGTTTGTGTGGTGGGTAGCTGCCAATAGGATATCAAGTACCTCAGATGCTGGTGAACGGTTCAACCTATCTGAGAATGTACTTTTATTGAGTGATGTTTATACGTGCCAATACAACATTAGATTATATTGTATCATTATATTAAGAGTTTGTATAGTACATTTGTATTGCTTGAGAGTGAGGTGTAGTTTAAGGAGATTGTGCTATCTTTGAGGTATATTTATTTTTTCTTTGGATATTTGAAACATGGAGTCCATTTCAGAAGGAAAGGGATTTAATTGTCAGAAGACTGTAGATATTTTCAGAATGTTGAGAATGGGGTTCAATTCGATTTTGAGGACAAAGATGATATGTTGCCTTGGCTTACAAAGATTTTTTGGTTCTATATTAGTTTAGACGAAGTGTTTGAAATCAGAGGTTTATGCTGCAATTGTGGAGAAATATTTTTGACACAGAGCACAGGTTTTTTTCTCTTCGGGAAAAGAACATTATTTACTCATCAAAAGAAAGAGCACAGAGAAATACTCCATGATTTCTTGGATAGTAATAGAGGTGAAGAGTACTTTTCTGATTGAAAATATATCGTTTGGGTATATATTTGTAAAAGAACCCAAAGGCTCTTTTAAGAGCCATCCAGAGAATGTTTTAAGTATATTGGGAAAGGAAAATATGTGTGATGCCTTATTTTATTTTTTAAAGAGCCACATTTACAGCAGCTACCAATAAAATGGTGCACCCTGTCAGAGAGGTTATAGCCGTTGGTACCACTGAAACAATGGGACGTTGTGTATTTTTGGCAGTTGAAGCCAAGGGTTTAATTTTCGACTCATGCCTTGGGATAATGATATTTCACAGATTTTACAGTAAACAATTGTACATGTGTTTTTGATTCTATGCTCTCATGTGTACCTTTTTGTTGTATATATTATCACACCTTGTTCATATGTCTTCTATAACCTTGAACAAATTGTATGGGTAGCCGGGGCTACTGGCGGTTGACCAGACCTGCGGCTGCCTATGCCCCAATTGGACGTTGTACTTTGTGGCTGGCTTTGGTAGCCAACGGTATGAACCTGCAGATTGTATCTGTGGTTATAGCTGTTTGTATTTTCTTGCAGTGATCATATTAATTTATGGCTGTTTTAGCACACATTTTTACATGTGTTTGTGTTTGGATGTTCTCACCTCAAGGCATGAGTGATTTCAATTTAATACCTTTTCAATATGTGTTTTTCAGGTGCATTTGAAAAATATACATGTTCCCGAGGCTATGGGAAGGTCCTCTCCAGTGTAACCGGGGTTGTAGCTGCGATTATATAATTTGTTAAATAAAACAAAATGGTTTTATTTAATTGTGTTTCTACATGTTCTACAAAGTGTTCTTTAGAAGGGTTGCTTGGGGGGTTATTGACTGTTATGGGTTATAATAAAAATGTGTTGGGCATTTTACCTGTTTGCTTTGTACAGTCCTCTTTTTGGGCTATTGATTTCTGAAAGATATGAAAGTGACATGGTTTGTAAACTTTTAACATTCTGATTCCAGATCTCAGAGAGTGCACATGTTCCGTGTTTGGCTATTGTGAAGATCTATTCATTATTTGGAGCAGCTGAATGTCAGTGATTGTGTGTTTTTCTAAATTTCATGTATAATTTGAATTGTTGTTTATATAAAATGAACTAAGTATGCTTAGGTTTCTGATTTAGTAAAGTTTTACTTGCTTCGAAAGTAGGGTTTTCCATATTTTACTTCAGTGTTTTCAGGAGAGTGATCAATCAAGCAGTGGCACATGTAATGATATGGTTCTGTGTGAGAAAAAAATATATTTCCAATTAAAGTGTGTTTCTCACTGACATTGGAAGATGTGAAATGAATGGGGCTGCAAAAGAAACCCTGGTGTCAACCAAGCAGCATAACTCTACTCTTGACAAATATTGGGGAAATATTGAAACCTCTGGGTATTAAGCACGTTATAGATAACCAATTATAACAATTATTATAATTTCAGCTGGGTGTATGCTTTGTAGTTGGACATCAATGTGTTTCCTGTGACCCTATGTTAGTGATTTTCTACTGTTTTAGAGTTGTGGAAGTGTTTGAATGTGGTTTAAAATTGAGAGGTCTCCTGAGGCAGTGCAACTGATGAATGCTAACTTGGTTAGGATGTTCAGGAATGCATTTTTGCTTATTAGTGGAGATTTCTGGATTCTACCAGCTGACTAGGAAAGTTAATTTCAACTGGAAAGTTTGCAGTGAACATTTCTTCTCTTGAGATGAAGTTATGGCTAGAATATCCCAGGTCTTAGTAAAGTCTTTTGGTGTTTCAGGGAAAATACACCAGGTGAATGTTTTCTGTGAAATTACTAAGCAAAGTGAAGAAGGTGTATTCAAAGTGGCTAAGTGGCTAAGATCTCACAGTTTGTATTTCAGCTTTTCTGCAGTAATCTATCAAATGTCTTCCTCAGGGCCAGTAAATCACCTACATAGTCACATATTTCAATAAAATCATTGTCCATAAATAATAAACTTAAATCATCCAACATGTTAAGCTATACAATTTAGTTATGGTAATCCAAATAAAATCATACAAGTTGATAAATGCCACATAGCGTGTGTATCAGGGGCCGTACCACATCAGGGAGATGAGATTACAATTTCATTGGAAGGCAGAGAAAAGAATATATATACGTGATGAAGCAGTTAGAATACCGCGGAACGCGTCGTTTACAGTCCAGGTTTCTTCTTCGCCGACGCACATGCATCAATAAAGGAATTCTTGTGCTGCCTGGAAATGTTTGTGATGTCCCTTTATTGCTGAGAGGACATTGTCATTTCTCAGCTGCCTTCAGGAGTGCATTCCGCCAAATGTGCATTTGACAAAGGCTTTTCTTTCTTTAAAATACATAAAATATATAAATGTATATATATATATACATTTGTGATGTCATCTTTGATGTCCTGGGTGTTAGTTTAGCAGTGCATAGTGGTGGCGCGAGTTATGGTTGCTTAGTTTACCATAACTGGCAAATTTACAAAATTGTACCTTAAAACTCTGCCATTTTCCACCTTATAGCATCATTTTTAAAACTTCTGTACATTTTTTGCAACTGTTGCCACTGTTTTTGCATCTGTAAACGTCAACAAATGCCTGACCTCATCGCAGACCCTACGGACTGTGCCACGTAACCATGCGCTCATGCATGGCATAATTACATGTCCACGAACACGTCCGCACTTCGCAATCAGATCCGTGCTTCGAGGACAGTTCAGAACTGCATTTTCTACTGATCTAGGAACTTTCAACCTCAAAATGTACCCTTGCACAACTCCTACAACTACTCTTGCTCATTATCCATTAACAATTTAGAACACAGGACATACTTGGAGAAATTTTAGCAAAACTGCTATTTATCTTAAAAATGGCACCAGTGGTTGCCATTCCTCCTCCCCAAGAGCCACCACCACCACCAGCTGGAGGACCTACAAAACAAAAAAAAAGCACAGTACTTCCAAAGACAATGAAGAGGACCAAGAAGATGAGGTAGAGGAAGTGCCTACCTCTAGCACCCAGAGGGAATCATCGGTGTTGCAGTTCTTTACCACTGTTGGGAATGTACCAAAGGCTAAACCTACTGAAGTGAAATGCATTGTACTCATTCGCAGATTACCTGGACAGTACTCCTACGGAACCACCTCCATGCACCGCCACACCAAATCCAACGACCACAATGCTCTCAAAAGGGTTGTTCCTTTCTTAGCAAGTAATAGGATGTCTTCCTGCATCTCATCTTCCTCAACCAATACTGCAACCACACAGCATACTTCTGTGGGACACACAATCCAACCAACTACCTTGCAATTAATAAAAGAGGCTGTTGATCTATATCTTTCAAAGACAACAGTCCTTTGTATGTACTGCAACACACCACTCTTCAAGGAGGAGTAATTTCAAAGTGCTTCTGAAACTGTAATCAAAGAGCATGAGAAACACTGCCACCTACCTTAGAAGTAACACACATCTTCCCCTGTCCACCTACCCACCCTATTAGTGCTTGATGCCTCTTCCCTCATTTCCCTCCCCACCTTTCGTTACAACCTGTCTCGCAAAAAAGAAAAAAAAAAACAACAAAAGAAAGGTTTGTTTAGGAACCACATTTCACAGTTATAAAATAGGACTAAAAAAAAAAATCTAATAGACTCCATCTACTTTACATTTCGCAGTAAAGTACATAGACTCAATAAGATTTTCCAACATTTCCATTAGCATTTTGTTTTATGCTAATGGGAATATTGCGGCTTCATCTCCCGTTCCAGGGACTGGTGGATAACGGCCCGGCAGCCCAGGTTATATGCCAAAGCGAAGAGAGGGCTGATAACAAGGGCTATGGACCATAATCCCCCATTCCAGCCCTGCAATGGGGGTATGAAGGTCATTAGCACCCTGGGTTCTCAAAGCCGGAAACTGGGTGCTAAAAAAAATTGGATTTTACTTCCTGCAGCGGGATGCAGCTGTAGGAAGGAAAATCCTTTTCCAGTATGGCCACCATGGAAACGGAAAGCTGGGCTCCCTACAGAGCCCCTCTTCCCTTTCCACTGCAGCCTGCAGAAGGCAAAGAGAGAACCCTATAACCATATTACCACAAGCACAAGCACATTTTTTTTGAACTTTCAAACCTATGCCACTTTTGAATAACTTTACCACAAAGCCGGTCCCAGGTGGACATGGACACATTAACCCCATTTGTCGTCCTTCGTGGTCATGGCCAGTAGCCAGATTGTCCAGGTCGTGACCTTATGAAATGAACCAGACAATCTGGCCACTGCCCATGGCCACAGGCTATACCTCAGTCACCACAGGTATATCACAATATTTTGTACCTACATCATGACACTTGTCAAAAAATAAAACACAGGCACATTTTCAAAACCATGCTTTAAGGCCCTGCTCAATGCTCCTTACACAAGTTTGCTGGAAATCTGCCCATGTTTTATTTTTTCAAAAAGTGTCATAATGTATGTACACACAATAGTCATAAAACTTAGTCCCCACTTAACAAAATGAATTCAAACTTTACACAAACATTCTAGGTTGGGTCTATGACATGTTGAAATCTTTTGTCCACATTCGTCAAACAGCAAAAAAGTTATAAGCCATCTAAAAATGTTGAGCCCCCCCTCTAATTTGGCCCCCTCTTGATGAAATCCCAACAAACTTTTACAAAAACGTTTCTATCTAGATCTGCAAGCTTCTGTGTAGATGTGTCAAATGGCACCACATTTATAAGCCTTTACAATATTTTAACCCCCCTTTAATTTTGTTCACTCTTGACAAAACAGCTCCACACTTTTCAAAAGCATTCAGAATCAGGTCTAGCATAACATTTCTAAATTTCATAGAGTTTCATTGAGTGGCGCCAAAGTTATAAGCCCTCCAAATACTGCTCAAATAGGCATAGACGTCCCGGAACATCTTAAGTGTTCGGAAACATCACAGAACTGTACCCGAACATCCAGACTGTTTGTGCACTTCACGGATGGAAAACACCTGTCTTTTTGGCTTCTTATGGCCATATCCCATCCCATTCTCATCACCCCTCACCTCCCCAGAGTGTGTTTGATAGTTTGACAAGTGTAATGCTGTGTTTTCTAATATATTTTTACTGTGATGTCTGCGGACACCGGCGGCTGTCTGCAAATCCAACATGGTGGGCGTTTCCAAAAATCTGACGTACCTCACGCTATTAAGCATCCAATCAGTGGGTGCGTCCGACATCAGCGGACATCACGTCGCCCTCCGGGCAATCGAGGTCCTGTCCACAGAGCGAACAGGGAAATGTTTTTGCAGACCCTACTGGTATATCACTATTTTTTTAACCTACGTTTTGCCCATTTTAAAGAAAACTACTGGGCAAATTTACTCTAAATTTACAAAAGCACGCTTTTGGGACTAAGCCGCCGCTCCTGCCAAACATTTGGTGAAACTCCATTCAGCACTTTGTGCTGTAGGCATGAGAAAAATCTTTTTTTCCATTGCATCTATGGAAAAAAATGTTTTAAGAACCCTTCTATAACATTGCCCACCCTTGACAAAACCTCACCAAACTTGCCAAAGTAATTTAGAATGGGCCATATACTTTTTTAATAAAGTTTGGTAAGGATTGTCCAGGGGGAGCGAAGTAATAAGCCACCCACAAAGTGCTCTTCCTATGAGTTGAGCAACTTTACCATAACTACAGGGCCGCTAACGCAGGCCCTGTAAATATACACATAAGTAAATTATGTATCATGTTGTCCATTGCAAATGTGATCACTTGACTTCCATATTTTACCACTGTGTTCCACATGCACCGATCTACGTGTGTTTTACCAAACATTTCTATTATTTATTCATTCAAATGTTGAAGTGAACTATTTAAATGGTGAGTTATGATAAATCCATGTCTCCATCACCTGCATGATCATCAACTAGTCTTGTAGTGACTTACTGATTTCTCTCCCCAAACAAGGGTCACCCTTTATATATAGTAACGACTGACCTGTAGCTTCTATTGTAGATCAAGGTGGAGTGAACGGCCCCTCATACTTGGACATAAGTCCATTTATGATGGTCAAGTACAACGATAAAGGGAGGTAAGAATACTTCTAATAAAATATAGAGTAGACAAGTGCATGGCCCTTTTACTATTTATACATTGATATGAGTGACATTAACAACAAGTGAAGCACCATGTGTTGACAAACAAGCCACTTTGTCTACTGCGAGCGATCTCCGGGCAATTCACCCGCCCCACCATTGTTGTTAGGTTTTAAGAGAAACTAATAGGAAATCTTCACCATCTCCACGGTTTGGTGATAAACACAAACTGCACTGCCCACGCTCTAAGGTCTTGATGATCTGACAGATTATCTTATAGCGTTTGTACGCTTATGCAGACTTTATAGTCTGCTGCCATGGGAGCTATAGTTTAAATACCACCTCTTCTAAAGCCTTTTCGTTAATTGGCCTTGATGTTTTCTATTTTTTGTTGTTTGCACTCGTGGTTCATTAGAGTGTAGATTGGAGCCCCTTGTCATTTTTCCCTCACACCTTTAAAAACGATGCTGCTTCATGAAAGTGTGTGCTACTATTTTAAGTTGGCTTTTAGTATGTCTTTCACTTTCATGTTCTGCTACTATGGGGTGAGAAAATAAAGAGACACTCATACTGTTATGCTGTGTATCATGTTTCCCATCCTGCAATGTTGGTCCATCTACAGACCCTGCAATTTTGGTCCAACAAAACATAGGTATTAAACATCTGTAAAGTACTCCCCACCCCCTCTGGTAAGTGCCAAACATGGATGGTTGTACTCCCATTCTACCCTATTATACATCACTGTTTTATAGGCAACCATACTTGGATTCATTATGGTTAGTAACTTGTGACCTACTTCTCCTGCTGTACTCTCACTTTTTCCTTTACTGCCATTATCTCTAACCATCTGCTCACAGATAGACTCCAAGCTGAATTTGCTTTTTTGGACTTTGTATTCATTACTGACATCTAGCATAGGACCGTGAGACTTGTCCTTGGGCTCAAGCCCTGGGATCGTAACTCTCCAGCTCTGAAATCTCTCCATTGGCTCCCAGTAGATGCAAGGATTACATTCAAAACCCTCTGCATTGTCCACAAGGCTTGCTGGGGCGTGGGTCCAAAATACCTTCAGCTATCCCTCTGCAAATACCTCCCCTCTCGAGCTCTTCACTTCTCTACCTCTAACACCCTCAGGCTCAGTCATTTTTCAAAGAAACGCGCTGGGGGTAGATCTTTGTCTTCAGCTGGGGCCTCTCTGTGGAACACCCTCCCTGCCTCTCTAAAGCTTAAGGAGAATCATCTCCGGTTCCGGAAGCACCTCAATACCTTCTTTTTTGCTTCTTCCTTCACTCCCCACTCCCATGCTGATCTGTTCCTTCTTGGTACTGTGCACCTGGCCACCCTCTGTCCCCTAGGCTCAGGTACCTGCTCACCCTGCCATCCTCCTGCACTGCCTCCGGGCCACCCCTTGCCCTGGGGTCTGTACGGGTACCCATACAGTCCCACTCCACATTTTCTTCCTGAACTTATCAGATCTACTGTGTCTGCTGCCTTAAACCCAGCACTTGCCACTTGCTGGCTGCACTACCACTGTTTGTTGCCTTTATTATTTATTTATGTATTTGTAATAAAGCAGAATCCACACTTGCTCAGATTGCTTCTTAATAAGTTTACTTCCAGTTCTTAAGTTACATGTTACAAGACACTAAGACATCAGGTATAAGACATCAGGTATAAGACATCAGCACCGGCACCCAGCACCCAGGGAGGGATCAACTGACTCTATGCAGAACACTCAACACAGCATTCTCTCACTCATACATCAACATTCCACTTGACAAACACGTGACATCACCAAGCACATGACAAGCCACAGCAGACTCAGACAAGCACTTCACAACACATCTCCCTCCTTACCGAAACACCTACACAAATGACAAGCACTTCACATACAGGCACATCACAACACATCTCCCTCCTTAACACACACATACGCAACATGTACTCACACAAACACCCACACGCATCACAACCAGAACAAACCACCATGCACATTTCACAAGATACTCCCACATCTATGCAATTCCAAAACTTCCCTTACCAGATCACCATAAAAAAATAAAACAAATCACCTTCCGGCTGTCCCTGCCACAAACAGACTCTAGACTCACACTCTAGACACATACCAGCTCAGATCCAAGGCTAAAACTTCCCTACAAACCAAACACCCACTGAGATAACCTTTATCCTCGCGCCCGCCCGTGCCACAGGCGAGCCTCCAGGCTGCCACCCTGAAGTACAACTTGCCATCCTGACACATTACTAGACATCCAGAATGACAACAGAATCACCATAGCTAGAAGGAGACAACACAGCGAAACACTAAAACCACCACCAAGAAATATCACTAAATATGCATGCATCACAAACACATACACAGATACATAAATGGGCTAAGCCAACCGAGCACACCCAACCACACCAAGATATACAAATCCTCCAACAACTTGAAGATGCTGGCCAGCCATCTCCAAGTCCATCGACAAAACATAGGGTTGACATAACCACACATCTCAATGGCAGCATTAACAAGTCCCATAATCAAACCCTGACCTCATAACATAATGACCAGGATTGACAGATACCACACAAAGATAAACAAATCACCAGATGACTCTTCATCTTGGACAGCTACTCTCCTTTTTGCCATAGTTTTCTGGAGGGTGTTCCCAACCAGTACCACAACTTCAACTATAGAGAACCACCTGTCCCTAACATAAAATAACAGTCGACTTCTCCTAACCGTGCACTTCTACCTCTTGAATATAACCTTCCCATTCTACTTAGTGCACAACTCAAACACTACTCACTAATACTCCTGACAGGGGCGCTACCCCCATCACTTACCTCACTCACCACTATAACCAAAAGGGGCGCTACCTCACAACGGTTAACTCATACCGGGCGCTACCTCCATAAACACAGTAGTGCATACACACTTAAACCCAAACTACTATGGGGCACTACCACCCAGCCACAGTTATACACGATAATGGAGGCGCTACCTCCTGTCAACTTCTACCTCCAGCACTCACCTCAAACACCAATGGACAACTAGAAGAAGGTGCTACCTCAGCATGGTTTATTTCAATGAGGGTGCTACCTCCTAACCTTATAGCTGCCTATCACCCACTATAATAGACGCATACTGCAGGCAAGATCTCCTCACATCACACACTGAAGCGGAGTACATCTTCCCTTCAAAGGCGGATACCTAATCACATGCATAAAAACTTGTGCACTGATCTACCATACTTGAGACATCACATAGCATAAAATTCACTCCCATACTTCTTGAACTCTGCGAATATATATAATCCGCCACTTCTTCAACATACAAATTATAGACTGTTTTCATTTCTGACAGTCTATTTCCTTGTCCATGGCCTATAGTAGAGCTAAATGCCTAAAAGCCATCTTGTTATTTAACAACCTAACACCTAAAATTCCTCAATATGTTAATCTAGCTCATTCACCCGCATAAGCTCCACACTTGAATCCTAACCTCAACATACGCAGCTCTTCAACTTTAGATATCTATGCAATTTAAAATTGTCCTCAACATTGCTCAAATAGTACATATGCCTCAAATTCTTCAATAAAGTTACAGTTCTATGTCATGCCTTAGCCTTCGCCATGCATACCTCATACCATCCTGTCACTGCAGCAATACATTTCTCCAAAACATGAATGTCATGTCCAATGTCACCCTACCACATATCATTAACTGACATCGCATTCACAATGTATTTTTGACGCTGGAAAAGAAATTCAGTTTCACACAAACTTAATCTCCCAACACGCTACAGACATATATATAGTACCCATTTCTAAAGGTCTATATGCCGGCCATAGCTGCATCAATGCAATGCACTGGCAAGGTTTCCTCTGCCATTGGATACCAGATAACTCGCTGTGAGCCTTCACACTAACGAGAAATCGCCACACAGCATACCCAATGCAGATAACTTGAATCTTCAAGTAATGACTGCCACACTCACCAGAGCAGTATTACTTGGGGCTCTAAACACCTCATCTCCCACGTTTTATAGAAAAGTGATGGGAAATGACACTTGGTTTTAGCCTTCGTGGAAGGATTTTCCACATTCATCATTTTGATCTCCATTCAGAGATCAGGGATGATAGCAGAAGGTAAAGCATGGTTATATATGTCCTAAGAGAGACAGGTGACAGATTGTGCCACTATTTTGGCTTACAGTGGCAACATCTGTTGGTGAGTTGACCATTTCAGCCAATGAAGTCCAGTACTTATGAATGCCACTAAAGTATAGTATGCCTTGATTTTCCAAACAGACAAATCACTGGACTGCAAAAGAGTAACATAGTCCGTGCCCCCACACCTCTGGCCGCTACTGGACGCCCCACTTACCGGGGTGGAGTGGCATTCTTTGCCACAGCCACCAATGCCTTGAACATCATCACAGGCAGAGCGGCTCCCTTGATCAGCGCACCTTCTCTTCCGGATACCAGCATGTGACGACGTCATAGTGCGTCCACTTAAAGGAGTCCTTTACTCGAGTGCTAGAAGCAGTTCCATGACCCGCTTCATTATCCCTCATCACGTACTTCACAGAACGCAGAGGACACCGAATTCCAACACCTCACCGACACTCTCCTCTAGTCAGATGACATCACCAATCACTAACCAGTAATGAAAGGCGAAAGAACTCCTACTCAGTTTAATGGCCCAATGGTTTCTTCACTGATGCTACCGTTACAGCTCAGCGTTTACTGATACTCAAACGAGGGCCACTTCTGGAGCTTCTTTTGCTTACAAACGGAGAAAACCGTAGTGTTGAAAAACCGTACCCAACAGGATTGTCTGACAATGCGCTACTAATGTTTATGCACATTGTTAATGGTTATGCACATTGGGCATCCAGTCCTTTCATAAGACTTGCGCATCGTTAGAACCCAACTCCATTACCGAACTCACTTAACCGAGCTCCCTTAACCAGTTTGTCCTCTAGGGGCCCCTGGAACCCAGCACTCCCAAGAACTATGGGCTCCTGGTCCATCCAAATAAGCCCGGGGCGCCGTTCTCACATGGACCACTTCAAGTTCTTTATGTCCCAGGAGCAGCACTCCCAAGAAACTATGGGATGCTGATCCAATCTGCTATGGTCCATTAAGCCTCCTCCCTTATCCGGCCTTGGTGTTGGGTTTTCTTACTTGGGGGCGGTGATGTCCATTTCTTTACTTCGTCCTAATGATTCCTGCACCCCCGGCAGCAGTCCTCTTCAGTCTCTGTCTTTCCTTTCCAGGTGTCCTTGCACCACGGTTTTACTTTCCAGAGATCCTTGTCGCCAGTATAAAAAGCAGAATCCACACTTGCTTAGATTGCTTCTTAATATGTTTACTTCCAGTTCTTAAGTTACATGTTACAAGACACTATGACATCAGGTATAAGACATCAGGTATAAGACATCAGCACTGGCACCCATCACTCAGGGAGGGAGGGACCAACGGACTCTATCCAGAACACTCAACACAGCATTCTCTCACTCATACATCAACATTCCACTTGACACTCACGTGACATCACCAAGCACATGACAAGCCACAGCAGACTTAGACAAGCACTTCACAACAGTATTATTATTTATCTGTTTCTCCTTTGCTCCGCACTTTCCACTTCTCCCCTTTCCATGCAATTTTCCCCTCCCCCTCTCCTATGCACGTGCACATTCTCAATGTTACTGGGCCTAGTTCTGTTCTCCCCTGTTCCCCTCCCTTCCTTGTCACGCTCTTAAACACTTGTGCACGAGCACAATAGAAATAAAATATCAATATCAATAAGCACTGGTTCGTAACTCTCTGTTTCCCCCTCATGTGATCTGCCATCTGTTAACATACCAGGAAAAGCACACTGTAGTAGAGAATATGTAAGTGTGAAGATGAGTAGGTGTATTGGGATAAGTGCAAAAGAGACGTTGCTTTTCTTCAAAGATTGTTACTTTCTGATTTTTTCAAATATCCCTCATCCCACTGCATGTCAATGGGCAAATTCAGTTCCTCAACCTTTCATCCCAAAATATGACTCCTGACTGATTTAATAACTGGGAATGTATGGTGGTGACACTTCTGTTGAGGAAGTCCAATGCACTTTAGTGCATGGTTATGAACACTAGTTTCCATTTCACTTTCCTTTGCTGTACCTTATATTAAGGCACTGTAATATAGTCAAGTGGGGTCCACAAAGAGACTGCACAAAACTATTAAGTTAAGAAAGATTTCACTCAGCACAAAAAGTTTCTTTCATGGTCCAACACAAAACGTACGGTTTCAGGATAGCTTCATCTCAACAGGTTCCTTAGACATTTCCCAGGCTATTGGGAACTTTCCTGTCACTCACGGTTTCAATTATACTCCCAGGGTACTTCTTCCAGCTTGCCTTTGGTTATTGATGGGATAACACCAGCTCTGGTATGCCTTTTAGTTCTAGGAGGAGTTCATTTCTCCACCACTAGATGTAGACAGTGTCTTAGTTTCCTTGGATCTCCCCATCCCACGGCACATGATGTCTTGCTGCATGTCATTGCAAGCTCTCCATGGAGGCTAGCCCTGCATACTATATTTGACTGCCCATCTCCCTCCTTATGGTGAACACCCTACATTCCTGTTTTACCAACCTCTCTATCTCTACCTGCCCCCACAGACGGCATGGTATAATGTTGTAAAACGTTCTCTGTTAAAATGCAGTGGAACTGCAATGTTGGTACTGGAGGATACAGCATTGTTTCAAAGTCAATGAACTACTGACAGGGGTGCCTTCCCCTGTTTCCACAGGTGTATTAAAGTGGGCTTTATCACCGCCACTCCTAGGGTCATGACCTCTCTCTTTACTACATTTGTATTCCTTGTATGGTCGTGCCCTTCCTTTATGGCATGCCACATTCTCATTATTCATCCTACTGTGTGATTGACCTCTTCAGATAGATTGGGATCTCACCCCTACCCCATGGCTTGGGTCAAATGCACCCTCTAATACCTTCCTGGTCTTGCTATCCGTGGCCTTTGTTTCTTCTGACACTTTTCTTCAAATTCTTTCTGATGGTTCATCCCAACCTCTTCCTGATGTTAAAGAGTACTGTAGTCCATGATCAGAGTTGAAGAATACCAATAAAAAAAGCAATGATGTCCATTCCAGTGGCAACACAAAGTACTCTGCCCCTCATATCAAATCTATCAAAATCTTCCATGGGCCATTTTATAGAAAAGTGATGGGAAATGACTCTTGGTTTTAGCCTTCGTGGAAGGATTTTCCACATTCATCATTTTGATCTCCATTCAGAGATCAGGGATGATAGCAGAAGGTAAAGCATGGTTATATATGTCCTAAGAGAGACAGGTGACAGATTGTGCCACTATTTTGGCTTACAGTGGCAACATCTGTTGGTGAGTTGACCATTTCAGCCAATGAAGTCCAGTACTTATGAATGCCACTAAAGTATAGTATGCCTTGATTTTCCAAACAGACAAATCACTGGACTGCAAAAGAGTAACATAGTCCGTGCCCCCACACCTCTGCAGTGCTTAGTTGACGTCACTGGTCGGAAAGACAAGCTTGCATCACCTTTCCCCACTTCACTATGCACTGCAATGTTATCAACAGCACAACATTGTGATAGATCAAAGATGGATTGATTCTCCCCCAATCCAAAGTCAAACTGCCCATCAGCCCCGACATGCCTCTCTATAGTCATTGCTTGTTCCAATATATATCAGATGTCTACTCATTACATATACCTTCCATGCACACATGGGATACACGTGCTTGCAAATGTGAAAGGAACTCAAACAATCAGACCTAGACAATGAAGAATCATATCTTGTCTTCAGCCCAGAATAATAAAGTAGCTCATTTAAAACTCACACAGCACAGGAATAGTGTTGCTAATGGGGGTATGGGCAAATGCTCAGAAGATAAGCAAGATTGTACCAATTTTGCATTTCCACATAGATAGGCTTAGAACATGTTTTTTACGCATTGGAATACGCAAGTGATGTGTTACAGTCTGTGATCAGGGTGTAATGCATGTTATCATCCCTTTTATTTATGTATTTATTGGACATGTGTATGGTGCCTATACGCAAGTGTTTCCAGGACCCACAAGAGAAGATGGGCTGGGGGGACATGAGAAACATAAAGGAAGAACAACAAAAATGGTAATATTAACCTTGTGACAATCCTACCGTGCAAGTACATGACAAAGGTAAGTGCAGGGGGAAAAGGGGAAGTGCAGGAATGGGGTGCCCCAAAGGAGGGGGTGGACATGTTCTCGGTGGTTCAAGGAGGCAAGTGCCAGGGGAAGGAGATGGGATGGAGGATGAGTGCGGTGGACAGGGAGGACCAGGCTGAGCTTGTCCGGGGAAGGGAGCCTGAGGGCAAGTCCTGGCAGGGGCTACTGGGTCGACTGGTGGGGGTGATTTGTCCCCAGAATGAATCAGAAGGGACCAATCTCCAGTCACAGCACCCGAAGGAGAGTTAGCATGGGAGGGGGAGAGGGAAGGAAGAGGCAAAAAACAAAGTCTTCAGAAGTTTCCGAAACTTAAGAAGATCTGGCTCAAGTCAGAGGTGGTCAGAGATGCTGTTCCAGATGGAGGAACCAGCAGAGTAAAGGGATATACCACCTCCTGCTGCCTGCTTGGAGAAACATTTGACCTGCAGAGAGTTGGAGTCAGAAGATCAAAGGTCTCTGGCCAGGTGGTATTTAGGGAGGGAAAGCTGGATGTAGAGAGGTCCCTGGACCAGACCTCCTTCTGGATGATGCAGAGGGTCTTGAACATGATCCTTGCAGACACTGGGAGATAATGGAGAGTATTTAGGGTGGGAGAGATGTGGTCCCTGGGCTTGAGGCCAAGGATAAGTCTTGTAGACCTATTCTGGATTCGTTGAAGGGAGCAAAGGAAGGAAAGAGGCATACTGAGGAAGAGGATGTTGCAGTAGTCCAGCCTAGAGAGAAACAGGGCTCTGGAGACGTTGTGCTTCTGGGGGAAGGTGAAGAAAGGGAGAATGCCCCTGAGGAGGTGCAGCTGAAAGGTGGACTTATTAGCAAGGCCTGTGGGGTGTAGAGAGAAAGAGAGAGGGTAGTCACAGATGATCCCAAGGTTTTTGCCTCACAGGTGGGGAGGGCACCCAAGGAGTCTGCCCAGAGCATGGGGAGAAAGAAGGAGCAGGCATACCAGTGAGAAGGATCTCTGTATTACTGACATTAAGGCAGAGATCATTAGCAGTGCACCATGCCTGAATAGGTAGAGGATGGCAGCTTGAAAGAGAGCTGTGTGTCGTCTGCATAACACTGCACATGTGGGGAGAAGGTGGAGATTAGGTTGGCCAAAGGGGCCAGGTATATGTTGAAGAGCCATGGTGATAGTATAGAGCCCTGAGGGATGCCACAGGTGGAGAGTGATGTGTAGGAGAGAAAAGGTCCCATTGGCACTTGGGAGGGTCTGTTAGAAAAGAAGGAGGTAAGCCACGTTAGTGCCCTGTCCTTGATGCCGAGGGCATCATTAAGGCGGTTTATGAGGATGCAGTGGTTGACTGTGTTAAAGGCAGAAGGAAGATCGAGGAGGATGAGAACAGAGGGAGTGTTTGAGTCCAGATTAGAGAGTAGGTTGTCATGGATGTTCAGGAGAGCAGTTTCTGTGCCTCTGGATGCTCTGACACCGGAACCGGTGGTCAAAGAGGCAGCAAGCCACTTCAGTATGCAGGGTCAGATGGTGATGACCAGCTTTTCCATG
This sequence comes from Ambystoma mexicanum, assembly GCF_040938575.1. Taxonomy (NCBI): domain Eukaryota; kingdom Metazoa; phylum Chordata; class Amphibia; order Caudata; family Ambystomatidae; genus Ambystoma; species Ambystoma mexicanum. The sequence goes on along the minus strand of NC_090933.1, from coordinate 545,067,952 downwards.
AGTTTGCCAAAAAAAAGGGGTGATAGTTAGCCAGGCAAGAAAGGTCAGCAGACAGCTTTTTTACGAGAGCGTGCACAAGAGAGTGCAAGCTGGTGAAGCTTCATGTGCAGAGTCACCATCTAGGAGAGCAGTGCCAATGAAAACATGTGCCTGTTGTCTATTTTCGTTACCACAAAATGGCAGAAATGCAGCCCATTAAAAAGTTAAAGAGTGTGAATAGGAAAAGAGTGTCTTAACTTGAAAGTGGAGGCACCTGGTCAGAAGAAGAAGAGAATCCACCATTCAGAGCCCCAACAAAAAGGAAGTTGCAAGACTCAGGCAGAAGACAGAGCTATTTAAGGGCAAGGTGCACAAGTCAGAAATGAGAGGATTGCATGTTGAAAAAGCGCTGAATGGGTGAGCGGAGGAGAATCCCCCTAGAGGGTGACAGGAGGAACAAAGCTCATCAAACATGTGGATTCTGGGCGGCCTTGACTGACAGCGAGAGCAACAAGGAATCACGTACTGAGCATGTCGAGAAGGCCACAGAGCCGAGAGCGAATAATGATGCTCAGATTGAGGAATGAATGTAAGAGACAATATGATATGAGGAAAGGAGTTTGGAACGACCAGATGAATGCTCTGATAAAATTCTTCAGTGAAAAAGAATGGAAAATGAAGGCCAGTAGGACAAGCATGGAAGACCACACAGGTAAACAAATCTAGGGAGCAAGGGAGACGATGCATGTGGTGACCAGCAGTCCAATAACCAAGCAGATGGCAACAATTAATGCATGCTGGAAAACAAAGATCAATAACCCAAGCGAAACCTGGTAGAGGACTGGCAGGCATTGAACCATAAGACTCACGTCATTGGAAGACTTATCAACAAAGACAAGTCCCCTACAAGTGAGACTGAAATGAAATTAAAGCCAGTGCTTGTAAGTATATGACAAGACTGAAAAGTACATTACACATTGGTGGTATTCTATCTATAATTGAGTGGAAAGAAATTGCAACAAGTTATCGAAATACTGAGATACAAGTTGAATCATGTTTGGAGAAAGTCAGAAGGACTCATATTAAGAGAAAATAATGTGTATTACATTTGAAAGCATAGATTGGCATTCGGGCTGGAGAATAATCAGGACTCACTTGATGTAGTTGTTGCACACTGGAAAGAGAAGGATTGGGATTCTGAGACACAGAGACATTGTGGGAAACCTAGTGCAAACCCACATCATTTGCAGATGGATACAGACAGAGGGGAAATTAACTTCTTGTATCCCAAGGACACAGACTAAGGGGCACAGACGTATCTGCTCCCCGTTGTAGTCATTCACAATGTAACACCTAACTTACCATGTGCGCTGTGCTTTTTACATTGGTAGAGGATAACCGCAATCTATTTTTGGGAAACATTTCTAGATGTGTCATAATGTTTGCCACACTGATGGAAAATATTTCACATGCAATTGAACTGATGCCACTCTCCATTGGCCCATGGCACAAAACACGTTCTGCTGAATAATTTGAATGTTTTTGCATTTGAATTAGAAATGTTAATTTGATGTATTATGAATTCAATTACGATGCCTGTTGGGCACATGCAGCTATTCATGCGTGATCGTCGAAAAATTGTTATGGGAGAATATTTTTAATTGAAAACAATTAGAAACCAGGGACATTCTACATATGGCTGGCACATTGAGTGCATGATAAAAAAAAAAAAAAAAAAAAAAAATCTGATAGGGTATCAATAGCACCACCATATTCTCATCCTTCAGAGTTCAATAAAGGAATTGACCTATAGTTTGGTAGTAAAGAGTCTTTATGGCGAAACTTCTAAAGCACTGTAAATAGACACCTTCATTTAATATGGGGCCGATTCATGGAACCAACGTGCGCCGAAAATCTAGGCGCAAGCGTGCGCAAGCATGCGCAAGCGGAAAACAACAGGCACACGCGCACGCGTGCGATTCATGGAAGTCCCTGCGCGTGTTCACCACGGGATGTGCGCCAAACCCGTGCATGGCGCACAAGTCACTGCAACATCGCGAAAGGCGTGCGCGACGGTGCGCGACGCGCACAGTGAAAGCGCACAACCTCAGCGCACACAGCAGAAAGTGGGCGGGACATGGGGCGTAACGCGCGGAATGGGGAACAACACGCGAAAATAAGGGCGTAACTGGGGATGCACTGCACGGAAGCAGAGGTAACGCCCACACGCACACGAACCACACGTATTCATGGAATGGAATAGGGCAAACCCACGCACAGCCAAAGCCGCGCACAAGCTGAAACACGTCCGCCACACGAAGGCAGGCGGTAGAGTCCCAGCGCATCAAAAAAGTGGCGCCGCGGGAAGTAAAATACGCGATTGAGCGGGGTACGTGTATTCCGGGTGTGTGCGGGAAGTGACACACGCGATTGAGCGGGGTACGTGTATTCCGGGGGTGCGCGGGAAGTTACACACGCGAATGAGCGGGGTACGTGTATTACGAGGGTGCGTGGGAAGTTCCACACGCGATTTGGCCGGGTACGTGGATTCCAGGGGTGCGCGGGAAGTTCCACACGCGATTTGGGCGGGTACGTGTATTTCGGGGGTGCGCGGGAAGTTCCACACGCGATTTGGCCGGGTACGTGGATTCCAGGGGTGCGCGGGAAGTTCCACACGCGATTTGGCCGGGTACGTGGATTCCAGGGGTGCGCGGGAAGTTCCACACGCGATTTGGCCGGGTACGTGGATTTCGGGGGTGCGCGGGAAGTTCCACACGCGATTTGGCCGGGTACGTGGATTCCAGGGGTGCGCGGGAAGTTCCACACGCGATTTGGCCGGGTACGTGGATTTCAGGGGTGCGCGGGAAGTTCCACACGCGAGTTGGCCGGGTACGTGGATTTCAGGGGTGCGCGGGAAGTTCCACACGCGATTGAGCGGGGTACGTGTATTTCGGGGGTGAGCGGGAAGTTCCACACGCGATTGAGCGGGGTACGTGTATTACGGGGGTGCGCGGGAAGTGACACACGCGATTTGGCCGGGTACGTGGATTCCAGGGGTGCGCGGGAAGTTCCACACGCAATTTGGCCGGGTACGTGTATTTCGGGGGTGCGCGGGAAGTTCCACACGCGATTTGGCCGGGTATGTGGATTTCAGGGGTGCGCGGGAAGTTCCACACGCGAGTTGGCCGGGTACATGGATTTCAGGGGTGCGCGGGAAGTTCCACACGCGATTGAGCGGGGTACGTGTATTTCGGGGGTGCGCGGGAAGTGACACACGCGATTTGGCCGGGTACGTGGATTCCAGGGGTGCGCGGGAAGTTCCACACGCGATTTGGCCGGGTACGTGGATTTCAGGAGTGCGCGGGAAGTTCCACACGCGATTTGGCCGGGTACGTGGATTCCAGGGGTGCGCGGGAAGTTCCACACGCGATTTGGCCGGGTACGTGTATTTCGGGGGTGCGCGGGAAGTTCCACACGCGATTTGGCCGGGTACGTGGATTCCAGGGGTGCGCGGGAAGTTCCACACGCGATTTGGCCGGGTACGTGGATTCCAGGGGTGCGCGGGAAGTTCCACACGCGATTTGGCCGGGTACGTGTATTTCGGGGGTGCGCGGGAAGTTCCACACGCGATTTGGCTGGGTACGTGGATTCCAGGGGTGCGCGGGATGTTCCACACGCGATTTGGCCGGGTACGTGGATTCCAGGGGTGCGCGGGAAGTTCCACACGCGATTTGGCCGGGTACGTGTATTTCGGGGGTGCGCGGGAAGTTCCACACGCGATTTGGCCGGGTACGTGGATTCCAGGGGTGCGCGGGAAGTTCCACACGCGATTTGGCCGGGTACGTGGATTTCAGGGGTGCGCGGGAAGTTCCACACGCGAGTTGGCCGGGTACGTGGATTTCAGGGGTGCGCGGGAAGTTCCACACGCGATTGAGCGGGGTACGTGTATTTCGGGGGTGCGCGGGAAGTGACACACGCGATTTGGCCGGGTACGTGGATTCCAGGGGTGCGCGGGAAGTTCCACACGCGATTTGGCCGGGTACGTGGATTTCAGGAGTGCGCGGGAAGTTCCACACGCGATTTGGCCGGGAACGTGGATTCCAGGGGTGCGCGGGAAGTTCCACACGCGATTTGGCCGGGTACGTGGATTTCAGGAGTGCGCGGGAAGTTCCACACGTGATTTGGCCGGGTACGTGGATTCCAGGGGTGCGCGGGAAGTTCCACACGCGATTTGGCCGGGTACGTGGATTTCAGGGGTGCGCGGGAAGTTCCACACGCGAGTTGGCCGGGTACGTGGATTTCAGGGGTGCGCGGGAAGTTCCACACGCGATTGAGCAGGGTACGTGTATTCCGGGGGTGCGCGGGGAGCAGCACACGTGAATTGCACGTGTGGGTCCTCCCAGGTGTACCCTCTACACCCTCCACGGCCCCTGCAGGTGGCTCACACCACAGGGGCCTACCCAGCACATGTCCTGCAGGCACCCCATCCACCATGGCCATGCCCACCAGCCAACCCACATATCAACTAGCACTACTGCCCACCAACGCATGTCCCCCTGCACCCCCAGCCACCAGGGGCAGCCTCCAGCAGGCCCCCACCCATGTCTCCCCCCACCCCCACCCCCCACCAGTGCAGGGGCAACCTCAAACAGGCCCCCACTCATGTCCCCCTGCACCCCCACCCCCTAGCATCCAGGGGCACCCTCCACCTGGCCCCCACTCATGTCTCCCACCACCCCCACCCCCCAGCATCCAGGGGCACCCTCCACCAGGCCCCCACTCATGTCCCCCTGCACCCCCACCCCCTAGCATCCAGGGGCACCCTCCACCTGGCACCCACACATGTCTCCCACCACCCCCACCCCCCAGCAGTGCAGGGGCACCCTCCACCAGGCCCCCACACATGTCCCCCTGCACCCTCACCCCCCAGCATCCAGGGGCACCCTCCACCAGACCCCCACTCATGTCACCCATCACCCCCACCCACCAGCAGTGCAGGGCACCCTCCACCAGGCCCCCACACATGTCTCCCACCACCCCCACCCCCCAGCAGTGCAGGGGCACCCTCCACCTGGCACCCACACATGTCTCCCACCACCCCCACCCCCCAGCAGTGCAGGGGCACCCTCCACCAGGCCCCCACACATGTCCCCCTGCACCCTCACCCCCCAGCATCCAGGGGCACCCTCCACCAGACCCCCACTCATGTCACCCATCACCCCCACCCACCAGCAGTGCAGGGCACCCTCCACCAGGCCCCCACACATGTCTCCCACCACCCCCACCCCCCAGCAGTGCAGGGGCACCCTCCACCTGGCACCCACACATGTCTCCCACCACCCCCACCCCCCAGCAGTGCAGGGGCACCCTCCACCAGGCCCCCACACATGTCCCCCTGCACCCTCACCCCCCAGCATCCAGGGGCACCCTCCACCAGACCCCCACTCATGTCACCCATCACCCCCACCCACCAGCAGTGCAGGGCACCCTCCACCAGGCCCCCACACATGTCTCCCACCACCCCCACCCCCCAGCAGTGCAGGGGCACCCTCCACCTGGCACCCACACATGTCTCCCACCACCCCCACCCCCCAGCAGTGCAGGGGCACCCTCCACCAGGCCCCCACACATGTCCCCCTGCACCCTCACCCCCCAGCATCCAGGGGCACCCTCCACCAGACCCCCACTCATGTCACCCATCACCCCCACCCACCAGCAGTGCAGGGCACCCTCCACCAGGCCCCCACACATGTCTCCCACCACCCCCACCCCCCAGCAGTGCAGGGGCACCCTCCACCAGGCCCCCACACATGTCCCCCTGCACCCTCACCCCCCAGCATCCAGGGGCACCCTCCACCAGACCCCCACTCATGTCACCCATCACCCCCACCCACCAGCAGTGCAGGGCACCCTCCACCAGGCCCCCACACATGTCTCCCACCACCCCCACCCCCCAGCAGTGCAGGGGCACCCTCCACCTGGCACCCACACATGTCTCCCACCACCCCCACCCCCCAGCAGTGCAGGGGCACCCTCCACCAGGCCCCCACACATGTCCCCCTGCACCCTCACCCCCCAGCATCCAGGGGCACCCTCCACCAGACCCCCACTCATGTCACCCATCACCCCCACCCACCAGCAGTGCAGGGCACCCTCCACCAGGCCCCCACACATGTCCCCCTGCACCCCCACCCCCCAGCATCCAGGGGAACCCTCCACCAGGCCCCCACCCATGTCTCCCACCACCCCCAACCCCCAGCCACCAGGGGCAGCCTCCAGCAGGCCCCCACCCATGTCCAACTCATGTTCCCCACCCAACATGTCATCACAGTCCAGATCCCTGGTCTCTATGGTCAGCCCCCAAATGCAAAACACCCACCCGAGTATTGCATCCACCCACTCATATTCTGCAATCACATCACAGAACACCAATTGCAAGTTCCAAAACAAACACATGTCCCTCACATACACCCAATGGGTGTCAGTGATTCTCTAAACACATAACATGAAATGCATGAAAACAATGAGACACCACACATTGAAGTGCAACAAATAAATAATGTATTAAAGGAAAGATGAATAGAAACAAAAATGAAGAAACAGAAATGTGAATGGAAAAAAATGAAAAGAAGCATGTCCGTCCAAAATAAAAAAAAAATTAAAGAATATAGAAATCCAAAGTAATGTAGTACAAAGTCAATGTCCACCAAACAAAATCCAATGTGAAAAAAAAATTATAAGCCATTGATCCATGGATAATGTCAAAAAAGAAAGTATGTACAAGTCCACAACTATGTACAATGCAAGAAGCCAGGGTCCATCATCCCAACAAAATAAAGGAAACCTAACTAACTACACTAACTAATAAAAAAAACTATATACAAAAATGTGGCCAATGTCCAAAAGGTCCAAATGAAATAAAAACAAAAATGAAACTTAACACTACCTACATAACTATGTACAAGGGCAGCGGGCTAGTTCCACGGCTCACTTCTGGATGTTCCGGGCCAGGGCATCATCGAACTCCTCCTCAATGTCCCGGAGGCGGTCCTCCTCCATGGCCCCGAGGGTCCGCAGGGCCGTCGACGTGTCCACCTCCAAAGCCCTGCGGATTGCCTCGAGGCACTCGACCCGCCTCAGGGCCCTCTGCATGGAGTTCTCCGCCCTGACCATTGAGAGCCGTGCCTCTTCCGCCCGCTGCTGCTCCGCATCTATGGCGTGGCCCAACCGCTGCCACACGGAAGACACTTTTTGTCCTGGGTCCTCCTGCCCTCCGGCCGATGCCTGCCCCTCCGATGCCGAAGGCCCCGAGCCTTCATGGCTCCCACCATGGTGCTGCTGCTGCTGTGCCTCTGCCCCTGCACTGCCTCCTGCTGCCTGCACATCCTCCGCCGGCTGGGGTGCAGTCGTTGACTTGGCCACCCCTGCTGGACGTCCGACTCCCGACTGCGGCAGGGATGCCTCCTCCACCAGCCTGGCCGCACCGTCAGAGGCAGCTCCACAGGGCACCCAGGTGACTGATGGGTGGGAAGATGGCACAGAGGACGACTGGCGCGTAGGGGGTCCAGCTGAGGAGGGGGTCATGGCAAGCCCCATCAGACGGAGGAATCCGGCCTGGGTGACCTGTCCCAGCAGGCTGACGTGGTCAACGAGCCATTCGAGATGATGTGCAGTCTCTTCATGAAAAGACTGCAGGTCACCTCGCATGGCCCGTTGACGCAACGCCACTCCAGCCAGGACAGGCTCAACCCGGGCCTGGATAGCCACGTCCGCAGGCAGAGGAAGGCCAGTTGACGTCAGCTCATCCCCTGCCTGAAAACTGGTCTGGACATGGGCATCCCTGCTGGTGCAAGAAGATGCAGGGACAGGATCAGGGACAGGATTGCACACAGGCACCTCCGCGGCGGCCTGTGCTGCCTCCTGTCCCTGCACTGCACCACTAGCACCAGTGGGATCCCCACCCCCAGACCCCGTCTCCGGTGCTTGCACGGCCTCCTCCTCCACCAAACCCCCCACCAACCTGGATGACTCTGTGCCATCTTCCCCCGTTGGGCCCTGTGGGGTCCCAGCTGCCCCTTCTGCTGCCGAGGAGTCCAACTGCAACCTCCGCCTCTTGGACCTCCCCCCGGCAGCTGCGGCCTGGGACGCGGCACCGGACTCCTCACTCCCCGACGAGATGACAACCTGGGAGGGGAGCCGGGCCTTGCGTCTCCGGCTGGCGGTGGGATCCCCGCCGCTGTGCTCCACAGCACCTTCTCCGCCCTCTTCATCAGTTGACGCTGCAGACAGGGAGAAAAAAAACACAGGCATCAGGGCACTGTACAATGGACACATACACACATGACAGTTGTACATGAGTGACATTGGCAAACCTCAGACATGTCATCACAATCCCCAACACACATGTCATTACAACTTGCACACACAAGCCATACCACAGCCATGTTGCAACTGCCAACACCATCCATACACATACAACAGCCTCAGCAGCCAAAGGTGAGCCAGACATCACATGCAACACAGGAAGTGCACCACACATGTACACACCAACCACCACACTTGCATGCATGTGTACACCTCTGCTAAGTGTCGCAGTGATCAGACGGGCATCCATGTCACATCTGCCAATCAGGCTTCCACATACCGCTGTCACATGCATCCATGTTGCATCACTGTTGCACCCTTGTCAAATACACACACATGCACCTGTACACAGCGCTGATACAATCAGCTGAAAACAACATACATGCGTGACATCACGGACATGTCTACTCACATACACATTCATAGAAACTTGTGTGCCCACACAACTGCATTTGGCATGCAAGCCCACACACACAGGCACCATCCATGTCTCACACATTACAGCCCTCGCATGTGTCAGCCCCACGGCCCTGTACACCCGCACCCATACTCGACCCCATACAAACAGATGTGCAACCTGCACACTACTGAACAATCACCACACGCACTGCTCACAATCAGGATGCATGTACACTCACCGCTCGACTCCAGACGGGTCTGCCTCTCAAGGACCTGGACGTGGAGCGCTGGGGATATGTGTTCCAGGACCCTCATCTGTTCTTCCGACAAGTGGCCCCGGCGCCCCTTGGCATCCGCTGCCTTCAAGAGGCGCCGGGCCTTGGTCAGGGTCCTGGACCTGAAATCCTCCCAGCGCTTCTTGACATGTTGGAAGTCGCGGACTGCCACCCCCTCCGCGTTGATGGCAGTCACGATGTCAGTCCAGATCCGAGTCCGTCCTTCCTTGTCGGCGCGGCAACTTCCGAAGAGGGCATCATACTGCCCCAGGACTTGCTCCACCAGGACACCAACTTCGGTGGCACTGAAGCTGGTGCCCCTCTGCCTCTCTGGCCGGGGGTTGTCAGTGGTCACAGATGGAGTTTGCCCCGACATGACAACCCCAGAGGCAGGAGTGGGTGGGCAACTGGGTCCTGGGGCTGGGCTGTGGAGCGATGGAATCCCAGTCGGGAGTCTTTGGTTCCAGCAGGGGTGGTCACACCAACAGCACCCCTGGCTGATGTGCAGGCAGCAAATGGCAGGGCACGTGGGCAGCAGGCAGTCAGGCAGCAGCAGATGGCAGGTGGGAGCGTGCTCGGGGCTCTGGGGGGCAGTAGTTCAGCCTTCTGGGCAGGAGCGTGGTCTTCCGTGTGCTTACGCGTGGCCAGCTTGATACGGAGTGATTTGGCACGTGAAAATTCTGCACGTCAGCATGTAATTCGAGGAAAGGCCCTTAGCGCGTAAGCGCGTCTGCACGCATACGCATTTTCATTGGACCAAAGGCCCTCAGCGCGTGAGCGCGTCTGTGACGTGACGTGCGAGGGAGTATCCCTCATTGCACGTGATGACAGTACACACGTGGATCCCAACCAATCGCGTGTGAAAGTTCACGGGACCCTGGAACACACGTACCCCGGCCAATCGCGTGTGGAACTACCCGCGCACCCCGAAACACACGTACCCAGGCCAATCGCGTGTGGAACTACCCGCGCACCCCGAAACACACGTACCCAGGCCAATCGCGTGTACGCTCGCTCCCCTCCGATCACACGCGATGACACCCGAATACGGGAAACCAACGAGTCCGCCCACACGGAGGCGTCCCGCGCCCGCGCACAGCATAAAAGTGCGCGCAAACAACAAACACGTATATACAGCGACGATGAATGCCCCATTTGTTGCTGCAGTGATTGTGGGACACCGCAGGAGGAGGAGAATAGCCAGGGCACGCATTTTTGCACCACGGACAGGCCTTTTTGGGATGCCTGACGACCAGGTCTACGGCAGGTATAGGTTTCCACCCCATATCATCCTAGACCTGGTCAGGGAGTGGGAAGATGACCTCACATCCCCCACCCTTTGCTCCCAAGCATTGAGCCCCTTGGAGAAGCTGCTCAATGTCTTGCATTTCTTGGCCACTGGGTCGTTTCAGCGGACCACTGCCATAGTGGGGGGGGTCTCACAGGCCACGCAGTCACGCTGCCTACACCAGGTACTGGCAATCATGACAGCGCGCCCCTCAGTCCGCAGGCACATATACATGCCCAGAACACCCGCAGAAAGGCAGGCCGTTGTCCTGGATTTTTTCAGGGTGGCACACTTCCCCAAAGTGCTCGGTGCCATAGATTGCACCCATGTGGCCCTACGTCCACCTAGGGCCACTGAGTACATCTACCGAAACCGCAAGCACTGGCATTCCATCAATGTACAGGTGGTATGCGATGCAAAGGGAATCATCACCTCTGTGTATGCAAACTACCCTGGCTCCACCCATGACAGTTTCATATACAGAATGTCCGCCCTGAGCCGGGCCCTGGAAGCTGGGCAGCATGGCGACACATGGCTCCTAGGTGAGTACAAATGCCCTTGCACATGCATGCAAGTCACACACAGACAAATATACCAACCCTAATAATCTGAACAATTATCACCTCCCCAGGGGACAGTGCCTACCCTCTGAGCAACCACATGATGACGCCAATCCGGAACCCCACCACACCACCCCAGGTAAGATACAACGCTGCCCATATTGCAACCAGGGGCATAGTGGAGCGCACATTCGGAGTGCTCAAGTCACGTTTCCGCTCCCTTGACCGCTCTGGTGGGCAACTACTCTATGCACCAGCAGTTGTGTGCAGGATCATTGTGGCAGCATGTGTCCTGCACAATGTTGCAACACGGCAGGGCGTCCCGGTGGACATGGTGGTGCCCCCACATCCCCAACCACAGGCACAGGCGCTGCCCATGGGAGGGGACAGGGCACGTGGCGAGGTAGCCCGGACCCAGCTTGTGGCCACATTTTTCACCTAAACTCCAACCCCTGCGGAGTGCACACAGGCCTGGCACATACAAGGTGACAATCGATGATGACAAAGTGACAGTCAACTGTCACAACCCTACCACCCTGAGATAGTTGCCATGGAAGTGCCACATCGTCTGCATCCCTAGCTACTTAAACACAAGCTATCCTGTGCAACCAAAATGCACACATGACATGTGACATGACATGAGCCATACACAAGTATTACAAGGCACAATGAGGCAGGGGGGGGGGGAACAAGGGAACACAGAGAACGGTACTACTAGGCCAGGTGTCATTGTGATTGTGCAAGTGCAGGGGTAGGGGGAAGGGAAAAGTGCAAGGGTGGGGGGGAGTCCAGTACAGGGGAAGTAGGCCAAAAAATTATACATAGGTTGCCTGGTGGCAACTGCTAAGGTAAGTGCAGACGAGTGCTGGGAAGGGAGGGCTGTAGGGATAGAGAGACAGTACTGCACTGCAGGGGTTGCCAGGGTGGCAGTGCAAGTGGACAGTGGCTGGGCCAGGGACCAAGGTTGGTGAGAGTGGCCCAGTTGCAGCTCCTGTGCAGTTCCAGTGAACAATTCTGCAAGGGAGAGGCAGAGAGTAAGCAGAAGCAAAGAGGAAGGTCTTGAGGTGCTTCCAGAACTGGAGATGGTTCCCCTCAAGTTCAAGTCAGGAAGTCTGTTCGAGGGGGAGGGCCCTGCTGCGGAGAGAAACCTACCCCCAGCTAGTTGCTCTGAGAAGCGGATGACCTGGACATGCAAGGTGTGCATCACACACACCTGCAAAACAGGCCATGGCCATCACTGTCATGTCAGTCAAACCCTCCCAAACATCAACATGACATGGCAAGCAATACCCATACACCGACCCAGTAACGATAAGGTACACATTTCCATGTCCTAAATGTACAGTGGCATCGGACAATGATGCCTGACCCGGAATCCAATGAAATGACAGACCAACAAAATGTCCCACCAAAAATAAGTCGATTCCTAATGCATTACAACAGTCGTAGACGTAACATCACAATGAATGCCTGGCTATATGCACATGATGCATTGCAAAATGAACACTGCAGCTCATGTGTGCAATGTCCTACTCCTGCATCACACTGCTCAGCGCACAGCACAGTGAACAGCCATTGCGTGTGATGCACACCCTGAGCATCACATCTAAGTGACAGACTACATCAAAAATCAAATTAGGCATGTACTCGAACCATAATCGGTCACAGAACATGTGCTGGCGGGACACAGTGGGCACCAGAAGGCAAACAGTGTACACGTGGATATGCAAGGGTGGGAGGACATGGAGTGCATCCGAGTGCAAGTGTGTGGTTCTGCAAGGACATGCACTCCACATATGCATGTGCACTCAAGTGACCATCAGTGTTCCCTACACATCACATGTGAACATCCACCATGTGTACACCCCAGCATGTCAAACCACTACTATCCCCTCGCACCTGAAAGGAAAACACAACACATGAACAGGCATTGATCAGCAGAACACAACATGTACATAGGACAACAACATTACAATGTCAGAGTTCCCATCACACTGCAGGGCAACGCAACTATCAACAACAACCCCCCCCCCTCGCAAATGACCATGACCCACTGAACAACTGCACCTGGGTCATGGAGCCTCCAACCCTCATTCCCACCTGGCCACAGGATCACCTTTACCCTTCGTGTCCATCTCCCACCTTGTGTGTAAAGAGATGCCTGAACCCTCAGAATCCACACTCATTTCCAAAATCACATAATCCAAGGCATGAAAAGGAACCCAAACACCCTCCAGTAGATGACTTGACATAGCAGTACGTCTCAAAGGCCAAGTACTACCACAATGATGCAACAACCAAGGTAGCACAGCAAAACAATGTCACAACAGGATGTGAGACATGTGTGGTACATGACATAGGATGATGCACCATGAATGGATGTGTACTGTCACAGATCCCCTGTACAGGCGCTGGAGTCTCATGAAACAACCACCCACACCATGTCCCGGGTGCCTGCAAGGTCAAACTCACACAGGCCCCTGAGATCCTGGTGGGGAAAGAGGTTCAGGGATATGCAGTCGGGACAGGTGTAGACACACTGGATGACTGGAATGCGTGGCAGGTGAGGGGAGTAGGAATGACACATGAAACCAGGGAATGCACGAAAATGTACAACCTGCATGAACACATGCACAATCCAAACAAACTTGAACATCATTGTCATGGCCTTCTGTAGTCCAGGCTCAGGAGTGGTACGAACCAACCACCCCCTCTAGGGTTTTGGCGCCTGCAAGTTCGGGGCTTACACAGGCATCCGCAACCCCAGTGGGGAAAGAGGGTCAGGGAACATTGCTTGGATAGGCATGGGAAGCAGGAACACCGGGTAGAGGGTACAGGTTTCGAAATTGCATAGGATCACGGGTGATTAGGGTAAAAAACATACCAAATAGGACCACACATAAATCCATGCATCAGTACACTCCCCAGCAAGCCTATGCAGGGCAGTTCGTAAGAAAATACAACAAGACACTTAGCTCTGGTTTTGAGTGCTGGCCTCCTGCCTGCGCACTCTCAGGTCCGGTTGCAGGAGCACTGCAATGAGAGACACAGTCAGCAACCTGTACGTGCCAATTACACAAAAACACAACACAAAACATGCCCCATAACAACATACAACTCTACAAACAGACAATCTGTGCTCCATGCTTCGTACCCATATATAACATCACCCCTGTGACGGGTCATTCACAGTTAATGCAGTAAGTCAGCCGCTGGTGGGTGCGTGGCAAATGGAACACCAATGTGTCACAATTCACACAACATGCAATGTTCCCTGGGTAAGCAGACAGACCCATATGGCAAGCCATGACTACAGAGCAAGTTGCGTACCACCATGACCAAAACAAAGTTGCCAGTGCATTTATCATGAAGTACGTGGAATAGACATGCACTGCACCCGAGTATGTCCCTTGCTGTATGTCCCTGTGAGCTGCCCCTTTCCATGTCTTGGAAGGCTACATGGTTGATACAAGTGCCTCAATGAACCTTGGTGTACCGCAGGGTATGTGCCACTGCCCCCGCATGTGTCCCAGACAACCCTACTATCAACAGCCATCAGTCCACAAACACATCTGAGCTGCATTGTGTGCTTCAACACCAATATATGTCTAAGCTCACCCTCAGTGCTGTGACTAAGTCTGCACGTGCAACTCGCCTGGTGCAAGCTTTGCTGTCTAGTGGCCCCCCTGTGATGCTCACCTTGCCTGGAGTTCCTTGGAACATGTCAGCAGTTCTAGGATGTGGGTCTGCAATCACTGTGGCTCTGCATGTGCACACATGTGCATGTGGGCACCAACAAACGGGTCAGGAATTACGTTGTCCAATGGGCCATGTCTGCTGGCAAAGGTGCTCTGCTGCCTCATCCCCCTGCAGAAAGTGCATGAAACACATGAATAATGCATCAAAGTGATCTGTGTGTGTCTCATCATGCATCTCATTACTTGACCATGTCAGAGAGTCACATCACAAATCACACCATCAGTCCGTCTTTCACCTCCAAAATGTGGAACACTATCTACAGCATGATTTGCAACAAGCACGTGTACAGGAAAGATATGAAACATAATACACAATGCATAGCAATCAATGTCCACATTAATCATGACACGCCCCATCTAGCAAAAGCTGAACAGTGGACAATTACACCTAAATCATCCCCACTAGGGGTGTCAACACAAGTCAAAAAGCACCAGACATGCCACAGATATGACAGTCCAAAGCCCTTGTGTAAAATTCTGTTACACCGAACCATCCTTGCGAGCCCATGGATAAGGGAGGCAGGAGTGGCATATGTGAGTCAAGGAACCCAAGCAGCAAACACATACACAAGACAACCATGAAGGGCCCAGCTGGAACAGACAGTGGATGCCTTCAAAAACCACAAGGCACCGCACTGTCACATGTAAGCACAATAGACTACAAATTTTAAACTAACTCAACTATTAACTAATTACACTAACTATGGAAAACCTACATTACCTATTTAAACTAACTATCAAACAGAAACTTAACTAACTAAACTAAAAGAAAAATCAAAAATGGCCACATACGACCCGGGGGGGAGGGGAGGCACCCAGGAGGGGGGAGGTACAGGGTGCTGCTCAACATCCACATGCGATGATGCTGAGCCAAAAAAAAATACCTCCATGGGCTCAACGCCTGCACAGCACGACCTATGTGGGAGATAGATGGTCGTCCGAGTCTGGCCCATCCTGATAAGGAGGACGTGGCACAGTAGCCTGGCCACGCCTAGCCACAGCTTGCCCCTCGTCGGCAGCAAGTCTGCCGGACAGGTGAGCCTGGTTCTGTGTGGCGATGTTACATAGGTCTGCATGCAGGACCTCACGTGATACACGTGCTTCCTCTTGCAAGGTAGCACGTGTAACACTGAGTTCCTCCTGCAAGGCCTGGCTGGACAACCGCTGCACCTCCCGGCAAGCCTGTAGCTCAGCCGAGATGGTGCGCTCAAGCTGTGCAAACCTCTCCTCTGCCTGCTGCCTCTGGGACATCATAAGGACACCCAGAGTGGATCTGAGGGAGGCATACTCCTCCCTCAGGGCATCCATGTGCGCCTCTGCGTGAGCAGCAATTGCTTGACGCAGAGACGACATTTCAGCCTGGCGTGCCCTGTCTGAGGCCGCCATGCCCAGCCTGAGTGAGCGGGCCGTGGACCGTGCCGCCTGCTGCTGGAGAAGCACCTGCCTAGCAGGGGGGAGCACAGATCGGGCCACACGCTCCATGCTGTCAGCGATGTTCTCCATTGCTGCCCCCTGCCGTTCTGAATTGGCAGTCATGTCTTGCTCCCACTCAGTATACAGCGGTTGCGCGCGGCGACCGCGTTGCCGGGCTTGACCCCTGCGGGACCCAAGGACCGGGGGTCCTCGCTGTGTTGGCACCGCCTGCGGCTGCACGACTACATGCCCCCATCTACGTGATGTCCCAGGCACATCAGTGACTGGTGTGGAGGGTGACCCTGCGTCCCGATCCACCACGGGCGGAGGAACCAAGACTGTCTGATCCCTCAGTGCAGGGGTCGCAGACAGAGGAGTGTCCACATCAGAATCACTCACCCCTGACACATGGACTTGATGGTCATCCAACTCAACATGGACGTCAGAGTCGTCATCAAGGCTGGACTCATAGGCAGCCAGAGACAGGATGGACTGCAGCACTTGGGGGTTTTCGTGGCCTACCACCCCACGACCCCCACTAGTGCCGGGTTGATGTGGTCTTACCAACCCTGTGTCTGGCATGACAACACCATCCTCTGCATCCATTGCGTCATCACCTGAAAAATAGAGAGGAAAAGGTCAGTACACATGTCAGAAGCACACAACACACACACACACACCGACAGCAAAGGCATCTGGCAGACATGTGACACACAACATATGACCTTGCATGCATGCTGGGTCTACTTAGAATAGCTTCTGTGATCAGACCTGTTGAAAGGTGGCAGTTTGCATGGAAGTGGGTCTAAGCAGTGCAGAAAATGTGTACGCCACTCACTACCTACATGTACAAGCACTCCATGGTGTGTGCCAGGAAATGTGAAGGCAGTGCAATGTCAAAATCAGACATCACGTGCATTGTGTATTCAATGTGTACCATGTCTAGAAGGCAAGCACCCCTCCACCCCAGTACCAAAGCAGGGATGCCTAGCATGGTATCAAAAGGCTGACCATACACCTGTGTATTGACAAGCAGTGTTGACTGGCATCAACAGCTTAATGTGATTTCAATTACAACACTGCAAATGATGCTGGGACAGTGGGCAGGACACATGATGGAAGATCCGGAGGCCGGCCACGTGTGAAGAAGACACGACAAGAGTTGGACAGAGTCATTGGCCATTGAACAGGCTGAGGCCTGTGAGCCACACAGATTGTCAGAGCCTAAACATGTGTGCAACGCAGGACTGAGCCACAGTTGACATGGGGAGGCCGATGATATGGCAGGCAATGTATGTAACCAAGGACTCATATTACAGTGATCATCCAGTCAAGGACACATAGGGGCATGTGTGCAATGCACATGGAGCATGAAGGGGCACTCATGTCCCTGCGGGACATCTGACCCATGCACAGTACAAGTGGGATGCCCTGCATCGAGTACTAAGGCTGTACCACACGGCATATGTCTGGCAGTTTCTAAGCTGGATGTTAGCATCTACACAGGACACATGAACATGAAACTACACATTGGCAAGAATGTAGCAGACCAGTGCAAAGGTGGAACTGGGGTGCAGAGTGGCGGAGGAGGGGCAAGGGAGCATGGCCACATGGAGTCCCGCATGCAGGCAGAGGAGACACGCATGACGGTGGCATTGCATTACTTACACATCAGAATCATGTACAGGTCACATGTAGCAGCAATCATGCACAACACATCCCACAAGTGAAACACACACGTCCTCAACAACTACGCATCAACACTCACTGGACTGGGCATCAAAGTCCAGCATCTCTCCCACACCTTCGACCAATTCTGGTGGTATGAACTCCGCAACGAGAGCCTCATGCGGAGTGAGTTCTTCCTCCTCTGGTGCAGGCCCACCGCCAGTCACCAGAGTCAAGTTGTAATTTGAGGCACGCTTGGCCTTAGTGCTGCGCTTGATGTCATTCCAGCGCTTTTTGCACTCCTGCGCCGTGCGCACCTCATGGCCGAATGAACTGACATGTTCCGCCACATGCTTCCAGTGGGTGTCACGTTGGGCAGCCGTAGTCTGACTATTGGCACCCACTAGCATGTCACGGCTGTGTCCCCGCACGTAGTCCACGAGGAAGTCCAGTTCCTGCTTACAGAAAGGCTTCTTCCTCGACGTGCAGGAGGTCGTGGCTGTGTGTGGGGTCCCAGCCTGTGCTGCAGATGCAACCTTCCTCCTCTTGGACTGTGGCGCAGACCCTGGCTGGCTAATGCCGCCCTGACCAGTATGGCCAGTGGGTTGGGTGGATTGAGCCGAGGGAGTGGCAGGTGGAGGGATGACCAAAGGCCTGACTTGTGTCAGTGGCAGCTGGGTGCCCACTAATGGACCCTGCGCAGCAACATCAGCTGTGGCAGGGTCATTGACCGCAACGGTCCTGGTTGGCAGACTCACAACCGGGGTGCTGTTGGGTGCATCTGCCCCTGCACTTGCCAACACCCGGCTGTTCGGGACAGCAGATGACATGACTGCCCCAGGGACACGTGTCTTGGTCTGAGCAGCCCGGCCTGCCCCAATGGTTTCCCCCCTGGCCTGTTGGAGATCTACCAAGGGCTCTTCAAGTGCCAACGCAGCCTGCGCTGGCAGACCCTGAGCCTGGGTGGCGGTGTCCACAACTGCACCTGCAGCTACCGCTACCCTTGGGCCCGTGGCAGTCGATGAAACGGACTGCCGGGTCATACGGGTGCCAGTGCCAGATGCAGGAGCTGCATCCCCCTGAACCACAGGGGGTGGTGGCATGGCTGCACCAACACATGGCACAACATTGTGCTCAAGTGGCGCACCCCTGCCTCTTCCCCCTCTGTGGCTGCCCTGGACACCCTGGAGTCCCCCTACTCCCTGGTCACCACGGCCACGTCCCCGACCACGCCCGCCACGAGGAGGACGCCCAGCTGAGGCGCCCCTCACCTTTGGTAGCCTCCCTACCATGGCACAGATGTAATAGTGCTGGCACAGATGGAGTGGTGCCAATGGGAGGTGTACAGCACAATTGACCTGGGCAATTGGGGTGAAGGGGGTGGGAAGCAAGATGTTAACAGCCCCCCTGCACCTGCAAGGCTGTATGTGACCCCGGTGATGTGTTGACGGGTCACGCAACGCTCAGGCACCCCAAAACTGCAGTAAAACCGTGCACGCAACCCTGCAGCCTACGTGCGTGGATTAAACCTCCCGCAGTACGCGGTGGCACCCAGTAACACGTATAACGCGTACGCGTGGGACACGCAGGCTACGATGACATCGAAAATGGGTGCGATACACAGGGGCACCCGCAGTGGGAAAAGGAGCGTTTGCGACTCACCGTCTGACTAGCGCGATGCAGAAAAACACGCGTAGCCAATACCCCCGCCAAAAGAAGAGATACGTCCTTGAGAGCTGTGAAGTTGATGGCGCGCGAAACGACTGGAAGCAGCAACACACGTCGGTCTCCACGAAAGGCACGTACAGCGAACAGCTGGGCCCGCTCACCTTTAACCCGTGCTGAGGGAAACGCACGCGCGCGTCACGTCACATGCGGACGTGCACTTTTTCACGTTTGATTACGCGCATTACACGCGGACGTGCAGTTTTTCACGCGCGCACGCTTATGCATGGACCCTTTCCTCCTATTACACGCGGACGTGCAGTTTTTCACGCGCGCTTACGCGCATTACACGCAGCGTGCAGATTTTTCACGTGCCTATTCACTCCGTATGAAACTGGCCACGCGAAAACACACGGAAGACCACGCTCCTGCCCAGAAGGCCAATTCACTGGCCCCCAGTGCCCCAAGCAGCCTCCCACATGCCATCTGCTGCTGCCTGCCTGCCTGCCTGCTGCCACTGTGCCCTGCCATTTGGTGCCTGCACATCAGCCATCTGCAGGGCTCCAGTTGCTGTGTCCACCCCTGCTGGTACAGAAGAGTCCCGACTCAAATGACATCGCTCCACAGCCCAGCCCCAGGACCCAGTTGGTCACCCACTCCTGCCCCTGGGGTTGCCATGTCGAGCACATCCACATCTGACACCAGTGGCAACCCCCGGCCAGAGGGGCAGAGGGGCACCAGCTTCACTGCCACCGAAGTTGGTGTCCTGGTGGAGCATGTCCTGGGGCAGTATGATGCCCTCTTCGGATCGTCCCGCGCCAACAGGGAAGGACGGGAGAGGACGCGGAGGGGGTGGCAACCCGCACCATCCAGAAGGTCAAGAAGCGATGGGAGGACTTGAGGTCCAGGACCCTCATGAAGGCCCGGCGCCTTGTGGAGGGGGGCCGGGGCCGCATGAGTTCCATCCAGTTGAGGGTCCTGGAACGCGCACACCAAGCGCTCCACAGCCAGGTCCTTGAGAGGGAGACCCGTCGGAGTTGAGTGGTAAGTGGCCAAGCATTGCTGTGTGAGACAGGGCATGTTGCAGTGTGCTGGTTGTCTGATACTTGCCTGCATGTGTGACATAGGCCATGTACGCATGTATGTGTGCAGGGACATCATGGTAATGCATGTGCGACCTGTAATGTGTGAACCGCATGGTTGTTGCATGTGTTTGAATGTGACATGGGGAGCCCTGTGCAGATTGCACACATGACAGCATGGAAGTCTCTGTTCCTGGACATGGGTGGGGGCCTGGTGGAGGGTGCCCCTGGTGGCTGGGGGGTGGGGGTGCTGGGAGACATGGGTGGGGGCCTGGTGGAGGGTTCCCCTGGTGGCTGGGGGGTGGGGGTGCTGGGAGACATGAGTCGGACATGGGTGGGGGCCTGGTGGAGGCTGCCCCTGGTGGCTGGGGGGTGGGGGTGCTGGGAGACATGGGTGGGGGCCTGGTGGAGGCTGCCCCTGGTGGCTGGGGGGGTGGGGGTGCTGGGAGACATGAGTCGGACATGGGTGGGGGCCTGGTGGAGGCTGCCCCTGGTGGCTGGGGGGTGGGGGTGCTGGGAGACATGGGTGGGGGCCTGGTGGAGGCTGCCCCTGGTGGCTGGGGGGGTGGGGGTGCTGGGAGACATGAGTCGGACATGGGTGGGGGCCTGGTGGAGGCTGCCCCTGGTGGCTGGGGGGTGGGGGTGCTGGGAGACATGGGTGGGGGCCTGGTGGAGGCTGCCCCTGGTGGCTGGGGGGGTGGGGGTGCTGGGAGACATGAGTCAGACATGGGTGGGGGCCTGGTGGAGGCTGCCCCTGGTGGCTGGGGGGTGGGGGTGCTGGGAGACATGGGTGGGGGCCTGGTGGAGGCTGCCCCTGGTGGCTGGGGGGGTGGGGGTGCTGGGAGACATGAGTCGGACATGGGTGGGGGCCTGGTGGAGGCTGCCCCTGGTGGCTGGGGGGTGGGGGTGCTGGGAGACATGGGTGGGGGCCTGGTGGAGGCTGCCCCTGGTGGCTGGTGGGTGGGGGTGCTGGGAGACATGGGTGGGGGCCTGGTGGAGGCTGCCCCTGGTGGCTGGGGGGTGGGGGTGCTGGGAGACATGGGTGGGGGCCTGGTGGAGGCTGCCCCTGCACTGCTGGGGGGTGGGGGTGCTGGGAGACATGGGTGGGGGCCTGGTGGAGGGTGCCCCTGGTGGCTGGGGGGTGGGGGTGCTGGGAGACATGAGTCGGACATGGGTGGGGGCCTGGTGGAGGCTGCCCCTGGTGGCTGGGGGGTGGGGGTGCTGGGAGACATGGGTGGGGGCCTGGTGGAGGGTGCCCCTGGTGGCTGGGGGGTGGGGGTGCTGGGAGACATGGGTGGGGGCCTGGTGGAGGCTGCCCCTGGTGGCTGGGGGGTGGGGGTGCTGGGAGACATGGGTGGGGGCCTGGTGGAGGGTGCCCCTGGTGGCTGGGGGGTGGGGGTGCTGGGAGACATGGGTGGGGGCCTGGTGGAGGCTGCCCCTGGTGGCTGGGGGGTGGGGGTGTTGGGAGACATGGGTGGGGGCCTGGTGGAGGCTGCCCCTGCACTGCTGGGGGGTGGGGGTGCTGGGAGACATGGGTGGGGGCCTGGTGGAGGCTGCCCCTGGTGGCTGGTGGGTGGGGGTGGTGGGAGACATGGGTGGGGGCCTGGTGGAGGGTGCCCCTGGTGGCTGGGGGGTGGGGGTGCTGGGAGACATGGGTGGGGGCCTGGTGGAGGCTGCCCCTGGTGGCTGGTGGGTGGGGGTGGTGGGAGACATGGGTGGGGGCCTGGTGGAGGCTGCCCCTGGTGGCTGGGGGGTGGGGGTGCTGGGAGACATGGGTGGGGGCCTGGTGGAGGCTGCCCCTGGTGGCTGGTGGGTGGGGGTGCTGGGAGACATGGGTGGGGGCCTGGTGGAGGGTGCCCCTGGTGGCTGGGGGGTGGGGGTGCTGGGAGACATGAGTCGGACATGGGTGGGGGCCTGGTGGAGGCTGCCCCTGGTGGCTGGGGGGTGGGGGTGCTGGGAGACATGGGTGGGGGCCTGGTGGAGGCTGCCCCTGGTGGCTGGGGGGTGGGGGTGCTGGGAGACATGGGTGGGGGCCTGGTGGAGGCTGCCCCTGGTGGCTGGGGGGGTGGGGGTGCTGGGAGACATGAGTCGGACATGGGTGGGGGCCTGGTGGAGGGTGCCCCTGGTGGCTGGGGGGGTGGGGGTGCTGGGAGACATGAGTCGGACATGGGTGGGGGCCTGGTGGAGGCTGCCCCTGGTGGCTGGGGGGTGGGGGTGCTGGGAGACATGGGTGGGGGCCTGGTGGAGGCTGCCCCTGGTGGCTGGTGGGTGGGGGTGCTGGGAGACATGGGTGGGGGCCTGGTGGAGGCTGCCCCTGCACTGCTGGGGGGTGGGGGTGCTGGGAGACATGGGTGGGGGCCTGGTGGAGGCTGCCCCTGGTGGCTGGTGGGTGGGGGTGCTGGGAGACATGGGTGGGGGCCTGGTGGAGGGTGCCCCTGGTGGCTGGGGGGTGGGGGTGCTGGGAGACATGGGTGGGGGCCTGGTGGAGGCTGCCCCTGGTGGCTGGTGGGTGGGGGTGGTGGGAGACATGGGTGGGGGCCTGGTGGAGGCTGCCCCTGGTGGCTGGGGGGTGGGGGTGCTGGGAGACATGGGTGGGGGCCTGGTGGAGGCTGCCCCTGGTGGCTGGTGGGTGGGGGTGCTGGGAGACATGGGTGGGGGCCTGGTGGAGGGTGCCCCTGGTGGCTGGGGGGTGGGGGTGCTGGTAGACATGAGTCGGACATGGGTGGGGGCCTGGTGGAGGCTGCCCCTGGTGGCTGGGGGGTGGGGGTGCTGGGAGACATGGGTGGGGGCCTGGTGGAGGCTGCCCCTGGTGGCTGGGGGGTGGGGGTGCTGGGAGACATGAGTCGGACATGGGTGGGGGCCTGGTGGAGGCTGCCCCTGGTGGCTGGGGGGTGGGGGTGCTGGGAGACATGGGTGGGGGCCTGGTGGAGGCTGCCCCTGTTGGCTGGTGGGTGGGGGTGGTGGGAGACATGGGTGGGGGCCTGGTGGAGGCTGCCCCTGGTGGCTGGGGGGTGGGGGTGCTGGGAGACATGGGTGGGGGCCTGGTGGAGGCTGCCCCTGCACTGCTGGGGGGTGGGGGTGCTGGGAGACATGGGTGGGGGCCTGGTGGAGGCTGCCCCTGGTGGCTGGTGGGTGGGGGTGCTGGGAGACATGGGTGGGGGCCTGGTGGAGGGTGCCCCTGGTGGCTGGGGGGTGGGGGTGCTGGGAGACATGGGTGGGGGCCTGGTGGAGGGTGCCCCTGGTGGCTGGGGGGTGGGGGTGCTGGGAGACATGGGTGGGGGCCTGGTGGAGGCTGCCCCTGGTGGCTGGGGGGTGGGGGTGCTGGGAGACATGGGTGGGGGCCTGGTGGAGGCTGCCCCTGGTGGCTGGGGGGTGGGGGTGCTGGGAGACATGGGTGGGGGCCTGGTGGAGGCTGCCCCTGGTGGCTGGGGGGTGGGGGTGCTGGGAGACATGAGTCGGACATGGGTGGGGGCCTGGTGGAGGCTGCCCCTGGTGGCTGGGGGGTGGGGGTGCTGGGAGACATGGGTGGGGGCCTGGTGGAGGCTGCCCCTGGTGGCTGGTGGGTGGGGGTGCTGGGAGACATGGGTGGGGGCCTGGTGGAGGGTGCCCCTGGTGGCTGGGGGGTGGGGGTGCTGGGAGACATGGGTGGGGGCCTGCTGGCAGGTGCCCCACAGTGCTGGGGGGTGGGGGTGCAAGGGGACATGTGGCTTGGCTGGGGGGCATGGCCATGGTGGATGGGCTGCCTGTGGGACATGACATGGGGTGCAGGGTAGTCCCCTGTGGTGTGGGATGCCTGCAGAGGTCGTGGAGGGGGTAGAGGGGAGACCTGGGAGGACCCACACTGCCAATTCACGTCTTGAACTTCCCGCACACCCACCACCCGCGCACCCCTGAAATCCACGTACCCAGGCCAATCGCGTGTAGACTTTCTCGCGCACCCCTGAAATCCACGTACCCAGGCCAATCGCGTGTAGACTTTCTCGCGCACCCCTGAAATCCACGTACCCAGGCCAATCGCGTGTAGTCTTTCTCGCGCACCCCTGTAATCCACGTACCCAGGCCAATCGTGTGTAGACTTTCTCGCGCACCCCTGAAATCCACGTACCCAGGCCAATCGCGTGTAGTTTTTCTCGCGCACCCCTGAAATCCACGTACCCAGGCCTATCGCGTGTAGACTTTCTCGCGCACCCCTGAAATCCACGTACCCAGGCCAATCGCGTGTAGACTTTCTCGCGCACCCCTGAAATCCACGTACCCAGGCCAATCGCGTGTAGTCTTTCTCGCGCACCCCTGAAATCCACGTACCCAGGCCAATCGTGTGTAGACTTTCTCGCGCACCCCTAAAATCCACGTACCCAGGCCAATCGCGTGTAGTCTTTCTCGCGCACCCCTGAAATCCACGTACCCAGGCCAATCGCGTGTAGACTTTCTCGCGCACCCCTGAAATCCACGTACCCAGGCCAATCGCGTGTAGACTTTCTCGCGCACCCCTGAAATCCACGTACCCAGGCCAATCGCGTGTAGACTTTCTCGCGCACCCCTGAAATCCACGTACCCAGGCCAATCGCGTGTAGACTTTCTCGCGCACCCCTGAAATCCACGTACCCAGGCCAATCGCGTGTAGTCTTTCTCGCGCACCCCTGAAATCCACGTACCCAGGCCAATCGTGTGTAGACTTTCTCGCGCACCCCTGAAATCCACGTACCCAGGCCAATCGCGTGTAGTTTTTCTCGCGCACCCCTGAAATCCACGTACCCAGGCCAATCGCGTGTAGTCTTTCTCGCGCACCCCTGAAATCCACGTACCCAGGCCAATCGCGTGTAGACTTTCTCGCGCACCCCTGAAATCCACGTACCCAGGCCAATCGCGTGTAGACTTTCTCGCGCACCCCTGAAATACACGTACCCAGCCCAGCCGCGTATGGAAACACCCGCACACCCCTGGAATACACGCTCCCAGCTCTGCGTTTGCTGCTGCCCTTTGCGCTGGGTTGGGGATTTTGATGGCTTTTCCCTGCGCGAGAGGCGTTCTTGGAGGCGTAACTGGCGCTGCTGCAGGGTCGCTGCGCAACTGTGCGCCACGGCTGGTTTTGGTGGCTGGAATCCATGAATACGCTGTGCGCGGAAATGGATTTTAGCGCACGCGGCTGGCGCAGGGATTCGCACGCGCACACTGTGCGCCAGCCGCGTGCGCCACTTGTGCGCTGAATTCTATGAATTACCCCCTTAATATGGCAAGGGAGACAATTGCCTAGAATGGGAGGAACACCTTCAGGGGTGGAAAGCACAAAGAGGTTTAGAGTACTTTAAACAAAAATGTAAACATCTATGCTCTGGGCTGGGCAAGCGCCGCAGGTATTTTCATGGTATGCCTTTGCATTGCTCTTCTGGGAGGATAACGGGGAATTATCTGGGATCACAGAAGCAGTGGAGCAATTGGCAATGTAACAGACTTCACTCGTAAAATACACGATATGTTCATGATTAGGATGTCTGGCAACATATATGCCTCCACATAACTGTTTATATTGTAGTAATTGTGTATGACGTTCATGGGCTAGAACCACATTCTGCAGAACATAATGAGGTGGGAATATGAACCGATTATTGTTAGCAGCCCATTTAATGAAACATTCATGGGATCAGCAACAGAGGATGGAACACGATTAAATTGCAGAGCAGGTTGCTTATTGTTCAATTACTCATCACAGTGTGGGATGCCGAAGCCTGTCCTCTAAGAATCCATGCTTTGCAGCTCTTTAAAAAGTTCCATGGAGAAATGATAACACATTGTCATTACGACGGATCAAATAAAGCAGAAATAGAACCAGAAGACACACTCAGCCAACATGTGGGTGCAAACTGACGGCGTGTGTGCACGCTTTGTGTCCAAACGGACTGCAGTATTTGCACATTATTGACAGGAGCAGCCAGAGTCAAACAATTCCAGTTATCATCTCTTGAAATACATCCCGATTTCCAGAGTCAGCGCATATGCAAACTAGTGTTAAAGTGGGAGTTACCTGGTTGCAGAAAATCTGTGTATCCCATTCATTTACTGAAGTGATCTGTGCAATGCCAGCATGTTCCATTGCACTACAGGTATACACCCACGGATTCAAAAACAGGTGAGTTCAGAAAGTAGAAGATTTTCAGAAAAATATGTCTTTACTGTGCCTTTACTTGTGTATATTTGAAGACCACGCAGCTTAGTTTCTATAGGTGCCCATACAGTAGCACAAAGATGAGCAAAATTGGGGAGCCAATGTAGGAGATGTGAGCAAAGAGGGACATAAACCAGGGACAACGCATCTCCTGTGCAGGTATGGTGTGAGATGGGGGAGCTATTGAAAGTGCTGCCCTTTTACAAAGACGACGGCCTCTCAAGTCCCACTAGTTCACAGGGGAGCCTTTTCCATCAATGATTATGTAGGAATCAAGAATCTTCATTGCTACAGACCTTTGTAAAGTCATCAATAAATCGTGCAAATATGTCATTGTTTCTTTCCAAAAATGGCAGTACTCATACCATGCTTAAAAGACAAAATTAGACCCAGGAAAGCTTGTGAATTTCTGCATCAACTCTCAGTGTTCGTAAATCAAATATAGATCTTTTTAGGGACATATTAGCAAAAGGATGAGTTGCAGGTTAGCCTCCCGCAAGTCAGAGGCACAGAGGCTGTAGCAGTAGCAGTTTTGGATGATCTGAGAAGGATGGTAGATACGGTTGGTGTAGGGGCACAGATATTAGTAGATCTATCATCAGCCATCGCCAGCATGCACCATGTTAGTGCATCTCTGATGCGAAACTCCAATACTAACGTACAGCTGAAGTCTGCGCACCCATCTCAAGTCCCTGCCTCTACCCTTCCCCCTAATCAAGCCCTATTATCACAACACGAGATACGGGAAGAGATTAAAGCTTCCATTGAAGCCTTCATGCACCACTCAAAAGAACCTAACTCATACAAAGCACCGGAACAAGGGTTCCCCTTATTCATGCCTTCTATCACTCATCAAGATAGAAGGGCACGATCTCCGGCAAGGTTACCAATGCAGGCAAAAGAAAGATCTGCACAGACCAAGTCAAAACAAATTATACTGCCCCATCGCTTTATAATCAAATGTCGTGAGGCTCCATATAAGTCCTATGATCTAAATCGGTCCAGTATTCTGAACATATGTACAGAGATACCAGCTTTATCAGCTATTTCATCACTGGATATCGAGCAAATAGAATTTATAAACCATATGGATTTGTCTGTTGCACGTCTGCATATTCGATCATCATTGGTAGCCGACACTTTGTGGCAAGCTAGAATGGTGTTATTCGACTTAGGGTTTAATCTCACCCAAGAATTAGTACATAGTCCGGCCACACCGCAAGGACATAGCTCAAGTATTTTCACCTCAGCCTGTCACATTACTTCTCATCAAAACCCACCAGACCAGACAAAGTCTACATAACTAGGTTCAAGTGCCAAAGTCCTTAATTTGATTTCCTGGAATACACGAGGGCATAATCACCTCAATTTTACAACAGTTGGTGGATTGATTGATATGGATGTAGTTGCCCTCCAGGAAACCTGGCTCGTTTTACCACCGATTTGGGACTCACACAACATTCTGTTTACATCAGCAGAAAAAGGTGTCCTTGGTAGACCGAAAGGTGGTCTTATCATAGCAGTTAAAAAGAGCTGTGGCCTGAATTTGATCATTCGTAAATCTCCATCTCTATCATTTCAAGTGGCGATATTATCTAATTTCTATAAAAAAAATAGCAATTGTTAATATCTATTGGTGCAGTAACACACTGAATGCAGATTAATTTTTCAAGCAATTTGTGGATATATTGGATGCCTTGGCCCTAGAGCGTGATCTATCGTGTATTTTGATATTGGGCGACCTCAACTTGCACCTCATTCCAGAGGGGATTATTGCCCCAACAAGAGACGAATTGAAATGGTCTTCGATTATGACTGAGCGCAATTTTCAGATGTTAAATGGCAATGTGACAGGTGACTGTCCCGCCCAGACCACTTGGCAAAGAGGAGACCAGCATGCAATAATTGACTACATCTATATTAATGCGAAAGCCTTTAATTCTGTACAAAAGTTGGAGGTTATTCATACAAGTGTAAGTGATCACCACAAATTAAAACTGTCACTGCAAATTGATTATATTCAACCGACACAATGGTGGAACTCAAATGTAACTGATGTAGTCGTAAATAATGGGAGAAATAGACTGTCTTGGAACACAGAAAAATTGAGAATCTTAGATTCGAATCTAGAGACTATGTACCAGAGAGAAGATCTACTGGTCAAAGACTATACAAATGCCATGCAGATGTTTACTCGAGTAGTCACTGGTAGTGGGACAACTGAGCAACAGCATACCCATGCCTACGACTCGGAAATAGCCCATCGTAAATCTGAGCTAAGACTAGAAATTCGGCAACTGCGGAAATCAGAGAAAACTGATATGGCCGAAAAAATAAGATCAGTCAAGCAAAACTATAAAAAATGGCTCAGACTAAGAAGAGCCAAGGTCTACGAAATGAATGGAAAATCTATGCTTAAACAGCTTATCCTGAAATCTACAGCTGGCATATGGGTCCTTCTCAATAAAACATCTGAGACTCCCAAATTTACAGCCCAGGTAAACTCGATTTCCACTGAAGCATGGCAATTGTACTTTCATAAACTCTATCTTTCTCCCTTTCCTGACATACATTTAAACTTTCATTCGCTTACAGTCTCCGGAACATTTACATTTGACATTGATGACATAAAATTTTGTATCAAGAAATTGAGCTCTTCTCGGGCAACAGGTCCAGATGGGTTGCACAACATGATGTTAAAAAGCCATGTAGACGAATGGGCGAGGATTCTCTACCGGATCTTTAATCAGGTGCTGAAGAGTGGCGCTATCCCTGAGACGTGGAGAAAATCTATTATTCTCCCGATATATAAAAAAGGCAATCGGGAGAACCCCAGGTCCTACAGGCCCATAGCGCTTTTGGACTGTCCGGGTAAATTATTTGCCCGGCTGATCTTAAAAAAATGTAATACCTGGTTACAGGATAATAAATTGAGAGATCCGTTCCAAACAGGCTTCTTACAAGGGGTAGGCACTGGTATAAATATTATTACTTTGTCAAGCCTTATTCAAAAAGCCTACCAACAGAAACAGCCCTTGTACCTTGCCTTTATTGATTTCCAAATGGCATTTGATGCCGTTCCAAGAGAACAGCTCTATAAAAAATTGGCTGATGCTAACTGTCCATGGAAAATCTTGAAATGGATAATCCAACTACATACAAATACCTCGATCCAGATTAGACTTACTAATGACGGTCTATTAACCCCCCCAATACCAACTGCCAGAGGCCTAAAACAAGGCTGTTTATTAGCTTCAGCCTTGTTTAACTTCTTTCTTTCAGATATCTATTGAAGCTTTACAACACTGATCTCCGATTCTCCAAAGATCATGGGTGTACAGATACAATGGTTATTATATGCCGATGACATGGTACTATTGTCACATACCCCAAAAGGGTTGCGACTTCTTTTGGGTGCTCTGGACGAGTATACAAAAATAAATGGCATAACAATCAATGTTGAAAAGACAAAGGTCATTCGATTTGGCACCAAGAAACAAAGTAGTGCCCATTTATACTGGCCTCTTCAAAATTGTAAGATTACCAGCACTAATGTCTATGTGTATTTGGGTACAACTGTGTCTAACTTGTGTGCCTTTGATCACTATAATCAACAAGGACTCCAGAAACTTCAAATGTGTATTTCACAAGCCCGAATCATCAAGGCAAGATATTGTAAATTTTCTTTACTCCCAATTCTAACGTATTTCAAACTGAAAGTTGTGCCTGTTATCCTCTATGGTGCAGAAACCCGGTTTATTCTGTCATACTCTTACTGGGCTATGAGGGAAGGTCGGTTTTGGAGGCAAGTTTTGAACTTACCAACCTCACAACCACTTCCAACTTTAAGATATGAGTTGGGCCTAATTTCTCTGTACGCAGCCTACAAATGGCGCCTGTGTGCTTTGTACCGCAAGTGTCTCATGAACAAAGCCACAACAGGGATAATCAATACTATTTCTATATATCTATTGAGCTCAATGGACGTTTTTCCAAAAACATGGCGCCAAAAAATCCACTCAATTCTAGTAAAAGCTCAGATTGACCCAATTTTGCTTATGGAAAATCCAAATAAAGCTAGAACAAAAATCTGGGAAGGTGACTGGATTTACACACGTTTTGCGTGTTCCAACTATAAACATTTTGAGGCTTCTCCATTTGAATTAAAGCGTTATAACACAGTGGCCGATTATATGATGAGGTCCCCCAGTTCCAACCACAGAAATGGCTTTATGAGATTTAGACTAAATCTGTGGCTGACTAATGAAGTGATGAATAAACGGAATAATATTGCTATCCCTCTGCCCTGCCGGTTTTGCAAAAATCATCCAGAAACTCTTATGCACCTGTTTTCAGAATGTGATAAATTAGCATCAGTACGGAGTGTTCATTTCAAGCCTTTATTTAAGGAGCAACGCATTTTGACTCCAAAAGAGTTATGGGTCTTAATTTTCCATACTAATAGAAAGGCTGTAAGATATGCAGTTGTCAATTATTTGCACCAGTTGAAAATTTCAATGTATGCAGTGCCAAGAAAATAATGATCTTGTTATATGCTTTATAACCATGTGTTGTAAACCACTGTTGTTACTGTTCACTAACGCATACAATGTATTATCTGATTTTAAGTGATTTGTAAATGTGATTTTATGTAATTCTTTTTTTTTCCTTTTTGTCACAAGTTGAAAGGTTGTGAATTTATTTTCACGACCAAAACAACTATAAATAAATAAAAAAAGTTAGTGCATCTCCACAGATCAGTCAACCAAGATGCAGCCCTGGCTTGTTTGTCATCATTTTTAGGAAACATGGTTCAATCAGTGGCCTTACCACCCTCGGAATAGTCGCCAAATGTAATTACTTGTGCGTTTGACCAAGGCCAGTCATTGTACCTGATTCTATTTAATATCTACATGAAGCTATTGGCACACCTTGTCCATTTGTTTGGTCTAACATGTTATATGTACGCTGATAACACCCAATTCCTTCTTCAATTAGAGAACTATTAGGACAATGTTGCAGAACGGTTTAGACTCTCTGCAGATCAAGTAACTATCTGGAAGAATGGCAGTCATCTCAAACTGAACACTCTGAAGACAGGAATCCTTCTTTAAGGTGCTTTTACTAAGGAGGTTAAATATATTCAGCCATCAATTAAGACTGTTGTCACAATCTCAAATACCTATAACTGGCCTGAATGTTGCTGGCCCACTTTCTTTGTCTCTTGTCTCGTACATTCCAATAAAGTCAACCTCTGGATGTGTGGTTTGACTCACCACTATCATTAGACCTTCAGGTTAGTCAGGTATCAAGCGCCTGCTTTTTTCAGCTCCATACTATGCGCTATCCTCTTCAAGCGTCTGTTTATGCAAGATGGAATTACAATACTGATCTCGAACCAAATAATCGGACAGACCCAAAGACTATGGCAAAGTACTGCTTCATTATTAATGTAATAAACCAGGGCACACTGGCATACATCGGACTGATGCATTCACACTCACAAATCAGCTTGATTACATGGAGGTCTTATACCCCAATATGCATCATCTATGACATCATTCTACGTGGCAAAATACAAAACCTATCAAGGGAGGAGATTGGTTTAAGGGAACATGTCTACTTATAGAACATATAAGGATTAGTACATCAATGGATACCCCTTATCTGTACGGCATATCTTGAACTACCTCTAAATACGAATAGTACTGATTATAGCGGACAAAACAACTGTTTATTGGTCTATACTACATTGCCCGTTAGGTTTTCCCTCTACCCCACTGATTTTTTGGCATGCTATCCCAACCTTGGACGTTTGTCTCCTTTAGCAGCACATACGTGAAACGAAACATAGGTGTTTCAATACCATCAGACCACTCCCCATTTTAACAATAAGTCCATCATCTCTCACCTGTAGGCCATCAGACAAAGTCTTCAGTTTGTAGTTGGCCTTGTTACCTTCTCACTGTCCTGGAACATTTAAGGGAGTGTGAGCACACCACTATCTTACCTCAAGGCTCTAATGAATAGCCTTTGTTTTCAACTTCTGAGTCACGTGTGAAGAAACCACAAATGTGTCAATTTCAGCTTCTATTTATTGCTGTTTGAAGTAATCATGCAGGGTGCTGTTGCTCCTTTTGGCCTCTAGAGAATTGCTCAGTCTATATGCATGAACTTTATGTGTTTTTAATTGACCAGCACTTTGGTTCTCACAGTTGTTGTCTTCTTCCTTTATCTATGAAGAATGTCCCACATTTAGAGCTGATCCATGTACTGTCGCGGTTTATTAAATGGCACACACAAGCCAGGGACATTCTTCCCCTACAATGAATGTGGCACACAATAAAAACCTTTTTTATTTTTTTAGTATACTACACATTCTTTTTGAGTGGGCCTCCAACCCGTCTCGAAACCCAACCTCCACAAACACCCTGTGTCACAATGGACTAGGAACCAGGCTGGTGTGTATCATTAAGATATTAATGTATTATATAAGGTCAAAGGAAAATCAACCAATTACAACAGCCACCAATGTTGTGGCAACACAAATACCAAGACTTTTATTTATTTATTTATGTATTTATTTATATAGCGCGCAAGCAGCCCATGGGCATTGAGGTGCTGTTACTTGCAAGAGCTTAGTTACAGGAATAGTGGCATTCAGTGGTACATTATGAATTCCACAAGGCATAGAGCTGATATTTTGGTTGGTACAGTTAGTCATGCATTAGGAACATATGATATGTATTCAACTGGTACAACGCATCTTATGTGAATAAGATGGTTTTCATGGTTTTGCAGAAGGCGCTGAGGGAGGCCTCACCTCGGATTGTGGGAGGTAGGGCGTTCCAGTGAGTGGGTGTGAGATATGGGAAGCTGGATCCGCCTGCTCAGGCTTTTTTTACTAATGGCACAGAGAGCATGTTAATATATGGTGATCTGGTTGGCTTCGTAGAGGAGACGGGGTGGATTTAGAAGGTAACCAGTTTAAGATATACTGTGATACTACTTCCTTTTTTAATGACAAAGCAAAACAAAAACAAATCAACTCAAAATGATTGCATGAAGGTTAAGCACACCCCCTGCGACACTCAACCCCCAAACATCAATTAGACTTGATTCCTTTGAATGATGGTCAGTGGCAAGGAGTAGGAATAGAGGGGACACATCGTTTTTGGGGTGGTGTCCAGGTACACAAGATGGGGAACCAGCAAAGAAGGGGACATTTTGTTTTAGAGCACAATGAAAGCATGGGTTTTTAATGATTTAACACATCTGCTTGGGGCAGAATAGATCAAAGTTCTTACTGCTTATACTTAGGAGAGAGGCAGAGTTTTAGAAAATATTAATCAGCACACCAGGGAAAATAGAAATAGAGTAGGAAAATCGTTATTTAGGAGATTTAACACGTGGTCAATGAAAAGGAAAAATTAAAATAGAATTTGTTTTTACTGAAGCCAAGAATGACAGACAAGCTCTGATCAATGAGGAACTTATAATAGGAAAATCAGTTGTTAGTTAGAATGACAAGTAAATAACAGGTATGCTCTGGTAAAGGGGATAGCTCACAAAAGGCAAATCTGTTTTGGGTTTGGATAACAAATGCAAAGAGGAATGACAGTGGCAAATGGAAAATCGTTTATCAGGGCACAATTTAAACACAGGGACACATTTGTTTCTCAGATCACAATGGGATGAATTTGTTTGGGGCAACACTTTATAACTATAACAATTAACAAAAACACTGGGAAAAAGATTGCTGTTTTCAAATTCCACCAATCCCAATCCCTTGAAATTCAATGGGGGAATTAATTTACGTACAAGAATGCTAAGGATTTATACAGACAAAGGAGGGTGTTTGCAAGGGGGATATGCTAACATACACAAGCAAACAAGGAGATTCTTCTATGGGGAGATGACTGAACAACATGGGCAAACCTAGTATTATTGAATGGGGAGATGACTAAAATGCACTGACAATTGGGGTTTTAATGGGGAATTTTCAATGGGAAATATTGGATGCAATTTAGGGCTGGGTCTATTGCTACTTACATAGCAAGCCTTTGTTTAAGGTTCAGGAAAGCCAGCTACATCTCAGGACACTCTGGAAATATAGGGCAGTGGCCTGGTCACTCCACTCTCAAAGATGTTAAATTTCAGCAGCCTTCTCTCTGTCCTCCTTTTCCTGTCTCCCCATTTTTTGTGTGTGTCCTGAGTCCTAGTACCGCCCCCCCCTTATAAGCAGGAATGACATCACCAATTTTACAATTTAGGGGAAGTACCCTGCAATTAGGGGAACTACCCTGCAATAATCCCTGCCACTAGGATTGGACAGTTACCCTCTCTCTCTCCGTCCCCAGTCAGGTTTGGTTTAGGTGTTTGGAACAACATCTGTCTTTTCCCATTTGTTATCATCCTTAGGTCTCCTTTCAACTTTTTTGGCAAAAACTAGTTATGTATCACAACTTCATAATTGTACTAGCAACTGCCATATTAAACATCTTTTCTGTTTTAGCTGATCATGGGGAATTATATAATCTGACCGCCAAATCCGTACGATGAAGCATGGCCAACCGTCACACTTTTGTTGTTTCCATATAATACAAAACAGTTATGAAGATGTAAGTTAATCAGCATATCCCTAATTTAATTGTCCACTGTTTCACCAACTCTCACATTTGTAACATGTTCATAACAGCCAGAAACCTAGTCTAACTGGCCATTACACTTCCCAGAGTCACAGGTAGATGCTTTGCATACTCCCAAAACCGCTTGAAAATTACATGATAAATGGTATAAAAATGAAATCAATCCACAGTATGGTTGCTGTGCAAAATGCCTACAATGAAATAGCCTTTTAAATGAATTGTGAGTGTTCCTGTTCAGCAAATGGGATGGCTGTTTCATCTCCCACTGCCATCCGTCCCGCTGGGTCAGCCTGTGACCAGAGGTTTTTATGAGTCTCTTTGAAGTTAGTGTGTGTGCTCTTTGAAGTGGATGCAACAAGGATTCCCACATTTCTGTCATGCTCCAGCCAAGGATGGCTTTCTCTTGAAGTCCTTGCTTCCCTAGTCAGTAGGTCTGCAGGATAAAAATGTTGACGCTTTTAGCAGGACCACATTTTATTGCTGGTTATTAGATGCGAGATGTGACATCCAGTTGAAGTGGGGCTTTCCTTTGTGAAGTTTTGCCCTTAGCCTCATCACGAGTTGGGCGGTAACGCCGGCGCTAATATCGCTGGCTATATTAGCCCTACTGCCAAACCCACCAGCGCTATTAGCGCCGGATCACAGGTTTGGCGGAACGGGTATTGCCCATTCCCCATTGAGCCCATTCAGGAATTCCCCATTCCCCATTGGGCTCAATGGGGAAATTGTGTGCTTTTACCGCCAGCGGATTTCCCGCCAGCAGTTAATGCGCCGAAAATTGGCAAATTGTCAGCGGATTTCCCCCCAGCTCGGAGCTGGGGGGAAATCAGCCGAAGCCGTGATTTGGCAGACCCTTAAATGCGGCGGTAACAGCGCTATTGCTGCATTTAAGGGCTACCGCCAAACTCGTGATGAGGCCCTAAGTGTCTTTTCAAAATGTCACTGGAGTTCTGTGGTTGAAACATAATATATATTGCTTGCTTTGGTCAACCCAGACAAAATGTTTTACTTTCCTGACATTCTTCGGTGAGCCGTGATATTTTTCCATTTTGGCTTTTTAAAGCCGTTTTTGCTTTCAATGTTGAAAAATCCTGTTTTCCATGTTACAAGATTCTGTGATTCCTCCTTTTTTGTAAATCAAACTGCTGCCTGCCCATTGATAATGATAGGTAGGCCCATTTACACATGGCTCTTTAACTTTACATGAAACAAAAACAAAAGCCAGGCCATTTTTGTTACAGTGTTTAAATGCCTGTCATTCATGTGAAAAGCAAAAGCCAGGCCGTTTTTGTTGCAGTGTTTAAATGCCTTCCATTCATGTGAAAATAAAAGAAAAGGCCAGACCATTTTTGTTGCAGGTTTTAAATGCCTGCCATTCATGTTCATGGGATTTCTGTTTGGGGCCTTTAAATGCACCACACAGTAGTACCTTTGTGCTTTGTGCTAATCCTTTAAAAATAGCATCTTTAACCCTGGGCCAACCTTAACTCATCGTCAGCTCTGCACAAAGGAACTGTTTTTCTGCGTCTTCTGATTCTATAGCCTCGGCTTGTTTCTCAGGTAGCTTGGTTAAGTTCAACTTGAGCCATCATTCATTTTCCTACTATGGCTGCCCTTGTCACGTTATATATTCCTCTATAGCAAACTTCTATATGTTGTCTTTCTATCTTGCGTTACTGCATATTTACAGTTATTGATCAGTAAATTACTTCATCTTCTTTAGATCCATGATTACATTAGCTTTAGGTACATGTTATTCTTATTGCTTTAGTTACATTGTTACTTCTAAGTATTTTCATATCATTTTAGCATACTTTCATATATCTTCTTTATGACATCACTTTGTCCTTGTTAGAGCTCACTTTAACGTCTGTCCATACTATTCATTAATGCATTCTGATATCTTGGCAGGCAGCATCCTTCCAAGTAACATTCTTCCATGTGACATCCTTCCATACTTTCAGTGTGACGGTACATTCTGTATGGCTGTCTGAGTGCATCTCTCATACACTCAATGCGGTATGGGAACAATGCAGGAGGTCCCATTTATTGCTTATCTCTGACTGTTCCAATATGACAGCAGTGAGGGGACAGGAACTGGCAAGATAGTGTCTACCTGCTCCTCTACAATACACTTTGGAGACTCAGGGCCTCATTATGACCCAGGCGCTCCCGTAATGAAGGGTGCCGGTACGGGACCGGCACCCTTCATTACGGGACTGCCTATTATGAGGTTCCCTTTGCGGGACCCGGAACAGACTCCTGGCAAAACCAGACGTCCTTTCCGGGTCCCGCGAGGGGAACAGGGAGCTAATAACAGGCCGTTATTAACGTGCCCGTTATTATCTCCCTCCCCATTCCCATTGAGCCCTTTGGGGGCTCAAATGGGAATGGGGAATGGTTGCTTCAAGGAGGAATTACCGGGTCCTCCAATGTTGGAATCACCCGGTTATTCCTCATTGAAGGAACCCGGTATTGGAGCCCGGTATGGAGGCAGCCATGGTGCTAGTAGCACCATGTCTGCCTCCATACTCATAATGAGGCCCTCAGACTTTTTCACTTTCCCACGGAAAGTACAACTGATCAACATGTTCATTTACTGTGGACTGGAGTTTTGTAATGCCATTTACATTGGATTAAAAAAAAAAAACTTATGTGACTAGGTCATTCAGCCAACCTTACCAAGAGGGGCTGGAGAACCCCTTTGGTTTGGTAGTTGGGAAGGCCGCAGTCCACTTAGCTTCTTGTACTGCCAGAGAGAGAAAGCATTATGCTTACCAGGTGTGGGAGCTGGGGAATGGCTCTCAAGTTAAGCAAGTGGACTAACAAGACTACAAGCCCTCACATGGAGTCGGACTTAAGTGCCATGAGTCACCAGCATTGGTCATGATTGCAAAACCCTGGCAGACCCACACATGGAAAAGGGACTACGTGTGTTCCCCCCTTTATGGCCTTTGATGTTTGTATCACCTCTTGAGAGCGGACAATAGGGAGATATGGTCCTGCAAAACCAGTGGGGAGGGACAGCCAATGAGAAGAAGACAGGCAAGCAAAAGGGAGACCTCGGAGGCAGGAAGGTTTACATGAGGTCAGACGAGGAGGCAAGAGACCAGGTGGGAGAAGAATGGTGCAGAGGAGCATGGATGAAGATTATACAGGTGATATAAAAGGTGAGGCATTGGTTGGTGACAGCAAGGGCTAATGGAAGTGAGTGAGTGACTATGTGAGTTAATTAGAAGGAGAGCATAACAAGTAAATGAGAAGGTTTTGGGGACATGAAAGGAGAGTGAGTGTGGGGGAAGGTGTGAGAGGAGAAGTGGCAGTGTGGAGAGGGCAGAGAAGTGGTAGTATTTGAAGGGGAAAGTATTGGTAGTGTGGTGAGGGGAGAGTAGTAGCAGTGCCAAGTAGGGAGAGTAGTAGTAGTTTGGGGAAAAGCAGTGGCAGTATGATTGAAGGCTGGAAGTAAGCCGTAAGGAGGGAGAGTGATTGAAGACCATTGGACGGATAGTTGAGAGAGCTTGAAGGAGAGAGAGGGGAGACATTAGGTGGAGTAGGATGGAACTGAGTGGAAAAAGAAGAGGGCGAGTGATCGAGACAGCTAGGGAAAGGAATACGAGACGGTGAACATCTGGTTGTCTGAAAGGCATATCCATTCAGTCATTCTTGTGGGAAAAGAATGGATAGGAATCCCTAGATTGTTCCCTCAGGAAGTTGAGATATTATTAGCCTTTAGGCCATCTCCAGATGAGATATACGTTTTGTATATATTAGTATTACTGACCCCTCATAGGTTAGCGGTAGTTCCACTGCTGAATTCAAAATAAAGACCCTTGAACCATCTCTGGGAGCTTGTGTGTTGTTGAGGCTATCTTCAACACTCAGTATACAAACTTGACATTATTGAGAATGTGGCAGCCAGACTATTGTTTTATCTCAATGACAGGGATCATATATCACTTACTCTTAGAGCACTACACTGGTTGCCATTTTCTAAGAGCATTGAATTTGAGGCACTATCATCAGTTCATAAAGCCTTTTACACTAAGGTGTGTGATTTCCACAGAAGCATTTCACAATTTACATCCCAACAAAAACACTTTGGTAAATAACAGAAGGTCTACTGACTGTGACACAAGCCGAATAAGTGAAATGGGGTGGGCATTCCTTTTCATCACAATCAGCTAAACTGTGGATTGACCTACCTACTCACTACTCCCTTATCCCAAATCATTTAGAGTTCTGCAAGAATGTTAAAACATTCTTATTTCCTCAGTATTTTTTCCTCAGTAATTAGGTTGGGACAAGCATCAGGTGAAAGCTTTTTAAACTGTTAAGATACCTTTTTCAATGTGTATGCTGTGCTATGCTACAAACAACTACCACATCATACCATACCCTACCAGTGATAACTGTTGTATCGTCTCTCCCACTCTCTAGGTCCCCACCCCACTTGGAGTACTTTATACTGTTGAGTGTACCATGTGCTCCTTCTATGTGGTCCCTATTGTGTGACGCCCCTATCCTTAGCACATCTTGTACTCTGCAGTGCTGGGCAGTGCATCCCTCTTATCTCTTAGCTCCCTCCTCCTCCTACTCCCTTCTTGCCCCCTCTATGATGCTTTCCATCTCCCCCATCATCTGTAACTGCTACTCTATCTCCTATCCTATCCCTCTCACTAAGTCGGAAATGAAGAAGTTCAAGAGGGACATCTGGGTCACTAACCCAGGCTTTCCTATCACTGATACCTACATCAGTGCTTCTCCAGACAGACACTCACCAACATCCTCTTTGTCACTCCATCTCCTGACGTATGGACCCCTCATATGGTCTATGTTCTCTCCCCTTTATCCTCCTCTCCTATTAAGGATGGCCCTCAGTGGGAGATCCTCTTGGCCTTCTTCCACATCCTCCTAGACCATCATTAATGTCTATCTGAATGGCACCGTCTTGGTCCCGGACCCACAGCCCAATCTGCTCCTTTTGGATAGGCATCTCCTGCGTCTTATCAACTTCCTTCCTTTTCCTGCTACTGCTGCTAGCACC
This sequence comes from Ambystoma mexicanum, assembly GCF_040938575.1. NCBI lineage: Eukaryota > Metazoa > Chordata > Amphibia > Caudata > Ambystomatidae > Ambystoma > Ambystoma mexicanum. Next base: position 545,027,646 of record NC_090933.1, on the reverse strand, counting down.
TCTCTGACTCCTCCATCACTTTCTTCTTCCACCACATCTCTGACACCCTCCTCCTCCTCTATGGCTACCATGCCACTGCCTTCTACCACCTCTGCCCACTCTCTGTCCCCTATACCACTTCTGCAGGGTGTACCTCAAACCTGTACACCACCACAGAAATCTTTCAAATGTGGCAACCTGCTCCAGGTCACTACTCTCAATGCTCTCTCTGCTGTAAAACACTCCTATGACATCTGCCCCATCCTCAAAGATTTTGACCTGGACTTCCTCGCTTTCCCCGAGACATGGTTCATGGCCAGCTCTGTCACAAGTTTTGACACTCTCCTCCCTGATGGCTACAAGATCCTCTCCAAACCTAGATCCAACTATCATGGTGGTGGATTAGCTCTGATCTTTCCAGACGGGGTCCCTGCCCTGTCATCCCTACACAGGCCTACTCCTCCTTTGTATGTCTGGTCTGCAGGCTCTCTATCTCCCCTCTGGCTGGGTCGCCCTCTTCATCTATGAGTGGGCTGACCTCTCCTCTTGTCTAATCCCTCCTCAGGGCTGTTCCGCAAGCTCTATGACATTCTCTCTCTTTCCATTCAACCCTCTGGTCTGGCACACTCTGCCGGGTATGCCTTGGAGGTTCTCATCTCCTCAGATATTCCCCTCTCTAAACCTCCCACCACTCCTCTCTCTTGGACTGACCACTTTCTGCTCTCCTCTCACCAGAAGCTCTCAGTCCCTCAGGCTAAGCCCACCCCAGCACTTCCACCCACCTTTTCGGTCATTCGGCCCGTAAAGAGTGTGTCAGCTGATGCCTTTGATGCTACTTTCTCTGCTCCTGCTGTGCCTGCGGCTGACTGACACTCTGACACAGTCATCTGAAGCCTACCTCCAAATGCAACTCTTGGTATGACTCTGACCTCACCGCCCTGAAATGCAAGTGTAGGGTGGCAAGTGTAGGGTGGCTGAGAGGAAGTGTAGGGCATTGGGCTCATCTTCTGACAAACTGTCTTGCTGCCTGCTTCCCCATTAAAACTCAGGACATCCTGTCCTCTTTCTCCTCTTCCTCTTCCTCTACCTCTCTCGACCCCCCTCTAGCCGTCTCTCCCTTTCATCCCCCTTCTCCTCTTTCTCTATGACTAAACCTGACATTGTTTCTAGACAAGTCCGATCTATGAAAGTGTAATTCCCTGTTCCTCACAACCATCAAGGACCGCATTGACACCCTCTCTCCAGCCTTTGCCGATTTCTGAAATCACTCCTTTGCCACTGGAACGTTCCACTCGCTCCACAAGCACTCCCTTGTGCACCCCCTCCTTAAAAAGCTGTGTGCTGATCCTACTTGTCTGGCAAACTCTCACCCAATTTCTATCTCTCCTTTTCTATCCATCTCCCAGCTTACTCTACACAATGAATCTATTGGTTCTCTCCATGACCATCAGTCTGGCTACAGAGCAGCCAGAAGGATGGAAACTGATATGATATAATATGATATGATGCTATGATATGATATGGCATTTATAACGCGCCTATACACAAGTGTTTCAAGGCGCGATGAGGCAGGGAGGGGGGAACAAGGGGAGACAGACAAACGATCCTACTAGGCCAGGTGTCATTCAGATCGCGCAAGTGCATGGGTAGGGGGGACGGGAAAAGTGCAAGGGGGAAAGGGAGAGGGGAAAGTGCAGTACAAAGTGATTAGTAAAATACAAGATAAATAATAAGGGCCAGCTGGTGGCAAGTGCAGGATAAGTGCAGACAAGTGCTGGGAAGGGGGGCTGTGGGATACAGAGACAGTCCCGTAGTGCAAGGGTTGCCAGGGAGGCAGTGGAGGGGAGAGTGGCTGGGCCAAGGGCCGGGATTGGAGAGTGGCCCAGTTGCTGATTCAGTACAGTTTCAGTGATTTAGCAGGGGAGAGGGGGAGAGAAAGCAGAAGCAAAGAGGAATGTTTTGAGGAGCTTCTGGAACCGGAGATGGTTCTCCTCAAGTTTCAGGGAAGCAGGAAGGCTGTTCCAGAGGGAGGCCCCTGCTGCGTAGAGAGATTTCCCCCCAACTCGTTGCTTGGAGAAGCGGCTGACCCTGAGGGAGTTGGAGGCGGATGAGCGAAGAGCTCGAGAAGGAAGATATTTAGGAAGAGAGAGTTGAAGGTATTTTGGCCCAATGCCCCAGAAGGCCTTGTGGACAATGCAGGGGGTTTTGAACTTAATCCTCACAGCCACAGGGAGCCAGTGTAGCGATTTCAGTCCTGGAGAGATACGGTCTCTGGGCTTGAGGCCAAGGACAAGTCTCGCAGTCCTGTTCTGGATGAGTTGCAGTGGGCAGAGGGTAGAGGCAGGCAGATTTAGATAGAGGCTGTTACAGTAGTCCAGCTTCGAGAGAACCAGGGCTCTGGAGACAGTGATCGTCTGGGGGAAGGAGAGGAAAGGAAGGATACCTCTGAGGAGGTGCAGCTGGTAGTGTGACTTCTTAGAAACGTCAGAAATGTGAGGAGAGAAGGAGAGTGTGGAGTCGAAGATGACCCCGAGGTTTTTTGCCTTGCAGGTAGGAGCAGCAAGAGGGCCAAGAGAGGCCGGCCAGAGAGCTGCAGGGAAGGAGGGAGTGGGTGTGCCGATGAGTAGAATCTCAGTCTTACTGGCATTAAGGCAGAGGTCGTTGGCGGCACAACATTCCTGGATAGCAGAAAGACAGTCAGAGATGAGGGAAGGAGAAGAGGAGGCCGAGGGTAGCCTGAAAATGAGCTGGGTATCATCCGCATAGCACTGAAAGTTGGGGCAGAGAGCAGCGATGCATTGGGCAAAAAGTGTCAGATACTGGTTGAACAGCCAGGGAGAGAGGTTAGAACCCTGGGGGACACCACAGGTAGAGAAAAAGATGTCAGAGAGGAAAGACCCCAGTTGGACCTGGGAGGGTCGATTTGAGAGGAAAGAGGTCAGCCAAGCCAGAGCCTGACCAGTGATACCCAGGTTATCACAGAGGCGGGTAAGCAGGCTGATATGGTTGACAGTATCAAAGGCAGAAGAGAGATCAAGCAAGATGAGAACCCATGGAATGTTAGAGTCAAGGTTCGAGAGTAGATCCTCACGGATGTTCAGGAGAGCAGTTTCCGTGCTTCTGGCGGCTCTGAAGCCAGACTGATGGTCATGAAGGCTACCAACAGATTCAGCATGGAGATTAAGCTGGGAAATGGCCAGTTTCTCCAGGAGCTTGCCCAGGAAGGGAGTGATAGAGATTGGGTGATAGTTAGCTGGGCAGGAAGGGTCGGAAGAGGGTTTCTTAAGCAGGGGGTGCACAAGGGAGTGCTTGAGAGGGGATGGGAAGACTCCAGAGGTGAAGGAGTGATTGCAGAAGTCAGCAAGGGCAGGAGCCAAGGAGTCGATGTGGTCCTTGATAGTTTTGGAGGAGCAGGGGTGGACCTGTTTTGACGAGACTTTCATAGATCGGACTTGTCTCGAAACCTCGTCAGCCGAAAAAAGGGGAAAGGCAGAGAAGGAGAGAGGAGGGGTGGCTGCAGAGGGGCCAGAGGACGGGCAGGGAATAGAGGGGGGGAGGTGATAGGAGGAGAGTGAGGACAGGATGTCCTGGGTTTTGTAAATGAAGTGGGAGGTCAGTGCCGTACAGAGGGCCTGAGAGGGGACAGGAGAAGTAGATACTACAGTAGGATTGGCCAGCTCCTTGCAGATTTTAAAGAGTTCGGCCGAATTGTTAGATGCCGCAGTGATGCGGGCTTGGATAAGGGCTCTCTTCTTGGTGAGAACGGAGAGCCGGTATTGGCTTTGGAGCAGGCGACAGGCCAGTTTGTCAGAGGATGAACATGAAGCACGCCATTTCCTCTCTGCCACCCTGCACTTGCGTTTAAGGGTGACGAGATCAGAGTCATACCAGGAGTTGCATTTGGCTTTGGGCTTCAGGCGGATTCTCATGACAGGGGCAAGGATATCAAGAGTATCAGACATAGCAGAGTGGAGAGAGGAGAGGGCTGTGTCAGGATGGGAGTCAGCCGAGGGGGGTAGTGGGGGAGAGAAGGTGGCAGCGAAAGCCTCAACTGACACACGCTTCATGGGTCGGATGACCGAGAAGGAAGGTGGCAGTGATGAGGGTGGCTTTGCCTGTGGGGTAGGGAGGGTGAGGTGGGAAGAAAGGAGAAAGTGATCACTCCAGGAGAGAGGAGTGGAGAACGGGACAGAGAGGGGAAGGTCAGAAGAGATCAGGGCATCTAGAGTGTGCCCTGCAGAATGGGTCGGCCCAGATGGGAGAATAGAGAGTGAGAGAGAGTCGCAGAGGATCTTCTGAACACCCATGAATATCTGCTCACTAACCTTGATTCTAGCCTTCCTTCTGTCCTCATCCTCTTTGATCGTTCCTCCAATTTGACATGCTCAATCATGCCATTGTGATCAAACGACTGCGTGAGAACCTGGCATCATTGATCAGGCCCTGGAGTGGTTGACCTCCTTCCTCCTGGACCGACCCTCCCAGTTCCAACCTGGATATTTTCTCTCCACCACCTCTCTCTCCAAATGAGGTGTTCCTCAGGGCTCTAAACGCTCACACTGGCTCTTCAAACTCCATTTGACCCCTTTGGCCCACCTTATCTCTGCCTTCTCTTCTTACTTTCAGTGTTATGCAGATGACACTGAGCTCTCTTTCAGGCTCCCCTCAGCCTCCTCTCCTCTCTTGCTCATTCCAGACTTTCTATCCGCGATTCAGGATTGGTGCACCTCCAACAATCTCTGCCTCAATGCCACTAAGACTGAGATCCTGCTCATTGGGACCAATGCTCCCACTTTCCTTCTCTCACTTTGGCCGCCCTCCTTGGGCTCTCTTTGTTTGCCTTCCTGTAAGGCAAAAAACATGGGTCTCATCTTCGACTCCACTCTCTCCGTCCCTCCTCACATCACAGATCTGCCAAAGAAGGCCCACTACTAGGTGCACCTCCTAAGAGGTATTCTTCCTTTTCTCACTTTCCCCCAGAAGCTCACTGTCCAGAGGCCCTGGTTCACTCTAGGCTGGAGTTATTTTATTTTATTGTCATATGGTTATTTTCAAACCTTTGACAAGAGCATAAAAATATATATAAGATAAACATATGGCATACAAAAAACATTAACACATCATACAATAATTTAATTAGCAGTATACATCATCAAGTGATGCATTTAAAATGTATAATATCATGTACAAAAGTGTCTCTGAGTTCATTCAAGCTTCAATGAGGATAGAAAACCTACAACAGCTAACACAGTTGACGTAACCAAACCTGCTAGACACACATGCCAAAAGGGACGTGTCATATAGTTCTTAAAGTATACCTCTCACTTTCCATTCAACTCAGGACAGTGTACAATCAGATGTTCTAGGGTTTCAACACTCAAAGGGTGATTACAAAAGTGACAAAGAGTGGAAGGTTGAAAGCAATCATTAAAAAGGGCAAGTAGTTCCCATGTCGGAATCAGATTCCATCTAAAATATAAATTGATTGAAAGGGAGCAGTGATTTTGACTTTTCTTATAATCACATTTTAGATGGTTAATGGTTTGATAAGAGTGCCTAGCATCCACTGTAAAAGCCCAGTCCTGCCTAGTTAAAAGACATTTTACTCTTACAGGATTTTGAAGTAAATCAACAACCGTCAAGTCCAGACCCAAGATAATGGAAGAACAGGCCTTGGTAAATGAGGTAAATAATGGATCCTTGGCATTTGCAATAATCATCTTCAAATCAGTGTACAGGCACAGCTCTAATTCAGAGGAAAGAATGTTATAGAAGAGAGACAAAAGACTCCACTGCGATCTACATTTCAAAGAGAGGAGCCCAAGATCATAGCAAATAATCACGATTGGAAGGCCTTTCGATACATGAAAAACTAATCTCCACAGGTTTCCTTCAACAATAGTAAAGATATTGCATACAGAATCTGGCAAAAGCTCAATACCATGCAATAGTTTGTGGATTCATTTCCACTCATAACATTCGCTTGGTGAGAGAATGGAAAACTTGCCATATTTTAGGTCTACACGCATCAGCTTATTTCCCAGGGTAACTCCTCGGTCGAGCACCCATCCCTCAAACCCAATTTGGATCCATGCGCCAAGATCGAAAAGCCCAAATAAGTCATATGTTCCACCCTCTCCAGCTGAACCTGGTCTACACAAATGTGTACCCCAAGGCTAACTTTTTCTTCTTGACAGCGCAAGTAAGAACTTTTGTATTAGATTAATTAATGTGCAGATTGTGGTCAGTGACAAAAGCCAGCAATGTATTTAGGAGAAGCGATAGGCCCCTGGAGGTCGAATCAAATAGTAAAAAATCATCTGCATAGCAAGTCAGGGTACATTCAGCGTGTCTAATCAAGGAGAAGCCAGGGCAGCCTTAGTCAAAGGAACCCCAATATCAGAGAGATACAAACAAAATAGACAGACAGCCAATACACATCCCTGCCTTACCCCATTCAATGTAGTGATGTTTTGTGATAAAAAGCCAGCAACATCTAGCTGAATTTTGATATTCGTTTTGGTGTGGAGAGCAATTAGTAGTCGGAAAAGCCTGACCGCTATGCCCCACCCCTTTAGTTTGGACCACAATAAATTATGGTCTACCGAGCGGCAGACAGATCAATTATGGCCAAGTAGACTTCTTCCATCCGTCTTTCCACACAAAACTTTATTCAAGATTGCCTTTAAAATCACCCCATAGGCTGGACTCTTTGTCAATCTGCCTTCCTCTACACTCTGCACTCTGCAACAAATCCAGAACAGGACTGCAAGACTTGTCCTTGGCCTCAAGCCCAGGGACTGTATCCCTCCAGCCCTGAAATCTAGCCACTGGCTCCCGGTGGCTGTAAGGATAAAGTTCAAGACCCTCTGCATTGACCACAAGTCTTTCTGGGGCCGAGGCCCGCACCACATCTGACACTCTCTTCTAAAACACCTTCCTTCTCAAGCTCTTTGCTCAGGTACCTCAAACAGTTCTCCAGGCAGAGTGTGGGGGTTGATCTCTCTCCTCTGCAGGGCCCTCCCTCTGGAATGGGCTCCCTGCCCCTCTCAAGCTTTAGCCGGACCACCTAAAGTTCCTGAAGCAGCTCAAGACCTTCCTTTTCTCCTCTACTCTCTCTCTCCACCCTGCTAACCTACCTATCTGCTGCGCCAGCTGGTTGCTTGGCTACCCTCAGAGGCTCACTGGGTACCGGGCTCCTTCATGATCAGTCTCCCTTGCATGGCCTCCGTGCTTACAATGCACTTAGGGACTGTAACGGTAACCCTATAGTCCCCTGTCTCCTTGCACTTTACCCAGAGCTGTGCTGCCTTGGCTGCACTTACTCAGAGCAATGCTGCCTGATTGCACTTCCCCCTTGCTTCTCACTGACACTTCGCCTTTCTCGCTTTCCCCAGCACTTTGCGTTGTTACACTTGCACGATCTGAATGACACAAGGCCTGGTAAGATTGTTTGTCCTGTCCTCCCTCTGTCTTCCCTCCCTTGTCTTTTGGCACCTAGAAACACTTGTGTACAGGTTGCGTTATAAATGACATATATCATACCATACCATAGAGAGCATAAACACCTTACCATAAATTAATATGAATGCACAGTGCAAAAGGTCACCATCTTACCTGAATAAGTATGGCATGAGCTGAAGGAGTGCTTTATGCAGTTTATTATTAAGGCATGTTGCAACCGCAGTCTTATGGGTGAAGATATGTTACCAATTTATTCAGTAACTCGTTATATTATTGCATTGTGCCAAAGACCCCGATTATGAGCACAGAGGACTAAGACAGCAGCTGAGACCATGTTAGATGCTCCCACTTCGTGATACAAATTGCTGGATTTTCTTTGGTCTTACATGGAGCATTATGCACAGTCTGACCTTGCAAGTTTGACATATTAGTCTGGCCTGTACAAAAGGCGCAATGCTCCCCTTTATTATCTCTGTGTCCCTTCACATTCAAAATATAGTTGCACCCAGAAACCCCAACCAGTATATTTGGGCGATAAGTTGGCTTCATTGGCACACAATTCTTGACACTCCCCTTTTATTTCCTAACTGCTCCATTTCAGCTTCAGTTCTTGGAAAGAAAAATATAATTCATAGACAAAGCACAGCAATGGACTCCCCCCAGGCAATGGTGTGCGGTGGAGCCGTGCCCTTCAACACCTGATAAAGATTCATATGGAAAAAACGAACGGAACGATGATGATGAAATAGCAGGCCTGACGAAGGGTTAAAGCCCCAAAGCATGTCTTATTGGGGTTCATGTGAAACAAACATTTACCTGCTTGAATCATTTGTTGTTTGTGTGAATCAGATAATACAACTATATTGGATGCATACTGAAATAAATAAGAATTCCTATTGGATTAATTCAGTGATTACAATGGTTAACATTTCAACTTTGGAGGGAAAAGTTAGTCTACAATTATTAACTAAACACAATTGTAAGCTTAGTAATTAAACGGTTTGGGCATTTGAGGACAAACTTAATGAATTGTCAATTTGCTGAAACATTTCAGTTGTTACAGGAAGGTCCAGTTACTGCATCATCAGAACCCTTTGAGGTTTAGTGCATGATGTTGTGTATCGATTTCCACTAAGATGTAACTGACAGGACTCCAGCATGCCTCCTTCTTGTCTCTATTCAGTCAGTGTGCTCACTGGCCTAAATGACTGGGTTATATGACTGAGCTGTCCTACATCTCTTGATTCCTGGGAGCATGAACATGATGGATATTTTAAAAGTATCTCTTTGGAGAACACGGATGATCAATCAGTGTTGCTGTTCTCCAATCGAGCTCATCACTTATGAAAATGTGACTCTCTCTGAATTCCACCTACATTGAAAAGTGTTCTCTCCAGATCACGTATTACTTGTATTCCTCCATGTTTTATATATGGTTGGTTAAGTTGGACTCCCTACTGCAGAGATTTTTTTTGGACAGGTTAGATCTCTGGCACCATTTGATAAATCCTTATGAACGTTTCCCCCCAAAAATATAAACGTGATTCCTTTCTTTTGCATAGCTGCATGCATCTGTGTCACAGGAGAGACAGATGAATGGAGAAGTGGTCCAAAAAACACTGTTTACACATCCTTTATGAGGCAGAAATGTGGGATTATGTAAAATGTAGGAACCTTAATGTGATTGGAAATGGGTTCTTCAAGAAAAATCTAGGTTTGCTAAAGAGTGCGTCTTCAGTGACGATTCACCAGGAAACAGGCCTGCCTCATAGGAAAGATATTATTACCCTGAGACCTCTACTTTATTGGTCAGATTATGATCCAGACCAGAACTGCAAAAGTACAGAGAAGCAACCTTGGTCAAGAGGGTAGGTTTTCCCTCCCTTGGTGTGCACATGTAAAAACGATCCTTTTTGGGATAGGGCACGGGACGCATGGTCAAATGCAGAGAATATTACTACCACTGTAAAATGAATAGTCATGGTGGACTATACTGAGCAATATTGCTGTTACATACTTGAGCTGACCATTAGGTCAACCTCGTTGATTATATGTTGGGAGGACAAAGATACCATACGCTATAAATCATATCTTGATTTTATGAAACCCAGATTTTTGCCTTCTATGCACATTAAATGTAGGTTTAACCTATTACCAGTAAACTCGAGATTGTATGAGTGGGATATTAATGTATCAAATACATGCTTGAATTATAATAGCTCAGAAACTGACAATAATGTTCTCCTGTTTTGCCCACTGTATAAGTATCTGAGGTGGATATATCTGAGACCAATGCTTCTGTCGTTCGGTAACTCGGTAACACAACCACTAGGGAAGCAATGTCTCTTTGTAGAGGTCTGATAACATATCAAACCTATTTGCTGTTATCTACATGTATATATAGATTGTGGTTGAGAAGGACTGCGCTACTGAAGGCCTCTCTAATGTTACACTATCTCTGTTTACATCGTTCTGGCATGCACTGACACTTCATACTCATGTCTTTTGTTGAGCCTCTATTTTTTGTGGTTACAAGCACAATTGATGTTATGCTGTTTTAATTTTCATGTTTAATCTATGATTGGAATGAATATTTAGTATGTATCGCACACTTATGATAAGGTCTTGTACTGACCCTTTATCCCATGTTCATGCATTATTGCACACAAGTTTTACATGTTATCATGATAATACGTATTATGTGAACTTTTTTATTGTATGCACGTGTATGGCTCTAAGCCGAAATAAAGTTTTTTGACTGACTGACTGACATATATGTCCCTTCAATGTTTGTGAATAAAGCTCGAAACACTGGATGGAGACATGTCAAATCTGTGTGAGGTCATCACGTCTGGTCTGACTCAATGTGTTTTTTGTTTGGCACACATTTCTCCAGCTTTTTTTTAAACATTGTCCAAATGTAGCCATGTATCAATTTTCCAGATCTCGTTTCAGTCCAAACCATCAGAGGACACACTTACAGCTGGGTTCAGATCTGCAGACACTTTTCTTTAGGGAACCAAAGCCTGTTTTTTCAAACTAGTAAGAGGCAGCCAGATCGGTTATCCAAAAGAGAGCACATCTGGTTTGTGGCCAACGGGAAAATATTTCTTTTTAGGGTTGTGTGTTGAACAAGTTGGACGAGTTAGTGACATGTTTCAATGGTTGTATTAAAAGAAAAAGAATCAACATGCCTAACTTCCCCGATTTCTATGCGGCCGGACCACTACATAGCAATACAAAGAAAATGGTGCATGCTACAGTACAAAGTAAAGCTCTTTAGTCTGAATCCCATGCAACTAACCGGCCCTACCACTTTAGAAAACTCCTAACTAAAAAGGAAAAAGGGGAGGCTTTGTTCAATATCCTCAGCAGGTATTATGCCTTGCCCTACACATGCTTAACTTGTTGTTAGCCTTCAAAGTTCCTTTTACACAGCAGATTATTCATTCCAGTCTTTGTATCAAGATATGGGTTTCTGTTTCTCCTTTTTTACAAAGAAAACTGCCTCTTGTTGCAAACAATTCTATTCCTCCCGGATTGTTTAGAACGTAAACACAATTCTGTGTTTTTCACCTTCGAGGCGTTGGTACTGTAATCCTCAGATAGGTTGCTTTATTTCACGCACATTATTTCATTTTAGGGTGTCAGTCCACCCTCGTTTGTCAGAGTTTTGTAACTTCTGTAACTTTCTCAGCTTTTATTCAAAGTGTTCATATATCTTTCTTTCACCATTTCATATGGTATTGGACATTTAGGTTTCTCAGGCTCCCGTAACCCGGATAGATTTCTTAGGCATTATTCACACTGTTGATATCACCCTCAATCCCCCTTTCATATGGTATTTGCACACTCAGGTTTCTCAGGCTCCTATAAGCTTGATCGTTTTCTCAGCCATTCTTTATACTGTTCACATTGTTTTTAATCCCCCTCTCATAGGGTGTTTGCACACCTGGGCTTCTCAGTCTCCCGTAACCTTGATAGTTTTCCCAGCAGTTGTCCACAATATTCATAAATTGTGATGGTATTCTCTCTGTTGGGTTTCTCCAGTTCCATCAACCTCATCGTTTTTATAGTTTTTTCTCAGTAGCCATCATTATAAGTTTGCTGGTCTGGAAATAAGGTGCCGGGAACAACCTTACTGACTCCTTTTCCGGACCGGCACACCACAGGTCAGCTGGTAGGGGCAGTGAACTACCAGCAGGCTTTACCTGCCAGTCGTTCAAGCCTCTACCGGCGGATTTTTCACAGAAGCACCCGCACTGATACTAATGGTGCCGGTGCTTCAGTGTTCCCATTACCGTGGAGTGCTACATGACTCCACAGGAATGCAAGCTTACCATTCCTCCCCTGCCTGTAATATCCCGGTATTACTGGGATATGAGGTGCTGGATACTGGAAGCCAAGGTTGGCGGTAGGCTGCCGGTACCACCGGCAGCCCACTGACAACCTCATAATGAGGGCCAATGTCTTTGTCGGGTTTACTAGGCTTTCACACAGCAAAATCTCAGGTTATTTTACTATAGAATGTGGCTAATGACTTCAAATGTAGTCCTAAACTACCATGCCCTTCAACCATTCTGAACTAAACCCTTGTGTATTACTATCCGCCAATCCAGGGTGAGGGGATAGTAGAGAGGACTTGCCCTATTGCTAGACTATTATACAAACCATTTTATCAGACTCATATAGTTTATCTGAAAGGCACATGACATTTTTCTCGTTTATAGTTTATCTGAAAGGCACATGACATTTTTCTCGTTTCATGTGTCGTCTGCTTTCCAAATGAAATTATATATTTTATTGTGCTTCTTTGTATAGCAGAAATGTTGTAAAAAGATTAGGATTCAGTAAAACTCTTGTCAGTTTTGTGTAGTGTTAATGGAGCAACACAAAAACTGTAAGTATATATTGTCAGAGAAATCTAGACAGACTCTCTCTGCAAATATTAAATGCAACCCCAACTGTTGCACCAGAAGCCCTCTTTTCGCTCCGCTTAATCTGTGTGTAGTTCATAAAGACTACGATCTGTATTCTTCTAAAAGATTTGGAAGAACCTTTGATTATTACCGACCTCTGGCCATCTCATTGGTCAGTTGTTTTTTTTTTTTGCGAGGTCGGGTAAAGCCTACTAGTTTCAGTGGTCTGATCTCAATAAACAACTTTCTTCAGGGCTATCAACAGCATGTGTTGCTATGCTGTTTCTGTGTTATTTCAAGCAAAAGAATATGTTTTCCATATAGTGCATCACCTGCAGAGAAGATAGAATGGGGTACAGGGTATGGAGAGAGATATATCACATAATTTAGTGTTACTGCCAATATCTCTCTATTGTTTTTACCACATGTATGTATATAACAGGAGGAGGTTAAGGTTGCTTACCCTGCTCATGCAAATTTTCGCGTTCAAATTGTTTTGGCTGTTATCAGAGCAGGGCAGATCTATTCCTTTGTAGGATGCCTTATTTTTCAACATTCTGTGATACCTATGGAGTTTCAGAAAGTCATAGGGCCTCATTACAAGTATGGAGGTAGCCATGGTGCTATTAGCGCCATGGCTGCCTCGATACCGGGCTCCAAAACCGGGCTCCTTCAATAAGGAATAACCGGGTCATTCCAACATTGGAGGACCCGGTAATTCCTCCTTGAATGAACCATTACCCATTCCCATTTGAGCCCCCATAGGGCTCAATGGGAATGGGGAGGGAGCTAATAACAGGCACGTAAATAACGGCCCGTTATTACCTCCCTGTTCCCCATACGGGACCCGGAAACGAGGTCTGGTTTTACCAGACGTCTGTTCCGAGTCCCGCAAAGGGAACCTCATAATAGGCGCTCCCGTAATGAAGGGTGCTGGTCCTGTACTGGCACCCTTCATTACGGGAGCGCCAGGGTCGTAATGAGGCCCACAGTTAACTCCTAGTTTGTTTGACAAGTAAATAGATCTTTGTTCGTTCATAACATAATTATGTCCAGTTTTGCTTATTTTTGTTGTTGAGACTACGTGTTCTTTAGAGCACAGTTCTCACCTGTCTAACATATACGAGTGTCTACTTCCAGGGTAGTTCATACAGTTACAGTGATAGTTTTCTATGGACACCGTGGTTTGCAACCCACAGTTATTCTTAGCACCTCACGCTCGGGTCTACGCTTATACACGGGTGTCCAGGTGCTCAGTGGCTCTATAATGAATATTGCCTTCTTACCTTGTTTGTTTCCTCTTGAGGCCCACCGTCCGCGAATCCTATATGGAGCGGTCTGGAATTCAGACGCGACCGTTCTGTCTAGTTGTTTATCTGTTCTCTCATCGTGTCATGTGCGCATGAGCCGGAACGCGGCTATCAATGTAAGCCGATTTTGATACTTTCTCTGGGTGCCTTCTTGTAGTGACTCTCAGAGTGTATGATGGTGATAGATAGTTTCTAAATATTGAATGGCTGTGTAGCCATGTGTTGTTAATGGGCATCGGGCTGTGGCGTGTTCTTAATCTATGAATCTTGGAATGGTGTTCACATCTGTGATGTATCTTGCAGTGGATTTCGCACAATTTATCATTAGCCTCTCAGATGTAAGCGTCCATGCTATTACTTATAGTGTGAAAAATCATGTGTTATTAAATTTATATATAATAACACGTGATGCCAATGAGTTTCTATCTACAGGTGTTACCTGAGTGTTCTGAGTCATTTATTCAGGGGGTCAGAGAGAGCCTAAGTGTGTTGGAGCATGCTGGTAACTCTTTCCATTATGTTACTGGGGTTCTGTGCAGCGTGATGTCAGTGTTGAGGACACATGTCATATTCTGTTCTATTTATAGGGTTCATAGTGTTGTAAGGGTTTGCCAGCTGGTTGGTTCATTTAGCCCTAGAGTGTCTGTTTTAAGATGAAAGATCCAGAGTTGTTCTCTTCTATAGAGTAGATTGTGGAGGTTACCGCCCCTCCTGGGGATCGTGATCCTCTCTACAATCGTTCAGTTGAAATCATTCGGTCCATGCTGTTTGATTACAAAATGCTCAGCCATGGGTGCTATCATCTTCTTGGTTCTAATGCAAGATCTGTGTTCCGCCATTCTCATCTTGACGGGTCGTGTGGTCATGCCTACATACTTATTTTGGCAGGGACAGGTAATAAAATAGATCACGTTGTTACTATTACAGACATTTTTGGTTCCAGGGATAGTGCCATTCTAGATCGATGGTTACTGATCTTTTGGTTGTGGCACACGCACTGCATCCACCACACGGTGTATGCCCCGTTGACGGTGTCTGATTGCAAAGGGTGTTGGGCGTCAAGTCCGGTTATTTGTATGTATGGATGAGAGCATCCCTAAGGTTACGCCTTCTTTCATTGCGAACCTCAGTGTTTCTAGAGTGACATCTCTTACATTGAGAATCGGACAGAGCTTGATGATTTCTTTTTCATTTGATTTGTCAGTGGCGAAAAGCTGAATACTGCTGTGATCTTCTCATTAAGATCATTCCATTTGCCATGATTCTCTAAAGTGGTATCTCACAGGATATCATCTCTCCTGCCTATGACCCTTTTCAAGGAGGGGAGATGTCAAAGAGTGGCGGCAAGAAGCCTCTAAAAGGCAAAGTGGCCCTAACAATGATCAGTGTATGGCCAGTGAACAACAGACCCACAATGGGGGTACATTGGCCACTTGATCTGTTGATTTGGCCCCATGTCTGGGGACTATGGGACATCAATGGGGTTTCTACTGGGATCATGCTTGTGGGGGCTGTGGATGGTTCTCACAGGGCATGCAAAGGGCAAGTCACAGGGATTGAGCAATAGATCTCAACAGTGCTGGTGGTCACTGAGGATCACGCTTTGGCCATGACGTTAGGAAGGATTTCTGCATGGGGATGTGTGGATTGTGGGCCAACCCTCAAGGAGCCTTGTTATCATAATGACCATGGGAGAGTATGACTGTGTTCACTGTGATATTCTCCATGTCTCATATATGTTAGGACTATTTTGTGTATGGTGCTGCCAGTTCACTACGTGCAACCCCCAATGATTCTTTCAAATTCTGCCTGGCTTCTCAGACCCTTGGTGTGGTTACAGGTATTGGCACAGTCGTGAGTTGTGGCAGTGTCATCTTGAGCACTGCTGTACATGATGTGGGGTTCAGTTACATTTAGGCTATGAATCTACCCACAGCATAGTGGACAGGCTGCCAGTACTGCCTGAAAAACCCTATTGACTGACCCTCTCATCCCCAATTATTTGGGTGAGGCTTTCTGTACTGCCTAATTGAAAGAGTCTAGCATGCAGACCGACTCCATGTTTTTCCCCTCTGTCTCACCCTCACTCCTCCTGCTGTTTCTTTACACCTGCTCCCAGATTAATGTGAACAACATGAAGAAGATGGCACAGGTTCCGTTCAGTGGACAATGCATGAGAAATGGAGCTCCTAGGCACAACGAGAGACTGTGCTCTCAGTATGTGCTGCCAGGACTGCCTTTCCTTGTGCATTAACTTTCTCACTGGTTTCTATGGTAAGCTGCAATGCCAGCAGTTGCTCTGAATATGTGAATCAAGCTATCTCCCAAACACCAGATTAAATCAAATCCAGATGTGAGGTGACTAAGACTGTTTTAGTTTTAACGTTTCCTTCTGTCAGAAATGTGTTTGACCACAAACCGATTATGTTGCTGCGGTTTGCTAACACCAGTATAGCACAAAGGTTAGAGAAACGGCCTCTGTGCTCGATGGATGGGCAGTCAGTATCCACAAAGGGCTAAATCTCACAATTCTGCATCTTATTTCTTAAGCACAACAAAGCACCGGTGACATTTTAGGTACACAGTATTTCGTTCCTGCCTCTTATGTAAAGAACACATGAAAAACTTTGTTAGAACGCTGCAGTCTGTATGGAGATAGACAGGGACTTGATTGGTTCAGCTAAAAGATGGTGCTATCTCGTAAGGGCGGATGTGGGAACTGTGATTGCATACCTCTCTCTGAGCCCTTTAACTGGTGGTGCAGCCCAAAGGAGGTTTGACAGGACAGGGCTCGGTTGGTGGCAACTGTATCTTGTGCCTCTGGTGTCACAGGTCTGCTGATTGGTTCAGTGTTTCACCATACATCCAGGAGTGTGGCTCTAGTTCTCCCAAACTCTCTACCGTAGCAAGGATTTGCTTTTATAAATTGCTTCTTCCCACGTCAGGATTGAGATTTTGGTATGGGAGAGCCTTCTTACGGTCATGGGCATACACTAGGTTGGCCTATGCAACTCCCAGAGTTTCTGGGGCTACATGAGACTTAGGGCATTGCTCTTGTGTCAAGGCAACGTAAAACCTCTGTGGGGCATGACTGGATCTACTCATGGCTCTATAGAAGTAACCTTTTTAGGGATGCTTGATATATAGTTGCACCCAAGCATTTTAAAGCCGGGTCTAGGTGGGTTTGACATAAGTAGGGGTTGCCTAGATGATTAGCCCATATGCCTACTTCTCCTCAGATATTAGCTTGAGTGGGACATGTTGACTGTTCATCGTAGGCCTGTTAAAGTTGTGGGCCTATGGTGCGGGCAGCCGGTTTTGCTCAACGGCAATGTATAGCCTATATTATGATCTAGCATTGTAATAGGTGAGGAGATTGCTCTGGGTTCTCTCAGGCCTCTTCCCCCTCAATGATGAGGAAAAAAGAAGGGCTGCTAACCCTCATTTGGTTCTTACCTTCTGTCTGCAGAAGAGGTTTGGCCTATTGCTTGCAATGTTGTGGTATGCCATGTCTGGAACATGGTTGAGTAGGATCTCCATGGTCAGGCGTGGGACTCTATACTATGAGTTTTGGCAGTGAGGCTGACCCCACACTGGTCTTGTGATGATTGTCTCATCCTGACTGTGTGTTTGTCCACTGGTTTTCTGGTTTCAATAGTTATGCTATTGGGGTTCATAGGTGTTGTACTAAGCATATTGCCTGTGACCTTGTGGTGCAGGAGTTCTGGTACACTGTTGCAGCTTGTTGCTTTCT
This sequence comes from Ambystoma mexicanum, assembly GCF_040938575.1. NCBI lineage: Eukaryota > Metazoa > Chordata > Amphibia > Caudata > Ambystomatidae > Ambystoma > Ambystoma mexicanum. The sequence goes on along the minus strand of NC_090933.1, from coordinate 545,010,220 downwards.
AATGCCCAATTTCAAGATGCCAACATTGACTGTTGGAAGAGCTTGGAAAAAAGTGCTCTGGTGACTTTGCAGGCCACTTTAACTGTTGAGGGATGATGCATGCTGGAAGATTTTCTCCTGTGTTGTTTCGATGAATTTGGGATGCCTGTTGTGAATTAGCATTTTTGGCAACTTGTTCTTCCTTCTTTCGGTATCTGCTTCTTCAGCCTACCTGAGATGCTGCTTTAGGGGCTGCAGGCTAGAGGGCAAGATTGCTTGTGCTTTATTTTTGCGACACCGGCAAATGGGTAGGCCGTCTTTGATGCAGCCCCCTAAGAGAAGGCTTCCTCTCTCCGATGGCCATTGTTCTCTTTGTGTGGGTCAGGGTCTTAGGAGCCCACGCCACATTTTCCAGCCTCTTTGAGGAGTGCCTACGCTGGTGATCCTTTGACACCCTTGGTTCCTGATAGCCTTTTGAAACCATTTTGGTTCCCCTTTTCCAAAGGTCAGATGGACCCATGGTTGGACTACTGCATGTCAATAGTTGTCAGGGGTAATCTCGGCCAAGGAATCTTTTGGACGGTTCTTTCTGATCATTTGGTTCTGGGAATATGTTTGCTGTTGTTGCCCTTATGTTGAGGGGAGTGCTGTACTCCTGTCTTGCTCGGTTTGTTCCTTGGCCGTATCCTTGGTCTAGAAGTTGGCCTGGGGATGCTGTATACACTGGTCTTTGCCTCAGGCTTGTCTCTGGTCTTCCCCAGGTTTGGAATTTCCAGGGCAGCGGCCCTTGGCTTCCCTTACGTAATCCTGCATAGCAGCAAGCATGCATGATATGATATGCAATGATATTGTATTTATATCACGCTCATACACAAGTGTTTCAGACTGCAACCAAGCAAAGGAAGGGGAACAAGGTTGAAACAAAAAAAAACACAATCTTACTAGGCCCAGTGACATTGAGAACATGCAAGGGAATGTGAAAGGGACAAAGGGGAAGTGCATGGAAAGGGGTGAGAAAGTGGAAAAGTCTACCACGTCCACCTGTTTTTGCCTCTCCACGGTTGGTCTCAGTGAGGGATATCCTTCACGCTTCCCTTTCTCTCCTTCGTGGGGGTGCTTGTGACTAAACAAGGGAATGCCACTTCACCTGAGCAGGGGTAGAGGTCATTTGTTTTCAGTCCAAGTGTGTGTCCATTCTGATCTTTGTTATACTTCATAAGTAAGCACTTTGATGAGAAAGAGGGATGTACAGGTAATGCTCTTATTACTACCCGATAATCTTCATTTCTCGTAATCACATTACTGACACCCTCTTCCCCTCCCTGTTGGCAACTTCATCATGGTTACTTTAGTATAGACAGGAGGATTATGGGACATGTCAGATGCTTTATACCTAAGCTATGAGTGGAGGAGGGCAAGGGAAAGGGTTCTGGCAGAAAGTGAATCCTCTACATACGTAAGTACAGTGATTAGGGTGAGTAGGACCAGGAGAAATGTAAATTCTGGTAAGCAATCTGAGCATTTGACACCTTTATTTGACAAACTGTGCATGTCTCAGAAATTTAAAAAGGGTAGCCTATCTGATTTTGTCTTGTCTAATCATGCCTAAGAAGGGGATAAACAATAAAGTGTCATTGTTTCTAAATCTTCTAGGGTCCTATAGACCTCCTTGGCTCCCTGATTCTCCCTGGCTCCCTGGTTTTGGGTAATATTTCTAGTTGTATATTTGGTTATAATTCTCTGATAAGGTATGAGAATGAATTAACTCCCAAAAGGTGTAAGGGGTCCAAGCTGTGACTGTGTATACTCAAATGGGCCAGGATGATTGCTGAACATGTATAAAGGCTTTCCTAATGAACTTGGTGGCCTTGTCAGAAGTCCTGAATGGAGTACACAGTCAGAGGGATATAGTATCAAGCTTACTTCTTGATTTCTCAGTCTCATGGATATAGTATCCAGCACATATCAAGACTGAGTACTTGGTCTCAGGATTCCTCTTGGCCCAGATAATGTATTAGGCGTGTAACAGTAAACCTTTACATCTCATACCTTATCATCACTTCATCATGTTTACAATATCAAAAATATATTCATATTATCTTAAAAACCTAATGATAAAACCAACATTCACGTTTAATAAAACTACTGATCAAATGTTCCAACTTTCAGTCAATGGGCATCATTTTTACCCTGCCTGTCGCGGTAACAATTGTGCCGGTGAGCTACCGGCACCGTTGTTACCAGACCGGCAGAGTACAAGTTTGCGGCCGGGATTCCATCCCGCCCACCAGGTCTGACCTGGCGGGCAGAACGGCACCATCCTGCATACTTTGACAGATGCACCGGCACTGTTGCACACAGTGCAGGTGCATCCATCCCCCCCATTCCCATTGAGTCCAACGGGACGCGAATGGCAAAGGGGAGTTTCTTTTTCTATGCCCTGGCCGTAAGGCCCGGCCGGGCTGTAATGCCCCGGTTATTCCCCATTGCCGTGTGCCGGAAAAAAAACATGACTCCGCCAGCAGCCTGCCATTTGTATCGGCACAGCTATCGCCAGAGTCATAATGGGGCACAATGTCTCAATAAGTCTAAGCCATAATCTTCAAAAAATCATATCTTCATAATTTCTTTCTCTATATTGTATCATTTTCTCATTATCGGAATGGTGTTCGCCGCATGCACCAACGCCAGAATTACATTTCTCTATAGAGTCAACATTATATAACATTTTACCCAACAATTTGCGTCTTTCATCTTTTAACCTTATGCATTTGGTGAGCATATGCCTATGGGTTTCTTGACAGTTGTTTCCAGGGCATAGTCTGCACATTCTATTACCTCGTATTTTCATATGGGGTCCCGTAACAGTCAGAGTTGAGAACTGGTAAAAAATAATCTTCTTAACAGGGTACAAAGGCATTTTAATAAGTACAGCTGGGGTTTTGTAGACATACATGTTTCAATAATCCATCTTGAAGTGAAATATATTTTCCTACACGTTCTAAATTGTTAATAAAATCCCATCTAAAATACCTTACCCTATTCTTTTCTTCTTCACTTAGTTCTTCTCTCAATAATTCAAAATGGTACCAGTGTTGAGATGCGGACGCACCTCCCACAACGTGAGCGCAAGTATTGTATGAGCAAGGTCTTCTAACGGAATCAGCACCCCGGCAGTGACGTAATGATCACATGCCACGAGGACAGTGGCAGTGCTGATAACTCAGTAGCTAAGATGTGGCACAATATAGCACACAGTAGTATATTTTGTTTTTACAGAACACAGGCATTTGTTGCATTGTAGACTGGTTTGCTTTTTGCCAGCATTGCGGGGTATTACATTGTATTACCTGCATGTACTGCACCTCACAGAGATGACACAGTATATTATTTTCCATGTAGCACATTGCCCCAAGTCTGCGAACTGCATGCAGCACAATGCATGACACCAGGCTTATTACACTTTGCCTACACAACATTATTGCCGAAGATACATGGTGCATGGCATCACATTCCCGCATGTATCACACTTCACAGAAAACACACAGCACATTGTGTAGCTCATCTGCTCACAATCCAGCTCATGACATTACATTTTTGGGTTGCACGACAGCTGTATAGAAGTTGCATAGCACGTACAAATACACAATCCACACCTCACACAAATACACATACAATTCATCAAGGTATATATATATAAATACACAAGGTATATATATAAACACACATGTGCTCCCAGTGACCGGCACTCAGCCTCTAGGTGGGTGCATCTGGGTGGTCCTGAAAGCTGACCACATTCATGTTCACAAATAATTGGTGCCTGATTACACAAGCGTCCCTCTATATGAAAGGACACTGATTTAGTCAAACAAAAAAGGACCAGGGCACTCGTTAGTGCTGAAAAACATGTTTTTAATTAAATCACCAGTGCATTGCAAATATAATTTGGTACAAAAAAGAGAGACATCTGTTAAAACTGATATAATATTGTTTCGTCCTCATTGTATATGTTGGCCAATGCCCAGTCGCTTTGCGAGGAAATCTGTCATGCATAGTCACCCTGTGGCCTAAAATGGCCGACCTGTGTTCTCTTGTTCTTACTTAACCTCTTCAACCTCTGTAGGCGAGTTAATGTCCAACCTGCCTGGAGGCTACATGTTAGGGTCATGTAGACCTTGTCCTTTGTTGACCTCGGGATCAGGGGATTACTTGAATTGGCGATGTTAACCTACATTTATACAAGAACAATAACGCTATTTAAACATGACATGCAAAACATCTGTTTGACCTGCATTGAAGCAAATGTGTAAAGAGTGTAAAGTTAAACCGAGAGAATAATAGTATTTGTTAGTAAATGTATTAAGAAGTAAAACGCATGCACGAGATATGCAAATTAGGAATGAACCTGGCGCGAACCCTAGCCCAGTACATGATTAACTTGTAGGAGGCTGGACATCATTATGAAGAAACTGTATAAATATGCTGATGTCCAGCTAGCAATTCCTGTTCACTGCTCACATTGAACCTGCTGGTGGTCTCTGTGATGTACTGACGGCCAAATAGCTATTTGTGTACTTTGGTTTGTAAACTATTCAGTGTTGCAATAAAGATTCTGGGAATCTTTACAAGCCCGTGTTGGTGTATTTCTCTTTGCTTGGTGTAAAAGCCTTAACATTGTATTTTCTGATTCCACACATGGATTTACTAAGGATACGGGTAGTACCAAGGTTTACACTCTGTGTTCACCATGCATTCCATCCCTGAGCCGGGACTTCGTCGGGTGCAATGATTCTAAGTGCCACGGGCCATCGTTTATATAACATTATGGGATAGTCATGCAGATTATAAAGAAGAGGAGACACAACAGAACCCTGAGGCACACTGCATGTCAATGCCACTGGGGCAGATTTAAAAGGAGGCATGGGCACCGTCTGAAAGCGATCAGAGAGAAAAGAGGAAAACCATGTGAGCAGACAGCCACAGATACCAGTCTTTTTGAAACAGTGTAGAAGAATCTCATGATCAACAGTATCAAAGGCTGTGTAGAGGTTGAGGAGAATTAGGACTCCAGCCTTTCAGAAGTCTTGAAGCAAAGCAAGATCGTCCAGGATAGAAATCATCACTGATTCAGTGCCCAAAAGTGGCCTAAAACCGGATTGAAAAGGGTGAAGAAGATGCTGGGATTCAAGAAAAATTGAAAATGTCAGAGTTGCAATAGCTTCCATCAATTTCATGAAGACCGGAAGATGAGAAATTGGGTGATAATTCGCAACCAAGTCAGGGTTCATATGGGACTTCTTCAAAAGTGGACAAACCACAGCATGTTTCAAAGAGGTAGGAATCTCACCAGTAGTTAAAGAGTGATGAACTGCTGCCGTAAACGGAGGAATAATATTCATAGGGAGAGCTTGATACCTCATTCATCTCTATCATTATGACAGTGACCGGGGGTGGCACAAGTTATGTTTGCTTACCTTACCATAACTGGCAAATTTCTGGGTTTTTTCGGATTTGCTTGTAACAATAACATCCCTTTAAAAAAGTGTTTCCAGTGAATTTGATACATGTATATTAGTGCAACTTAACCATAACGTCCGTTCAACAAAGTTCTTTCACTGAATTTGATGCATGTATATCAGTGCAACGTAACCATAATGTCCCTTTAACAAAGTTTTTTTTTTTTTTTACCAGGATACCCTTAATGTTTTTACATGTTCCTTACATCATACTGACTCCCCCCTCCCCCAGACCATCGTGATATAATCAGAGTCTGCGGACTGCACGACTGTCTGCAAACTTCAGACAGCATTGCCACTGCCCAAAAGCACATGGGTTACCTTACATTGCTGTTTACTGCAACGGGCAAAGACATGTACATGAAACAATAAGGGATATATGTAGCACATCCAAAAATAAATATATGTATAGAAATTCTGTACTTGAGAAAGCAGAAGTATGTTTTCATAGGTTGCACCAAATAATAGATTGGACCAAGCACAAAGCTTAACTGTAGACCTAACAGTATTACCTCAGTGGAACCCTGCTTACACACTGAGAAGCAGCTGGCAGTAATTTCCGAAGAAACCCTTAGAAACATAGTAAGTGCACTATGTTTCTTTATGTACCATTACAATGTATTAAGTGTACATAACTTGTATGAAAATAGCAGTATAGTTTTCTATCAACAGAAATGGCAAGCACACTGGAATGGTTGGAGGAACATTTCCCCCATGACAAAATTAATAAAGGAACCAAATCTAATGGTACAGAATACATTTGATAAAGCAGAAAAATTGATGTCATTTGTCAAAGATGTCAGTAAAACATGGCTTTCTTTTTAACAGTACATAGTGGGAATGATGAAAGTGGGCCCAAATTGCAATTAAATGAACCTGAAGATGGCCACAGACATCCCCTAACTACAAATACACAAAGTGAACTGATAAACCTATCTGCAAAAATGGATGAACTAAATAATATTTTTATACAGTTGATGATGTTTGTTAAAAATCATGTAAAGGAAAATACAAAATATCACTGCCCAATTTATACCTGTGGAAAGTCACCCTGTCGCAACCAATCATGCCCAATTCTCTCACATAAGTTTCCCATTCTGATTCCCCATCTCTCCATCTCTTTCCTAATTAATTGTATGTTTTTGTTTTAATAAATATGTGTGTGTGCACTGTTAGTGCGTGTTGTTTTTTTTAAAGCCCAATTTGGAGTCTGCAGGCTGCACAACTGTTCGGGCTGTCCGTAACCAAAATGGAGGTGCCCCTGGACATCACAACTGTCTGCACATGTCCACTCCATTGTGTCACACTTTTAGTTAGTTTGGGGACTCCACCCCTGTATTTCAGACACTAGCACGCATGTGCACCTGATCTCACTGTTTCCCCGAACACCACGCCTGTCCGAACATGTCCGCTCACGGGTGTCACACTTTAATTAGTTTGGGGACTCTGACCCCGTCCTGCAGACACTGGCATGCATGTGCACCTGATTTCATTGTGCCACCGGACACCTTGCCTGTCTGCTCACATATGCCAAACTTTTAATTAATTCAGGGACTTTAGCCCTGTTCTACGGACACTAGCACGCATGCGCACACCTCCTCCTGCGCATTAGGTGTCCACGGCCGTCTGGGAAGATCATCATGTGACTGCACCCACACTGGATGTCGGAAGTATCCGCGGACAGTATCCGTACCCCCAGACAGTTAAAAACTGTATTTTTGGCCAATCCAGGGTGTTTGAAGCTGAAACGTTACCCTTGCAGAGCTCTTAGGCCATGTCTTAGTTAAGCAGGCAATTTTTTATAACTTTTGTAAGCCCTATGTGTGTAATGACTCTGCAGAGAGTCTTGCCGTCCGCGGACAGACCCTCTAAAGGGACCCACCCACTACTGCTCCTCATTGTGTTTCTGGCTGTCCAGGAGAGAGCACCTTCTGCTGGTTTTGCTATTAGCTATCTCTGCTTCTACTTCTGTGCTTGTTGGAGACAATGGCATCCATGGCCACTCGAGATGCCCCACCACCACCAAAACCACCATCTGGAGGGTCTGAAGTGGGGAACAGGTGTGGTGATCCAGAAGCGGATCAAGAGGAAGATGAGTATGAGGTACTGGACGTTCCTCTCTCCAGCTCCCGATGTGAATCTAGGGTGTGTCATCTTTTTACCACAGTTGGGGATATACCTAAGGGTCGGGCGGACAAGGTCTGATACAATGAGCGCAAGGTTGTACTCAGTCTCGGAATACCTGGTCTATACAGCTACGGGACCACCTCAATGCAGCACCACCTCAGATTAAATCACAAGGGAGCAGTGTGAAAGTTCATACCTTTTGAAGGGATGAGTAGGCGGACAGCCACTACCTCACCCTCATCATCCACTCCTGCCACCACAAGGGACACTCCTGTGGGGCAGAGGATCCCGGCCAAAGCTTCACAGGGCATCCACAACACAGTTTACTCTTATCTTTTGAGGGTGACAGTGCTGTGCATGTACTGTGACACACCGCTCTGTAGTGGGGAGCAGTTTCAGAGTGCTTTTGAGGCTGTGGTCAAGGAGCATGAGAAACACTGTCCCCTACCTGATTAAGGCCCACCCATCATCTTCCTCTCTCCTCCCTACTCTTCGTCCCTGTGGTTGGTGCCCCTTACCCCCTTCCCTCCCCTCCCTTGTCATCCCTGTGAAAAACAGCCCAAAACAATATAAAACAGAAAAAATCCACCAAAAGGTTCTTTTCAGAGCCACCTTTCACAGTTCAAAAATAGAAGTACCAAAAAAAGTTACAGTACCCTATGCAGCCTGCGGAGTCGACAGACATTGTGGTGGTCCACAGACATCTAAATCATGTGGGTGGTGTGGCATCAAAAGCATTGAACTCTTTTAAGTGGGAAAGTGCTGGTTCTGAAAATAACTTTTTTTTGTATTTTTGTTTTGAAAAGTTTGTTTCAAGTTTTAAAGTAAACTAAGCAACATTCTACTAAACTAAACTTTTACTTTCAACTTTCGCCGTGCTTTCACCAACTGGAAAATGCTTTCTATGTTTACAAAAAGTGCTTCAAAACATTTAGAATGTTTTGCAGAAAAACCTGATTCCCATCATTGGTAAGATGTGCTCCATCTCTGTGGAAAATATTGGCAATGTCAAATTTAATATTTTCATTATGGAAAGACGTCATGCCAACATCTCCCTAAAATGCATGCAGAGCCTTGTTGACATTGCACCTCACTTTCTCCATTTGTGGACCAAATGAATTTGAGCGCATCCAAATCTGTCTCTGGCCAATGCGAGAAATAAACAGTCTAGAATTCGCGAACATTTCCTTCAATTTGCCAAATGTCTCCTTCATTGAAAACTGCAGTGAAATTCCAGTGACATGCCCTAAACTGTTCACGCCACAATGAACAATGATAATGTCCGGATGTTGCAGTCTGACCAAATTGACACTTCATGCCTTGCACTCCATACCATTGCACATGAACATCATGAAATACAAGATTTTCAGCCACTCCACACTGCTGTGCATACACCTTCAACCAATGGATCCATGAGTCCCCATAAATCCACACACTCTATCTCCTGAAAGACATAGCCATAGCTGTCTGCACTCCTCTCAGCAAACACACCTTCTGCAAAACTCTCTCCTTGCACACCAACACCCAGGATACCTTATTGGCTAATCCCCTGGGTTGCACAGTCCCATTTCCATGCCTGCCATTCTTAAAGACCACGATGTGGCACGTGCCGTCCACGGACTACCGCGGTGTCCGCGGACATATCATCCAAATGAAGTGGGTAGTGAGAGAAATTAAACGTAATGTAAGTTGTTTACTCTTTAGTGGTGGTTCTGAAAAAAACTGTTTTTCTTTTTTGTGCTTTGATTATTTTTGGGGGATCTTCAGATTGTTTTTCCTACAACTACTCACATGCACTCTACATCATTTTCACAAGAAATTTCTGAGTGCATTTTGAATTTTGTCAAGAAAGATTGCATTGCCACAATCAGTAAAAGTGATGCCATCACTGAGCAAAGTATGTCCACCATCCAGCAGAATGTTCTCATTTGGGAAGCATGTCATCTCAACACCATGCAAAAATGATCATACCCTTTTGTTCACAAGGCGCCTTCCTGTATTTTGTTGGGGACAAAAGACATCGGTGCATCTCCACAATGCCCTAGGGGGTATATGTGAAAAGATTACCTTTCCACATGGAAACAGTTCCATTAGTCCCTTCAGCATATCTTTCAATGCAATCTGCAAAGTTATTGCACTGATGTTCCCCAAACTCTGTCTCCACAATGCACCACAATGATATCTGGACATGTGCACATAAAGTCTCGCAGTTTTGCCCAGTCATACCATACCAAAAAGCCTCCAATACCTCCCATCCAAGGTTAGCATAAATGCCACACATTTCTGTGTACCTTTTAAGATTCACCATCCCAGAATTTCCCACCATCCACACAATAAGACTTCTCATCTGAACAACCACAGCCATCTTCCCTACACACAGCAATGAAAATAACTGTTACCCTCTCTTGCTATAAAGCACAACCAGAAGACCTAATTGGCTAATCCCCACTGTTCCCTTTCCATGCCCGGCATCCTTAAAGGACCCAGATGTGGCACACCCTGTCTGCAGACTACCGCACTGTCCATGGACACCGTAACACAGGACAGCCCTTCTTCCCTTTCCACTTTAATCTTTGTAGCACTCCCTCATTGGCTACTTTAAAGCAGTCACACACCCATCCATCAATCACACCCCAAAACTCTACATCTTACTCTGTCATCTCAGTTTAACACTTCAGATGTACTGTTGAACACTCAGAGTACAGGTCTCCTGTTACTCCAAACCACCTGAATCAAAAACTACTGTAAATACCTACAAAATATCTATTTGCAGATTGAACCACATCTGCATCTACCAACACAATGTACAGGTATGCACATATGTTTTAAACGACATTTCCAACTCTTTACAAATGCATGTAAACAGGGTTTCTACCACTTACCCTGCATTAACCTACTCAATAATCAAACTCTCTTTTGTCCCACCCCCTGATATCAAGTGGCACTTACTTACAGTGCTGTGTGGTTGTAAAGTTTTCTGTTAATGAGCATTTTCATAACAGTTTCAAAACACATATTTGCAATTTCAGCTGCCCTCTGTTTTTTTGTGAAAGAAAAGAAAACTACAAATAAAACATGTCCACAGCATTTTTAAGTGCCAGATCCTACGTCAAAGTTCAATGTATTACCAGTACATGCATACTTGTTAATATGAGCCATTATAATCTACCAAGTGTTATTTTTTTAATTCATTCTTTCACTTTTAACATCACTTCTCCCACTAACAAAGTTACACTAAAACTCCCAAGATGCAAACTCAAAATGAAAACTGCATGGATTTTACCAAAGCATGGCATGTACATGGAATGATAAATGGGTAAATACAATGCATTTATAAATATGTATTTCAGCATGTATACATTTACAATAGTGCTGTGTGTAATTGTTTATAAAGAAATGAAAGAAAATGGAACAATTTCTCCAAAATTTAGTAATAACACTCAGTGTGTGCAATTTCATTAACTTTCCTGCACACGCATACTTACTAACATACTACTTTCTAATCTGTATGTGCTTTTTGGCTCCTTGTTTTTTCTCTGCATTCTGAGACTTGCAGTGCACCTTTTCTAATGCAAATAGTGCAACCACAACTCCCACAATACAAAGAAAATAACATAATTTTCATAAGCAACTACATTGCAATGCATCCTATTCACAATTATGCATGTACTGACAACATAACAAACCTTCACACAAGTGGCACTTAAAAGTGTTCTACAAATATTTGCCATCTCCATTTCTTTTTTTTTAGAAAAAGTTGTGCACAGTGCTGCTATAAATCCACAAAACCATTTATTTTTACTTTCACGTACAGCCTTGCAAAAAGGAAAGCTTTTTAAACGCTTAGCATTTTCCCTTTTGAATTGTATAAAAATGTCACACTTTCCTGCTATGGTCCATTAGGCATACTTATCACAGGACCACCAGCCCCATTAGCAACGCTGCAAATGCTCCTGTGACCCCATTCCCATAGAGATCTATGCGACTCCACAGAAATAGGGACTGAATTTCCAGGCCAACAGGACCTGTAATATCCTGGTGGCACCAGGAAGTTAGCCACCGAAAAATGATTAAGAATCTGGTGGCAACCTGTCTGCAGCAATGGCAGGGTTACCACCATACTTGTAATGAGGCCCAATGCTATTAATTCTTCTTAATAAAACCTCCTCCTACATTCACAAATAATGTCTTGTACCAAAATGACTTCACCATTGCCATACATATCCACACATTTTCTTATTTCAAAATTGCAGTGAAGAACAACCTCCTGGAAGACAACAACCTGAAGAAAACTGCTCTTCATATCCTACAAAGTAAGTGTACTAGTGCAATAGTATTCTTTCCATTACTCATACAGTACAGTGTGGCCGCATAGTAGCCTACAAAATTCCTTTCAAACCAACCACTTTTATTTCACTCTTATTCATTACACCTCAACATGTACACTCTTTGAATTCCCATCTGAACACCATTATCATAACATTGACTATTATCCTGAAGACATCATAATGTCCTTACTTATTGATTCACACTACTACTCTCTTACTCACTAACCCAAGCCCTTCACACATCCCCACAAATAGCTACTCTTGCAACCTTCCCAACCACATATGGCAGCCCATTACACAATTACACAGCCCTCTAGTTGTGTCTGCCCTCATATTCACACACTCATTCACAATACACGCAAACAGATTCCACAACTTATAAACCCACAATTTCCTTTTTCTCCAACAGTCAGAACATAATCAACTCCATAGAAAACAAAGAAGAAATAGAGCAGATAAAAATAAAATAATGCCAAATACTCCTCCACCTCTAGCACAATGTATAGCAAATACTCAAACAAAACTGCTAATGCAGTCAGTCAACAAAACTGAACAAGCTAGCACTAAAAAAAACAGGGTTCCTCTTCAGAAAAATAAAGATTCAAATAAATGCATAAAAAAGAATAAAACTGCCAATGACCCTGCCACTAGATCTACCAATGTTAACGCAGACACAGTTAAGCACTCAAAAAGATTAATTTTACAAAACATTTTCCACCGTAGAGTACACAATCTTATGAAAACTGCAGAAAGGTCATGCTTGACCCTTAAAAATTATCACCGAAGACTAATCCTGGAAGCTTTAATTGAAAGTGCAATTCTGCTCAAAAGAATATTTTTATATTAATTTTAACCAGAATGAAACCACTAAGAATATTAATCAGTAAATTACAAAAAAGTACTTCCAAACATGCACAATGTCAACATAGATACCTTTGCAAACTTCTGGGAAGGTGAATGGGTTCACACAAGCAGCAGAGAACCATATTTCAATGAAAAGGCTTATAAACAAGAACAGAAAAACCCAATTGCAATACATAGGAATGACAGAGGGTGTGAAATGTTAGAAAACACCATTATGGCACAAGAAAACCTCATTGAAAAAAATTCCCCAACAAACTTGCAATCAACTGTTCCTTCCACCCAACCACTCCGTCCAGTCTACAAATGGCCACTCAGCTCAACTTGCAACATACAGAAACATTCCTTAAAATCTTTACGACAATTCCTCAATCACTATGTGAAAGTAAAAGACAAAATTAAAATAAAAACTTTACAAACTATGGGCTCCTGTCCACTGTGCAACTATACTGGACTGTGAGGACATTCATTAGCCTGCATTTTGGGACCTGCTTACAAAAGCACCTTCCACCACAACAAAATATTAGCAACACACCATTCCATACCATTCCATGAGGAAACTTTTGCATAGACTGTAATATGCAAAAAGTCTTGCTTTACAACTGCAACATTTTAATAACATTCACCTACATGGGACAGCTAACAAACTCCTTTGATAAATAGAACAAATCCAAATTAAATATTTTGGAAGTGAAGATGACTTTGAACATTTAGAAACTTTAGCAAGCATTAGCGAAAACAAGTACAAACCCCAATCTTCTAATAAACACACAAAAAAAAGAAATAGCAAAGTTCAAAAGCACATCTTCTGAGGTACCAAATCAAATATGTGTGTGTTGTCACAGAACATTTTATAAAAAGAGCACAAAAATTGTAGATATGACTTACAAAATACAAGAAATGAGGAATCCCAATGGCTCCAATTAGCTCTATATCTTATAACAAAATAGGTGATCCCTCAATAATTTGCACATATTACAATACAAAGTTTGATAATAACCACATGCCTTCAAGCGCTGTCACTAATAACTTGGAAATATTCCCACTTCCAAAACCTCTCCAACAGCTTAATTTATATGAGAGCATTATAATCCAAACAGTACACCGATTTCAAGCTATAGTACGCCTTCAAACCAAAACAGCCAAATTGCCTCCTATTAAATTACTAAAATGCATGTGTGGCAAAGTAGCATATTTGTCATTAGATCTTAATGAAAATGTAGAAACTCGAGGAGTGCAACGGCCAGTAGATCAATCTTTAATTAACCTAGTTAATGGTATACCAATGAAATACAAAACATTTGGCAACAACTAGTTGTCTTAAACAAAGTTATAAAAGTCTTATAATACCTAAAATAAAACAATGAATACTACAACGATATAAACATTGAACAGAACTTAAGGGAAACCACCAAAATAATTCTGGATTAATCACCAACTGGCCAATTTGAACTTGTAGATCCTATAAGTGCATCCAATATTTTACACCAGTTTACAATTCACCCACTACACTCCAAAGACACCATAGACAATGCATTAGAAACATATCAAATGCGTCAAGCCAAAGGATCTCCAATCAGCGTATGGGAGAAAAATGTAGAAGCACATGCCTTTCCTTTACTCTTTCCTACAGGAAAACAAGGAAGATATGATGGAAGATTTACACAAATAACAGCATCAGAATGTTGCTCTTTAAGAATGTTTTTTGAAGACCCCAGATACAGACACAATGTTGAATACATATTCCACCTCCTGTTCCAAAGTGAACTAGCAACTCTATGTTATGCAGATGCACACACATTGAAAACAGGACCCAATGTTTTAAACATGTCTGCTATCCAACTACTTCAAAAGATAAAAGACAAAGATGAGGTTTTGCAGTCAAGTGTCACAAATCTCTTGACAAACATATGTGGCATAAAATAATGCTGGTTCCGACATCACACGGATGTACTGTGTATGCTCAGGAACCTCAGCCCACCCACATGATTTGTTACTTTGAGTTGTGCAGAATATGCATGGGATGACTTGCATAACTCCCTATGCAGAGCAAACCAAAACAAAGAAGGAATAGAGATAAAAACACCAGGAGAACTCTGCTCTCTTGACCCTGTAAATGTTTCAAGATACTTTCACCACCACTTTATTGTCATGCTGCACTTCATCTGTAATAAAAATAACCCTCCCCTAGGAGATGGGGAACATTTATTTTGGAGAAAAGAATTTCAATCCAGAGGAACACCACACATCCACATGCTTTTGTGGATAAAAGATGCCCCTCAGGTTGGTCATGACAGTGATGCCACTGTTTTGCAGTTTATTTATAAATACATATCCTGTGACCTCCCTTCAGAAACAACACATACCGACCTACATGCACAAACGTTACGCTTCCATAAACGTAAGTATGGCAAATAATGCCAATGCAGATATATAAACAAAGGTAAATACTACACCAAATTCCTCTTTGGTTTCCCTAGACCAGTTTCAGCCAAAGGACAAGTAAACACCTTCATGTCTTCTGTTAGTCACAGTGTGAAAATCACCTAAAAGCACATACAGCATTAAGAGAAGCAAAACTTCAAAGTACACCAATGATTACAATACAACCATTGCCCTATTGTGGAATGCAAACATAGATATACAATATATTGCAGATATAGATACTTCCACTGCTGCTGCAAGATATGTTACAGCTTACCTAACCAAAGCTGAGAAAACTAGGCTAAACGCTCTCTGGGATGACATATCCGAGAAAACACTGTCACAATAATTGTACAGCTTTGGCATAAAAATGCTATCCCATGGAGAATGTGGATGCTACGAAGCTGCAGACCATTTAACAGGAAGTGCTTGATATGTCAAATCTGAACACATAGGGCCTCATTACAAGTCTGGTGGTAACCTGCTGGTTTTTCCGGCTCGGTTACCGCCGGACTCGTATTACCATTCTGCCTCTGTGTTACCTGGAACTACAGGGGTATTACAACCCCAGCGATCCGGGAATTCTGGAGGCGGAATTCGGTAAATCCCGATTCCCATTCAGTCCCAAAGGACTCAATGGGAATGGGGACCATGGAAACACCAGCACCATCTCGTGATGGTGCCGGTGTTTCCACGTCTGCCTGCAGGCGGGTGGTGTTAAACCTGTCAGGTCAGATTTGGCGGGAATGACACCTCTGCCTGCAGGACTCGAGATCACCCGGTCTGGAAACAACAGTGGCGGCGGGTTACTGCCACTGTTATTTCCGGACCGGGTGACTCGTAATGAGGCCCAAAGTCTGGCTAAGCCTAGGCCCAGCTGCATCCAGAAAAAAGAGTGCTGAAATCCTACCAAGACATAGAAAAATATCCTACAATTATCCCAACAGCCAGGACATTTAAAAAACATTTTTTAAAAAAATGTATTAGACACATACTACCCAAACAGAAGTACTGCTTTGGAAAACATGTGTCTGTACCAAATAGCCCGAAACTTCTCCTACAAAAACATTGCAAAACCAGATGAAAAATGTGGAAAATACGTGGTCTCAGCTTGTGAAGAAAGCCTCATCAAAATTACCAAACCCAGCCCAATTAATCATGTGAAATTATCATTTAAAACTCCTCACCATAGACAACTGTACTACATGGCCCTACTGCAACTTTTTAAACTATGTAGAAAAGAAGAGGATTTATTAGGTAACCATGACTCATTTGAAGCTGCATTCAATGCAAATGAAAGCAGTATAACACATGTCAATTTCAAACAATACAAAAACATGTTGGACAATGAACGCCAATAAGAGGAAGAAGTTCAAGCACAAGCAAATGAAGACACTCATGAGGGCACTCAACCTTCTGTTACAGGAAGCCAAGAACCTCTTGGAGAGCCACTCATTGTAAATGAAGCAGAATTAGCCATGACTGAAGTAGAGAACACCATATATCAATATAAGAAATCAGAAGAAAACTTGTCAGTGCTGAAATCACAGCTAAATGATCAGCAACTTAGCATTTTCCTAGAAGTGACTAAAGAAATTGAAGATGGTTTGAAGCATGAAAGTAAAACTTGTAGCTCTCAACATTATAAACCTCTGCTCCTCTATGTAAGTGGTGAAGCTGGTTCTGGAAAAACATTCCTAATTAAAATCATCAGCAAATTCTTGCAAAAGTTAACAAACAACAACAGCTAGCTGCCTACTACTTAGAAGAGTTAACTTTACACTGATACTGCTCCTTCCAACACCAAAACAAATTAGAGCACCACAAACTATCAACAGAAGCTGCTACTGAAGTATGTAGAATTCTGAAGTAAATACAAATCATCCTAATAGATGAGGTAAGCAGGGTTTCCAACCTAATGTTGGCTTCAATTCACCACAGACTGCAAGAAGATCTTAAAATGGACTAAGAAGAACTCCTTGGAGGAAAATATGTTATTGCTTTTGGATATCTCCTACAATTAACACCAGTGAAAAGTGAACCTATTTTTAAAACCTTAGGACACAAACAATGCAGCAACACAGTTAGCAGCAAAGGAAACATAAATCTCTGGCAACATTTCCAATACAGAGAACTAACTTAAATCATGTGTCAGTCTGTCAGTCTCACCTATTCTAACATGTTAAAAAGATTTAGGACTGGACTTCTTTCTATAGATGCACAATCTGTCCTAAATAGTAGACTCATACATGAGCTATATAGGCATGACACATCTGCTCCTGATGTCATGCAACAATTAGAACAAAAAATGGAAAATGAATGTTCTTAATGCCAACCCTAGCAAGTTGTTCACAATTCAATGAGACAATGTTAAAAAACGAAATGCAACCAATAGTGCATATTAGCTCCACAGACAAACTGGAAGTGCACATCATTACACTACCTATGTGTCAGCAAGCAAAAGCACTTCTAAATAGCTTAGACAAATGTATTTCCAACACAACTGGTTTTTGGAGAAGATTTTAATGTTGTGTTTAAACTGCAGAGTAATTCCGAAACGTAACCTTGATGTGGAGCAAGGTATAGTCAATGGAGCAATTGGTACAGTTGTTGGCTTCCAGATGTATCCACATGACAACATTCAGTTTGTCAACATCCACGTTGACAAACTTTCAGAAGTTAAAAGGATAGGACGCTCTAAAGCACAATTCCTTTTTTCAAAGACATGTCTGTACGCAGATAACAATTCTCTATTTCATTTGCATATGCAATTACTATTCACAAATCACATGGTCTAACCCTAGATCAGACACTGATTAACATTGGCAGCAGAGTCTTCAAAGATAGTATGAGTTATGTAGCACTTTCATGTCTACGTACACTCGAAGGACTATTTCTAGTCAATTTTGATGCATACAAAGTCAAGGTTGACATTCCTTGCATCCTACAGTACAAAATACTATGTGCACTATGCACACCCCATCTCAATATGTACCCTGTTCCTGAAAAAGATAAAGTTTTGAAAATAAAAACAATGTGAAGAGAATTTATAACAGATCTCCCAGCAATACCACCAAAGAAACTGAAAACAACTGCTACTCCAACAAGTAGTTTAACCACAAAACTATCTAGTGCAGACACAAGTACAGATCCAACAGCAGAAATAAAGAGGCATATTTCTTCTAAATAAACAAGTGGTGGTCCAGCAAATGACACAGAGACAGAACTCTCTGGTCCATTTAAATTTTCCAACACAACTGGTGTACATTTCTATGCAAATGTAGCAATCAATCGTTTGTTCCAATTGCCACCAATTATTCAAAACATTTACTTGAATGGCACAGACCAGTGGTGTTTACAAATGCTTGTCCTTTACTGTAGTTCTGGTTCTTCAAATAATAGAAATGCACGGGAAAGCTCCTAGAGAATAACATAAGCTCTGGAAAAAGAGAAGATGTGTTCTGGAGACAGGAGGTGATGGGGAAGGTAGTAATACCTGTAGATCTACTTCTTTTGGCTCTAGAGGAACTACACTACTTCTTGATGACAAATCGCAGAAGAGCTCCAGGAGGACTGTGCTATCCCTAACTTACAAGAATTGGTAAGTACATTTGGAGAGAATTGTGAAGTGTGCAAGGAGTTAAATCCTGGAAACACCATGAGGTCGTTGATGGGGTGCTTGCCCAGGCCCTCTGGCCCATTCAAGGAGCTCCACATCAATTTTGTGGACATGATTACGAGGACAGTAAATTCAAATATCTTTTTGTTGTAG
This sequence comes from Ambystoma mexicanum, assembly GCF_040938575.1. Classification (NCBI taxonomy): domain Eukaryota; kingdom Metazoa; phylum Chordata; class Amphibia; order Caudata; family Ambystomatidae; genus Ambystoma; species Ambystoma mexicanum. The sequence continues at coordinate 544,991,213 of NC_090933.1, read as the reverse complement.
CTTGTCCATTATCCTGGTGGCATGAGGTTTGTCCATTGTCCATGTATACATTCTGATGCTAAATTAGCTGCAATGTTTCAGGTGAGGGAGGTGTTTCCATGGTGGGGAATTTGTGAAGTTTTAAAATCTAATAATGGAACCCAGTTCTTTAAAGCCTTGTTTGCAGAGATCACGTTGCTGTTACGAATAAAGCATAGGTTGTGCTCAGTGTATCACCCACAGGCAACAGGATCGTGCAGAGTCTCAATGGGGTTCTTAAGGCCTGTTTAGCTAAACTATGTGCAGAGTTAAATAAATCATTGTATGTGTGCCTTCCACTAGCACTGTTTAATCTGAGAAATCAGCCAGGGAAGGACCACCACTTGAGACCTCACAAAATCATAACTGGGCGTAGGTTACATACACCTCTCTCACCTATTACATGATATCAGACAAACACAAGACCACCACAGTACTAGGAGAGGAGTTTAGGGAGTACCTTAGGGCTTTAGCTAAATGTTTTAAGACTATACCTTCACAGGTTGTGTCTTTTCACCAACAGAAAACAGGAGAAAATGGCAAGACTACTGATGATCAACGCAAGATACAGCTACTCCCAGGAGACCTCATTTATTTATTTATTTGAATTTATAAAGTGCACAAACTTCCCTCAGGCATCAAGGAGCTGTTACAGTACATTCACTTAGATACAGCTTAAAAACAGATACTTGAGAACAGGATTGCAGTACAATGTTGTAGCAGTGTTCCATGGTTTGTTTGTTTGTTTGTTTAAGTTTGGTTTGGTTTGGTTACAAGGGAACATCGGTTAGTTACATTCAGGTATAGTCTAGTTGAATAACTTGTTTTTTAGTGCCTTTGTGAAGGCTGTGAGAGAGTTTTCCTTTTTTAGGCTGAGTGGGAGGGCGTTCCAACCTTTAGGGGCTAGCACTTCGAAGCTGGTGCCGCCGGCTTTGGCTCTATTGAATGCCTTGACTGTGAGTAAGTGTAAGTATTGGTCTCATTCTGGTCTGAAGGCAGGCACCTCATGTATGTGTTCAGCTAGGTAAGAGGGGGCAGAATGGGAGTGGCATTTATGTGTGATAGTGAGGGCCTTGAACATTATGCGCTCTTTGATAGGTAGCCAGTGGGCATCTTTTCTGACCTGTGAGATGTGCTCTTTCTTAGGGATACTTATAGCCGCTCTGAGAGCTTTGTTTTGTTTGGTTTGCAATTTGTTGATGTTATTAGCAGCTGTGCCTAGGAGTAGGATGTTACAGTAATCTAACTTTGAGCCAATGGTAGCTCTTGCAATGTTGAGGCAGTTTTTTGGCGACTGGTGAGGTTTCACTGCGTTGATGATTTTTGTTAACTCTGTTTGCACCTTTGTGTGTCGCTGAAACGAATGGCATTTGCATGGTCCTCACTGTGTTATCTACGCAACTCTGACTGCTGTGAAGGTAGAGGGCAACAAGAATTGGAATCACCTTGGTGGCGCCCGAAGAGATACCGTCAGCCCTCCACTGGCACAGGATCAGGCATTAAGTACGCCCACACAATTCACCAATCATTTCAGTACAAAGGAGGATGGAACAGAGATCTGCAATTTAAATATAGCTGGCTAGGGAAAATAGATGTTTAGATTTGTAAATTGTTTGAAAATTAATATGTTCATGGTTTCTATGGTCTTTATGTCATGTCTAAAGAGTGTAAATTCAGAATATTTAAATGTGTCTAATTTTATGTAATCAAAGGAGAAAATGTTAATAGTAAAAATAAATGTTGATAAAAATCTTTTTGATAATGGGGATGATGAACTTGATCCCACAATGAATGCAAATGGTTTTACAGCGGAAAACCTATGGTATAGATCCATATGAGGATGGTAAGGAGATAGAGATCCGTAGGATATTGCTACATCTGCTCTCTCATCTATCATGCTTCTGGCATTCCTAGGGTGTTTATCCAAAGTGAGCTAGAAGTGTAGTGCCCCTGGCCTTCTGCAGGGTTCAAGGGCAGTTTAAAGGGCAGTCAATTATGGAATCATTCATAACAATCAACACTGATTGTTCAATTGCCGACCGTAAAGAGCACAAAAATATCTGGTGTATTCAAAGAGCCCAATTTTTGTTGGAAGGGGCTGTTTTTATCAAAACCGATGGGAGCAAGGGGTAAAGAGTTGCAGAGCTGGAGGAAGGAATAGCACAAATACATAAAGATTGTGGACAGTATGGAGAAATAATTTGCAGCATCTGACATGGCCCAAGCAGCCAGAAAGATCTGTTAAGATACAGACACTTACCCATTTTTCTCTAGGTTTTAATGGTGATGGCACAGTGTCTGTTGGCACAAAAGGGAACTGCAGCTGCACGCTTCGCATCACAGATCTGGCTGGAGGTATAACTGCTGTTCTTGATAACTTTTGGACCTGTGGACAGTATGCATATAGGCAGTTGCCTCCTGCCTGGTGAGGCGGCATTGGCGCAGGTGGCAAATAAGGTGGACATCTCAAACATCAATGTACAGCAGGTACCAACCGGCAGGCAGCCAGCAATACCCTGCATTAGTGCCTCACCTAGAACCTGACTCCAAGTCAAATACTCACATTGTTCCGGCTTGACAGGGCCACAATATTATCAATTGTCACCCTCATCAATGAAGACATCAACAGCATCATCAACATCCGGACATCTTTCCCACCCCTGCTGAAGGTAGTCTCCGTACTGCACTTTCTTGCCACTGGAACCTATCAGCCCACTGTTGGGAAGCTGCATGGGCTGTCACAACCCTGTTTTTCAATGATACTATTCCAGGTACTGGATGTGCTGCTGCACCATGCATCAAACCACATTGCCCTACCCCGAACCCCTGCACCGGTCAATGCCACCAAAGTGGCTTTCCACGCCCTTGCCGCATGCCCAATTGCATTGGCGCATTAGATTGTATGCATGTGGAGTTGACTGTCAGAAATGCAATTGAGGCGGTGTATCGCATTTGAAACAACTTCACTCACTCAAAGTGCAGATGGCCTGTGATGCACAACAACTCATCACGCATTGCTGGGCACATTTGCCGGGGTCCACACATGACTCAATGGTATTGCGGAATTTCACATTGCCTAGGTACATGGCACTTTATGCGGGAGAAAGGACCTGGCTGTTGGGTGGGTAGAACTACCAATGCATGACCTTTGTAGTTGGGGGGGTATATACAACCAGCATAGTGTCCCTGACTGTTAGGTGAGCAAAACTACCAATGCATGACCTCTGTGTAGTGGGGGGAAATAGACAACCACCACATTGTTCCTGGCTGTTGGGTGAGTAGAACTGCCAATGCATGACCTCTGTGTAGTTTGGGGGGGGGGGCAATAGACAACCACAACAGTGTTCCTGGCTGTTGATTGAATGGAACTATCAATACATGACCTCTGTGTAGTTGGGGGGGGGGGATTCACAACCACCACAGTGTCCCTGGCTGTTGGGTGAGTAGAACTACCAATGCATGACCTCTGTGTAGTTGGGTGGGGGGGCAAATGACAACCACCAGAGTACACCCAGCTTACCGCTGCAACAGGCAAATGGCAGTATGCCATGTCACAGGAATACATTCCCTGGCTATTTGTAAAAATACCTTAGCCATGGAGTGGCACAACATGCAATGACAACATGGGGGTGCAAGTATCTCCACCAGTGAACACATAGTAGCTACACCCATGTGCACGATGGCTGCACATCGTGCTGGGCACAGTAGTCACTTCAATTGTGTGGGCTGCGTCTGCCTGACGCAGATCTTGGCAGCACCTTACAATACATGAGGCACATCTGAAAACATTGCTGTGTGGATTGCAATGAGACATGTAGTTGCCTAGCAGCACATCACTAATGGAGACATCAGACAAAACAGCCTCTGTAGGAATGTGTGACCCAAGTGTGCAGAAAAGAAATAGTCTTCAAAGTCATACCAGATTGGACATCCGTGGGTTGTACTGAGTTCTGTGCTGATCTCATAAAGAGAGTCTGTACATGCTATCATTTGCAAAAACAAACCACAGACAAAAACATGTCTCTTTACTGTCACTCCCATGTAGGTGATGTTAGATATGCAATCACGCGTGGCTCATGACAACCATCTGATGGCCATGGAACAGGCATGAGGAGGTCTACAACCGGGCACACATACGAACACGGGGTGTGATAGAGCAGACCTTTGGACTGCTGTAGGGGAGGTTCCCCTGCCTCAGGTAGGCAGTGTTGTGCTGGCATGTACCATGCTGCACAATAGGTGCATACACAGGAAAATTCCACCTCCCCCAGACATGGAGCCAGCAAATGAGGATGAAGAGGATGATGACGATGATGATGGCATGAGTGTACAACCAGGCCGGGGTGCCATTGATGGATAACATGCACAGGGAGTATTTGACTATTCTTTCTGATCAACTTCAAATGCACATGGTGCACTTCAATTTGTGACACTTTAAATGATTAATACACACATGGAAGAAGATTGTCCACTCGTAATTCAGATTTGCAAACCAGTGTATTAAGAAAAGAACAAATGTAACAGGTGCAATAAGACAAAATGCCCACAACTGACCTCGCACCTCCCCAACGTACCTACCCACTACCCAGGCCCCAATTAGTTATCCCCCACTATGGACCACCCCCACCTTCCCAATGTATGTACCCACCATCCAGGCCCCAACTAGCTATCCCCACTATGGACCACCTCCACCTCCCCAATGTACCCACCCAACGCCCAGGCCCAAAACACAAGGGTATTATGTGTGACTAATGTGTCTCTGAGTACATCCTATTTTTTCCCACAATTGGGTCCATGATTTTCCCTTGGAGTTGGTCCTGACAGCGGTGTAGACCTCTTTCTACGGCTGCCGGCCAGAGAGCTTGAAGGAGTGGTGCTGGTGGAGGGCAAAGCAGGGTTTGGTGGGGGCAGGCAGCTCATAATGGCCTGCAGGGACAGCAACATTGTCTCTGCCAGGTTCAATTGCACACTGTTTCCCCCTGGTACCCTTCTGGATATCAACATGTTTGGTGTTGCACAACGGCCAATTGCATGTGATAACCGGCGGACTGACTGTTTGTTGCTCTCTGGCTGAAAACACGACTCCTCACATTGGAGCCTTGATTCCTCCACGTGTTGCTCCACAAGTCTGCTCCACGTGTCCTGACTTTGTTCAAAGTGCTGCAAGCGAGAGGTCAAATCCTGCAGAGATTGTCTAGGGGAGCGCATTGGACTGTGGAGGCCCATTGGGCTGAATGTGCCCAGTTAATCTGGCGTGGTGGTGCACTCCTCATTCCCTGACCCGGGTGCCTCGCTGGCATGTTGGTCTTGTGTGCTTTCCACGCCATCAGACTCTGGCTGGTCTGTAGGTGCTGCAGCGCTTACAGGTGTACTTGGAGTGGCAGTAGAGTTATTTTTTGGCGGTGCCTGCTGCTTTGCTGGTGCTGCAGGGGGATTTTCTGGTGGTGCCTGCTGGTTTGCTGGTGCTGCAGGGGGATTTTCTGGTGGTGCCTGCAGGTTTGCTGGCGCTGCAGGGATGGTGGTCTCCTGAGGGCAGTGCACCTGGACCTTAGTTACACCATGGGTGTCCGAAGTGCCTGCACCAGATGACAATTGGCTTCTAAATCAATGGCCACGTCCAGTCCCACTTGACGTTGACTGGTGACCCCTGTCAGTGTCAGATGATGTTCCTGTAGGGGACTGTAAGGCATGCTGTTAGTGGTGTCACAGGATGTGAATGGTACAATCACATGTAACACACTCTTCAAGCTTTATCCAGATGCGGTTACATGCATTGATGTGTGCTATTTCAAATTGCAAAACAAACCAAGTGGTGTACTGCATTGAGTGTCCATGCCATTTACGCTACATCGGACAGACCATGCGGAACGTAAGTACATGGATATCTGAACATCGGTCAAGAATCCGCTGCAAAAATATGACGTCTCCACTAGTACAGCACTACATGGAGAAAAAACACAATACCCATGACATCAAATGGTGGGTTATTGAACGGGTTTGAAGTGGACCCAACATTCAGGGCCGTCTGTTAGACCTTGAATGCAGATGGATACACAGAATGGACTCTGTTGCCCATGGCCTTAATGAACAACAACTCTTTCCACAAAGATAATTGACCTCTGCAGGGCACGCAGTTGCACCCCACTACCCCGTTGCCCGAGATGCACCAGGAGTTCCCTCCATTAGCCACTTAGTGGCATCACTAACATCCAGCATGACTATCAAGATCACACAGAAAGAACGTCAAACTAATCTTTTGATTCTACCAAACACTTTATACTTTCATAGGTGGGTCCAGTCCATGCCAGACCCCTCAAACTACACTTATGCCATTTTTCACTACACAGCCAGAGACCGCTTTAATACACACCACTTTTGGTCCTTTCTTTGCTATCTAGAGTGGATGCAGTCTCCAACACTACCACCAAGACACTCGAATATCTCGTATATCTAATCAGACAAAGAGGCGCATTATTCTGCACAACTTCTCTTGCACCCATAATGCGCCACCCACACCAATCCTCGACTCGACACTTTCAGTACCAGGACTTAAGACTACAAGTCTATCTCAAACACACAGCCACGCGCTAAATGCATTTCAGTTGTAGCCATTACCTCTGGATTACCTTTTTCACAAACGTCAGCGGACGTTTGCAGAATCATCTCAGAACTTTCTGTTAAGCACGGAGACGCTGACTACAATGGCAGCGCCCAATTCCGCATTGCTAACGTTACAGCGAATCAGGACTCTGAACTTTTCAGTATTCTGATTGGCCAAGAGACACACACACCCCTCACCTCCTCCAGCCCTCATCTCCACTCATTACATCGGCTCTGCACACGCCGAACGCACGTCTTTTGGCAGCAGGCAGACAACAGGGATCAGACTCCTTACACGGTGCAGAACAAACCCAGGTAACTTTCAGCACAAATTAATACACGTCCTCTCAGGAGGTTATTGCTCTTCACGATGCATATTATGTAGAAGAGTATTACTCACTTTTAAACCCGGCCTCACAGAGACATATGAACTGCCAGGTTTCTAAATAAATTTGGCATTTCTTTCTCGTGGCCTTTCCCGCTACAGAAACGAAGACGAAGGACGGCTACATACTACTTGAGCCCCCCCCCACCTTCGGTTCTTCAACACAGAGGAATGCATGGATTTTAAAACGAATATCCACACTCAGGTACCGCATTTACCCTTTTTTTATACCTGCAATAGGCACATCTGCCAGCAGATCTAGGCCACCCATTTATCCCTGCCCTCACCTGTATCTCTGCAACCCCCTTTTTTTACAGAGTACTATCTCTGGATGGTGATCAGCACACTTCAGACAAGAGGGGTCGCCAGTGTTTCCTCCTCCACCCTCCGTATAAGCATTGCAATCAGTCCTGCATCCTGCTATGCCCAGTCCGGAGAGCCTGCACAACTAAGAGTGTGTCCACAAGGTTTCTGTGGTGAGACATTTATTTTTAACGCCCACCACAGCTAACTAGAGATAGGAGTTTATGTATAGTTCACTCTGTCTCCTATATCAGGTCCCCCCCTCTCTACTTTTTAGAATTCATCAAATTGGGAATTACTTCCCCCCAGGTTCTGATCTTTTCACCCTTTTTTACTAATGTACCCTCAAAAGTCCAGTAGTGAAACACCACTGCACCAAGAGAATAATTGATCTATGTTTTTCTCTTGGTCTCTCCACTACAGGGGTCACCCAACCGCCCTGAAGAAGGTGGCTTCCACGTCCCTCTAATTTGGTCACAAGATGGACGCCATGGCCGCCGAAACATCATTTTCCAAGCAAGGGGGACTTATGTACCAACTGAATGTGGTCCAGTGAGACAATACTGCATATTGATTGTTACACTTTGTTATGGAACCCCCACCAATATACCCCCTGCGACGTTGGCACATAACCAGTTGGAATCATCTGGTACATTACCAGTTGGGATCATTTTGTCCCAGGCACATAACCTGTTGGTATCATCTGGTACATAACCAGTTGGGATCATTCTGTCCCAATATAACTTTCCAGAACATACATCTAAACATTAGGAATCAACCGACCCAGATAGATAGTTCTAAGACCACTGGAAAGACTCAGGAATTTGTTTCCACGCAAATATTCATAAAGAGTAAAAGTTGTTGATTAGCATAGATATGTGCCAGATTACTTGCACATTCGAAATATTGTTTTGCTTTTTTTTGTTATATGTTCAATTTTAGAATTTCTCTCTACAACACTATGTTTAAGTTGTATTATTGTCTTATCAAAAACATTATGATTTGTTTTTGTTCACAATCAATGAACAAATGGTTTGCACAAATGTGTAAGTGCGTGTGTTCAATACAAGTTATTTATTTTTTCACAGCCCCTCGTGTGTATGTGGGTTTTCCTTCTGGACATTTTCTTCGAGTTAATCTTTCCAAGATATATTCTATTAGTAAAACCAGCTAAGGTTCCTTGACTTTACAAATTGATCACGCTTTATTCAATGACAAATAATCAAGACAAACCTTTCTTAGTAGCAGTACTACTTCCTTTGTATCAGTTCATTTTGTGCCCGAGTCTGCTACTTCTCACCACGGGTACACCGAATATTTGGGTGCAGTTCATGTGTGTGAGTCAGGGGTTCCACTTTGATGTACGCCATCTGGCAGGCCCAGGGGAGGTGGTGTCCTATGGGGGTACTCGGTGTGGTAGGATTGATGGGGACTGTGATGTGTGACTCTATGTGCATTGCTGGGGGTCATGGGCCTACTGGGTGTGCTAGGATTGATGGGGACTGTGATATGTGCTCTCTGTGAATTGCTGGGGTTGGGGGCAGGTATACCTTTATTCACATTCATGTCTTTGCACTTTCTGTACTTCCCGGCCTCTCCAAGTGTCACTGCTCTGCCTCAGCTCTGCTAACTCCCTCGATTACTTTGAGGCACAGCGCGCTGCTTCACCTCTCCTCCCACGGTAGCAGCTTCAGTGGGGAATGTGGTCCGCCTACTGTGGCACTGCATTGCTCTCTGTGGGTTGCCAGCAAGTTCCGCACCCTCAGCCGCAGGTCATCCCACCTCTTGTGGCAGTCTTTTACCGAATGGGGGGTCACCCCCACAGCTGAGACCTTCTGGGCAGACTCAGCCCATATGGACTTTCATCTCTGTTGATTGGAGTGCCTCTGGTCTGCGCTGAACAACTGCCCTGCATTGTCGACTATGTGCTCGACAAGCACAGTGAGGTCTGCCTCACTGAAGCTGAGATTCGGCTGCCAGCTGACTGGGATCCTTGATGACATATTCCTCAGTGTTTTAGGCTGTCACAGTAGCTCAAGGCCTTGTGGTACCAGAGGATTGGAGTGGATTGTGATTCATGTAATGGCCCCTGCTCACTTTCTGGTTTTCGCGATAAAGGTATTTCCGGCCCCGCTGTTTCCGCCTCCACTATGTCATGCTTGCACAAGGCGGATACGGATGTACCGCAGGCATTTGAGCTGGTGCATCTGTCTCCGTCAGTGATATAGTACTGGCAGTGGCACCGGTTCCACACTTTGCTGAGGCCTGCGGTGGCCAAGCCGTTATTCGACCTTGTTTCTTCATGCATGCGGTGATGGAACTTGTGTCCCCGCCATCACGGTAATACCGGCCTTTTGGCCGCAAAACTTGTAATGAGGTCCAATGTGTTTATATTCAATGATAACTATTATCGACAAACAAAAGGAGTGGCCCTGGGTGCATGTTATACTCCTCCACTTGCTAATTTGTTTATGTCCTAATTTGAATAGACACATATATTAGAAAAAACTGATGGGTATGTCATATGCTTGGCTGGCACCGCTGCATTGATGATGTTTTGGTGATCTAGGGTGGTACTGTACAAGAACTTTCAGAGTTCAAAAAATATATTAACAACAACAATTGTGCATTGGAGATGATTGTGCACATCAATGACCAAATAATTGATTTTCTGGACTTACACCTTTACATTAAAGACTGTGTGATACAGAAACAAACCTTTTAGAAGGCAGCTGAAGTTAACTTAACCTTGTACTACAAAAGCTGTCACCAAAGACGTATTATTAACAACATACCAGTTGGTAAGATTACTAGGGTGAAACAAAATTATAGTGAGGAAACAGCCTCTTCAGGTGAATTAGAATTGGTCAAAAAGAGATTTTGAGATGGAAGGTATAGTGACTATTGTATAAAAAAAGTAGAGAAAAATGTACAGCACAGAACAAGAGATTGGCTGATATTGGACAACAGAAAGACTACACAGAGACACCCACACAACATGGATCAAATGGATCAAGTGAGGTTCATTACAGAATACAATAGCAACAGCTCACTGATTTACACGATCCCAAACAAACATTGGCACTTATTGCTGATGGATGAACAACTCAAAGATTATATTTCTAAGAAACCACCGATCAATTTCAGAAGAACACCTAATTTACAGAACCAAGTGTGTCCCAGTCACATGAGATCTATTGAGCCCCCAGGAAACTGGTTAACAGATCAACAGAATCACATCAAAGGCTTTCACAAATGTGGGTGTTGTTCATTTGTATATTTGCATTAGACAAGAACTTAAACTTTACAACCCGGTGCTGTGATGTCCGTATTGACACATTTCTCAATCGTCGAAGCACATTTGTGGTGTACATAATGATATGTATATGTGATAAACTGTACGTGGGCAGCACATTCAGGAGGTGCACTTTCAAATAAGAGAATATTTGAATTAAATTAACAACCAAAAACTAGGATGTCCACTGGTGCAGCATTGGATGGGAAGGAATTTACTGGAAGAGGAAGACAAGAAGAAACTGAGATGCTTAGCAATTGACAACATCAAGCCACTAGTTCGAGAGGGAGACAGAGAAAACAAAGTAAGACAGATGGAAGCTAAATACATTTGCAAACTTAGGTCTACTGTGTATGGTCTCAATTCTGATACAGAAATGCAATACTTTCTGTGAACTATTGAAAGGCAAACCACAAAATGTGATCTATACAATGTTGGAATACAGTTAGCCGAATTACCAAATTTAGTTTCGCAGGGGCTATGCTAAATGGCAAATTATATTTTGTGTGAGAGAGCTTCATCAACATGTCTAAGGGGCATACTTTAAATTCACAAAAAATTGATTATCAACACTATTTGAAACCTGTGAACACAATAATACGGATATGAGAAGATTTTCATTAAGGTGAATATTGCTATTGCATGAGTGAGAGGGATAGGGAACTGTTCCAAAATCAGTTGACTCTAGCAAATCTCTTGCCTATACTGCACTTTATTCTAACTAATTGACTAGTGTTGAGACAATCCCATCATAAATGTCAGGGCCGCGATATAGGCCAAACCTCAAAATATGTGAGCTTACACTTGTTTTACCATATTACGAAACACTCAGATTGTTTACTAGCATAATATATTCAGCTACAAAATAACACTTTGTGTTTAGTATTGATAGTATGTTCTCATCTGTTATTTTAACCCTGATGAATCCCCTCGAACCATGCAAACAATTTGGTTTTAGATCCCTGTTTGTGTTACAGAAACTCAGCAAATCATATCCTCTGTAATTGACGCATGATGAAGTATGGTAATGACCTGGTATTTGCCGTAGAATGACATAATGTCCTTTAATTTTCAGTAAATATTTATTAACTTTAAAAATGTGTGTTTGCACAATTGTGTGCTTGTATACAATGTAGTTGCACGCTATTATATATGCAGCACTTAAATGTAGTGGTCAAGCCAAACGTAAACAAATTGATGCTTACGAGCAATCACGTGATGCTTTCTTTACTCTGACAGCCATAATGTGACATCAATTTGATAATGTGGAGGCTTCACAAATACGCTTCCGGACCGAATTCATAAAGCATACATATAGCATATGATTTTCAGCCATTTGGCTTGTTTTCGACAATCAATAAACTTTCCGAATGCAGGACTTAGTGATGATGTGATCGCAACCAAGAATTTAAAAACAAACCAAATTGGCCACTCGACGCTGACTGCTGGGTTTTGAATGAGGAACTGAACCCTTGAAGACACAGATATGGAGGGCAACAGTTTGAACATTTCTTTACCTTAGTGAAAGCGAGCATTTCTTAATGGATGGAACACAAATGACCACTTAAATAGTTATTAGGTTATGCTTTTTTTTCCAGGTTTGGCAATTGCTGGGATATATGTGAAGGGGATTTTGTTTCCTAAGTATTTGAAACACAGTTACAGTGAACATTCAAGATTGCTTCTCAACTGGTACATTTGGACAGTCAACTCAGAGGTAGAGATTGCACAACTGGACTGTGGAGTTGCTTTCTATATATTGACAAATCTATGGTTTTCTTTAAGTCTGGTTATATGCATGTATACAGGAAGGTGACATGGTCTCATAAGTGGTGAAAATTCGAGCATACAAGGATCACGCCAATGGGCATCCTAACTAACAATACAGATTGTACTCCAGGTGCATCTCATAAAAAGATAATACTGTTGATATAGGTAAAACTTAATGTAACTTATTCATTTGCAATTTTCTGTTCTACATTATGGTATCTGTCGATAAAGACAGAAGAACCAATAGGCTATCTGCAATACTGACTCAAACAAGGTCTTTATATTTTATGGCTATTTTGCTAACAGCTGTTGATTTTCTGCACAAGATTAGCATCTATTCTGCTAACAGCTGTTGATGTTCTGCACAAGATTAGCATGTTTCACTATTTTCTGCTTTATTTTTCTCTCTTTTCTTTTCTTTGCATTTACATTTGGTCTCCCTTACATTTACATCCCAAGCCCAGTGAATAATTGTTTAATTATACTCATTTTGCTAATGGTGCAGTGTGAACTGATCGGATCGTTTTTTATTGATTCTTACCTTTCTTAATGCCTCATAGTCTGCTTCCTCACTAACCACCGAGGCAGCACCCAATAATGTTCATGTGGAATATGTAATTGCCTTGACAAAGCCCAGAGGGTGAAATTGTGGCTGCGCAGTTGGAACAGTTCTTTGCCATCAATATTTTTCTTTTAAATCGTTTTCTTGTTTTCAAAATTGATATACAAGTCTTTTTGATTTCTGTTAGGCAGAATTATATGCAGTACCCTTTGGGAACACCACACACAATTAAAAATACAAGTGACAGTACAAATTCACCTTTGGTACAAGCCCGTACTACACAGTAAAGTGGTAGTGATGGCTGAGCAGCTAGACTTATCTCAAGAGCAAGTGAGCAGTATCAATAGTTACAAAAAGGACAGCAATTACTATGATTCAAACAAACACTGACTCAAGGTTTCTGAGTAAAAGAATAGTCATTGATTTACACATCAGTTGTAAAACATTTCACTAAAGTAAAGCAGTTGAAAAATCACACTCTTAATACACCACACCATTCCCAATAGATTCTGGACAAATTAAACTCAAAACAAAGTGTGAGCAAAATGGCACTCCAGCAATTTAAAAAGGGAGGGAACAACAAAGTTAAACTAAAATTGAGCAGCACCAACAGGTAAGTAAGCAGACGAATCTGGAAAAGGATCTAGAGTGATGGACTCAAATCAAAAAGGCTTAGGGCCAGAGTCAATAGGACAAAAGTCTTTTGCTCAAGATCACACAGTTCAGGGTAGTTTGCGGTTAAGTCTTTGCCAAGAGTTCCAGACGAAGTTGGTCAGCAGAAAAGTTAGTTTAAAGAGTACAGAAGGACAAGGCCTCGGATTGGCAGGTCTCACACACCTTCACCGCGGCTGGACGAAACGAACAACCGGATTTGCACAGTACCTTTAAACGAAGAAGAAGCTCTAGCTGATGCGGACGTTCCTGGCAGTTCCTGCAGGCTTACAGTTCCTGAAGTGACTGTCGGACTGACATGAAGTAGGAAGACTGGAGAGTCCTGCACTGCCCAGGGAAGAAACCAGCAGCAGAGCAAAGCAACGAATAAAAGGTGCGCTCCTTAAAACCCAAGCAGGGTCCGACCTTCCTGGCTATCCGGTTCACTGTAGCTCTGTACAGCAAATTCGACCAGAGGAGGGATTCCTGGCTTGCAGTTTGGACGAACTGGTTGCTCCCACCAGCTCAGGAGAAGTAGATTCCTGGTAGATCTCCTCTGTCTTGGAGTCTGAAGATTCGGACCAGCAGCGGGCGGTTCAGTCGTGATAGGGGTCCTCTTCCATCAGCTCCTCATTGGTTCTTTCGTTCCAGTGGCGACTCTGCCTTTCCAAACCCAGAGACGTGCTTTTTATGTTTCCCCCATTCACACAGCCTGGCTGTCAATCACACAGCAGGGTGGTGGTCCTGGAGGGACAGTCACCTAGCCAATCAAACAGGAGTGCGACTTGGGTCACCAAGGGAACCCATGGCAGAGGTCCTAAAACCCCTCCCTCACATCCTGCCTATCCAAACTTTCAGGCACCTAGGGAGGGCTTCTGTGTCGAAGCCTGCAAAAAGACGGTGAACAAAGGAACCAAACCTGGTTTGGCGCGTGGACTAAAACACAAGAAAGACATTTTCAAAAAGAAATGGTGAATAAACTCAGCCAGAACCGTATAAAAACATATATGGTTTTGCAGGTTTAAGTTCGAGGCTACCAAGATAGCCTAAAACAATACCATGGTTATTTTTAGATAACCGCGGTAGGAACAATAGGCCAGTTACCACTGCCACCAGCCAAGTCTTGATGAAAAGGGAGCAAAACAATGCTCAAAGAGAAACAGACAAAAAGGATAGGTATTAACCCTTTCCATTACTCTATGATAGTTTGTACTGGGTCTGTGGATTAAAAAGACTAATAAAGTTAATGGCAACTTTACATGTTCTGGGAGACAGTAGTCAGTCCCAGAAAATGGAGTCTGGGTTGGGAAGTCTAAAAGACAACCCTGTGTCACTGCACTGAAGGTGCTGTGTAACACACAGTAAAAAGATGATGTCTATGGAGTAGGTGAGGCTCCACAGCCTATGAACACAAGAAAATGTTAAACAAACATAGTAAAACACATGTAAGAGTGGGAAAAAAGGCTCCCATTTTTACCAGGTGAAAAAAAAAATCCTAGAAATCCAGCAAAGCTGCTGAGGGACTCAGTAGGTAAGGGAAATTAGCCATTCTGGAGAATTCTCCCTAACAATTTCACTAGTGCTAACCCACTGACACATATGTATGCTGTGATTTATGGTATCTAATACAAGTCTGAAAAAATTGATCTTGAATTATTGTTATTTTTTGGAGAAGCACATACAGCCAGGGATAAAATTTGAATTTCACTTGGTTGGGCTCTAGGTTGTGGGTGAATTCCTTTGTGCAGCAGCTCTTAATCACTCTAAATATTCAAGTGGCGCAGTCTCACATGCCTTGGCAACCAGCTTTCTGTTCAATAACACAACTTAATCAATGTCGATTTTTTAAAAATGAGGCTGCAAGTGAACCATCAAGCATGTGTTCCTGAAGCAGTGGGAGGTTTCGCGACATTGGATTCATGAGAAAATAGAGTCATTTATGTTGAAGATCTTATCTAGGAATTAAGGGAGCCAGGAGTATGGGTTCTGAGGCCGGGGCTCCCCATTTGACAACATTATACATTGGGTAATGGCTGAATCTTTAAAAGAGACCACACTGATCAGCCTGGAAGTATCTAGGTGACTGAGCTTGCTTTATTGGAGTGTATGCTATTACCTTAACTCACTCAATTGGGCTCTGGCCTGATGTTAAGACAGATTTCTGAACTCTACCTGGTGGGCAGATGTTCAGAAGGCCAGCCTAGTTTCTTGGAACAGGGTAAGCCCTGGATGAGCCAGATCAATCAAGGTAGCTATGGCAGGAGGTCAAGACTAAGGGCCTGATTACGACTTGGGCGTTACCGCCAGCGGTAATAGCCCTACCGCCGAACTCCCCTGCGCTAATAGCGCCAGATCACGAGTTCGGCAGTAAAGTAATTCCCCATTGAGCCCATTCAGGAATGGCCCATTCCCCATTGGGGTCAATGGGGAAAATTCACGCTCTTACCGCCGGCGGATTTCCCGCCAGCGGTAATAGCACGAATTTTCAGCAGATTTCCCCCCAGCTAAGAGCTGGGGTGAAA
Organism: Ambystoma mexicanum; assembly: GCF_040938575.1. Taxonomy (NCBI): domain Eukaryota; kingdom Metazoa; phylum Chordata; class Amphibia; order Caudata; family Ambystomatidae; genus Ambystoma; species Ambystoma mexicanum. The sequence goes on along the minus strand of NC_090933.1, from coordinate 544,975,107 downwards.
TCCGCCGAAGTCCTGATTTGGCGGACCTTTAAATCCGGTGGTATTAGCACTACCGCTGGATTTAAGGGTTACCGCCAAATTCGTGATCAGGCCCTAAGTCTCGGGAGGGGTGAGGGTGACTGGAAGACCTCAATGAGCACACAGAGCAAGGACACTTACAGATTACTCCCAGACAGGTGTTATATCAAAAATATAAACACATTTATTACAATGCCTTTGTAACTCAGACCATAGCAAAACAATCACAGCAATACTAAGTAAACCAACACAACACTATCAATACAGTGTACATACAAGACCAATGGGGTATAAAGGGTTAAATGCACAAAATATGTCCACAACCTAGATTGGGAGAAAACAGGCAGTGCAGATAGTCTTTGGCTATTTCGACATCGACAACACACCTAACTAGGAGGCAGTCCAAACCCCAATTAGAGAGGATCCTTCTGCTCAATATTACATGCAATGCCAGCGCACGCGGTTGTGCCAATGGGCAAAACGGGGTCTCTTCAGGGGTCTCTTGCAGCTCAACAAGGTGGAAGAGGCAATGAAGAATAAGTTCCCACTATTCAGGGAGGACCTCCACTTGTAGCCAGAGGCAGTTCCAGAGTGCGGGATGGAGTCACTAGATTCCACTAGCTGTGGAAAGGAGAGAGACCCTCCGGGGTCACTTGTGCGTAAAAAGGGGCCGTGACGCAAGGGGTCACTGGTTAGTGTTGGAAGTGCTCACCGGTCCCAGGCACACTCGGACGCAAAGTTCACCAGTTCAGTCCACTTTGCTTGTAGGTTCGAACATGACAAAAATTACATCTCTGCGGCTTTCAATTCAGAAGATATAGTGATACTTCCCAAATGGGATAGTGACAATTTCACTGCTCTGGGTGGATGAATCGAACCAGTTTCACTGCAGCAGGTTTCAGGGGCAAGAGGGTCACAAATGCAGTGCACCTGCAAAGGTCGTTGCCGCGGCAGGGCAACACGGTAACCGCGTATGCTCAGGTCCGGGTGCACTCGTCTCACTTCAGACCTGGGAATGCCAAGTGTACAGAATTCGGAGTGAGGATGCCGTGGACATAGAGCTAGCAGGATACTAAGTTTTGAGGTCCTCCTCAAAATGGCGGTGGTAACAGAGCAAAGCAACTGGGTAAGCTGGTCAGCCCACTGGTTGGGCCTGGGACACTTCTGAGAAAGCTTACTTGCAGGTTATAAAGAAGGTACTGAGATTAGTTGGTCCCACTATTCTAATGGGTGAAAGCATCTTCGCAGACCTTCAAGGAGTAGCAGATGCAGAGGGGTCCCACGGGATGACAGCGGGCTCAGGGTGCCAAACCTTCCAGCGGATCACCAGCAGTTCCTCGACTCAGCTTCTTAGTTTCAGGATACATGGAGCCTATCCTTAGTTCAGTGAGAACTCCAGAGATCATCATGGTATGGGTGTTTTCAGCCTCCTCTTATCCAAATTTCCCTTTGCGCCACAACAAAGAGGACCCAATGGGAGATCTGCTCAGAAACAGACACTCTATACGTGGACCAATCACGGACCACAGTGATCCCAGTCATTCTAAGCACTCCAGACTCCCTGGCAACCAGAATGTGTATTGGGGACAGACACCCCAGCCCACATACTGGAGGCACACACACAAGGCATGCAGACGCCCGCAAAAGCTTGGTGTTTCGCCGGAGACTGCATGTCCAAATAAGGACTGACCCAGGTCAACTTGACCTATTTGTGCAAATGCGGTTAACGCGGTTAAAATGGCAGGAAACGGTTAAAAATTATGCAAAATGATAGCTCCCACCAGCCCTGTCCATGACACATCTGCACATCTCACAAAAAGTCCATCAAGAATATCTAGGTCCATTGTAAAATGGCTACAGACCCAAGTACACTGTACTGGAAGGTACATTGTGTACTTGTTACATGCTGCAGAAAAGTTGCAACATGGGACGTGAACTAAGGGAAACAAATTCTCCCAGTACTGACTCTCTTAAGGGCATGTCAGTTTCCCCATTAAAAGTGAGCGAAAGCCAGGAGGAGTGCAGCTGAAGGCTGTGCTTCTCTGGCAAAGTCAGTCTATGTTGTCTACACTGGCCCCAATTTCAGGTAAGAGTCAACATTGTGAAATGTTCCTTTAAACATTGCTTGTTATAGTCAGCATCACATTATAGCCTTGCTCACATGCTTTTTTTAAATCTTGTCTGCTGTCCACATGTGGTATATTATACTTAGTCATGTTTACTGTAGTCTATTCATTTTTCTCCTGAATTGTATTTTACTGGACGTTTGTTGTTGGGTTGTACCACTCTTTGCCTGTACTCCCGTGTGGCAACCCACAGTGTGTTGGCCTTGCATTGTGCTAAGAGTGTATTTCTGCTCACTGCTCTTCCTAAGTTGTGGCGTACTACGACTTTGCTCCTCGGTGAGTGCTGCTGTGACAATACTTCTGGTCTGTACATCACTGTGGATTTGCTTAACAATTCTGTTAAAATGTGATGGCTAGGCTTACAGTTGATGTTATAAGGAACTGACATGTATGTCTTAAAATACTCCAAACTTGATTGTGTAGTTAATGTTCTTCAGTAAGAGCAGGGTACCAACTCACAGTCTATAATGATTCAAATTCTGTCTCACATTTATTTATTTTTGCAATTAAGGGATTTATTACAGGCTGGCTTGTTACCTTGCAAATACTTTGCATTGCTTTTCAAAATTGATTTCAGGGATCACTTCAAATCTGTGAGGTGGGGAGGCCCCTCTGCTGAGATCCAAATTTGGTTCAGAGTTAGGGACATAGCGATTTACATTTGTCACTGCATATTCATTACAGTTTACTATAGCTTGACAACAAGATTGGATTTGGTTGATCTTAGGTGGTATCTGAGAAGCAATTGGTCACCTTGAAGTATTCTGCTCCTGCTCTCTTATCTTCGCAATATACCTGTCTGATGAGCAATAGTAAGTAATTGCTTAAGATGCCTGGAGGTATGTTTTTCAATACATTTATTTTTTCATTTGCTCATCCTGTTTAGCCATAGGACACTGTGCACCATCTGAGGGTCCTGTTTATGTGACAAAGTTCCCTAGGCCTACAAAACCCAGGACTCTGCAAGTGTGGGTGCCATTTGAAACACTATGACTGGCTCCCAGAGGAACTTGTGACACACTGCCTCCCTTATTCAGTCTACCTTGGTTGTCCAGTCCGGGCATCCGCAGCCAAGGCCAAAGTCAGCAAAGGGCAGCCTTTATGGGCCTGTGGGGCTGGTAAGGGCCCAGGGCCAGAACCCCAATTCAAGACAGGACAAATCGCGCTCACCTTTTTCCTGAAGCATAGGGATCCTCTCACTCATTGACTATCCATTCACAGCAGAGATCTGTTACCTCGCAGGACCCAGGAACATTGCTATTTTGGGTCTGTTAACTGTCATTTGTTTACCTATAGCCCCATTCTAGCTGAACTCAGAACTTACTTCAGCTACTTCTCAGACCAGCCATCCACCCCCTCCCTTTTCGCTCACCCACCTACTGGCCCTCTCTCTTGGACCCTTTCATCATGGTCATCACTTGCCTTTTTCTTCTACCCGCTGTCAGGCATCTTGATTTGATGCCACTGTTCTTTCTCCTCAATCTTCTCTTTCCCTTTTCTCTTAACCTTCAGCCAAAACTTGGTGTAACTTTTGCATTGGTCTCCAGTCTCCTTATCTTCCTCCTTCCTCCCTGCACCCACACCCCTCAATTAAGACGCTCGCCTGCTCCGAGGATCTCCAACCTCATCTATCCCTCTCACCTACTGCACAACACCTGCTCCACTCACCCAAATCCACTCACTCTTTCACTTCACCTCTGACATGCGCAATCCCTCTCCAAAAATTCATCCTACGTTGCTGACCAATTCGGCTCATATAAAACTCAACTTTGAATTCTTGCTATCACAGAAAACTGTATCTCCCCTTAGGACTCTGTTACACTAACAGCTCTCCTCACTGACTCTCTGATACTTTCTTCCACTCAAACAAACTATTTGGGAAGGGTGGCTGTGTTGTGTTCCTTATGTATAAGGACATCAACACTCCCCTCTAGCCCCTCTGTCATGAACTATTCCTCTTTTGAATATGCCACTAGTCATTTCTTCTTCCTACTTCTCTCACTGTTCTGGCTCTCTATCAACCCGCTGATCCTTTCAATCCTTCTTCCCTAATATGATCCTTCTTCTTGAGTTACTTCATACTGACATCCCCATTTTCATGCTGGCAGACTTTAACCTCCCAAAGGCCCCATCAGCCACCTTATGACTCCAATTGACCACCACGATTCTCCTTGAAAACCCACACCGTTCCATACCCTTCCTCAGCCTTAGATCACCTCTGAAATTCAGACCCACAAAAACAGACATGGACCAGGACCTGGAACGCTGGTGCAAATTACAGACACTTCCCTACTCCTTACCTACTCCTAGCCTACATAAATTCCCTTGCTGTACCAAACTTTCAAACAGACGCTGACAAATTCTCCTACTTCACAAACCTAATACACTCAGATCGTAATCACCCCTGCAAACCTTCATTTACTGTCCAATCTTTGCTCAGACCTCCCAGGTAACTACCCCTTGCCTCCTAGCCTTCTGCTAATCACTTTGCTCATTACTTTTCCTCTAAAATATCTTACATTCTTGACTCTCAAAGCCATTCTCCGTCTCACTCCCTAACCCACTTTCTGTCCACCACCTCAATCCCCGACCTCTTCTAACTTTAACTACACCTTTCCTACCTCTCCAATTGAATTAGCACACATCCTTCTGAATGCTAAACCATCTTGTTCTCCTATGAACATCTTTGCTCCTCAAATGGTCAAGGACGTAATCTGAGTCCCATGCGCGTGTCTCTATGAACTCTTTAACCCCTCTCTCTCCTGCCTCCCTCCAATCTGCAACTGTCTAACCCCTATTGAAAAAATCCTCTGTTGACCCAAATGTCCCAGCAAAATATCACCCAGTTTCTCCCATTCACCATTATTCAAAGGTCCATGAGTGGGTGTTCTTCAACTGGACCAATAAGGACCATTGGGATAATGGCTTGGAGATCCACTTCAATCTAGCTTCCATACTAAACACTCCAAGATTTGCTCTCTACAACCTACCCAGATCATCCCCCACTCTAACCCACCAACAACATGCTGCTTGGCTCTTCATGCACATCCACTCTCTTCTCAAGTTCATTCAAGTCTTCAAAGCTATTGATGGTGTTGCTCCTCAGTACTTTTCTGATTGTATCTTAGTTGACTCATCATCGTGTTCTGTCCCCTTCTCCTCTGCACTCTACCTCACTGTCCCATACCATCCCAGTCCCTCCTTTCATGTCCTCTCTTTCTCCTTACTTGCACAGCCCCATTGGAACCTAGTGTTCATATCAATCAAAGCCAGCCCGACTGCGGATCACTTTAATGTTCGGTTACAACTTTACTTACTTGCTAATGATGGAGGTTCCCCAGCCCACTCCCCCATCCTCAATATCTGACCACATCTCTTCATCTGGTGACACCTAATAATATTATTTTGTATATTTAATTAGTACTCCTCTTTAGTTTTAAGCACTCGCTCCATAGGTTAATGTTAACTTTGTAAGTCACCGGTTTTCCTATATGCATTTTGTTACTGTTTGTTCTGGTTTGTCCCTGGTATATGTCCTCCATGTTTACACTCTCATAAACTGGCTCATTACTTGTTCTCATCTTTATGCTATTCTACAAGCACCCGTTGTGGGAATGCTTCCGCCATCTGTAAAATGTGTTATTGTGAGCAATTTCTCATCGAAATTAACTTCCTTGTTCTTCAAATTAAGACAGTATTTGAATACAATATAAAATACAAAAAAACATCATCTGATCTGATGATCAAAAAGGCATTATACAACATCAGCAAATAAAGCACGATTCGCTCTGCAGTGTAGATGTGACGGAATGTGTCATTGTCACTTTATTCCCTCAATACCTGTTCTATTTTTTTGTAGAGGGGATGCTGTATGGTATTAATCATATAGTTAAAGTCTATAGACGTTAACGATTTATACAGTCATACTCCTTGGCAAAGCATTAGTGTTATTCAAGGGCTCATTACATACTCTAGTTCTTATCCTGAGCACATGCCGATTTCAGTCTTATGCAAAAGTTGACATGCACCTTCAATAATAGACAGGACAAATGCATTTCACTGCAAACTGACTTTGACAATAAAGAGATGAAGAAACATTTGATGGAAAGTTTGGTGTGTGGGTATTAGAACACATTAATGACTGCTTTTTAATATTGTAGTTAAGTGCTGATTCATTGCTTATGTTACTCTGAATCCCCTGGGCTGTACTATAACCAGCCAAAACAGAATGTGAAATTAGGATGAGCGACTGTTCTGCGCCCCTCTGTTCTCGGCTCCTTGCATTTAAATGTCTATCTGATTTAGGCCCACATATGCCTGAAACCCTGTCGGATTCGATTGCTTACTTTGATGTGCAGCCTGATTTCTGTGGCATTGAACCAAGCTGCTCACATTGTTTTACGGCAATTTTCTACACAAATTACATTCTTAAACTCTTAAAGCTCTGAGTGAAAATTACCATTAGTTTTCAAGCATTTTTCTCGAAAAAGGTTGGCCTTACATTCTTAAACTCTTAAAGCTCTGAGTGAAATTCACCATTAGTTTTAAACCATTTGTCATTTCACCTTTTTCTTACCAATATTAAGCACAAAAATGTCATTTTAAAATTGGGTGCGTGAACGTTATTCCCTATGCCTGCTACACTTCGGACATGACATGTTTTCGCATCCTGTGCACAGCCTCACAGTTAAAGGCGTTTCCTCACATGTTTTGTTCAACCTAACAAGGTTCATGCTGTACTTTAGTATGGGCCTCATTACGGGTCCGCTGGTAACCCTTCCGATGCTACCGGTGGGTTGCCACTGCACCTGTAAAATATTACCTGCCCCTGACTTCCTGATGCCACCGGGCTATTCCAAGTCCGGCGGCCGGCTAGTCAGGCGCTGGTAATTAAATTAGTCCCCATTCCCATAGAGTCTGTTAGGGCTCTATGTGAATGGGGATCCGGGAGCACCGGCACCGTTGCAAATGATGCAGATGCTCCCGTGAAAACTGCGGGCTGGTGCCGTCCCGCCCAGCAGGTCTGACCTGCTGGGTGGGACCCGAGAGTTGTAGTGTCCCGATCCAGAAACAACAGTACCAGTAAGCCTACCGGCACCATTGTTTCTGGCCCGGCACACTTAGAGTGATTCCCTATGTCTCTCTGTCAGAAGTATCACAGCATGGCTTCCTCATCAAATCAGTGAGTCCTTAAGAACTTTAATGTCCAGGGATATGTTAATCTTTGTCAAATCCCATGTTCTCCTTGTCCTACTTTCACCTCCTCCTGACCATTTAATGAGGGGAATCCACCTCCCCAAGAGAGCAAGATTGTTGTCTGCCTAAACAAATACATACCCTTTAAGGACTCCTTTTCTTAAGGCAGCCGAAAAAAGGTTCCAGCATCTGCTATTCCACCTGTTTCCACAGGGCAGGCATCTTGTGTCATATTTTCTCGGGTGACTGCCAAGTCTTACAGTAAGTATATTAACATGTAGATCTGATCCTGGCCACACAATGCATTGCAAGTGTTTCATTTCAACTTAAGGGTTCACCAGATACTCTCAACTATTTCATTCCCCTCCATTGTCCTGTAACAACACAGTAGAGCATCATACCTGACTTAAACCTGTTTGAATGATTCGTAAAGACCATTCCATTAAAGCTTGTTCAATATTCTTTGATTAAATGTAATGCTTTCCATTGAACAACCGGGTTCTTAATGGTTTACAATGAACTATCAAATAGTTATAGTTAAACATAAGAAGACCAAATGTTTTGCTGAAAAAAGTAATAGGAGCTGCTATATTTTTGCTGACATGTAAAAAGGGAAAATGCAAACCTTTATAACTTTCATTTTGGTATTTTACAAGGGAAGCAAAGACCGAATGTTAATTGCAAATCACATTCGATGTTTAGAATAGTCATAAACAGAACCATGTATTTAGTTAGTGCTATTGTAAATAAGGACATGGTACATTGCACATGTCTACAACATGGGGCAATTATATATCTCATGTAGCTCTTATGCATTGTGAACCGGAGGTGGGAACTTTGGTTGCTGAAAAGTGTATTGTTATGTAAGCGTCAGCCTTCTTGAAACAACTAATGCACAGGCCCTATTATCCATCACTGTGATTTGGGCATTAAACAGCTTATGTCACAACTGTGTTTACCTTTTTTTTTTTAACCTTTTATCTTTGTTGGCAGAGGTTTACAACAGGCACACATGTCAAAACACATTATGCATACAGCAAATACATGAGCAACAGTGCATCAACCACAAATGCAATAGTATAGTGCGTGGGGAAGAAACAGAGTATAATGATTCATGATATGAAAGCATTTTCTAATGGGGCCGCGGACGAGCCACTCTCAGATGTCCTCTCCTCTTGATTGTTCAGGTAGCTATTAAATGTGGTCCATATGTTCTTATGGTGGGAATGAGTAGGGAGCATAGTGAGGTACTCTTCTTCACAATTTCGAGACCATGTAAGCAAGCTCAACCATTTCTGAAATGTCGGGGGGAAGGAATTTTCCAGCTATGAAGTATACATTTCTTAGCTACCATGCAGCTTATATTGAGGAATCTAGCCATGCGTTTGATATCGTCAGTTTTCCACACCCCAAACAGGATCCCCAATGGGTCAGGATCGATAGTAGTGTCAATTATCTCGGCAAGTGTCTCTAGGATTCTTCCCCAGAATTCCCCCAGTTTATGGCAAGTCCAAAACATATGTAGATGATCTGCATTCTCCGCCCTGCAGCGGTGACAGGAATATGCGATGGTGTGGGCAAACCTAGAGATTCTGTGAGGGGTGTAGTACAATCTGTTCAGTAGTTTATACTGCATGGCACGATAGCAGAAGTTTGGGGCAACCTTTTGAGTATGTAAGCACATTTTCTCCCATACCTGGTCGGAGATCTCCAGGCCCAGTTCGTCCGCCCATTCCCCGAGTGACCCAGGTGCCTGGATCGATGCAGTCCCCTGTGACATCTTATATAGAGAGGAGACGACGCCACGGGCGCCGCCCGAATTGGCTATGTATGCGATTGCCAGGGTGTCAGGGGGCTCATTAGGGAAGGAGGGCCATGTGCGCGGAATGCAACCTGGAGTCTGTAATATTGGAGGACCTCTAAAGCGGACCCAGAATGGCCCAGTTTCCATGTCTGAGGGTCAATGAACCTGCCATCGGGATAAAAGTCTGTCAATGTCTGGTAACCCATAGCCCCCCAGTGCCGAGCTAGGGGAGTGTCATGTTGTCAGTCTAGAAAAATGGATACCTCTACTTTGTGACTGCAAACGTATTTTGGTGGCGGTGGGCCAACCGTCTCATGCACGATATGACAGAATATAGGTTTTTGAGTTTGCCAATGAATGGCCATTTTGATGTAACAAGAATCGCCATTTTAACCATTGCTCATTGCTTTCTGTTCCTATTGCTTTGCAGTATATTTTCCACTTACACTGCTCGACAGTAAAACATTGCTGTCTGCACGTAAAAAGGACAAGGCCGCAGGGCCGTGAGGATAACAAGAGTTTGTTGAAACACAAACGTAGGCAGCACCAGGAAGAATGCCCGGCTCCCTCCCGAATGTAGCCCTGAAGCAGAGCTGCAGGGCATTTAATCATTTTGCAGCTGCCAGCCAGTCTCGTTATATGGTAGAGTATGTTAGAATAATACAGCTAAAGGCTTGAATTATGCTTTTCTTAAGGCCCCCCCAATGCTGAGCCGTCTAGAGCGTGTCGGCTCCCAGGACAAAAATAGCACCTAATAGATAGCAAGGTTTGGAATGCAACTCTTCCCCCCCGTATGTAGCTCACTTTCAAGAACAGAAGCGCTGTGTTCTACTCAACAACTGAAAGAGGCCTCCGCACTCACAAATTGCAAATTGTTACTAGAATAGATGTTTGAAGGTGTCATAGTTGTCGGAGATGTCCATCATCACACCAAGTTCAAAGAAACCCAATAAAAGGGGGGTGTTAAACATGTCATAGATGATTGTTTGATATGCATTTTGTATATATGTAGCTGATGTATGTAAATCGCTCTCTTGCGTCCCTCGAGGTCTAGAGATACACGTCGCGGGGCATGAGACCGAGTTGGCCAACTGAGATTTTTGCTTTGCAATAAACCGTAGCTTTGGGAATACAACCTCGTGTCTGGCGTATCTATCGTGTGTGGTGGCTTGCCTTGTTTCCATAGACGTTAGGGACCCCTAGGGGACACCTTTCAAGATGGCTTTTGTTCTTTGTTTTGTTTTTCAAGATGGCTTTTGTTCAGCTGAGCCTGGGAGAGCAGTCGCCGGGAGCCCTGAGGGAATTGCAGGCCCTGGAAGCCCTGCCCGACCCTAGCGGGCATCCGTGAGTAAATTGTGTGCTTTTAAAAAAGTGAAATTGCATCTGCGCTCAGAGCTTGTTGTTGTGCCTGCTCTCCCCTCCCCTCCCACTTCCTGGTTCTCCTCTCCCTCCTGCCTCCCTGCCCGCCCACACCCCCCTCCCCTTCCTCTCTTCCCTCTTCCTATAACCACCTCCTTCTGGGCAGCCCTCTGCCCGGCAGCCCCCTGCGGCTAAGGGCCCCAAGGCCAAGGGCGACTCCTACAGTTGCGGCTCCCTGTGTGTCTGCAGATGTCCGCAGGGGACGCAAGACGCAAGTTCAATTTGCCTTCACCATCTTCTCCCTGCCCACCCCACCTACGCCCGGCCACTACATTCGCATGGTGTCTTCACCTCACTGTGTTCCACAGTTGTGGTAAACTAGGGTTTTCTCCCCTCGCAGGATTCTCAAACTTAGGTGGACTCTCCACTGAGTACCTAAAACGCATTACTGTTGCTGTTCTTAAATGTGGTAAACTAGGGTTTTTTCTCCCGTCGCAGGATTCTCATACTTAGATGGACTCTCCACTGTGTACCTAAAACGCATAACTGTTGCTGTTCCTAAATGTGGTAAACTAGGATTTTTTCTCCCCTCGCAGGATTCTCAAACTTAGGTGGACTCTCCACTGTGTACCTAAAACGCATTACTGTTGCTGTTCTTAAATGTGGTAAACTAGGGTTTTTTCTCCCCTCGCAGGATTCTCAAACTTAGGTGGACTCTCCACTGTGTACCTAAAACTCATTACTGTTGCTGTTCTTAAATGTGGTAAACTAGGGTTTTTTCTCCCCTCGCAGGATTCTCAAACTTAGGTGGACTCTCCACTGTGTACCTAAAACGCATTACTGTTGCTGTTTTTAAATGTGGTAAACTAGGGTTTTTCTCTCCTCGCAGGATTCTCAAACTTAGGTGGACTCTCCACTGTGTACCTAAAACGCATTACTGTTGCTGTTCTTAAATGTGGTAAACTTGTGCTTGCCGCTCTCTTCCTGTCTGCAGGCTCTCACATCGTCTGTCTTCCCCCCCCACTCCCTCCTACTCTATGGTGCTCTCTATCTCGCCTATCTTCTCTAACTGCTTCTCTATTGACTATCCTGCTCTCCTCACTAAATCTGGTAGGAAAAAGTTTAAAAAGGACATCCTGGTCTCCAACCCAGGCCTCCCTATCGCTGACACCTATACTAGTGCCTGCTCTAAGGAAACTCTCACTGACGTCCTCTTTTTTATGCCTTCGCCTGACCTATGGACCCTTCATATGGTCTCTGTGCTCTCTCCTTTTTCCTCTTCTCCCATTAATGGTGGCACCCGCTGGGATGTCCTCTTGGCCCCCTTCCACTCTTCTAAGGCCATCATTAATGTCCACGCTAATGGGACCGTCTTGGTCCAAGGCCCTCAGGCCAACCTTCACCTCTTTGATAGACGCTTCCCTCGCCTCATGAACTTCCTCTCCTCTCCTGCTGTCCCCCCTCCTCTGTCCTCGGCTACCTTGCCTCTACCCTCCCTCCCTGCCTCCTCTCTTGCTCCTTCTTCACCTCCTTCTTCTACACCTCCGCAGGGCAAACCTCTGATCTGTACCCCTCCCCGGAAGTCCTTCAAGGATGGCAACCTTCTCCACATTGCCACTCTCAACTCTCGCTCTGCCATCGAGCATTCCTCTGATATCTGTCACCTTCTTGAGGAACTGGACCTTGATGTCCTCGGTCTCACTGTGACATGGTTCACAGCCAGCTCTGTCACCAGCTTTGACACACTCCTACCTGACGGTTACAAGATCCTCTCTGTGCCCAGGCCCAACCGTGCAGGGGGGGGTGTTGCCCTTATCTTCCCTGAGTGGATTCCTGCCACTGTCACTCCTACGCAGACCTACTCCTCTTTTGAATGTCTTGTCTGCCGACTCTCTCTCTCTCCTAGCCATTCCCTTACCGTGGCTACTATCTATCGGCCACCTGGTCAAATTTCCTCCTTCCTCTCCGAGTGGGCTGACCTCTCCTCCTCACTCCTGTCCACTACCACTCAACTCCTCCTTCTTGGTGACTTCAACATCCACCTAGATGCCTCCTGTCCCCCCACTGGACTCTTTCGTGACCTCTGCGACTCTCTCTCACTCTCTATTCTCCCATCTGGGCCTACTCATTCTGCAGGGCACACTCTTGATGCTCTGATCTCTTCTGACCTTCCCCTCTCAGTCCCTCTCTCCACTCCTTTCTCCTGGAGTTATCACTTTCTCCTATCCTCCCATCTCACCCTCCCTACCCCACAGGCCAAGCCACCCTCATCATTGCCACCCACCTTCTCGGTCATCCGACCCATGAAGCGCGTGTCAGTTGAGGCTTTCACTGCCACCTTCTCCCCCCCCTCCCCCTTCGGCTGACTCCCACCCTGACAGAGCCCTCTCTTTGCTCCACTCTGCTATTTCTGATACTCTTGATATCCTTGCCCCTGTCATGAGAATCCGCCTGAAGCCCAAAGCCAAATGTAACTCCTGGTATGATTTGGATCTCATCACCCTAAAACGCAAGTGCAGGGTGGCAGAGAGGAAATGGCGTGCTTCTTGTTCATCCTCTGACAAACTGGCCTGCCGCCTCTCCGTTCTCACCAAGAAGAGAGCCCTTATCCAAGCCCGCATCTCTGCGGCATCTAACAATTCGGCCAAACTCTTTAAAATCTGCAAGGAGCTTGCCACCCCTGCTGCAGTCTCTACCTCTCCTGTCCCCTCCCAGGCCCTCTGTACTGCACTGGCCTCTCACTTCATCTCTAAAACTCAGGACATCCTGTCCTCACTCTCCTCCTATCACCTCCCTCCCTCGCTTCCCTGCTCTTCCTCTGGCCCTTCTGCAGCCACCCCTCCTCACTCCTTCTCTGCCTTTCCCCTTTTCTCTGCTGACGAAGTTTCCAGACAAGTCCGATCTATGAAAGTCTCGTCTAAACAGGTTCACCCCTGTTCCTCCAAAACTATCAAGGACCACATCGACTCCCTGGCTCCTGCCCTGGCTGACTTTTGCAACCTCTCCTTCGCCTCTGGAGTCTTCCCATCCCCCCTCAAGCACTCCCTTGTGCACCCTCTTCTTAAGAAACCCTCTGCCGACCCCTCATGCCCGGTTAACTATCGCCCAATCTCCATCACTCCCTTCCTGGGCAAGCTCCTGGAGAAACTGGGCATCTCTCAGCTTAACCTCCATGCTGAAGCTGTTGGTAGCCTTCATGACCACCAATCCGGCTTCAGAGCGGCCAGAAGCACGGAAACTGCTCTCGTGAACATCCGTGATGACCTGCTCTTGAATCTCGACTCCAACACTCCGTGTGTTCTCATTCTGCTCGATCTCTCTTCTGCCTTTGACACTGTCAACCATGCCATCCTGCTCAACCGTCTCCACGATAACCTGGGTATCACTGGTCAGGCTCTGGCGTGGCTGACCTCTTTCCTTTCCAATCGACCCTCCCAGGTCCAACTTGGGTCCTTCCTCTCTGACATCTTTTTCTCCACCTGTGGTGTTCCCCAGGGATCTAATCTCTCTCCCTGGCTTTTCAAACAGTATCTGGCACTTCTTGCCCACTGCATCGCTGCCCTCTGCCCCAACTTTCAGTGCTATGCGGACGATACCCAGCTCATTTTCAGGCTACCCTCGGCCTCCTCTTCTCCTGCCCTCATCTCTGACTGTCTGTCTGCTATCCAGGAATGGTGTGCTGCCAACGACCTCCGCCTTAATGCTAGTAAGACTGAGATTCTACTCATCGGCACACCCACTCCCTCCTTCCCTGCATCTCTCTGGCCAGCCTCTCTTGGGCCTCTTCCTGCTCCTACCTGCAAGGCGAAAAACGTCGGGGTCATCTTTGACTCCACACTCTCCTTCTCTCCTCATATATCTGACGTCTCTAAGAAGTCACACTACCAGCTGCACCTCCTTAGAGGTATTCTTCCCTTCCTCTCCTTCCCCCAGAAGCTCACTGTCTCCTGAGCCCTGGTTCTCTCGAAGCTGGACTACTGTAACAGTCTCTATCTTAATCTGCCTGCCTCCACTCTCCGCCCTCTGCAACTCATCCAGAACAGAACTGCGAGACTTGTCCTTGGCCTCAAGCACAGGGACCGTATCTCTCCAGGACTGAAATCTCTACACTGGCTCCCAGTGGCTGCGAGGATTAAGTTCAAAACCCTCTGCATTGTCCACAAGGTCTTCTGGGGCCTGGGGCCTAAATACCTGCAACTCTCTCTTCCTAAATATCTTTCTTCCAGAGCCCTTCGCTCATCTGTCTCCAACTCCCTCAGGGTCAGCCGCTTCTCGAAGCAACGAGCTGGGGGTAGATCTCTCTCCGCAGCAGGAGCCTCCCTCTGGAACAGCCTTCCTGTCTCCCTGAAACTTGAGGAGAACCATCTCCAGTTCCGGAAGCACCTCAAAACCTTCCTCTTTGCTTCTGCGTTCTCTCTCCCTCTCCCCTGCTAAATTCTTCACTAAATTCTGCACTGAATCTGAAACTTGGCCACTCTCACCGACCTCGGTCTTGGGCCCAGCCACTCTCCACTTGCACTGCCTCCCTGGCAACCCCTGCACTGCGGGACTGTCTCTGTATCCCTACAGCCCCCCCTTCCCAGCACTTGTCTGCACTTTTCCCTTCCCCCTACCCCTGCACTTGCGTGGTCTGAATGACACCTGGCCTAGTAGGATCGTTGTCTGTCCTCCCCCTGTTTCCCCCTCCCCGCCTCGTCGCGCCTTGAAACACTTGTGTATAGGCGCGTTACAAATGCCATATCATATCATATCATGGCGCCCGAATAGGGACCCTCCCCCACTTGTTCCATCGTATAACGTTGTAATTGTGTAAGGCGGAGAACGGCGAGGACTGGACGATTGAGCCGGGATCAAGAGGTGTTCGGGGCGCCCTGTAAAAGTGATGAGAGACTCCTTTGCAGATCTGCACACATCTGATCCCTGATCGACGTGCCTGGCTAGAGAAGAAGGAGGCGAGGGTACCGAAACGAGGCGGAAGCCAAGAAACGCAGACACAACGTCATTTGGTGCGTCAGTATATAGACAACTTGATCTATCAGGTGAGTAATTCCCCGATTCAAAGTAATCCTGATATTGGTTGTGAGTTGACTTTGCAAAATCAAACACCCTAGGTAAGGTTGATTAACCAGGGGGAAGGTTAAAACATGCCTGGGTTATTGTTTGCCTTAGCAGGGATTTTCCGCTGTGTTAGACAATCTTTGGAAGATGGCCAAATTGTACCACCTGGGGGAACGCCGGCATATGAGATGTATGTGAAGTATAGAGTGGGTGCGATAATATTCTGTGAGACTTGGCATAGGCAAACCAGAAAGCAACAAGACCATCAGTGGCCGATTAATGGTAGTTTTGAGATAGCGAGAATAGATAACTTGGAAAGGGTGTTGATAAGAAAGAAAGCGCGTCCTGCAGCATTTGAGACTGTTAAAGACTGGAGAAAGGAAGCAATGCACCGATTTAAAAGCAGAGCGAAGCATGCGCGCAGGCATAAATCGAAAGGTGAAGTAGCGGAAGAGAAAGAAGAGGAGGAGTGGACTGAGAGTCTAAGAAGGGCAGGTAGGCGTGACCAGTTGAATGTAGAAAAGATATATCCACAATGGGAATTACACATAGCAGATGAATTGATAGAAAATATATTGACCCATACAAAACAAGGCCCAAGATCAGAAGTGAGGCCAGACACGTCAGTAGCTACTGCCCAAACCCCGCCCATAGACCAAGCTCTCCCTCCGGTAGCTGAAGCCCTCCCACAGCCACAGACCGCACACGTAGCACTTCCTATTAGCCAACCAGGCCCACAACAGACACTCCCTATTCCCATTGTTCCATCAGCACCTCCTGTCTCAGACACAGACTCGGTACCGTCCGTTCCTCTCGGGGTTGAAGTTGAAACCACAGGGGCAAGAGGCAGGACTGACCAATGGGGATGCACAAGGGTAACTCGCAGTGCGATCAGCAAAGAAAGGAAGGTGGAATTGCAGCAACAGGCAGAGATGTATATAAATGGGAATGATGGGACGGCAGCATTGGCTTTGATGTATGACTTCCGAAGAAGCAACGAAAGACAGGTAGTGTTGGAATGCATGGGTGAATATTTGGTGGAGAAATGGAAACAGTTAATTGGGAAATTACCGCCGCAGCGATTGTTAGATTTGAATGCATTAGCACGCTGTAGGGAGAGGGATGAAGAAGTGAGAGAACATGTATATGGACTTTTTGAACTAAAAGATGAATTAGATAATGATTATGCCGAAATGTTTGCTACACCTGGGTACAGGAGTAGGGATATTGGGAGAAATAGGAAGGAAAATGTAGAGCCATATATACAACGACGACATTCAATGTTGTCAGTGCAGAGGGGCGACAAATTAAAAGTATGTATACGAGAAACGTTTAGATGGATGTCGGATCCCAGTATTCCCAAAAGGGAGATACACAAGATATTGGATGAATATTCCATGCCCATGAAAAGAGAAGCACTACAGTCGATGGCTGAACATTTATTAGATAAAGATATAAAAAACGATAAGGCCAGCCCACCCGAAATAATGGCAGTATATAGAAGAGCACTAGAGCGAGGGACAGGAGAAACAGCCCTATCGCTGGATCTGGGAATATTGTAACACCTAAGAGAAGGGGGAGGGACAGTAAGTGGGGCATTTCCTATGAGAGAGGTCCCACCTACCTTTGTGCCCAAAATAGAGGTTCCCGCAGCGGGCAATGTAGCGGCGCAGGTAACACCAGCCCATTACACCGCCCAATACGTGCATGTCCCGTTTTCCAGACAGGAGGTGAACAACATAAAGCAGACAATTCCTGATATAAGAAAGAATCCTGCAGGGTTTTACAAGGAAGTAGAGTTCTGCCTGCAATCATCCGTGCTTACCATGGGTGACATAGACCTAATATTCCCGGTGATTCTGCCAGCAGACATATGGAAACAAATAAGGAAGGTAGATGACGCAACGTCCTTTGGTGCCACATGGGCGGACTTGATAATAGAAGACAGGAATAAAGCGGTTGGAGGAACACCAGGAGCCAACCTGGTAGCATTACCAGCACGTATAGTGCAGAAATTAAAAGAAATTGTCCCAGAGAAAAGAATTCAATGGGACAAATTGACTGCATGTGTACAAGGCAAGGATGAGTTAGCTACAGATTATTTTAATGGATTTGAAGAAGTATTCACAGACTTCAGTGGGCAGGATGTGGGCTCGGAAGCGGGAAAGAGGTTATTTGTTGACAAATATGTGAGGGGGTTAAAACTTCCAATCCAGGAGCTAATAATGACATCAGAGAGTGCATGGCAAGCAAAAACATTGGGCGAAGTATTACACATGGCCCAATATTATGAGCACAGAGTGACTGCGGGAAAAGAGAAAGAAGAGAGGCATAGGGTAAATCTGAAAACACTGGTACTACTCCAGCAAGTAGTAGGACATAATAGAGGGCGAGGGAACGCACAAGGAAGGAGTAATTTGAATATGCATGGGGGAATAGTGGGACCAAATCATTGTGCGTATTGTAAGGAGGAAGGATATTGGCGAGCACAATGTCCGTATCTACAGAATAGAAATGGGTCTGGTCAGAGGGGACAGCATAGAGGACTCACAGGAGCGAATGGACCAAATAGGAATAGTATGCAGCAACATCACAATAACGGAGGTAATAAAAACCAAGGCCAAAACCAAAATGCCCCAAACCATAGTCAGGGACAGCAAAATCAGCAGTATGGAAACCAGAGTGGGGGAAATAGAGGAAAGAGTGGGAACATTTTCGATACACAGCCAAACACGTATTACAGTAACAGAAATGATTACACATCAGACGATGGGTTATTTCCCCAATAGGACAGCCCAGGACAGGGGTCGGAACCAGTGTCTATTCCCGTGAATCAGAGAGGACCCTACGTAGAAATGAGAGTCGGGAATGAGGAGCACCGCTTTCTTGTAGATACAGTTGCGCAGAAGTGTTCAATAGACCACCACTTGGTTCCGGATATACCACTGTCAGGGCAAAAGAATGTTTCCGTAGGGTTCGCAGGTACACCAGTCATAAATCCAGTGTCCAAACCAGTCCCGGTTACAATAGGACCATTTACTGAACATTGTCCTTTCCTTTTAACAGAAAATTGTATGGAGAACTTGTTGGGATTAAATTTGTTGAAAAAACTATGTTCCGTTATACATTGCATGGCAGACGGAGTGTTCCTAACGATTTGGCCATACGATGCCCCTGTGTCAGAATTCATGTCCGAAACTTTACCAGGGGAACTAAGCAAAGTACCAACCTGTATATGGGCAATGCATGACAATGATGTAGGATGCTTAAAGATAGAGCCAGTAAAGATCATTTTGAAAGAAGGTGTTACCCTACCGCGAATACCCCAATACAGAATTTCGGCTGAAGGTGAGAAAGGATTGAAGAGTATTGTTACAGATTTGGTGAAATTAGGGGTAATCGAGGAAATTACAGGCAGTACATGCAACAGCCCGATTCTTCCAGTTTATAAAAATGGAGGCAATGAAGTACCATACCGTTTTATAATTGATTTGCGCGCATTGAACAAGGTAGTAGATCCACAATTTCCTCTAGTGCCAGATGCCACTACAATATTGACAATGATACCTGTTTCAGCAGAATATTTTAGTGTAGTGGATTTGAAAAACGCGTTCTTCAGTATTCCACTGGACAAGGACAGCAGATATTTGTTCGGGTTCACATTAGGAGGACGATCATTTACATTTACACGGATTCCGCAAGGTTACACGGAAAGTCCAAGTATTTACAGTAGAGCATTTAAAGAGCAGCTAGACATGCTAGAATTACCCGTGGGTTGTGTACTCTTGCAATACATAGATGATCTATTGCTAGCTGCAGACACAGAGGAGATTTGTAAAGAAAGCACTGTATTACTACTGTCACACCTAGCGGGCCATGACCATAATGCTAATTTGAAGAAATGTCAATATAATCGAAAGGAGGTGGCCTATTTGGGCTACCTACTTTCGAAAGGATGGAGAAGACTAACGCCAGAACGCATAGAAAGTATTTCTTGCATGCCTATTCCAAAGACACAAAAAGGAGTCAGGATCGATACTAGTGCCAATTATCTCGGCAAGTGTCTCTAGGATTCTTCCCCAGAATTCCCCCAGTTTATGGTAAGTCCAAAACATATGCAGATGATCCGCATTCTCCGCCCTGCAACGGGGACAGGAATATGCAATGGTGTGGGCAAACTTGGAGATTCTGTGAGGGGTGTAGTACAATCTGTTCAGTAGTTTATACTGCATGGCACGATAGCAGAAGTTTAGGGAAACCTTTTGAGTATGTAAGCACATTTTCTCCCATACCTGGTCGGAGATCTCCAGGCCCTGTTCGTCCGCCCATTCCCCGAGTGACCCAGGTGCCTGGGTCGATGCAGTCCCCTGTGACATCTTACATAGAGGGGAGACAACGCCACGGGCGCCGCCTGAATTGGCTATGTATGCGATCGCCGGGGTGTCAGGGGGCTCATTAGGGAAGGAGGGCCATGTGCGCGGAATGCCGCCCGGAGTCTGTAATATTGGAGGACCTCTAAAGCGGACCCAGAATGGCCCAGTTTCCATGTCTGAGGGTCAATGAACCTGCCATCGGGATAGAATTCTGTCAATGTCTAGTAGCCCATAGCCCCCCAGTGCTGAGCTAGGGCAGTGTCATGTGTTGGCTCCAGTTCAGGAAAGAACCATACATGGAGCCATTTATAGTATGGGGGGGATTCTGCTGTTGGCTGTAGCAGTCGATTCCAGGCACGCATGGTAGTGCCGATTGGATTGATGGAAGAATCGGGTGCACAATGCTGGTGTAGTATGAGGGACATTATGTTGACTCCGGCAGCTGCAAGGATTTCCAGTTTAACACGTGGGCGGGTTGGAGAGCCGGTCTACCAGTGAGTGGCGGGTTGGGCCTCAGCCGCTGTCCAGTAGAGTATTAGGTCAGGAGCAGTGAACCCCCCTTGTCTGTAGGGGAGCGTCATATCATCCCATTTCTTGCGCACCGCACCAGAGTGCCAGAGGAACTGTGCGCATGATTTGTGTAGTCTTGTGAAGTATTTCCTCCCGGGCCATATGGGTATGTTGCTGAAGGTGTAAAGCAATTTAGGAAGTAGGACCATCTTGATGAGGGAGAGCGTCCCAGTTAGCGACAATGGGAGAGAGTGCCACCGCGCCATTTTCATCTCAGCTAGCTGTGCTGCGGCCAGGTAGTTATCTGCGAGTAGGGCGGGCTTAGTTAAAGATACCTGGACTCTCAAATATCTGATTTCGCTGGGGGACCAGCGGAGAGGATATTCGGTCGTTGGTTGTTGGGTGGAGTTAGTGAGTGGGAAAACCTCAGATTTAGAATAATTAATTGTGAATCCTGAGAGGGTGCCTATGCCTGTGATGTCTCGTAATATGGGGTAAAGATGAGTGGTGGGGTCCCTAATATACAGTAATACATCATCTGCATAAAGGGATATGATTTCGGGGGTATCTTTTAGTCTTATCCCCCTGTGGGAATGGCGTGCTCGGATGTGCTCCGCCATTGGCTCTATTGCTAGAGCAAAGAGGATTGGGGAGAGAGGGCAGCCCTGATGAGTGCCCCTAAAGAGTGTGAACAGAGAGGATGTCAAGGAGTTGGCCCGCACCCTCGCCACAGGGGAGGTATATAGTAATTTGATATATCCGATCATATTGGGGCCAATGCCCATTGTCGCCAACACCAGCCACATATATTTCCAAGATACCATATCAAACACTTTCTGAGCATCGAGTGTGACAGTGACGGCATGCGCGTCCTGGTCAATATGAGACATCACATTAAATAGCTGCCTGATGTTATGGGAAGTGGACCTCCCTGGTACGAAGCCTGCTTGGTCTTCATGGACTAGATGTGTCATAAACGGGAGGAAGCGGGTTCGCTATCACCTTGGCTAATATCTTAGTGTCTAGGTTCATAAGAGAGAGTGGTCTATATGACCCACATTCATCCTCGGGCTTGCCAGGCTAGAGCAATACCAATATAACGGCTTCCCGCAAGGAAGAAGGAGAGCGGACATGCGGAGCGACTCGTCCCAGACTTCTAACAGCTTGGGAGCTAGTATGGCTTTGTGTTCCTGGTAGAATTTTGCCGTGAGTCCGTCAGGACCCGGTGCCTTGCCCTTGTCTGAGATGGCTCTGACTATCTCTTCCAGGGTGATCGGGGAGTCCAGTTGGTCTCTGGTGGAGGAAGAGATGCATGTTGTGGGTATTTGATCAAGTAGCTCCCGCATATGTTGTTAAGTATGCTATGGGGCTGAGAATATAAGGACTTGTAAAAATCAGTGAGGATGTCTAATATCTATTGGTCCCACCGCTGTGGGATGCCTTGTTCATCCTTAATGGAGGCGATCTGGGCTTGACCCCATTCCCTTCTCATGAGGGCTGCTAGTGTTTTACCGGGTCTATCACCCTCGCCATATTAACGAGCAGCTTGCGGGCGGCTAAAGAATTGGACTTCATTTGTGGCAAGTGTGTTGTATGTCTGAAGTTCCTCGCTAATTAAGGCAAGTTTGGCGGGGTCAGCAGCGGCTGAACATTCCAGTTCCAGCTCATGTAATTTGGTTTCAGTGAGACTGAGGGTGGCTCTTATTGTTTTTAGCACTCCCGCTTACCTGGATATGGACATCCCCTTGATATATGTTTTTAAGGCATCCCACATGATGCCAATGGACGTAGCCTGGGGGGTGTTATACTCAAAGAAGGACTCAATGTCAGCCAGTATGTGAGCCTTGAACATGATGTCCTTGAGGGTCACAGATTTAAAATGCCATGTGCTGATTATCTGGACAGGCGCTCCCAGTTCCACCGCTATGGTAATCAGGGCGTGGTCAGATAGTGTCCGAGTCAAAATCTGTGCTCCCTCCACCCTGCCCATCACTTCACT
Organism: Ambystoma mexicanum; assembly: GCF_040938575.1. Taxonomy (NCBI): domain Eukaryota; kingdom Metazoa; phylum Chordata; class Amphibia; order Caudata; family Ambystomatidae; genus Ambystoma; species Ambystoma mexicanum. The sequence goes on along the minus strand of NC_090933.1, from coordinate 544,952,664 downwards.
TGACACTAGAAACAGGCCAATTCTGGAGGAACTATCGTGGACTGAGAAGTAATAGGTATATCTGTGCCGTTGGGGGTATTATGTCCTCCAGGCGTCATGGATGTTGAGTGTTGCGCTGTGGCTGTGTAGCCTGTGTGTGGCGCCGAGCAGGGACCGGACGGCAGTTCTGGCCCTGTCCAGGTCAGTGTCCAGTATGAGGTTCATGTCCCCCCCAAATAACCTGTATTCCCACATAGCCCAGCAGTATGGCCGCCACAGTGTCCACAAACTCAGGGGAGTTGCCTGCGAACAATACAGACAGTCATAGCATCCTCAGGACACACCCATTTCGTTTATTTACGAACATTTCAGGACACCATGTGTGTTCTTAGGACAGTTTCAGCTTGCTTGCGAACAATTCGGACAGGTCTAGCGTCCTCAGAACACCCCCATTTTGTTTATTTACAAACATCCCAGGCACTTGATGTGTTCATCGAACAGTTTCAACTTGCCTACGAACAGTACGGACAGGTATAGCGTACTCAGGTCATCCCCATTTTGTTTATTTACGAACATCCCAGGACACATGTTCTTAGAACAATTTCAACTTGCCTACGAACAATACGGACAGCGTCCTCAGGACACCCCCATTTCGTTTATTTACGAACATTTCAGGACATCGTCTGTATTCTTAGAACAGTTTCAACTTGCCTGCGAACAATACGGACAGTCATCCTCAGGACACACCCATTTTGTTTATTTACGAACATTTCAGGACACTGCATGTGTTCTTAGGACAGTTTCAGCTTGCTTGCGAACAACTCGGACAGTTCTAGCGTCCTCAGAACACCCCCATTTTGTTTATTTATGAACATCCCAGGACACTTGATGTGTTCTTAGAACAGTTTCAACTTGCCTACGAACCATACGGACAGGCTTAGTGTCCTCAGGACACCCCATTTCCTTTATTTACGAACATTTCAGGACACCCGTATTGTCCACAGTCAGAACAAACAAAACAGGGGTGCCTGCCACCTAAATAATAACAACATTTAACCCATCTTTAACCCATCTCTTACTCCTCTACCCTCCCCAAACAGTTTTACACACAAAAACACTTTACTAAATCATATTTTACCACCAACTTTCACTGCGCTGTCTGCAGACGTCCGCGAATCCAAGATGGCGGGCGTTTCCAAAAATCTGACGCACTTCACACTCTTCACTGTCCAATCAGCGAACAAGTTGCATGTCCGCGGACATGACACAAGCCGATTGGCCAATCAGGACACTGTCCGCGGAGCGAACAGGGAAGTGTGTCCGCGGACCGAACATAGATATCACTAATTTTTTGTGACCTAATTTTTGGTCATTTTTTAAAAAACTACTGGATGGATTTTCACCAAATTTGCTAAAGCACGCTTTCGGGACCAAGCCGCTGCTCCTGGTCCAAATTTGGTGAAAATTCGTCCAGTGGTTTGGGATGTAGGCGTGAGCAAAGTTTTTTCCCCATTCAGTCTATGATAAAAAAAAGAAGTTTTGGGACTCCCTATAACTTTGCCCCCCCCTGGACCAATCAGAGTGACCCATATACTTTTTTTGCAAAGTTTGGTGAGGATTCGTCCAGGAAGAACGAAGTTATAAGCCACCCAAAAAGGGCTCTTCCTATGGAAACAGCAACTTAACCATAACTACACAGCCACTAGCGTGGCTGTGTAATATATATATTGCAAAGTTTGGTGAGGATTCGTCCAGGGGGGGCAAAGTTATAAGGGGGGTCCCAAAACTTTTTTTTTTCCCATAGACTGAATGGGAAAAAAATGTTGCTCGCGTCTACAGCCCAAACCGCCTGACGGATTTTCACCAAATTGGGACCAGGAGCAGCGGCTTGGTCCCGAAAGCGTGCTTTTGCAAATTTGGTGAAAATCCGTCCAGTAGTTTTTTTTAAAATGACCAAAAAGTAGCTAAAAAAAAATTAGTGATATCTGTGTTCGGTCCGCGGACGGACTTCCCTGTTCGCTCCGCGGACAGTGTCCTGATTGGCCAATCGTATTGCGTGATGTTCGCGGACATGCAACGTGTTCGCTGATTGGACGGCGTGGAGCGTGAAGCGCGTCAGATTTTCGGTAGCGCCCGTCATCTTCGATTCGCGGTCGTCCGCAGACAGCGCGGTGAAACTTTGTTCATAATGTGTATTTAGTAGAGTGTGTTGGTGTGTAGGACTGTTTGGGGAGGGTGGGAGTGTATGAGATAGGATGAAAGTTGTGTTTTCTATGTGTTAGACATTCTTTTTGTGTTTGATTTGTCTGCTGACATCACAGGTGTTCTGAAATGTTCTAAATAAACTGAATGGGGGGTGTTCTGAGGACTCAATATGTGTCCGTTTTGTTCGCAAGCAAACTGAAACTGTTCTAAGAACACTCGCGGTGTCCTGAATTGTTCGCAAATACACAAAATGGGGGTGTTCTGAAGACGTTGTCGAACAATCGCTGTGTCCTGAAATGTTCGCAAATATGAATGGGGTTGTGGCTGACAAGTTGAATGTGTTCTAAGAACACTCGCGGTGTCCTGAAATGTTCGCAAATAAACAAAATGGGGGTGTCCTGAGGACGCTGTACGTATTGTTCTCTGTCAAGTTGAATGTGTTCTTAGAACACTCATGGTGTCCTGAAATGTTCGCAAATAAACAAAATGGGGGTGTCCTGAGGACGCTGTCCGTATTGTTCTTTGTCAAGTTGAATGTGTTCTAAGAACACTCGCGGTGTCCTGGAATGTTCGCAAATAAACAAGATGGTGGTGTTCTGAAGACGCTTCTAAGAACACTCGCGGTGTCCAGGGAATGTTCGTAGGGGGTGTCCTGAGGACGCTGTCCGTATTGTTCTGTGTCAAGTTCAATGTGTTCTAAGAACGCTTGCGGTGTCCTGAAATGTTTGCAAATAAACAAAATGGGGGTGTTCTGAAGACGTTTCTAAGAACACTCCCGGTGTCCTGGAATGTTCGTAGGGGGTGTCCTGAAGGCGTAGTCCATATTGTTCGCTGGCAAGTTGAATGTGTTCTAAGAACACTCACAGTGTCCTGAAATGTTCGCAAATAAACAAAATAGGGGTGTCCTGAGGACGCTGTCCGTATTGTTCTCTGTCAAGTTGAATGTGTTGTTAGAACACTCATGGTGTCCTGAAATGTTCGCAAATAAACGAAATGGGGGTGTTCTGAAGACGTTTCTAAGAACACTCGCGGTGTCCTGGAATGTTCGTAGAGGGTGTCCTGAAGGCGTAGTCTGTATTGTTCGCTGGCAAGTTGAATGTGTTCTAAGAACACTCGCAGTGTCCTGAAATGTTCGCAAATAAACAAAATGGGGGTGTCCTGAGGACACTGTCCGTATTGTTCGTTGTCAAGTTGAAAGTGTTCTAAGAACTATCGCGTTGTTCTGAAATGTTCGTAGGGGGTGTCCTGAAAACGCTGTCTGTATTGTTCGCTGGCAAGTTGAAAGTGTTCTAAAAACACTCATAATGTCCCAGGACATTAAAAGTTTCCATAGACCATAGTTGAAATGTTTGACTCTATGGATGTGATATGCGGCGGTGGTTGTTGCCAGGGCATAGAGTCTTGGGTGCATGGCCATTTGGCCATGCACCCAAGACTGTATGCCCTGGCAACAATCACCGCCGCATATCACATTTATATTTGCTCATAACTTTGGGTAAAAAACAAATGTATAAGGAACAAAGGTATTAGACAATATGGATGTGATATGCTGCTATGGTTCTCCTTATTATTGTATACTTACTGTTTGGTCTAGTAACGGGAGTCCATGTTTTTCTTGTTAATTTCTGTGATAAAAGAAAATAGCATGTTAGTATTAGTATTTTGTAATGAATTATTACATTGTATAATCAATATACTTTAATTTTTTTTGGACCCTTATATTTAGTTGATTACAAATCAGATTACTGTGCAATTTGCTCAGTTTCTGTATTTGTTGCTAAAATCATTGGGTCTGTGGGAGAAAAAAAAATCCATGTTGGATTAAAAAAAAAACTTTTTCTGTTATGCTACAGTTTTTTTGTTTGTTTGTTTTCAGTGTTCACTTGTTTCTGGCTAATGCGTAATACTTTGGCTTGTTGTATTTTTTTGGGGCAGTAACATATTATTTATTTGTTTTGATATTATAAAATTTTGGAGCAGTTAGATACCAATTGGCGTATTCTAACTGTCTATTTTTTTTTATATATATATATTTTAGTGGTATTGATTTATCTATTTGGATATTGTTAAATTTTGGGACAGTTAGCTACTAATTGGCGTATTCTAACTGTGTATTTTTTGGTCTAATTTAGTGGTATTCATTTATCTGATTAGTTGTTGTAGAATCGTTGAGCAGTTAGATAGCTTTTGGAGTATTCTAACAGTTTATATTTATTTAACACAAGTTTACTTAGGGTTTAAATACAGTTTAGTTATCAAATTTTGGTTTTAAGAACATCAAATAAGCATTTGTAAGATTTCCTGGTAATCTCTGCTTTAGAGTAATGGTACTATCATTACATTCAAACCATCCACATTTCTTTTTTATATATGCAGTGTAGTGCCCTGAATTGGTTGTGGCTCCTGCATGGTAGATTATACCTATTGTTGTGAAGGTTTTCTTACCAAATGATATTTGACCATGTGTGAATCCAGTCAGCTTGCAGTTGTTTTTGGTACCATCTGCATTGTAACGTAGAAGCATTAGTATTATTTATTTACTATGTGTATGTATTACTAACATGAAGCGATTATCTGAATTGCAGGTAGAGCATAATCTACCATGGTTTGCATTTTGTACAAGTCGCTGAAATGGAATGGATTCACAATTTGGTATTGATATATATATGAAGAGTTCATTGGGGATTTTTTCTTGTGCCACATTGTTGCAGAGAGTGCATGTATGTTTCCACATGTATGAAATCTGAAAGATTTCATTTATAGGTATGTTTTTGTTTTCCAGTACTTGTAGTAAGTACATTAGAAATTCTTGTGGATCTTCCTGTGAATTTATAGTGAATTTGACCATTCGAGCACAGTAGTCCAATTGTTGTCTTATTCCAAATATTTTAGTGGTATTGATTTATCTATTTGGATATTGTTAAATTTTGGGACATTTAGCTACCAATTGGCGTATTCTAACTGTGTATTTTTTGGTCTAATTTAGTGGTATTCATTTATCTGATTAGTTGTTGTAGAATCGTTGAGCAGTTTGATAGCTTTTGGTGTATTCTAACAGTTTATATTTATTTAACACAAGTTTACTTAGGGTTTAAATACAGTTTAGTTATCAAATTTTGGTTTTAAGAACATCAAATAAGCATTTGTAAGATTTCCTGGTAATCTCTGCTTTAGAGTAATGGTACTATCATTACATTCAAACCATCCACATTTCTTTTTTATATATGCAGTGTAGTGCCCTGAATTGGTTGTGGCTCCTGCATGGTAGATTATACCTATTGTTGTGAAGGTTTTCTTACCAAGTGATATTTGACCATGTGTGAATCGAGTCAGCTTGCAGTTGTTTTTGGTACCATCTGCATTGTAATGTAGAAGCATTAGTATTATTTATTTACTATGTGTATGTATTACTAACGTGGAGCGATTATCTGAATTGCAGGTAGAGCATAATCTACCATGGTTTGCATTTTGTACAAGTCGCTGAAATGGAATGGATTCACAATTTGGTATTGATATATATATGAAGCGTTCATTGGGGATTTCTTCTTGTGCCACATTGTTGCAGAGAGTGCATGTATGTTTCCACATGTATGAAATCTGAAAGATTTCATTTATAGGTATGTTTTTGTTTTCCAGTACTTGTAGTAATTACATTAGAAATTCTTGTGGATCTTCCTGTGAATTTATAGTGAATTTCACCATTCGAGCACAGTAGTCCAATTGTTGTCTTATTCCAAAAACACTATACGTGTTGTCAGGATTGTTTGCTGCATTTCTGTGAAGTACTAACATTTGCAAACACAATGGGTCTGTACTGTGTAAGTAAATGTTGTCAACAATTGGTGGTAATTGAAATAGAATATTCATTGATACATTTGCGTAGCAACTTACACCAACTATATTTGAGAATTTAAATGGTCCAGGTAGTTCTATATCTAACTGCATTTTTTTGGAGTTTGTCTTCCTTCTTTAAATAAGTACTTGGTTTATTCCCTAATTGATTCTTTTTTGCTTGTGGTACTTGATGAAGTATTAGTTTCTTTTACTCTCTTTGGAGGATTTGCAGTGACATCCTGTTGCATTTCTGTTTGATTTATTTTTCTTTTATATCGTTTTACTTTTTGTGGAACAGAATATGTGTTTAGGTGGGGGGTGTATAGTGAGCGAAGTCTATTGTATTCTAAAATGCAAGGAATATCAGCGTTTATTTTACTTGCATCAAAGTTGATTAGAAATAGACCGTCAAGTGTACGTAAGCGTGATAGTGCTACATAGCTCATGCCTTCTTTAAAGACTGTGTTACCAATATCTATCATTGCTTTGTCTAGGGTAAGACCTTGTGATTCATGAATCGTGATTGCGTATGCAAGAGTTAGAGAAAATTGTTCTCTGCGTACATACATATCTTTGAAGAGAAGGAATCTAGCTGTTGAGCGTCCTATCCTTTTTACTTCTGAAAGTTTGTCAAAGAGTATATTGACAAACTGAATTTTGTTGTTGTGGGTATGTTTGAAAGCCAACAACTGTACCCAGTGCTCCATTAACTAGTCCTTGGTCCACGTCAATGTTACGTTTAAGCATTACTCTGCAATTTAAGGATAATTTTAATATCTTTTCTAAGCCTGCTGTGTTTGAGATTGATTTTTCTAAACTATTTAGTCTTGTTGTGGCTTGGTCACACATGGGTAGTGTCATACCATACTAGTTTGTCTGTGGCGCTAATTTCCATGATTGGTTGCATTTCTTTACTTAGCATGATTTCATTGAATTTGAAACAGCTTGCAAGAGTTGGCATTAAGGCCATACAATTGACATTTTTGTGGGCTAATTGTTCCATAACATCTCTAGCACATGCATTATCACCATAAAGTGCATTAATGTGCCGGGTTTTCAATATTGCTTCTGCTTCTTTAGAAAGTATACCAAGTCTGATACTTTTTAAAATGTTGGCATAAGTGAGATCTGCAGATTTCCGCATGTTTTCTGTTAATTCTCTGTATTGGAAATGTTGCCAAAGGTTGACATTTCCAATGCTGCCAACAGTTTTACGGCAGAGTTTGTTTCCTAATGTTTTAAAAATAGGCTCACCTTTTACTGGTGTTAATTGAAGCAGATCTCCAAAAACAATAATGTGTTTTCCTGCAAAGAGCTCTTCATAGACTGTTTTGAGTACTTCTTGTAATCTGAGGTGAATCAAAGCTAACATCAGGTTGGAGACCATGCTCACTTCATCTATTAGTAGCATTTTCATTTGTTTCAATACTCTGCGTAATTCCATTGCAGCTTCTGCAGATAGTTTGTAATAGTCTAATTTGTTCTGGTGTTCTACTGGTAATAGTAGTAATCGGTGTAATGTAACACCACCTATGTTGTAGGCAGCTAAACCTGTGGGGGCAGTGACAACAGCTGACAGTTTGTTGTTTCTCAATTGTTGAAGGAACTTACTAATGATTTTGATTAGGAATGTTTTGCCAGAACCAGCTTCACCACTGACGTACAGTAGTATAGGTTTATAATTATGGCAGGAACATTCTTTATTTTCATGTTTTACACCATGTGCAATTTGTTTTGTTACTTCTTGAAAAATGCTACTTTGCTCATTGTTTAGTTTTGATTGTAGTATAGTTAAGTCTTCCTTATCTTCATACTGACACATGGTGTTTTCTACTTCTATCATAGCTAATTCTGCCTCATTTATTGTTAGTGGTTCTCCCAGTGGTTCTTGGCTTCCTGTTACAGAAGGTTGACTACTGTCAGGAGTGTCCTTATCTAGTTGGGCTTGGAGTTCTTCTTCGTGTTGCTGTTCATTGTGCAACATTGTTTTGTACTGTGTAAAGTTTACATCAGTTACAGTGCTTTCATTTGCTTTGAACGCATCCTCATATGAGTCATAGTTATCTAGTCATTGTTCTTCTTTTATCCATGGTTTGAAGAGTTGTAGCAGGGACATGTAATATACTTCTTTATGTTGAGGAGTCTTTAATGACAATTTTATATGATTAATTAAATTTGGTTTAGTGAGTTTAACTAAGCTGCCTTCACAGTTTTTTACTCTATATTTACCTATTTTGACATCAGTTTTCATATTATTTTTGTATGTGTAGTTTTGGGCTATGTTGTATAGACACATGTTTTCCAAAGTATTACTTCTGTTTGGGTAGTATGTGTCCAATAAATTGTTTTTTAAAATGTCTTGGATGTTGGGATCATGTTTGGCTATTGTTTCTGTATCCTCATATGATTTTAGAACTCTTTTTCTAGATTTAGCTGGACCAAGACTTAGCCATACTATATTTTCAGATTTACCATACAATGCAGTACTAGTTAAACGATCAGCTGCTTCATATGATCCACATTCTCTATGGGTGAGCATTTTTATGCCCAAGCTGTATCATTTCTGAGATACTGTTTTATCTGATGGCAGGTCATTCCAGAGGTCTTGGAGCTCTGTCTTTTCTGCTTTAGTTAAGTATGCTGTGACATATCGTGCAACTGCAGTAGAATTGTCTGCAATGTACTGCACATCTATCTTTGAATTCCATAAGTGGGCAATGATTGCATTATAATCATTGATATATTGTTCTTCTTCTTTTCTTTTTATGTAATATGTATTTTTAGGTGACTTACCTTTAACACTACGTCTAATTGAAGACATGAGGTTGTTCACTTGACCTGCATTTGTAACTGGTCTAGGGAAACCAAATCGGCATTTGGTGTAGTATTTCCCTTTGTTTTTGTATTTGCGACAACAATATTTTCCACATTTGTGTCTTTGAAATTGTAAAATGTGTGCATGAAGATCGCTATTTGTGCATTCTGATGGAATTTCACAAGTGACATATTTTTCAATAAACTGTAAAACAGTGGCATCACTGTCTTGATCAAATTTAGGAGCATCTTTAATCCATAAAAGCATGTGGATATGTGGTGCTACTCTGGCTTGGTATTCTTTTCTCCAAAAGAAATGTTGCACTTCTCCAAGGGGAGCAACAGTTTTATTACAAATAAAATGTAGCATAGCAATGAAGCGATGGTGAAAATATCTTGAAACATTAACAGGATCCAAAGAACAAAGTTCTCCAGGTGTTAGTATATCTATGTTTGTATTGTTTTTATTTGATATGCGTAGGAAATCATGTAAATCTTCCCATGCATATTCTGCACAACTTAATGTAACAAACCAAGTGGGTGGGCCAAGATTTCTGATCATACAACATACATCTCCATGATGTCGAAACCAGTACTCTTTAGTACCACGCATATTTCTAATAGATTTGTGATATTTGATTTAAAACCTCATCCTTTTGTTGCACTTTTTCTAATAATTGTGTAGCTGTCATATTTTGAAAGTGTGATCCTGATTTTAATAAGTGTGCAACTCCGTAGCATAAAGTTGCTAGTTCACTTTCAAAGAGTAGGTGGAATATGTATTCCACATTTTGTCTAAATCTGGGATCTTCAGAATACATCCGTAATGAGCGGTATTCTGAAGCTGATATTTGAATAGGTCTATCATCATACCTTCCTCCTTTGCCAGTAGGAAAGAGTAGTGGAAAAGCACGTGCTTCTATACTTTTTTCCCATATGCTGATTGGCGATCCTTTTGTTTGACGCATTTGGTAAGTTTCCAGTGCATCTTCTACGGTGTCATTACAGTGCAAAGGATGAATTGTATAATGGTCTAAAGTATTTGATATTGGAGCAGGATCTAGTAGCTCAAATTGACCAGCTTCTTGTGTTTCTTGAATTATTTCAGTTGTATCTTTCAAGTTTTCTTCAATATTAATTTCTTTGTAATATTCATTATTCTCTTTAAGATATTGGAAGGCTTGTCTAACTTTATATAAATCTACCAGCTGTTGCTATATTTTTTTGTCTTTTGTAGGTACTCCATTTACTAAGATAATTTAAGATTGCTGCATTGGACGTTGCACTCCTAGAGTGTGCACATTTTCTTTTAGATCTAATGGTAAATAAACTACTTTTCCACGAATGCCTTTTACCAATTCAGAAGGAGGTAATTTTGCTGTTTTTGGTTGAAGGCATATTATTGCTTGAAATGGGTGTACTGTTTGAATTATGATGCTCTCATATAAATTAAGTTGTTGTAAGGGTTTTGGTACTGTGTATAATTCCAAATTGTTTGTGATAGCACGTGAAGGAGTTTGGTTGTTGTCAAGTTTTGTAGTGCAGTAACTGCAAAGTATTAAGGGCTCAGTTATTTCGTATTTGTTTTCTGCTACAAGGAAGAGAGCTAATTCAAACCATTTAGAATCTTCATTGTCATCTATTTTGTATGATAGGTCTACAGTTTCTGTGTTACTTTTATAAAATATTCTACGGCAGCATATACATACATGGTTTGGTACTTCAGCAGATGTACTTTTAAATTTTAGTATTTCTTTTTTGTATGTGTTTAGCAAAAAGTTGCCATGTGTAGAATTGTTGCTTAATTGGTTTAAAGCTATTTCATTCTGTAAATGGCTTTCACTTCCAAAATATTTTTTCTGGATATAGTGAATTTCTTCAAGTAGATATTTTGCTGTACCATATAGAAGGATGTTATTTAACTTTGCTAGTGCTAAAGCAGGACTTTTAGCATAGTACAGTTTATAGACCAGATTTCTTACAGTTGAATGATGTGTTGATATCCTTTTGATATCATGGAAAGTGGTTTTACAAGTAGGTCCTGTAATGCAGGCCAATGAATGTCCTTGTAGTCCTGTGTACTTGCGCACTGAACAGGTATCCAAATTTTGCAGTAATTTAATTTTGATTTTGTCTTTGCTTTTTACATATTTATTGAGGAATTGGCGTAAAGATTTGAAACATTGTTTGGGAATGACGTGCATGGCCATTTGTACACTAGACGTTCTGATTCGGTTGAATGGAGAGGTAACTCTAAGTTTTCAGGGCATATTTTTGTAAGGAGTACTTCTTTTTCCATTATGGTATTATTCACTTTTTCATAACCTCGACCACTGCTATGTATGGCAATTGTATTTGTTTGCATTTGTTTGTATGCTTCTTCATTAAAATAGGGTTCTGTGCTCGTAGTGTGATTCCATTCACCTCCACAGATACTTAAGAAGTTCTTTCTGTTGACATTTCGCTTATTGAGAAGTCTTTTTTGTAATTTAGTTATTAGTTTCTTTAGTGGTTTCATTTTGTTTAACAGTAAAATAAATAACTTTCTTTTCAGAAGAATTGCACTGTCCATCAACGCTTCTAAGATTAATTTCCTACAATAGGTTTTAAGCATTGAACCTGATTTCTCTCCTGTTTTTTTAAGATTTTGAAGGACTTTGTGACGGTACATTTTGGCTAAAATACTTTTCTTGGTATGCTTACTTTGCACTATATTAAAATTTGAAGAAGTAGTTTTATCTGTAGTGATAGCTGATTTTCTGTTAATTGTTTTTTTGGTTTGTTTTACATTTTGATAGAGCAGGAAAAGTTTTTGTACTTGAAAATTCTTGTGTTTCACTAAATGACTGTATTAGCTGTTTTGTTTCAACTTTTTTTTACAAATTCTGCTAGAGATGGTTGCTTATGTTGGACACTTTTATTTTCATTTGCTCTACTTTTGTGTTGCTTTCTACGGACTTGACTTTTGGTAGGCATTCTTTAGGGTCTGTTCAAAAAAATAAAGAAGATATGGGGCTGGGGTGTTCTGGAATGTATGTGTGCTGTGTGCATGAGTGTTTGAGTAAGATGATAAAGATGTATGTAATGGTGTGTGATTGTACATTGGGAACTACAACTAGTAGGGATAGGTATTCTTGAATTTATGTGTTACTAAACTGGGGTTCAGATGACAAAAAAAAGGAAGCTAGTGGTGTGGAAAAGTACAAATAGTAAAACTAATGTATACAATTAAAACAGTTGTTTGTTCTATAATATGAACATTGTAGCGGTTCAGTTGGGTAATTTGTGTGTCCAAAAATAGAAATTTGTGGGCCATTCTGGTTGTAAATCGCTGTTTAAGACATGGAGAGTTTTGGACAATCTCTATTTTTAGGCACCAAAATAGCTTGTATTAATGTTATAGTATGTTTGATTAATAATACAAATATTATGGTGATATTCTACTTACTTTTTTTCTTAAATTAACAGGTAACTTCTTAGTTCTTCTTTGTTCTTCGAATTTGGCTGCTTCTTTTCAGTAGACTGGTCTTCACTGCAATTGTAAAAGCTTCAAATTAGTAACTTTGTTTGTATATAGCGTTGTTTTTAATTTAGATATTGATTTCTTTAATTGAAATCCTCAGTGCTTCTTTAAAACCATTAAACTAATTTATTTACATAAGATACATTGCATCAGTTCAGTACATATGATATGTTCTTAATGAACAAATTGTATTGAATGACTAACTGTAGCAAAAAAAATATCTTTACTATGTCTTGTGAAATTTATAATATACCAGTGAATACCACTATTTCTGTAACTAAGCTCTTCTAGGTAATAGCGGCTCAATGTCATGTCTAAATTAAAGTAATTAAGTAAATAAATAAATAAAAACAAAAAAATATGAAATTGTATAAGTATTTTTTTTAAAGATTTAAACATAGGTTGTGCTTGCATGCAATTTTGTTTGAATATATGCAGTCTATATATTTCATTTAAAAAATGTTAGTTTAACATGATTTGAGTGTGTGCATAAAGAAAGTAAATAGTATAAAGGTTTATAAGTGATAGTTGATTTTAGGATATTGAAAAAAATCCAGTAAATTCATTTTACAGATTACACAAGCTAAAAGTATGTTTGAAAATGTGTTCATCTACTGTACAGAAAATATGCATACCTGAAGTTTGTGTTCATGCATATGGATATGCATGGAGCTGCAAGTAGAAATCTTGGAGACTTGTACAGTATTTCTGGTAGATGGTGCTTGCCAATGATATGACACTTGTACTCAGAGACATTCACAGTACATTTGCAGTGCTGATCTATGATGATGCAGTTAGATCTAGAGGTCTTGAATGTGATTGGTGCATGGTCATGTGATTTTTTAGCTACATCCAATGAGGGAATGGCAGAGAGAGTGAAGTGGAAATGGTAGAAGGGCTGTTCATATTACGATATGTCCGCGGACATGGCGGTAGTTCGCGGACATCGGGAGTTACATCCCGGGATTTTTGGGTTCAGAAGTCATGCAAATGAGAATAAGCACTGAAAGGGATTGGTCAGGAAAGTTTAGTGGGTGTGTTGTGCCAGGAGAGAGTTTTTCAGATACTCTTTTTGCTGAGAGAACAAAAGATAGCTATGGCTGTATGTTTCAGAAAACAGATTGTTTGGATTTTGGGAGAGTCGTAGAGACATTGGTTGAAGGTGCATGCAGAAAGCTGTGGAGTAGCTGTAGATCTTGGATTCCCACATGTGGAAGTACACTGGCATGGAGTACGTGGAATGAAGTGGTTGGACTTGCTACCTCTCTGTGCTACTTTGGAGACAGAGTAACATCCAGACATAATTGTAATTCATTGTGGAGGGAACAGTTTAGGACATGTGACTGGAATTTTTTTGCAATTTGCTATGAAAGAAGGACTTGGGAAGGTTATGGACATGTTTCCTAATTCTCAAGTGATATTTTCACGGATTGCGCAGAGACAAATGTGGCTTTGTTCTTCTTCATTTGGTCCACAAATGGAAAAATCAAGGCGCAATGTTAATGAGGTTGTTTGTGCCTTTCTAAGATATTTTGGCATGTCCTCTTTTCACAATGAAAATATTATGTTTCGTAGTACATATATTTTTCGCAGAGATGGAGTGCATCTTACTTATGCTGGCAATCAGATTATTCTGAGAAATGTACAAAACGCATTGCGACCTTTTTTGGAATTACAACAACCATTTTGAAGTAGGTGTTATGCATTTATAATTGTTGATTTACAAACACCACCCAAAGGCTCTTTTCAGAGCCACCACTTCTTCCCAGAGAAAATTGCAATGTTTGTGATGGGGTAGCAACCCAATTTTTTAAATGTTCACGAACTGTCCGCGGACTTCTAAAAAATACAAAGGGCCCTGCTTCATTTATTTTCACTATTATTTTTTAACTGTGAAAGGCGGCTCTGAAAAGAGCCTTATTTTTTTTTTTGATTTTTGATATTTTGTATTTTTTTGGGTTTTTTATACATGACACACTAGGAGAGGAGAGGAAAGGAAGGTAAAGGGGGGGCACCAACCACAGGGATAAGAAAGGGCGAGCTGAGAGAGGAAGATGTAGAGTGGGTTTTATTTGGGTAGTGAGCAGATCTTCTCGTGCTCTGAGACGATAGTCTCAAAAGCACTACGAAGTCACTCCCCCCTGCAGAGTACTGTGTCACAGTACATACATACAACTGTGACCCTCGAAAGGTAAGGGTCATCAGCATTCTGTATGGCCTGTGAGGCAGCTTGAGGAAGACGCTGTCCCACAGAGGTGGTCCTTGTGGTGACAGGATCAGAAACACAGGATGAAGTAGAGGAAATCAACCTGGTACGTTCTTCGCAAGGTACAACCCTGCGAATAGCCCCAGAGTGAAATGACCTCAGGTGTCGCTTCATAGTAGTAGTCCCAAAGCTGTACTTACCGTGCTTCCCACGACTGAGTATCATTTTGCACTCATTACAGGTAACATGGTTCGCACGAGCCTTAGGAACATTACCATGAATGGTAAATAACCGCCACACCCAAGACTCACGCCTAGTGCGGGTAGTAGGGTTTTCCTCTACCTCATTCGCATCATCCTCTTCTTCCTCCTCCGCATCCTCACTCCTGTTCCCCTCTTCAGGCCCTTGGGGAGGTGGTGGTGGTGGAGGGGGTGGGGGTGATGCTGAAGCAGGTGCAGCACCAGGTGGCAGTTCTGCAGCCAGGGATGCCATCTCGATGGTGTAATCAGCAAGTTGCTGGAGAAATAGCTGTGCTCTGAAGACTAGCCAGAAACACAATGAGAATAAGCTCTAGGGCGTGGTCTTTTATAGGGGTGCTTGTGCGCGGTTCGCGGACATGCGCGCTTTCCGCGGACAGATCGAACACAAAAAAAGTTTTAAAAGTTTCAAAAGGTATGTAGAAACTCAGGATAACTATGTGGGACTTGTGCCATGGTGAGATTTTATTGAAAAACATTATGGATTCATTGAAAATGTACTTTTAATTTGTTCGGGGACCCGAACAGTGTCCTCATTCAGAACACGCGATCAGTCCGCGAAGGAAGCGCATGTCCGCAGGACACCAAATGCACGGAGATTGGCTAGCGCATGCGCGTTGATGTTCTACGGACACTGTTCGGGTCCTGAACTAATTAAAATTGCGTCACACGTGAAACGAACATTTCAGGACACTGCGTGTGTTCTTAGAACAGTTTAAATTTGCTAGCGAACAGTAAGGACAGGTATAGTGTTCTTTAAGACACCTCCATTTTCGTTTAATTACGAACAAGTCAGGACACCATGTGTTCTTAGAACAGTTTGAACTTGCTAGCGAACACTACGGACAGATATAGTGTTCTTTAGGACACTTTAATTTTTTTTTTTCTGAACATTTCAGGACACCGTGTGTGTTCTTAGAATAGTTTCATCTTGCTAGCGAACAGTACGAACAGGTATAGTGTTCTTCAGGACACCTCCATTTTTGTTTATTTACGAACATTTCAGGACACATGCACTGTGCGCGGACACCTACATTGTTTAAAAAAAAAATGAAACTATTTACAACACAATATAAAAATGAAACTTTATTTAACATGTATTCATAATTTATGACAGAGACGGTGAGGCAGAAACAGAAACAAAAACAGGAGAATTAGGGGTTTTATCATGATTGTTATTAGGTGAAGAAGGGATGGAAGTCTCATCAAAATGTTTTGGGTTATGGAGAGGGTTTGGGGATAATTGACTGGGATATGGTGAGGGGGGACAAGTACATGTGCGGCAATGGTATGACGTTTTTGTTTTAAAATGATCTTCAACAAAAGTTTTCAAATTATTAAAATTGATCAACAATAAATCAATGTTTTCTTTTATGCTGTCAAGCGTGTTTTCCATAAAAGCTTCTTCAGAGGTAGTTTCTATTTTGTTATGCTCTGTACAAAAAAAAAAAATATATATATATATATATATGTTAAATGTATACAAAATAATAATAACTAAATGGTTTATATTATAAAGTGTTTACCATTAGTTTCACTATCTTGTGAGATTTCTTCATGTGGGAAATTTTCCTCTAGCCATTCCAGAGTACTAGACATTTCTGTGAGAGAAAAAAAAAAAGATAATGGCCCTCATTACGACCCTGGCGGAAAGTGACTGACCGGACCGCCACAGCGTAAATAGCGTTTCCGCCATTGCACGAAGGAGCAAAGTGCGGCCAATTCCGACCCATCGGGCACGAGCACCACGGCATGGCGGAAGTGCAAAGTCCGCGATGGCGGAAATGACCCCAAAACGGCCCACACCGCCGCCGTACGGCGCCCTAGGTGCAATACCGCCACCCATCACAGCGGACACCGCAGTGTGCGCCTACCGGAAAGTACGGTGACCGGAAATATACGGAAACGGAAGTTAAAACATGGGCCCGGAACGGGAAACATCCCGCCGTACACCTATAAAACCACTAAAACCACACAACCACTAAAAACACTACCCTGAGACACACCCCAACCCGACATCCACCCTAGCGAAACCAAGAAAAATGGGAAAAGTAGCGAAGAAAGCGTGCGACCGCAAGCGGCAGGTCCACTTCTCCCGTGAGGAACTCACCGTGCTAACAGAGACCCTCCAGGAGAATGCTGCCGTCGTCTTCTCCACGCAAATGACCAGGACGGCACTTGCAAACAAGAAGGCCATATGGGCTCTGGTGGCACAGCGGGTAAGTGCGGTGGGGACCGCACCCCGCAACCCACAGCAATGCCGAAAGCGATGGGACGACCTGCGGATACGCGTCCGCAGCATACTCTCTGCCAACCGCAACATTGCCACAGCCACCGGGGGAGGTCCTGAATCACCCATCAAGTTGACCCCCTGGGAAGAAATCTGTGCCTCCACCATCGGAATGGAGAGCATAGAGGGAGTCGGAGGGATGGAGAAAGGAGTGCAGACATCCGAAGAATCAGGTAGGTGGGCCAAATAAAACAATGCCAAACCCACAAAGTCCATCCATGTGAAGTACCATGTGTCCACATAGTGCAACAGAAACACATGTCCAGGAGAACGTCCACACACATCGGCCTGATAGCGCACGTTAAAACCCACAATAAATACATAAATAATTAAAAACCCCTAAAACACGCACTACACGTGCAGCAGGCACACCCTAACTGCAGGCTGCCAAACAACTGCACCCTCACCCCACACACAAATGAAAGCACCTCCAAGGCCCCGACCCAAATCACCCTCAGGTACCACCCCAATGCATGTGATACAATGCCATTCCAATACCCACAGACCCATTAATAACCCTCGCCCTCCTTTACTCCACCACAGGGTCCGATCCAAACGACGAGCATCAGGACACCCCTACCAGCACACCTGCAAAGAGGGCCAAGACCAATGGCCAAAGACCCTCCACCTCAGCTGCACGCATCAAGACACAGCAGCAGCACAAATCAGGTGGCAGCACAGAGGAGGGAACATCAACAGGCACCCCAGCAGCCAGCATGCCCACAACACCACCACCACAGGTCCCCCCAACGGATGCCACAGAAGGCACTGCATCTGGTGGCAGCAGCACCATAGGTGACACCCCATTGATGGCAGCATGCTCCGACACAGAAGACGGGGATGTCGAAGTCAGATCCATCCATGACCTGTCCCAATCCCCCTGTCTGTCCCATCCCGTACAACATGAGGATACCACGCAGGGGCACCCACAAGACGACGACTGGCCATCCCCCACAAGCCCTGTGGCAAGGCAACATGAGGACAACAGCCCCTCTGTGACACCCCCGCAAATGGCCATGGCCCAGCAGAGGCAACAGTCCCTCGACCAGTTAATCGTGCAACAGCAGCAACTGGCCACGCTCCTCAAGGACCATGCCGATGAATGTGGGGGCACTAAGGCAGTCATAGAAACATCAACTGAGACACTTAGGGCAGAAATGGAGAGAGGTACAGAGACACTAAGGGCACAAATGGAGAGTAGCACCGAGAGCCTGAGAGTCCAAATGGAGAGAAGCACCGAGAGCCTGAGAGGGGGAACTGCATGCGACGTCCAAAGACGTATGTGCCGAACTTGCCGCAGTGCGCCGTGTGCTCACTGAGCTCTCGCAAACCCTTAGGGACATGCATGGACGTGAGCAGGCAGAGACATCATCCGTTGCAAGTTCCGTCCAGGGCAGCCCCCAACGTAGATCTGGGAGGAACCTGCGCTCCACAGGCAGGGGTGCCCCTGATACCCGCAGAGGGGGCTTGCAATAGCGACAGCCCACTGACAATGAGCATCTTTGGACACTGGTGTTCGGGGGGAGGTAGGAGGGTGGAGGGGGTGTGTTGGGCTCACTTGGTTGGCGGGTCGATAGGGTGTACTACATGATATCACATATGCCATAAACAGTGCACGATCAACCAATGAGATGTGTGGACATTGATCTTTGTGTACTAGGCCATCATAGGCGTACAGTCCATATTGTGCATGTCCCAGACACACACAGTGCCACGAGTCCCGTGTCCATGTATCAGCCACCAGGCGTGAGTGCTAGAAGCATACATCAATGATATGCTGACGAATGTCACGGCCCTCCGGTGCCTCGCAGACTCCTTGAGGTGCTGCCACATCCCCACCCTCATCATGACCATCATCAGGTGCTTGCAGTTCTGCGTCAGGGGGCATGGGCACATTTCTACGTACGCACATGTTGTGGAGCATGACACATGCCATCACCATCTTTGCAACCTTCTCATGGCGGTACAGGAGTGCCCCGCCAGACCTGCTGAGGCAGCGGAAACGACCCTTTAGTAGGCCGAATGCCTGTTCAATGACTACACGGGTACGTGAGTGGGCATGGTTGTAGTCCTCCTCATGCTGGTCCCGTGGGTTCCGGACTGGTGTGAGGAGCCATCTCTTCAGTGGATATCCAGCATCACCTGTATGTGGACGATAAACGTATGATGTGGAATGCCATTGCTACGTACGCACACCCCCCCCCTTCCTGCCAGGTCATTGCCGAATCACATACCCCACATTATCATGCATGTAATGAGACTCACCGAGTAGCCAGGATCTGTTCCCTGCGTGTCGCTCCATGTAGCGTGGTATTGTAGAGTTCCTCAAGACCATAGAATCATGGGTTGATCCAGGGAATCGGGCACAACAATGTGTAATGATCCTGTTGGAGTCACACACCATTTGTACATTCAGAGAATGAAATTGTTTTCGGTTGCGGTACTGGGCCTCCATGGCATGTGGGACGACCAATTCCACATGGGTGCAGTCGATGGCACCAATGCAACCCGGTATGCCGCCAAGTGCATGGAATCCCACTTTTGTGTTGGTAATTTCCTGCTCCGAGCGTGGTAGGGAGATGTAGTCGTCTGCGTGCTGCAGGAGGGCATCGAGCACTTGCAATAGTGTCCGTGAGAACAGTGGCTGAGAAATCCCATGCAACTGTCCGACTGTGTGCTGGTAGGTGCCTGTGGCCAGGAAGTGTAGTACAGACACCACCTTCAGTAGGGGTGGGATGGCGGTTGGGCTATCTATCATGCTGACAAGGTCAGCCTGTGTCATGTGCACAATGGCGGCTATGGTGTCCCGGTCCAGACGGTAGAGGGTGTGGATCTGCTCATCAGTGAGGTTGAACGGATGTGCTCGGAGGCGTGGGATTGCGGGCTGCCTGCGTGGTGGTAGTGGCTGTGCTGGCGGCCCTTGCTGGCCCTGCCTTGTCCTCCTCCTCCTCCTGCGTCTCCTCCGTGCGGCCGGTTGTAGTTGGTGTTCGTCTTCTTCTTGGAGTTGGAGTACTTGCAGTGCTATCATGTCCCCCAGGGCCAACATCGCGAGTCCTGCCGGTAGCATTTCGGTGTGGTTGTGGGAGGAGACTGGCTGTGCAATTTATGTGTTATCAGGCTGTATGGCCTCCACCTGTGGAGATTCATTCCACCTGTGCAAACTGCTCTCCCCTTTGGCCGAGCACGTCCCGCGCACAACGCTGCAATTCGGGGAATGGCATCTTGCTATTGCAATCATGTATTTGTACCCGATGGCCGTGTAACATTGGTTGATATGTTCATTCTGCTGTGGTCCCATTGTTTCACATACTATCTGTGCAGTCGCGAACAGACTTGTGAAGGGTCAGTGGAACGTAGTACTCGAGTAACGGTGGGCCCTCATGCATCACTGTACCGAGTTGCAACGACGGGTGGGGCGTCCCATTTGTGGGTGAAGGCAGTTGCCATTTTCACACACAGCCGCACTCGATGGATTAATTAGTGATTTCAAACGGCCACAGATGCCTCTTCGACGTGATGTTGCAAATGAGGAATTCGAAGGGCGGCGCTTTCGGTTTTCAGCTGGCGGCGAGGAAATGCCCACAGGTCTGACTGCTAATATAACGTACTATTGTTCAATGTCCTTGGGACAGGGGCCATGGCGAGGATGCAATAATTGATATGAATAGTATGGGATGCGCAATAGCGACGTGGGCAATGAGGCCGGACGTTCCCAAATGCATGTTACTTCACTACACTGGAATTACGGGCTGGGGCACTGTGGATTTTGCAGGCTGCATAACGCACAGACTCAATGGATATTTCTAATGTTATGTGAGTAAATATTCAGGCGTTTTAATCCCGGGATGAGGGAATGATGAATGGATGCATGGGCAGGTGATTTGATACAGAGTTTGCCATGTACAGGGCTTCTTGGGATCTATCCGCCTCCCCTACGCTATGTGATGCAGGGCTGCCATAGTGGGACCATCGTCTATCTGGCCTTGTTGAGCCCTCCCTGTCTCGACGCGCCCTCAGACACTTGTGTCCATGCACGTTACCAATCCCATCTGATGGATTCTGTTTTGACAGACGCATGCACAGGTACACTCGTTTGTGATGGTGTTTACACCTCGATATAGATGGTTATGAGTCGCAAGTGGTTTTTGGGTGGTGATGGACCTTTGGAGTGGGCTAGCATGCATATGGCTGTGGATTTAGTGTGATCATTGAAGTGAGTTGTTGGAATGTAGTTCTGATGGCCATTCTGTTCTTTTTATTTTCTTTTGGTTGACAGGTATCTCCTCCCCTTTTGCCACTGCCATCTGTATGCCACTCCTGCAGATGGGTTTTACTCCCGACACCTGCTGCTTCGTGTTAATCAGTGGAGCAGCATTACGATCTTATGGGACGATCGCCAATGGGCCACATGCCCTTACGCAGTACTGGTGGCTCGGAGCAACATTTCGGCCTTTCAGCTGGACTAGTGCCTCCCCATTGGGCCGGCCCTGCGGTTCTGTGCGCTTCCATGTTGCCTTTTCGTACGTGAATGTGGCTCTGTGTACCAGGATGGAACAGGGCGTCACACAAGTAGTGGCTGGTCATTTCTTGCGGATGCAGCCCACAATGGTGAAATGTGTTTTGGAGTTCATGGCCTGATGGCTGTATGGGCTTGGTGATTTTGTTGTGCATTAAATTTCTATTCTGATTTGGCCCGTGTAGCGTTCTTCTTTGCAAGTGATGTGGCATATGCCTATTTGTGGAGCGATGTATTGTGAGGAGATCTGCATTGGGTTCCAGCTTTGGAGTTTAGTTGCGTGGTACTGTACTGGCCGCGTTTGCCTACGAAGCCCGTGAAGTCAGGGATGGGGGCTGCCAATATGACTGTTTGAATGTTGTCATGCTCAGGGGCGGGGGATTGGGTTTTGTGTGACAGATGCCGGTCAGCCAGGTGGACTGGTGTAATGATGTGATTTTCGGAATATTGCTGGTCACAGGTGCCTGTGTTTGCGTGCGTTTCTTGGTGGGGGACTGTGGTCATGTCCATTGGGATGGCTTCTGTATTCGTGCCATCTGTGCCCTGCAGCTCCCATTGGCCCCTGTTGTGTTTTTTTGTTCGTTGGCATGCATGGATGACTTGTACATTTCACTGGTTGCATTGTGGCTTCATTGCACCTACGGGGAGTTGTACTTTGTGGGCAGGGAGCGGTGTACAGGCACTCAGTGGGGCCGTTTACGGTTGATTCGCGATGCCGTACTTCTCACCATGGCGGAATGGTACATTCCGCCATGCTTGATGGCGTTAGGTACATGTCCGCTAGGGTCGGAATTGGCGTACCCTTGCGCCATGGTGGTGTTTACGGTTTGGCATGGCGCGCGCGCGTGCTTGGTGCAGTTGGCATTGGCGTTCACTACGGTGTCGCTAGTGGCTTCGTACTTTGCGGTGACGGGTCATAGTCGCACCGAGCGCTATTCGATGGCGGTATTGCATTTCCGCCATCGTTTTCCGAATTCCGCCAGGGTCGTAATGAGGGCCAATATATTTTTTTATCTAATACAGTAAGTTTATAAATATATGAATAAAATTAAGTACACTTACTATTTCAGGTAAGATATGTCCTATGTACTCAGTGGGTCTGCTCTTGTTCTCAGTTCTGTTGTGTTTGTGAGGTAATTATGTTGGAGGCCAATTTATTTTCTTGTGGTATATTCCATTTTAGAACATAGTGCATTTTAATGAATGGTTAGTGTGTTGTATATATGGGTTACATTTCTTATGTATTAGTACATATAATGTGTTTGTGTGCTTTTTTTGAATTTGTTAAATGTTCCTATGTTATAATATAACACTCAAGCATACCCCCCCAGAGTTTTTTAGGTAGTGGTACTGTTCTTCGAACATGTCCGCAAACATTAAATGTGTTTGCGGACATCAAGTACAGTAGAAGAGATTCAGTCAGTTCCATATGATATGTATATAAAGTGAAAGTCATTATTGTTAAGTTGCACTACTAAAAACCTACGAAATTCAATGAAAAAACTTTGTTAAAGGGACGTTATGGTTAAGTTGCGCTACTAAAAACCTATGAAATTCAGTGAAAAAACTTTGTTAAAGGGACGTTATGATTAAGTTGCGCTACTAAAAACCTATGAAATTCAGTGAAAAAACTTTGTCAAAGGGACGTTGTGGTTCCAAGTAAAACCAAAAAACCTTTGAAATTCGCCAGTTATGGTAAGCTAAGCACGCCACAAGTACAGGCTGGCCAATCCAAATCAATACAACAGTCCATGGCATTACTGGAAAAATTGCATAAAAAAGAAACAAATAAATGTGGGAAATTAAATCCTTGCAAAACTATATTGACAATAAACGGATACCAAGGGGTCTTAGAATTTTGACTATTCCAACATATGAAGATCCGGATCCCCAAATGCTACAGGAATGGGGAGAAGCCACAAATGGATGCTCTTTTAAAATGCTAACAACCTTGGTGAAATACGCCAAAAGTGACAGATCAAGGGCCCTGAAGGAAATAGAACTATTGGAATCAAGTGTATATATGGGTGCAGAATCTAAAACAGCTAATGAGCTTAAAGTACAGATGGATAAAAACATCAATAAGTATGAGGAAGAGATAAAGGAAAGGATACAGAGGAAATTCCTATGTGACAAAGAGGATTATGACAGTGGAAGGATTTATACCTTCTCTAAAAAATATGATTCCATCAGAAAGGGAATACAAAATCAAAAACAGAATTCGATCGCAGTTATATCAGATGAGGAATTGGAGATAGAAATGAGTGCAGGTTAATCCTCGGACATCTCGACCTCGAGCGGTACGAATGAACCACTGCCAAGACTGAATTTTTTAGAGGAGATGAAACTCCTGCACCAGGTCGGGAAGAACACGCAAGGCAGGAACCAGTTGAAATATACAAGAGGAAGAACAGACGGGGGAGAAGGGGCCTAGGCAAATCCAAAAAAGAGAGACCAATCCGGAGCCCCGCAAACACGCTCTGGGAAGGTCAAAAAACTGAAGCAATGATGATGACTCAAAACGCACAAGTCGTCAATTTGTCAGAAAGAATATTAACAGACACAGAAATTCAAGTCCTGTCCAAAGGTTTATCTTTTTGTCTGACATCTAACTTTGATTATACGCAATGCAGAGTGGACTTACATCTATTTATTAGAAAAATAAGGCTGGCAAAATTCTTTGCAGGAGTAGACATCAACGATACATCCTGTCACTCAGAATTAGAAATACCATCGGCCCTTACCATCAGAGACATACCAGCGCTGTGCACTTTATCAGAATTACAAGCAGACAAAGATGAGACAGACATGAGTACATCTGATTTGGCATGGTCCTCCAACGTACCGGAAAATCTCATTACCAACATGCCAGCACCAAGCACTTTAAAGAAAAAATCGAGATTTATTCCCCCGGCCAACAATATGGCACTCATAGACCTTTTTAAGGATCTAATCATAGACGATATGAAGAAACTGGCCTCTGCCAAAAAGAAAATATATCACAACATAACTTCAAAAGAATGTATAGCCATAAAGAATTTAAAACAAGATGGAACAATTGTCATACGGTCATCAGACAAGGGAGGAAATATTGTGATTTTGAAAACAGAAAATTACAAGCGAGAAGCATTACGTCAATTAAGACAACTGGATAATTATGAAAAGTTACCAGCAAATCCTTACAAGGCTTACAAGATGGAATATGATCAAAAGCTTAAAATATGACATGAGATGGGCCTCTTGAATACATGAGAAAAAGCTTTTTTAACAAAGGAGTTTCCAATATTACCAATAATACACTTTTTACCAAAAATTCACAAATGCAAAAGAACACCACCAGGAAGGCCTATTGTGCCATCTATTGATTCTCTATTGGAGAATACGTCAAAATACCTAGATCAATTCTTGTTTCCATTTGTCCAGACACTGCCATCATACGTCAAGGATACATCTGATTTTCTCCAACAAGTCGATCTAATACCATGGAGACCGGGGTATTTACTAGTAACGTTGGATGTGATATCTCTATATACATGTATCAAACATCAAGAACGAATGGAAGCCATCAAAAGATTTCTATCTAGCAAATCACTAAGTTTTAGAGATCATTCACAAATGTTATTGGACATGCTTTACTTTTGTCTCACATATAATGCCTTTATGTTTGACGGCCAACATTACAAACAATTGTGTGGTACAGCAATGGGCACGACGGTAGCACCAACATATGCAAACCTATTTATGGGAGCCTGGAAAGCAAAACTATTCTCAGAGGAAACATTATCAATACACACCAACAAAGTGATCCTTTGGTGCCGTTATATTGATGACCTATTTATACTATGGGATGGCAGTGAACAAGAATGAATGGTTTTCTTTAACATCTTGAATACACATGATACCAATTTGAAATTTACCGAACAGCATGATCTTTTAGAGGTAATATTTTTGGATATTAAGATCTCAGTAAAGAATGAAGTACTGACGACTGAAACTTATAGGAAACCAACAAGCACCAATTCACTGCTTCATGCCAAGAGTGCACATCCTAAATGCCTAAAAAATAGTATACCCTACGGCAAATTCTTAAGAATGAAAAGGAACTGTAGTGAAAACGAAACCTTTGAAAAAAATGCCAAAATCACAGCAAAGAATTTTATGGCAAGAGGTTACAAGAAATCGACTATTAATAGTGCATTTAACCAATGAACGAAACAGAAACGAGCTGAGATTTTCAGAAGAAATAAGGAGAAAAATGAATTGAAGCTATTGGAAACAAAAACTGATAATATACGCTTCATCACAACTTACAATAATGGGGCTAAAGACATTCAAAAAATTCTGGCCAAACGATGGGCGTTATTACAGAGAGATCCAGACATCGCAGGCCATATTCAGAAGAATGCTAGTGTGACCTTTAGGAAAGCAAAATCGCTCCAATCAGAACTATCACCAAGCCTTTTCTCGACCCCGATACAGATATCAAATCAATGGCTACTAAGCAATCAGGGGGGTTTTTACAAATGTACCAAATGCAAGGCCTGCAAATATGGGGTGTCCTTGAAGAACTATATACATCCTCGAACTAAGAAGGAAGTGACTATCAAGAAACATATACCTGTGTAACAATTTATGTGGTTTATGTGATAACATGTGGATGTAATTTATGGTACATAGGTAGTACGAAATTAGAAGTAAAACTACGGATCCTGCAACACCTTCGTGCAATTAAAAACAAAGATCCAACCTACCCCCTAGCCAAGCATTTTGAGGAAAAACACAATGGAGATGTCTCCTCGTTTAGATATTATGGCATAGATAAAATCTTACCAAATCCAAGAGGGGGTAATCGAGAACTGAGATTGAGACAAACTGAATGTAAATATATTGTCGATTATCAAACAAAATACCCAGATGGCCACAACAAGGACGAGGAACTCTACACATTTGTGGGAAATTAGAAGTGGTTCCTTGAATTTTCTGATGTTTTTCGATTTATCTGTCTTATGCCTGTACATACGTATATGAATGCTTTTTCCCAGACTATGAGGCCAATGCAGGTCTGTTTTTCCTTGACATATGCTTTCTTTTAACACACTGTTTTATACAACAGTCCTTACAATTTTTTAACATGTAGGAGGCTTTTTAAAATCATCACATATATATTTGTTGAAATACGGTTGTATTTTCAATCCGTTATAGGCTCCCAATGCATCATTTTTATTGTTTCCTCTCTCCCTTGTCCCCTAAAAAATGCACTAAGCACTTTACCTAAATAGGAACACCATTTTTATAATCAGTGTAAACTTTGGCAAGATTGCTATGTAGCACCTAGCACTTTATTTGTATCAGTGAAAACCTTGTCAAAATTGTAATGTTGCACTAAGTACTTTATCTGTAACTCTTGCCATGCATATGACACAGAATATTTGCTGTGACTAAGCATAATGTATCCATAAACATCCTAGTTAAGTTATATACTGAATGCACTAAGCACTTTATCTAAATAGGAACACCATTTTTATAATCAGTGTAAACCTTGGCAAGATTGCTATGTGGCACCTAGCACTTTATTTGTATCATTAATCATTTATATGATATAGAATATTTGCTGCTATCATACATATTGCACTTTATCCTGCATTGAAGCAACAGTGGAGGGGATGAAATATTGATTATTATGATGCCTATTGTACTATATCCTTAAGGATGAAAAATAACTATTTCTTACCCCCTGTAATACTGAGAGATAATTGTGTTGCCAAAAGCATTTTAATCGATGCTATCGTGCACTAAGCACTTTATTCAAGATATTAGAAACTTGACAAATTGGAAACATTGGCAGCTATAATGCACTTTGCACTTTTGGTAATGGCATTTAAGATTTTATGCTGTGGTAACTTAAATGGAAGTGACTTACTCTCAAAAGAATGTTTGGTCATATTTTGAAGAATTTGGTAATACATGACCTATGACAGTACGAACGTTTTGAAACGTGTGGAAACACACATTGTCATACTGCACAATGCACTTTATAGATATGGGGATAATACATTAGCCCATGAATGTCTGAGTGGCCACTTTTGTAGCATTTTTAGAAGTAACACATTGGATGTAGGATATATATGTATATACCTTTTACCATTCCAAGATGTCACTCAGTGAAACATGCATTGGGCCTAAGAGGGAAACATAAGGGAAAGTAAAGAAGGACTTCTTTCTCGCATGCACGAGTGTTTAAATGGGAAGCCTGTCATTTATGTTTACAACCAGACGAAGCCCTTTCGGGTGAAACGCGTAGTTGTTTTTGTTCTCTCCTGAACAACTTGTCCACCATACTTTGCAAATAAAGGACGTTTGATGGTGATCCTTTTTTGACGTGTCTGGATGATTTCTATGATTGAGGAAGAGTGCCGTCCAGGAAGCGATATTTCGCTTTCTTTTTTTGTTATATATATATATATATATATATATATATATATATATATATATATATATATATATATATATGGACACACAGATAAGACAAAACAATTTAGAACAAGAACAGGGCAGATGTGGTCAGAAATATCTAGCAGAACAGGAGTGTCTTAAGTACTTGTTTGAATTTCGGAAAGCTTCTAAAAGCTCTCAGGTCAGGAGGGAGAACCTTCCGAAGCCTGGGGGCTATATGGACAAAGCAGATCTGTGCAACCATGGCCAGTTTTGTCTTGGGAATGGGCAAGAGATTTGAGTTGTTTGATCGCAGGTCCTTCGTTCTGGCAGCCGAACCAGTTTCTGTGTGAGATATCTAGGGACATCCGTGTGGAGGCATTGATGTGTAATACACAGTGTCTGAAAGACCACTCTCTTTTCCACTGGGAGCCAGTGGAGATTTTGCCTGGCAATAGTACATGGTCAGAATGTTTAAGACCCTCAGACACTCTCACTGCATTATTTTGACTGACCTTAAGTCTTGCCAGTTGCCCTTTTCCAATGACCTGAAGAAGGCTGGAACAGTAGTAGATGCGGGCGCCTATAATCGCTCTTGCGATGCGATCGCCACACAATTGGGTCTGCTAAGGAAAGGTCTAATTTGGCCCATCAGTTTCAAGAAGTTGCCTGTACTAGATACCAGGCCACTGATATGCGCTTTCATGGAAAACTCCTGATCCAGTACCTCCCCCAAAGTCTTCACTTTGTTGACTGTCTCCATTTCACAACATGTGATGTCAAAAGCTTTGTATTCATCCCCAAGTTTCTTTGTCTGGCCAGCAGTGTCAGCGATCATCGGTTCTGTCTTCTTAGCATTTAGTGCTGGCCTGTTATCCTTCATCCAGGATTCAATTAGTCCAAACACAAAGTTGACAGAAATTGTGTCTTTGGTGTAATCCCCAGTAAGGCAGATCAGACACTGAGTGTCATCAGCATAGTTGGCATAGGGGGTGCCCTTCCTATCCAGCATGTTAAAAAGGGAAGTTGTAAATATCTTAAACAAGGTGGGGGAGATAAACGCCCCCTGTGGCACCCCACATGCCACCAAATAGCTCTTGGCCATGGCCTTGTTACAAAAAATGTTAGCAAAACGGCCAGAGAGAAACGATTTGACCCATTTAGCTGCATTGGGGGAGGAGAACATGGTATCACAGAGTCTCTGTATCAGTATGTATTGTTCCACTACATCAAACGCAGAAGACAGATCAAGTAGCATGTGCATAACTGTACTGCCTTCCTCAAAATACTGCAGGATATTAGATTTGAGATCCAATAGAGTGGACTCAGTGCTGTGTGATTTTCAGAAACCTGACTGTTTATATCCTAAAAGGTTGTGAGTTTCCAGAAAGCCCTGAATGTGAATATGTGTTACCCTGTGCAGGAGTTTGAGAATAAAGGGTATGATTGTAATGGGGTGATAGTTCTCCGGTACTGGGTCGAGAGATGGCTTCTTGAAAAGGGGGAAAATCCATGCCTGTTTGATAGACCCAGGTGCATCGTCCTTTTGAAAGGAGCAGTTCACAAACGTGGTTATGATTGGAAATAATTGAGCTGCACACGCTTTAACAGTCACTGCTCGGCAAATATCTACCTTACATGTGGTAGGCTAGAGACTAGCCAGAACGGCTGCCATTTCCATTTCTGTTACTCCTTCAAAGAAGAAAGATGCAGCTATATGTGGGGGAAGATCATAGAGCATGGGATCTTGCAAAGAGTCTGAGATGGTGTAATTAATAGAGGTATTTGCCCTGATCTTTTCGGTTTTACCCCTCATTGACTCCTGAATACTAGTGCACCATTTGGTATCTTGCACAACTTCTGTTGTGATGGGACACGGGGTCTTGATTTCCGTAAGTATCTTGAACATTTTCCTAATGTTGGAGGGTGCTTTAGTAAATCTATTGTCGTACAGCTGTCTTTTTGCCCCATAGATGGCTGTCTTGACTGTTTGGCAACATTAGAATAGTCCAATTTGTTGGCCATAGAGGGATCATTCTTTCAGTGTTGAAAGGATTTTTTCTTAAGGCACCTAAGTTTATGAATCTCACTGGAGAACCAAGCCTTGGAATTGTTAGTTTTAGAAAGGTGCGTTTTATCAGGTGCAAGTTCATTAATTGCCTTGGTCAGCATAATGTGATAGCCTTCGGCCAGTTCATTTGCCCTTGTAAGGTTAGGCAGCTCCTTGTGTATTGGAGAAATTAATGGTTCTAGGGCAGTTGGCGTAGGCTTACACATATTCCTACATTTAACCCAGCTCCTAGGGTCCTGGTTGCTTCTATGTTTAGAAATGCAGGCAATGGAAAAATGCACAAAAAGTGGTCGGACCAGGGACAAGGCGCTATGTCGATACACTGTAATTCAACATTGTGTGTCGCCATCCAATCGAGTGTCCTTCCCTTTTCATGGGTTGCTTATAGCACCCAGTGGGTGAAGCCTAGTCCCACCAGGGTAGTACTAGTATGTTGAGCCCTTTTGTCGATGGGGTGCCCAAAGCCCAAATTCAGATCACCCAATAGAATCAGTTTTGCTGCTGGTTTGAGAAGAGGAAGGATGGTGTCACTCAGATGCATCAAGAAGTCAGGGATTTTATTAGGTGGGCGATAAATAAGGGCGATATTGATAGTAGTATTGGCATCCATTGTAAGTTTGGCAAGAAGAAACTCGCAGTCCGGTATGGTAGCACTGGCAATTTGCCAGAGCTGGAAAGATGATATATAAATCCTGGCAACACCTCCTCCTACTCGTTGTTGGCGATCAGCCTGCATGATCTTGTAGCCCGTGGGTATAACCAGGCTAGTAGCAGGAAAGGAGGTGGTGTGGAGCCAAGTCTCCGGAATGGCACAGATATCAATGTTAGACTCAATAATGTAGTCAGCCTTTTCGGTAGCGCCTGGCTGGGGACCGCATGTTAAGCAGCAGGCATGCTAGTGGCTTGTGTGTTGGCTGGGCGTCTTGTGTCACACTGTCTCTGGGGTACAGGACGGGGGGCACTCTAGTAGGAGAGGGCTGTGGGGGCAGAGAGTGTGCTACCTTGAATGTGTTATTTGTGAGACTATTCTTGCATGTCTTACCCAAGGCTGTGCAAGCAGCAGGAGTCACACATGGGTCCATATGATGCGACTCACTAGGCATTATTATGCCTTAACTCTGGCCGATGGGGTGCATTTGACAAACTGTAATGGAGGGCCAGGCATAGTGCAGGGGTAGCCTTAATATGGCTTAATATGGCTTGATATGGCTTATGTCGATGGAAACACACCTCTCGTGAGCAACCATCGGGAGGACAAGCAGGGGTTGAGCGGGAAACGCGGGCACGTTACCAGACAGCAAAGCATATTTATGTTTTGTTTTTTTTACACCCTCATAAAAAGGCGCACCTCTTTTTCTGTTATTGTAGAGGCATCCATCTATAAATACTCTATTGTAAGTCATTTTTGTTCGAAATTGACCCCCCTGTTCTTAAAATAAATACAAATAAAATGAACGGGTCTAAAGAGCATAAGGGCCAGCCTCGAGGCAGCTCAAAATTAGCTCATAGCCTACACCCTTTGATGTAATCTCTTACATCTTTTCTCATGCTTTCAACCATACACATCTCTTCTATTTATTTAATGTCTTACAAACCCCAAAATGTCGTGTGCTGGGAAGATTGTGGCACAATTTTAGGGCCATCGTTAGGCATATGTTTTGGTTGGTAATCAAAGTTGGCTACATTTAAAAAACAGCCCTTGTTTCTTTTGATGAGAGGGATGAAATGCAAGACACTGTGCCCGTCTCTTTGGGCTACAGGTATATTTCAGAGCCTGTTCCAAAGGATGCCGCGGGAAGTTTATAAGCATAGCTATCTTTTAGGAAGTATGAATGGGATATATGTGCAATCTACAGAAGAGTGGGAATACATCCTGCAGAGGCTAGCCACTTTAGTGTTAATTGATACTGGCTTGTTTGTAACAACAAAATCTAATCTGGAAAATAAATGAATCATCTATTCTCACATTGGTTCATGGCCTTAGCGGTCTTTAAAAATTCTAAGTTATTTGGGCTGTCAGTATCATGATAAGGGGGACCGGCTCCTGCAAGTAGGACCCTGGTAATAAAGGCATCCTAGATATCAAGATGATGCTTCTTGAAGATGCTATAATCGTGGAGGACATGGTTTTGGTAGGACACTGAATAGATAAGTATGTCTTTAAGATAGATCATGGCATAGGGCCTCATTCCGAGGTGGGCGCAATGGGATACCGGGCACTGTTAAGGACATCGGTGCCGGTAATCCCTTTGCGCCCTATTCCGAGGTCCCTTAGCGGGCCCCGCAATGGGCCCCTGGTTTTACCAGGTGCCCTTAGCTGGAGCCGCTAAGGGACCAGAGAGCTAATAACGGTACCGCAAACTGCGGTACCGTTATTAGCTACTTCCCCATTCCCATTGAGCCCTCTGGGGGCTCAAATGGGAATGTGGAATGGATTTTTCAATGGGGATTTACCGGTCCCTCCAGGGTCGGAATGGACCGGTAAGTCCCCATTGAACCAGGTCGGACCCGGACCCGGTATGGGAGGTAGTCATGGCGCAAATAGCATCATGACTACCTGCATACTCGGAATGAAGCCCATAGACATCAAAGATATCTTTGAATATGTAATTACAAAACTGTTGAAATGTGCACGGGTATTACACAATCTGAATGGCATAATCAGATACTCATAATGTCTGAACCTTTTATGAAATTATGTTTTCCATTCATCTCCTAGAAATACTCGTATTAAGTTATAGACATCCTCCAATCTAGTTTGGTGTAGATGCTACTATTGCTAGGCTGGTCAATTAGAACCTGTTTCAATGAAATGGGGTATCTTTTTTGTTTCTGTGAACACATCTAATTGTCTGTAGTTCAAACATGGTCTCAGTTCTGTTTCATCCTTTCTCAAGATAGACAATATAGGGGTGCCCGCAGGAAAGGCGAATGCTGGATAAAACAATTGCTCAGATTATCTTTCACGTATTCTTTCAGAATCTTGTATTTTTCTGAAAAAAACATAGTTCCTTCGGTAAGGTATATTAGCTTCTCAGGAGGTGTTCTATCCTACAATAGTAGGCCCTGTTTGGAGGAAGGGTGTTGGCTTCTAGTGGTCCAAATCAGCCTTATAGTCTTAGGATTCACAAGGAGTGTCTTCAGTAGTAGTAGCTTATACAGTATCGTGCCTCCTTGTAGGAGGATAAGTCACTGTAGGGTTAACCAAATGGTCGAATCAGAGAGTGTTAAGGAATGTATGGTATGATCTGGAAGTTTAGGAGCAGATACCATCAAAGCTTATCTGTTTTTGATGATGGAGGTTACATATCTTTCTAATGTCAATGGTTTTATGAGAGAAAGGGCCAGAAGTCAACCAACAACCATTCACTCACATAATTAGTTCTGGTGCTTCTTTAGGGAGTAATTCATTGTTCTGTTGTTTGCCAAATGCTAAATCGATAAAGTGACTTTTAGCACTGCTATCTACAAGAGCTTTAATTCTTATCCACTTATTAACTCGGAAATACAAATTGACAATGAAGTAGAAGTGAGGCACTTGTAAAGGTAACGTGGGCAATAGAGTAAGGGGAAGAATTTGTCAATCTCTTCCCTCTGATTAACAATCTATGTCATTTTCCTCCATCATGATAGGATCACTTTTTCCATATTTTCACCCAAGACCCTAGTACCCCACAATAGAAACATTGATTCATTTTTCTTCTCTGTTCTTTTTCGTATAGATTGAAGGAACCTCTTGTGCGGCCTAACTGCATAGGTTCCATGTCCGATGAGAGCAGAGGATAGTTCTATGCCCTGCCGAGGACTATATCTTCATTAGTCAATGAGACATATTTCTCCCTTTCCTTCCCCCCATTCATTGGTCTAATCGGACTACTTAAGAAATGCAGTTACAACTTGAGCCATGGCGCCTTTTAGATCTTCATAGAAAAGAGTCAGGTTTAGGCTGCAATATTCTGGAACATGACTATGTAATTTAAGAGATCTCTATTTCCTTGCTGTATCTTCACTAATTCATTGCAGTAGGTTTGAGAGGCAAACTGTCCATAGAACATTGCTTAGAAGGAGGCAGGGAAGTTATCATAATTGGAGGGCATGGGATCATTATTATCGGCATAAGGCGTAGCCCATACCAATACCGTACTGTCAAATTTATCAAAAGGAGCATTTCCTTGGCCTTATCAGAAGCATACAAAGTAGGTCGATTCAAGAAATGTATTCTACAACGCGTTCAGAATGAGATACATTCTCTGGGATCCCCAGTATATTCAGTAACCATGGGTGGAGAGAGTATGTTGGGCCCTTGTCCAGGTACCTGTAATGTGACCAGAGCTAATACGGGGCGAACATCAGAGCAAATTAGTTGGTAGAATGCACAGTCCTGCTATAGAAAGCCAAGGAACAGTAGGTTCTACTGTCAGATTCATATTAAGCAGCAGGCAGGGAATTGCGGGAAGTAGCACCCCCAGAGTTTGAGTTATAAAATCTTAAATTTGATTAAGAGGAGCCACTGAGCCTATAACCCTCTCCATTCCATGATCCAAATAGGCAACTTAATTCTAATGGAACCACATGTTTCCCACCAATTTAGTAGGTTTTCATGCAGGAACATCCACAAATTGATCTGCACCTCGATCATTACAAGTATCTGTGAGATGTCCCAATTGACAAAGTCAAATAGCCATAGTTGCCTGGTTGTTCATTCTCCTCATGTTTAAATGCAATGAAATCGACCACGTTAATACTTTGTATGACTATCCAATCAATTGTTGAATGCCACAAATGGCCTCACAGCTAAACGTGTTTTCAGTTAACCCAAATTATGTGATTCTGTGCACCTGCGTTCCTTACCTTCCTTGATTCTTTTCTGATATGTAAATCAAGCTGTGAGACACGTGTGTTTTATCCAGAATCTTTCTTTTGATAGAATAAATGTCAATTCATTTTCAAAACGTCGATCCGTGTTGGAAATTGGCTTTATTCCTCTGATTGCCAATCACATGTATCCTCCTTTTCATTGTATGACTACCATTTTTTTCACAGTGACTTCTTCTTTTCAATGCAAGAGCTAATGTATGCTGTATGGCATTTGGGAGTTATTAGTATGCTTGACATCACCCGAATACAATTTTGCAGCGTGTGTTGATCTCACAGAGCATCCAAGTGAAATTATTCATGAGTTTCATTTATTCATGGTGGCACATGATATATCTTTTCTAATGCCATCCTCCAGCGAGCTGCCTACCTGTAATTCAGTTGATCTCATCAGCCGCTGCTCATCTGACCTGAACTTTTCTATAGATTGTCATGGCTCTGACCCTTTCCATTATACGCCCGCCGTTGTACCCCCACAACTCTTTATTGCATGAAAAAGAGAAAGCTGCCCGTGTTTGCAGTTGTTGGCCTTTCATATGAGAGCGGCTTTTGTTGAATGGGAAACTCACTGAGCTGAATATCAACAACTTAAAAACAGCTGCATACATACATGTATAAATATAATTATGACTGTTCGAATCTTGAATTTAAAAGCATCCTATTTCATGCACCAAAGTTTTATTTTTTATTTTTCCCTGTCCACACACGAGACACATGTCATTGAAAAGGTGCCTACTTTATAGAAATTACAATATTACCGGCTAAGAGGCAATTTTTTAGCATACATGGGAATTTGTTAATAACTACTTAACGAATGCCCACATTATTCCTGTTTTTTTCATATCTATGGTATGGACGTAATTACTTTGCAGAGCCTCCCCACAAAAACACAAATGATAATAATTAGTGTGTATGCAATAAGTGATTATATTATGACAGGTACATACAATACCACCACCATTACAACCACCTTCCACCAAAAGTATCATTCTCGCCAAAACCATCGCTTAGTATCTCCTATTCATCCATCATTGGTATGCTTCACGCGCTCACTCTCTCTCCCTAACCAGCCTATCTCTGAATGCTTCAAGGGTTCCCCACACCCTGAATGCAGCCCTGGATCGCCCACACTATTCTCGGATCTACGTCAAAACAACACATTTTTTTACAGCGAGGTTAAAAATCTAGCATGGACATTTTTTTTTGTTCGTTTAAATGTGGAGGAGACCCCCTGAAGCGCATCCAGACACCGCCATTTTTATATACATCACAACCCAAACCCCATCTATTTTCTCGCTTCTAATCATTGTTTTCCATGTGAGGTTTTCGACCTTGCAGTAATGGTTTGCTTTATAATAGGGTGATACCCTATCCAAAATATGTGCCTGTCAATGCTCATTCACAGATGACAGCAATCTTTCTGGCACAACCAATCAGTTTCCGGCAAGCTCCCCATCACTACCATCTCCAACTCCCTATCAAACTTTCATAAATTCAGGAACTCATCCCTATATCATTGCCACCTTTTATAGAATACTCTTCAAACTTTACTTCCCCAACTTCTGGCACCAATGAGTACATCTGTCCTAGATGCTAGAAGTTGTCATCCCTCATCAGGGAAAATATTGAAAGAAACAAGGACATACCGGGCAAGTTTTTGCTTGCTTCCTCTTGCCTGCCTTAACCACCTTTACATGATTGTGGCGCAAATAACCATGGCATTTTGCCATGATATTTTGTATTCATGGCCATTTTTGCTGCGATTTTAAGACATGGAATTGCAATGGACTGGCGGAGATTAAGGCAGGCAAGATTAAGACACCCCTGCAACCCGTGGACCCATTTTACCATCTAAAGGGAGCGGGGGACACCCCCGCAACCCTGCTCCCCTTAAATGGTACAATGGGGTACACCTTTACCAGCAACATTTTTGCTGCAATTTTATTACCTTAAAGCGTCCATCGCAAACCTGCTTCTCACCATTCTCCAACCAGCTTCACAAGCTGAACTTGCACCTACTCATCTCTAAATAAATTAATCATTCATCCATTTGAACTCTTTATACCACAAATGATACAGGCAGTTGGCCTATGACCTCGCTGCCACGTCACACACATCTCATAAAATTCATTTTAGCTGCCGCTGCACCTGCTTTAAAGCACTTTTTAGAACACTCACACCCCTTCTTTCATTTTAATGATCAGCCCTGATTTGCATATTTCCATTCTTCTTCACAATGCTGGCATTCAATCGATACATACAGACCCTGGCTTTCAAACAATTATATACCCAGCACAACACAATCTGTTTTAAACAAAAATAATTCCACCTAATGCGTTACCTACAATATCTATCTATCTATCTATCTATCTATCTATCTATCTATCTATCTATCTATCTATCTATCTATCTATCTATCTATCTATCTATCTATAGGATATGTGTATAGTGCAAACGTCAGTGTCATAGTGGCAGTAAAAGAGAGGATGCAAGAGAGAAAGAACGCAAGATCAACACGTGTTAAGATTAGCTTTAAAAAGATTGAAGTCTGAGATAGCCCTCAGGAAAAGAGGATTCGAATTCCAGAGCTTAGAGCCAGCACTAGAGAAAGTCCAGCCTCCATAATGAGCCAGCCAGTGGCAGGGAATTTCAAGCAGCAACAGGTTGGAAGAAAAAAGTGCACGAGAAGGGCAATATGGACAGACCTTTTCTTAAAGGGAGAGGCACCTTGCTTGTAGAAAGCTTGATGTAATAAGCACAATTCTTTAAATGGAACTTGTGCAGCAACAGGAAGTCAATGGAGTTTCCTACGAGCCAAAGAGATAGGCGGACTGTAGGAGATCCCTATGGCCAGGCAACATGCACTATTCTGTAGGTCTTGAAGCCTATTATGGTGATAAAATGGTTGAGCAAGTAATGTATTGTTAGAGTAATCTAGACTGCCATTAAGAGTAGCTACTATGGCAGGGGTATAGAAAATTGAAGGAATGCAGCGAAGCACCTTCTTATGTTGTTTCAGCTTGAAAAAGCAAGTGCTACAGATGGCATTAACCTGGGCCTCAGACAAAAGTTAAGATGTTCATTTTTCCACAAGATTATTTACAAGCTGTGCTGGAATAGGAATGGTGCCTAACAAAGGTAGCCAGAAATTGAGGGTCCAAGGTGCCTTCTCAGGAGAGTACAGACACAGCTACTAACACCTTTGTCTTATCACCAATCAATTTAATATAATTTATACTTATCCATTCACCAATGGCCTCAGTGCAGGAACGACGACGAGTCGGGCGTGCCAGCTCACTCAAGGTCCAGCCTAGAAGAACTGAGTGTTGTTGGGGAACAGGGATGGAAGTCCCAGGCTCTTTGGAGATTTAGAATGAGGTGATTGTAGAAAGAGATGTAGTAGGGGAGATAGGAGGATGGAGGGGTAAGGGGGTCACACAAAGACACTGGATTGTAGTGGAAATATAGTGAATTCTGATAATAGTATCGCATGTGTATAAACATGCCATTCTAGAAGTTAGACACCATCTTGAAATTGAGGCCTAGTGCCATAGCTATGGCAGTATGCTTACATCTGTCCCAAGGGTTAGAAGGGTGAGTGTGTGTTTTCTGATAGAACTGCCAAAGGATAATTTCCTGAAGACACACAGTTCTTTATTGTGCCTTATCATTAATGCATTCAACCCAGAAGGAATATTTCCTGCATGGCCAAGAGAGGTTCGGAATGGACCTTTGAAGTGCTATCGCACAAGAAGAGGGGTGAGGGTTTTAAGCCCTCACCAGTTCAGATATCTAAGGTATAGTGGCCCGGGACCCCCAAGCCCAAAATACACAAACATTTTAGTTCACTGACCAGTCCTAGACCCGAAGGCATTACACTGTAAAGTGGGCAATCAATCAGGAAGATCAGAGAGCAGGGATGGGCTCCCCCCACCATCTGTTCATTTGACTTGTGCTGCAAGGTGCCAGGGGAGAAGGTAACACATTTAATCCGTGGGGTGCCGGCATGTCTGGAATTGGAGAGGGGGTTCACGTAGTTCTGAGAGTTAACACAACCTCGAAAGTGGGTTCCTTTCACATGTCCTTGGTACCAAGTGCACAGTAGTGCTATGACATAATGAAGTATGTAATCAAATTTCCAATTTGAGTCTTCGTACTTGATGACAGAAGAAGAAGATCCCCATGTGGAAGGAGATGGACAGAAGAAGCTAGGATCAATCACCTGGTATCCCATGTGAAGCAGGGTTTATGTGTATAGGGTTGCACCAACCAGCCTGGATGTGTAACCTATGTGATATACGTCACTTGGGATGCAGTGTACCTTTAAAACCCATTGATTTTGCTGTTTTTGTCAGAGCGCTTCGTGGCAGCAGAGTTCTTTGCTGGCCCATACTTGTATTTTTGAGAAAATAAGCCAGAGGGCCTGTGGAAGAAGCAGTGTGGGTGTTAGGTGTAGAGAGAGAGAGTGTGTGTGTGTGCGTGTGCACACATGGAGTGGGAGTGAAGGACTGGTCGGAATGCTTAAGAAAAACTCTATTTTATATATGGTGTGACATTTTTGCATATAAAGTTTTTAACAGACGTTTTTAAAAGAAGAAGTTAGAAGAGGCTTTAAAGGCAGCACTAATGGAATTTGTATGGGTGAGGGCCCTCTGGAAAGAAGGGAGTTAATTGGGTAGTGGACTAGATGAATGGATGGGCGGAGACATTTTGTTTAGATTAGATAGTACAGCGATCAAGGATGTTCATATTGAAAAGGCGAAGGGAAAGTGTGATGAACGAGGGGCGGGGAGTGTATACTATGGGACAGTGAGGTTGGATGGAGATATAAACAGGGAGATTCAGGGGGAAAATTGGGAAATATTGAATGAATTAGATGATGAAGAGGCGATGCCGGTAATTACCCCACGGGTAGAAAGCTTGTGGGGTCTGCAGTAAAGAAAACGATTTAGGTGGGCAGCAGTGGCAAGAAGGGGAGTGGGTACACAGTTGCTATTACTGCATAAATGCCCCAAGAGGGCACAGTATGTGCCTTGGGCTCAGATGGACAAAAACAACCTGATTAAAGCCCTACCATCTGTCACTGCAGGGAGTGGGAAATTAATATATGCTTTTGAAAAATGAACAGCTGGTATCCCTTTAGCAGTGGGAGATATACAATGTTTGCTTGTAGCAATTGTGGGAGATCAGGCTGGGGATGTTTGGGTTAATGCTGTATATCCAGGAGTTAAGATGATGTACATAATGGAGTGCGCTTTAACAAAATCAGAGCACAGGTATGGGCAGCACTTCGATGGGCTTACTCCGATACACCGGATTTGCAGTCCATAATGCAGTATACAATAGGAGATGATGAAGGCCTCTCTCGGTACATTTTGAAAATACAGGAGTTGTGGAGGGCAGAGACTCGGGAACAATGGGACCAATCAGTTATGATTTTAAATTTTGTTATTAAAAGGGGATTTTCCAAGGAAGTTCAGAAAACTCTTGAAAAGATTGTGAGTATAGAGGCGAAAGTGTGGGTTGAAACACATACTATAATTATAAATCACTGCAAGCGAAACTAAGAAAAGAGAGAAGGAAACAGCACAACGGTTGCAGGCTGAGGAAGTGAAACTGGAACAGAAGAATTTAGCAAAAAATAGTAGTCAGAGTGGCGGTTGTGGCAGTAACTAAAACTGACCCAGTAGAGCAGCCAACAGTGTGAATGGATGCATGAATAGCAGTGCTCTGGTCAGGTGGAGGGCAATGGAATGGTGGGTCTCGGTCACAGTATCCTGAGTGGTACCAAGGAGGTCAGCAGTGTGTAAGTGGGAGGATTCAAGGAGCAAGGGGGACAGAGGTGGATTTGGAGGAATGGGGGCAAGACGGTTAGAGAGACCAGTTCAGTGATGGGGTAGAAGAAAAATT
This sequence comes from Ambystoma mexicanum, assembly GCF_040938575.1. Lineage (NCBI taxonomy): Eukaryota > Metazoa > Chordata > Amphibia > Caudata > Ambystomatidae > Ambystoma > Ambystoma mexicanum. The sequence continues at coordinate 544,911,752 of NC_090933.1, read as the reverse complement.
GTTAATTTGGAAGGGAGTGTAGCAGCAGGATGGGAGAGGGATACAATCTGTACACTACAGCGTTCCAAAGCAGCAAAACGTTCTTGGACCCCGATGCCCACATCAATGCAATGTGATATTACAATGTGATGTTTACCAAGCGTATAAACAGTTGCCACCATGGTCCCCTCTGGCAAAATTGCCTGCCCATCCTGGGATCCCAACACAAGCTGCACCGCCAGGCCAATCATACGGCACCCAAATGCCCAGAAGCAATGCTTTTCCTAATGAGAAAGTGATGCCTTATCGAGGAGTTAGTTTCATGGGAGGCAACCCTTTTGCATTCCCAGGTACAAATACATATCCTGATTAGGACAGCCCACAGAAAGCTCTTGCGTGCTCAGTTATGTCCATGTTTACCCACCCAGATGAGGAACCCTTGGTGGGCGCTAAAATAAGAAACAAACAATTCATCTTTATGATTGACACAAGTGCCACTAAATCATGCATTAGTGAAGGAAACGTCCCATTCTTAAGTGAAACTCTTGACACACAAGTCTTCTCTGGGGCTGTGGCAATATTTCCTTTTACAGAAGACGTATCCATCAAAATAGGAGGCAAAGTGGTGCATGCACCTTACTGTACTCTGAAACCTCACCAGTATATTTTTTAGGGCATGATATCTTGACCAAACTTAATATGACCATCTGCTTTACAGATCGAGGGATAATATGTGCTACCCCAGGATTGTGTGCTTTCAGAGCAATGATGATAATACATGTCAATGTCAGAGGAGGGTGGTTCACAGCATTCCTCTTCACCCTGATATGTTGTTAATGGAATTAAAGTTGTACTTAATGCAGTGCCCCAGGTTGGAAAATTGTGTTGGCGGGTACCATCTGATTTTATTTTTAGACCTGTTGTGACCCAAGAGCTTGTGGCAGGGACAATACTTTCACTGGAGCTAGAGGTGTTGGTAGTGTCAGAAAAGAGAATTGGGGTAGTTGGGACCAATCCAGATGGGTGTGAGTGGTGCACTGTACTATGCATTGAGCCAACAGTACCCTTGAAACAAGCAACAGATGCAGAATTGTTTGAGGACCGAGTTGATGATGGAGAGATAGTGCTGGCTACTTGCTGGCTACTTGCGTACACTGTGAGATAATGGTGCAATAACAAAAACGTACAGTGTTCTATGATGGCCCTTGTAACAGTGCCCCCTTTCACTGAAAATGATATAGCACATGTCTCTGAGAAGTTATGGAAAACCAGTGTCCAAGATGTAGGCCTCTTACAGGGAGTGGCACCCATTCAAATCACACTCAAACAAGGTACAACGTTACCCTGTGTGAGACAATATCCACTGTCCAAAGAAGCAGAGGAGGGGGATACGAGATAACATTTATTGTGTCCTCCAGCTCCCCAGGCAACATAGGTACGCGACCAATAAAAAAGGTAAAGGGGTCAAGTTAGAGAATTATTCAAGATCTTCACCCCTTGAATGACATTGTATAGGCAGAATTTCTGGTAGTTCCTAATCCTGCAACCAAAACAAGCATCATATTTTACTGTTGTAGATCTAAAAAAAGCTTTCTTTTACCTACCACTACATCCAGACTCCCAGTACCTCACAGTATTTACAAATGGTGGAACAAAATACGATCACAGGAGACTACCACAAGGGTATTGTGAATCACCTAGTATTTGCAACAGAACACTTGTTGATTTGGAAAATATACAGGTGCCCGGTACTATCATTTAAAATGTGGATGACTTGTTAGTGTGAAGTGATAATAAACAACAATACCGAAAGGCCTCTGTCACGCTCTTGCCGCTGTTAGCATACAAGGGGTACAAGTAGGTAAGGCCAAGTTACAATACTTCCTCCAGGAAGTTCTTTATTTGAGACAATTGATATCCGTTCATAGAAAGAAAATAATACCAGATGCGCTGCATCAGTCTGCAGTGCACCCCAGTCAAAAATTGTCAACAAAATGCAGAATTTCATTGGGTTGTGAATTACTGCACAGCATGGATCCTAGATCACTCTGCATAAACAAGGCCCTTGTTGCAAGGCCTTGAAGAAGCACATAAGACAGACATTTAGATAAAATGGACAGAGGACATGATTATGAGCTTTAACAAACTGAAAGAGGTCATTTCCACTGCCCCAGTGATAGCAACCCCTGACTACACTCAAACGTTTTACTTGTTCTCTCATTCTGATGGCCAGATGATGACGGCAGTATTCGGCCATAAACCGTTGGCCTATTACAGTGGAGTGCTAGACTCAGTAGTAGCAGGATAGTACCCTTGTGACCAGGCACTTGCTGCTGCTGCATTTACAATAGAAAACATGTCCACAATCACCATGGTATGTTTCGCAAAACATTTTATGTGGAGCATGCAGTATTTGTCACACTCGAACAATATAAATCAATGTTAACCATACAGCAGGCATCCGCATATGAGGCCTTTTTATCCAGCCCAAATATCTCCATAGTGCACTGCAAAAAGAGTAAATCCTGCTACTTTCCTGACAGAACTCTTCAATGAGGAAGACAGCGCTATGCGTCACTGTGTATCATTTGAGGGGGAGGGGTAAGGCCTACCAAAAGCAACCCTTGACCACGGGACACAGGTGTGGAAGCTGTCCGCCTAGTGGATGATGAGTACAAGGTATTGGTACAAAAAAGGCTGACCATGCATTACTCGTCAGCGCGCGCAGCTCATAGTGCTAATTGAAGCACTTTTATACTCCCAGGCATGCCGGATGACCATTTATTCTGATTCAGACTATGTAAGAACAACAGTGCACTTGGAGTTTGCGACATGGTAGAGGCAAGGGTTTAGAAGGGCTAATTGATACCCGGTCCAACATGCACCATTATTGGATAAACTCATCAAAGCCCTTCCCGAGCCCTACATGACGGCAGTGGTTAAATGCACTGCCCGTACAAATGACACAGACAAAGTTTCTCTCGGAAATGCTGCTGTGGATGTGGCAACAAAGCAGGCTGCTTATCTCTCACTGCCTATCATTTATGAGTATCCAGTAGCACAGGGGCAAGGGCAGCTGCCATGAGACCACTACGGTGGTAATAGTGCGCAGTATAAATATCCTTTAACATTAACATACCAAAATTATTAAATTACAAGGCGGTCCCACACAGGAGGAGGAGTTATGGCAGAAAAGAGGGTGTACACAATCACTGAAAAATTTGTTGTGGCAACAAGAAAGCACAGGAAAAGTTGTCATGCCGCACAAACTATGGCTGGTCGCCTTCAGCCATTTGCATCATCTGTCTCATTTGACAAAACAACATATTGCTGCAGAGATACAGGAGGACTGTTTTCTCCACAATCTACAGGGGGTTCTTACTAAAATGGTGATATGTTGCATCACATGCCAGACTTACAATACTGGCCACACCTTGAGAATGATACAAGGTGCACTACCTAGCCCTACTTAACCATTTTGGCATCTCCATATAGACTATGCTGATATGGGAGAGCGGTGCAATAAGTGTAGGTACATGATCGTTGTGATATGTACCCCTTCTGGCGGTGGGTTGAGGTAGGTCCTTGTGCATATCCAGAAGCTAAACGAGCTGCCAAATCTTTAGTAAGAGAGGTGTTTTCTTGCTTGGGTGTTTGGAATGTGCTGCAGTCAGACAATGGCACTGATTTCTTACCAAACATTTTAAATAAGTTACTGCATTACTGGGCATCAAGCATGGGATGTGCATAGTTTACCACCCTAGGCCAACAGGGTTGTGGAGAGGATCAATGGATTGTTGAAAGCTAAATTATCTAGGTTGTATGCCACCCTTAAGAAAAACTGGGTGCATGTCTCCCTCAGTTTGCGCACCACATGAGGTGGTAACAGGCCAGCAAATGCATACGACTCCATCTCCTCTAAGTAAGGCCTCTGATGATCACAGGGCAGTGTCCGTTCTGGGTGAGGGATTTAAGGATTATTTGACTGTTTTGACTAGATCATTCAAATGTATTTCCCAACAGATACCACCATGGCGGTCTGAAGAAACAACTGGCACTGCATCTACTTTAACAGCGACAGAGCCTCTTTAATTGTTGCCGGGTGATCAAGTGTTTGTTAGGAACTTCATATGCAGGTGGAGTGAAACAAGATACAACGGGCCTTTTGCCATTGTGTATGCCACTCCATTTGCGGTGAAGTTCCTGGAGCTGCAATATTGAGTGCACCTTTCTGGTGTCCTAAAGGCTCTGAATGCTGCACTTCCACTAATGAGCCTAAAAGTGGCTCATGAGTAGTGTCTACCAAGTGTGGGTATACATGTGCAGAACAATTCACTGGATCAACTCATGTAAATAAATATATATAGGATTTCACAAATTGTTTCACAAAATCGTCTATTTTAACTGAATGACATTTTGATCTACATTTTATTTTATGCACCAGGATATTTTCACTATTTTGGGCAAATAATCTTTTTTCCTTTCTCCTTTTTTGCTGACAATGCAAGTGCAATTACTTATCGATGCACCTTTTTCTAATTTATGATATGAAGCTAAAAAGATGTCTGATAATACTATGATTTTTTTCCATGTATATGTGCATGATGCAGGTCTATATTTTGTATGTAATTTTGTATGATTGTAACATATAAAATGGGAGGGGGGTACCCAAGTGTGGTGTACCAGGGACAAGTGTACATATCAGAATATGGACAATAACACAATACTGCAAATTGACATTAATACAACAATAAATGGGAATGTGATGACACACAAAATGAATAATATATTACCTGATGCAAAGCTATTTGTATCATATGCAAACATATTATAACATTTTAGAAGAGAAATTAAGAAACAATATAATGAATATAGAGGATTAGGTTTTGACATGATGAAGGATGTGCACCACCCAGAGATGAGTAACAGTTTGTAGGTGGAGCTTGGTGGGAAAACAGAGGGTAAATGGTAGTTGTGAAATTTGCTCCTTAAAACCACACACATCGGGAGCCCCCAAGGTACTAATACTGCAAGAGGTTCTCCTTTTGGATCCTCAATGCCTTGACCATTTAGCAATATAGAGGTTGCAAAGCACATTCCAAGCACACAGCATACACCTTGCGATGATGGATCCAGGTGAACAGCAGTGTGCCTGTAATGCCAGAAGCCCACAGTGCTTACAAAGACCATAGATGCAGTTAGAATGAGTGACGTTTGTGGCCAATCGGTGGGAAGTGAGCTGTATGGCAGGAGGACTTATAGGACATAGAAAATAAGTGATTCAGAGGGTGAACACAGCATGTCAAGAGTATTGGAGGAAACAAGTGGCAAAGCTAACATGGATTGAAGCAAAGGAGAAGGTGGTGAAGGTGCAGAAACAAGAAGAATATCAACTGTGCTTCTATAATGATTGAGATATCTCTGTGGGTACCAATGACAAGTGCTATGTGACAATAAACATGCCAGACCTCAAAAAACGAACAGCAGCAGTTATGGATATATACTGGGTTTGTATCCAGCAAGGGTTCCTGCACCCCCACACCATCACCAGGGCCGATCGCCTCTTCCTCACCACTGCAGCCAGATCTTGCCAGGAAAAAAGGAAAACATACTTCTTAAAAGGAAAAAGAGGTCTAACTATCTGGCAATCAACTCAGATCAAATGCTTCAAGAGATAAGTGATCAATATAGAAATTACAATAAAGAAGAGACATTATTTGCTTCTCCATTAGAGCCAGGGATAAAAACAGTGGCCAATGCCAAATGGCTGCAAATGGTTAGATGGGAACTGATGCATCTGGTGAATGACACTGAACAAGGATTCAATACAGTTAAGGTTGAACTGAGAACCATCTGTTTAATGACTTTGTAGAACTGGTATGTGCTCGATTTGCTCACAGCCATGGAAGGGGGCATTTGTAAAAAAAAAGAAAAATCCTGCTATACCTACGTACCCCCAAACTGATGCTCTCACACAAATAATAGAAGCCCTGAACAATCTCAGAGAACATATGCAGATGGAAGCAGGGATTCATACCAGTGATTGGTTTGATGATCTCTTCTTGTGGGCAGCGTTGTGGATGGAACTAATTGTGAAGATACTAGTGCCAGTGGTGGTGTTCAAGCTGGTGATCTTCTACACTTGCAAGGTGGGACTTCGATGCTGCACTAAAGTGATCCCTAATAGTGTGATGATGATGGTTTCAATTGGGGTAAGCTTTGAACCTTGTGGTACAAAAGATGGGCAGGTACAAACAGATATCCCAAATATGCCCCGCATGGTGAGAATAAAGCAAATAATTGACCCCCCTGGAACAGTTACTACAGCCCCACCAGATCCTGAAAACTATGAGGAACATTGGGTTGACTTAGAAGAAGATGGGAGCTGTGTACAACTGAAAGTTTGCATTCAATATGTAGAATGTGGGTGCCGAACATGAAGGTATGAGAAGGCTGAGAGGATGGCAAGGGCGTTCATTAATATATAATTTGAAAGGAGGAATGTTGGGGAGCAGGGAAGTCCAAGGCCCCTCTGCGATGTATGAAGAGGTTATTATAGAAGGAGATGTTGTAGGGGAGATCAGAGAACCGAGGCGGAAGGGTATGTTACCATAGACGCTGGATTGTAGTGGAAATATAGTGAATTCTGTTAATAGTATCACGTGTGTAATGAACATCATTTTAGATGTTAGGCACCATCTTGAAATTGAGGCCTAGTGCCACAGCTATGCCAGCACGCTGAGATCCCGTCCCGAGGTTTAGAAAGGTTTGTGTGTATGTTCTGCTCATAGCCCTGACAGACCTGCAGAAGGATAATTTCCTGAAGACCCACAGTTCTTTATAGTGCTTTATCATTAGTGCATGTAACCCACAAGGAATGTGTCCTGCAAGGCCTAGGGAGGGCCAGAATGGACCTTTGTAGAACTATCCCACGAGAAGGGTGGTGAGGGCTTTAGGCCTTTACCAGTGCAGATATCTAAGGTATAGCGGCCCAGGACCTCCAACTCCAAGACACAAACATTTTAGTGCACTGACCAGTCCAAGACCCCTGGCTATAAAACTGTAAAGTGGCCAATTGATCAGGAAGATCAGAGAGCAGGGACGAACAGACAAGCTTCCAATATCGTGAGGTATACTGTGAACCCCTGTCAGAGATGATAGTCTCGGGTAAACCATGTAAGTTGAAGATGTTACTGATAAAGATGCGGGCCATTCGTGCTGCCGATGGTACTCCTATCAGAGGAGTGAAGTGAGCCATTTTGGTAAGGGTATCGATGGTTACCATTATAGTGGAACAACCCCCTGAAGGTGGAAGATCAACAATAAAATCCGTTGATATTATCTGCCAAGGGCGAGAGGGTAATGGCATCTTTACCAATTCCCCAAGAGGTGCTTTTCGAGGAACCTTGGTTTGTAGGCAGACGGGGCAGGACCTAACATATTCCTTGACATCCTTCCAGAACGTAGGCCACCTGAAAAAACGTGAGATCAATCCCAGAGTTTACAGGACTCCACTATGTCCAGCTATCTGTGAAGAGTGACACATGTCCAAGACTTCTTTCTGGAGTGGTCGAGTGGGAATGAATGCCTTATTTCCATGAAAATAACAATTGTCTTCCTTGATCAAAGCCGTTTTATCGGTAAGTGACAGTTGGTCCTTGGTAATGTGCCTAGATTGGACCTTAAGTCGTGACAAAAAATCTGATGTGGTTTGTAAACCTGAAGCCATCAGGGGAAAGATGGGTTCTGTCTTGAAAAGTTTGTTGGGAAGGTGTTAATTCCGTGAAAGAGCATCCGCCTTCGAATTATCCCTTCCGGGAATAAATGAGAAAGTGATCCTGTATGGAGAGAAGAAATGAGCCCAGCGAGCCTGGCGGCTATTACAGGTTTGTGCGTACTGCAGAATCCAGAGGTTGTGATGATCTGTCCTGACTTCAACAGGATGTCTGGCTCCTAAGAGTAAATGATGCCACTCCTCAAAGGCTCGCATGATGGCTAAGAGTTCTTTTTCTAGAACAGTATAGTTTAGTTCGGCAGGAGCAAGTGTCTTGGATAGATATGCTACAGGGCGTTCTTGATTAGAAGCGTCTAGTTGAAGTAGAACTGCTCCTAGAGCGTACTGTGAGGCATTGGTTTCAACAATAAACCTGCGGGATTGATCAGGTGTTAACAGGATAGGAGCTGAGGTAAACAATTCCTTAAGTTTATTGAATGCTTGGTCTGTGATCGGAGACCATAAAAACTTTTTTCCCTTTTTTAGTAGAGTCGTCAAAGGTTGAGTAAGTCTTGAGAATTCGGGAATAAACCTTCGATAGAAATTAGCGAATCCAACAAAGCGATGAATGTCCTTGCCGGAAGAGGAAGTGGGCCAGTTCTGGACAGCAGACACCTTTTCAGGGTCCATTGCTATTCCTTCGGCCGAAAGAACATATCCTAGGTAGGTAACCTGAGTTTGATGGAAGGAGCATTTCTCTATCTTACAATACAAATGGTTTTGTTGGAGCCGCCGTAACACCTCTTCAACATGTTTCTGATGTTCTTGGATATTGAAAGAGAATATCAAAATATCATCTAAATAGACGACCATATTATGAAGTAGCAGATCTGCAAAGATGTGATCCATAAACCTCTGGAAAATAGCCGGGGCGTTGGACAATCCAAAAGGCATCACTCTGTATTGAAAATGTCCAAACGGAGTTCTAAATGCTGTCTTCCATTCGTCACCCGGTTTTATTCGAATAAGATGATACGCTCCCTTGAGATCCAATTTGGTGTAAATGTTGGCCCCTTTGACTGCTTCAAGAATGTCGGGTATTAATGGCATAGGGTATTTGTCAGGAACTGTGATTTTATTCAGCCCACAAAAATCTACACACGGGCGGAGTTCCGTAGAGTTTCTTTTGGAAACAAAAAACAAAGAGGCAGCCGCAGGTGAAGTGGATTCGGTGATCAGTCCATTCTTAAGATGGGTTCGAAGATACTCACGTAGGACCTCCTTTTCATTTTCAGATAAGATATACATTCGCCCAAATGGTAATGGCTGGTCAGGAACCAGCTCTATAGAGCAGTCATCCCTACGGTGAGGGGGAAGTTGAGTGTATTCTGAGACAGAAAAAACTTCCTGGAATTTATGATAGCGTTCTGGAAGCCCAGACACATGGTTAAGGGAGGTTACCCACTGGTGATTCAAGGGAACTGGAGCAGAGTCCACCATCACCTTTTGCTGATTTTTGACACAATGGGTTATGCAGTATTCAGACCCCAGAAAGAAAGATCCAGCTGTCCAGTTAATGAACGGGTTGTGTTTCCTTAACCACGGTAATCCTAGAATTACTGGATGATGGGCTGCCCGAATGATATCCAACGTGAGAATCTCATGATGACCAGAGATGTTCATCAAGATTGGATTAGTTTGATCCTTGATGGGTCCGGAAACCAAAGGGCTACCATCCACACTTTCCACTGGAATAGGTTCTACCTTAGTGGACCTGGGAATTCTGTGTGAGATGGCCCATTGATCATCAATGAAATGTCCGGCCGCTCCACTGTCCACTAGTGCCGGTATGTTCTGTAGCAGACGATCACCGAAGGAGAAAGAGACCAAGAGTACCACCATATGAGAATCGGTCTGACTAGTACAGAAGGAGGAGGAGTAAGAGGTTTGTGAGGAACCCTGTTTAGGTTACGGCCGGGAGCTGGCGTTTCCCGAATGCCGAGGTGGTGTAATTGGGCAATCTTGTACCGTGTGGTTATTTGAACCACAGTACATACAAAGACCCAAGGTCCTCCTCCGGTTTCTCTCTTCGGGAGTTAAGGGGCCTCGAGCTGTTGAACCCAATTGCATCGGTTCATCATTGGACTGAGGACGAGAAGAAGAAGGAGAGAATGTAGTTCGTGTATTCCTTCCCTTTTTTCCCTCCATTACTCTTTCCTTCATACGGTAATCTATTTGCATTACCAATGCGATGAATTCAGTTAGTGTAGAGGGGCGAGGGACCCGAGACACCTCGTCTTTGAAGTCTTCAGATAAACCTCTTCTGAAGAGTGTGACCTGAGCGTCATCTGACCAAGTGGTTTCGCTTGCCATCTGTTTGAATTTGGTTATGTAAGCCAAAATATCTAAACTTCCTTGTTTTAGGTCAAGGAGGTGTTCTTGTGACGCTACACAAATCTCTTGGCGGCCAAACATAGTACGGATGCTATTGCAAAATGCTGTATGAGAGTCTAAAATAGGGTTATTGTTTGTGACTAAAGGTGTTGCCCAAGCCAATGCTGGTCCAGTCAGTTGTGAGACCATATATCCCACACGATCTCTATCAGTATGAAAATAAGCTGCTTTAAAGGCAAATTGCACAGAGCAGGAGTCCAAGAACTCCTTAACCTTATGCAGGTTACCATCAAACTGTCCTCCTGGTAAGGGTCCTGGAGGAACGTCTGAGCAGTGTGGGATACGAGGGGCTGCAGCCTGTTGGGCCGTTTGCTGTTGGAGCTGTCTTAAGGAGGCATTCTCATGCTTTAACTGCTGTACTTCAGTAGTTAGGGATTGAACAGCAGCAATCAGCTGTTGAATTTGTTGCTGCTGTTGCTGATCCATGACTTGTGATTCCTATGTTACTACCCAGAGTACTAGGAACAAAAGATAACACAGGCGTTGCTAACTGTTAACTGTTTTGTAAAGACAACAAAATTGTTCTGAAATACACTGGGAAGAAACAAAAAACCACCTACCTGGGGATTTATATGGTGAACAGATGTCTGAAGAAACCCTGGTGGATCTTCGAAGAATAGGAGAAATCCCCCTGAGAACTCCTCAAAGGACCTGCAAAAGCTTATCCTTCGTGAAACTCTGAGGGAAACCCTCGTGGGGGATAAAGGCCTGGAAGAGCTGCTGGTGGGCGTTGTCTTCCCGTGGAGACCCGGTGAGAGCTGGTCTGGGTATTCTTTCTGGCTGTTTTAGATGAGAGGCCTTTGAAACTGAGCTAAATATAGTGGGTAAAAATGAACACAGTTATTCCTTAAAGTAAGGAAAGGAGAAGTTCCTATAGAGGGTTCTGAAAGCATACCATGTGCTAAACATGAAGAGAGCGGAGAGGTAAGGAATCTCCGTCGTGTTGCAAAAGTAAGAGGGCACTATGATGAGGGAAAGAAAAGACCCGTAAGATTTAGGGTGGATGTATCTAGTTCTATAAGAGTAGGATGAACTAGGAGAAAGCCTACCCTTTTACTTCCAAGTCCTTTTGAGCCAGCCTGAGTGGATGAGGAAAATCTGGAGGTTCCCAACAAGGTATTGCTATAAAGGAAGGGAGAGGAGTTAGAAACAAATGTCCGATAGCCGGGAGTGATTGAAGAAGTAAGATGAAAAATAGATTAGTACCTAGAGACTCCCTGGAGGGAGGTATGGAGGAGATTCCGGGTCTAAGCGTGCTTAGAAGTAGAATCGATCCCGGAAATGCCAGAAATGAAAATGAAAGGTTCCGTAAAGCCTTCTGAAATAAAAGGGAGGAATGGAGAACAAGAAGGTGAGTAAAGTAGACAAAAAATGGTTGAGAGGAAAGGTCTTTGTAATCCTAGTGAGGCGAACTTACGAAGCGTGTGCCGGCTCCTGAGAGAGTAGCAACGCATCTTCCTTCTGTTGTTGCTGGATTATAAGGGAGTGAACAGGAAGTAATGGTGGAAGGTTGCAAGGCTTCTTGGGAATTAACAACTAGCCTGCATTGTACGCTAGCGATGGTAACCGCTGTGGCGTCCATCTTGGAATCAGTCTCAACTAGACTGTGGAGTAGACGATTTCCTAGTGCAGAAGTGGCGGCCATGTTGGAAATAGGTCGGAAGGCGAAATGCACAATCGAAACCATCACACCCCACCATCGGTTCTTGTGATTTGTGCTGCAAGGTGCTAGGGAAAAAGGTAACAAATGTAAACTGCGGGTAGGACAGTTGTGGAGGCGCTGTTGTGTCTGGGTTTGGAGTGGGGATTCACATAGTTCTGAAAAGTTATCATGACCTCGACAGCAGCCACCTCGCTCATGTCCTTGGTACCTGGTGCACCGTAGAGCTATGAAATAATGACTTGTGTTACCAAATTTCCAATTCAAGTCTTCATACTTGATGAGAGAAGAAGAAGATCCCCACATGGAAGGAGATGGACAGAAGATGCTGGGACCAATAACCTGGAATCCCATATGTAGCAGGCTAAAAATGTATATGGTCACACCAACCATCTACTTGGATTTGTAACCTATGCGATGTACATCACTTGCGATGATGTGTACCTTTAAAACCCATTGCTTATGCTATTTTTGTCAAAGTGTTTCATAGCACCAGAGTTCTATGCTGGCACGTACTTGCATGTTTGTGAGAATAAACCTTGTTCTCTTTGCAAGAGGTGTGCTGGGCCTTTTTCCCTCCTGAGTTGTATTTTTTCTGGTGTGAGTGCTGAGGTGCTACTCTACAAATTTGGTGACCCCGACACAATCCCACATTTTCGTCAGAGAAGGAGGATTCCAGGCCTCACATCTGGATGGGCCCCATGCACCTTCAGCGACCAGCATGGGCGTAATGTTAGGGGGGGGACAAGGGTGTTTGTCCCCCGCAACTTTCACGGCACACCATTTTGTCCCCATTCATTTGGCAGGGGCACCTTTTCCTTTAGATGTCATGTCCCCCCCAACATTTTTAGCAAAGTTACTCCACTGGCGACCAGTCACAATTGCACAAACCGTAGTGGTGTACAGGAACTGTTTTGATAGAATTCCTCTCTGCTCTTTGGAGTGGGCGCAGCTTCTAGATTTGTGCAGGCTGTTAATGGGACCCTGTGACGATGGAGCTCGGGTGAACATGCAGATGTAATGAATCCTCTTATGGGTGAAAACAGGGCGGATGCTGTGAGGGAGTGAGAGTGCATGGTGGAACAGTGTGTGATTGAGTTCAGTAGTGTGTAAAGACCATGTGGCGGTTGCATATTGTCTTATTATTATTATTATTATTATAAGTATATGAGAAGAGAAATGGAGAAGTGGAATCCTTTCTGAGGCAGGGAAGAAGATGGCTCCATATTTCAAAATAAGACAAGAGAATACAGAAATAGGGCTCTGTATAATTAGTGGGCTTGAATTCCTGTGCCCACTATATTTCAGGTGGGAGAATAAGATGAAGTAGTGGTTGCAATTTTAGTTTATTATTTGAGCTTGTTGTTTAAGTGTTCTACCTCATATTGTGTAGTGAGAGTGGGCCAAGGGAGGGCCTGTGTAATAAACAGTGTCGGTGTTAGTTGTAATGAGAGTGTGTGTGTGTGTGCATTGAGCGACAGAGAAAGAATGGGTTGTGGGTAGGGGGTGACAGGGGAGCATGTTCAAAGGATTGGTAGGAATACTTAAGACAAACAATATTTTGTATATTTTATTTATTTATTTAACATTTGTAGAGCACTCTGAACCCATAACCATCTAGGTGCTAGTTACATAGAAGACAAGATGATGAACAACACAATGAAGTAGGTAGCCCCGTGGTCGGGTTGCTGGTTACATTGGTGCAAGTCCCTGACCATAAGTGCTATCAATTGTAAAGAGAGGAAGCTAATTTGCATGCACAGCCGGTCAAAGTGAGGCCCATAAGTCAATGATCTTGCGTGAATGGCCATGTTTTGCGTTTCCTGCGGAAGGACCAGAGGGAGCTGTCAGATCTTAAGGAGAGCGGGAGTGTGTTCCAGTGTTTGGTTGCTATGATCGGAAAACTGCAGACCCCTGCTTTTTTTATTTGAATCTAGGGACAGAGAGGAGGTGTGAATACACATCTCATGTGGGTCTGGCGGATTGTGGCACAGTGAAGTTGCTCATTAGGTAAGGAGAGGTGGTGTTAGCCAGGCATTTATGCGTTAGTGAGAGAGATTTGAATATGATGAGCTCACAAACTGGCAGCCAGGGGCATTTCTTCTCGCAGACGAAATGTGTTTGTTTTTCCAAATGTTTAAGGCTGCTCTTAAGGCATTATTTTGGGATGTTAAGGGCAGTTGAGCCTGCAAAGAGGGCATTGCAATAATCTATCCTAGAAAGGGTCAGTGCTCTGGCTTTCATGATGCAGGTCTCCGTGGTGATGAATGGTCTACAGGCGTTAATGTATTTGGTTGTGTATGCTGCCGCTGAAGCGATCACATTCACTTGTCTTGTTAGAGAGAGCAAGGAGTCTAGGTAGACCCCATGTGTCTTTACTTCTTTAGCGACTAAGATGGTGTTCCCTTCCATGATGAAGTATTGTTAACTGTCCTTTAGCTTATTTAGTCGTGTTTGCGTTCCCACGAGAAGTATCTCCGATTTGTCATTGTTTAAGCAAAGGACATTTTGAGTTATCCAGTCCTGGATAATTTGCTGTATTTTGTTCAGTTCAGTGGAATTAGTGTTATGGTTTCCAGAGATAGGGAGGAGGATCTGGGTGTTGTCCGTGTAGTTAGCATAGGAGACACTCTGTTCAGCAGGTCAAAGAGGGGCTTGGTGAAGATATTCTACAATATAGGCGAGACACAGGAGCCTTGGTTTCCTCCGCAGGTGGCAGGGACTGGGAGGGCCGCCGCAATATTGGAAAATACCCTCATTGTTCTGTTGGACAAGATGGATTCAATCCAGGTTGTGGTTTTGGGCGAGAAGTAAGCTGCTGAGGTGAGGATTTTGTGGTTCCTGAATCAAAGGCAGCCAATAGGTCTAGTAGGAGTAGGATGGCCAGATTCCCTTTGTCTATGAACTCATCTATTTGGATTTTTAAATCCAGTAATGTGGATTCAGTTCCATGATCAGGTCAGAATCCTGACTGACATAAGCCCAGTAGGTTATTAGTTTTGAGATATTTTTGTATTTGGAGGTAGGCAGCTCTGTCCAATGCTTTAAGGAGGAAGGGCACTGTTGTAAGGGGGTGGTAGTTGGTGGGGATATTAGCATCTAGAGTGGACCTTTTTAATAGTGTAAGGACCCAGGTATCCTTTAGATTGTCGGGTATGTTGGCTGAGGCAAAGGAGTTGTTGACAAGAGATGCAATGAAAGGGGTGAAGTTGGCAGCACAGTCTTTAATAAAGGATACTGGGCAAATGTCCCCTTGGCATCTGGATGGCTTGAGTCCTTTGATCATTTCTGTGACTTCTTCAATCGAGACTGTGTTAAATTCTCAAAGATTGTGGGGTTGTGGAGGTGGAGGCCTGGTAGGCAGTGATATCTTGGTTAGTGGTATTTTTTTTTTTTTGTCTCAATTTTAGTTTGGAGTAGTTTGATTTTCTCTAATAGTGCATTTTGAATATTGGAACACCATGTGGTGTCTTTGAGGCAGCTATCTGGGGGGTGACTGGTGATTCAAGCTCTTGCAGGATGGTGAAGAGCTCTCTTCGGCCTGAATTGGCCTTTTGTATTCGCTAATTGTAGGTTGAGCTTTTGGCTAGGAGGTTTGCTTGCTTGTAGGATTTAGCTGAGGAGATAAAGGATTCTAAATTGGTGGTTGACTGTGATCTTTTCTACATGGTCTCAGTAGCTCTCTAAGTTCATCGTAGAGCTTTGAGATTCAGCGTGTACAATAAGTTTAAATGGGCTTGTGGTTTGGGTTTTAGTGTCCTTAGCAGGGCAATCTTATTGATGGTTAGCAGCAGTTTATGGTTATATAGTTCTACCATAGATTTGGGGTCATTGTTCAATTTCTGGGCATTCAGTATAGGTTGCCGCAATGGGAGCATGTTAGCAGGAGTGATGTTACAGGCATATTTTGATAGTTTGGCTGGTGCGGGTTGCTGCATTCCGCAGAGTTGGTTTTCTTTAGGGATGGTAAATGAGATAATGCTATGGTCAGACCAGGGGTATAGGGTGTTAGCTATGATGTTGGTATTGTAATTCAGGTCCACCAACCAATCCAACGTGCAACCTTTGACATGTGTAGGGCTAGTGTTAGCTAGTGTTAAAGCATCATGATCAATAGGGTCGTGTCACCCATGAGGATGGTTCAGGAGGAGGGCTTGGTATCTTTAGAGAAGAGCAAAGCAATGTCCTCCTCGAAGGAGTGCAGCGGGCCAGGTGGTCCATAGATGGGGAGGATCGTGAGTGTGGTCGTGTTGGAGGAGGATAGTTTGATAAATAGCAGTTCTCTGCAATGGAAATCTTGGTTAGGTATTTCTCTAATGGCCAGATGATTTTTGGCTATGATGGCAACGCCACCTCCTCTGGAGAGCAGTATGTCTTTCTGGAAGATGGTATAGTTGTCTGGGATGGCGAGGGAGAGGGATGGTCCTGCTGCCGTGTTCATCCAGATCTCTGTGATGGCTATTAGGTCTAGGTTGTTTGTTGTGATGTGGTTGGATATATCGAGGGCATGGGCCGGGGGGAGATCTGGTGTTGATGAGCACTCCTTTAAGGTGAATTGTTGGTGGAGCTGAGTCAGTCTCCTTGTCGGTTGGTTTGTGCCTGCCTCGTGTGTGAAGGTTGAGATCAGGGTCAGTTGTAGTGAGTTTCGTGAGTGTCATGCTGATTGCCGTGGTGGCTGGTTCTAGCAAAGGTGGCTCATCTACAGTGGCGGTGGAGCTATTAACGCAAACAGTGACAGGAGTAGGGGGCAGAGTGAGCTCTGAGCTGATAGAATCAGTGACCAGGGTGGAGGCGGTGGGCTCTACAATCTATATGTTGCCTCTTGAAATGGGGAAGTCATCTCCAAGATACATGTGGCATCACACATGAAGGGTGCAGTTATCTCTGGAATACATGTTGCTCACTGAGATCCACTGATATACATGTGGCGCACTGGCGATGGTTATGTTTAGTTCTGCAATACACGTGGCATTACTGGGAATGGGTACACTTGGCTCTCAAATACATATGGCATCACTGGAAGTGGGTACATTTACTTCTAAGATACATGTGGCATCACTGGGAATGGGTACATTTGGCTCAAAAATACATATGGCATCACTGGAAATGGGTACATTTGGCTCAGAGATACACATGGCATCACAGGAAATGGGTACATTTGGCTCTGCCTGTGGCATCACAGGAAGTGGGTACATTTGGCCCTCAAATACAAATGGCCTCACAGGAAATGGGTACATTTGGCTCTAAAGTGCCTGTGGCATTGCAGGAAATTGGTACATTTGTCTCTAAAGTGCCTGTGGTATCGAAGAAAATTGGTACATTTGGCTTTGATCTGCATGTGGAAATAAGAATGGGTATGTTTGGTTCTTGAGTACATATGCCATCATTTATCATAGGGGTGGTGGGTTATAAGGTGCATTCAGCCATGAGCGAGGTGAAGGTGGATGACACATGGCCGATAGGTGCAGCATTTGAGTGGGGAGCGATCGGTTGAGGGACACATGTGAGGGCTGTGGTTGATGCTCCAACAGTCTTAGCAATGCTTGTAGGCCTCACCCAGGTGTTAGCTGTCAAAGTGCTTGGGGCCAGATTGAGTTTGAGTGCGTCGGACTCCAAGGTGCATGTTGTTTTAGTAGTCGTGTTGACAATGTGTTTTGCAACACACACAGGATCCTGGATCTTCATGCCCACTTGGCATGTAGCGAACTATAATGCAGTGGCAGCCGTGGTTGTGGTATGGTTTAAGATCCTCAAGTCTTTGATACTTGTGTGTGGTAGAGTTAGGGGGGTAGTGGAAATGCTTGGTGGGATTGTGGCCAGGTTACATCGATTTACGAGTGTGATAGGGGAAGGCCACTTTGTGCAGGGTGTGCGGCTCCTCCAGTCAGAGGTTAAGGCATGCAGGTTTTCGGTCTGTTCACGATGCTGGTGAGCGATAGTGTGAGGCTGAATCGGGTGCTCTGGCGGGCAGGTCAGGCCTGTGGGAGCCACACTATCTGATGGGCCAGATCTCAGCATACAGCTACCCTGGCAACGGTTAGGTAGGTAAGCTTTTGCCCTGAGTTCAGTACGCACAGTGAGGAGCATGTTTCTTCGAACTACTGAAGGCAGTTTAGCGGGTCCAGATGTACAGAATACCATGGTTGATGTAGAGGTGGTACACAAATTACTATATGGCAAGGCATTTGGTAGGAAGAGGGATGGTGGCACGTCGGAATGACTTGGCAATATGTGCAACATTTACCTGGTGGTTGAGCAAATAAGGTTCTCAGTATGGTGTGAGACATACCTTATAAACAAGGAAGGTATCTGGTCTGTAGAGGACATTCCACAGTTGGAAGGCCACTTGCTCCTAGTGTGTGTAGGTTGGGCATCTCCCGCCTGGTTGGATTTTTTCCCGCTTGTCTGGGTATGGATGGTGTGCGGCCAGTGCAGCGAGCAGTGGAGATCTGCAGAGAGTACTGTAGGCCTTGAGACGCAGCCTTTGGACTCGGTTTGACATTATCATATATGAAGTTGTTAACATGGGGATAGTTACCCCATAAGAGTACATGTTTAGTGCATTGCTGTTGTACAAGCATAACATTGAGAAGTACCATAAGCAGTGGGTGGCGGAGACACAACGGGAATGTTCCGCCAGAGCAGGGTATGAACAATAGAGGGATACTGGAACACATGTACATAATTTTGACTGCCAAATATAAAGGTAAAACGCTCCAGAGGAGGAAAGAGATTGTAGAAAGATGGAAAATAGTGGAGGACTGAGAGGATAATGAGGAGTGTAAATCCCAGTATGACCGCGGTCCAACCCTGAGTGTATTTAAAGCAATAGTATCTGAGGAAAAAAAGTCCCCTCCACTCCAGTAGGCTGTTACCCAAGCCTTCCCACCATAGGATATACAAATCCAACGTATGTGCCCCTGAAAGCCACAGCACCGCCTCCTTGTGTGTTACCCCCCTGATACCAAATGAATGCTAACACTGCCGTACCAATGGATAGGAAATCACAGAAGAAGTTAGAAGATGATTTAAAGGCAGCACAAATGGAATTGTTGCAGTTGAGGGCCCTCCATGAACAAGGGAGGAATTGGGTTGTAGGCTAGACAAATGAAGAGCCAGAGATATTTTGTTTAGATTAGATAGTACCGCAAACAAGAATGTTCCTATTGAGAAGGAGAAAGGGAACTGTGATGAATGAGGTGCGGCGAGGGTAGACTATGGGACAGTGAGGTCGGATGGAGATACAAATAGGGAGTTGTGGGAGGAAGATTGGGACACAGTGGATGAATTAGAGGATGAAGAGGAGATGCTGGTAATTACCCCATGGGTAGAGAGCCTGTGGGGCCCGCAGTTAAGGAACAGATTTGGGCAGGCAGCAGTGGCAAGGAAAAATGTGAGTGGCAGCAAGAAGTAGGAGGGTGCAGTATGTGAATTGTGCTCAGATGTATACAAAGAACCTTATTAAATCACTCCCGCCTCTCAACACAGGTGCTGCAGGGGCTGGCAAATGAATATATGGTTTTGAAAAACAAACAGCTGGAATCCCTTTAGCTTTAGCAGTGGGATATATTCAATGTTTGCTTGCAGCAATTGTGGGAGATCAGGCAGGGTATGTTTGGGTTAAGGCTGGATATCCAGGAGTTAAGATAGATGATGACGTGCATGATGGGGCGTACTTTAATTAAATCAGAGTGCAGGTGTGGGCTGCACATCGGCGGGCTTATCCTGATACACCAGATTTGCAGTACTTAATGCAGTGTGCAATGGGGTATCATGAAGACCCTGCTCAATACATTTTGAAAGTACAGGAGATGTGGAGGGCAGAGACGAGGGAGCAATGGGACCGATCAGTCACACTTTTCTGTTTTGATATGAAATGGGGATTGCCCAAGGAAGTACAGAAAGCTCTCGATAAGATTTTGGGTATAGAGGCGAAAGTGTGGACCAAAAAACAGAGTATGATTATATATTACTGCAACGGATCAAAGAAAGAGAGAAGGAAACATCACAAAGGCTGCAGGCTGAGCAAGTGAAACTGGTACCGAAGAAATTAACAAAAAAAGCAGTCAAAGGGGCTGTCGTGGCAGTTACTCAAACAGACCCAGCAGAGCAGGCATCAGCGGTGGGTCTCGGCACAATACCCTGAGTGGTATGATATGATATGATATGGTATTTGTAACGCGCCTATACACAAGTGTTTCAAGGCGCGACGAGGCAGGGAGGGAGGGAAACAAGGGGAAAACAGACAAACGATCCTACTAGGCCAGGTGTCATTCAGATCGCGCAAGTGCAGAGGTAAGGGGAAAAGGAGGAAGTGCAGGGGGGAGGAGGTGGGGGGGGAAGTGCAGTACAAGGTAAGTAGCGTAAAAAAAAAATAAAATAAAATAAAATAATAATAAATAATAAATAGAAAGGGCCAGCTGGTGGCAAGTGCGAGGTAAGTGCAGAGCAAGTGCTGGGAAAGGGGCTGTAGGGATACAGTGACAGTCCCACAGTGCAGGGGGAGCCGGGGAGGCAGTGCAGGTGGAGAGTGGCTGGGCCCTGGACCGAGGTTGCTGAGAGTGGCCCAGATGCAGGTTTGAGCTGAGTTCAGTGGGGAGTTAAGCAGGATTAGCAGGGGAGAGGGAGAGAGAAGGCAGAAGCGAAGAGGAAGGTTTTGAGGTGCTTCCGGAACCGGAGATGGTTCTCCTCAAGTTTCAGGGAGGCAGGAAGGCTGTTCCAGAGGGAGGCCCTTGCTGCGGAGAGAGATCTACCCCCAGCTCGTTGCTTCGAGAAACGGCTGACCATGAGGGAGTTGGAGACGGATGAGCGAAGGGCTCGTGAAGGAAGATATTTAGGAAGAGAGAGTTGGAGGTATTTTGGTCCCAGGCCCCAGAAGGCCTTGTGGACAATGCAGAGGGTTTTGAACTTGATCCTCGCGGCCACTGGGAGCCAGTGAAGAGATTTCAGTCCTGGAGAGATACGGTCCCTGGGCTTGAGGCCAAGGACAAGTCTCGCAGTTCTGTTCTGGATAAGTTGCAGAGGGCGGAGAGTGGAGGCAGGCAGATTAAGATAGAGGCTGTTACAGTAGTCCAGCCTTGAGAGAACCAGGGCTCGAGAGACAGTGAGCTTCTGGGGGAAGGAGAGGAAGGGAAGAATACCTCTAAGGAGGTGCAGCTGGTAGTGTGACTTCTTAGAAACGTCAGATATATGAGGAGAGAAGGAGAGTGTGGAGTCGAAGATGACCCCGAGGTTTTTAGCCTTGCAGGTAGGGGCAGGAAGGGGGCCAAGGGAGGCCGGCCAGAGAGCTGCAGGGAAGGAGGGAGTGGGTGTGCCGATGAGTAGAATCTCAGTCTTACTGGCGTTGAGGCAGAGGTCATTGGCGGCGCACCATTCATGGATAGCAGACAGACAGTCGGAGATGAGGGAAGGAGAGGAGGAGGCTGAGGGTAGCCTGAAGATGAGCTGGGTATCGTCTGCATAGCACTGGAAGTAGGGGCAGAGAGCGGCGATGCGGTGGGCAAGGAGTGCCAGATACTGGTTGAAAAGCCAGGGAGAGAGGTTGGATCCCTGGGGGACACCACAGGTGGAGAAAAAGATGTCAGAGAGGAAGGAGCCCATTTGGACCTGGGAGGGTCGATCGGAGAGGAAAGAAGTCAGCCAGGCCAGAGCCTGACCAGTGATACCCAGGTTATCACGGAGACAGTTGAGCAGGATGGCATGGTTGACAGTGTCAAAGGCAGAGGAGAGATCGAGCAGAATGAGAACACAGGGAGTGTTGGTATCGAGGTTCAGGAGCAGGTCCTCACGGATGTTCAGGAGAGCAGTTTCCGTGCTTCTGGCAGCTCTGAAGCCAGATTGATGGTCATGCAGATTACCAACAGAGTCAGCATGGAGGTTAAGCTGGGAGATGGCCAGTTTCTCCAGGAGCTTACCCAGGAAGGGAGTAATGGAGATTGGGCGATAATTGGCCGGGCAGGAGGGGTCGGCAGAGGGTTTCTTGAGGAGGGGGTGCACAAGGGAGTGCTTGAGGGGGGATGGGAAGACTCCAGAGGCGAATGAGTGGTTGCAGAAGTCAGCCAGGACAGGAGCCAGGGAGTCGATGTGGTCCTTGATGGTTTTGGAGGAACAGGGGTGAACCTGTTTAGACGAGGCTTTCATAGATCGGACTTGTCTGGAGACCTCATCAGCAGAAAAAGGTGGAAAAGCAGAGAAGGAGGGTGGAGGGGTGGCTGCAAGAGAGCAAGAGGGAGAGCTGGGAAGAGAGGGAGGGAGGAGAGAGGAGGAGAGCGAGGACAGGATGTCCTGAGTTTTTGAGATGAAGTGCGAGGCCAGTGCAGTGCAGAGGGCCTGGGAGGGGACAGGAGAGGTAGAGACTGCAGCAGGGTTGGCCAGCTCCTTGCAGATTTTAAAGAGTTCGGCCGAGTTGTTTGATGCCTCAGAGATGCGGGCTTGGATAAGGGCTCTCTTCTTGGTGAGAACGGAGAGCCGGTATTGCCTTTGGAGCAGGCGGCAGGCCAGTTTGTCAGAGGATGAACATGAAGCACGCCATTTCCTCTCTGCCACCCTACACTTGCGTTTTAGGGTGACGAGATCCGAGTCATACCAGGAGTTACATTTGGCTTTGGGCTTCAGGCGGATTCTCATGACAGGGGCAAGGATATCGAGAGTATCAGATATAGAGGAATAGAGCATGGAGAGGGCTGTGTCAGGGTGGGAGTCAGCCAAGGGGGGAGGAGGGGGCGAGAAGGTAGCAGCAAAAGCCTCAACTGACACGCGCTTCATGGGTCGGATGACCGAGAAGGTGGGTGGCAGTGAAGAGGGTGGCTTTGCCTGTGGGGTAGGGAGGGAGAGGTGGGAGGATAGGAGAAAGTGATCACTCCAAGAGAGAGGAGTGGAGAGAGGAGGGGAGAGGGGAAGGTCAGAAGAGATCAGAGCGTCAAGAGTGTGCCCTGCAGAGTGAGTAGACCCAGACGGGAGAATAGAGAGTGAGAGAGAGTTACAGAGTTCGCGAAAGAGACCAGTGGGGGGACAGGAGGCATCGAGGTGGATGTTGAAGTCACCGAGAAAGAGGAGTTGGGTGGTTGAGGACAGGAGTGAGGAGGAGAGGTCAGCCCAGTCAGAGAGGAAGGAGGAAATTTGACCAGGTGGCCGATAGATAGTAGCCACGGTAAGGGAATGGCTAGGAGAGAGAGAGAGTCGGCAGACAAGGCATTCAAAAGAGGAGTAGGTCTGCGTAGGAGTGACAGTGGCAGGAATCCACTCAGGGAAGATAAGGGCAACACCACCCCCTGAACGGTTGGGCCTGGGCACGGAGAGGATCTTGTAACCGTCAGGTAGGAGTGTGTCGAAGCTGGTGGCAGAGCTGGCTGTGAACCATGTCTCAGTGAGACCGAGGACGTCCAGGTCCAGTTCCTCAAGAAGGCGACAGATATCAGAGGAGTGCTTGATGGCAGAGCGAGCATTTAGAGTGGCAATGTGGAGCAGGTTGCCACCTTTGAAAAACTTCCGGGGAGGGGTGCAGATCAGAGGTATGTCCTGCGGAGGTGTTAGAGAGGGAGTTGAAGAGGGAGCAAGAGAAGGGGCAGGGAGGGAGGGGAGAGGCAAGGTAGCCGAGGACAGAGGAAGGGGGACAGTGGGAGAGGAGAGGAAGTTGATGAGGCGTGGGAGGCGTCTATCAAAGAGGTGAAGGTTGGCCTGAGGGCCTTGGACCAAGACGGTCCCGTTAGCATAGACATTAATGATGGCCTTAGAGGAGTGGAAAGGGGCCAGGAGGACATCCCAGCGGGTGCCACCATTGATGGGAGAGGAGGAGAAAGGAGAGACCACAGAGAGCATGTGAAGGGTCCATAGGTCAGGTGAAGGCACGAAAAAGAGAATGTCAGTGAGAGTTTCCTTGGAGCAGGCGCTCGTGTAGGTGTAAGCAATAGGGAGGCCTGGGTTGGAGACCAGGATGTCCTTTTTAAACTTTTTCCTACCGGATTTAGTGAGGAGAGCAGGATAGTCAATAGAGAAGCAATTAGAGTAGATAGGCGAAATAGAGAGCACCATGGAGTAGGAGGGGAGGCGGAAGACACGAGTATGTAGACAGGAATTGAGTGGAGGGCACTAGTTTAACACGATACAGAGCAAACAGTAATGCGTAGTAGGTCAGGGCCACCTAAGTTTGAGAATCCTGCGAGGGGAAAAAAAGCACCCTAGTTTAACACGATACAGAGCAAACAGTAATGCGTAGTAGGTCAGGGCCACCTAAGTTTGAGAATCCTGCGAGGGGAGAAAAAGCACCCTAGTATAACACAATGCAGAGCAAACAGTAATGCGTAGTAGGTCAGGGCCACCTAAGTTTGAGAATCCTGCGAGGGGAGAAAAAGCACCCTAGTTTAACACGATACAGAGCAAACAGTAATGCGTAGTAGGTCAGGGCCACCTAAGTTTGAGAATCCTGCGAGGGGAGAAAAAGCACCCTAGTATAACAGTAAATTGGAGAAAGGGGGGGGGGGGCAACATGCAGATGCGGTGAGCAAGGTGAGGAGGGGTGTGCCGGAGAGCAGAGGAGCTGGCGCCTGGCGTCCCCTGCGGACACCTGCAGACACACAGGGAGCTGCAGCTGAGGAGTCGCCCTTGACCTAGGGCCCTTAGCCGCAGGGGGCTGCCGGGCAAAGGGCTGCCCAGGAGGGGGGAGGTTATAGGCAGAGGGAGAGGAAGGGGAGGGGGGGTGTGGGCGGGCAGGGAGGCGGGAGGAGAGGAGGACCAGGAAGTGGGAGGGAGGGCAGCAGGAGCAGGCACACAACGCGCTCGGAGCGCGAAATCAAATTTATAAAAACAAAGACAAAAATTCACTCACAGGGCCCAGGCAGGGCTACCTAGCCTGCTGTTCCTTCTGGGCTACCGGCGACCGCTCTCCCACGCACCGCAGAGCTAAGAAAGCGGGCGGGGGGGAACGGCCGTCGAGTAGGCCAGAAGGGGACAGTCAGGCAGCCAATCAGAGGGGGGGGGTGGGCGGGCAGGGAGGCGGGAGGAGAGGAGGACCAGGGAGTGGGAGGGAGGGCAGCAGGAGCAGGCACACAACGCGCTCGGAGCGCGAAATCAAATTTATAAAAACAAAGACAAAAATTCACTCACAGGGCCCAGGCAGGGCTACCTAGCCTGCTGTTCCTTCTGGGCTACCGGCGACCGCTCTCCCACGCACCGCAGAGCTAAGAAAGCGGGCGGGGGGGAACGGCCGTCGAGTAGGCCAGAAGGGGACAGTCAGGCAGCCAATCAGAGGGGGGGGTGGGCGGGCAGGGAGGCGGGAGGAGAGGAGGACCAGGAAGTGGGAGGGAGGGCAGCAGGAGCAGGCACACAACGCGCTCGGAGCGCGAAATCAAATTTATAAAAACAAAGACAAAAATTCACTCACAGGGCCCAGGCAGGGCTACCTAGCCTGCTGTTCCTTCTGGGCTACCGGCGACCGCTCTCCCACGCACCGCAGAGCTAAGAAAGCGGGCGGGGGGGAACGGTCGTCGAGTAGGCCAGAAGGGGACAGTCAGGCAGCAATCAGAGGGGGGGGTGGGCGGGCAGGGAGGCGGGAGGAGAGGAGGACCAGGAAGTGGGAGGGAGGGCAGCAGGAGCAGGCACACAACGCGCTCGGAGCGCGAAATCAAATTTATAAAAACAAAGACAAAAATTCACTCACAGGGCCCAGGCAGGGCTACCTAGCCTGCTGTTCCTTCTGGGCTACCGGCGACCGCTCTCCCACGCACCGCAGAGCTAAGAAAGCGGGCGGGGGGGAACGGCCGTCGAGTAGGCCAGAAGGGGACAGTCAGGCAGCCAATCAGAGGGGGGGGTGGGCGGGCAGGGAGGCGGGAGGAGAGGAGGACCAGGAAGTGGGAGGGAGGGCAGCAGGAGCAGGCACACAACGCGCTCGGAGCGCGAAATCAAATTTATAAAAACAAAGACAAAAATTCACTCACAGGGCCCGGGCAGGGCTACCTAGCCTGCTGTTCCTTCTGGGCTACCGGCGACCGCTCTCCCACGCACCGCAGAGCTAAGCCAAAGGTACAAAGGAAGTCAGCAGCATGGTAGAGAGGGGTTTCAAGGAGGAAGGGGGCATAGCTGGATTTGTAGTAATGCAGGGGGGGTCAGGACCAATTCATTGCTGGCGATGTAGAAAAATTGGTCATTTTGTGAGGGAGTGCAGAAGCAAGTTGGGAGCGGGATACAATCCTTACACTCCCGCCGTCCCAATACCACAGCAGCAACACTTTCCAACACCCCTGATGCCCAAGACAATACCATATGTATGCACCAAGCGTATACACAGTTGCCACAACGCCCCCCTCAGGCACAGTTGCCTGGCCCATCCAGCATCCCAAAACAAGCTGCGCCACCAGGCCAATTATACAGCACCCAAATGCCCGGAAGAAATGCTGTTCATAATGGAACAGTGACACCTGATCGAGGAGGGAGTGTCATGAGAGGCAACCCTTTCCCATTACCAGGTGCAACTACATATCCTGATTAGGGCAGCCCACAGAAAGCTCTTGCTTGCCAAGTCCTGTACATGACTACCCACCCAGATGAGGAACCCGTGGTGGGAGCTGAGATAGGAAACAAACAATTTATCTTTATGATTGACACAGGTGCCACTAAATCATGCATTAGTGAAGGAAACATATTGTTATCATCCAGGCATCTCTGGGGCTGTGACAATGGTTCCTTTTACAGAAGACCTATCCATCAAAATAGGAGGAGGCAAAGTGGAGAATGCACCCTTGCTATATTCGGAAACCTCACCTTAAATTCTTTTGTGTGTGATATCTTGAGCAAAATTAATATGACCATCTTCTTTACAGATATTATTTGCTACCCCTGGAATGTGTGCTTTGAGAGCAATGATGATAATACATAACAGAGGAGGGTAGGTGGTGCTTCGTGGCATTCCTGTTCACCCTGATATGTTTGTTTATGGGATTACAGTTTTGCTTAATGCAGTGTCTCAGATCCAAAAAGTGTGCTGGTGGGTGCCATCTGATTTTATATTTAGACCTGTTGCAACCCCAAAGCTTTTGACAGGGACAATATTTTCACTGAACCTGCAGGGGTTGGTGGTGTCAAAAAAGAGAATTGTGGTACCTGGGACTGATCCAGACGGGTGTGACTGGCACACCGTATTGCGTATTAAACCAACAGTACCCTTGAAAGAATTAACAGATGCAGAATTGTTTGAGGATCGGATTGCTGGTGGAGAGATAGTGCTGGATATGTGCGTACCCTGTGAGATAATAGTGCAATACCGTAAATTATAGTGTTCTATGATGGCCCTTGTAACAACACCACCTTTCACTGAATATGTCCCTGAGAAGTTATAGACAGCCAGTGCCCACGATGTACCCCTTTTACAGGGAGTGGCACCCTTTGGATTCACACTCAAACATGGTGCAATGTTTCCCTTGGTGAGACAATATCCACTGTCCAAAGAAGTAGAGGAAGGATAAGAGATACCATTTCCGCACATCTAAATTAAGGGATTATTGTGCCCTACAGCTCCATATTCAATACAGCTATATACAAAATAAAAAAGGCAATGGGTCAAGTTAAAGAATGATACAAGATCGTCACCCCTTGAATGACTTTGTACAGGCAGAATTTGCAGTAGTTCCTAATCCTGACACCATTCTGTGCAGAATCCCAAAACAAGCAACACATTTTACTGTTCTAGATCTAAAAAAAAGTCCTTATTTTCCATTCCCCTACCTTCAGACTCTCAATACCTCATCGCCTTCACAGATGGGGAAAGAGGTACCAACACATGAGACTAGCACAAGGCTATTCTGAATCTCCTAGTATTTTCAACAGAATACTACACGCACATTAGGGAAATTGAACAACAATGCCAAAGGCACTCTGTCACGCTCTTGCAGCTGTTAGCATATAAAGGGTACAAGGTAGGTAATGCCAAGTTACAATGCTGCCTCCAGGAAGTTCGTTATTTGGACAGTTGACATCCGTTCATGGAAAGAAATTAATACTAGAACATGCTGCATCATTGCGCGGTATACTCCAGCAAAAAGTTTCAAAGAAAAGCTGAATTTATTGATATTGATATTGATATTGATATTTTATTTCTATCGCGCTCTTACGCAAGTGTTTCAGAATGCGACAAGGCAAAGAAGGGGAACAGGGGAGAACAAAACAGCGATCTTACTAGGCCCAGCGACATTGAGAACGTGCAAGTGCATGGGAAAAGGTGAGGGGAAAAGTGCATGGAAGGGGGGATAAAAGGAAAGTGCGAAGCAGAGGAGAAACTGATAAATAACAATAAATAAATAATAAAGGCAACAAACAGTTGTAGTGCAGCCAGCAATTTGCAAGTGCTAGGTTTAAGGCAGCCGACAGGGTAGGTCTGATAAATGCAGGAATAAAAAGGGGGGTTTGTATGGGTACAGATACAGACCCCAGTTCAAGTGGTGGCCAGGTGCATGGTGCCAAGAGAGAACAGATCAGCAGGGGAGAGGGGGAGCGAAGGCAGAAGAAAAGAGGAAGGTCTTGAGGTGCTTCCGGAATCGGAGATGGTTCTCCTCAAAATTTAGAGTGGCAGGGAGACTATACCAGAGGGAGGACCCAGCCGAATACAGAGATCTACCCCCAGCTCGTTTCTTTGAAAAATAACTGACCCTGAGGGAGTTGGAGGTAGAGGAGCGAAGAGCTCGAGAGGGGAGGTATTTGTGGAGGGATAGCTGAAGGTATTTTAGACCCAGGTCCCAGAAAGCCTTGTGGACAATGCAGAAGGTTTGGAATTTAATCCTTGCATCCACTGGAAGCCAATGCCGAGATTTCAGAGCTGGAGAGATACGATCCCAGGGCTTGAGGCCAAGGACAAGTCTCGCAGTCCTGTTCTGGATTAGTTGCAGAGGGCGGAGAGTAGAGGCAGGTAGATTAAGAAAGAAGCTGTTACAATAGTCCAAGCTAGAGAGAACCAGAGCTTGGGATACCATGAGCTTCTGGGGGAAGGAGAGGAAAGGCAGAGTACCTCTGAGGAGGTGCAGTAGGAAATTTGACTTTTTAGAGACCTCAGAGATGTGGGCGGAGAAGGAAAGGGTGGAGTCAAAGATGATCCTGAGGTTCTGAGCCTCACAGGTGGGGATAGGAGGAGGGCCAAGGGAGGCCAGCCAGAGAGTGAGGGGAAAGGATGGTGAAGGTGTGCTGATGAGGAGGATCTCCATCTTGCTGGCATTCAGACAAAGATCATTGGCGGCACACCAATCTTGAATGGCCGTTAGGCAATCGGAGATCAGAGAGAGAAAGGAGGTGGCAGAGGGCAGCCTGAAAATGAGTTAAGTGGAATCAGCATAGCACTGGAAATTTGAAAGTGGCAATGCAGTGGGTGAGAGTTGCCAGGTATTGGTTTAAAAGCCAGGGCGAGAGGTTAGACCCCTAGGGAACACCACAGGTAGAGAGGAAGATAGATGAAACGAAGGACCCAAGTTGGAACTGGAAGGGTCGATCTGAGAGAAAAGAGGTCAGCCAGGCCAGAGCCTGATCAGTGATACCCAGGTTTTCACGGAGATGGTTGAGCAGGATGGTATGGTTGACTGTGTCGAAGGCAGAAGAGGGATCAAGGAGGATGAGGGCAGATGGAATGTTAGAGTCAAGGTTGGAGAGCAGATCTTCACGGGTGTTCAGGAGATCAGTTTCCGTGCTTCTGGCAGCTCTGAAGCTTGACTGCTGGTCATGGAGAGAGCCAACAGAATTGGAATGAAGGTTAAGCTGAGAGGTGGCCAACTTTTCCAGGAGTTTGCCCAGAAAGGGAGTAATGGAAATTGGGTGATAGCTGGACAAGAAGGATCAGCTATGGGTTTCTTGAGCAGAGGATGCACAAAGGAGTGATTCAGAGTGGAGGGGAAGGATCCTGAGGGAAAGGAGTGGTTGCAAAATTCAGCAAGGGCCGGAGCGAGGGTGCCAATGTGGTTCTTGATGGTTCCTCGGGTTGTGTAATTACTGGAGAGCGTGGATCCTAGATTTCACTGTGTACATGAGGCCCTTGTTGCAAGGCCTTAAAGAAGCAAAAAAGACAGACAAACCGATGAAATGGACTGAAGACATGCTTTTCCAGCTTTAAGAAATTGATAGAGGTCATTTCCACTGCTCCAGTGTTATCAAGCCCTGACTGCAATCAAGAGTTTTACATGTTCTCCCATTCTGATGGCCAGATGATGATGACCACAAGCCATTGGCCTATTACAGTGGAGTGCCGGACTCAGTAATGTACAGGCAATGCCTTTATGAGCAAGTGCTTGCCGTTGCTTTATTTGTAATCGTAAATTGTTCCACAATCACCATGGGTTGATCCATTGTATGTGGAGCATGCACTATTTGCTATAATGGAAAGATCTAAATCAACATTAACTACATAGTGGGTATCCGCATATGAGGTCATTTTATCCAGCTCAAATATCCCCAAAGGGCACAGAAAAACAGTACAATTTGCTACTTTCCTGACCAAACTGTATAATGAGGATGATTGCGCTAGGCATGACTGTGTAACATTTGAGGGGGGAAAGGAAGACATGCCAAAAGTAAAAGATAGCCCGCTTTAAGGGGGGAAATACTTTTTGTTGATGGTTCAGTAACCATTGACTAGGGGACAGATCTGAGAGATACGGGTGCCGAATGTGTCTGCCTAGTGGATGGTGAGTACGAGGTATTGGTCCAAGAAAGACTGCCCAAGCAGCAGAGCTCCAAGTGCTTATTGAAGAATGTTTAGCCTCTCAGGGGTGCCGGGTGACCATTTATTCTGATACAGCCTATGTAACAACAATGGTGCACTTGGAGCTTGTGAGGTGCAAAAGCAGAGGTCTATGAAGGGCTGAAGCCCTTTCCCAGCCCTCCATGATGGTGGTTGGTAAATGCACTGCCCACACCAATGAGACAGACAAAGTTTCACTTGGAAAGGCTGCAGCAGTTGCAGTGACCAAAGAGGCTGCTTATTGCCCAGTGCCTAACATCTTACACTTCACTTCCAACAGCACACATTATTGAATTACAGGGCCAGGCCCCTCAGCAGGAGAAGTTATGTCAGAAAAGAGGGTGTATACAATCCCCCACAGATTTGTTGTGGTTACAAGAAAGCACAGGTAAAGTTGTATTGCCCAAATTACTATTGCTGGTCGCCTTCGACCAATTGCATCATCCGTCTCATCTGTCAAAGCAACAGGTTGCTGCAGATATACAGGAGGCCTGGTTTATCCTGCATCTACAGGAGGTTCTTACTAAAATGGTGATACATTGCATCACATGCCAGACTTACAGTACTGGCCATACCCTGAGAATGATAGGAAGTGCACTACCTTGCACTACTGGCCTGTTTCAGGAGATCCATATAGACTATGTTGACATGGGAGAGTGGTGTAATGGCTGTAGGTACATGATCGTCATGGTGTGACCCTACCCCCGGTGGGTTGAGCCAGGTCCTTGTGCATATCAAGTTGCTAAATGAGTTGTCAAATGTTTAGTAAGAGAGGTGTTTCCTCGTTGGGGTGTTTAGTAAGAGAGGTGTTTCCTCGTTGGGGTGTTTGTGATGTGCTGCGGTCAGACAATGGCACCCATTTCTTTAACAAACTTTCTAAAGAAGTGACCACTTTATGGGCATCAAGCATCAGATGTGCACAATTTACACCCCAGGCTCATAGGGTTGTATAGAGGATCAATGAATTGCTGAAGGCTAAATTATCAAAGTTGTGTGCCACCCTTAACAAATACTGGGTGCATTTTGCACACACAGCCCTGTAAGGATCATCATGTATCGCCACATGAGGTGATAACAGGCCAGTGAAAGTGCATACACCTCCTCTTGTAAGGAAGGTCACTGATGCTCAAAGGGCAGCGTCCATTCTGGGTGAGGAATATAAGGATTATGTGATTGTTTTGACTAGATCAATCAATTTTATTTCCCAACAGCACAATGGTGGTCTGAAGAAACAACCAGTGCTGCATCTACTTGGACAGCAACACACCCTCTTCAATTGTCCCCATGTGATCATGTGTTTGTTAGGAACTTCGTATGCAGGTGGAGTGAAACGAGATAAAACAGACCTTTTCCTGTTGTGTATGCCACTCCATTTGTGGTAAAGGTCAGGGAACTGTGATATTGGGTGCACCTTTCTGATGTATGACTAACCAGCTCAACAGTAGCTCATGAGTAGAGTCTACTAAAAGTGGGTATATATTTGCAGAACATTTCACTGGATGTACACATGTAAATTAATTATGTACAAGATTTCACAAACTGTCAATTTTAACTGAATGCCATTTTGATCTACATTTTGTTTTATGCAATACAGTATTTTCACTGCTTTGGGCAAAGTATCATTTTTCCTTTGCCCTTTTACCTAACAATGCAAGTGTGATCACTTTTTCGATGCACCTGTTACTAATGTACAATATGAAGTTAAAAAGAGATCTGCTAATACTATTTTTTTTTTTCCATGTGTATGTGCATGATGCCGTTCACATTGAAAATATGCTGTGTTTATGTTTGGTTTAGGTCTATATTTAGTATGCAATTTAATATCTTCGGAAAATATAAAAGGTGGGATACCCGAGGGAGGTGTTCCAGGGGTGGGTGTACATATCAGAATGGGGACAATAACACAATACTGGGACTTGACATTAATACACCAATAAATGGGAATTATGTGGCACAAACAATGAATATGGATATATTACCTGATACAAAGCTATCTGTGTCACATGCAAGCATATTAAAATGCTTTAGAAGACAAACTAAGAAAAAGTATGATGAGTATAAAGGATTTGCTTTTGACATGAGAGAGGACATGCACCACCCAGAGATAAGCAATGTTTGGTACGCAGACATGAGCTTGGTGGGGAAATAGAGGCTAAATGGGAGTTGCTATTTTTGCTCCTTAATACTGCATGTGTTGGGAGCCCTCAGGGTACTAAAACTGCAAGAAGTTCTGCTTTTGGATCCTTAATGCTTTGTCCATCTATCACTAGGAACAGCAGTGTGACCATAATGCCAGAAGCACAGTGCTTACAAACACAATACATTCAGTGAGAAGGAGTAACGTTCTCGGCCAATCAGTGGGAAGAGACTGTGATGAATTGTATGGCAGGAGGATTTATGGTATATAGAGACGAAGTGCTTCAGAGGATGAACAAAGCATGTCAAAAGTATTGGAGGGAAAATATGGCAAAGCTAACATGGATTGAAGCAAAGTAGAAGCCAATGAAGGTGCAGAAACAAGAAGAATATCAACTGTTCTTCCATAATGCAGGAGATGTCTCTGTGGGTGCCGATTACAAGCGCAATGTGACAAGAAACATTCCAAATCTCAAGATAGGAATAACAGCAGTAATGGATATGTAGATATGTACTGGGTCTGTGATCAGCAGGCGTTCCTGCACCTTATGCCATCATTAATGGGCCATAAAATCACTGACCACGCTGCACTTCAATATCCTCATGGTCCCTGAAAACCCTTTTTATGAGACCAGTGGACTTGAATACCCCCATGACACCACTAGGGCCGACCACCTCTGCATCACCACTAAATCCCCTTGTCTTCCAGATCTTGCCAGGAAAAAAAAGGAAAACCTACTTCTGAAAGAAATAAGAGGTCTAACCATGGGCCTCATTACGACCTGGGTGGTAAGGGATTACTGGTACCGGTAAGGGCACTGGTGCCGGTAATCCTTTACCGCCCTATTCTGAGGTCCCTTTGCGGGTCCTCCCTTAATGCTTGGTTTTACCAGGCGTTAAGGACAGGACCCGCAAAGGGACTTTGGAGGTAATAACGGTACCACAATTTGTGGTACCTTTATTACTGCCTTCCCTATTCCCATTCAGCCCTATGAAGGCAAAAATGGGAATGGGGAAGGGCCATGGTGAATGGGGAATTACCGCCCCGCCAACCTTGGAATGGGCATTAATTGCTCCATTCACCATGGTGGAATCGGTAAGGTTCTGCGGCAACCATAGCGCTAATAGCGCCATGGTTACCGCCTGGGTCGTAATGAGGCCCTATATGTCAAAAAACTCTACTCAATTGCTTCAGGAAATATCTGATCAACATAGACTTTACAATAAAGAAGAGACATTTTTGGTTCTCTGTTAGTGCCAGGGATACAAACGGCGGCCAATGCCAAATGGCTGCAAATAGTTAGAACTGATGAAGCTGGGTAATTACACTGAAAAAGGATTCAATGCAATTAAGGTGGAACTGAGAGCCATCTGCTTAATGATGTTGCTGAACCAGTATGTGCTTGATTTGTTCACAGCCATGAAAGGGGGCATTTGTGAAAATAAAATAGGAGAGTCCTGCTGTACCTATGTATCCCCAAACAATGCAGCAAATGGGTCTCTCACAAAAATAATAGAGGCTGTGCACAATCCTGGGGAACATATGCAGACAGGCACAGGGATTCATAAGAGTGATTGGTTTGATGATCTCTTCTTGTTGACACCGTCATGAATAGGAGTAGTTGTGAAGATACTAGTGCCAGTAGTCGTGTTCATGCTGGTGATTTCTGCACTTGCCACTTGGGACGTCAATGCTGTGCTAAAGCTATCCCTAATAGTGCAATGATGATGGTTTCAATTGGGGGAAGCAGTGCATCTCTCGGTACAAGAGATGGGCAGGTACAAAGAGATGACCCAAATATGTCCCGCATAGTGAGAATAGAGCAAATAATTGTCCCCCTGGAACAGTTACTACAGACCCAGCAGATCCTGAAAACTATGAGGCACATTCATTTAACTTAGAAGGAGATGGGGCTGTATATATCTAATTTGCACACCAAAGCAGTACGCTCAAGCAGGATTAAGTTTGCGTTCAGTATGTACATTGTGGATGCCCAAGAATGAATGATGGGGAGCAGGGGAGGAAGTCCCAGGCCCTTCTGCAATTTAGGATGAGGTGATTGTAGAAGGAGATGCTGTAGGGGAGATAGGATAATGGAGCGGGGCAGAGGGGTCAACCATAGACACTGGATTGTAGTGAAAATATAGTGAATTTTGGTAATAATATTGCATGTGCAATGAAGCAATATTTTTGAAGTTAGAGACCATCTGAAAAGTGAGGCCTAGCGCCATAGCTATGCTGGTATTCTCACATCCCATCCCGAGGGTTAGCCAGGTGTGAGTGTTTTCTTCTCTCAGCCCTGAGAACCATGTAGAAGGATAATTTCCTGAAGATACACAATTCTTTATTGTGCCTTATCATTAGTGCATGTAACTCAGAAGGAATGTGCCCTGCATGCCAAGAAAGGGCCAGAATGTACCTTTGAAGAGCTATCCCACAGGAAGAGGGTGGGGGCTTTAGGCCTTAAGCCAGTCCAGATCTCTAAGTTATTTGCGGCTTGGGACCCCAAGCCCAAGACACACACATTTCAGTGTACTGACCAGTCCAAGTCCCTGTCCATAAAACTGTAAATTGGCCAATCAATCAGGAAGATCAGAGAGCAGGGACGGGCTGCCCCGACCATTGGTTTATGTGATTTGTGCGGCAAGGTGCTAGGGGAGAAGGTAACCAATTTAAACTGTGGGTAGGAAGGTTGTGGAGGCTTTAGCGTGTCTGGGATTGGAGCAGGGGTTTCACGTAGATCTGAGAAGCTATCACAACCTCGAAAGTAGCCACCTCGCTCATGTCCTTGGTACCAGGTGCATGGTAGAGCTATGAAATAATAAATCATGTAACAAAATTGCCAATTAGAGTCTTCGTACTTAATGACAGAAGAAGAAGAACCCCGCGTGGAAGGAGATGGACAGAAGATGCTGGGACCAATTGCCAAGCATCCCATGTGGCTCAGGCTATATGTGTGCAGGGTCGCACCAACCAGCTACCTGAATTTGTAATCTATGTGATGTACATCACTTGTGATGCTGTTGTAAGGAAGGCATGGTATCAAAGTAAGACAGACACAAGTGACCACAGTTCAAGGGTGTTTATTGAACTTCATTAAGGGTCTGATAAACATCTATTTAAACCTACATCTAAGATGGGAGAAAGCTATAACTATCAAATAATAATAATGCAGTCCTAGTGGAGTCTGGTCAAAATAAAAGAGCCTACACTAAAAAAAAAAAAAACTATTGCCAATCCTTACCGCTAAATTACAAATAGTGTGAGAGAATGTTCATGAAAAAGAAAGAAGTGTTCACAAAATGATAAGTCAGGATGTTCAGGCTGTTCCCCACGTTTTCAGCATGGGACAAGGTGGTTCACTCAAGCATAGCAGACTCTTGGGCTTCTACGGCACAAGGACACAGTTCCATTACTAGCATCAGGGCCTTCTATGTCCATGTCTCTTAAGTTCTCAAAAGTCTCTGGCTTTAGAGGGCCTGAAGGTTCAAACAAATGAAAAGTTCCTTTCCAAGTATTCACATAGGGAAATTCTCTCATACCTTGGATCTCCATGAGCCGGGCTCAGATCCCTTTTGCTTCCACAATCCCTTCTCGTGGGACTCAAGGTTCACCCCAGATCTCCCCAGTCAAGCTCAGATCTCTCTTATACAATTATTCTCCCTCAATCGTGTTAGAACCAATGATAATTTGTATATCTTTTCTCATGTGACTCACGGTTCACCCCGGATCCCCCTCTGTCAGGCTCAGAACACCTTTTCACAATTAGTCTCCCTCAGACAGGCTCGGACAAATTACAGTTCCTATTAGCTTTTTAAGACTTTCAAATGTGCACAGGATTTTGCTTCACCCGTTGCAGGGCCACTTTGATGTTACAGTTCACAATTTTACACTCTCAGTTGGATACCTAACATATACCTTCGAGTGAGCACACACGTGGTGCCGGACCACTCAGTATACGGTATTTTGTGTTGTAAGAGTGTAGTTACACTTTTTACATTAATTTGTCAGGTAAGCAAAGAAAAACTCCACTCAATAGGATTATAGTTGTAAAGCGGTGTATTTATATGAACGAGTGCCCTATTGTGATGACACGTGTTTCGACGGACGTAGCCGTGTTTTTCAAATCAGAGCAAATGATATTGGTTTGTAATTTGGAAAACAGCTTTTCAGCAAGTTCAAATCAGTCATGGGATCAATGCCAACCTCTATAATCAGGTTAACAGCTCCGTGCAAATCTGTCCGCGGTCGTATGTAGAGGTTGGGATTGATCCCATGACTGATTTGAACTTGCAGAAAAGTGGTTTGAAAAAGACGGCTATGTCTGTCGAAACACGTGTCATCACAATAGGGCACCTGTTCATATAAATACACCGCTTTACACATATAATCCTATTGAGTGGAGTTTTTTTTGCTTACCTGGCGCATGAATGTAAAAAGTGTAACCATACTCTTACAACCCTTTTGCAAAACGGAGTGGAGGAACCATCATTTCTCCGTTGTTACTTAATTTATGCGACAAACATAATCTTTCAACAAACATAAGGGCGCTGAGGTCTACCCTTATAAGTGTCCATTGTGAAAAGGTTCCTCAGCTGAATTTGTTTTCTGGTATCTTGTGTTGCCTCCCAAAGTTCAATCACAAGGTTCAATTACTTCTTCAGTTCCAATTATACTTGTGTCGCTAATCACTGATGCTTCACACATGGTTCTCTTTATACAATGTTGCGCTTACAACTTTGATTATAACACAGACCCGTCTGCTATCAGTATCTCCAACTCACCAGCTATGTTGAATTTACTGGTGCTGCTTTGTTGTGGGAGCCAAGAACAGTACCACAGCAGCAATCGCTCCTCCCTGCCTCGGCTATCGATGCTGGAGAGCCACTGGTACCTTCGACACACAATGCACCTTTCTTCAGCTCTAATTCCAGGTCTTATGTTTATTATTCTCGAGGACACTTGAAAGTTACCGATTTCCTCTGAAAAGGTCAAAGGCAACTTCCTCCGTGCAACTCTTTCTGGTCTTGCCACCTTTCTCCTTGTATTAAACTGCCATCTCGGAACTGCTGCTTCCTTGTGTGCTTTGCCTTGCTCAGAGTCTGCTTTCGTGCTACGCCTTTTATCTGTGTGGGGAAGTGTGATGGAAGTCAGGTGTGTGTAATTATCATTAATTGCCTGACTCTGCCTGACCCTTGTATTGGGACATGTCAGGTATACGGCTCGGGTGTTTGTCCGTTTTCTCTCACAGTGAGCTGTCCGTGAAACAATGTTTGTGTAAGGTTAAGCATGGTGGGGTTGAGTCTCTAGGTATTCTACCTGGTAGGAACATGGAAATGTTTCACAAGGAAGGGGACCGTATCTCACACTCCGGTGTCCCACTTCCACTCCCCGAGGACCCCACATCCAGGTGATGGTGTGAGCATTGAGGAGCTACTCTACAGTGTCATCTGCGTAGGTGTAGAAATGGAAGCTATGTAAGTGGATGAACTTAGCCAAAGGTTGGATGTAAATAATAAAGAGCAGAAGTGAAAGTGTGCCACTCCTCAATTAAGGGGAACTGGGGAGGGTTTATACAGAAAACTGATTGAGAGTGAGCTGAACGAGAAGCAGCAACCTAGTCCAACACAGTACCAGCAATGCCGACCCCCACATCCTGAATATGAGAGTGGCATGGTTTATAGTGTAGGATTTGGTGGAAAGGTCAAATAGAATGAGACCAGCCACCCCACCCTGATCCTGGATCATGGTCAAGACTTCAATTACTGAAACAAGGACTGATTCAGTGCCCATCAGAGGGCAGAAGGCCAATCGAAAAGCATCTAAGATACCTGCTGACTCGAGAAAATCTCTGAGGTGGGGGAGGTAACCACTGCCTCAAGAAGCTTCATCAAGAAAGGGAAATAGGGTAGACATTTTGAGGGATGGAAGCATCTAAGGTGGGTTTCTTAAGAAGAGGAAGAACAAAGGCATGTTTTAAAGACTCAGGGATTTGGCCCACTGACAAAGAATGATTAACTGCTTTGACAAAAACCTGATCGAGATGGCTCACCATCAGTTTGATAAGACAGAGAGGAATCACATCCAAAGGTGATGCCGATTTATGACTCAGATCCACCTGAGTAATAGCAGCACAATCCGTAAACTGAAAGAAGTCAAAGCTCAATAATTCAATATTAAATGGTGGCAGTCAATGAAAGGGGATAGTCACAATTTCAGGAAGATTAGGGCTGTTGCCTGCAACTTCGTCACATCTTCTTCAAACTTCACCATCTCATATATTTGAAACATCCATGACCTACCAAAAGCATTTGCCTTGGTGAGCAACATAACATTTCTACATAAAGCGTTGTGCATTTAAATAAATTATTCACCACCATTTTCAGATGTCCATTCCTAGGGCTTGACCAGTGATAGGTAGGCTGAGGTTTGCTTCTAAAAAGGAGCATGCTTGTAACGAGGAATCCACATGCGCCTTACTTGGTCTTGCTCCCTCCAAATGCCTGCTCAGTGTCTGAGAAAGATGTTATTTTTTGGCGAGATTTGTACTATATACATCTTAGACACGCAAAGCATATTTAAGCCAGAAAATTATTTTTATTTTATTTTTATTGTAACCAACACAATGTTTTCAGTGTACACAAACAGCCTAAAATTGAAATCCATTATCAAGGGCATGTTCTAGGCTCTTCCCTTAAACGTGCCTTATTCCGTTCCAGATGTATAGGTAATGCTTTCCTAGGTTAAATTGGCTGCTTGAAATTGTGAACATGGTTTTACTCATCTGAGTTGCAAGGAGGGAATTGCTCCACCACACCTGAGCATTCTTTTACCTAATTGACATCACTTTCCCATTGATCACTTCCAGGAAGGGTCCATAGGTCCGTGTGACTTATTAATGGTCATTGAAAAGGCTAAACCTATAGGAAACTGTCTTCTTTTCAATTTGAAAGGCATATTTGTATCAGTTGGAATGAGACGTATGCATGGCATAAGAAGAGTATCTAAGCTTAATTTATTGATTACACAGACCTCAATGATGTGTCTTTGTAGACACGTAATTGTCAACCCAGTTCCATTGCAGAGTCCCCGTGATGGCACACGATTATGTAATGTCATAATTTCAGCACCTACTTTCAGTTTTAGCTTGTGAGGAGGCATTCGTCCTACATCGATTCGCTCTTTAGAGACTGAAACATTGAACCAGTAATTGGCTGTTCATTGACCCTGGAACCACTGTTCCCTGTGTGAAGAGAAGTGGGGAGGGAAAGAAGTAACTTGAAATTATTCAGAATGTTGTGCTAGTGTTAGGTGAAGGTGACCACGTAGAACCTTGCTCATTCTGTTTGTTAAATGATACCTGTTGTTGAAGTGGAAGGGCACAGAGGTGCACTTTGCCATTTGGACACCAAAGAACAACCTAACACTGATAAATTGCATCAGCTGAGTATGGAATCATACCAAAGCATTTTATACATATACATTTGTGATGTCATCTTTGATGTCCTGGGTGTTAATCTTAGCAGTGCACAGTGGCGACGTGAGTTATGGTTGCTTAGCTTACCATGACTTACCATAACTGGCAAATGTCAAGGTTTTTTTTTTCTTTTATTTGTAACCGTAGCATCCCTTTAACAACGTTATTTCACTGAATTTCAAAGGTTTTTACCAGACCCCCCTTAATTTGCTACAAGTACCTTAAACCTATTTGTAATGATTACACATAAAAATAACACTCACCCGCAATGTAGCTGCTCCAGAGTCTGTGGACAGTGCAAAAGTCTGCGGACATCAAGTACCATCAACAAATCCCAGAAGCACAGGAGACATCAGACAATGTTGTATTCTTCAACCAACATAGATGAGGTCCTGTCGTGGCAGACCGCCTTTCTCCTGGACCATCCCTCCCAGGTGTAACTTGGGTCCTTTTTCTCCACCACCTCTCTCCACATGTGGTGTCACCCACTTCAATGTCTATCTGGCCCCTTTGGCCCACCTGATCTCCACCTTCTCTTCTAACTTTCTGTGTTATGCGAATGAATCTCGGCTCTCTTTCAGGCTTCCCTCAGCCTCCTCTCCTCCCTAGCTCATTCCTGACTGTCTATTTGCGATTCAGGATTGGTGTTCCTCCATTGATCTTTGCGTTAAGTCCCTTAAGACAGATATCCTTCTCATCTGGACCCCTGCTCCCGGTTTCCCTATTTCAGTCTGGCCACCCTCCTTGGACCCTCTACCCTCACCTTCCTGTTAGACAAAAAAAAACTTGGTGTCATCTTCGACTCCAATCTCTCCTTCTCTCCTCACATCACGGACCTTGCCAAAAAAGGCCAACCTCGCTGCACTTCCTCAGTGGTATTCTACCTATCCTCACTTGCCCTCAGAAGCTCAGTGTCTCCAGAGCCCTGGTTCTCTCCAGGTTGGACTGCTGCAAAAGCCTTGTTCTCAATCTGCCTGCCTCTACTATTCACCCCCTGCAAACTAATCAAGAACAGGACTCATCCTTGATCTAAAGCCCAGGGGCAATATCTCTCCAGCCCTGCCATCTCTCCACTGGCTCCCGGATGCTGCAAGGATCAAGTTCATGACCCTCTGTATGGTCCACATGTTTTTCAGGGTCAGAGACCTGCACTAGATTCAACTCAATTTTCCAAAATACCTTCCATCTAGAGCCCTTCGCTCAGCTACCTCCAACACTCTGAGGGTTGTACACTTTTCAAGGGAGAGAGTGGGGGTAGATCTCTCTCCGCTACATGTGCCTCCCTCTGGAATGGCCTACCTGCTCCTCTCAGACTTGAGCCGGACTGCGTGAAGTTCCGGAAGCAGCTCAAAACCCTCCTTTACTGCTTTCTCGCTCTTGCTCCTCTGCTAATTTACCTGTCTGCTACATTGACTGGTTGCTTGGTTCCCTCAGAGTCTCACTGGCTACCAGGCTCCTCCATAACCTTCCTTGCACTGCCTCCTGGCCTACCATGCACTTAGGGGCTGTAACTCCTACAGCCCCCCTGCACCCTTGCACTTACCCAGATCCGCGCTGCCCGGCCGCACTTACTCAGAACCTTGCTGCCCTGATCGCATTTCTCCCTTTTCCTCTCCCTTTCCCTTCCCCTTCTCCTTCCCCGTGCACTTCTATTGTCACACTTGCACAATCCGAATGACACAATGCCTTGTTGGATCGTTTGTAGTGTCCTCATCATGTCTTCCCTCCCTTGTTTTATGGCGCCTGGAAACACTTGTGCACAGGCATGTTATAAATCATAACGTAATAAAAAAAATCAGGATGAGAGATCACAACAAAGGCTGTGATGTTTTGGATACATTTATTTTGATCTCAAAACAATTTGCAGCACAAAAATGTTAGGTATTCACATTTATTTGGATAAGCACGACAGTAAAACGGATAGGTTCCATATTATAAAACCATGGGGGGTACCTTTGGGTACCAACCTCTTGATTATTGAGATAGAATCCCCATATGAGTGCACATGTAGATACAACAATTATGCAAATCAATCTGAAATTGAGCGAGTGCTACCCAGGACTATTCTTGGTCCAAGGGTATTTGCAGGACAGTATACACAACAATATACATAGACATACAAAGGGAGTCAAACAGTTGTGTCACAAAATTATCGATACTGTAGTGTTTCGGCCAAGGGTGACATTTATTTAGCACGTTAATGTGATGGCTTTCATCAGGATAGACGTTGAGAGTAGGTCTGTCCGTGTGTAATATCTGTTGGGGCAAAGACAGCTGTCATGATCCAGGTAGTGTATTCATTGTTCTTTTAAATTACCTGTTAGTGGCTAAATGATGCCTAGTAGATTGTTTATTTATAGTTCCATTGGTTGTGCGGTGCCGTCACCAGTATGTTATCTCAATGGTGACGTGGGACGCTAGTATTGGATGGAGGGGTGATCAAGTGCGAGGGCCTTGCCTGATTATCACCAAAGAAGCATGGCCGTGCTGATCGAGGTGCGCATAATGGTGTGCTATGTCAGAGGAGTGGTCGTGGTGTTGGCTTTTGAATAATATAGCCAACGGCCAGAGGTGCCACCGGTAGAGATCTGTTTGTGATGTGGACCATGCTAGAGATGGCTGGGCTAAAGAGAGTGCTGTGCACAAGTGAAAGCCTAAGTATGGGCTTCTGAATAGCAGTGCCTGCGGCCGAAGGGCCCACCACAGTGCATCCGTATGCGCTTGTCACTATGTGGGTGATGTAAGCATCCTGTGCGGTGGTCAATAGACCGAATCAAGGATTCGACGAGTATTGGACAAGTACTTACTGCGCGGTGTCTTCGCTGTTCGGACTGCGTATCCCCAGTGAGGGTAGCTGTGGTAATCATTAACTAAACACCGCTAAGCTCCGTCCCTAGGCTTGGATGGGCCAATGGTCTGTGGACTCGTGGACCAATGACACTGGAGGTGTGTATGTGTCCGTTTTACTGTTGTGCTTATCCAAAGAAATGTGAATAACCTAACATTTTTGTGCTGCAAATTATTTGTTGTGATCTCTCCTCCTGATTCTTTTAATTACATTATCATTTACCTTCCTGGGCATATCAGGACCTCGCCAGGCGCCCTTAAGATATATTTTGGCATGTTATAAATGCCATATCATCATATCATACCATATCATAACTAAAACATATACATTAAACAACATTACTTATATTTACGACACCCAAAGATACCTTTTTGTGCAATATCATCATTTCAAAATGTCTTTTTTTATTTAGCATACAATATAATGAAATGCATCATCCACAAACCATAACTGTACACCTCATATTATCACTTCAGTACAACTCTTTATACAGACACAGAGACACCAAGAACTCATTCCAAAACAATCTCTTACCAAATAGTAAGTACACTGTATTTATTTCTCTATTATTACCATTCATTATATAAACATGTCTTTTAAGGAAATATCACTATTGTTTATTTTAACAGAAATGGCAAACACACTTGAGAGTTTGGAAGAAAACCTACCAAAAGAAGAAATTAGTGATGATGATATCTCTAATGGTAAAAAATACATTTTTCAATATAAACAAATAATGTAATTTATACAGAGCTCATTGAAATAATAATTTCTTCTTTTTTTATAGTACACACTTTACTTTTTTTAAAATGTATTTATTGTTGGTTCGGTCAAGATAAATTTCGACCTTTCAACATAAGAGGAAGGTACAACAAATTATAAAAAATATTTAAAAAACTAATACAGCATAAAAAAAGAATATAACATACTGATTTATTTAAAAGATAAGACTTGGTTGACATTAAAGGAAAAGGACACAACATGCAGGATACAACTTTGTGAGTCCATTACCCTCACCCCAGTAACGTTATTTATCTCTTGATTAGTTACAACAGAAGAACCACTGAGCATTTTTTTTCCTAACACGTGTTCACTGTACATTCTCAATTTTTTCCTTTCAATCCCAGGTTTCTGGGTTAATTAATAATGGCGTATCTTACACTTTTTCTGTTAGTATGAAATAATAATTGCCACAATTGGTAATGATTTAACGTTCCATTCTCTTCTAAATAGCATATAAAATAGGTGCATCTTTGTATTAGTAATTCCCGACAGTCTACCAACACATGTCTGAAGGTTTCATTCACCTGAGAACAAAACTCACACATTATATCTTCCTGGGTTATGATTTTCCTCTTGCTAAAAATGTCCTTGGTTGGCCATATAGTTAACCTAAAGCGCAAAATGTCAGTATAATGGCGTTGGTTAGGCAATTTGATGAGATAGAGGGCAAGATTGTCATGTTTTTTAATGCAAATTGATGTTGTTTAAATTTTTGTTATTGCATACATCTTAATCTAGTTTGTATCCAATCGTATTCCCATAATTTCAATTTTGCTTTACCTGGGTTTTCAATTAGGAGACTTTCCAAAATGCCGGCGCCAGACATGACTTTCCGTGCTTTGGTATGCCATGTTGTTGGAAATTCATCTGTGGATGTTAACAGGTAGACTTATATTAATTTCAAGAGGCTATTCTCTACCTCAACCATTATACATTTTCGAT
This sequence comes from Ambystoma mexicanum, assembly GCF_040938575.1. Classification (NCBI taxonomy): domain Eukaryota; kingdom Metazoa; phylum Chordata; class Amphibia; order Caudata; family Ambystomatidae; genus Ambystoma; species Ambystoma mexicanum. The sequence continues at coordinate 544,867,052 of NC_090933.1, read as the reverse complement.
ACAGAGCACATACTTTCCATTTGTAGATGCCATATATGGAAATTAGATCCAGTTCGTATCTAATTATTGGGAGCGATTATGACATTGGTAAACATAAGCCTTTCTTCCAATAAAGACCTTCTATTTTAGACCAATAAGAATAGGGTTTTCAGTTTTTTGTTTCTGTACCATATAGAATAATGGTCGCCAATTTCTGTTTGTAATATACAATTATTGGTCCTATCGTGAATTTACAAAATGCAGCTTTTATTATTCTAGTTTATGAAAATGCTGAGAGCTGTTTAGTTCTTATATGATCTTCATATGGATTGTCTCTGGGATGATTGCTGACACATACCCCTAGATAAATATAGGATATGACCACTTCTAGGCTCACATTTTGCATTCGCCATAAGTGTTGTCCAGTTCTCTGTTTAAGATTGCTGATTTCATTATTTGGGTTTTTGCTGTGTTGATAGTAATACGTGTCAAGTGCTTCTAGCATTGCATTCAGAACCTTCAATGTTTTTGAAATTAAAATCATATCATCAGCATATAACAGATACTTTATTGGAATACCATTAAGTCTTGGAGCATCAGTGATTAGATCATCAAAACTAAGGCCTATGTCTGCAATAAAATAATGAAACAAGGCAGATGCCAATAGCATCCTTGTTTAATCCTCGCTCTGTTACGATCGGACTTGATAATAGTCCATCATTCCTCAAACGGATCTGTATAGTGGTTCTTCAATGAAATTTGATCAGCCATTTTAAGATGAATGACAGGCATCCATGATTTAGCAGTTTCTTTTAGAGCAACTCCCTCAGCACTGCATCAAATGCAGTGCGGAAATCTATAAACGCAACATAAATTGCCTGTTTCCGATGATATTCATGGTATATGATGGAGTTTAACGCAATTAGATTGATAACTGTGCCCAAACCAGATATAAATCCAGTTTGAAAGGGATCTCTCAAGTTCATGTTGTTCAACCACTTATTGAATTAGGCTACAATCCGGCGTGCAAAGATCTTGCTTGGGCAATCTAAAAGCGCTAGAGGCCTATGACTTTGTATCTTCCCTATTCCCTTTCTTATAAATGGGGAGTATCAGAGGCGTTGCTGGGGGGGGATAAGGGGGATATAGCCCCTGGACTTTTGGTTGTCGCCCCGAATAGAATCTCAGGAGCTACAAGCAAAAGGCTAGCTAGCCCCCAGTCCCAACAATTCCAACATTAGCGTAGCCCCAGATCTTTTCGAGACCTAGCAACACCCCTGGGGGAGTATGATTGATTTTTGCTAGGAGAGTGGTATTGGGCCAGTAGCAAATGTGTTCTTATAAATGTGTTGTAAGATCTTGGCCCAAGCATGAGGATGTCATTTTAACATTTGGTTATGAAGGCCATCAGGGCCAGCTGCTCGTGAACGACTGAGTTTAGATATACAATGTAGTATATCATCTATATCAACTGGGAAGCTATGATTACACTTTTGGATGCTTAATCCCATTTCCAAATTAGGAAAAGGGGTCTGGTAAGCATTGCTATAATAGGCATTCCATGCTTCATGTGTAATGGGATTTATTTGCATAGATGTTTGTATTTTATGTAAAGCTTCATTCAGGAGGGCCCATATCCCGGCAGAAGATTTGGATATAATTTGTATCATCATGTGCTTTCCATCTTTTTGATATTGGACTGATCTTCTCCCACGTAGCCAATGTTTGAATACAGCCTTTAATTGTTTTTTTTATGTGGGATCTCACCAAGGGGATTTCAAATGTCAAGTTCCTGATGTTTTTCCTTAAATGCAACTTCTAAATCAAAAGCATGGAGATGCCCTTTACTGTAATGTTGATTCAACAAATTTCCATCTGTAAATATTTGCATGCACCATACATAACAACCCGTATCCTCACTATCTGTTATTAGAAAGGTATTTGAAAGTATGTGTTCATATTGTGCTAATTTGGCTTTGGTCCCACAATTGCCTGCATAATTTACCATGAAGTTTGATATATTATCGTCTATCAACACATTCTGATGTGTACTCGGCCAGGTCCAAGTTAGGCATAACTGATTGTGATCACTCAGGATAGATGGTTTAACTAAATGTTCAAGAGCTGTCTGTCTACAAAAACATAATCCAGAAAGGCCTGCTGGCGCTCTCTGTGCCATGTGGGATGTGGTGGTATATCACCCGGTACCGTTCCATTTAACATGACATAATTTCCATCATCAATGTATTCCAACATAATTAATCTGCTGTTTTCCTACCACCCTTGTGGGGCAATAAATGAAGATTCAGATCACCCATGATAAGGGAATGATTTATGGTATTATCAAGAATTAGGTTGTGAAGTATAGAATTTAAATATTAAAAAAAAATATCTGAAGCTAGATGTTGCCTGTTCCAGTATATATTAATGACAAAAATTTTCAAGCCTCTTGTCAACTTTACTATCTGAAAGCATGGCGAGGCAGAAGAACACACTTGGCTATTAACATTTTTAGATGCTTTGATCGCCATGAGGAGACCTATCGTTGGCTCTGGTTACAGCTGGTACTGTTAGAATTGTGTACAAGTCCCACACAGGAGCATGTGAGAGCCAGGTTTCTTGGAACACGATGATGTCATAATTGGTTAAGTCATCATTTGGTGAATTAATAAAATGCCTGTAGCCTCTCGTGTTCCAAGATAGTAATCACATTTTTTCACATACTGGGAATTGTTATAATCTTCTCCATTGTACCTGTTGCCATGTGTCATTAGTCCCCATAGAGTGGGGTACAAACTGCTGTTCCCTTCTTATACCACCATAGATCTTTGGTTTAGATTTTATTTGTGTCAATTCTACTTCCTTGGTTTGAGCATTTTCATGGCTCAAAACAAATCCAAGATCATACAAGGCAATCCTAGCTTGCCAAAATATATTTCGTATCACACCTGATCTTAAATAAAGTCTGGCTTCCGTTAGATCTCTGTGATCTGCCTATTCTACCAAATCAATATCAGTAGAGGAAACGTCTGCTAGTGCTGGTTTTCCTGAGCAAATATTCAGGATACTTGTTCTATTGAGATCATATTTTATAAAGAGATGGTTTCTGCATTTAAGCAGTAAACGATGATGATTTTTATACTTGTGCAAGCTATTGCTTGATGGATTATTCACATCTCACTGGATTGGTTTGTAGCATGAATTGCCTATTCACATTTGTGCATTCTTGATTTGTAGATAGGTACATGGAGGCCGAGCCCTCCTGAGGTTTATTTTGATCAAAGGTGTGCACTGTTATAAGCGAAGTGAGATTTGGGATTGCAGCCGTCACTATTTGGTTGTTTCAAATATTTAGACTTGAGCCTTGATTTTGAGCTATATAAAGTGCAATCAAGGCTCTTATCTCTTCTCGCAATTCATGCATGTGCGGAACTGCTGATTTGGTTTTATCATCCAAAAGTGGGTCAGTGGTAGAAATCATGGCTGGCTGTCTTTTTTGGGTGCTTCAGTACCCTGTACATAGGAGGCTAAATCCACTAAATTGTTCAGTGGTTTATAATTCATAGGCTCAGAAATGTCATCTTTTTCTATTACTGTGGCATTTGATGCTTGTATGACGTCCTTTCTTTTTGTTGCCGTTGGTACAATTTTTATAAATCTCCTTGTTTTCGTTTTAGATTGAACTATGTGTGATTTTTTTTTTACTGTGTTATTTTTCTTTTTCTTTTTTCATCCATTAAAGTGGATCTCTTGTTTTGCAACGCCTTCTCCAGGCAGTTGGCAAACATATAAAAAGAGTTACCTATTTTCATTACTAGAGGATTATTGTGGGGCTATTTGCAATTGCACACACAACCTGTTTTGTGCTTTTGTCGAGCCCACGGATACACTCTGCACTTATTACTATTTGTAAACATGGCCTTGATCGATGATGGTTCGATGAGGATTTAATCAACACTAGAAGATGGAGGCTTTTGTTGACTTGACAACTCCTTTGGGCTGTCATTACAAATCTCCAACTTTTCATCTCCCCTAGACCCTTTCTTCGTGATATCCTCCCCATCTGATTGTGAACTTCCTCTTTCATCACAAGAGTTAAACCCTTTGGTCTCTTTCAATATCTGTGTCAACATAATCATCTGCATACAGGGGCGCCCCCAGGGGGTGGCCAAGGGGGGCCATGGCCACCCTTATAAAAATGCTGGCCCCCCCATTGGCCACCCTGCAAAAAAGCAAACAAAATAATACTTTGTTTTCCGCACTGAACTGTGCATGGACAAATAACATGCACAGTTCGGTGCGAAAAGAAATGTCTTTTTTTTTGCTTTTTTGCCACAGGGTTAGAGTGGCACGTGTGATGGTGGAACCCCCATTACTGACTGACCTCACATGCTCAGTCAGTGAACCCCGAGTGAGGGCCTGAGGTGGAGAAGTAGAAAGGCATCATGTGGGAGAGAGGACACAAAAGATGATGAGAGGGAGGAAGCAAGAGCAAGTGGACTGGGGATTCAGCGACTACGAGGGCAGGGGGGGGAGGAGAAAGCACGAGCAGGGAAAGTGTCCCCACTCCATCCAAGTAACGGCTTAAATTAGTTACATTTTCCTTTCGAGTTGGGTCCCTCTATATTCTGAACAAACCAGAAAAAAACATGCTGAGATTTGAATTTATGATGTCCTTCCAGAACACTCTTTCTCTCAGCCCACTACATAGAGATGTATGAACATGAAACCCTTCACTCCACGCTACACATTATTGTTAGTACTGAGTTCACACGAGAATAAGCACTGGAGCTGTGGCAGTGAACGTTTTTGTTGTTGCTCTGGGTGAAATGCCATTTTGTCATCCCATCCAGACACAGGCCCTTGCATGGCGCAAGCACCACAGCCACGTGGACTATTTCCCTCTCAGGTTTTAAAATATCTTTTTAAAACATAGCAGGAAAGATTATGAAATGACTATAGCAGGAAAGATTAAAAGTGAAGACCCCCATGCACCTCTGCCCCCAAACACTCACGCACACGCATTGAGCAGGTCGTCATTGCTTCAGCTGTGCAAACCTTTAGCCCATTGAACAGTGGAGGCACCATTAGTCACAAGCACTGAAAACTGCAATCTACCCTGCCAAACGGGACCATAAAGATTCTTCAGCACGAATACTACAACTCAACATGTAGTGAAGGCCCCTGTACACCTACCTATCTACAAAATGTATAGCATAGCTGAATTCATGATACCCTTGGGAAAATAAAAAGATCCCTGGGTGACTGTGGGGAGCATGTGTTACCAGGGTATCTTTATAATTATTCTTTTACAACGCGCTTTACACCAGAGAGGTATTCTAAGTGCAAGACCAGGATTAAAACCTGTGTTGCTATGTATGTTAAGTTGCCCCTGAGCTATCCACCCGGCCTATGTAAATGATAGCATTGATGTCTCCTATTTGTACCTTTACGCAACAAAGGGCTGCTAAATTGATGTATGAACAGGGAGGCCAGAGTTCCAATGCCAGCTCCACTGAAGCAATTTGTGTGATTCTTGGCAAATCACCTTATATCGCTTGTCCTAAATCCCCTAAATTGGCACAATTGGGAGCATTCAAAATAACTTAAACCCTGTATCAAGCATTACATGAAAACTAAAAAGTACATTTTACTATAGAGTTTTTCCTATCCCCCAAACAATATAGATATGCAGTACCTGTCCATCATGAAGGATAATGGATATTTAATTCTTTAACTGGTTTGGGTAGGGAACCCAAGTGAAAACAGTTCAGAACTGGAACCAAAGAGTGATGCTGAGAGCAGTATAAGAACATGTTTATTACCACGCTGCGTCTGCACTGCACGTACCAGGAAAAATGCATGTATGTTTGTTGATTTATTTATAAGCAATAACTGACCCAAACACAGGTTAAGATGTATAAGAGGGATAAAGCAATTCAATTCAATTCCATTTAAAAATTGGAACATCTGTACAGTATATCTCAAAATTGGGAATTTGCCCTTCCACCCACAGATGGCTGCAGGAAACAAGCCTTGCTTTCACTACAGACATGGCTGTTCATGCAATGCCTACCCATGACAGCCACTATCCAGCAATGCTTCCCAATAAGTATCTGAATAAGCACACTGTGCATACCTAGATCCACAGAACATGAGAGGCCACTGTGACACTAAACAAAGCCGAAAGGTGAGAACACTTGAACGGGCATTCATCTTGCAGAAACGCAGACAAGCAGACCGCAGGCCTTAGTAAAATGGCAGCATACGCACCCGGAAATAAACACATCCTGAGCCTGGATGTGCGCATTTCTGCATTGGCTCATGCTTCCAGCCAGGCTGTGTTTATTTCCGAGTTTCCATCCTCGACTAGACTGCATGTAGGTTGTTGTGCGCAAAAGGCTTTTAGGAACAATTGTGCAGGGTCTGGCCAGTGGTTTACGTCTTCGGTTCACCATCGCCAAAGGTAGAGGTTTATTTTGTTGTTGAATTGAAAATAGTGTTTCTGTAACGACGATATGCATTTTACTTAATACAAACATGAGTACAGTTCTTTCCATTTCAGCAGAGCTGTCATGATGTGGATATCTGTTGGTGTGGTTGCAAGTGCTTGCTTATGGCACCTTATTCTAAAGGCACTTCTATGGTGCCTCCAAGTATCAAAGACTGATGAAATTCCTTGAAATGTCCATTTCTGTCAAGTCATTTCTATTGGTGCAATCCTTATGCACATTTGGAGGTTTGCATGTATTTTGCCCCAGAGAGCCTGGACAGAGCTCTAATAGATGAGTTCCCTGCACCTGTAATGATTCTGCAATTTTTTTGTTTTTGTTGTGTTAAAATGCCATCTGCCACTAATGTTACCAAAAAAGTAGATTGGGGCAGGTGTGGGTGGATTGGGGGTGCGAATGAGACCGTACAGAATTGCGCGCACTGCATTTGGGGGGAAAGTAGCAGGACTTTTTTAGTGGCTCACACCCCCACTCTTGCAATTGCTGGATACTCCCCTGACCACCACCATAGAATATTCTCTTGCCTCATCCATGTTTATTCGAGCTTTCTGTCCGGGTTGCTTCCTCCCTGAATAATATGATTGTGACACTTTAGCAAACTGTCCTCTCCTGCTATATTTCCAGCACACCCCTTTTATTGCTGAACAACCTGGGCCCGACACCATGTGACCTATGAATTCATACAGGAAACAAGCACATTTGAAGCTTGTTCCCACTAATGGACTTCCTCGAGCACTTGGAGCTTTGTTCTTCTTGGTCACCACTGCTTTTATAGCTTGCGCTGCTGGAAGTGGATCCAAGGTATTCTTAATAAGGCTTACTTACTGCCTCTTTGCCCGAACAGTTCATTAATGTGGTATTTTTGGGTCCATCCGAAAATGTGTTGCCACCCATTGCTAGTAAATAAAACTTGAACAAGTCTTCCCACTCTGTAATGGGTTCTCCCGGTCTATCCAACAACTTGGCTGGAGGTGTTATTCCCAGATTCTCCATCCTTTGTTCCTTTTCTACAACTGTCCCTTTCCACAAAACAGGATAATTCAGCTGTTCTCTTCCACGATCTTTACTCCACGTGGAACATTCTCTGCTAGCTGGGTCTTTAGTGGCTCCACACTTAATTTGTAGACTAGGTACATCTAATTGAGTAGCCACTCAGATTTGGCTGGTCTATTCCTGGTGTGGTAGCAACATGTAACATCTGTATATTTGCATTATGTTTAGTGAATTCACGTTGACTAGTTGCACATATGGCATATCATATTTCTTTGCACTTTGGATGGGCTGTGCCTGAATACAAGAGGAGAAACTATGTGGATTCCCTATTAGTGGTAGTAAGCGTTGTTATAATTTAGTTTATTTTTTGGTCTATGTGTGTGTGTGGAATGTTTTGCTTGTAGCATAAAGATATTTAGATTTTGGTGTCTCGTGGGCTGTATTTTGGGATTGTGCGCATGCTTGAATGTGGTACTGGTATTAGTCTATGCTCATCAGATACATTAATTAGTTAACTGTTAAATAATACATGGAACTATATCAATGTGCAATTCGTTCTCTCATATACACATAGTTTTCAACTGGACTATATACTACATCACCATAAGAGATTTCCTGAAATTCAGTTATGTGTTTGTTTTGGTGTGCCACCCCAAGATTTCATGTGGCCTCATCAGGCCACCCCTATGAAAAATGGCTGGGGGCGCCACTGTCTGCATATTCATTTTTTCATCTAAAATTTCATTTAATTTTGCTACAGTTAGAAGCGCTGTCTTCATGGCGCACAATGTGTTATTCTGTGCTGGAGCTTCCGGAAATGAAAAGCGATTGTGCTGTTGAACTCGTATAAAATATTGTCGTTCCTCGGCCAGTTCATTAAACATTGTGCGCCGCGAAGTCGGCGCTATAAATGATAACGACTTGCTTGAGGAAAGAATAGGTGATCCATTAAACATAATAGGCAACTTCGAGATGTCTAGAGCATTCCCTTGCAACCCCACCTCATCACACACAGATGTATTCACCACGTCATTAGACTGGTTGCCATAGACTTGTTCCTCGTGCAACTGAATTAGCTCGCCAGTATTTGAACAAATGTATAATATATCGTGCGCATAGGGCATGTATTATTAAGGAGTTCATAAAGTCAATTGCATCGTCATCTATCCCCCATGCCATTGTTAGTGCCTCATGCGCTTCACACAATTTATGTTGTGCTTCTATTGAGCAGGTGATCAGAGCTTTCAATGGAAGTGGCAACAATTTCGAATGTAGGTCGATGTTTTAAATTCAGCACACAGAACGAACGAATGTCCGCTGAAAGCGATACTGACCTTTGAGATTTTTGTAAATTGCGGGACTTTATAGCAGAAGTCAATAAAGTCTTTCTGGCCTGTGAAGCAGTTATGCTTAATACCTCTGACACCACATGTGGCAAAGGCAAAGGCAGAGTCACGGGCATGCATGAGTTTAAAGAATATACATTTAGTGACATAATTCTAGTTAAACCATGTGATATTTAAAATACTATTTAGTGGTTTTACCATGTAGGAAAGGGCCTCCACCTCCCACTCTCCAGCTAGACAGCCAGACAGCAACTCCACTTAGACAACTGCACTTTGCAAATGCATGCGCAAATGCGCGTGCGTGCAGATTAACAATGGATTCTGGGAATGGAGGCTGGGCCAAACGCTATTAGAAACAACAGGAAAAAGGTACATAGGATGTAAGTAAAAGTTTGAGTATTGTTAGCCGTTAGCCATTGGCCATTAGCCGTTAGCCGTTACTGGCTACAGTCTGTTAATGGGGGTTCCGTGCGTACCGCTTCTCTCCACGAATCCGCAAGAAGTAGCAAAGTCCAGCAGTTTTTTCCACCAACAGCAAGGCTTGTGGGCAACAGCGACAGCCAGAGAGCAACTCCACTTAGACAACTGCACTTTGCAAATGCGCATGCGTGCAGACTAACAATGGATTCTGGGAGTGGAGGCGGGGTCAAAAATGCTTCCCTCCATGTATCCGCAAGAAGTGGCAAAGTCCAGCAGGTTTTTCCACCAAGAGCAAGGCTTGTGGGCAACAGCGACAGCCAGACACCAACTCCACTTAGACAACTGCATTTTGCAAATGCGCATGCGTGCAGACTAACAATGGATTCTGGGAGTGGAGGCAGGGCCAAACACGCTTCTCTCCACGAATCCGCGAGAAGTAGCAAAGTCCAGCAGGTTCTTCCACCAACAGCAAGGCTTGTGGGCAACGGCGACAGCCAAACAGCAACTCCACTTAGGCAACTGCACTTTGCAAACACATTACATGAAGAAACAACACCCCAATTTAATTATGGAGAATCCCAAAAAAATCACAAAGACAATCCCTGTCCCCAACTGTACATAATGAAATCAGGATATTGTCTGCAAAACTGAGTTAACTTAGTAATGACTTTAAGGAACTTTTAAATTATGTTAAAAATCATGTTATTAGAAATGTTGATTATCACTGTCTTTCTTGTATGTGTCCCCCTTACCTCCAGCAATCACCCCCATCAAATTCCTAAAATATAAATGAAAGATGCGTTGATAAAACTTCTCTACCTCCCTCCCCTGATGATCATTGTATAGAAATTCCAAGCTCTCCCATTTATGTTTCCCATTCAGATACCCCAGCCCTTTCATAAATATGTGTATATTTTATTCTATAAATATCTTGTACATTATTCTTTCAAAATTATTTTATTATTTTGAAAAACCCCAATTAATAGTCCATAGACAATATGACTTTTCGGGGTGTCCGTTTATGCTATAGGATGTCCGTGCATGTTGCGCCGTGTCCAGACATGTCCTTTCTCGCATGATGCACTTTTAAATAGCCCTCAGACAGTGCACCCATTTGCGGATATCCATGCGCATGCGCCTGCTGTCTCCCGCGCGATGGATGTCCGTGGACATCACGTGGTACTGCAGATGTCCCTGTATGTCATCATGTGACCGCACCCCTGCAGCATGATGGAGTGTCCGCTGACAGTGTCTATCACCGCAGCCAGTGTGAAACTGCATTTTCGGTCCAATCTAGGATGTTTCAAGTTGAAAGTTTACCCTTCCAGAGCTCCTAGACCTATTCTTAGTTGATCTATCAATTATTAAAACATTTCCAAGGCCTATTTTTGACTTGGTAGTCCACCGTCACCCATTACTTTTAGTCATTCTCAATCTGGCTATCCAGGAGAGAGCAGCTAACAGCACCTGCTTTGTAGAAGAGCTTCATTTGCAGCAATGACATTTGTTATGGCAATCCCATCTCCTTCCCATGGTCCACCACCATGACAACCTAATGGCCCGGACAGGGGAACAGGTGCAGAGATGAGAAGAGGATGATGAGGAAAAGGAGGAAGGTAGAGGAAGTGCCTACCTCCAGCGTCGGGAAAGAGTCGTGAGTATGGGTTTATTTTTACAACCATTGGGGGGGAACCAAAGGCTCGGGCTGCCAAGGCAAAATACACAGAGTACACCATTCTTCTCACTCAGACAACCTGGGCAGTACTCCTATGGGGTCACCTCCATGTGCCGCATACCAGATCCAACCATCTGGGTGCTCTGGGAAATGCTGTTCCTTGCTCATGGAGACGTCGGTTAAAGGCCTCTACCCCATCTTCCTCAACACTCCTGCGATCACACAGGCTACTCCTGTGGGGCAGAGGGTCCCATCAGCCGCCTCGCAGGTCATACAGGATGCTGTTGAGCCTGACCTTTTGGCGGTCACAGTACTGTGTTGTACTGGGACACACCGATCTGCAAGGGGGAGACGTTTTGGCGTGCTTTCGAGGCTGCAGTCAAGGGGCATGAGAAACATTGCAGCCTACCTTAAATTTAAGGCCCGTCCAACATCTTCCCCTGTCCACCTGCCCCTGTCTATCTGCGGTTGGTGCCCCTTCCCTCCATTTCCTCCCCCACTGTACCTTGCCACTCCTGTAAAAAACAAAAAAGCCAAAAACAATACAAAATCAAACATTATAAAAAGGGCTTCTGTCAGGAGCCACCTTTCACAGTTAAAAAATAAAACTAAGAACAGTAATCACTCAACCTTTTGCAGTCTGCATAGTCCGGGGATAGTACGAATGTCCGCAGACATCCGGGGAATTAAAATAAATGATTTTGGTTTTTGTTCAAAAAAGGTGGCTCCTAAAAGAACCTTTTTTGTAAAAGGTTTTGGGGCTTTTACATACTGCATTAACCTATTGAACATAATAATTTTTTCTAACTTTCACAAAAACAGCTTCTCATATTTTTCTGTTTTTGTTTTTTATTTACTATAACTACTAAAAAAATATTTCTCAACATATTTGACAAGTACACAAACAGTGTTTCAGTGTATTTTGGATATTCCAAAGAAAAATATTATTTCCGACATCAGTCAGATGCACTCAATCTTCCTGAAAAATGTTCACAATATCAAACTTGATATTTTCGTTATGAAAATATGTAATTCCAAAATCCAGCAAAAACGCACATACAGCTTTTTCACATTGCACCTTGCTTTCTCAATTTGTGGCCAAAATAAATTTGAACATTGCTACATTTGTCTTTGAGCTATCTGACAAAACAACACAATCTTTGAACATGGAAACAGTTCCATTAACTTTGCAAATGAATCCTTTGTTGCAAACTGTAATGTAATTCTGGTGACATAACCCAAACTGTTGCCTCCACATTGAACTACAATTATGTCTGGATGCTTCAAAGTAACCATACTTTAACAAAATGAGAGAAAGTCTGCCCACTGCATTCCTCAAACTTTCTCTGCATTTTGGGACTTGTAGTCCACATTTTATAATGGGAAAAGTGGAACTACAAGTGCCAGAATGCAAAGGAAACATGCAAGACTTGATAAGCACCTACAGATTGGAATGAATCATGTTGGTAAGTATGCATGTACTGCCAACATATTACATTTTAAATTGTTCTAGAAATCTTTTCCATCTGCTTTTCCTTTCTTTTAGAAAAAGTTACACACACTGCTGCTATAAATGTACATATGCATTTTTAAACTTTCATGAAAATGCTTGCAAAAAGAAACATTTTTTGAAATTCAGCATTTTTCATTTTTCATTCCATATAAATGTCACAATTTCCAGCCTCTTTCATTACACCCCTTATAGTGCCACTATTCTCCACCTTCTCACACAGATGTGTATACTTCCAAAGTATCAATATACATATAAAGTATGGTTCTTCTCCAATCACTCCTGTAAGACAACAAGCAATGCTGCAACTACAATGCGCCATTGCATTACCACTAGCCCACAGTTTGCCTATTCTTTAAAAACACTGCAACACATTACAAATACATTGCACCACAAGCACAGCACTCCTCTTATTAAAATCACCAGTACACAAACGACCTAGATATGCATGTTTTTGACACACCCATTTTTTATCTGTTCCTTGTGATGCCCCAAACAGCACTAACCATACTCCAATTGTTCTAACAACATAGTTAACATACTTTACTACTTTACTACATCACCCATAACACAACTTTATTAACTATTTCCAACAACTCCTCCTACTTTCATAAATAACAACCTCTATTACTAATAAATATGTCACCATTACCATATATACCCACTAACTTTCTTTTATAATTACATGAAAAAAGATTGATGAAGATAGCTACCTAAGAAAGAACACTCTTCACATTCTGCAATGTAAGTCCCTTAATATAGCATGTATATCTCTCTAATTGTAACAAAGTACTTTCACTATATATTAGGTGAGAGTATTCTTTTCGAGTCAACAACATTGTATTTCACTCTTATTCATTATATTGCAACATTCACACTCTTTCTATACCCATCTAAACATTGCTTTTTATTCAATACACCACCCATTCCTTACTGGCTAACAACACATCCATCTCTCATCAACTTCTATACCACAATTTTACTTCCTTACTATTCCATGCCCTATCCACATGAGGTCCTATTTCCAACCCACACTCATTGCATTCCAAATCACTTTCACACATTAGTACATATACACACACTTCCTCACCTATGTTCCATTACACCCACACAACCCCATACCTTTGCACTATATCACATCATTATAACAACCACTATTTCCCTCAAAACTTTGTAGTGTCCCTACATATTCAATAACACCACCACTCCCTTATTTACTAACCTAAGCCCATTTCACATGCACAGACTCTTTCCATTACAAGCTTCCCAATCACACCTATCATCCCACTGCACACTCACACAGCACTCTATTCATCTCTACAATCACACCCACACACCCATGCATAATACATGCATATACATTCCAAAACGTTCACTTACTTTTTTCCCAACAGACAGAACATAATGACTACTAACAACAAATCTGTAGAAAACAAAGAAAAAACATAGCAGATAAAAATAAAAGTAGGCCATATAGTTATCCACCTGTAAACATTTTCATAGAAAACATTAAAACAAAACAGCTAGTAAACTCACTCAACAAAACTAAACCAGTAACCACTATAAAAAGTAAGTGCCCTCTTGCAAAAACTAAAAGTAAAAAAAAGATGTACAAACAAAATCAAAGCTACTAATGAACCTAACCCTATATTTACCAATGTTAACGCAGCCACAGAAAAGCATTCCGAAAAATGTATTTGACAAGAAATGCTTCACCGTAGAGTTCTTCACAATCTTACAAAGACTGCTAAAATGTCACAATCTACCCTTAAAAACTACAGCAGAAGACAAATCCTCAAAGATGTAATTGACAGCACATTTCTAATAAAGAGAACTTTGTTTATATCAATTTTAAACAGAATGAAACCACTAACTAAATTAATCAATTCATTACAAAAAGTACTTCTGAACATGCACATTGTGCATATAGATACCTTTCAAACTTCTCTGAAGGTGAATGGATTTACACAAGCAACACAAAACCATATTTCAATGAAGAGGCTTATAAACAAGAACAGAAAGCCCAATTGCCATGAGATATGATATGATATGATAAGTCATTTATAACACACCTGTACACAAGTGTTTCTAGGCGTGGGGAAGACAAAAGCAAACAAAACAAACAATCTTACTAGTCCGTGGGCTATTCAGATCTTGCAAGTGCAAGTGAGAGAAGATGTGCCAGGGAGAGGGAAAGGGAGAGTGCAATAAGTAAAGCTCAAGTAAGTGCTGCTTGGGTGGCTGGTTCTAAGTAAGTACAAGGAGGCAGAGGACTGTAGGGTTGTAAACACAATACCAGAGGCAGTGCATGGGGCAACTGGTTGTGAAGGAGCCTGGTCCTCATAAGGTTCAGAGGGAGGCCAGGTAACCAGTTAGTGAAGCATAGAGAGCAATGGCCGAGGGTATGAAATGGTGGGAGACACCACTATGGCAAAACAAAAACCCTTATAGAAAAAACGTCCCCAGCAAACTTTCAAGTAAATGTTCCTTTCATCCAAATCATCTATTGTACAAATGGACATGGAGCTCAGTATGTAGCGTATGCCAAGAATCCTTCAAATCTTTACAACAATTCCTCAATAACTATGTTAAACTAAAAGACATAAGTAGAATGAAAACTTTACAAACCATGGACTCCTGTCTAGTGTGCAGCCACATTGGACTGTGTGGACATGCCTTAGCCTGCATTTCAGGAACTGCTTGCAAAAGCACCTTCCACCACATCAAAAGTTTAGCAATACACCAGTCTGCTATATGAATTCTTGTGTACAGACTGATCAATGCAAAACATGCTGCTCTAGAACTCCAACATTTAAATAATATTCTCCTACAAGCAAAATCCAAATAACTCCTTTGAGAAATACAGCACATCCAAAGTAAATATTTTGGAAGTGAAGTTGACTTTGAAAATTCAGTAACTTCAGAAAACATTAGCGAAACCTCACACACCAACCTCCTAACAAACACATACAACAAATAAATATCTAAGTTTCAAAACAAATCTGCTGAAATACCAGACCGAGTATGTGTTGTTGCAGAACTTTTTATTAAAAAAGCAAAGGAATGGTAGATATGGCCCACGGACAATGAGGAATCCCAATAGTTCCAATTAGCTGTATATCTAACAACAGAAAATAAATACAAAATAACTGACCCTTCATTAGTTTGCACGTAATGCAATGCAAAGCATGACAATAACCAAATACCATCACGTGCTATCACTAATAACTTAAACATATTCCCACTTCCAAAGGCTCTCCATCAACGTAACTTGTGTGAGAGCATTATAAACCAAACAGTAGACCCATTTCAAGGTATAATATGCCTTCAACTGAAAAAAACCAAGTTGCCTATATCCGAGTTACTAAAAGGCATTCATTGCAAACTAATATACTTACCATTATATCTTAAATAGAATGTAGAAGCTCTAAGTGTACAATGGCCAAAAGAGCAATCTTTGAATGTACTAGTTAATGGAGAACCAACAAAAGGCAAAACAATTTAGCAACAACTAGTCGACTTAAACTAAGTTAGACAAGCCCTACACTATTACAAAGAAAACAATGAATACTACAAGGAAATAAACATAGAGGAAAACTTAGGAGAAACCACATAAATATTTCAAGATTCACCACCAACTGGCCAATTTGAACATGTATATCCTGTTACTGGAGCCAACATTTTAGACCAGTATGCAATTCACCCATTACACTTCAAGGACACCATAGAAGATGCTTTAGAAACATATCAAAAATATTAAGCCAAAGCA
The DNA here is from genome assembly GCF_040938575.1 of Ambystoma mexicanum. Classification (NCBI taxonomy): domain Eukaryota; kingdom Metazoa; phylum Chordata; class Amphibia; order Caudata; family Ambystomatidae; genus Ambystoma; species Ambystoma mexicanum. The sequence goes on along the minus strand of NC_090933.1, from coordinate 544,850,848 downwards.
TCCCAAATAAGCATAAGGGAGAAAAGTGTAGAAGCATGTTCTTTTCCTCTAACCTTTCCTACAGGATAAAGAGGAAGATATGATGAAAGAGCCACACAAATTACTGCAACAGACTAATGTCCTTCACAAATGTATTCTGAAGACCACAGATTCAGAAAAAATGTAGTATACATGTTCTACCTCATTTTCAAAAGTGAACCAGCAAACCTGTGTTATGGAGATGCACACACATTAAATGCAGGCTCTATTTTTTAAACATGTCTGCTACCCAACTGCTTCAAAAGATAAAAGACAAAGATGAGGTTTTGCAGTCAAGTATCACAAATCTCTTGGCAAATAAGTGTTATGCAAAAGAATACTGGTACCAATGTCACACTGATGTACATTGGACTAAGGAACGTAGACCCACCCACATTGTTTGTTACTTTAAATTGTGTGGAATACGCATGGGATTACCTGCATGACTTCTTATGCACTCCAAACAGAAATAAATAGGGAATAGCTATAAAAACTCCAGGAGGACTCTGTTCTCTTGACCCTGTCAATGTATCAAGGTACTTTCATCATCGCTTCTTTGCCATGCTGCACTTCATCTGCAATACAACAACCCCTCCACTCGGAGAAGTGGAACACTTCTTTAGGAGAAAAGAATATCAATCCAGAGGAGCACCATATATCCACATGCTTTTATGGTTAGTGGATGCTCTGAAATTTGGCCATGACAGTGATTCCACTGTTTTACAGTTTATTGAAAAATATATTTATAAATATATATATAAATATAAAAAATATTTATATAAAAAGATATCCCTTCAGAAACCACAAATATTGATCTACGTACACAAATCTTACACTTACAAAAACATAGGCGTGGCAAATATTGCCAACGTAGATATAAAAACAAAAGTAAACACTACACCAAATGTCGCTATGGCGTTCCTAGGCCAGTTTGCATAAAAAGACAAGTAAATAGTTAGTTGGCTTCTGTTAGACACAGTGTAAAAGGCACATCCCTTAATAACACATACAGCATTAAAAGGAATGATACATCCAAGTACATCAATGATTGCAATGCAATCATTGCCCACATTTGGAATGAAAATATAGACATACAATATATTGCAACAATTCCACTGCAGTTGCAATATATGTCAAAGCTGAGAAAACAGAGCTAAAAAACCTTTGCGATGACATATCATCTGACAAAACACTATCACAAAACATTTACAGCTTTGGTATGGAATGCTCTCCCATAGAGAATGGGGGTGCTATGAAGCTGCAGACCATTTAACAGGTACATCCTTATATGGCAAATCTGAACACATTGCCTGGGTAAACCTTGGTCCAGCTTCATCCAAAAATAGAGTACTAAAATCATACCAAGAGATAGAAACAAAAGCCACAAATGATCGGTGTCCACGGATCCAATATCGCGACAATTTAAAAAATGATGATGCTCCTCGTGTTTTTGAACATCCAATAAGCGTATATCTCTGGTGTACGCGGACACCCAGACAGTCCCGGACTGGACCAGAGTATTCAGCGAACACCAAATCAGGAAATGAATCCACGAACTGGACCCAAATATCACTATTTTAATTTGACCTACTTTTTGGCCATTTAAGAAAAAATAACGTATTTACACCAAATTTGCAAAAGTACACTTTCAGGACCAACCTGCCATTCCTGGTGCAGGTTTGGTGAAAATCCGTCCAGCAGTTTGGGCTGTAGGAGTGAGCAACCTTTTCTTTTCATTGTGTCTGTGAGGATTTCAAAAATGTTGACACCCGCCCCTATAACTTTGCCTCCCCTGGATGAAACCACACATGAATTTCACAAAATCATTCAGAGGGGGCGATCTACTTCATTTGCAAAGTTTGGTGAGGATTCGTCAAGGGGGACAAAGATTTAAGCCACCTAAAAAGTGGTCTTTATATGAGTTGAGCAAATGAACCATAACTACAGGGCTTCTACCACAGGCCCTGTAATAGATTTGTTCCGTAACAATTTCAAAAGCGACACGCTGCACAGTGAATTAGCATATCAGAATCGCACACATTTTTGGCGAAGAAACTGGCCCAAACTACCATGTTGGGCCTGCCCTCCAGGCACTGCCCTACTGCCTTAGAGAACAGAGTTAAAATATATAATCAGTATTAAAGCAACATTTACCTGTGTGTAATACTGGGGTTTGAGTCATGTTTTCCCTACTGAAGTTAGTTACATTTAATGGTCACTGTGCTTTGTTTCTGTTACTTTGTATGAAACGCGTTGTGCTCCCCCAACTGAGTGGGCTCCCTCCAGACCTAACTAACTGCACAGTAACCACAAAAGCCATTTTAAAATTCTAACACATTTTTACAACAAAAACAGTGGTTTTCAATCCACCTTAACCATGCTCCGTCGTGATGACGTATTTGTAGTTTCAAAAACATTTGCAACAGATTATTATTGAGGATATGGGAATAAGAATAATTTTCCAAAAAGAATAAGCTTCTTACAAATAAAATGATTACACACAATAATATATCAGATAGATTCATATAACCAACCTGAAATGAACCGCAGAGTAAGGGTTTTATATCATTACATACTAGCTAAATACCGTTGGTGCTATTGACACACCACAGAGCCATAAAGACACTTATCAGCATCCTTCAAGTATGTGAATCAAAAAGGCAAGCAAACCAGCAATGCTCACGTCATTGTTGATACTAAAAATGAAATTAAAAATGCAACCATCATGATGTCTTTCATCAAAGACATTGGGCCTCATTACACGGTAGGCGGTAGGGATTTACCGGCACCGGTAAATCCCTGCCGCCTTACTACGAGTTCCCTTAGCGGGTTGGAGTTTTAACGCCTGCTTTTTGCAGGCGTTAAATACCAACCCGCTAAGGGACCTCGGAGCTAATTACGGCACCGCAAAATTGCGGTGCCGTAATTAGCGCCTTCCCCATTCCCATAGAGCCCTATGGGGCAGAAATGGGAATGGGGAAGGGCAATGGCGGAAGGGGGATTTACCGCCCCTCCAACCTTGGGATGGGGCGGTAAATCCCCTTTCCGCCAAGGCGGTGCCGGTATTTTACCGGCATGAGCCATGGCGCTAATAGCGCCATGGCTCACCGCCTACCGTGTAATGAGGCCCATTGTGATGCAGACAAGGATTAGGTCATAGAGGGAATGAAGAGAAAATGTGTATTATTATTATTATTATTATTTTTTTTATTGACATGAGTTTTGTAAAAAAAAAAACTTTTTTGTCATACTTTCCAATGTTTACATAATGTAATCCTTACAAATGAAGTGACAGATTCAAAGTAAGATGAAGGTTCAAAGTAAGATGATAGGAACGAGCGGAGGGGTGTAAGCAGACAGACACATGAGAAAATACTGATTTCAGCTCTTAATGGCTTATAACACGTCAAGGTTAGGAATAATTGAATCCATAAAGTTGATGGTGGCACAGGATAGTTGGGTGTTTGTCCCTGAAATTAAATAACTCCACCAATCCTGCATATTTCCGTTTTTTGGTGCAAAACGTTCCAAATGCAAAGAGTGTTGAGCAGCGATTGCTGGGCACCCCGTTATCAAATCTATGCTCGTTTCCACATCTTTCGTACAAAACCGGCAGATATTGCTCGGTGTAGACGGATCTTTCCTTTGCATCAGCACCTCACGAGTTTTATAGAGATTTAAACGTAATCTTAGAAATTGATTTCTATGGTATCTAGAGGGGAATTTCTCAAGATATCTTGGCTGATCTCCGAGCTTCTTTGATGAGACTCCCAGATCTAGTGATGAAGTAAGAGCATTTCGTTTATTCATGTTTTTTATCCAATTCCATTGATGAAAGTTTTTTTTTCGCTATCTGCGGAGTCGACAACAACAATTCTATGTTGATGTTAGCGTCGAGTAGGATTGACTTCAGTTTTGCTTCCCATTTGTTTAATAGGGCTGCTGATGGATCGTTTGACTGTTCAGATAGGATCTCATATGCTTTTTCTGGTGCTGATAGACGCATTCTCCGCAGTGCTGAGAGCGACTTCCAGACCACTGAATTATATAGCGAATCAAGGCCCAATTCATATCTGATTGCAACCATTGAGAGACATCGGGGTAATTTCAAAACTTTTTGCCAAAAGAACCCCTCGATTTGAGTCCAAAATTCCGCTTTTATGTTCCATCCTGCTTCGCTTCCAAATGTTACTGCCGGAGATACCTTTTGCATGTAGAAGATTATTAATGGATGCAGAGTAAATTTTCCATACTTAGCATGCAGTTTTGATCCTTGTTGAGCGAGAATCTTAATTCGGGATAGAACTTCAAGGGTCCAACTCTGTTCGCTGATAGAGGTGTTGAACAGCACTCCAAGGTAACGAATTGCAGCGGTTTTTTCTAGCGCTTCATTATTAACTTTCCAGGTGAAGACTGGCTTCTTGGCCTGCATATTTTGGCCGAAGACAATATTTTTTGATTTCATAACATTTATTGCCAGATGATTTTGATTTACATAGACTTGTAAGGATGTCAGAAGTCTTTGTAGGCCAATTTCGGTGGAATCAAGTAAGACTATGTCGTCGGCATAGAATAACCAGCTAAGCTGTTTGCCATTCGCCTTCGGTGGAAACGACCTTGTTTCGGACAAAGCTGCTGGAAGATCTGAGATGAACAATTTGAATAGTAATGCGGCTAACGGGCAGCCCTTTTTCAAACATTATAATTATTATGATACTTATTCAGCATGGACCTAGCTTCAGGAAGCCATGGAACACTTTGTAAGTCATACGGGGAAGAACATGGTGGGTAAAGACGAGATACAAAGGACAGGGGAGCTAACAATGGGCAAGGGGAGGACAGGCAAATTGGCAGCAAGGGATCTACAAGCAACCAGGGGAGGAAATAGCATTAGCAGATAACCCAGGTAAGATGGGGAGTGGAGGGTGTCCAGGCATAAGTGTTTGGAGGGTCTTGAGGTTTGGCTAGTTTAAGGAAAAAAATACAGTACATTGCAAAGGTGGCAATTGTAAGAAAATCCTGAAAACACTATAGATACGTAGCATGTAGCAGACTCATGCCATCCCCTCTAACCTTAAGGAAAGGTGTGTGTATCATGAGGGACACTGCTCTAGTTAACTGGAAAGAATATATATTTTGCGTATTTGCTGCTACTTCCCTGTGACAGTGAAAACACGCTGGAATTTATGTATATGATTTTACAACCATACAGGAAACATGAATGCATGATTGGAAGTTGTTGGTCTCAGCACTGAAATAAATGGGATTTTAAGCATTACATTCGTAGTCCAAGGGTCAAAATCCCACCAGTGGTATTTGCTTTTGACATGTATGTTATCTTATTTTAAGCCGACTTATACCATGCACCATTACCATTGGCATGGTCTCCAGGCACTCATGTGGCTCTGTAACAAAGAAGGCGAGGAAGGTTAGTCAGGGAAGAGGAATAGGCTAGAGGTTGTGCTCTTGTGATGATGCTTGCAGAACCAAGAGAAAGTGAAGTCTGTGTGTATCCGCTTTCTATGTCGGATTTGATTGTGTATACTGGCTTGTTGTATTCTGAGAGGTAAGTCCCAGTGCCTGGGGTTGTTTGCTTTATGTAAATGATTGTTATGTTGGGTGTGTGTTTTGGATGGTTCATGTGTAGTTTGGCTGGCCAATAGGGTGTGTGTGATACTTGGTACTATGTGGGAGGGGAGCAGGAACTGGGGTGGTTAGTACATTGGCTACTCTCAAAGTTCTTCTGAGTGCAATACATTGGTTACCTTCACAATTCATCTTGCTATAATGCATTAGCTACCGTCAAAATTCTCTAAGTGAAATACATTTGTTACCCTCCAAGTTCTTCTAGTTTCACCACATTGTCTATCTTCACAATTCATCAAAGTACAACACATTGTCTACCCTCATACATTTTTCTAAGTGCACCACATTGTCTACACTCATATATTCTTCTAAATGAAACACAATGGCAACCCTCATAAATTCTTCTAAGTAAAGTGCATAGTCTTTCCTCATAAATTCATCTAAATGAAACACATTGACTACCCTCATAAATTCTTCTAATTGGGATACATTGGCTACCCTCATAATTCTTCTAAGTGGAATACAAATAAGCAAGCTGCTCTACTCTTTACATGTTGCCACAGGTGTGTTAGTTTTGCTGTGAAAAAAGTTCACAAGCACCAAAACTGAACAGCTGGTGCTGATGCCTTGTACTTATGCCAGGATTGTGAGTTGTAGGGCCGATGGTTAGGGGAGAATGTAGGGAAGCCATCACCACCGTACTGGGTAAAATATGGAGTTTTTTCTTGAACAGACAAAGGTTTTATATATTCAGAAGTTTATGGTGGATTGTGTCCCATTTGGGGTAGCCAGACAATGTAAAGGATCACATGCTTGTGCTTTCTTGTATTATGGTATACTCAGCATCCCAGCAGAAGATCATCTGTGGTTTCTTGGTGAACAATAGAAGTGACCTTTGCTAGGAATTAAGCTCTTTCCAGGTTGTGGCATGCATCATGAACAATAGAATATCTTCAAATTGGTACTCACCTGCTTGACAGAGAGTAGAATGGTAGAATTTCTTTTCAACACATTTTTTACTGCAATTCTTTACCACAAACTAGTAGATTGTGAGCAGGGTTCAGAAGACTCCTCATGCAGGGCCATTTCAACGTCATTTAATTCCCAAAGCATCAGAGACATCATTTCACCAAAATGCCAGAGGTAGTGGAAGTGACACCACATGACCCTTGACCTCCTGATGATATCAGGGGAAGTGATGTCATTTGACCCCACCCCCATGTGACATCACGGGAGGTGATGTCATTTGACCCCTCCACGTTACGTCACAGGAAGTGGCACCATGAAGCACCACCCCACAGTACACTAAGAAAAATAAGGTTGCGATAACACTGCAATGTGACATACATTTTATACAAGAATGGATCATAAAATGTAGCAGTGTGTCAAAGCCTATGCTACCACAGGAAGTGTATAAACCCAAATCCCCTCTTTATGTGGATATGCTATGTTATTTAAACATGACTACCGAGTGAAATCACGTTCTGGGGGTGGGGCAGGGGCAGATAGGCGGATATAGGGATAGGGAAAAGCAAGGGTAGACGTGGAGAAGGAGAACAGTTCACCAGAGAACATGTGTTCTTATAGTCAATGGTATCCACAATCTTCAATGATTTTGACACTTCTGGTTTGACAAATTACCTTCAGGATTACTTCTCAGTAGGATGTGCTGTTTTGTACTCTTTGCAGTTGTTGCATAGATTTCATTATTCCAGCACAAAACAGCCAGACATCTCTTATATTCATCTCCTTCAGAACATACAGCTAAGTTTAAAATGGGGTTAATTAGTTCATTGACTAATACTGCCACATGTTTCATGTACACATACTACCATACAAGGTCTTATAAAACCTGATAACCAACATTGAAAACCCAATATTCCACTTATGGAGGCTTCTGTGTTGCCTTTCTAGTGCTGCATCCTTACTTAAAATCTGAAAAGGAGAGTACTCGGAGTACTCTGCCTGCAAACCTGCAAATTTTCTGTTCCTACAATTTCATTATCCTCTACACCCCACACCTCTCCATAGAGGCCAACATTTCAAAAAGTAGCACTTTTGTATACATGTTTGATTAATGCCCAACAGTTGCTCTTCCTACACTGTTCTGATCATAAGACTTAAAATGTAGTTCTTAAAAATTTGAGCAGAGCAATGGCTTGGCAGATTTGTCTGGTGCTGCTGTTTCAATGGCAAAGAGTTGGGCTTTGTAACAAATGGTGCATGCCTTTCTTCATGTAAGGTGAAGATTCTGACTGGAAGTCAGGTTGTTGTTTAGGTGACCGGAAACCACGGAGGAGGGCTGTGAGTGTTCAATGGCAACTGATCAAGACACAGACCTCTGGTAGTGGAGCTGCAGGTGTTTTTCAGAGAAGAGACTGCCAGTATGGCAGGTTCCGTTTTGATGTTATAGAACACTGGCTGTGATGCTGTGATGCTGATGGTGCCTGGCTGGGTTTAACAGAAGACCCTGACTGGGTGAGTGCCATCATTACTTAGTTGACTACAAATCAAGAAGGTGCTGGCAGTGTGGCAGATGCTATTTTTATGACAGAACTCTAGCTGTGGGGAAGCTGGTGACTGGCTTTAAAGGAAGATGCTGCTTAGATTGTTTACCAATGCTTCATTGAATGGAAATCAAGAGGAATGAGGTGAGATAGCAAATGTTTTATTGACACAAAACTCTGGCTGTGGTGAAGCTTGTGGCTGACTTGGCATGAAGATGCTTTTGGAGGCTACTGAAAGTCTAAGAGACTGGCAGTTTGGCAAATTATTTTGGCTGTGCTACTAGTAGTACCTGCCTGCCTTCACAGGAAAATACTGATTGGATGTCTTGATGTTGATTGGACTGAACATCAGTAGGAAGCCGGCAGGCTGGCAGATGCTGCCATTTTGAGGGCACACATGGCTGGCTGCAAGTCTATATGGTGCCTTTCTTATTTGGGATTTTTCTGAAATAATGGTCCATTGTTGCTTACCTCACTGGTAAACAACTCAACAGCATAGCAGACAGTGTTTGAGGTAGACACAGAAACTGGTTGTAGTGCATCAGTGATGTAGCATGGCTGAATTCATGATGAGAAGAGGCTGAAGGGGTAGGATGGCGGCAGATGATTTTGAAGACTGTGGTGCGGATTAGGTCTGCATGACTTGAAAAGAAGGGCATAGCTGGAAAAGTGAGCAATAACCCAGCAGTGTCAAAGAAGATAATGGTTCATCTTTTCAGAGGATACATCCTGTACCGCATGTCAGCAAATCTGTCAATGACATCACTCAAATGTATCTCTTCGACCTTCATAGGTTCACATGCCATTACCAACAAATCACTAAGTCTCTTGTCTCCCCAACTCTTTTTAAACAGGAGAAGAACCTCTCATGTGTTGCAGTTTTAATCAACAATGCAAGGACCAGATCCAACATATATAGGACCTCGGAATATCCTGCTGATGATGTACGGAGATAGTACCTGACATTATGAATACCTGACATAGTCTTGTTAGATAAAAAGGTCCTTGCAGTGGCAAGGCCTGAATGCAATCCAACATAATTTACTTGGGCCCCTAGGTAGTGCTCAGAAAGAACATCTGCAGATGAGGAGTCCAAGAAATGTATAGCCCTTTGGAATTAACATGCTGGCAAGCTTGATAAACCCCTATGTATCTGTAAAACAACCATCCAACTCACTTACAAACCTATCTAAGGTGGTGAAAAACACCTCTTGTTTGAACCATTCAGTCTGTGGCATTCTATCCTCAGAGTGCTCATAATGTCCAGGAATCTTCCCTAAAGTAATTCCAACAAAGTATTCTGTTAGTTTGCTGCTCAGTTGGGGCTGCCTTAATGGTAAAGCTCTTTGGTCATGTTCAACTCTTTCAATAGCACAGTTTTCTGCCAATCCCGTTGCATCATTGATGATTTGCATCCAATGGCATTCTTGTCGAAGGTTGATGGGGGCAGTTCTTGTCACTTGAATTGGTTCACACATATTTGACAAATCAAGATCCTTTCTCTGAAGTTCTGCAGTTAACACATGAATCTTTTTGCAGAATCGCTTCAATACTTAGCAAATTTAGCAAAAATGTAAAGCTCTGAATATTTCAGGGAAGTCCTCTGTCTTCTGAACAAGACTGCTTGTCACATTGTTGAGATTCTACTGCATTGAGAACTACGACAACGGTCTCAAATCGAGGATGTAATTTTTTAACACAAGAGTACCAATAAAACCATCTAGTGTCAGCAACTCATTCCAATTTGTTTCCTACCAGACAATTGTCTTTTTAAGCTTTTACAAAGAGTTTGTGTCAAGGAGAACTTTGCAAAAGGAACACATACGCAGCCTGGAAAGTTTACAAAACATATTTTACTGCTTGTATGCTAGTGATAGTTTGAACTAATGCAAGGTTTAGACGATGTGTATGACAGTGAATACAAATTGCCTGTGGACCAATGTGTTTGATTTTGGCATGCACTCCATTGAAACAGCCACTCATAATGGATGCCCCATCATTGCATTGTGCCGCACAGTTCTTCCAGTCAAGGCCAGCTTTGCGTACAGAATCGTCAATGGGTGCAGCTAAACTAGAGGCATCCATCTTCTCCATGTGATAACATCCCATCTTTATCTACAAACCAGATCACAAAGCTCAGCTGTTCTTTATGTGAAATGTCTTTGGTTTCATCAACTAACACTGCAAAGTGCTTTGTAACTTTCCTAACGATATTCTCATGTATAAGATTATAAGATTTGCCACAACTGAGATCATGTCATTTTGATACTCTGGCGATGTATAGTGCCCAAATCTTCTAGCCATGTTTACTTTAAGAAGTTCATTATTATCAGACTGCAAATGCAATATTGCCATGAAGTTTCCCTTATTGTGGGAATGTTGCAATTTGTCTATGGGTCAGAAAGCAAGCCCTTGACGACCCAAGAGAAATACAACGTTCAGCAACTGCAGCACATTTTGACGATTCTCTTCAAACACTTGGTCTACAACCTTTTCTAGCATGGAAACAATGGACTGTTGAGGGTCTGTATCAACAAATGGAACATTGCCATGAACACACCCTCCTCCTCCAGAAGTAGAAACAAAATGTCTGCATGCAAAGCAGAATACTTTATTTTTCAGAACTGAATACTCCAGACAAGGAAATATTTTGCAGTCTCCGTTAAACCTACGGGAAGTAGTTACAGGGTATGTACGATGTTTGGCTGTACTGGGTCACTATATTGATTTGATGACAGATCACTCACCACACTGTCATCTAAATTGTGAGCTGGAGATCTTCCCAGAATACCCTGCTCAGCTTGACGCATCTGCATACTCTCATCACTCTGCAATGAAGAGCTGCTTGTGCTCTCCATGTAGAATGAAATGTCGGAAGAACAAACAACAGAGGAGGATTCTCAAACATGCCAACATGAGAAGAACAAAACCCAATATCAGGTTTGAAAAACTATTCAGTTTTATCCAGGAAAGATGAAGTATTGCTTAGGTCAGCATCACGTAAGACCATCACGCCATTGTTTGCAAGTGAACAAGAGACTTCAGTGCCCACTACAAATTAAGGAGAAGCTAAGTCAGCCAAGAAAGTATGAGCTCCCGACAAAGTGTCAGCATGTGAAGATCTCGGGCCAATGTTGGCACATACAGGTGTTGATGCAATGTCTGCACCTGAAGAAGCAGCTCTACTGCCAACAAGAGTTGATGTGCTGGCCGATGGTTGGACAACCTGTACAGCTGTGCTTGAGTTACCACTCAAGGTATCAGAAGACAACCTCTTTCCCCTGCATGCATCAGAGCCTGTCGTCGTGTCCAGGACTTGGTTTTTGACGAAATAGATCAAGTATTGACCTCTGTTTTGGATCCTTAGGTTTTCCTGTAGGTGGAGATATATTCTTACTTTTAGCACTGGTAAATCAGAAGCTATTATTCAAGCAAATGATGGATTCATGTGTGTCCACCTCACTTTTTTGTTCTTCACTCTTCTCTGTGAGACCACTTCTGAATATGGATTTTGACTGTGTTATGGATGAGGCAGGCTGTCTTGTACATATGCATGCCATAAGCGGTTGCCAATGCAGCACCTTGAGGCATAGGGGCACTAGGCAGCTTTGAGGTGCAAAGGTTGCGTCTGGGACTCCTGTGAGCAGGGCCGTTGTCACCATCAAGTTGGCCGTGGCATGGCTACCTGTTCTGAAACACAGGGCCGGGATGAACGGTGTTACTTTGGTGAGCCATACAACCTGGTGCCATTCTGATTTATCTTTCTTAGCAATATGTTTTTTAAATGAATCAATGTTAAACCTAAGAGATTTTGCACAGGATGAGAGTTAATGCATGAATCCATCAAGCTTCACACCAGTCAGACAATTCTGACCTTGAGCATGCTTGCTGAGGTTTTCAAGGAGAATACATTCTGTCTTTGTATGGTTTAGATTCAGGTAAGTGCTTGACAGGCAGGGTTGGATGAGAGGTAGAACGTTTTTGAGTCGATGGATGCCATTGATGAAAACGTTCTTTAATTAAAGTTGTGAGTCATCTACCTATTGGTGTATCTTGATGTTGGTGCTGGTGAAAAGTTCCACCAGAGGTTCCTTGCAGAGGTTGAAGATGACAGGAGAAAGCCTGGAGCCCTGTGTAAAACCACTGAATGGGAGTGAATATGTTGGCCTCTTTTGGGTAGGTAGGAGGTGAACCACTGCAATATTGTTCAGTCGAAGACAATGAACACAGTGATGATATTGAGGAAGGCTTCATGGTCAACGATATCAAAGGTGGTAGAAATGTTGAGTAGTTATATGTATCCCGGGAGGATAACTCTGGGGCAAGGTGCTCGCTTTGGAGGCAAGACGACGCAGAGCAACATAGGTTTGATACCCGAGTCCGCACTTAGAAACCTCAGAGTATTAAGCGTGCTATTAATAACCAATCATAAATCATCATAAAATCATATCTGCCCGCATACAATATGATATGATATGATATGGCATTTATAACGCGCCTATACACAATTGTTTCAAGGCGCAATGAGGCAAGGGAGGGGGAAAAAGGGAGGACAGACAATGAACATACTAGGCCAGGTTTTATTCAGATCGCACAAGTGCATGGGATGGGGGAAGGGGAAAAAGTGTGGGGGTAGGGAGAAGGGCCAGCACAGTACATGGGAATAGAATAATAACAATGAGTAAAGTAACGGCCAGCAGGTGGCAAGTGCAAAGGTGAGTGCAGACATCAGGTGTCAAGTGCTGGTAGTGGGACTGAAGGGATACAGAGACAGTCCCCAAGTGCGGGGGATGCCAGGCACGCAGTGTAGGTGCGTGGGACTGGTGGAGGAGGGACCTGGGCCCAAGATCAGAGGGTGGCCAGGTAACCAGTGCAGATTCCGAATCAGCCAGGAGGTCAGTAGGGGAAATGAGGAGAAAAGGCAGAGCAAAGAGAAAGGTTTTGAGGTGCTTCCGGAACCAGAGATGGTTCTCCTCAAGTTTCAGTGAGGCAGGCAGGCTGTTCCAGAGGGAGGCCCCAGCCGAAAAAAGAGGTCTAACACCAACTCGTTGCTTGTAGAAGCGACTGGCCCTGAGGGAGTTGGAAGCGGATGCTCGAAGAGCTCGAGAAGGAAGTCATTTAGGAAGAGAGAGTTGAAGGTAATGAGACCCCAAGTCCCAGAAGTCCTTGTGTTCAATGCAGAGGGTTTTGAACTTGATCCTCGCACCCACTGGGAGCCAGTGCAACGATTTCAGTCACGATCCCTGGGCTTGAGGGAAAGGACAAGTCTTGCAGTCCTGTTCTGGATGAGTTGCAGAGGGCGGAGAGTAGAGGAAGGCATGTTTACAAAGAGGATGTTGCAGTAGTCCAGCTAAGAGAGAACCAGAGCTCAGTGAGCTTCTGGGAGAAGGTAGAATACCTCTGTGGAGGTGCAGCTGGTAGTGTGACTTCTTAGAGACATCAGAGATGTGAGGAGAGAAGGAGAGTGTGGAGTCAAAGATGACCACTAGGTTTTTAGCCGCACAGGTTGGAGCAGGAGGAGGGCCAAGAGAGGCTGGCCAGAGAGTGACAGGAAAGGAGGGAGCGGGTGTGCAGATGAGGAGAATCTCAGTCTTACTGGCATTAAGGAAGAGGTCATTGGCAGCACACTACTCCTGGAAAGCAGACAGACAGTCAGAGATGAGAGATGTAGAGGAGGTAGCCAAGGGTAGCCTGAACATGAGCTGAGTGTCATCCACATAACACTGAAATTTAGGGCAGAGGTCAGCAATGTGGTAAGCAAGAAGTGTGAGGTATAGGTTGAAAGGCCAGGGAGAGAGGTTAGACCCCTGGGGGACACCACAAGTAGGGAAAAGGGTAGAGGAGAGGAAGGGCATGAGTTGGACCTTGGAGGGTCGGTCAGAGAGGAAAGAAGTCAGCTACGCCAGGGCCTGACCGGTGATACCAAGGTTATCATGGAGACATTTGAGCAGGATGGCATGGTTGACAGTGTCAAAGGCAGAAGAAAGATCAAGCAAGATGAGGAACAGGGGGTGTTAGAATCAAGGTTGGTGAGCAGCAAGTCTTCGCGGATGCTCAGGAGAGCATTTTCCGTGCTTCTGGCAGCTCTGAAGCCAGACTGATGGTCATGCAGACAGCCAACAGATGCTGTGTGATAGATGGCTTTTTCTATTTAACTGTATATGTCCTGTGCACAATGCTCCTTTTTAGATCAAGCAGATACAGTGGTTACATTTAGGAAAATAACTAATTTGCTTGAATTTCATTTGTAGATTTTGGAATCGTGGCAGTCAATTCAAATGGCTGTAGACACCCTCGCCATTTACACATTTGTTTCACTCGTTGCTTACATTCTAAATGGTGTGCTGTTAAATTTACAAAATGTATACATGTATTCCTCAATTTCACTGTATTTGGACATATACCTCTTCTTCATGTTTGATGATTGCTGGTTGATGTGCATTTGTGTGTGTGGGGACGTTGTAGAATGAATGTCTACTTTAAACAGAGCCTAGCTCCTGACAGCACAACATCCTTACTTTCTTGACCTCATGCCTTTTTTGTGAACACAGGCAGGAGTTTGAGGCACTTTAGATTTTGTGTTCTCCTGGACCACTGCAGGTATACCTGTCTTCCCTCCTCATTTACAGTCTCCTTGGTTCCACAGCATATTGGGAAGTTCGAGGTGGCAGACAGAAGTCCGTCTCCTCATGTCACACTCCACCATAATTCTTGTTGCTCTATTGTTCCCTGTCTCAGAGGAACTGTTCACCGGTGCCTTTAGGGATCAACAGGTAACCCTATCTTCCATTTATCATTTCTCCCTAGGATGGTGGACTCTGGGGAGACAAACCATGCCTATGCTAACTTTAACCATGGAAAATGCATCTCTGCTGAGCAGCAAAATAATTCTTTTCAAAGTGCAGGACGTTTTCAGCGTAGACATTGGTGAATTCTGAGAAAAATGGGCCTGCTTCGCCAAATTCACTCGCAAAGCAAAATGTGCCTTTTTTGATGTTTTTTCTGCCCAACAGTCTGCTCTTTTCCTGTAAATGTAATTTCTTTCACGAATGCCATCATGGTAGAGGTCTGCAAAATGTGTTGTCCCCCTAATTGCGTCACATTTTTTGGGAAAAAGTGAAATGCACCCAAAAGCGAAAATCAGGAAAAAAATCTGCTCCTCTGGCAAAGTGAGATTAGAGGCGATTTTTGGCAATTCTTTTTGAACGCTGGTAACTGCATACAACCCTAGTCACAACCCAGTTTCAGTCACGAATTTCCGTCCAGAAACACCACTGGGATCTGGTTAAACGCCTTCACCTCCTCAAGCTTTCAACTTAGTTTTCTGGGTCACTTTCACCTGGGAACATTCCACTCGGTGTGTGCCTTATTGCACACAGGAAATATGTAGCTCCCTTAAGGGCATGAGGTGCAAATTACATAAAATGTTGGAGTGACCCACAAGTGAGATGGAATGAGATTTTAGCAAAAACACATGTGCATATCGCTTGTTCGTTCAACAGACAACATGATGCATTACGCATGATAAGTTACAAAATCATGAATTGTATAAAAATATAAAAATTCTAAAAATAACAACTATGTTATGGTTGCAAGAACGGCATCGTTGCATACAACTACCAATTAATTCTCCAGGAAATAGAGCGCAGGCAGTACAGTTCCTGCAGCATCAGCTTATACGTGGCTGGGTACCAATTGGTTAATATATATAGATGCCTTGCCATATTATTATCACACAGACATTAAAACAAAAGGAGTCCCAGAGAGGCATGCCCAAGGCAACATGAGAAACCGAGCTGACCTAAATGGCTGCTGTCTATAATCCAGAACAGAGGCTAATAATTAAATCATCTTTATATAAAAAGCTGAATGTATGTATGTGTGTGTGTATGTTTGTCCGGCTATACAAATCCACACCGTGGAATCCACGTCTACCAAATTTTGCATGGATTCCTCTTTTGTCTGGGGCAAGATCGTAGTCTATATTTAGATGCAAAAATCTTACATGGAAAAATGAATTGTATGTGTGTGTGTATGTTTATCCAGCTATACACATCTACACTGTTGAACTCACTGCTACCAGATTTTGCCTGGATTCCTCATTTGTCTGTGACAAGACTGTAGTCTATGTTTGAATGCAAAGAATGTACTCCGTAGACAACCTCATTTACTGATGCTCACCCTGATTCACTACAGTAGGTAATACAAGGAGGCAAAATGTGGAAAAGTGCCTAAAGCAAAATGTTTGATATGCTGGTTATTCCTTTAAAATGTATTACTACTGTATACATATCAAAACTATTTATTAAAGCAGTTTTAAAGGGAATTAAAAAAAAAAAAGAATTTTAAAAAAAAGTTCATCACGCCACTCCAATTATGGGAAATGACAAGGTTACAGTTTACTTAAGTTCATTCACGAGAAGAGAGCACAATCTTTCTTGGACATTTTATCAAATGTGCTGAAGCCATTAATTGACTGAAACATGTTGCAAGAAAACTGAACATCACTTGGAAAAGCTCCATCTGATGCAAAGTGAAAATCAATATCAAGAGCTTCTGAAACACAACAACCAACAGCAGCATGACTTGCTGACATAAGGAAAGGATCAACATCCTCCAGGCACATGACACAGCAGGACAAACTGAAGTAAGACTTGCCGACAAGAGGACAAGAGCAACATCCTCCAGGGCACATGAGACACCACTCGACCAGGACACAGGCAACACCGAGTACCCAAGCTAGTTGGCATATAATTCGTAAAAATTCTACCGATTCATGTAGTTTTGCCTAATGAACCAAGCACACCGCAAATACTTCGCTGTTGAGTAGACTGCAAGCTCATCAGTGGATTTACAGCATAGGGCCATTGTGTCCCTATTTATTCAAACTTGACATTCCATAAGGAGTGGTCGCATGAATCTTCTTCGTGGCCACAGGTATTGCGAACAAATTAAAACAAAATGAGCAGGGTTCTCAATTATGCCTGAACAGAACTGCCATTCAGCTGACACATTTGGATACCATCTATTTCGGACACTCGCCAGCGGTAGAGAGCCTATCCGGAGCATTATATACAGGGCTCTTTCATGTTCCGGGTTTATATAATTGAGATACTCTTCATACCCCAACACTTGTTTGAGACTCCAGTATCTTAACATCAAGGACGATTTCCCAACTTCATTCAGAATAGCCTGCACTCCCTTGGCCTCGTAGCCAGTCCTAACGGCCGGTTTACTCTTACTGGTGTTAGAGAGAATTCTCTGTTAAAGCTAATTTCCCAAACCTAGTGAGTCCCCCAGCAGCTTTGCTGGATTTTTGGGGTTTATTTGTTTCTCCTACTAAGAGTGAGACTCTTTTTCTCCCACTCTTAGGCATGATTTGAGAATGTCCTTTGACTGTGAATGTGTGTTGTGGGCTATGGGGTCTTTTACTCCATAGGGCTTCATGTGTTTTTGGCATATGTGTTACACAGCACCCTCAGTGCAGTAACACAGGGGTGTCATAGTGACCCCCAAACATATACTCCATACCCTGTGACTGACTACTGTCTCCCAGGGCATGTAAAGTCACCATTGGCTTTACTAGTCTCAAATTGTGAACAGAACCAGTACAAACCATCATATTGTGGAAGTACTGGTAGGGGTAATTCGATTGCCCCTGGGTCTGTTTTTCAAGGGGGCACTGTCCCAGTCCGCACTTGTCGAGTTTCTGGCTGGTGGCAGTGGATACCACGCAAAATATTCCACCAGAATATTTCTTATAGGATTTTCCCATTGATTTTAAACGCACCACTTTTTGGTGCAATGTTAAAGATACCGCCGGGTTATTTATTTAATATTATTCGCCGGTTGGGTCTTTTTGCCAGGACTCAGTTTTAAAATGGCGTTTGTGTTTGCCTCTGGAATTCTAACCCAAGTCGAGCCCTTTGTTTCCCTTTTTGGCGGGCTTCTGCACAGAAGCCCTCCAAATGGTGCCACTCTGTCTGGGGTCTACAGGATGTGTGGGAGGGGGATTAGGCACCCTGGACTGAGTTGCCTCGGCAACTCAAGTCGCACTCTTGTGTGATTGGCCCAGTGGTGAGCCGCCCGGCTCACCACTTAGCATGTTTGAGTGACAGCTAGGCTGTTGAATGGGGGTTTTTCTGCATAAAAGCAGGGCTTTGGAGACTGGAACTTCAGAAGTCGCCACAGGACCTAAATAATCCAAAGAGGGAGAAGCTGAGCCATCTACAACGACGACACCACCGGTGGAGCCCTGCTGTAAAGAACTCACCACTTCCCCGACGACAGAGGAGATCTTCTTCCAGGAGAGTCTTCTTCCCTTTGAGCTGGTGGGACCAACCAGTTCGCCTTTTTTGCCTTCCAAGACGTCTCGTGGTTGAATCGCTCGTGCCAAGCACCCCGGTGGCCGGATAGCCACGCTTCAACACTGACCGCGAATAAAAGGGCCGTATCTTTTAATCGGGAACTCCGCGGCTGGTTTCATCCCTGGCAGTGCAACGACTTCCAGCTTTCTTCCTCGTCGAGATCATCTCTTCCTCTGGTTGAAGCCACGACTTGCACCCGCTGCCAGGAACAACTGCCCCCGCTGGAATGTTCTCACCATTTAAGGTACTGTGTCCCGCCTGGCCTCCCTTCCAACGGACTGTCCAAGGTGTCCCGTAAATCCTTGACTTTCCAACTGGGTTGGCCTCCACACCTTCTAACTTTATCTTTCTGAACTGATCCAACCTCTTTTGACATTTTCTGCAAAAGACTCTGAGTGCATTTCCACTGTGTGATCTTGGGCACATTCAGCCTTGTTCCCTCTAAGAGTGGGCCTGGCCTATAAACTTTGGCTCTACAGTAGACCCTGCCTTTGCTGCCTTGTTGGGGGTTCTTAAAAGTGTTGTTACTGTGTTATTTCCATGCTCTGCCTTTTCTCTCCCTTTATAACGAATTATTGGAGTGCCATCTAAGGTTACGCGCTCACCTCTATTTTGTTAATAAGTGGTGTCTTAACCTAGACTTGTCGAATAATTAACTAGGGAGATGTATATACTTATAGTGACTGTGTTTGAACTTGCTTGATATATTAGTGCCAGTGTATTTTCATAAGTGTGTTTTAAATAAATAATTATATACTTTTAATACCAACGGTCTGGTCAGTGTTTGCTTGTTCTACTGTATTTTTGGCCCCATTGTGTATGCTCTGTATACTGCCTAACTCTTCTTGAGAGAAGTCTGACTGCTCAGCCACAGCTACCAGGTAAATCTGGGTGGTACAGACTGCTACCAATTGGGTTTACTGCTTACTCCTGTGGTCTTAAACTTTTTGTAGTGGTCCCTAAGGGAACTGCACAGGTTTCTGCCTAACACTGGTGTACAGCGTGGGATTTGTATTGAGTATACATTTTAGTGTGCTTTTAAATACCTTAGTGCAACTAACCACAAAGCTTAGCACTAAAAAGTTTATTTTCTAAACCTGTCAACTATGGAAAGTTATAGTCAAGAGTCCCTTGCTACAAAAACTGCTGATTGTTTAAGAGTTCTCTGTAAGCATAAGAATCTCCTGACTAAAGGCAAGAAAATGGAGCTAATAGAAAGATTGTTAGCAAACCAAAGTCTGGGTAGTGGTTCAGAGGAGCCTACTCTCCCAGCAAATCTAGATGACAGTGAGTTTATTGCTATGGATCAAAGTATTGATAATCTTGAGGCAGAGTCAGAAAGGGAGGGTGAGGCTGTTGTAGTTGTCCCCACTGGGCCTCTTTCTGCTCTACCAGCTGTACCTACTGGACCTTTGCCAGGTCCCACATTTAGTCCTCAATGTATTGAAATAGAGAAAATGAAACTTGAATTGGAGTTTAAGAGACTTAATGCTCAAGCAGAACAAAGGCACCAAGAATTAAACCAAGAACTAAGGCTCAGAGAAATGGATCTCAAGCATGAGCAAGAGATGAAGAAATTGTCTGTTGAAAATGCTTCTCTCTCCGGATCCTCTAGGAGTTCCAGTCCCAAAAGACCCCGGATGCCTAAAGAGATTGTGGGTATAAATGAGCCTAAATTGAATGTGTTAGATTGGTTGGCTATGTTTGAGTATAATCATGGGCTCCAGGAAATGTCAGGGAATGAGTTACTTCCTTGGTTGTTCTCTAGGCTCGCCCCCTGTTGCATCTGATGTGGTAATGGAGTTGGGGGGGGGGGTGGATAGAAGGGACTATTAATGTGTGAAGCTAGCTTTAATAGCTAGATTTGGGAAGACCCCTTCCCAGTACCTTAAGAGGTTTAGGACCCTCAAAAAGAATGATGGTACCCCTTGGGCTACCTGGGTGAACGAGTGTTTGAAAAACATAGAGGGATGGATTAAGGGTTACAGAGTGAACACTTATGAGGGAATGAGAAATCTTGTAATGTTGGAGTCCATTTATGATGCCTGCTCTCCTAAGTTCAGACAGCACTTAGCTGATTCAAAGGAAATAGATCCTGGAAAGCTAGCTAAGGCTGCTGACTTGTGGGTTGCCAACAGGGCTTCTCACAAGGATTCTGGGGCAACTCAGAAAAAGGATGAGGGGAAGCAGCCACCAAAAGGGAACCAAGAGACTTCTAATACCTCCCAACCCAAAGAGGGCCCCACACAACAAAATAACCAGGGAACGCCCCAAGGTAAACCTAATAGGGATAGTGAGTCCTCTGGTGTCCAACCAGAAAGAGGTCAGCAGAAGCCCCCATTCCAGAGAGCATTTGGAACATGCTATCTCTGTGGGGCAACTGACCATATCAATGGAGATCCAAAATGTAAGGGCAAACCTACAGGGATCAGCACAGTCTCCTTAGCCTTCACTCCTGAGGAGGAAGTCCAAATGGCTAGTGCTCACTTTGACGTCTTTGCTGAAGAAACTTTGGATATTCAAGCAACTGTATCATTAGGGTCCATGGGCCTGGTTAGTAATCAGAATAGGAGTGTGTATGACTCCATACCAGAAAACTCTAAAGTTTATTACATGGACAGTGTTCTTGGCAATGGCCAGGATACTCCTGCCAGGTAAGACTCTGGGGCCAGCAGAACAGTAGTGGATGAAAGCTTTTTCAGGCCTGAGGATGTTGCTAAGGCACCCAAAGGTCCCACTAAATTTTCTGGAGGTCCTGTCCAAATGGTTCCAATTCTACCAGCCCTCATACAGTGTAACAACATGACAATGATGATTCCTGTCAGTGTTCAGACTGAGGTGCCTGGGAGAGTCCTGTTGGGGAATGATCTAAGAACTCTAGGAGTATTATCCAGTACCCCCAGGCCTCTCAGTATGGAGACCCAGAACGAAACCAAATTGGCTAGAGAGGCCACCTTAAGGAACCACTCTAAGCCTGTGGGGACCTCTACAGAGAACCCCACTACAAGCCCTGGTGTTGGTAAGTTGACCTCTGACCCATGCACATTTCAGGCTAATATCTTAGGGAAGTGGGAGCCCCAACCAAGCTCCATCATTGTTCTTCCAGTTTTAGAGTCTGTGACTCCCCCTGCTTCTGAGGAAGAGGTGGATAGACCAACTGGACCCCTAGCTAGACCTAAGAGAACTGGTAATTCTCTGTGATGGTGGAAAACCAGAAAAGATAAGTCTAAGGCCAAAAACCTTCCGACTGTTGGACCTTCTACTGAGGACTCCAACCCAAATCCTAGTATTGGGAGTGAAGCTCCTAAAGTAGGTAAGGTTAGATCTAAGAGGAAGGAGAAGCATGTACCTTGCTTATCTCCACCCCCTCCAACCAAGAGGCCTAAGACCCAACCTTCTCCCAACAGAGAGGTGGTGAGGACCTCTGTAGGCCCCTCTAGATCTAAGGGAATCCTTTATAAGGGCCCCTTGAGAAAGCCTAACACAGGTTCAGAAGTTGGACCAACTTCTGAGGGACTAGTCAACCAGATCCCCTATAGTTTTAAAAAGACTGATGTTCCTCAAAGGGTCTGTAGGTCATATAGCTTACAAAGGAAAACCTTTGACTCTACCATTGAACACAGGCCAGGGTGTCACCACCAAAATGCTGATGGTCTCTCTAGGATGTATTTCATCGACTAGAGGCATGAGATTCATCCTGGAGTGGATTGAATCCTCCTGTCCCTTAGTCTGGGGGGGGGGGGGCGAGTGTTAGGGAGAATTCTCTGTTAAGGCTAATTTCCCAAACCTAATGAGTCCCCCAGCAGCTTTGCTGAATTTTTGGGGTTTATTTGTTTTCCTCCTGCTAAGAGTGAGACTCTTTTTCTCCCACTCTTAGGCATGATTTGAGAATGTCCTTTGACTGTGAATGTGTGTTATGGGCTATGAGGTCTTTTACTCCATAGGGCTTCATGTGTTTTTGGTATATGTGTTACACAGCACCCTCAGTGCAGTAACACAAGGGTGTCATAGTGACCCCCAAACATATACTCCATACCCTGTGACTGACTACTGTCTCCCAGGGCATGTAAAGTCACCATTGGCTTTACTAGTCTCAAATTGTGAACAGAACCAGTACAAACCATCATATTGTGGAAGTACTGGTAGGGGTAATTCGATTGCCCCTGGGTCTGTTTTTCAAGGGGGCACTGTCCCAGTCCCCACTTGTCGAGTTTCTGGCTGGTGGCAGTGGATACCACGCAAAATATTCCACCAGAATATTTCTTATGGGATTTTCCCATTGATTTTAAACGCACCACTTTTTGGTGCAATGTTAAAGATACTGCCAGGTTATTTATTTAATATTAATTCGCCGGTTGGGTCTTTTTGCCAGGACTCGGTTTTAAAATGGCGTTTGTGTTTGCCTCTGGAATTCTAACCCAAGGCGAGCCCTTTGTTTCCCTTTTTGGCGGGCTTCTGCACAGAAGCCCTCCAAATGGTGCCACTCTGTCTGGGGTCTACAAGATGTGTGGGAGGGGCATTAGGCACCCTGAACTGAGTTGCCTTGGCAAATCAAGTTGTACTCTTGTGTGATTGGCCCACACTTAGCATGTTTGAGTGACAGCAGCAGGGCTTTGGGGACTGGAACTTCAGAAGTCGCCACAGGACCTAAAGAATCCGAAGAGGGGAGAAGCTGAGCCATCTACAACGATGACACCACCGGTGGAGCCCTGCTGTAAAGAACTCACCACTTCCCCGACAACAGAGGAGATCTTCTTCCAGGAGAGTCTTCTTGCCTTTGAGCTGGTGGGACCAACCAGTTCGCCTGTTTCACCTTCCAGGACGTCTCATGGTCGAATCGCCCGTGCCAAGCACCCCGGCGGCCGGATAGCCACGCTTCACCACTGACCACGAATAAAAGGATTGTACCTTTTAATCTGGAACTCTGCGGCTGGTTTCATCCCTGGCAGTGCAACGACTTCCAGCTTTCTTCCTTGTCAAGATCATCTCTTCCTCTGGTTAAAGCCACGACTTGCACCCGCTGCCAGGAACAACTGCCCCCACTGGAACGTTCTCACCATTTAAGGTACTGTGTCCCACCTGGCCTCCCTTGCAACGGACTCTCCAAGGTGACCCGTAAATCCTTGACTTTCCAACTGGGTTGGCCTCCAAACCTTCTAACTTTATCTTTCTGAACTGATCCAACCTCTTTTGTCATTTTCTGCAAAAGACTCTGAGTGCATTTCCACTGTGTGATCTTGGGCACATTCAGCCTTGTTCTCTCTAAGAGTGGGCCTGGCCTATGAACTTTGGCTCTAAAGTAGACCCTGCCTTTCCTGCCTTGCTGGGGGTTCTTAAAAGTGTTGGTACTGTGTTATTTCCATGCTCTGCCTTTTCTCTCCCTTTTTAACAAATTATTGGAGTGCCATCTAAGGTTACGCGCTCACCTCTGTTTTGTTAATAAGTGGTGTCTTAACCTAGACTTGTTGAATAATTAACTAGGGAGGTGTATATACTTATAGTGACTGTGTTTGAACTTGCTTGATATATTCGTGCCAGTGTATTTTCATAAGTGTGTTTTAAATAAATAATTATATACTTTTAATGCCAAAGCTCTGGTCAGTGTTTGCTTGTTCTACTGTATTTTTGGCCCTGTTGTGTATGCTCTGTATACTGCCTAACTCTTCTTGAGAGAAGTCTGACTACTCAGCCCCAGCTACCAGGTAAATCTGTGTAATGCAGCCTGCTACCAATTGGGTTTACTGCTTAACCCTGTGGTCTTAAACTTTTTGCAGTGAGCCCTAAGGGAACTGCACAGGTTTCTGCCTAACACTCGTCATAGTGGCCAGGATGGACCAGAACTCACTTATCCCTATACTTTTGAGTTCTCATTTTACATGGACAAACCACGGAAGCAACCTTACTCCGGCCTGAGATAATATATCCATAACTGCTTCTCTGTACTTCCCCAGCTCATCAGCTGCCCAAAGCCTTACCCAGCAGTAAATAGGACATGCCCTACAGAACGATTCCATGCATTACATACTGGTTTCCAAAAACACTTGCTGGTTCGGTGTACTAAAGTGTAGTACTTGCATATCGTGTAAGCAAGATGCTCAAATAGGGGCTCATTTTCAATATTGCGTGGAGTAAAATCAATGCATAAAATGTATGCGTAAACATATTACGCTTGATATTACTCCATGCCATGTTTCCCTTCATTTGTATGGCGGAGAGGAGGGCGGATAATTAATTATGATTCTGCAGCGCCCTTCCACTCCACCATGCAAATAGTCCAGCATTTGCGCCAGCGTCCATTTTCATGCTGGTGCAAATGCTGTGGATTCCTTCGGAGTCCATTTGCATTTTACGACACCAAAACCATGCAGACTCCATGGGAATTCATCTTAAACACTCCCTGTCATGCGCACAGGGCATGCGGCATTCAATGCATTTGCACTGCGGTGTGCACGTCACCTTTTTACACCCCACTTTTGCACTCCGCCTTGCAATAGTGGAAACGTGGCAGGTCCTTTCCACGGAATTTACACGGAATTCGAAGATAAGCTT
This sequence comes from Ambystoma mexicanum, assembly GCF_040938575.1. Lineage (NCBI taxonomy): Eukaryota > Metazoa > Chordata > Amphibia > Caudata > Ambystomatidae > Ambystoma > Ambystoma mexicanum. Next base: position 544,825,821 of record NC_090933.1, on the reverse strand, counting down.
CATAGGCTACAGATCAGAAGAAAGAAATCGGTGTGTTTCCAAGAGCATGAACGTTTTATGTCAGAAATATCATAGATGTATGCAGTATGAAACACTATACACATGGAATGTAAAATTGTAACTATATCGAATTAGGGAGTGGCAGCCAAGTATAAAGAGACCAAAAGGATGTATCTAAAAATGCTAATTTAAAATAATACAGATCATTTTGACATGAACTTAGATGTACCAGAAGGTTGGAATATAAGAATATTGCCACCAAACACGAAAGCAACACACGTGAATCTTATTCAGAATGATACTATGCATTGTGATGAAGACATTGCATTCTCTGTGCATAGTTAACATTTCTATTAGAAACAGCAATAGCAAATGCCCCACAAAAACATAGATGATGATAGGAGGTTTACTTTCAAAACACAAGGTGCGGAAATTGCATTCTTTATAACCGTGTTCACGAATTGAAAGACATTTCAAAAGACTGAATGAATAGCTCAGTCAGCCTACACATTGCCTTTAAACGAACAAGCTACCATATGTGGACCAATCCCTTCCAAGCCACGCGTGGCTCCCCTGTATTGTCCCAAATGGATTATTCCGGGCGGACAAAAACTGTTTTTCGAATGATTTACTGTGATGACTTTGCATCCATTTGCTGAATGACCGAAGGGAACGGCTTTCTTCTTTCACTGCCTCCGCAGTGCTTTAGCAACGCATCTTACTCATTACATGGGAACAACGGCAATGCCGTGTCAGCTTTTGCAGAGGAGGAAAAAGAAATGTAAACTAGACGATGAGGGATGATAGTAGGCTTCATTACTTGAAATGTTCTCTTTTCTTGGGTCGGGCGAAATACACGAATTGCGAATGCTTAGTATTTATGAACGTACTTTATTCATTTGGAGACAGTCTGTTAAGCTGAAATATTGCCTTCACTCTCTTCATTTGTAACAGACAAGACAAAGTAGTATGTTTCTTGGAAACAATAAAAACAATGGATCCGTTCAGGGCGATGTGTTCTATGAGGTACACCCTCTATCACCAAGCCTCGTATAGCGCATCTTCTTTATCGCGTTAAGGGAGGCATTATTTATCAATCACATGCACAATCTTTAAAGATAAAGCCCTGATCATGTTCCCAGTTAAGCCTGGGTCAACTTAATCTTAAGTACCTCTTATCGCAGGGCTTTTGGGTGATTCCATCAGGTCAAACTTCAGGCAAACATTTTAAGAAGTGGAGCGGCCTACAAAGCAACTCATGTTGGAGTTTGTTTTCACTCTCAGGCTACTTTCAGAGAGGCAGGGGGTCCTTGCTGGTTGCATGCTTAGGACATTTAGGCAAGCGTTATTCCCATGAAATGGAGTAGAGTAATTGGGCCTCATTACGACCCAGGCGGTAAGGGGTTTACGGCAGCGTAAACAGCGCCGACCCTTACCGCCTGATTCCGAGGTCCCTTAGCGCCATGGAGGATTTAACACCTGCTTTTAGCAGGTGTTAAAATCCATGGCGCTAAGGGACCATGTTGTTAATTACGCCACCGTAATTTACGGTGGCATAATTAACGCCTTCCCCACTCCCATTATGCCCTATGGGGCAAAAATGGGAATGGGGAAGGGTAAATGGGGATTGGGGACTTACCGCCCCGCCAACCTCGGAATGGGGCGGTAAGTCCGCCAACCACCATGGCGTAAACATAGTTTACGCCATGGTGGTAAAGGTACGACCCAGGCGGTAACTTACCGCCTGGGTCGTAATGAGGCCCATTGTGTTGGAAGAAGGGCTGCTACAGGTAGTGAGTGACTGGGGACTCAGTCTCACAGTTAGGTTTGGTATAGTATTTGTTTGCATTGTGTGATGCATTCATTGATGGCAAGTGGGTGAAGATCACACGCGTCGTCTGGTGAGTTTACGAAGAGGGAATCCTGGAGTGTGTGAGCAGTTTAGGTCACTGTGAGAGTCACACATACGTAACATTTAATTTTGTATGAGACATTTAGAAGTCTTGGTAAATAACCAGTGATTTCTAGAGGCAGGAGGCGATACAAGGCATTTGGTACTTAAGTGAATGTAAGTGTACATATGCTGTATAAAAATGTACAAAATGAGCTCCACGCTTAGGAGGAGCAGAAGAATCTCTCAGGGCAGTTTACATGACACTCAAGTTCTTGTTTCGTGGTATGAAGAAACTTGGGACAGGCAGGCAATGTCAGGGTCAATGTAGCTCACAAGCAGTTCAATGTGAGAATTAGGACCCATAGCATTTCCTTGACTTCTGGTTTGCTAAAAGGGCAAAACCAGGGTCATCAGGTTCAAGGTGGATCTTAGTCCGACACTTCCACTCCAGTTAGTTGTCTGGCACCTACAGGGGGTCATTCCCCTCCAGTTAACAGGATCCTAGTTTCAGTGCACAGCCAGCAGAGAAGACTTGGCCCAACAGCAGTGCCACCCACACTGTTCGCTGTCGATGGTAAGAGGGTGAGCACCCTTCTGTCTTGGAAGCTTCTGTCTTCACCACTGTGGTAGAGGAAATCGGAATAGACGTTATTCTCAGTCGATTTCTGAATAGGTCCTTCTTCCAAAGATGAATCAATGAAGGAGAGGAATTCCTCTTCCCATAAAGGCAAAATTTCACAGGTAACTGGTACAAAACAAGCCTGCTGTAAGGTGTTCAATCCAGACTGTTGTAACTTGTGCCCTTTGCTTTCTGACATCACACCAAGAGTGTCTTGTCTGCATGAAATGAAGGCACAGGAAGAGGTCTAGACACCTAATAGAATCCAAGATGATGGACTCCTTCTCTCAGCCCACTTCTCCCTCCTGGCCACTTTAACTCTGCTCCCGTAACATGTCTGAAGAGTTAAAAGGGTCTCGAGTGATCAGCTCCCTGGTGGGAGAGTGGCTTTTATTTAAACAGCTGTATTTATTTGGTAGAACCATGGTACATGGTCACAACAAGCTTAAACATAGTACAAAGAAAGGCACTGTTAACAACGAGGACTGATCTTCACACACTTCCCCCGGATGCCATGCCCAGAGCTGCCCCCCACCCCTCACCGACCTAACATTGGACTTGCAGAAATAGTTTTGCCAGTTTGGGTTTATGTGTCAAGGCCAGGACCTTACGATCAAACTCCAGAAGGGACTCCCAAGTCTCTGTAAAATGATGTGAGCTTCCTTCTTTGGCTGCAGTGATTTACTCCCCAACCAAGACATCCAGAGCCAATGGCAGGCCTTCCGTGGATTTCCAGCAGTGGGCTATCGTGATTCATGCTACCAACAATAGCTGCATTATCAGCTGGGCAGATCTGCCAAATTAAGGATATATTTCCAGCACTGGGGCCCACAGGAGGACAACCTCTGATGTCATTGGGAGTCCAAAACCCATAACGTCCCTTACTACTGAAACCACCTGCTCCCAAAAGGAATTAATGAGGGAGCAGTCCCGCCACGTATGAAGGTATGTCTCCCGTGCCCCACATTTCCGACAGCACAGTGGTTCCATAGATGCCTGGAAATTGTGTAGCTGAACCTGTGAGTAATACCACCTAAACATGAATTTCAGGGCACGTTCTTTATTGGTGACACATCTAGAGGAGGAATAATTTCTAGCCCAAATGTCCAACCAGGATTGGTTCTCTAATGGTCGACCCAGGTCACCTTCGCAACCACGCATTCATGAGGGATGGTCGGCTAGCATATCCCAGTGAAGGAGTCTGTATATATTCGAGACAACTTTGCCTTGAATACCTTCCTGGATCGTGGGTTCAATCACCCCTAAATCCCTCGTGGCTCCCTGTCTAACCGCTGGCTGTGTTATCCAGTGGCCTAGCTGCCCATAAGAGAACATGTCTGCTTCCATAAAATGGAAGGCTGCTTTACATTTTCATAGGTGTATGGTTGGGCGCCATCAAAGAGGTGGGCTAGTGTTTGTAGGCCTCCCTGTTTCCACCCCTTACAGGCCCCTCGTTGCATCCCCGGGGGAAAGACTGGGTTGTAGAAGATCGGGGTGTAGGGGCCTATACCTTTAGAAATCTTATTGTGTCTCAGTGCCCACCTCCAAGCCTTCAATGTCACTCTAGAAGAGGTCAGCAAGTTGCCACCTTGTTCTTGTGGATGGTCGGGATCGGTCAGGATGGTCGGCTAGCATATTCCAGTGAAGGAGTCTGCATATATTCGAGACAACTTTGCCTTGAATACCTTTCTAGATCGTGGGTTCAATCACCCCTAAATCCCTCGTGGCTCCCTGTCTAACCGCTGGTTGTGTTATCCAGTGGCCATCTGCCCATAAGAGAACATGTCTGCTTCCATAGGATGGAAGGCTGCTTTACATTTTCAAAGGCGTATGGTTGGGCGCCATCAAAGAGGTGGGCTAGTGTGTGTAGGCCTCCCTGTTTCCACCCCTTACAGGCCCCTGGTTGCATCCCCGGGGAAAAGACTGGGTTGTAGAAGATCGGAGTGTAGGGGCCTATACCTTTAGAAATCTTCTTGTGTCTCAGTGCCCACCTCCAAGCCTTCAATGTCACTCTAGAAGAGGTCAACAAGTTGCCACCTTGTTCTTGTGCATGTTGGGGAGAAAATGGGAGGTAGCAGGGTGGGAACGAGTGTCTAGCCTGCTCAATCAATCCCCACTTAGGAAGGGGGTTGTGAGACGCCCATGTCAGAAGATGTGAGATCTGCACTGCGATAAAGTACCTGTGGAGGTCCGGAGACCCCAGTCCCCCCACCCTGGTGCCCCCTAGCATTACCCTCCTGGGGATTCTAGACTTTCTACCCCACCAGATAAACCAAGAGATTTTACATTGGAGGTGATTCAGGGCTTTCCTTGGGATTCCCACTGGTAGGGAGGTGCAAAAGTACAGAAACTGAGGGAGCAGGTTCATTTTAACCACTTTGATGCGTCCCAGTAGAGAGATTTCTTGTGTTGCCCATCTCTCTAGATCCTTCTCCAAGTTCTTAAATAGAGGTGGAAAATTGGCACTGAACACGTCCCGTGGTTGGGAGGTGATCCGGACCACCAAATATTCCACCAAACCACTCTCTCATTTGATTGGGCAGGAGGCTTGCAGGGCGCCCACCTTCTGCAAAGACAGACCTACCCCCAGTGCCACTGATTTGCTATAGTGTATTTCAAAGCCATCTGCTACCTTGAATGTTTGCAACTCCTGAAGAGCATGGGGAAGAGAGGCCTGGACATTCATCAGAGTAAGTAGAACGCCATTAGCATATAGAGATATCCTTGTTTTAGTAACCTTGATTACTGACCCCTTCAATGGTGTAATTAGAGCGTAGTCGCTGGGCCAGCAGTTCTATAATTAAGGTGAATAATAATGGGGAGATGGGGCACCCCTGTTGTGTTCCACATGTAAGAGGGATGGGGTGACCGGTCCTGGTTCACCCTCAGTGTAGTGTTTGGTGAGGTATAATTAGCCATAATCATCTTCCGAAAGAAGGGCCTTATATGGAAAGCTTCCAGATTTAGTCTCATAAATGACCAGTCCACCTTGTCGAAGGCCTTAGTGGCATCCAAGGCTAGGACTGCTAACTTCCTGTGGTTGGTCATTACAGTTTCTATCAGGTTCAGAGCCCTCCGGATATTACCCACTGTTTTGCTTCCTAAGACGAACCCAGGTTGGTCAGAGTCTATAAGGCCTGGGAGAGTTGGCGTCAAACGGTTGGCCAATACCTTGGAGTAAATACTCGATTATATGTTCAAAAGGGAGATTAGCCTATTCGGTTTCAAACATCCATAAGGTACTCGGGCCTGCATGGAGGTCGTGTAAGTTCCCGTATCCCGAAAGGAGTTGAAAAGAGCTCTCAGTGGGGACGGAAGTTGGGGTCTGAAGATTTTATCAAATTTGGAAGAGAAACCATCCGGACCCGCAGCCCTGGGCTTTAGAGACTTAATAACCGCTTCCACTTCCCCCATCTGAATTGGGGCCGCTAATGCCATATTTTCCTCTGAGGAGAGATACTGAAGAGCCGCCTTCTCCAATTACTGCTTCTGCTTTTCAGGAGAGTGAGGGGGGCCGACATGGCTTTGATAAAATAATCGACTGCTAACCGTATTTTTGTCCTTCCATCATATTCGACCTTCCCATTTTGGTCCCGTAAACCCAACAATTGTATTATGCTACTTCACATGCACCAGTTTCCGCACTAGGAACTGGTTGGCTGTATTACCTTTTGCATAGTAGCTCTGTCTAGTCGCCAAGAGAGAACGTGCTGTGTCCTCTGCATAGTGAGCCTCTAGCTTGTTTCTAGTGATTAGTAACGACCGGTGAAGTTTCGGGGCCTACCGCTTTTACATTTCCCTCCAAAACCCTAATTTCTTGTTCTAGCTGAGATTGGGTTTGCCTTTTGCATTTGTGGTATGAGAGTCTATCTGTGGAAACACTCTCGTGCCTGTGACCCGTGCAGCAGCAGCCTTCTAGCCCTCATTTCTACTCGTTCCTACGTGAAATACGAGCCGCCTGAGGCTCTTTCACCCACGGACTCCCTACACGCTTCCTGGAGGAGGCGTGTCCTACATCACGTGACTTGGTGCAACTTGAAAGGCCGGAGGCTGCCGCCGGCCCAGTGTGAGAGTCTATCTGTGGAAACACTCTCGTGCCTGTGACCCGTGCAGCAGCAGCCTTCTAGCCCTCATTTCTACTCGTTCCTACGTGAAATACGAGCCGCCTGAGGCTCTTTCACCCACGGACTCCCTACACGCTTCCTGGAGGAGGCGTGTCCTACATCACGTGACTTGGCGCAACTTGAAAGGCCGGAGGCTACCACCCTTGTGGCTGTAAGCCCGGTGGAAATAAGCCCACTGGCTGTTATACGGCTGTTGTACGCTGGTGGCGTGTAAGTGGGCGGGAGACTGCGGAGGCGTTGCCTCTTTGATCCCAGCCCGCGGCGAGTCCTCCTTGCACCGGGACCCGCTCTGACGCTCCAGCGCCTCAAAGGACCAATTTTAGTTCGACCACCATCTACCACCAAATGACGCTAACAGCAGAAGGACCCCAGACGAGAAAGAAAACTCTCCAACATCGTCGCATGCTCAATCCATGGACAGGGATGAAATCAACAGCCAGCACAAAGGTAAGCAAAACTGCTGGCCGAGTCTTGCTCGCATCTCTTACTCTACCAGCTGCGCTATCCGAGGCCCATTCAGAACAGCCCTCTGTCTGTCAACTACCTAACACATGTCACAAAGATTTGAGACACGAATGCACAATCGAAGATCGACCTCCCAGGTGCTCCTGTCCCAAAGACCACATCTTAAATACCAATTTAGCCACTGTCACTGCAGTAAACCTACTTGTGAAGCAAATTCATCAGGAAGGGCACGGTCAACTAGTCCACTTACTGAGTCAAGATTCTCTTAACGCCACTAGTAACGATGTTCTAGAAGTTCCCGTGCCAGCTACCTCTCCTTCCGTCCCTGTTGTCACTTTGCTGCCTTCTCAACCAACCAACAAAAGGGGTGAAGATACGGTAGCTCAGCCTGACAGCGCTCCTCTTGTCGTGACAACACACTCTACGCTGAGCTTAGCTTCGGCCACAGCACACTCAATCTCGGACACGATTTGTGACCCCTCGAATCATCTTGCTCCAACAGCACCTGACGCACCAGCTTCCCAACCCCGGCAGCACTTCATAGTGAGCGACGACGAACTTCTAAATCTGCCAAATGATGAGGCAGCGCCACGCTCTTCATCTTGCACACACGCTATGAATCCAACAGCTCTATCTATACAGGAGAAATCTTCAACAATGGTCTCAACAAAAAACCCCCCTCAAACTCTACACCCCTCAAGACCTGCATCTAGCCTTTTAACCTCTTTGCCCTCACCCAATTTGGCAGCGATGTCTGCTAAACACTCATTAGAGCACCCAGGTCAAGGAAACTGTAGTAGCGATGCATGCCAAGCCCCTGAAGATCAAGAAACGCTGAGACCTCCGAACGGACTTCACCCAACCTCGCCTTTACCAGTAACAACACACAAGCCATCCAGCTTGGAGTGTAGCACGCTTGCCAGAGCAAGACGCCTACAACGAATTGCAGAATTAAAGTCAAACTTTCAACAACTGGTACCATTACAAGATCAACAAACTGCCCAAGCAAGCACTCCATCTGCCACGAACAAGTCTTCCCATGGCGAAACTTTACAGTCTACTTTACCTCGAACCCTGTCACCCATTAATTCGAAGTTTCATCTGGATTGTTCCACTTCATCTTCAAACGAACAAGACGCCTCCTTAGCAAACACCTTGCAAGCAAGCACCCTATCTGAAGTCATCATGCAAATCCATAACAACGTCCTTGCAGCTTCTGCTGTTGCTTTGGCGCCCTTTACCAAACTATATGAAACTCTACAAGGCCAAATATCTGACCAAGGTGCTATGCTTCAGACTCTGGTCAAACAATTAGACAAATTCGATCGCTTTACAGGCTTTCTCCAAACGCAAATGGAAAAAAATGCTGACCAGACAACAAGATGGCAAGAGCGGCTTGGTGACCTGGCCGCCAGACACCATTGCCAAAACGACACACTTACAGAAGGCCTGCTAGATGCAGTGAAATGGATGAGGAAAAACGTCAACTCGAACTCCACTTTGCATGCAACACCATCGTGTTCAAAATGTTCCCCTTCGGTCTTAAAGGATACCGGACATCAGCCCGACGTGTTAATCCTTGAGACAACTAATGCAAACGCCCTTTCAAAACCTGACATCTCTGATGTTGCTCCAACCCAATTGGCGCAACCTGCTCATGAGCAACAGAGCGATCAACCAAGACTCACTTGTCATACAAACCCTCTAGGAAAAAATGCCTCTCCCCAGACGAATCTTGCAGCAAACTCTGAGGATTCACTTGCTTCAGTGAGCTTCCGACCCTCCTCATTTAACATTTTTAGCGCTCCTGCTAAAACAATTGCCATAGCGAATCTAACTAAGAAAGGCTCAACTACAGACAAACAGAAACGTTCTGAAGGTGGTCAAAAGGAATCCCAACAAAAAAAAAATACACGTCATACTGTAAAAAAATTTATAAGAACTCTGACCACTCCAAAAAAACCTGGTTTGTTTGAACGTAAAAATGTTCATCAACAACCGAACTCTTCACAAACCCAAGTACCTGCCTGGCCAAAAGATCAGAACAAAGCCATGCCTAAACAAACAGCAAAACGCCGACGCATAGACTCGATTATTGAGAGCCCGGTCCGCTCGGCAAATGAATCTTCCGTAGACCTATGCGATCTCTCTACATATTTAACTGGAAGTGAAATAAACAACTTCTCCTCTTATGAAGCCACGCCAGCAAAGGTTGCTAACAACCTGGCATCAAAACAAACTTCAGCGAATGAAAAACCGCACAATCGACGTCCTTGCGACACTCCAAAAAAGGATTTTTCAAATGCTGAAAAGACCTTGCCTGTTTCTGTCAGCTCAAGATTAAATCCAAAGCTAACAACAAACCAGAGAAAAATCGATTCACACTTTCGTTCTAGAGCACATGGCGACATGTCAAAACTTGCAGCAACCTCATGGAAACTCCGACTTCAAAACATCTTATCTGACGAACACGAATTAAACTTAAATAGAACTAACGTTCTAAAACTGTTTACCTGTGTTCCTCAACTTCGGTCCATAAAGAGAGACGACATCAAAATTGTTGAATATGCAACTGAAAAATCCACCGATCAAGTGCTACTACATTTAACCTCCTGTACTGCAAAAAACATCTTACTGCAAGCTGCTGACGAGTTACTAGTGTTTGGGTTCGACATTTCCTTGGAACCAGATCTGACAAATCAAAACCGAAACCCGACCAGGAAGCACAACGCAAATAAACCTGAAAGAAACATCAGTCGAACGTCCTTACGGAAATCATTATCACTTCCATCTAGATCTCGACAAGAGCTGGTTCTCAAAACAAGAATCGATGGGAGCAGACAAGAAGTCAGCAAAAGAGACGACCAAAACCACTGACAATGAGCAACACAGACACAGCTCTGTCTGATCTCCTGGAATACCCGTGGCTTTACGCACCTGTTCAATGATTTTGTAGAACCTTCAGACGAGGTCTTCATGATCTGCCTCCAAGAAACATGGCTTCGCGAAACACCATCTAAAGACGGATTCAGTGTTTTTTTGAACTCCGCGAAAAAACACTCCAAAGGCCGCCCTTTCTCAGGCCTACTAACTCTGGTTAAAATCTATAACTGGATGACCCCAATTGTTACAATAAATCCGAATCCTTTTGTGCAAGGAACGACTATCCGATGTGACACGAAAATCCCAAAGACTCACAGTCATTTACTTGTAATCAACAGTTATTGGAACCCAGCAAAGATCTCCACCACAAACTTTATCGTTTCAGTCACAACTCTAATTGACGATGCCTTTCTTAATTTTACTGACCTATCGGTAATTATATGAGGTGACTTGAACTGCAGCTGGTTTCAATTCAATCCTCACAATATGGAGAACAACCCCATACCTGAAGCCGAAGTCTCTGAACGAGGCAAATTGTGGTCTCGAGCACTTGCCTCACGAAACTGTCAGATGGTCAACGGAAACACAAAGGGCGACCAACCCTGCAACACAACCTGGAAGCGACTCCAATGCAGGAAAACCCTGGACTATATTTGGGCCTCTCGAAACATATTCGAAAGGGTGGAATCACTCGAGGTAATCCCGAAGTCCGCTAGTGACCACGACATGCTATGTTTATTATTACATCACGAGACCCCCTTTTTGTCTGAGACTTATGAAATACCTCTGTCGATAAACGCTGCTGGAAACCGGCTTAAAACCAACGGCCCGAAAATCATGAAACTAGTCTCCGACCTTGATGAGTCTAATGACGTTGAATACGTTCCCCTGCTGACCGCATTCCTGCCAAAACACTCAAATTTAAGATTCTATGGCAACACCACAAAACACCTCTACAGCAATAAAATAGTTGCAGCAAAAAAATCATTAAGAAAAGACATACGGCTGATAAGAAAGTCCAAACACGATCAAAACGACATACAAAAGGAGATAAAAACGCGCCGCCAAGCCTACAGAAACTGGCTTAAATCTCACTCTGCGATCATCGAACAAGACAGAGCTGAAATTATGTTAAAATTAATAATCACCAAAAATTCTCGTGACATATGGGCCATACTAAATAAAGGAATAACAAAAACCAACCCAAATATGTCAAATGAAATTCCTAGCGCGAAGTGGGTCGACTATTTCACAAAAGCATATGAACAGCCGCTCCAAGACACCCAAGAATTCTTCTTTGCCTCCTCCAAAGCCTGGGAAATAACACCCTCACAGGAAGACCTGGCAATAGCAATTGGAAACCTAAAGAACTCAAGTGCAGCCGGACCTGATCACATCTCCAATATTACACTAAAAAAACATAAACATCATTGGGCCAAATTTATGGAAACTCTATTTCGACAAATCTCAAAGTCTAGAAAAACGCCTGCATCTTGGGCCAAGGCCATAGTGGTACCAATCTATAAGAAAGGAAGTCGCGACGAACCGTCGAATTACCGGCCTATTGCCCTGCTGGACACGATGGGGAAAATATTCGGATCGTTCCTCCGCTTGAAACTGACGGCTTGGGCTGCCAAAGAAAAACAAACAGGCTGTCGACAAACAGGTTTTGTCGAACAAGTCGGTGTTGATGTAAATCTCACCCTGTTATCCATCTTAAAACTAGAAGCACTAAAAGCGAAAAAAAAAATCTTTTTTGCATTTGTCGACCTCAGACAAGCGTTTGACGCAATAAACCGTGGGAAACTTTGGTCTAAATTACGAGGGTGGAACTGTCCAGCACAACTTCTTGACCCCCTTATAGCGTTGCACACTAATACAACAATACAAGTGAAGGTGAACTCTCAAGGTACACTCACAGAGCCGATCCCCACGCATAAAGGGGTCAAGCAAGGTTGTCCCCTTGCTGCTGAATTATTCAAACTTTTCATCTCTGATTTACCGCACTGGCTTGAAACTGTCCACTGTTTCTCTCCAAAAATAAACGGAACCTCCATTAAATGCCTCGTATATGCCGACGACATCGTGTTGATCGACCTAACTCAGATTGGCCTACAACATCTACTACTTAGTTTGAACAAGTACTTAGAGGCCAACGACCTGCAACTAAATACAGACAAAACAAAGATCATGTGTATTGGAAAAAATGTATCGAGAAAAGATAACAACTTTAAATGGGTAATTGAAAAAGCAGAATTAAACATTGTATCATCTATTAGATACCTGGGCATCCTGGTTAACAATTCCATCTGTGAATCTGCATGGACAAGCGATCTTCTAGAAAGAGCAGATAAACTAGGTCGCCAAGGAGCCAAAATCAACAAAGACTTTGGAAAATTTTCAATAGCCCCCCTACTAACATTCTACCTGCAGAAATTTATTCCAACTATAACTTTTGGCGGGGCGACAGGTTGGAACATTGAGCATTCCCTGTGGCAACAGCTTGAAGGGAAGTTCTGGAGACGAGCTCTGAGTCTTCCAAAATATATTTCAACTATAGCTCTGAGACACGAATTGACGCAAAACTCTCTCTACATGACAATACTATGGCAATCCCTATCATTTATGAGGAAAACACTACTTGGTTCACAAATTCCAGCATATAGAATTTTTGCAAAGGAGTCAGAATATTCACAATCAAACATACTTCAAACATGGAAACGTAAAATAAAAACCATCATGGAAGCCGCTAACATCTCTATAGATGAGCTGATCAACCGACCTCAGCACGCAAAAAAAAAACTCGAAATCTGGGACTGGATATCAACTCACGAGCTTCGTGTAACTCAGAAAGCCACTCTACCAGACTTGACGAGTATGCTGAAACTACACTCCCCCCCGAAGTATCTTACAACGTGTCCATCTCGTTACCACAGGAATCAATTCCTGAAATTCAGACTAAATGTTCTGAACAACAGAGAATCATTATATCAACGTCGATCTAAAGTCACTCCCTCAGATAAATGCAGGTTTTGTAACTCTGGAGAAGTGGAATCACTAAAACATCTAATAACATCCTGTACAGAGCTTACCACTACCCGAGAACTACACCTGCACTCTTACAAACCCATTTTATATGACGCAGATGAGTGGTGGGAAACAGTTGCGGCCGGGCAAAACATCAAAATCACATGCAGTATAATAAACTTCCTAGACGCAATCCTGACCACAGATCCAACCTGAGGACACGAGACAAGACCTCATCATGCGTGAGGAAAAAGGATAAAGAAATAACAGAAGTGGAAACGATAATGTCAACTTAGCTTTACTTGGTGTATAACAGCCAAAGTGGGAAACTCTTGTAACAAAAGTTTGATACATGTATTAAACTGTAGTTTTACAATAAAATAAAAAATAAAAAAAAATTGTGGTATGCTGCTGTGTGGGCTATCAACTCTCCCCTAATCACTGCCTTCATGGCATCCCATGTGACTGCCATTTATGTATCTTCAGAAGGGTTCTCCTGAAAAAAGTTCTATATCGCTTTAGCGGTAGTGTCTCTAAGGGCCATGTTATTCAGGACTGGGTCATATAAGCACCCAGGTGGCCTAGAGCTTGGGGAAGGGTCGCAGAACCTTACAGTCAATTGTACCAGGGCATGGTCTGATAATACACTAGCTCTGACAGATACCCGGTTTACAAAGGAGAGCAGCTGCAGGGAAGAGAAAAGCAAGTCTATCCAGGAGGAGAATCAGTGGACATGGGGAAAAAACCAGAAGCGCTGCTCCCGCGGGTGCAGCACGCTCCATGCATCTAACACCCTCAATGATTTAAAAAAGTGCAGCATTGGCACAGCTGTCTTATAATCTCTTGCCGACGGGCCATGTGTCTTATCCACTAACAGGTCCGGGACCCTGTAGAAATCATCCCCAACAAAGAAGTGGCCTTCAAAAAAGGGGAGGATCGACTCCTCCAATTGTTTGTAGAATTGTTCCGACCATCATTAGGGACATGCACCAAGACCAGGGAGTACAGCTGTCCAAAGATTTCCCCCCTTAATGGCCACAAACCTCCCCCTGGGTCCCGTATGATGTCCACCTCCCTAAATGGGACATCTTTTGCCAATAGGACACCAGTCCCACCTTTCTTTCTGCCACTGGATGCTCGGAATTGTTTAGGAAAGTCTCTATTCTGGAGACGTGAGAAATCCAGAGGGAGAAGATGGGTTTCCTGCAAAAAAAGTCAGATTGCTGTTTAAGTCTTTTAAGCATTTCAGGATTGATTTCCTTTTTGCTGGGGAGTTTACACCCTTTACGTTTGTGCCGGAGGTGCTATGCTGGGATCATAGTCCTCAATTTAAGGGGTGGAGGATATGCCTTTTACAACTACCAAAGCACTACCTTCGCAGTGTGGACCATTACCATGTGACAACCACAGTTTTATTGGAACTAGAAAACCAAAAAGCAACAATCTAACAGGTAACTGAAAAACAAAAAAGGGCATTTTGGGCTGTCGCTTCTGGGATAAGTACTTATCAAGCGATGTTTTCACTGCTGTCCAACTTAGGTCTGCCCTTTTTCCAATGCAGGCCTGCCCCCAGACCATCCAAAGAGACTCAGATGTGTGAAGGGGATCTCCCAGGTTCCCGGCCTTTAAGAACCCTTGCCCATGTGCCCTCTTTTGATTTTGCAGCTGCCTCGCTGCCCAGATCATGAGGACTCGTTCAGTCAGAACCGGTAATTCCCTTCTGTTTTGAGGAACCCTCTATTATCCCTTCTGCCTCCTCCACCCTGACGATAGAGCGGGCTGCCCCTTGAACATAAAATGCACAGTTGCCAGGAAAAACCAATGATATTTGATGTTTTGTTCTTGCAGGAACAAAGTGAGAGGGTGGAGAGATCGTAATTTTTGGATCATATTGGTGGCCAGGTATGATAGATTTGGAGAGATGAACCCTGGTAGGTTAGATTTCCCTCTGTGTGCTCTACTGCCATTATCTCCTGTTTCGTAGTGTAGAAATGGACCAGAGTAATCACATCTGGAGGGGCGTTTAGTGCTGGGCTTCCCCGGAAGTGTGTTCTGTGCCTACGATCAAGTAGAAGCAGTGATTTGTCCATGTCAGACAAGAGGGCTTGGAAGAAATCTCCAATGTATTCTGGAAGGGCCTGGTCCGAGATGGGGGATGGCACTCCCTTAATACCTAGGTTATTCCTATGACCTCCTGTTTCATTTCCAGAGCTTCACCCTGCTTTTCCACTGACAGCAGCCTCTGTTGCAGGTCAGCTAGCACTGTAGAGTCATTCATGAGTTGCTCCTGTGTTTCCCCCAGCCTCTGCTCTGCCTCCACCACGCTCTGGTCCAGTTGGTACAGTCTGGTTCAGCCATTTAATTATGGAACTCTGCCTAGATATCCATGGCAAAGGCCTGCATATCTTCTGTTGTTGCCAGTAGGGCTGCTGAGTGGTCTGGGGATTGAGGACCTGCTTTCCCTACCTCCTCTCTTTTCCCCTTCTCTGCAGGTATCATCAATGTGGAGATGCCCATGTTTTTCTGGCCTTTTGAATGCCTAGACATGTTGTGTCTGTGGCCCGGGACTTACTTCCTTTTTATTAGGGGCTCGCCAAGTTAGCTAAGAAGGATTTTGTGAGGCACGGCACTCCCCAGCTTCAAGCTCAGACTCGGGATACAAACGGACACAACTTTCCATGTGCCCTTCCCCGCTCCACGTTCCAGGGCCTTTGTTGACTCTGCCCTCATCGGCTCTGCCACCCCCATGAAGCCGGGCTATTCATGGCCTTTATCTGCTTGGAGATGTCCCCCTCTGGGCTCATACTCCCCCGCTTCCCCTCTGAGCCAGGGATGCTGAGAGGCACTGCCACTCACTTGCCTGGTTGTTGCAGGGTTGCCACCTGGGCTTGCTTTCTCTACCTCCTCTCTGAATGCAAAGAAGGCAGCTTTGATTCAGTCAAGTGGCTTCCACACTGCAACCTGACCGGGTGAACGCTGGCTGGGGGTCATCTTGGGGACGCTGTGGGGTGACCCGGCTCCTGGGTTCTCATCTACCTCATGACTCATGTTGAGGGATGATCCCGATGCTTAGGGCACATAATGCTTCCTTCTCTGAGGGCGGCAGGAGGAAAATTGCATTTAGAAAGTCCACCTAATAGCATATATGTGGTGTTGTTGCATTTAGAAAGTCCATCTAATAGCATATCTGTGGTATGATTGCAAACCCACCAACTCAACTGCCTGCCTTCTCTTCCCATCGACCACCAAATACCCTCTTCTCACTCCACATTTTCCACCCTCCCATGCCCCACCCGTGTAATTCCCTCATCATCCCCCTATACTGAAGTATATTAAATTCTCTTTAATGCCCGATCTGTAGCAAAAAACAGACACAGCATCTTTCACCTCCTCACCTCTGACAAACCGGACCTGGTTTTTATCACAGAAACCTGGTTCTCTGATGACTTCGCCCCTATCGCCAACAAAGCTTTCCCCCCAGACTACTCCCTCATCGCCCTGAACCCTCCCTTTAGAGGAGGAGGAATAGCAATTGCCTTCAAGTCTCACTTCCACGCCTCAGTCATCGACAACCAGCCATCCATTTCTTCCTGGGAATCACTCCTCGTAAAACTATCCCTCCCTCCTTCGTTCTCCCACAGCTTCCTAATCATCTACAGACCCCCAGGCTATGATAGACAATTCTCAAACAACCTCTGCGACTCTGTCGCCACCCTCCAACTAAACCATCCCACCCTCACCCTTCTAGGAGATTTCAACATATGGCTTGACATCCCCACCAACCCTATGACCCACTCTCTGGTTGACGGCCTAGACGAACTTAACCTCCATACCCACATAAACGGGCCTTGATGCCATCTTCAGCTCCCACAACCTGATACATCTAAACCCCCCCACCCCTATCAACTGGTCCGATCACTTCATTGTTTCTTTTGCCATTCACTCACCCAACCCGCTCCCCTTACCCGAACCAGAACCTCTGAATCTACGCAAATGCTGGAAAAATCCTTCCCGACCTAGCCGATACACTCCTTCAATCTCCTCCCCCAACCCGCCTACCCAATGAACAACTAACCTCCGATGCCTTTAACTCATGGCTCAACACCTCTCTAATCCCGCTCACCCCCTCTTGCAAACCATCAGCTCGCCATGGCCTTTTTCCTAGATGGTTCACACCAGAACTGAAGACCACTAAACAACTATATAAATCCCTAGAACGATAATGGCGGAATGAAAAAACAGCCCTGAGAAGATCCATCTTGGCCCGGCACCATCGCCACTACAAGGCCGAAATCCAGAAAGCTAAAAAAGCCCATTACAACTCCCGAATCCTAAACTGTAAAAACCCCAGCAAAGAACTTCACAAAATCATCGCCGAATTCACCAGACCACCATGCACCACCACCCTTCGCTCCCACTCACAATCATTGTGCGACTCACTCTCTCTTCACTTTTACACCACAGCCCTCGAAAGAACAAACTCTCTAACCAACAAACTAACTATCTCTCACATCCAACACGCATTCCACCCACCCTACCTGCCATCCCATCGCCTGCGACCACTACCCAACCAACTTTCGACTCCTTCATTTCAAAATTAACTAACCAACTTCTGTCTGCCCACAAACCATCCGGCTCCCCGCTGGACCCCTGCCCAGCCACAATCCTCAAAGAAATTCTTTCAACTACCTGCGCAGGAGAACACGCAAGAACCATCATAAACAACTCCCTCTCCTCGGGAATCTTTCCTGACGCGTTCAAAGCTCTTCATGTCAAGCTTCTTCTAAAAAAACCTTCCCTCGACCCTCTCAATCCAAAGAACTACTGCCCCATCTCAAACACCTTGTTCCTTGCCAAACTCATTGACCAAACCGCCTACTCCCAACTAAATGCCTTTGTCGAAGCCAACAATCTTCTACACCCCACTCAATCAGATTTCAGAGCCCGACATGGAACCGAAACCACCCGGCCCTCAATCTGGGATGACCTTATAAACACTGCTGATTCTGCGGGATGTGCCACACTAATCCTTCTTCACCTATCTGCCGCCTTCGACACAATCGACACAGTGGACCGCCTCCACTCCCTGGGAATCCGTGGAAACGCTCTCAAATGGATAGCATCCTTCCTTGACAATAGGAACCAACTAACCCTGCTCTCCACCTATGCTTCCCACGCCCGACCAGTCAACAATGGAGTTCTGCAAGGAGCATGCCTGTCCGCCCTCCTGTTTAACCTCTGTATGCCCACACTCCCATGAGTAATCCGCTCGCACAATATCCTGTGCAACAACTACGCCGATGACACCCAACTAATCCTAAAACGCCTGAATTCAAAACCCAACTGCCAACCAAACCTCGCTTCCTGCCTCCTCGACATAGATCACTGGATGATCACAAACCGCCTCTTGCTAAATCCCTCCAAAACTGAAATCATGGTATGTGGCAACACCGATCTTCTTCCGCACTCGCTACCCTGGCCATCTGCCATGGGCAATTCCCCGACAACCTCAAATTCAGTAAAAAACCTCAGATTCACCCTAGACTCAGACCTAACGCTCTCGCTCCAAGTCAACAACGTCTCCAAGTCCTGCCACTACAACATTAAAACTATTAGGCACATTTTTCCATACCTCTCCTTTCCCAATAGACTCTCTGCGGTCCAATCAAGTGTTATATCAAGACTGGACTATGCTAACCCCCTTTACCTCGGAGTCCACGCATACCAACTGACTAAACTACAAAGAGCACAAAACGCTGCAGCCAAACTGCTACTAGCACTTGGCCCAAGAGATCACATTTCCCCAGCCCTCAAAACTCTGCACTGGCTTCCAGTCACCCGAAGGCTGACCTTCAAAATCCTCTGCATCTCTCACCAAGCAATGCATAAAACCGGACCTCAATATCTTCAAGACAAACTAAAACCCTACCATCCTCCACACACTCTAATATCAAGCTCTGCCAGCCTCATAGTCATACCAAAAACCAACGCTGTCAGGTTAGGTGGATCGCCATTCTCAGCCCTGGCCCCCACTCTGTGGAACGCACTTCCACCCCACATCCGACTCACTGAGGACCTCATGCCTTTCCGCAAACTACTGAAAACATGGCTCTTCCCCTAAAATCGACTCTTAACTCAAACCAGATATCAGCAATCTATGTCCTTAACCCAAAGCTGCTATACCATAAGTAACAATCCAGCATCATGATCTGAGCGAGAAATCGAAAACTAATAACCGCTAATGTAAATTAAAACGGATATTCTGAATAGAACGAGCGAAGTGGATGAAAGTAGTGAAGTGGATGAAAGGAATAAACTGGATGAAAGCAGCAAAGTGGATGAAATTAAGTAAATGGAAGAAATAAATGAAATGAGGAACAAAGCGGACGAGAGAAAAAAGTGGATGAGAGGATGGAAAGGATGAGTACATGATACGGATGGAGTGCACAGAATAGATAGAGTGCATGGAACGGATAGATGGCATGGAATGACAGAGTGCATGGAATGAACAGAACAAATGGAATAGATGAATCAAGTGCCTGACATAGATGGAGTGCATGGGATGGATGGAGTGCATGGGACGGATGGAGTTTATGGGACAGATGGACTGCATGGAACGGATGGACTGCGTGCGATGGATGACGTGGGTAGAATGTATAAAGTGGGTGTAACAAATGAAGTAAGTGGAACTGATGAAGAGTGTGGAGTGGATGTAGAGTGTGGAGCGAATGTAGAGTGTGGAGCAGATGTAGCTTGTAGAGCGGATGAAAAGTGTGGATGTGGATGAAGAGTGTGGAATGGATGAAGAGTGTGGAGCGGATGAAGAGTGTGGAGCGGATGAAGAGTGTGGAGCGGACATAGAGTGTGGAGCGGATGTAGAGTGTGGAGTGGAAGTAGAGTGTGGAACGGATGTAGAGTGTGGAGCGGATGTAGACTGCGGAGTGGATGACGAGTGCGGAGCGGATGATGTGTGCAGAGCGGATGACGTGTGTGGAGCGAATGACACGTGTGGAGTGGATGACGCGTGTGGAAGGGATGAAGTGTGCGGAAAGGATGAAGTGTGCAGAAAGGATGAAGTGTGCGGAAAGGATGAAGTGCGTGGAAGGGATGAAGTGTGTGGAAAGGATGAAGTGCATGGAAAGGTTAAGTGTGTGGAAATTATGAAGCGTGTGAACGGATGGAGCCAATAGAAAAGATAAAATTAATGGAACGGATGAAGTGGGTGGAACAGATGAAGTTGGGTGAAACTGATGTAGTTGGTGGAACGGATGAAGTAAGTGGAGCGCATGAATTAAGTGGAATGGATAAAGTAGATGGAACGGATGAAGAGTGTGAAGCAGAAGAAGAGTGTGGAGCAGAAGAAGATTGTAGAGCGGAAGAATAGTTTGGACGTAGAGTGTAAAATGGACGTAGAGTGTAGAGCGGACGTAGAGTGTGGATCGGACGTAGAGTGTGGAACGGATGTAGAGTGTGGAGCAGATGTAGAGTGTGGATCTGATGTACAGTGTGGAGTGGATGTAGAGTATGGAGCGGATGAAGAGTGCGGAGCGGATGAAGAGTGTGGAGCGGATGAAGAGTGCAGAGCGGATGACATATGTGGAGCGGATGATGCGTGCGAAAGGGATGATGCATGCGGAAGGGATAAAGTGTGCGGAAAGGATGAAGTGTGTGCGGAAAGGATGAAGTGTGCGGAAAGGATGAAGTGTGTGGAAAGGATGAAGTGCATGGAAAGGATAAGTCTGTGGAAATGATGAAGCGTGTGAATGGATGGAGCAGATAGAAAAGATTAAATTAAGGGAACGGATGAAGTGTCTGGAACAGATGTAGTTGGGTGAAACTGATGTAGTTGGTGGAACGGAAGAAGTAAGTGGAACGTATGAAGTACGTGGAACGGATAAAGTAGATGGAACAGATAAAATGGGTAGAACAGATGCAATGGGTGAAGCAGATGAAGTGGGTGGAACGGATGAAGTAGGTGGAACGGATGAAGTAGGTGGAGTGGACGAAGCAGACGGAACAGATGATATGGATGGAACGGATGAAGTGGATGGAACAGATGATATGGATGGAATGGATGAAGTGGATGGAACGGAAGAAGTGGGTGGAATGGAAGAAGTGGGTGGAACAGATGAAGTGGGTGGAATGGATGAAGCGGGGGTAACAGAAGAAGTAGGTGGAACAGTTGGAGTGCATTGAATGGTTGGAGTGCATGGAACGGCTGGAGTGCATAGAACAGTTGGAGTAGTCACTACAGGCGGCGTGAACTCAATGGATGGAGTTGAACAGACGAAGCCGACTGAACAGACTGAGTGAATAAAACAGATAGAATAAATGGTTCAGATATGCGCTCGACCTCAAGCACCTACTGAAAACCACCATATCATATCACCACGCTTACTCTCCTCTATACACCACCACTCAACTAGAACACAGCGATACTATTACACATTCGGTATAGTTGTTATCATACCAACACCTGCCACATACTCCCCAATATCCTAACTCATTACAGCTGGCTGCACAATCGCCAGCCTAGGTGTTCTCCTCAGGCCTAACACAGCCAGAATCAATCTGGTATCACCCTGCCAGAACGAACAAATACTCCTGATCTCTCAACCACCACACCGACCGCTAAGAAGCAGCTATCATACGAGTGCCACACCTGCTGCACACATATCCAGAGCACACACGCACCTTAAGACTCTCTCTCTCTCTCTCTCTCTCTCTCTCTCTACTGACTTGAACTATGGTTCCCAAGGACGTTCAACCTACCAGCGCCTTGAGATCATACCAATGGTACATAAGGCGCTATATAAATGCAAAGTAACATAACATAACATCATAACCGCTGAAAACACTGCAGCTGTTTCAGTCATTGCTTGAATCACCAAGCCCAACCCGTACACCAGCGATACATAGCACCTATACCCTACTGCATCAGAACAGTATTATGGAAGAGTTTGACCATAGCCAAAAGTATCACAAGTCACATGCAATACTAATCTGACTTTAATGTTGGCTATTTGCCTCTTTCTATACTCTTCTTTGAAAACCCTGGATTCTAGTGGCTTATGAGAACAGCCTCTTATTGCAGAACTCCAGCATCACCAGAATACTAACAGGAGGTAGTTGAAAGTTATCTAGCATAGAACGAGAGTGAGGAAGGAGAGCAGACAGCATGCTTCCAAAGTCACCATGCTTATAGGAGGCTACCGAGACAAGTTCCATGCACAAGAGACTTCTCAGATGCCACTAGGTACTCCGAGTATATTTAACTCTTTGCTAACGCTTTTTAAAGATAACTATTCTGAGCCCACTGCTATCTATTCCCTAATCAAAGCCAAATCCCAGGCAAGCAAGTGTAGTCCGAAGAGAACTCAGAGAAGCAAAGTCCCCCAAGGAGGACCTTATATGGACTGGAACTCAAAATCACATTAGGTACAACACTGAGAAGTAACACACAAGTGGACACCTGGCAGTAGGAAGTAGACAATCTAACTCAAGGAAACTGCACAAAGCTTCTTGATAGAGCAGAGAAGAAAAGGGGATTGCAACACGTCTGGGTATAACCGAATAGGGACTCCTGTGAAAGCATTAATAACCCAAGGAGAAATCATAGAACCATGTAAATAAGACCATAAGGTGAGTACTGGATATGTGAGCGTTTACCATGGAACTGTTTTAATTGTTTTATTCCAGGGACAGACATTTTATGAATAGGATTGCACTTTTAGTCGGCCATTCCTTGGAACCTTTTGATTATTTGTCTATGAGAGGCAAGCTCATGGCTTGTTAAGAGTAGGGTTTGATATTTCGGTTTGCCATCATTTGAAACCTTTTGATTTCTGATCAAGGGGTCTTAAGGGCTTCTAAAATATAGGAATCCTAATACTAGAAGGAATCCATTACCAGCACCACATCATTTTTAGTTATCCTGACCTTAAATTTGCTTTTGCCTATATTATTTACATTCTAAGTTATCTTTTCTGCTCCTGATGTTTTAAAATACATCTCCATTCAGCCCTAGACAGCATGGTCAATGCTGAGGGACCATGGGAGTTATAGTTCAAAGCATAGGTAGAGCCGCAGGTTGTAGAAAAGACATTTCTGATTCCTGCATCTTGCTGCTTGGCCTATCACACTACATTGACATCACACCCCACTGATTGCCTTTATTTCATATACCAGCCAAGAAGGGACACAGAGTAACAGAATGGGGAGCAGGCATATGCTTTTTGCCATTAGGCAATTCTGCTCATGCAACAGTTTCAGGGCAGAACACACAGGGGATTTAACATCTGTTATGAAGTGGGTACAGTGGCTGAGGGCTCATACTTAGCATTTAGGCTGGATATGGCAAAACAATGCACATCCCCTATTGTGCGCATGTCCTTACCCTTGTGGTCCGACACTTCATCAGAAGTTGTCAGCCTGTGAAAGAACTCGTTTATGTGTCCTAGAAGGTCAGCTTACATTTCAGCTTGTCACTCCTATGCCAAAAATGCACTGTGAAAATGTCTGGGCTGCTCTAGTTTCTCACGGCATATCCTTAAGACCTCAGTGGCCTCCTGCTGGATCTCTGGTTTGCTTATATTGGACAGGCTGCATGAGCTCTGCAAAGCTACCACTGCTTATTGAAACACTAACTCCTCTTCACTGTGACCTTCTGGGAAAGGCACAGCGCGCGTTAGCCATTGCAATATGCCCCCATTGAAGTTCTCCCTATGGTGCACCTTCCAGTGGCATACAACAGCAGTTCATCATTGGCACCTGCTGTGACCAGTGCAGGGATGATAGGCTGTGGGACACACTACTCAGTGATTCATGCATCTTGAATACAGAGGGACCATCAACAGGAGCAGAGAGAGGACCACCCGCTTCACAGATGCTTGATGTCTATCGCCTGCATACTTCATCTGCCAAGGAGTGATGAACCAGTATTGGCAGAGTGAGTGGTGATTCTAGCCAGCTGCACGTGTGTGGCATGCTATTGAAATGCTATGCTGCCCCTTCCACAAGTGTGCAGTCCTGGACAGTGGTCTCTAACCATGCCTCTCTGGGTACCCTCCTGAGGGCTAGCCAAGATATTTTTCAATAGTGCAGTCCCTACTCATCAGACCAGGAAGATGCCTTGCCATATCATTATCACTCACATATGAAAACAAAAGGAGTCCCAGCTAGGTATGCCCAAGGCAACATCATAAACTAAGCCGACCACAATCTTTAATCCAGATCAGACCAAAATAATTAAATTACTCGGATACTTATTACGTTTCTTCTGCATATTTCCTCACTGGATAAGACTTCAAGGGTAACATTCAATCTCCTTGTCCTATTTCTGAAGGCACCTTTTCTATAGATGCCACGAAATAACTATGTGTGGGCCATTCCCAGTCTCACCATAATAGATGTTTGTTTTTGGCAATAAGAATTGTTAGTAACTACATACAAATAGGACATACTTTTTGCGGAGCAACAGTTTCTGTGGATGAAGTTGTAATCCAGACAGTAGGGCAGTGGACATTATAAATCGACTGCAAAGCTCTGAATTGATTACATCATTTCTGTATTGCGATTTCAGGGGTTCCCTGAAGAAGGATGGAAATGCATTGAACCTCTTTATAGTTCAGCCTATGATGTTTAATCATAAGCTTTGTGTTTGGTTTTCAAATTGTGTCTTTGGTGTTTCTTTGGTGATTAATCTCGTCTTTCTGTTTGGCATGATATTAACAAAAACATATAATTGAGAGTTTTTGGGGAAAGGGCGTTTCTATTGGGGAGGTCAACCAGTCTCTGAAAAAGAATGGGTTCGTTTTATTTTTCAGTGTTGTTGATCGTTGTGAAAGGGAATTGCTAGTGTGGATTACCTAATTTAAAAAAAACATTCTTTGTACTTTACGTATCAGCCAGGTAGTGCCCACGTACTGTTATTTTCCTGTGTATCCATTACAATCATTGTTACCATTCTGACCGCAACACCAAATGCCACGTTTGACCTTAAAGTAGAGGATTACCTCGCGCAAATTGCTAAAGTTAAATTTTCTGCTTTACTGATAAAACGCTGTGGAATTACTGTGGGCAGAATTACTGCCTTTACTAATTCTGCAAGGATGCTCTTGGAGACCTGTGGACTTCACAAATGGAATTAGTAATGCCATACCATCACTTGAACCTAGCAGTGAAAATGCCAGATGCAGTGAAGACAATGGTAATTGTGTTTGGTTGGAATATGCAGAAACACTGGAATTCCAGCCAGTGAGGATCATTGTCTTTGTAGGCAGTACCGTTTTGGAGTCCTATGATCGCAACAGCTATAGGAACTACTTGTCAACATTCCTCAACTCACTCACAGAGCACAGCCACCCCTTCCATTTCATTAACTTCTCCATCAACTTCCCTACTATGAGCACCAGCCGCTTAATCCACATGGTGCTCTACCTTCAGCACCCTCACCGTGGACGAAGAAGACCAGCCCATGGTAAGCACTGCTGCCTCAGGTGCCGCTGATACCATAGAAATTCTGCTCCATTCCAAAATGGTGCCCAGATTCTTCTCACCCCTGCCTGAGCTGTTCACACCACACAGCCTGCCTCTGCTTGCCCTGAATAGGCTTTTGTAAGTATAAAATGCTCCAATCACTGGGAGCAAGCAGGTGATTCCGGCCACCTTGCTAGGCCTGCATTTAAGGGCCTAACCTGCTGCCTGATGACCAACGTTTCTGCTTAACCGATATGAAAAATCTGCACCCCTGGAACATATCCTCCTTCAGCCCCTTACCTCTCTTGCATTGGAGACATGAGACTGTGCTGTGTTCGACACCAACCATTGTGCCAATACCGCAGCAAGTGTTTGGAAGAAGATACCCATTAAGAGAACCTTAACAGATGTACCCCCAAAGTGATGATAACCTGCGGGATGAACTCCCTGAAGGAATATGAAAAAGAGCAAAGAAAAGGAGCTAATGACATCATAAAAAGTGCCCACGACTTCCCGAGATGCTGGCTGAAGATGATGTATAGATCCCGAAGAAACTAATGAGGAAGTAAAGAATCGAGTGAGCTTTCAATATAAAGGAGGAAGATTACACAGGGCTAAAGTGCTGCAGAAAAACAACCATTCAATAAGTGTACAGACGCTGAAATGCAAGATAAATGAAGTCATCATAGAAGCTGGCTATGAGCAGTGAATAGAATGCAGGCAAAGCCACCCTTGTACAGAAACTGGACATTGGTAGCATGAATTATGCAAGCCATAAACCCTGAAGCAGGAATGGAAAACTGTGTCACAGCAAGAATAATAGGCTCATGGAGCTGCACAGCTAAGCTGCCTGACCTAAAGTCAACATTCTAGACAGTGAGGTCAGCTATCTCCTCTGAAGAAGGACAAATGTGCAGAGGATAAACCTTCTAACGTTAATGTGCAGGAAAGAACACAAAGTATGCCAAGCTTTAATTTGTTTAGAGTATTTCTGGAAAACAGACCAACTCATGGTCTCTTGTCCCGTGAGCCAAGGATGGAAATAGAGTTTGAACCTGGAGTTCCAGACACAATGGCGAGTGCCCTTACTCGTGTGCATTCTCAAAGACAAGGATACTCTGCAAGGCCAAGTACAAAGACAATTTCATTTCAGAAGGCATGGGCGATGAGAGATGGTGGGCTAATTAGGTGCTGGGGTAGTTTCATGCCCTATCTCCTTGCACCTGGGTCTGGGTGTATGTGCTGCTAAACGAACCAAATGTTCCAGACATGGCACAAGCATGTATTAGTCCATATAATGACCAATGAGAAACTGTGCATCTAATGTTTATGAAATTATATGATTTTAGAGGTAAGCATAAGTCGTCCACCTGATAACGGACAGCCAATAACAATCCTAGATTCTATCGAAAAGTATACTTCGATGTCTCCCTTAACTAATCCCGACCCTTGATAGGGTTTTCACTATTGCCACGTAGTATGATGTCACCCTGATGCATTTTGTGTATACAACCCATCTTTTGTGTGCCGATTATTGAGAGCTTACGTCCGTTGATGTTCGTTGTAACCTCGCTGTTTTAGATAATTGTTAATAAAACAGTGCTTTGCCATCTACCTGAGTTGGTTAGATTATTTGGACTCAGAATTACTCTGGTGTAATCCCATCCATTCCATATGCACGTTCCTATGGGCCATATGCTCACTCCGTTCACTACGTTTGCAACAAATTGCACCTCGTCTGACTGTTTTTTGATACTTTTGCACGGTGCTGTCGATGTAGTCGCCTGCCTGACGGGGTGTGACTTTTCCAGCTGACACATTGCTGATCTAACCACAGACTTACTGTTCCCTCTATGACCTACACATCTCCTTACATACTCCATATATCCACGTCCGCGTCATTGGGCATGTCGCTAAACCCTTACCTGAAGTCACATTATATGTCACAATGTGCCAAAAAAGTGATGGGTGAAAGGTTTTGAATTAGTTTGAAGCCCTGGCATTGCTCTGGGCAACCTTCCACACCACCATTTTTTTAGCCTGTCTGTGCGATTGCAAAAGGGGTCCAGCCATATGCAAATCAGTCAGGTACTGCCACCAATCAGAGCAGCCCTGCCCAAACTACTAGGCCAGGTCGCCTCTGCATGGAAAAACAAGCATAATGTGCACCTTTCAGCATCCCTCGCTTTTTCTGTATCACAGATGTTCTTCTCCAGACACTCACACTAATCAGGTAGCTCATTACTTTTTACACTTTTCTTCCTCTGCAACTGTTTCTCAGCAAAATAATGTTTGTAACATTATGCCGTAATTATATCTTGCTCACAATCTACCGGTCATCTATCTGCATTTTGCTGAAAATGTTCTCGTACTGTAACCCACAGACTGGTGTTTTTCCCCTCATTAGACTGCCATTGTATTTTACCCGCAATCTACCGACCTTAACTTTACCAGCTTTATAGTGTAACAGATTCTACCTGCAACCTACTAATTCTGTCATTACCAGCGTATTGAGGCTAATGCATCTGTGCGTAGTATTTGAGCTCTAACCTACTTACCTTGAATAGACTTTGTCAGCACTCTGATGCAATTGTTTTTTACCTTCAACCTACCTACTCTGTCGCTATCAGAATATCAATGCTAACGTGTTTGTGCCAAGTACACTAACCATAACCTCACTTTATTTGATTTGCTCAGCATTTTTGCTGCATTGGGATCTTACCTGCAACCTACCCATTTTGGCATTATCAGCAGTTTGATGCTAACCCGTTTGACCTGTAAACTGCCTACTTTTACTTGCTCAGCATTTCCATACTACTGGATTCTACTGTCAACCTACCTACGTTGACTCTATCAGCAGTTTGCAGTAAAAGTATCCTGTCCCTGTCACTCTCAGTACTGCATATTGTGGGCTGTTCTATTGCTGTATTGCACATGTACTGTAACTAGCACCACAAATGCCTTGTGCGCTGCTATAATGTAAAAATAAATAAATAATACAATTGTTCTCCATCCCCTAAACTATGCAGGCTCTCCCACAGACTGCTGCCACTCTCACAGGTGGGGAGACTCCCTGAGAGGACAGGATCTGGCCATGACAGCCTAATTTCTTCCCCCAGCACAGCAACCTACAGGAGAGAAGCATATTGTTGTAGCATATGCCTCACAATGGTATCCACAACTATCTTGGAGTCTGGTTCTCAAGATGAGAGGAGGTAGGCAATGAAAGCTATGGTTGCCTGCATGCCTCATCACCCAGTCCCATGGAGTCTATCAAAATGTGGGCAGTCTCAGCGGTGTGTCACACCAACCACTTGATGGAGCAGAGCTAGAAACCGGCTCCTTCTTCTAGTCGCAGTTGCCAGTGCCATTAGGCAATTGGTCAGGTTTGGCAGGTGGAGGAATGTATGCTGCTTGGCACAGCATGCCTGATGACATCATGCTGCACCCTGGATATCAGGAGTACCAGTTCTCATGTACTCACCACCACTAGAGGGGTTGGTTGTGGGAGCCGGCTCACTATGGGTGTGGGACTCATTTTTCTGTAAACATCTTCATGCCATCTTCGAATGTGTTTGCACATAGCCATCAACAACAGGTCATAGCCCATACCCCGCTGACCCCATCTGACAGTTCTCCACATTTCTGAAGACATCACCTTTTCACCCTTCACAGTCTTATCTGGTGGCAGGCCAAAATACTATTGAACTCAAGGTCACAGGGACAGAGAGGTGCAAGAGGTCTTTGGTCCCTCGAAATGACTCTCCTGTGACAGCCCTGCCCTTCTACAATGGTAGGCACCCCCTCCTTAACCTCCTACCCCTCCAGTAGGTCCACCGCCTGGTGCAGCACTACCAGATGGGTTTTCTCCGGATGGACCTTCTGGTTCTTGTCACCTTAACCCTACAGGGTGAAAACCCTTTCCTCTTCATCTAAGTTCTTTGCTCAGACTTTGTCTCTGGAGGATAGATCAGCAGCAACGTGCTCGCCTTTGAAGCAAGACGACACGGAGCAACACAGGTTTGATCCCCAGGTCAGTGCTTAGAAACCTCTGGGTATTAAGCGTATCATATCATATCATATCATATCATAACATATATCATATCATATCATATCACGGATCATCCCAACATACTTTTTCTCTATTATGTTTGCATAAACTGCTCCCTCCTACCACCTGCGGAACTCACTGATGTCCTCTTGCACCATCTGCATGTCTTCCTACTCTATCTGGGGGTCTGCGTCTGTGGGGGATTCCGCCACAGATCATACCTCCATTCCCCCTGTGCTTGAGGCCTCCTAAGGCCACCTCCAAGCCCTCAGCCTACCTCGCTGATCCAGAAGACTGGCAATGCTGCATACCCTGAAATGGCACCAACAAAAAGCACAAAGATCCTTTCTCCTCAACAATCATAAAGGAACCCCCTTCCTTCTGCAAGGAAAATTCCTGTTCCTCCTGTTACTCCCATATTCTCCTTCTCTCCTACATTCTTTCCTTCTCAACATTATAAGTGTACCATTCCCCTCCTCAAGAGAGAACCAGATATTGGGATATTTGCACCATAAAATATGAGAACTATGCCTGAAGAAACAAGTAAAAACACAACACTACACTAACCAGAGTGTCAAACCCACACAACAGCAAGCAACACTACCACAAATACAAAAATGCAGGGGCAAATTGGGAAATGGTAAACTATGTTTTGTTTTTTAGGTATTGGCTAAGAGGAATGTTATGGGAAACAAAAGTGAAATAGGTCAACGGGGAAGGGCAAAAATGTTTTTGCTTTTTTATATATATATAGAAAAATAAAAAAAACACTTAACAATAAGCAGACAAGGGGGAATTAAAATGGAATGAAAATGGCTACAAAAATGCCGCAAAGAACATCAAACTTCTTAAAAACACACATCTAACTCCTAAACTACTCCTTTTTCGTTTCAAAATTCGACAAATGCACCAAACATGCTTCAAGTGTAAACCTGCTTTGTGTAACGTCTTCACACAAAGCCTAGCAAAACTTTGAAAGGAACAGGAGGGAAATGGGCATTTTATGGAGCTGATTGGCTGACTGAACTTGACAAATCGTGGCCTGAGCCCCACCCACCTTTCAATCACTGCTAAACCTTTTGTGCCTTCCTGTTTTGTCGCCATTTTCCCTACTAAAGCAGCCCTCCAGACTCTTTGCAGGTGGTGAGCAGGTGCAGGTGGATCTAGGTCACATGACCTAAGCCCCACGCACCTTTTTTGCCCTGCCTCTTCCTTTCTGCTCTTAACTCTTAGATCAAGGGAGTCTTTCGTCTGGGCGTCTGAAGTGAAGGGCAGACGAAGAAAAGGGAAATTCCTGCTTGGACCTGTTCAAACCAGGAGGACCCAGGTCCCAAACCCCTGCTAAGTCAACAGGTAAGCACGTGCCGACATGTGTTTTCTCACTCTGTCTGCACAGGCCATCACCATTACCACGCAACGTCAATGTCAACATTAATGACATCGCACCACCTCTAAGGAATTAACTCCTCACTACCCACAACTCAGAAGTTGATGTTCGCCAACATCCGCTCAGCTATCACTCATGCAGCAGATATCACTTACCTCATCACTAAACACAACCTTGAGGCCACCTTCATTGCTGAGACCTGGCTGACACTCCACCTCCACCCACATCCTAGATGTTCTTGGGATCTTGTCCCCAACAGCTACAGTATCCTTCACAGAGACTGACCGAACAAGACAGACACAGGCTTTGCAGTCATCCACAAGACCTTGTGGCCCTGCACTAGACTTGACATCTACAACATTGGCTCCTTCAAAGTCCTCTCCTGCAAATTCCCACTCTCCCTGATAGACACAATCACCTTCCATCTCATCTACAGAGCACCCAAACCCAACACCACCTTCATCTGAGACTTCACTTACCTGGTCACCACCATGTACCTTACGCATACCAACAACATCGTCCTAGGCAACTTCAACCTCCCAGGCAGCAAGGTCACCAAACCAATGAAAGAAGCTCTCATGGGCCTTCTTCACACCCTCAGCCTCACACAAACGCACGAAAGACCCAACACATGAGAAAGGTAACACCCTCAACCTATTCATCACCACACTGCCTTCCCTCCACTATAGCTCTCCTCTCCCACTTGACTGGTCTGACTACCTGGTCGTGCCTTTTTAACATCCTGAACACCACCCCATTCAAGCGCTCCCAGCAGAAACGCATCAGACAAACCTTCAGCTCCTTCAAGAACTTCCTGTTGGAAGCCCTCATGGAAGACCTCTCCAATCTCCAACTTACATGGACCAAACACCCCCAATCGAACTGCGACTCTCTACTGGAATCCCTCAATGCCACCCTCTCAGCTTACAGTCTAGATGGCTTAAGATGCAAAACAGGGCCAGATTTAAATGTCTACTCCTGGTTCACATATCCATCCACGGTAAGCCACCACCCTATCTATCCCCTTCTATTCAAATGTACAAGCCTTCTCGTAAACTCTTCTCTGCCTCGTTGACTACCCTTGTGGTTCCTCACCCTCCCTGTGAGTCCTCTCACTTCTCCTATTTCTCTCTTCTTGCTCCACTTACATGGACTTTTCTTCCCACGGACATACGAGAAATAGTCCACATGGATTTGTTCAAAACCAAACTAAAATTCTACCCCCTCGCTTCTGAGTTACCCTATTAACCTACCTCTCATCTGACTTCTAGCTAACATTTTCCCCTCAAACTCTAACCTGTCTCTGTCCCTCACCTTCTCTGCCTCCACTCTAGTACTTCATCCATCGTGGTCACATCCTGAGCACAGCTGGCCGTACTGCCTACCTGCACTTAAAAATGTCTAAGGTTGGTTGTTCTTAATCAATGTATGTCCACTTATGTATGGTCCCTGGTGGCTGTTCAATTTACTTCCCTCTACAACCTGGTCATAATGCCCATCAAACACAACCCACTGTAAGAATCACACTGCTCTCCATCAAATCTGCTTGTCTATTGAACATTCTTTTATGATCAAAAGTGTGTTGTTCCTTGCTGTATATAAATACATAAAATACAAATCCTTGCACTGAGATATAGATGATGATGCATTTGCCTTCAGCAAATTACACTGACAAAATATTGCCTTCATTAATGTTAACATGACCATGTTAACAGTGAATGCAAGGACAATGACTAGAAAAATGTACACTCACTGTAATCATAGAAATGCCAACTTGTCCTCATTTCCTCAATGCAGTTCATTAGGCAAACAAGCACTTTGTAAATGGAGACTTTAAGAAACAGCTTATTATTATTAGTATTATTAGAGTGTTTATTGAGCATAGACCCAGCTTTAGGAAGTAACAGTGCAATTTACACATCATATGGGAAGGACACAGTGAGGGAAGGACGGATACAAGGGAGCAGGGGATAACAACAGGGAGGGAGGGCAATTTGGCAGCAAGGGATCTACAAACATCATGGGGAGGATATGGTAGGGAGCAGATAAACCAGTCTCAGGTAGAGTGGGAATGGAGGTGTGTGAATGTAGGTGTTGTGTAGGTGCTATTCCTTGAATAGGAGGATATTGAGCACCTTCCTGAAATGTAGACGTGAGGTGCCCAAATCTGGTGTTGACGGGCAGGAGATTCCAAAGTTTTGGGGCATAGACATACCTGTCTTATGGTTCTTTCCTTCCTGCTTTGGTGGAATTCTAGTCTACAGCTGCAATTACTTCTGGTAGATCATAGGCCTCTGGAAATGCTGAGTTTCTCAGTGAGCTAGCTTGGGGACTTCAGAGTGACAGCCTTGTAGATGATGCAGTAGAATTTGAAGATGATACATGCTGGCACCAAGAGCCAGTGCAGTTTGATGAGGGTCCAGGTGATGTTATCGAATTTTCGGAGTCCTTTGATGAGTTGTGCTTTATAGTAAACAGGACATATCTCATGGGTGCCAGAGCAGTCACTGAAAGGCCTTCCTAAAGGCATTACCCCCACTGAGATGGGAGAGGCCAAAGCTTGAACAACAGAAATTGAAAGAAGTGCTTGATTTTCCAAAGAAGAGAAATGTGGTACCAGGCCATTTGTGTCTTTCTTGCTATTTGCTGTCGGAAAGAGAGGTGCCTGTCGATGTTGGACCCAAGGGACTTGGTGTGGGTGTCCAGCTATCTTGGGAAGCCCATGAGGATCAGAGCAGAGAGCCACATCTGAACACTGTAGTGTTCGCTGTTGCTGGTCATTCTGGGAATTCAGTCTTGGAAGGGTTGAGCTTCAGGTAAGCACTGAAAATCCAGGACTGGACTGGATCAATGTGATGCAGGCTTTGAGACTGCAGATGTCTTTGATGTAGGATATCTTGAGGTAGAACTGCATGCCAAATGTGTATTGGTGAATGCAGATGTTTTGTGATGCCAGGAGGGTTCTGCATGGTTTCATTTAAAGATTCACAGGAGAGAGGGTGGATCCTTGCAGGACTCCACACATGATTTGAAGTGTTGGTGATCTGGAGGAATCCATTTGTACAAACTAGTGGAGATTAGCAAGGTAAGATTTGAACCAGCTAAGGATGATCTTATTGATCTCCATGCAGTGATGTAGATTGCAGGTGAGTGTCTGGTGGTCTACTGTGGTGAATGCGGCTGAGAGTTCCAGGAGGAAAGAATGGTCATCATTGAGGATTTTCAAGGTCTTTGTCATTCCCCTTTATGGTAGCTGTTTCTGTGCTGCATCTGGATTTGAAGCCATATTGGTAGGACTGAAGGAGGATGTTGGTTTCAATGTGTTGGGGGAGTTTGTTGGCTACTGCATTCTCAAGGATCTTACCAATGAAGAGAAGATGGATGATAGGGTGATATTTTCTGAGTTTGTCAGGGTCCAGTGGAGAAGCAGGAGAATGTATCCGCTCTTGAGTTTCAATGGGCAGGTACCTTGAGTTAAGGAGCTTTTGATATTTGTCAGGTAAGGAAGGATTGCTTCAGTCACAAGGGTCTTGATTATGGAGGTGGGAGAGGGGTGTTGTCCATGTGCTATCTGTCCTTCAGGGATTCTAGGGTGGAAATTATGTCTTCTGTAGTGGGTGTCTTGAAAGTTGTCCAGGTAGATGTGGTTTTGTGAGATTGGAGGTGGTGTGCTATCAGTTGTCATGTTTGAATCTCTGTGTTGTTGGATACTATTGATCTTGTTGATGAAGAAACATGTGATGGCAGTTGATTTTATGATGGAGTGTGGTAGGGGTTGATCAGGCAGAGGGTTGCTGTAGTGCTTGATGGCTTTAAAGAGGGCTCTGCTTACATTGTTGGCCTTGCCAATCGTGGTGTGATACCTTAGGTACTGGGTGAGTCACTGATAGTGCTTAGTAGTCACTGAGGGACCAAATCAGACATCATTCAAAATCTCCATTCTACAAATGCCTGGAATACAGAATGAGTCGACTTTTCAAAACGCGTTTAAGTGTGTGCCATTTTGAGAGCAGAGATTATAATAAGTTCAATTCAGAGCTCAGAGTCAAAGAAGACTTGAGGTTTCCTCACTTCATGATTCAAATGTGAGGGCTTGTTTACCAAATCCCCAAACTTCTGTTTTTCTCCCTTTTAAACAGAATACTCTTTCTTACATTCAGTAAAATGTATTGGTAAGGCAACATGAAAAGCTATTTACGCCGAAAGTCATCTCCTAAGCAAATATACATCTTGTTAGCATCAGTGTGCATTTCAATGTATACATAGTTGCTGTTATGTTGTCTGTAAGTCTTGATGTTTTTTTTTTTTTTAAAACACTGTCAGTCCCCATTATTTTTTTAGGAAGGATAGAGTTGACCCATGGCAATGGAATTAGTATTTGGTGCAGACAAAACTCCAAATGGATTTGTGGAGGAATAACTGGTTTCACACAGTGATTTTTCATCCAGTCATTAATCTTGGATATTGAGCATTCACAGGTTCATTGGTTGAGTTAATTCACACATTCAGAACTCTGAATTGCTTAAATAAAGTGTAAGCACATATTTTCAACCTAGCCCACTGTTGCTTTGTGGGCTCTTCTGGCCTATGAAGGAAGGGCAACACAGTGCAGACTCACACGTGGGTGTTTGGAGGGTTTTTGGAACTGTGGAACACGGCTTTCATGAGATTTGAGGGACTGCAGATTTTGAGTGTTGCCCTATGGTCTAGTTTCAAGGTCTTGCATGTGTTTTTGTAGGAAATGTGTGTGCACTTTATTATAGTGTGTGAAAAGAGTGTTGTTAGTTTCCCCCTCATTCACGTTTTTTAAAGAAATACCTCTACCTTTCTTGCTTTCTACCTTTCTTGCCTTTTCCTATGTGTGTCCTTATTTAACATTTCCAAAGAATTACTACTTTTGGTTACTCCGCTTTTCCACCCCTGTTTTGTTACTCGCAGTTTGTTCTCACTGGGATGCATGCTGCGATGTCTTAACATATTTTCTTGATACAACGGGTATCTCTATGTGGCAGTGCACGCTATGAGCTGCATTTTTTCAGGGTCATGGGCTTTTTCTGCAGGGACTCCCTTCACCAGTCACTCTTCGGGCTCTTTCCTTCTATGTTTTGGATGTTGCCACCATGAGGCTGATTCAGATCCGGTTTTCTGTGGTATTGTTGTTTTTTTACTATATGAAGATTTTAATTATATTCTTCTAATCTTGTGTCTCGTACATTAATTGTTGCTTTTGGCTTTCAGATTGTTGCATACAGAGACCAATTTATGATGGCAGCTACATGTTTGCTTCTTCCCTATCTTATTGATGACAGGTGTGGTGTATATTAAATTAACTTGTGTGTGTGCTGGTGTGCCACCTTTGAACTGTTATTCTAGGTTAGTAATGGTTGTTTTTGTTTTATTTTGTTTATTGTGTGAGTCCGTGTGGCCCTGATGACAGCGTTTTGATACACTTGCTTGCCGAAACTAGTGTGTGAACCATTGGAGGCCTGGCAATTTAGATTTTTAATATTTAGCCCCTTGGTCCAGCAAATAACACCTAAGGAGTCATTTATGCCTGACATTTACTGTGAGAGATACATTCTGTATTCTAGAGATCTTCATTCTGGTCTCGATATATGTCAAATACTGAGATTTGTACAATAGATGTGGCTTTATAGTACACTATTTGTACTACCTGGTCCTTCTTGACTGGGTGGATTAGCGCCATTGGTCGATGGCACCACCGTCCTCTGCATTTTTATATTTTTACCATTTTTGTTATATTATTGCTATGTACTGTGCTGGTTATATTTAAGGTACAGTCTAATGTGTTGCCTTGTGAACTTGTTGAATAAACACATTTGTGTTATATGTGACTACCTACACTCACTTTTCTTTATGGGTAGTAATTTGCTTCTACATATTAATTTAAAACAATGTATTTCTTAGATATTTGACATGTGAAGTGCATCGTGTATGTACAGTGCCGGAAACAGAATACGACAGTCTTGGGGACAACTGGTCTCACAGGAAGACTCCCCACCTACAACAATGCCAGCAGTATGTGGCAAAGCGGGACTACCTTAGTGAATGCTATGTGTGATTACTTAATTACTTTACTGGGCCGCCCGCAGTGAATAAACCCAAGGAATTTACTGAGTGGCTGAGCCCTGTGAAAAAACCTGAGAACCTTAAGGGGATGGTGGTTCCCTGTGGAAGAACCTAAGGGGTGATCCTGCCATGTGGCAGAACTACAAATCTTAATGGGTGGCTGCACAAGTGGGAGAACCTGAGAAATCTACTGGGTGGATGCATCCTGTAGAAGAGCGTGTGTTCTTTTTACAAGTGGTGTAGTGATCGTAGACAATACAAGGATTAAAAACATTACCAGCACAATGGCCAATATAATGCATCAGGCAGCAATTGGTCACTACTACAGCAACCTGTTTTCCAATGACCTGTTTCACTTGTGATTGTTTGACAACTCTTGGGTAACAAATCATTGTTATCATCCCAGCTGGGATGTTCACAAAGTTTAGTTGTCATTTGAAAGTCGTATGCAATTAAGCAACTGATCATTGTTATGAATGTCAGTTGCTCAACATGCAGCACTACAAGGTTTCAACGTCAGTTAGAGACAAAATCCACAACCACACGAAAAACTCTCTTGGAATACACACCGGTATGAGCAAATGGTGATTCAAAAGCAACATGCACAAGTTCAGCCGACCAGAGAGACCACTTGCTGCGTCAGTACCGTAACAGGTCATACCGTAACGGATCATTCAAAAAGTAAAATTGCCACAAATGCTCCTGCTTATGATGCCTGCTGTGAGCTCTCCTCCCAACAGACATATGGTTGAAAACCAGCCACTTTTACTTTGAAGCCAACAGTACTCAATGTTACCTTTAAATTTAACTATCCCTGGATAACCATGCAATATTTAAAGCAGGTCCCTCACCAGACGTGCCATCTTGGCTGTGCCTGCCAAGGTACATGACCTCACCATGTTGATCAGGTTGAGCTCAAGCAGGTATACCAGAGGGAGAAGCTCACTGAAAGATACTGTGCCATGACTAACCTGCTCAGTGTCGTCCTTGGAAGGTCCTAGCATGGAGCAGACAGACAGAGGCTGTTACTGGGGAGTTTGAATGTTGGGAACTTGTGCTCAAAATGCACCCATTTCACAAAATTGGTGCAATCTTGCGAATTTTTAAAACAAAAGTAATCATGATATTAGAGTTGAGTAAGGTCTGTACAAATAGGTGTTACAAGTTCAAAGCCGACCAAATTGCAATAAACAAAGACAGCTAAGGAACAGTTGCTGGAGACTTTCTCAGCAAATGAAGAGAACAACCTTCACTTAGTTTGCTGAGAAAATAGGCAGCAAATACCAATTTACCATTTTTCTGCAGCAAAGTAAGTTGAAATCTCAAGTTATAAGCTTCACACTGTTAATTCTAGTTTCTGTTTACTTTGCTGTTACTATAAACTGTAGTTAAACATTCGCTGGAATTTGTTTCCAAAAAACGAAGTGAAACTCTCTATTACAGTTTTACACCTAGTTTGCTTTTGATATTCTCCTAAGCCATTTGTGGTAGGCTATATTTTCAGCAACTAAATGATAGCTATTTACTAGATGTGTTGCCTTAGTTTGTTGAAAATATCCTGCAATTTATGTTATGTGGGATTTATTTCCTGTGGTTTCACCAAAGGCATAATTGGAAAATGAAATCATAATTTTGTAATTTCACAAAGTGAAAAGAAAATATATGAATGTTGCTCAATTACAGTAGGGGAAGTTAGATTTGAACACCCCTTATTTCCAATATGGCATATACACCCAAGTATCAGGCATTGGGAATGTTTTGGAGGCCATATGTCAAGTGCAGCCTGAGCTGTTACAATATCATATGTCTGCTAACCCACTCTATGCTAGAATACAACCCAAGTGTACATGAAATGACATCATATGTTATGTGCCACCTCCACAACTACAGTAGGGCCTTCATATGTTTGGAAAGTCATCATAGGTAAGGAAACGCCTGGCTGGTGTTGCCATCCTGTGCAAAATAAAGTTGTTACAAATAAAGGCATCATACTACATGTAGAACAACCATGGGTAAGGTGTATCCCCTCGTGGCCAGGTGCTTCCCAAATAGGCATGGGCTCTCCTTCGTGCCCCAAAAATATCACCAGAAGAGAGGTATAATCAGCATAAGTAAGCTGCACTTAATAATAACATGTTCATGGATTAAGTTTTTTTGTTCTTTAATGACATTCTTTGAAGTCGAATCCTTCAAACAACAACAGGTATTACACGTTGTTCTAAAGTAACTAAACATACGAGCAGATGATTGAAAGATAACATTAAGTTAAACAGAATAAAACAAAAATTACACTTTGTGTCAAGATAACATATAACACTAGAAGATCCTACCACACTTTACTTTCATTGCTTCATCAAGAGCAGGCCATTCTCAGTTAACATTCAGTTTTACACAAATATTGCTGGACAGCTAAAAGATCACTGTACACAAACAGTTGATGACATACACCTGTGTCACAATACATCCTCCAGAAACGTACAGATGTCTTAATATCACATACATGTGTTTGTGTATAATGTACCTGAAGTTATTCCACAGAATCAATGTTTTCACATGCACAATGTCACATCTTCATTTACTCATTCAGCCATGGCTCATAGCCCTGGCCATGTAAGTCTTCAACACTGCACTTCCCAACTAAGGGCCTCATTACGGCCCAGGCGGAGGACCATGGTGCTACTAGCACCATGGTCCATGCCGGTGTCCGCCATGGCGGAGTGGGGGATTACCACCCCATTCCGAGGTTGGTGGGCCGGTAATTCCCCATTTCGCCATGGCCCTTCCCCATTCCCATTTTTGCCCCATAGGGCTCAATGGGAGTGGGAGAGGCGCTAATAACGGTACCTCAAATTGCGGTACCGTTATTAGCACCAAAGTCCCTTTGCGGGTCCCTACTTTAACGGCTGGAAAAACCAGCCGTTAAGGTCGGGTCCCGCAAAGGGACCTCGTAATCAGACGTTAAGGGTTTAACGGCGCCGACACCTTTTACGGCGCCGTTGAACCCTTAACGCCAGGGTCGTAATGAGGCCCCAAGTCTTTACTATTGCTGTTTATATTGACTTCAACCTCTTAGTCAAAGACTATGTTAACAAGAAGTCTCAAATGGACTGGATTCAGCTACATGTTGTTTTAATCCAGAAGGCTCCCCACGGGAAAACAAAGAAGTCATTTTACCACAGCTATACAACCAGGCTCTGGAACCCCCTAAGTTTAAAACTCACTTAAGCATTTCTCTAGAAATTTAGAAATAAAGATAAGACCTGCCTCTTCAGACAATAATTACCTCAACCTAACAGACGCTAAGCACCTCATCCTCAGTCCAGCAAATCCTGAACTATCTAAACATGCATTCCTGCTCTGCACATTCTTTCCCACTGTACTGTTCTAGATGTATGTATCCTACCACACACTCCATACAGCCTATGCATGAAGACAACACCTTTCTTTCTACTGAAACCCCATATCACCATATTGGCCGCTATAATGCAAGTAAATTCATAAACCAGAATGCAATTAATAAACTACTTTGTGCTCCATTATATTATTTGTTGGTGACTTGTGTGTTTGGGCTGTGTCTGCTGAGTGCATGAGTTGGAATGAATGAGTGGAATGCTTGTTGGAATGTGGATGCCAGGGTTCTCCAGATTCCAGGAGTGACAGTTAGGGACTTCAGGGTGGTGGGAGCTTGGACTTGAAGGATGCATATTCCCTGCTCTCATGTTTAACCTTCTACTTTTAACCTGAAACAAATAAAGTACATTCTGTTTGTACTTACCTGGGTCCTGAGTGGTTCCTGTGTGCTGTCTGACAATTCCTGTGCCCCAGGATAATATAGTATCCAATCTCTCACTGAATACTTCCTGGAATTGTGGTGGTGTGAGATTCAGAGAGGGAGGCAAAAGACATCAATGAGTTGAGCTATGCTGGTCCATCTGCCTGGACACATTTACAAATATCCCTTTCTCTCAGCCACCATAGCATCAATTGAAGAGTACCACAATGATTAGCCTCAGCACTTGTATCTTACAATTCTGCAATGTCAATCATGTAGCACTGGTTGACATATTAATGGTGAATATACCCATAACCACCCCGCAGTGCAAAATGACCAAGAAGGAAGGAAGGCAGCAAGTTACAAGCCCGTTGAGGAGTAGTTGTTAGACACTGGAGAGAGGAGGACCAAGGAAGAAACATATGCTGCAAGCCTGCTGAGAACTGTATCTCAGATCCAGGCACGATTCAGAGATCATGAGAGAACCAAAAGTAAGCTAGTGGCTAAACGTTTCGGCCCATAAGGGTGACTGGTGGGTGAGAAATGTACTGCCTTACAAGACATAGTTGTTGGTAGGAGTCTGTCCATGTAATACACTAAAGGAAGAGGGAACAAAATGCTGGTAGGAGTTTTTGTCGTGGTTGTACTGTAAAACTATAATAAAGACATGCTTGCTTCTAGGAGTGCATCAAGTTAGTACTTTAAAGCAATTGGCTATGAAACACTTGATTTTCAGAGAAGTCTAGAATCATACTTGGCGCTATATAAGTGGGATATGAAGTCAAGAATCATGTTGTGCACTAAATGTCCAGGAATGAGAACAAACAAAGGGCTCATTTTCCATAAGCTGTGCCATAAAGAAAATGTGTAAAAGGATTGCTTAAGCATTTTATGCATTTTTCGTTACCGTACGTCTCATTGGAATTAATTTTTATGGTGGACAGGAGGGGAAGAACGCAACTTAAGTTTCTGTCGCCTCCCTTCCTCTCCACCATACAATTGCCCCAGCATTTGCTCTGGCACGCATTCTCATGCCTGAACAAGTAAGAAAAGGTGGGCACTACCATAACGTTTTATCTCAATATCATCAAAAAATATTACGTTAATATAGGTGGAGCAACCAGACCATGTAATGGTCCTATGATATCTGGACCCAAAACTGCAAAACATCTCCAAGAAAGAAGCTGTATAGTACTACTGAGTTAAATCTGGTACTCTCACAATGGCTCTTTGTGAGCTTTGTGCTTTTCCCAAAAAATGTGTGATATGGTTCAATTCCATTAATTGAAGATGAAGTCAACTGTTTGGTCAATTAGATTGATATTTTGATTGGTGGTTGATATATTAAGTCTTCACGAGGTTCGTTCAAAAATAAGGGTTTATTGTTCAAGGAAGCATTTCCTAGGATTGAGCATAGTTATCATCATATGCCTATGCATTTCGGAGATAAACTCCTTCTTCAGAGCCTTAACTATGCTTGAATATTCAATAAATATACAGAACAATTAGATTGTATCTACATTGGATGTACACCACACAACAAATTCAGATATTAAACAGGGACAGCAAATGGTCAGCCTTTTTTTCTGTCTCTGGAGGCAAGGAGCAGCCCCACCTTTGGGATTTCCTTCTGCAAGCCTAGTTTATGACCTCTTCACACGTCCATTTCCTGACCTGGAGAATCTGCCATTGTTCAGTCCCTGGCATACCACACAATTATCATGTATCAGTGAGCATCTGCGCAGAGCAATGCCCTCCCTCTTGGATGGAAACCTGTTTTTCAACTCCTTGCAGGCCCAGCCAGCCTAGGTTAATTCTTAGGGCCTCATTACACGGTAGACGGTGGTCCAAGGTGCTATTAGCACCTTGGTCCATGCCGGTAAAATACCGGCACCGCCTTGGTGGAAAGGGGAATTACCACCCTATTCCAAGGTTGGCGGGGCGGTAATTCCCCCTTCCACCATTGCCCTTCCCCATTCCTATTTTTGCCCCATAGGGAATAATGGGAATGGGGAAGGTGCTAATTACGGTACCGCAAATTTGCGGTGCCGTAATTAGCACCAAGGTCCCTTAGCGGGTTGGTTTTTAACGCCTGCTAAAAGCAGGCTTTAAAGTACCAACCCGCTAAGGGACCTCGTAGTAAGGCGGTAAGGGTTAACGGTCACCGGTACAATTACCGGTGACCGTTAACCCTTACCGCCTTCCGTGTAATGAGGCCCAAAATTTCCTGACCTGAAATTCAGCATAAAACAAACTTTTTGCATCAGATAACATATAGAATTCACATCCTAGATTTAAACCTGTGGAATCAAAAAAACTGAGATCGGTGTTCCTTTCAGCAACAGTCCTTTTGTATGTGCTAATCCGGCAGACCATTAGTTTAGACAACCTTAAAGTTTAATCAGGAGAGCCCATTTGACAGGGGCTCTCACTCACAGGTAGCCCAGTGTGGCTGCACAAAGATTTTTTTGACAGGAGTTGTCATTCACAGGCAATCCAGTTTTGCTGAGAAGGTGTTTTGCTCTTAACTTTTCAGGACCTTATAAATTCACAGCGCTTCATTAGATTGAATGAATTGTAGTGCCAAACATGATTTTGAGTGTTGGAAATTATTATGTACAGGCATTTTGAAGTTTCAGCAGCAAAGTTAATGTCATTTACAGGCAAATTTTGGAGTTTCACTTGCAAAGCGCTGCTTCTCCCTCTGCACTCTATGTTTACTTGACATGGAGCCCGCTGGCACCTTTTCTGCAGCGTGTGCTTTGTTCTACCACACATGCACCATGGGTGGCAGGTTGTGCAGCCATCTTTTTGTGTGTTGAAAATGTGGTTTTGGAGGTTTTGGGCGCGCACAAGGGTTTTGCTGCCATTTTACTGTTTCCCGCACCATAGTTAGCATATTGAGGCCGCATAGTATAGCAGAGTGGGTCAATACTTTCCACAAATTCCCCCTCCTGACTTCGTTTTGATTTACAGTCGAGGGGAAGTTGGGCGAGCGGGATGTTCTTTTCTGTCCATGTGGAGAAATTTAGTTGCTTCTCCCGTCAGCGATTGAGGCGACATGCTCTACTCGCCGGTTCGGGTTGGGTTGGGACGATACTCCGG
This sequence comes from Ambystoma mexicanum, assembly GCF_040938575.1. NCBI lineage: Eukaryota > Metazoa > Chordata > Amphibia > Caudata > Ambystomatidae > Ambystoma > Ambystoma mexicanum. The sequence goes on along the minus strand of NC_090933.1, from coordinate 544,781,927 downwards.
ATTCCTTGGGGTTTTGCTCCCGGTCCCCGAGAGGTCCTCCTTGGTGATTCTTGGGATTTAGTGCCAATAATAGAAAACAGAACATAACACAGTTTTGAAAATGTTCTCACTACTGTACCTGCACATCTTCGGGGATCTCAGCAGTGGGAATGGCACTTGCATTTCCTAACAATTGGCAATATTCCCCGCCTACATTCAGTGATAATTTAGCCATTTTTTCAGGTGTCATCAATTAATATTTAATAATTCTCTAGATGTCCAGATTTTCCCCCTCTGGGTTTCCGGTAAGCTCTTCTATCTGCCGCAAAGTATGCCTGGGATGGCAACTCTTTAGCTGGTTTATGTGGACCCACTTGTCTTCCTCCTCTGTCAAATTGCCCTTGGGGATGCGGATTCTGTAGGTGACTGGTGAGATTCTGTCCACAATTTCAAAAGGACCCTGCCAACTTGGGAGGAATTTGCGCTCTTTGGCTTAGTTCCTCTGGAAATTGTACAAGTAGACCCGGTCTCCTAATTGATATTCCTTTTTAGTTGTCTTAAGGTTATAGTGGGTCTTCATACTGTCTGCAGATCTTTCTAGATTACGCTGAGCACACGCAAAAGCCTGTTGAAGATGTTTTCTCAGATTCTCAAAATACTCATGAGTTGTGGAGGCATTTATCAAGGTCTGCTCTTGGGTTCCGTAGAGCAGATGCTGGGGTAGCACCATCCTCTGTCCAGTCATCAGCTCAAATGGAGACATTTACGATGTCCTGCACCATATATAGCAGAATGAGGCTGCATAGTGTAGCAGAGTGGGTCAATACATCCCACAAGTCCATTTGGGTATGGGCAGCAAAACATTTTTATAGGTGTCTCAGTATGACCATTTGTATTTCAATTGATGGGATAACCACCACCAGTGGGTTCCTGCCTGCAATGGTTTATTTATTTCATTGGGTGGGTGGTGGTCAGGATTTGGTAGTTTTTGTTTGACATTGAGAGCAAGAGTGTATTTTGTGACCTGTAAACTAGGAAACCCAACTTACTCACAAAGTTTAGTTCCCCCTGATGGCACTCTGTTGTCAAATGTGTGCCAACAATACCACCATGCAACTGGTGCTGAGTGAATTATAATTCTAGAACCACGTAACACAATGGCCTTGTCAGACGCTGCCAGCTTTGTGTGTACCTGTCATTGGGCCTCATTAGGACTCTGGCGCTAAACCATGGTGCTATTAGCACCATGGTCCATGCCGGAGTCCGCCATGGCGGAATGGGGAATTACCACCCCATTCCGAGGTTGGTGGGGCGGTAATTCCCCATGCCGCCATGGCCCTTCCCCATTCCCATTTTTGCCCCATAGGGCAATTTGCGGTACCGTAATTAGCACCAAGGTCCCTTTGCGGGTCCTTTCTTTAACAGCTGGTAAAACCAGCCGTTAAGTTCGGGTCCCGCAAAGGGACCTCGTAATTAGGCGCTAGGTGTTTAACGGCGCCGCGGCCTTTTACAGCGCCGTTAAACACTTAGGCCCTCATTACGACCTTGGCAGAGAACCATGGTGCAATTTGCACCATGGTCCATGGCGCTAAGCTGCCAACTCCGCCATGGTGGTTGGCGGACTTACCGCCCCATTCCGACCTTGGCGGGGCGGTAAGTCCCCAATCCCCATTTACCCTTCCCCATTCCCATTTTTGCCCCATAGGGTATAATGGGAGTGGGGAAGGCGTTAATTACGCCACCGTAAATCACGGTGGCGTAATTAACAACAAGGTCCCGTAGCGCCATGGTTTTTACCGCCTGCAAAAAGCAGGCGTAAAAATCACCATGGCGCTACGGGAACTCGTACTCAGGCGGAAAGGGGCGCCATGGTTTACGCCGGCGTAAACCCCTTTCCGCCAGGGTCGTAATGAGGGCCTTAGTGCCATGGTCATAATGAGGCCCATTGTCCCGGCAGAAGCACCTATGCCTTTTCTGTGTACTGTAAGGGCATCATTACACGGATGGCGGTAAGGGTTAACGGTCACCGTTAATGATAACAGTGACCGTTAACCCTTACCGCCGTACTACAAGGTCCCTTAGCGGGTTGGGGAATTTAACGCCTGCTTTTTGCAGGCGTTAAAACCCAACCCGCAAAGGGACCTTGGTGCTAATTACAGCACCGCAAATTTGCGTTACCATAATTAGCACCTTCCCCATTCCCATTATGCCCTATGGGGCAAAAATGGGAACGGGGAAGGGCAATGGTGGAGGGGGGAATTACCACCCCACCAACCTTGGAGTAGGGCGGTAATTCCCCTTTCCGCCAAGGTGGTGCCGGTAATTTACCGGCATGGACCAAGGTGCTAATAGCACCTTGGTCCACCGCCTACCGTGTAATGAGGCCCTAAGTGTTTTATCCAGGTGTCTTTCACTCTACCAGAATTTATGTGTGACAGAACCACGTGCATGCCATTTAATCTTTTTTGTCTGACATAGTGTCATCAAGATAGATGGCTACTGGCATTTTTGCCTGTGTAAGTAGGCAGATATGCTCTTCTTGCCACCACTCACACTTAATCTGTTTTTAGGATAGTTAATCTGCTGGTTTATCTTCCCATGGACTGTATGTTAGACAAACACCATATTCCTTCATCTGGAAGAGCCTCCTCTGTAATCTCGTGGATGAATGGGCAAGTTATTTTATGGTTCATCTCTACTCTTGCTGGGTGCCCGTATATTTGCATATGAAAGTGTTTGCAGTCCCAATACCACCAGTGAATCTCTTTTAAATTGCACATTCCATTGATCAGTAGGTGTGAGGGTTTCTCTTGCTTAGAGGATTGAGAGTGGGCTTCTTGCTTGTCAGATTGCATGTCAACTATTCTGAATCCTGTCAGTTATGAGTTCTATCGTCACCCATTAGTGTGGTTGAGTAACATCATATTTATGTTCTCTTGTAGAGCTTCCATAACTTGTTGCAATGTTGCTTGTTCCTGATTGCTCCATTCCCATGCACAGTCTTAGGGCCTCATTACACGGTAGGCGTTGAGCCATGGCGCTATTAGCGCCATGGCTCATGCCGGTAAAATACCGGCACCGCCTTGGCGGAAAGGGGATTTACCGCCCCATTCCAAGGTTGGAGGGGCGGTAAATCCCCCTTCCACCATTGCCCTTCCCCATTCCCATTTCTGCCCCATAGGGCTCTATGGGAATGGGGAAGGCGCTAATTACGGCACCGCAATTTTGCGGTGCCGTAATTAGCTCCGAGGTCCGTTAGCGGGTTGGATTTTAATGCCTGCAAAAAGCAGGCGTTAAATCCCCCAACCCGCAAAGGGACCTCGTAGTAAGGCGGTAAGGATTTACCGGTACCGGTATTTTACCGGTACCGGTAAATCCCTACCGCCATCAGTGTAATGAGGCCCTTAATGTGTGAGCCTTTGGAGGGAATCTATAAATGTTGCAAGATCTGGACTGAAGCCTCTGCACAATGTCATCATTCCTAAGCATCCTCTGACTTCTGTTGGTGATGGGTGTGTTGTGGAAGAATGTGTATCCTTCACCATTTTCAGATCAGGTGACAGCCCTTTATCTTGAAAGATGTCTCCAAAGAATTCAATATTTGGCAGGAAGTTAAATTTGCCCCTATCAAGGGCAATCCCTTTGTCCTTTAGTCTCTGGAAAATAGCTCAAAGTAATTTTAAATGTTGCTGGATAGAGGGTGCATAGAGGAGGATATTGTGTTCGCACCATGTACATCTCATAGTCCTGCTGTCATGCCCCTGATGGTGTGATGACATAACTTGGCTGCCAAGAAGTCACAAACATTAGCCTTTTGTAGTGGAAGAGACCAATGTCAGAAGAAAAGAGAGGGATGGATCTTGACTTGGCTTGAAGAGACTCCTGGTTATGAGACAGCATGCATTCAAACCTACTTTAGAGAAGTGCTTAGCTCCTTTTAAGTTGTTGCTGATGACTTCAATGGTCAGCATAGGATTGCGTTGCCAAATCACTTTTTTAGCGGGTGCATGTTTATGGATGTTATGTTAGGTTAATTTATACCGTGCACCACTATCACCCAAGGGCAGTATCCAGGTGCTCACGTGCGTCTGCAAGAGATGACAAGAGAGGAGGGCTGGGGGGTTAGTGAGGATAGGATGGGCACACTGCCACGTATTGCTTTGGCTTGGCAGCCACAATGATTGATGACAACAAGGACATTGGGCTGGTGGCTCTTTATGTGATTCCTTCTTGTTCAAATTTCAGAAACTCAGCTTCTACATTCATCTGTAAACGGACAGGGATGTGCCTATGGTGCAGCATCACTGGATGTATTGTTGTATAGATGTCTCACCTGTAGTCTTTGTAGACATCCTATGCCTTCCGATAGAAGATGATTCCTGCGGGTGGTTGTCAAGGTCCACTCACTAGACCTTTTACGCAAATTGTGCAAGGCACGGGAAACTGCTGCATCACAGATCATAAGAGTGTCTAGGGATTCCAACATCACATAGATTCTCAACATGACAGACTCCTTCCTCATTGTGGTGGACCATTGTCACAAAGACACTGTCAATTGGTATAGGGGTGGGACCTTTAGATCAGTTTTGGATCAGTTATGCCCAGATCTCGTTTTCATCTTCAGTCATTGTGAAGATTGGTGCCAGGGAGCCTAAATGTGCACCTCTTCGTGCCTTCATATTCCTCATTTACCAGTGGGTGAACATAGCTTGAAAGGGCTTATTTTTCAGCATCATGCAAGGCATCTGCAGCTCTGAGTGTCTTATATATATTACATACTTCATCAACAGCAAACAAATAGCATGGGCTTCATTTTCACCTTCATCTTCACATCATTAGTCTGCATTATTGCAGCAATGCACATGCCTTTCCTTTCACTCCATAGTTCCGATCAGTGACCAAGTGCCGATGACTCTCCTTTTAGGTCAAACTCCGGTGAGGCTGACATAATTCTAGATGTGAAGGAAGACATAGAATTGTCCTCATCCTAAGTCATGACGATATCAGGATGAGTCAGAAATGGTGGGATAAATTAGACCATCTCTGCTCTGTAGCCCTCTCCCAGGGGAGGGTTGCCATACACGCAGCAAGGTAGATAAAAAGGCTGCAAGCCAACCACTTCATTGTATGCACCACCATTTACAAAGTGGGCCTTTCGGCTGACCTTATATTCTGGGTTGTAGCAATACTACTTCTAGAGTGCACATGCTCTGTGTGGGGATTTGGACAATAACGTGGCTCAGTGTGTGAGGCACACCAGGTCTCATAAGGCACCTGGGCAGAGGGTGTGAAAGAATGCCTCTGGCAATTGTCACTGGCCGGGAAGGCAAAACGCCCCCTTGTAGCAAGCTGTTATGGGCTACAAGCAGATACAGAGAGGAAAGGGTGGCAATGGCCATATGGACAACAGTTTAGCTAGTAATGTAAGCCTCCAACCTTCCGGACATTCCTCCAACCTTTATTCAACGAGCAGTATGATGATGCATCATACATCACGATGTCTGTATTCCAGAGACCATGCTTGCCAATATAATGGTAACCTTTCCACTTATCACACATTTGCACCTGGCTCTAGCACTGCATCCTATCACTATCAGAAATCTCAAAATGAGTGTCAAATCATCTGATATAAAACCACCTTCTCAGTTGTCAGTTGGGAAACAGGTGTAGGTGGGCTCACAATACACTTATCATGTACCATTACTGAATACTTGCCCCACCTCTTACCTGTCTCCATCCCACTTACCTGGGTTCAAGATCACTGTGGTGAGTCCCTCAGTGGCGTGGAGAAGCGACAGAAAGGCAAAAGCTAGGGCACAATGTATTTCCCCCTAACACCACTAACGAGAAAGACTAAAGGTTAGAATAACTGAGACAAGAAAAGAAAAGCAGGTAAAAGAATTCTGGTGTACAGTTATTTAGTTGTTCTTTGTTTATATATACGTTTCTCTTTGGGTACACAAGCAGGGTTTTTGTATAAAAAGGACAATATATGCAAATTAGTTAAACCTATAAAAAACTATATGAATGTTCCTTACTTAGGAGACAACCTGGCCAGGGCTGTCTCAAGGTCCTTGCTGCTGCTGTTTGATCTTCTCCTGGGGAGATGGCTCCCTTATCTTCTTTAAGACAACTGTTCTGTTAATGGGCAGCCAGCTGCAGCAGTGAGTGGCGAGTACAAAAGCTGTGCTTTAGCTGGGCTGCGTATACAAGGTGCTGCCCGGTAATCATATGCAGCATGGGTGCCCCTCAAACACCCTCAACCCAGGCTGTGTCTGCCAGGCGAAGCATGGGGACGTATGTTGGGCTGCCTGCCGGGGGGGGGGTGCCCTTTCAATTTTGTATGCAGCCCAGGAGGGTGGTAACGTTGGGCACTCCTATAGTTACCAACCAGTGGGATGCACCCGTAACTATATTACCTTGTGGGCTCTGGCGGTGATTCACAAGTCACGTGTGGGCAACAGTGATCTTGGGCACTCCTCTGCCTGTCAGGGGATGGCTTCAGTCAGGCCCAGGGCAACAGCGATGACACAGTGCTGAGCAGAGTGCCAAACAACCCTCTTTGGACAGGGTTGAAACCGTTGTCCAAGGTGCTCTGCTCGTGTTGTTCAAATTTATTTTCAATATTGTAAAGGATCACTCTTGTGGTCATGCATGGGGGGTCCTTTACTCTATTTTCCCTTTTTGGATCCCTGCGTGGCTTCCCGTGTCAGGGAGCTGTTTTCATTCTTTTTATTTTTTTATCACCCGCAGGGGCTTTCATGCTTCTCCCACTTTGAGCTATACTCTGCCCTGATCATAGACTTAGCCTGCTCTATAAACTTGTCAAGTCATGATTTTGATTGGCATGCCACCATTTGCCATTCAGTACCCTGAATCTCAGGCACCTCCCACAGGCACATGAACTCCTAAGAACCTTCTCTAAAGAAGGATCAAAGGAAGACTGAAAGGAACAGGCAATGGGAACCTCACACTGGCCCCCTGGTGAATTGTATGCTAACTTCATAACAGGCCTGCTCTCCCGGGTGCAATGATGGAAAGCAGCCGGGCCTATTATAAGCACTCTCCACCAAAATGGGGCCCTGATATTCAAATGGAGGAATGGATAAGGGTTCCTCTGCCAAGTCCACCGTAGCAGGGATGATAGGATGAAGATTGGACTCAGTAGTAACACTATCAGGGTCGGGTTCAGGATCCCTAGGAATAGGATCTGGATCTCTGGGTATAGGGACTCACTAGTGTCTGATCCAACCAATGGTCAGGGTAGACACCAAACTGATTGCCTTCATCGTCTGTATCTTCCCTGACTTCCGGCTGTTCTTCTGCTGGTCTTATGGTCTCGGCAGCTTGAGAAGCTTCCTGGATTGGGTCCTTTCAGCACGGAGTGGCTGATGTCTTGTTATCAGTCCCAAATCTTCTTTGGTCATTTATGGTGTTAGGTCGACCTCATCCCCAACTGGGAGCAGTTGGTTCTGGTGCAAGGTCTAGATGTTCCTTGGCTATCCTTCCACTCACATTCGTTAGATAGGGAGCTGTCCTAGCTGATGCTCAATGATGAAGGTTTCAGACTCCCAATTGCCATCTAGCTTGTTACATCCTCCCTTTCCTAGGCTGAGGATCAACACACAATTGCCAGGCTCAAAAGCATGAAACCAAACCTTTGCATCGTAGCAGTATTTGCTTCCTTCCCTTGTCTTCTCCATAGCAACCTGGGTCAGCTGATGTGCTTGCTCTAGTTGTTGCATGAGCTGTGTTAAATAGCAGGTGTAATTCTGTCTGCCTGTTTCATCTAGGGACACCCCAAAAAACAGGCCTACAAGCAGCCATGCATCCTTTCCAAACATCAATAAGTATGGTGTAAACCCAGTGGCATTGTTCTTGGTACAATAATAAGCATGTGTCAGGGTAGACACATGCTGACTCCATCTGGTCTTCTCCGGCTTACGGGTGCCCGGAAATGCCAAGAGGGTTCTTTTAAACTTTTTTACTTGGGCATTCAACTGAGGGTTATATGGAGTTGTACGTCTCTTCCTAATGCCAACCAGCTCCAGCATCTGCTTGATGAGCGTTGATTCAAAATTCAGTCACTGGTCAGAGTGAATCCTGACCAGCCAACCATAGTGCACAAAGTATTTCTCCCGCAACACGTGGGCAATGGTGGCATGCTGAGGTTTAGTAGCAAATGGATATGCTTACAGAGTGAAGTGATCGGTCACCACCAGGTTGTTCTGTACACCTCCCCTGTTCATCTCCAACTTGAGGAAGTTGATGCAGACAAGGTCCATGGGCCTGGTACTCTGCATGTCATGAAGATAGGCTGCAGGACGAACCAGGGTCTTCCTGGTGAGACACCCGTCGCAGTGCTGGTGATGATATGCATTATCTGTTGCTAGTTTAGGCCAGAAAAGCCTAGAGTGGACCAATTTGAAGGCTCTATCACTGCCAAGATGTCCGTGCTGGTTGTGGAGTACATATTTTATGTTATGTTATGTTATGTTATATGTTCTTGTAGAGCGTACGTACGCCCTAGGGCATCTTGGTGCTTACCAGAGATGAATGGCCCGGAGCAGTCAATTCAGAAGAGGATATCAGAATAAGAGGGTATTCAGGGTGCGCTGAAAGGCCAGATGGTTGAAGAACCCAGGGCAGAGGTATTCTGCTCCCAGCTTATATAAAGCACAATGCACCATGGAGATGGATTTTAACAGAAATCGCTTTTCGATAAAGAGCCCAGAAAGTTGTTTCAGGAGCAGTGTCATATGCGAGCATGCCGGGGGGGTGCAGAATAACTCCGGCCACCGCATTCTGAAGCATTTGAAGGTGGTTATTCAAGTAATGTGGTTGGCTGAGGTATAATGGGTTAAAGTAATCAACTGTACTGAGGACCAATGCTGCAACCGGTTTATAGTCATAATCCCGAATTTAGAAAATCCCGAAAAAAAAATCTCGAATAAAAAAGGCCGAAAAAAAAAATATCGAATTTTTTTTTATGACGTTTTTTGTTTGAAATGGGGGGGTTCCCCCCCAACCCCCCCTTTATTTTTTACTTATTTTAATTATATAACTAGAGCCAAAAAATAATATATGAAAATTCGATATTTTTTTTTTCGGGATTCTGAATTCGGGATTATGACTGACCACCGCTGCAACCACCGAGGCATGAAAGTGAACAGGAATTAAGGAGAAAACCTTTCGCAAAGTGCTCAATTTAAAATGGCCGGAGTTGCATACCACACCCACCTGGTCAGACATAGCCAAAGAGGAAGAGAAGTTTACCCCCAGGTTTCTCACTGCGAGAGATGGAGAGTGAAAGGGGCCAGAAATCAGGGGTCCAGTAAGTAAGCAAAGTAGTGGTTCCAACTACAAGTACCTCTGTTTTGTTACCATTAAGTTTTAAAGAGTTATTTACCATCCAGGTGCCCAAATTCTCTAGACAGTTCCTGAGCAGACTTGCCATCTGAGGTCGAGAGAGATCTAGGTGGACCAGGATCTGTGTATTGTCTACATAGGAATAAAAGTGGAAATCATGGGATGTGATAAGAAGAAGAAGAGGGCGAATATAAATGTTAAAAAGAAGTGGCGAGAGTGAAGATCCCTGAGGAACTCCACAGAATAGTGAAATCGATTGAGAGCAAAAAGGTGGCATGAACACTTACTGGGACGGGTCAGCCAGGAAGACTGCAAACCAGTTCAGTACCTCACTTCCTAGGTCCATGCTCAACAGATGGGAGATCAGGATGGCGTGATCTACGCTGTTGAACGCGGCCTACAGGTGGAGCAGGAGGAGAGCTCCCACACCGCCTTGGTCAACTAAGCGGGTGAGGTCATCGAATACAGAATTCAGAATAAACTCAGTTCCTCTCCATGGTCTGAAACCAGACTGGAAGATATCAAAATACCCAGATGTTTCCATAAAGGATGACAGGAAAGGAGAGCTCAGAGCCTCAAGCAACTTCATTAAAGATGGAAGAAGAGAAATCGGACGAAAGTTAGCCAGCATAGCTAGGTCCAGAGAGGGCTTTTTCAACAGCGGCAGGACACGGGCATGCTTCATACAGTACAGATTGGTAGAATCTCTGAGGCAAACCCAGGAAATGTAACAGCTGGTCTCCAACTTTCCTTTCCTTGTACAGAACTCCACTCCTTTAGCATTGCAGCGTCCTCTGGGTCAAGACGTCTCTGGACATATCCCTTCCGGTGGTCTTGGCTTCATGGAATGGAGTGATACCAGGATCTGATCGCTGTGACATACGGATTTCATCTCGGGTCAGAGGCGGTAGCTTAGATACCTTCAGACTGGAGATTTTGCAGTAGACAGCGGGTACTGCCTCAGCTGAGGATCCCCAATCCATGCCCACTGGCTCTACCTGACTCCCCCTGACTTGCAGCCTGGCAGATAGCTCTGAAACCTGCTGAAGACAACTCATAACTCATCTCATGAGTTGGATCCAGCTGTATCATCCGACTAAGCATAAGACTTCCAAGAGTGGGCATCGACATTGATGTTATTGCGCCCATGTCTGTATTGTAAATTGAAATTGTTTGTGAACAATGCTGTGAGTCATCAGTGTTCAGTAGCATCCAGCTTCGCTAACTTCAACACATGCATAAGGTAGTTGTTGTCCATCCTCACCATGAAGGCGGTGCAGCAGAGGTAATCCTGGAACTTCTCTGGGTTCCAAAAATTCCAACTTGTGGACTGAGCAGTTCTTCTTTGCCGAGTGGAGGCCTTGCCTGGCGAAAGCACCGCTACTCTCCTGGTAGAGAACAGTTTACAATCCCTCCAGATTTGTATTGATTTATTTATCTATTTGCAGGGATGAACAATGATCTTTTGATCACAAATGAATGTACAATAGACAATAAGTCAGATTTGACAGAAAACAGTGAGCTTCTTACAATGGGGTGAGTTTGAGGGACATTCTGACCAGGTTGTGGAGGGGAGTAAATTGAGTAGTCATTATGGACAATACATAATTGGACATACATAGATTAAGGATAGCAAACATTCAAAATGTTTAAGTGCAGGTAGGTGGTACAGCCAGCTGTGCTCTGGATATGACCATGATGGATGAAGTGCTAGAGTGGAGGTAGAGAAATTGAGGAACACAGGCAGGTTCGAGATGAAGCAGCAATGTTAGCTAGAAGGCAGATGAGAGGTAGGTTAAGAAGGTAACTTGGAGACGAGGAGGTAGGCTTTTAGTTTGGTTTTGAACAAATCTGTATGTCAGGGGAAAGAGAATTCCATGCAAGGGGAGCAAGAAGAGAGAAAGAGTGGAAGCGAGGACGCACATGGAGAGCAAGGAGCCACAGGGATAGTCGAGGAGACAAAGAAGAGATTACAAGAAGGCTTGGAGATTTAAATAGAGGAGGATAGATACAGTGGTGCATTACTGTGGATGGATTATTGAACCAGTAAATACAGTTAAATCTGGACTTGTTTTATATCACCAGCCATCCATCCTGGAGACGGTACTAGAATGTAGGTGTGAAGTGAGGGAGTTCCAAATCCTGGTAGCAAAGTTAATGATCTTGTCGAAAGGAAAGAAAGCATAGTTGGAGAGATGAAAGAAGATTCTAGCACAGTAGTCCAGTTTAGAGAAGAAATGAGTGGTTTAATTATACTTGGTGGTGCAGAAAGCAAGGAGGTGAATGATTTTCAAAATATTTAGGAGGTTGAGGCAAGCTGCTGCTGCAGCTTTGGAGATTAAAGTAGATAAGGTTAGGGAAGGGTCATAAATGACGCTCCGGTTTCTAGCTGAAGAAGAGTAGGGGAGATTGTCAGGTGGGAACTGGATAGGCAGAGCAAGAGGTGAGAGAGAGCATTTGGAAGTGAAGAAGAGCACCTCTGTTTTGGTAGAGTTTAAAATCAGAGAATGCAAATCCATCCAATATTTAATGGCAGAGAGACAGTTGTACATTTTGATAGATAGATCAGTGGAGAGTTCAGGAAAAGAGAAGAAGATTGGGATGTTGTCTGCAAAGAATTGGTACGAGAACCCAAAGAAGGATATTAGTGCCTCTAGAGCAGAGGTGTATAGTGTAAAGAGGAGTGGACGCAAAACAAAACTTTGTGGAACACCAATAGTTAGAGAATTGAGTTGAGAGTTGTTGTTACACCTGGAACAAGAGAATTGGTGAGGTGCCAAAGGGGATTCAATCCAGGAAAGGGCACACTCGTGAATACCAAGAAGAAAGTGAGTATTTAGGAGATTAGAGTGATAAACAGTGTCAAATGCAGTGGACCGGTCAAGGGAATTAGGATAGAGGTTAACTTGGAGTGCTTAGCCGAGGCAATTAAGTTGGACACATTCATGAGAGCAGTTTCCATGGAGTGACAGGAGCAGAAACCTGCTTGTTCCATGTCTTGAAAGTTGTGGATCTCTAATAAATTGGTAAGACTGTAGAGCACAGCACCTTTGAGCACCTTAGAGTAGTGTGAAAGGAGAGATACAGGCCAAACGTTAGCCGGTAAGTTGAGGTCAGCCGCTTGATTTTTAAGAGAGGGATGACCATGACTTTTTTGAAAAGCCTTCCAATATTTAATGGCAAAGAGACAGATGGACATTCGATTGAGAGCGTTCAGGAAAAGAGAAGAAGATTTTGGTGTTGACAATGAAGAATTGGTATGAGAACCCAAAGGAGGAGATAAGTGCCCCAAGAGCAGAGGTGTACAGTGTAAAGAGGAGCGGACCCAAGACAAAGTCTTGTGGAACATCAATAGTTAGAGGAGTGAGTTGAGAGGCATTGTTGCTCCAGGAGACAGAAAATTGGCATGGTGTCAGGTAGGATTAAATCCAAGGGAGAGCTTGATTGTGAATCTCAAGAAGAAATAGAGAATTAAGGAGATAAGAGTGATTGACAGTGTCAAAGGCAGCAAACAGGTCAAGGAGAATTAGGATAGAGGATACAGGTAGAAGTGCATAGCAGTGGCAATTAAGTTGGATACATTGATAAGAGCAATTTCCCTGAAGTAAAAGAAGTGGAAACCTGTTTGTAGGGGTTCTCGAAGGTTGTGGATGTCTAAGAAATTGATAAGACAGTTGAACACAACCCTTTCAAGCATTTTAGAGTAGTGGAGGAAGAGAGACACAAGACACAAGTTAGTTGGTAGGTTCAGTCATCGCCTTGCTTTTTTAGCAGAGGGAGGACCATGGCTGTTCAGAAAATAGAAGGAAAGCAAGCAGAGTGTAAGGACAGGTTGAACAGTTAAGCGAGGTGAGAGACCACTAAAGGGGCAATAGGCTTGACTAGCTGAGGAGCAAGAAGGTCTGATGGGGCACAAGAAGGGTTAGCCTTCATCAGTAGAGATAGGACTTCTTTGATGGTAGAGTAAGCGGGGTGTAAAGTGTAGAAGGGAGTGTGAGGCAACGTACTCAGTGCCCAGCCTTGTTTGGAGCTCCTACAACATTTTCAGATGCAGTTAGAAAGCCTGGCTGCATCTGGCAAACTAGCATGGACTGTAACCTCTATGTTAATCAGACGTTTAGATCTATGTATTACCAACTGAAACTTATCAAGCCCATCATGCCTCTCATTTCTGAAAAGGGCCATCAAATTGTGGTAGGTATACTCACAAATTCCAAATTGGACTACTGCAATGCCCTTCTTATGGATGCCCACACATTCCAAATCAGAAGACCACAGGTTTCACAGAACTCTGCAATCAGGTGAGTCTTTTTGGAACTCTGCAATCAGGAGGGCACCAGATTCACAATATGGAAAGAGCCTTCATTGGCTCCCAGTTCATCAGCGAATCTTGTTTAAGCTTTTATGTTTGGGTTTTAAGTGCATTCATGGCCTTGCACCAGCCTATTTGATCGCACAAATTAAAAACCATTGCCCAAATTGATGTCTCCGTTCTGCAGACCAGTACCTTCTGACAGTTCCATCTGTTAAAATGAAAAAGTGGGGAGACAGGTGTTTCTCATCTTTGGGCCTTGGTCCTGGAACTCTTTTCCGCTGAACTTTCGACGGACCACGTGCATGTCCACTTTTTAAAAAAATGACTAAAAACTCACCTATGTATGTAATTGTTTAGCAAGTAACCTACGTATGTAGTGATGGCTTGATGTGTTTTATGATAAATCAGAATTTAACATCTGTGCCTAGGTGCAGTTTCTGCTTGTACCCTATGGGTTATGCACTCTATAAATGCTAAAATCATATACAATCAAATCAGGAAGGCTAAAAGACAGTCTGATTTTAGACATTGTTGTAGCAAAGTATTCAGCTAGGTCATTAGCTGTAAGAGTGTAGTTGATAGTTATAGATTTAGGAGGCGTGAGGAGCGAGTTTAGGGTACCCTGGACACGGCAAGGATGGATGGAGTGAGAGCCAGTGTGGGAGAGGTAGAATTCCCTTTTCTCTCTATCAAGATATGCCTTGAGAGAGTTCAGGGCAGAGAGGTAGAGTTGCAGGTCCTCATACAAGTCGACACGCCTCCAATTGTGCAGCAGGCAACAGATGTGCGTGCATAGAGAGCATATGAATAAGGTGACCCATGGTTGAGGATACTGAGACTTAGGGGTGAAAAAGCAGAGGAATGTGAGGGAAGTATGAGTCATATAGTAGGGATTCAAAGCTAGAGAAGGCAGTTTGGTGGAAGAGACATTGGTGTGAAGGAGGAGCATCAGAACATTAGGTCATAGAGAAAGGGAGGAATGACAGAAGGTTTCAATTCCCTTTCAGTAATAGGTGAGACAAGTAGTGACGAGAGGTCAGAGGGTGGAAAGGAGATGGTGGTGAAAACAATTGAGTGAACAGATAGGGATAGTATGACAGTAGTATTAGTGGCTGAGAATGAGGTATAGACGAATAAGAGATCCAAAGAGTTACCTCCAGTGTGGGTAGATAGCTTATGGATAGAGTGGAGAGCGTGGCTACTTACAAAAGACTGAAGATTTCTGAGAAGTGGTTGGAGATTGAAGGTTAAAGTCACCTAAGAGAAAGAGGTGATGTTTAGTTGAAAGAGAATCACAGAGTTGTCCAAGATCATCAAAGAATGGTCCAGTGGGACCAGGAGGACGATGGATGGAGCTTATGTGAACAGATTCAGGCGAAGCAATAGTAGAGATGATGAATTCAAAAGATGTAGGAGAGGATGTGGCATTGGAGATTTGTGAGACATTGAGGTGGGAAGAGAGTAGGTGGCCGATGCCTCCACCTCTGCCAGTCAGTTGAGGAGAGTAAATGAAGGATAGTTTGTAGTCATGTATGGCCACCCGAGTGTCAGTGTCAGATAGAGAAATCCAGGTTCAGTGATAGAAAGAACGTCTCTGGGAGGAGAGCTGTAGTGAACGTAGTCAGAGATTGAGGATGTTTTGTTGCAAAAAGACTGAGAAATCCACAGTGCAATGTACAGTTGATGCAGTAATCAAAATTAGAGAAGTTGAGTCTCAGATCAAGACCGGCGAGGTGGATAGGTGATAAGTGAAAGAGGATGTATGGTTAGTTTGTCGGCTTTGTTTGTTGGAAATAAGTGAAAGGGAGATGATGTACTGGGAGTTTTGAGATGTGAGTTTTAAAAAAGTGATAGGAAGGGAGGAAGTTGTAGAGCAACTGGGAAATTGTAGGGTGAGGTGAGTAGTATGAGCAGCAGAGCGAGAAGGAGTGAATACATTATAGGTGAGTAGCGCAGGGCACAGTAATTAGGAAGTAAGGGGTACTCACATGTACAGCAAGGAGGAAAGCAAAGACTCATAGGCCATGAGGCAAAGAGACTGGTCAATGGCTGGTTTTCATCCTTCACGGTACCACCCTTAACTGGGACACCCCTAGCTGGATGACCCTAGGGACTTCAGAAGGGATGCCACACACACTTTTGTCACCTTTTGTCCGATAGAGGATGTAATGCATCTGTGGATCCACATAGGCCAGGACTGTTGCTGTGGTGAGGGTCCTCTTGAGCTCCACGTTGGCCTGCTGGCATTGGTCAGTCTCACCAAAGGGCTCCCATGGATGATATAGATGGTCTCAAGAGTTGTCCTCCAGCCACTCTGGATAGGTGGGTATCCTTTGGTGAGGTCATGTCCCGGGACGAAGTTACAGAATCCCTAGAAACTCAGCAACTCCTTGAGGTTCCAAAGTCTTGGCCAGGTAAGGAGGGCATCCATCCTTGCTCGATCCTCTGTGGTGCTATTCGTGCAGATGAAGTGTCTGATGTACATGACGCTTGTCAGGCAAAACTGTCATTTGTCCACACAGACCTTTAGCTCTTGTTACTGCAGGTGATCCAGCACTTTCATGAGCCTCCTGTTGTATACGTCAAGGGCCCCCCCTGTCATCCAGGTACACAAGTACCTCCAGGAGGTTCATGTCCCCAGTGATCTTTTCATTGAGGTGTTGGAAAGTCGCTGGTGCACCAGAGATCCCCTGAGGCATACTGATCAACTTGTAAAATCCTAACATACAGATGAACACTGTCTTCACTTGATCCATTGGATGCATCAGGATCTGATAAAACCCACTCTGCAAGTCCAGGACCTAAAAGCATGTACTCCCCATCAGGCAGTCCAATGCCTCCTCCACCCAGGTCATAGTATACTTGTCTGGAATAGTGTGGGTGTCAATTCGACAGTAGTCGATGCACATCAGTACATCCGTTCCTATTCCAGGCTATGATGAAGGGAGTAGCGAAGGGGCTGCTGGACTCCTGGATAATCTCTGCCTTCAGAAGATCATGCATGCAGATTGTGGCATACAACCTCCATGTCTCCTGGGGCAAGGCATCGCAATTGCTCCCTGAAGGGCTTGTCGTCGATCACATGGCTCTGGCGTTCCACTCCTTGCGCCTTGTCGATTTCCCAGAGGCTGGAGGAGAAGCCTCTGTGTGCAGGGTATGCTTTTATTTCCGGCGGTCCATGTCCTTTTCTGAGATCGGTGAGTCTCCAAAGTCTAAGGTTTTTGGATCCAGCAATGTCTCAGATGGGCTGGTGGCAACAAGCACTGGGGCTAAAGAAGTGGTCAGGTGGAACTGTGTGATGATGGTGCCTCCTGGTAAGCACATTTTCCTATTGGGTACATTAATTTTCTGTACCTTGATGGTGTTCAGGTCCATTTCATCTGTTGTCACCAGGGTCCGCTCTACCAGTAAACCCCCTAGAAGCTTCCCACATTCTGGTACTTCCTTCACCAGATGTCTTAGTTGTTGCTTCTTGCTAAATTGAACTCTGCCAGGAGAAATCAATGCCTGAAGTGGGTCATGCGAACATCTCCAATTGGTCCATCAGGAGGATTTCTGGACTGGATCTCTGTCTGTAAGTACACCTGTTGGCACATACGGTGAATGGACAAAGTGCTGGAATATCGTGGTCCAGTCACGTCCTGACATAATGCTGCCAGTGCGTCGAACATTGAGGAATTAGTTCTAATCACCACCAGTGTTGTGGGATCTTCAGTCAGACTGCTGCAGACCAGAGCCAGGGTATCAATAGGAGTGATGACTCCAGCTACATAGTGTGAAAAATGCACCCAGATGTACCCCAGATATTGGCAAGGTGCATCTCCTGCAGAGAAGGTTCAGACAAGCCAAGGGCTCCAACAGGATAAGCAGCAGGTGTTTTCTGTAAAATGGCTCATAAACTATGGTCACCTGTGAGCCACTATCCATAAGCTTTTGTGCATGTCGTAGAGGGATGGCAATTGCCATGGTGGCTGGTGGTCCTATGAGCCTGCTAGGTATTGCCCATGATGTTTGGGTGCTGCACTTTGTGGTAGCGTAACTACATGCAATCTTCCTCTCGGGTGGACTAGCCTGTCTGAATGGATGCTGGTTCCCAGATGACTTGCCCACCGGTGATGTCACTGCAGCCTTTGGCCTGTGTGGTGGCACAGACTTGTTGTTTCTTGTCTCTATCCATTCAGAGAGTAGTAGTATTGAGGATTCAGGGGCTCCTCTTTGTGGAGTGTGGTGGAGTGTTCAAGGCCTGGAATCTTTCTGCAACTCAGATGTAATCCAGTGTGTTTTTGCAAATATGGAAGGTGTGGCCCTCCTGCCCACAACTGCCAAAGCTGAAGCTGTGTGGTATGCTTTTGGTATGCTTAGAGTGGCTGTAATACTTGAGCATGCCTGAAAAGCTGGTATTGTCTCTCTCGGGATGTCAGTGAAGAGCCTCTTCTGGGCTCTGGTAACCTGGATATCATTACAGGTGGCGGCATGGCTGGCACCCTCTGCAGTTGCCTCACCTGGATGGGTTGGCACAATGCCTCCACTAGATGTCACAGGTCATAATCTGGAGGAGTGCATGAAGACACCAGTTGACTTGGGAGACTGTACACTGCGTCTTCCATCTTGCCTTCCAGAGTACGCACCACTTAGATCAGTTCATCAAAGGGTGGTGGTTTCGGGGTCTGTTCTCAGAGTCAAAAAAGCAGAAGCATCAGTGGCATTGAATTTGTGCCGCGCATTATTTTTTGCAGTCTGTCCAGGTGAAACCACGTCCGTTGTAAAGTCAGATGTAGAATCAGCTCATTCCTGACCAGATATTCAGAGAGTCGTTCACCTTGTTGGAGGTGGATGGCATATTATTTGACCAACGGCTCTGCATCAGACTCAGTGGCTCCAAACACTCCATCCAGCATGTATATGATGCCCTTCCCTGTGGAGAACCTGGATGGCTCTCATTGCAGGACCACACATACTCTGAAAGACTCAATACCTCTTCAACCAGTCTGGAGCTCTTTAGTCATGTATCATCAAATGTATCTGGTCTGCCCCACTATGGCATTCTTCTTCACCCCTCAGGGTTGGTTTCCCCCTGGTGAAGGGTCTCAGATGGACAGAGGGGCCATATGCAAATGGTGTCGCAATGGCCTTGTGTTATACTTCCTGGAAGGCATCTGTCAGGGAGGATGGAATCAGTTTGGAGCTTCCATCTTCTGGAGTAGCACTGGCGCTGAATAGGCCCTTGTGAATTAGGGGTATTTACTGATACTGGCCCTCATTACGACCCTGGCGGAAATCGTGGCGCCAAATGCACCATGGAGCACGGCGGAAAGCTGCCGATAGCGCCATGGGGGTTGGCGGATTTACCGCCCCATTCCGAGGTTGGCGGGGCGGTAAATCCCCATTCCCCATTTTACCCTTCCCCATTCCCATTTTTGCCCCATAGGGTATAATGGGAGTGGGGAAGGCGTTAATTACGCCACCGTAAAATACGGTGGCGTAATTAACAACAAGGTCCCGTAGCGCCATGGATTTCTCCGCCCGGAAAAACCAGGCGGAAAACGCTCCATGGCGCTACGGGAACTCGTAGTGGGGCGGACGGGTCCGCCGCGAATACCGCTGGCGTAAACCCACTCCGCCAGGGTCGTAATGAGGCCCACAGTCCTAATGGCACCTACACTGGCCAATGCAGGATGACTGTGTGCAGCACTGGGAAAGGCAGGGGTTGGGCTAGGGATAGATGGCGTGACTGGCATACCACCCTGCAACCCTGTCCATGTGTTCAGTGCCCACAGAGGATATGACACCATAGGGTCCCCGCATGGAGGACAAGGGCATTTTCTCTGGGTTGAATTCCTTGGGAACATAGCAGACCAGGATGCTGGTTCCTGATAGCAAGGAAATTTACCCAGGCATTTAACCTGGTCAGTGAGGCACTATAGAGACTCCGTCAATATGAACACCTGGTGGAGAGATGTCAACTACAGTAAAGCAATGGTCAGGCTTAAACCCCTCAGCCCAGCTAGCTAGCTGAATCCATTCCATGAGGATGCTGCCTGTCTATTAGATGGGTGACAAATTCAGTAAGAATCAAGAACACAATGATATAACATTATTTACAATCCTCTATCCACGAACTTGCACAAAACAACTGATTGACAGGAAATAAAAAACTGAAACTTACACTAGAAATCTGTAACCTAGCCCCAGAAGGAAAAAGGGTAGGTATGAGGTAAGTAGGTAGGATGGGAAGAGTGTAAGCATACCATATGTGATCTTAGTAGTTCCTCCAAAAAATGTAGTGGGGGATTGTAACACACACCTTATTGGGAGACAGTGGTGTGGGGTACATTTACCAACCCAGCAAAATTCCCCATTATCACCAAGCTGTAATTAAGCAGTACCAGCAGAATGGCTGTGCTGGCTCCGTTGAGCACCATTGCCTCGCATCAAAACTGTGTTTTGCAGCTACGGGGCGAGATGGAACATGGAACACCATGAGAATGGCTGCCAGTGTTTTCGTTATGTGCACCAAAGAAAAGAATTGAAAAGCAGCATTGCTAGCTGCCAGTTAGAATTTCCCATAGAAAAATAAAGCATTATGCATTTAAAAATGACTGTGCACTGTTGCCCTGTCCATCCTTTCAACTCTACACAATTTGGTTCCAGTAAGACCCAGCTATGTTGATCCACCTACAGGTTGTGCTCCAGCAAAAATGGGGCATTTCTCATTGATCAGTGAAATAACAAAGAACTTCACTCCAAGCCTTACACAAAACACTTTTGTTTTTGCAACAAAATAACAAAATAACACAGATAAACCCTTCATAAGAAGCTCTCTCTCTCTTGGTTCATGTCAGTTTCATCGGACCCTTGCTTTGAACAGATTCCTGTGTAGTAGAAGTTGACTATTGCCCTGGAAATGCTCAGAATACAGATACCAGGAAAAGCCACATTTGAAAGTGACAGCCAAGGAAAATTAACCATGTGTAAAATGGTGCTTTTTACAAACAAGAAAATATATGTTTAAAAGTGAAATGTTGAATTAAGGCCCTGTCCTTGCATAGAAATGTGATGGGGGTTTGTTTTAAAACATAGGATATTTAATTCCAACAGTCTTGCTTTCTGGTTCAGGAAAAAAAAAACTTCTCTGTGAGGTCAGCAAGAAACAGGTTTACAGGTTTGACAGGTCCTGGCTTCAGAGGGTCCCTGTCTTTCCTTGGAACATAATTTACTGCCCCCCAAATGACCAGCCCCTTGGAAACTATGAATGGACCAAGAGGAAGCATCTCACACCCTTGTCAGACTCTGTGGCATTGCTCCAGCCTTGGACAAAGGATTTCAGGGACACATAGGTGTGACTTTCTGGTAGAAGCTCCCCTCCACTCAAACTGGAGAGCTTCAAAGACAAATCCATGGCAATACAGATCTAGTGCCTGACACACACCCACACACACCCACAGTGGCTGTGGGTTTGAAAATAAATGCCCTTATTTGGAAGACAAAGCCGGCCCATCTGGGGCAAACGACTGTTCTTATTTCATAAACTTTAAGACTCTTATTTCTGCAACCGGAAAATGCAGGAATGCAAAAGTTTAACAGTTTCTATGTAATTTTTGTGGCATTAAAACAAGATATTGTGGCTTTCCATAGCATGTATGGGACGCAATCGGCAAGAAAATGTAAACCATGGGAAAAGTGTGCGTGGTATAACTTTGAAATTTAATGCAAACATACTCTGTGATAATAGGTAAACGTATATAAAATTGTAAAATTTTAAGTGAAATATTTCCCACCAAAACTTGTGAAAGATTATTAGAATGACTAAACAACATCATACAGATGTGCGAATGGTAATGACGGGTTCAGTGTAAAATATGGAATCTGCTTATGTGATTTTCAAAAGTGCTAGAACTGTAAAAATGTGCAATTCATGTCATAACTGATTTTGCTAAAATAACTGTGGGGGGGCCATGGGCATTGTAAGCACACACCATAAAAACTGATGTCATGTCCCTGAAGTCCAAACGGCTGACAGGAAGGTGGTAACAGGCACCTCTGACCAATCCAGTTGTTAGAGGCATGTCAAGCCAAAGATCTGCCCCCATAGTAAATCCTGTGATGACATGACCCCTACATAAAGGGGGGCGGGGCATGGTGAGCTCTGGACACTCTCTTCTGAATTTTCCAGCTCCTGCATATCCAGATATTCCATATTCATCCTGCAAGATTCCACATTCCACTGCCAGGCCAGAACATAGCTCACCCTATCCAGGCAAGAGCATTGATCCAGAAAACACCACTAAAAATCTCAATAACTCTGGGAGAAAGGGGGAAACGCTCTGGTACCCTTTTTGAGAGTATCCTGTGACCAGACTGGCTTTTGCCCCACTACCTGCATGCCAGCTATACCCTCGCTATCCAGTGACCAGACCAGGCCCAGCCGTCCCATTCTAGGGGAGCCCACTGCTGATACCAGTGACCAGATATTGCCTCGCTGTCCAGAAACTCGGTCCACTGTCCAAAATACCCCACTCAAGTGCTTTTTGTGAGTATTTCCCCGACAACCACAAACTGCATCCCCTACTCTGTTACCTGTATTAGGTCCCATCCCATAGAAATCCCTTAACTGCCTTAGCAGAAATCCTTAAAACTGTCAGAATCCTCTGAGCATCCTGTCCTTGATCTCCAAGTGTTAGCGCCATTCATTCAACTAATTTCTGTCTTTGTGTAAGTCCTTAGTACTATTTTGATTAAATAAATGAATTGTCCCTAAAAGAGGTACACAGCATGAAGGGGTTAAAACTGCAGCTTAACCTTCTTATTCACAGGTGGTGTTTCTCTTTCCTAGCTACTAAAATGTAGTTTAAGTGAAACTTGTTATTTCCTTTCCAAACCGATTTTTCCCTGTCCTCTACTTTCATTTTTAAAACCGAATTTCCTTTCCTGTTAACAATCTCATATTATCCCTGTGATGTGCATTTGTCCCTCCGCATAAAAATTGAATTCCAATGTTGTCTGTTTCACTCATTTTTAAAGCTTTTTGACATTTAAACCCGTGCAAATTAGCAAATTTAATTTCTCCACGTGTGATATGCTGCACTGCGTGTTCCTTCCAAAGTTGATTTTCTGAATCGTATGCCCGTTGCAAGTACATTGCCTTGTAGTTTATACGTGTTCTGACTTCTTTGAGACAGCCATACTAATTTCTACCTTATTCATTTCACTGCACATGTAAAACAAATATTTACTAATTTTGAGTGCTATTTTGTGCTATTTCAAAGATGTTTTCATTTTTCCTCCCATTTCGTGGCAGAAGGTCGGTAGGACGTTAATTCTGTTTGCTGCCTAGTATACGTGACTCCTTGCTACTCCTTTCTATCCACCTAAAATTCAGTTAATTCGGGTTTGAGGGAGTGTTGCAGGGGGAAATCTTAACTGGGTGTTATCTACCCAAAAAGTAATATTGCTCCCATTCGTTTGTGCTTTGTGTATGTTATATTAGAAGGTCAAACTAAGGGTATTCTATCATATTACACTGTAATTATCACCCCACTGGTGACTGCTGCCCAATATTACATTTGTGTGATTTCTTTTGAATTTAAAATAAATAAATATTGTATTATCACCCACCGGCCTGGTTCATGGTCCATTTTGTCCCAGGGTATTTGTAAAAGGGGGTGTGAGACGGGTTGGGTGCCATCTCAATCTGAATTCTTAGAAAATAAAGTAAAAGTTTTTTAATTGTGTGCTGCAGCCTAGGCCATCATCAAGAGTCCTGGTCGGGTGTGTGACGCCCCATTAGAATCCTTAACAGTTGGCAGGCACACAATATATTTTTTATATACCTTTGCCAAATACATATATACCTTTGCCAAATACATTACCTGCCTCTTATCTGTCTCCAACGTGCTTACTTGGGCTTGTGATCCTCCTGGCGAGCCCCTCTGTGGCATGGAGAAGGAATGAAAAGGCAAAAGGTAGGGCAGGATGGATTTCCCCCAAACACCACTAAGGAGAAAGACAGTGGGCTTCATTATAAGTTTGCCGGTCAGGAAACAACGGTGCCGCTAAGCTCACTGGCACCCTTGTTTCCGGACTGACAAACTATGAGTCTGCCTGCCGGAGCCGTTGTGCCCGTCAGGTCTGAACCTGCTGGGTGCAGCGGCCACAGTAGGCAGATCGGTCACGGAAGCGCCAGCTCAGTTAGCAACAGGGCCAGCACTTCTGAGTCCCCGCTCGCATAGGGAATGCAGACTTGCATTTTACCGGCACCTCACTTCCTGGGCTGCCGGTCTTGAAATCACCCAGTGGCACCAGGAAGTCAGGCGCCAGTACATTTTTACGAGTTGGGCGGCAACAGCAGGGTTTTTATCATTTTTTGTTTACAAGCACTATATACAAATAATCATGAATCACTATATACAAATAATGTCAACTTAAGCTCAGCATGTGTAAGAATACTTCCAGAAATATTACAAAATTCCTCCATAAAAATATGTACACATCTCTACAGAGCACCGTATAAAAAACTATGTTTACTTTCCTTACTTGGGAGACAGCCCAGCTGTCTCAGGATCCTTGCTGCTGCAGTTTTATCTTCTCTTGGGGTGATGGCTCTTTGATCTTCTCTGGGTCATGACTCTCTTTAAGGCAACTGTTCTCTTGATGGGCAGCCAGCAGTGTGTGGGGGGCACCAAAGTTTGTGCTTTGTGAGGTGCAGGCAAGTAATCATATGTAGAGTGGGGGCCCAACAAACACCCTCATTTCAGGCTGCGTCTGCCAGGTGTAGGCTGGGGGGTTATGTTGGGCCTCCTGCCAGAGGGGTGGTCCATTCAATTTTGTATGCAGCCCACAAGTGCTCTAACAGTGGGGGCTCGCCATTGTGGGGAGTGCCAGTACTTATACTTCCCTGGGATCCTGGCAGCGATGCACAGGTCAACGGGGGATGGCGGTGATCTTGGGCACTCCCCTGAGCAGAGGCGTTGCTAAATGGGGGCTGAAGGGGCTATAGCCCCTGGTCATTTGGTTGCAGCCTCGGATAGAATACCAGGAGCTACAACCAAAAGGCTAGCTAACCCCCAGACTTGGCAGTTCCTGCATTAGCGTAGCCCCAGATCTTTTCCAGACCTAGCAACACCCCTGCCCCTGAGTGACTTCAGTGAGGCCCCGGGCACCGGCAGTGACACAGCATCGAGCAGAGTGCCAAACAACCCTCCATGGAGGTTTAAACCGTTGCCCATGGAGCTCCGTTTGCACAGGCCATTTTCTTTTCTCGTTTTCAAGAGTAAAGGATCCCTCGCATGGCTTCTCATGTCGAGGACCGCCTTTCTTTCATTTTTTGTAACCCCCTGCAGAGGGTTACGCTAGTAATGCATCCTATCAGAAATCTCACAATGAGGGCAGTATCCAGTGCTTAATTTGTGGGGGTGGTTGCCAGTGCCCAACACTGGCACTCTTTTTTTGGGCACCGGAACTCATGCGGGGCAGCGCACTTGCAATTGCTTTGTTTGTTATTCCACTTCGCTTTGCTTCGATTATAAATCATTGGGATTTGTCATTCTGATCTCGATCTCTCTCGTGCTTGCAGGTTGCAGGCCATGGCTGGCTGGTCCTGGGAGGGAACAGCAATAGCAATGAACAACAAACTGTTACAAACAACAGCCAATGAAAAATACCATTCTGTTGTTACTATGCAGTATTTGATACATTCTGTATAGTAACACAGAATGTGCAGTTTTCATTGGCTGTTCTTCTGAGCCAGTGAAATTACATGGTCACGTGTTGTTGTTGCCACAGGAGGCAGCGCGGCGCCATCTTCATTTCACGAGTTACTGTGAAGTGAAGCTGTCGAGGCGTGGTATCGTCTGTCCTGACTTGTGAGAGAGACAGCCTGCCCTGCTGCACTGCGTGGTGCGTCCTAGTTTCTTCCTGGGGCCCCTCTGCCTGCTTTTTCATTTGTGCGGTTGCCAATGTGCGCACCCGGACCCCCCACCCTGAGGCCTGACAGGAGACCAAGTCCCAGCCGGCAAAGCAGGCAAGTCACTTGCTGCGTGCGGTGCAGCCTGAGCCTGTCACAGTCAAGTGATCAGGCAAGGAAGGCCCAGGTCGGGGCCCAGGTGGCGGCACAGTCCCCTGGTGGTGTTCTGACTGCCTAGGAGTCAGGACCCCACCAGGGGCCTGTCCGCGAATGGGCTTCTGTCTGTGTGACCTGTGCAGTGTGCTGCTGACTGCAGTCAGTGCCAGTGCATTTCTGTGACCAGGGGCTGGCGGCTGCCGCAGACTGAGTCGGATGACTCTGCCGCGGGCGGCAGGGCCCATGGATTGTGCCCAAAAGTATGTTTTTTACTTTTTTCTTTGAAAACCTGACCTTCCGTGTGGCTGGTGGCAGGGCCCCACGGAAGGTAGTTTTTAAAAGAAATAACTTATTTTGAGTGGCGGCTGTGGCCCATCACTTTGAAAGTAATGGGCCCTAGCCGCCTAAATATACGTTTTTTTCTTTTAAAATCTTACCTTCCGTTGGGCCGCTGCACCGCGCACCTATTTTTGTCATCATCAGGCTCAGCATGGCAGTGGCGGTGATGGCCCCATGGAAGGTAGCCTAAGTGATTGAGGCAAGGCATGGAAAAGCCCAGGACTGGGCGGGACACAGGCTCTACGTGCTCCCACTAGTGTCTGTCACAAAAGGAATGAATTGTCATTTGCAACTTTGGCCACTTTTTCATTGGTGCCGAGCCCGACTCGAGACAATTGTATGCCCCAGTCCGACCCTGGATAGCATTCATCTAAGCAAAACATGATCTGTGAATTTGTGCCTGGGTGTTTCCGTTCTTCCTTTTAATGTTATCAGCCTCATTAGTTCACAAACAAGCTTCAGCGAGGGGACCTGGAACGGTGCACGTATTGGGCCGAAACCGAACCGGCTGTACTTCGTGAGAAAGCCCCATGCAAAGACGAACTTCTGAAATGCCATTTCAGGCTTAAAGATACATACATGGAAACTAGACGGGGGTAAACATGGTGCACGTGCCCACTAATCTGCCGTCATAAATAAAAGCACTAGTTGAGTATTCGTGTATAGTTCTCAACCGTCTTTTGCTGTCATTTTTTTACATAATTCCAGCGCATGTTTTCTATCCTGATGCGTGGTTTATACACCAGATTTGGCCCCTTAACCTGGGTACAGTACACTCCGAGCATGTGCTCTGAATGAGAGTACATACAATCCTCAGATAGGAATCCTCAGATAGGGAGGTGGGTGTCTGTTACACCCCGCAGTTTAGTGAATAATGTCAAGAACATGTCAGTGGGAAGGAGATATCCGAATATGCATTCTACTCTGGCTCCTGAATATTGGGTGACAAAACATATTTAGTTTTTTAATATGTGTTAAGGTGGAAAGAGGCCCTAAAGCAGAAGTAGCACAGGCCGTTGATTTCACAACAATGGGCCTCATTACGAGGCTTGCGCTCCCGTAATGAAGGGTGCCGGTACGGGACTGGCACCCTTCATTACGGGATGCGCAATTACGAGGTTCCCTTTACGGGACCCGGACCAGACATCTGGTAAAATCAGACATCTTTTCCGGGTCCCGCGAGGGGAAGAGGGAGGTAATAACGGGCAATTCGTAATGTGCCCGTTGTTACCTCCCTCCCCATTTCCATTGAGCCCTATGGGGGCTCAAATGGGAATGGGGAATAGTTTCTTCAAGGAGGAATAACGGGTCCTCCAATGTTGGAATGACCCAGTTATTCCTCATTGAAGGAACCCAGTAATGGAGCCTGGTTTGGAGGCAGCCATGGTGCTAGCAGCACCATGGCTGCCTCCAAACTCGTAATGAGGCCCAATGTCTTGCAGAAATGACTTTTTCCAAGTTATACAACACCATGAAGGAAGGGTGAAGGGGGATGTATTTATGAGATGTGATGACTGATAAGGGCTTGAGAGTAAATTGATTACACAAAACACCTGGATGAGGTGACTGAAGAACGGGGTGAGTGGAGGGTGCTATTCCTGGAGGTAACCTATTAACAATACTTGGTGTACTCTAACAGACTGTCAGATGGGGCAGAAGGGGTAGAGACAAATAAAGTGCAACAGTGACTGAAAGAGAATGCTTTTTTATTTATTTGCATGTTTAAAGCGCTCACACAGCCTGGGGCATCGAGGCGCAGTTACAGGAGGAGCATGTCTTAGTTTCGTATTTATTACTAGCCTGTGCCAGTAGTTGCTGCAGCGCCAAACATGTGACATGGAGCAGCAGCAGTGTTATGGGCTGGTGGTGGGCCGATCTAGGTAGGTCTAGCACTGAACTGGCGCGGCCGGCGCGCCTGCGCTGAGGGCGGCGCCGTGCCCGGCATTATGGGGCCAATATTTTTTGGGCACTGGCACTTATTTTTTTTTTACAAATTAAGCACTGGCAGTATCCCCTGATACAAGGCCACCTTCTGAGTTGTCAGTTGGGTTCTCTTACCTGCATCTTCCATCACCTTTCATTCTCTTCCCACATTAGTTTTGTATCATTTTGTTTGATTTTCTTTTAGGCATGACTCTCTTCTGATCTTCTCACTACTGTGTCTGTGACTGACAATCCATGGATGAAGAAAGAACGCTCAATGTTTCGATTTTTTCCCCACTTTTCTGTGGCAAATATATTCATGAAAAAAGAATAGTGTGACGATAATATTCTCCAAAATTAATATTTTATTTCTTTTAGTTGCCAGCGACCAGATTACAGAAACGTTTGACTGGTGCAAGTGCAAAGTTGCACGGTATTAGCAGTAGGGCAAAGTTTGCCCAATTTCTTATATACTGGGACATATTAGCAAACCATTGAACCCTGGCAAGTGAAGTTTGGCATGTTATAAGCACCATGGCAAAAATTGCCCTAGTGCAAAAAAGATACATTTTCACTGTAAATTTGTACCAGGGCAAAGTTTGCCCTCGTGAATTAGCACTAGGGCTTCAGATGCACAGACAACATGGGTAACATCCTTCTATACGGGCCGCACATTCCATGTGACATCACCCTCCATAACACTGCAGTGCACAATTAGCTGACCTCCAATTCTAGCTATGTGTCAGTCCACTGGCACTGGGGGAATATGTACAAAATTCTGTGCAAGCGATGAATGAACTTGCCCACATCTACCTGAACATGCCTGCATTGTTAAAGGTCACTTTACATCTGGCAAGTAGGTGTCATTGGTGAAAGGATGACAAGTGACTGGTGTCGCTCGAACGCAAACTACATCAGCGGTTCAATCGCCACTCTGACAGTGTCTGTCACCATGTAACTGTATTTATACCACATGCAGACCCACAACCATGGGGGAAAGACACCTCTACAAACATGTAGAACGTATCCCATGGAACAAATGTACTTGTGGGGAGATTGTGGTAGTGAAATACCTGCAACTGTGGGCTGGCATGCATCAAATGTAGGGTGCGACAACATTTATCTGTGGTACACATATAGACTGTTCCATTCTGATGTCAAGACCCATCAAACATTTCCCACATAATACATTCCATCCCCTAACTCACACACTTTGCCATAGCATGGAGAACAACACTTAAAGCCTGCGCACCCAAGCCTCCTGAACACAGAATCCACACTGATGCTACACCCCCTCCACCTCCATGGAGGAATCTATGGTTACACACACCACCCTTCCACTTACAGCTGTCAACAAAGCAAGCACACATCCAACCCCTAGTCCAATTATGCCATATAGTCGAAAACATATGTGTTAGGTTCTACGTTATTTTGCCGCGGTATTTTTCATCGCAGGTTTTTTCATCGCCGTTTTTTTTTTAATAAACTCATCGTTTTTTTTGGGGGGGTGTTACCCCCCAAAGCACCCTTTTTTTTTGTTTATTCCCTTACACCCACAACCATATATTTCATTTTTTAACCCCCCCAAAAAAAAAAATGATTCGGTTTTTTTTTCGAAATGAAAACGGCGATGAAAAAAAACGCGATGAAAAATACTGCGGTGAAATGCGTGTATAGCATGTGTTATTCCCCTCCCACGTGTGTCCAACAGTTTGCCCTACATCCAACAGTCAAATGTTGCCAACGCCAAGCAGCACCAAAGTGCACAAGAACAACAGCAGGGCCATTGAATCATAATAATGTGTCTGATCAAAATCACCAGGTAGCACAGGCAACAGAAGGCGATCCACAGCAACATACTGGTGAAAGACAACACAGGTCCACCACACAATATTTCACCATCGTGAATACAGGCCAGCACGGAAAAGTAAACCTACACCGAAAGCACACATGTGAAAGTGGATACATCCTGCAATACATGAACACTCCACACAATGGCATCACTAAAGGATATGGGCAACATCTGAATCCTACAAACACATCTAGTGGGCTATGCATCACATGCGGGTGACAGCTACTACACAACCCTCCAGTGCACACAGCAATGAACATGGCATGCCTTAAGAAGCCACTTCCAGTGGCATGGCTGAACAGAACACACGCCGACACTAAGTAAACCCTTATCTGTGGCATCAGAAATCCACTAAACAATCTAGAGGCACACACGTGACCTGAAGCCCACCAATGGAAAGGGAATGGCATGGCTTGCGCCAAAGGAGACCTCGGGCATCTACTGATCAAGTCAAATCACACATGAAGGAATGAGGGAATCCCACACAAGTTGTGCATGGCAACCTGCACCAATCGCATGTACCCCACACACGAGATAGTCCAAAATGCAAACCATAATGATCCTTGCAGCTCCTAAAGACAATGCCTTTCACTCCCCACACAGCCATGTACACACATTCCCCCATTCGCAACCACAAACCCTGCACAGGTGAAAAGCAGTACAATGCCATGAAGGCGCCATTACAGTGGAAAAAATGCGATGGTAAACACAGCACACAGCAAGTTATACAGTCCATATGGCAGGTTGTGGTCTGCAGGCCTCGCTATAAGCAATATGCCAGGAAAAACATGAAAGGTACAGAACAAATCAATTTGTCATGATAGCCAGGTCCATATAAGGGCAAACCAATCCATCATCATCACTGTACAAGGTCAAGAGATAACCTCCAAAAAGGTAATTGGAGGGCCATTGCACAGCGGAGGAAACCCTCCCAGGGTGCATGCCATAACATGCAAATCCGGGCATGATATATCAACAGACAAGGACATTAAATCCGAAGTTGGGGTATACAATGGTACAGGGGCATTCAGCCCATCTATATGCGTGCATTGTGGCACCAAAGCATGAAGCCATTCCAGCAAAGATGCCACCTTACATGAGGTGCAGTGGCTGGAAGTCATGGCCCTGTCTGTAGATTGTGCAACTCCGAATCCCAGGATGCACCTGCAAGACATGAGGCGACAGGCTATTTCCAGGCATAATGAAAGACCCACAAGGGCGCATCCAGGCCCATAGAATCCCCAATGGCCAAATGAAATAACACAGTTCACCCACCTGTTGGCCGAAAGCTCTTAGGATAACAGGTCTGGATTGTCAGATAAAGACCCCATTCAACTGCGTGTGCAGCAGAAACTGCCTAAATAATCCATCACTCTCCAACTGGAGGCACCCCGAGGAGGACAAACGGCCCCCACACATATACATACATCAAGTGCATAGATAGGTATCCCTTGGATGTTATCAGCAAAGAACGGTTGTCTACAGCCTGTGACCTAAACTGTGTGACATTAGTACTTTCATTTGCTGGCTACATGTATTCACCCAAAAATATGCCATTGTCCATATAATCAAATGGCAAAAGGTCAAAGAAAACACACATTTCCTGTAGACAGACAGGCCTTTGCACTGTCATGAGTTAGCTTTACACATTTTTCACATGCAAGGCACAGGTCCAAAGTCGGCACCTGCACAACCAACAAATCAGCACCTGCACAACCAAGAAGTCACCGCAGGTGCGAACAATGGTACCATGTGGCCTGTACTATGTTGTGAAAGTGGCTGTGATTTGAGACCACATGTAGGATGAAAGTCAGTGGGAAAACACACTTCTGGCGGGTGCATGCGAAGGCGCGGCGAAACGACAAAGTAGAGTACGTGTGCGTGTGTGTACTCCATACACATTGGACTCAGTCTGTCATGCAATCCTCGCAATGACTGTGCAAATTCACAATGGGTGCATCACTTCGCAAGTACATTAAACCTTTACAATAAAAGCAACGCCCAGGCGAGGACAGTGGCCATGTAGATCAATGCACGTCTGGGGACAAAACAATGCTGCCACCCGCAGCACAGACATTGCTAATTGTGCATAACGGCCTCATTGATTACAACAGCTGCCTGGGTATAGCATAGGGTGACCAGATTTAAAAAGAAAAAAACCCGGGACAGGGCAACTAACATAAAAGTAGGACTAACTCTTGAAAGGGACTGTCAAGTCACTACACTTGAGTAGCGTTTGGAGGAGAAGATGGTTTAAGTGTTACTATTCATAGAAACACATTATAATTAATTTATCACAAACTAACACTATCTTAAGTTGTAAAATGCAACATTTCTTCTGTGTGAGATTGTGCATTCCTGCCTGCCAGCTATGAAGCCCTACTACCAAAAACTGGGACCACTGCAGTTTCCATTGGGAACATAATCTTGCTAGAGGGGGACAGAGCAGCAAAACCGGGACAGTCCCGGCAAAACCGAGACATCTGGTCACCCTAGTATAGCAATCCATGAAGACATGGACAGGATAGTTTGGAAGCACCACACATATCCCCCCCGTGCCACCCAAGTAAACCTATGTAATTGTTTAGCAGCATCAATGATCGCAGTCTATTGCCACGGATTATCACGCTAATGTGCGCCGGATGCATCAGTGATATGATATGGCATTTATAACGTGCCTGTACACAATTGTTTCTAGGCAAGTGGTTGTAGGCGGGTGTAAATATTCTTTGCTTGTAACACCACTTCGACACACTTATTCCCATACTGTGCATGTTCACATGTGAAGTGCACCACATGATATTATGAATGACTATCTCTGCACTCATGTACACCTTTGGCCAAAGCCAATAGCACACGATGACAAACTCTGTCCAAGGAGGGACGTTTGCCCGTCATCTCCTTGACTCTAGAGATGGCTATCCACTCCAATGGGGACGAAGTGTTGCAACGTACTCCATTGGACGGTCACAACAGCTGAATCAACTGACATGGGCTGATCCATAGACACCAAGTACAGGGGGGACTCAGAGGAAACATGCAATTTTACCCCTAAGCAATGGAGGCAGAAAGCACTATTAGACCCTGTGGGCAGGTGCACACTGTGTGGCTGCCGACAGTACTTTATAAAAAAAAAGAACACACACATATGCAATGCTGCAGGAGATGATCCATGATTGGCTGTCAAGCATTATACATGATCAGCACCGGGGCTATTGAAGTCACTCTGGACAGGTTCAGGGATCCACTTTCAAACTACGATACTGTATGGTTGAGCAACACACCTCAAAGAAGAAAACCGTGAGGTTGCACATTATGTCTGATGACAACTGCAGACATATTCCATCTGAAGATCAAACTATCAATACCTTAGGCGTTCTACAATTCCCTAAGTCAAATGTGATCTTAAATGCAACGTTTCTACCTACAAAGAATACCTATAGCCTGCTCATGTCCATGGATACGAGGGTCAGGGGTGGTTATTACAGACAGTACTTCACATATCCAGATCCGGTGAGGGTGCAGAGGTGGCCCAAGCATTGGTCGCTGAACCCTTGATGCTTGTGTGGGACATGCAAGGAAGGGTGACATACATGGATGTGCTACAGAAGTCCCTGAAGTCACTGAACTGCCTGAGCTAGTATACCTCACACAGGACAGCAGCTCCCGATGAATAGGGTGCACACATTGCATGAACTGATAGACCATTGTAAAGTTTCAAAAAAGGTAGCAGGCGCACCTCTCCAGAACGAACATGGCATAATAACCTGTTATGTGATTTTTTTTCCCGCTTTGAGATGAGAATTTGCTGCCATCGCTTTTTACTCACTGTACCTTTCACAGATGGGAAATATCCATTTACTTATCAGTATTTGTCTCGCCCACATGGGCAGTCCAGCACCGAAATGCTATGGCAATTCCCTTCTTCTGAACAAGAGTACCAACAACAACCCCATACACGTGTTTCAGCCATGTTGGGCCTCATCAGTGAGGTGGAGCTATGGCTCTCTGAGCACAGTGAGCAGGGAGTCCACGTCTGGTTTCCCCCAGTAACTCAGGGTGACCAACCCCAAGTTCCTTGGAAATATTTCAAAAAAGGTAGCAGGCGCTCCTCTCCAGAAAGAACATGGCATGATAACCTGTTCTGTGTTTTTTTCCCACTTAACACATGTTTGCAGATCAGGGAGGCACACACTTACTTGGACAATATTCTATTCCTGTGCAAAGGAACACACCCAGTGCCTGTGCAAGTTGATCAGAGGAATCTGTACCTAACACAGTCTGTGGTGGATTAATGCTGCATTTGCAGTGTCTACAGCATCACTGGACAAGTGTCCAGGACCTACGCGGCCACTTAAGCATGTTTGGTTGCTCAACACAAATATGCAATCAGATACAATAGCTGGACCAAACACAATACATCACCATTCCTGTTGATTGGACAAAGCCTTAACAGCTGTGGTCCACACATGCATGGTTGTAGGATGATTGACACTTCCATTGTCACAGGACTACTCTCCTGATATGACCTTGCTAAGTCCTTGGACCATCCATGATGAGGATACACATCTTCACGCAATCGCATTTGACACAGGTTGGATATTGTACATACGGGCCACAAGCAACAATGCCACTCAATTCTATGCCTAGCCATACACTACCCTGTTCAAAGGTTCTTTCCCAGCACTCTGACCCAGCAACCTTCAAGCACCGGCAATCGGCAAGTAATGACTATGTACAAAAGTAAAGGCACACACACCAACTGCAACTATCGTTACTGAACAGCATGACAAATGCATAGCATCACAAATCATAACATCAGGAGACAATGAAGTAGGGAAGTTGTTAAAGGGACATGGGAAATAGCATGACCCTGACACGTAAATTGTGGAAGCAGAACCAACGAAACCAATAAGAATACTGTCTGATAGGGTTCGGAAAATATATGTAAAATGGAGTCAGAGGAACGACAAATTAGCCCAGACACACACAATATACTGTGCCCTCTTGGCTCAGGAATTGTTGTGGAAAGAGCACAAGAGGTGGTCAAAATATTCTAAATACCCTCTGTCACTTCGCTGGTGCATTTTCCCATCAGTACCTCCTCAATGACCTCCTTGGCGGTGTTGTACTGTCTGGAAGTTTCAGAGTAGGAGAAAATTGAGGAGCATGGCATCAGGAACAAGACCCTTGCCACCTTAGGGTTGCCCCTGGCAGATAGGCAAGTGAAAGGGAAAGAGAGTGCAGGGGACATTTGAGGGCCAGATTCTGTCAGTGGCATCAATGAATGTTGCTAGATGCCACATACAGCCTCTTGCAGCAAATGTAACTCAGCACTCATCTCTGCAATGCTCTGCGTTGCCACCCTAATTTCCCCCCTCAACCCTTGTCCTGTCTCCAACACCGCTTGTGCCTGCCCCCTGCTTCCATTACCTCCATTGCCACCTCCTGCAAGCCAATTCGGATGGCCTCGCTGGTGGCCTGCATGAACCCCAGCAACCGTTGGTACAAGCCCTCACTCGCACATCAAAGTGGTGGGACCTGTGCCCTTGTGACGTCCCGCTACTCCCTTGAAGATGCAGGGGATGGGGTTGCTAGGTTTGCCAGGGTTGGCTCCATTGGAGCATGAGGCAGAGTCAGCACTGATGGTTCATGATGTGTTAAGTCCTGTGGAGTGCCCTCTCCCTCTAGGTTGGCATGTTCAACAAAGGTCTTCTGCAGTGCAGGAAGAGGGGCACACTCCCTGGTCCCAGGTGCCGGCCCAATGACATGAAAGGAGGTAGGACTGGCAGGAGATGCAGGCTCAGAGACAGGCAATGTTGGCTAGGTGTCCTCCTGCGGGTGGCTTGGCTGGGGTTTTACAGACACCAAGGAAGGGAAGACAATTGGAGCGGAAGGAGGCTCATCAGCCACAATAGACACTGCCCTAGAAGTCCTTTTGTGGATAAACAGCCCTGCTGCCAGTGTCTGCTGCTGTTCCACCCCCTCCTCTACCTCCACCACCCTCCTTCATCAGCTCCTCCTGAGGGCTGGTTCCTGCTCAAGCGCACCGCTCTAGGGGTCCAGGCTGTGATCCTGGGCCATTGTGTCAGTGGAAACAGAGGTTGAAAGAGACACTAAAGGGACATATCAATCAATGTCCTCATCTACTGGGATATTACACTAGCATGTTGGTGCACCATGTCAGTAATACATGCAATTGACAGCAGCCCCTGCCACAGAGTACATGTTTTCCTAATGATCATAGTGCTGCTTAATCTGCAGATACAGGTGTAGCACCCAGGCAGAGAGCACACCACAACCTGACACCGCAGGATATGTCAAACGCAATCCCTACCTGCCTGTCAAGAAAATAAAAGCTGTGCTTGAATAGCAATCCTGGGCACAAATGCATTTCAGCCACCTCGGGCATGAGATGCAATTACATGGCCAGATAACAGGAAATACACTAGTAAATATTGTGGCCCATCAACAGCCCAAAATGAGGTGAAGGCACTCCAAATATGACACAACTATTTGAGAACGCAGCAGAACATGTGGTCTTGCCTCACGCTGGGTATGTCAGAACAATTGCCATAGGAAGGCAATGAGTCAAGAGCCCATTGCATTCTCATTCATACCTACTCCATGTGAACTATTCAGGACTGTGCGTTTCACCACAGACATTTACAGAACACTGCTTACCAGACGTGTGATTGACCATTGCACTGGTGTCCAAAGCAGGGGGAGCCCTAACAAGCAGTGATAGGAATTGTCAATATGCAGACAGCGGAGTATACCATGCTCCCCTTTAGTTCTAGACACAAGCACAGAGGTCGAAGTAGGCGGGAGCGGTCGGGACCGGTGCTCCTATACTTTTTATTTTTAAGGTTCACCGTTCCTATACTTTTATTTTAAAAAGAAACCGTTCTGGAACGGTTTACTTTTAAAATAAAAGTGTAGGAAGAAGTTGAATCTTACACTTCAGTGCACTGCACTGAACATTCCCTTAAATAACAGGTGTGTTTCTCATGTTGCTGAAACACATCAAAGCTGTAAACCTGCAGCATAAGTTGCACATTGTGGTAGAATTATATGATAATGTTTGCAATCCTATGTAGGCACAGGGAGTTTCACACTTATCAGGCATATGCTGGGACCTCTTGACCAGGATCTGGTCCCTGGAGCCACCACTGTGTGGACAGAGCTGTGACTGCTGAGGTGCTCATACCCGCTGAGCATCTCTGTTCCCAGGAGGTTTACCCCTGGTGGGAGAATTTCGGGTAGCCTATCCCAGGAGGTGGAGATGAGAGGATATCAACAGCAGGTGTTGGTGTATCTTGATGGGTGAAGGGGTGGAGCTTTATTGTCACTTTGCCTGTACAGCTGCTGCCTTCTGATGATGGGAGGTGGGTGTAGAGGTGGGAGCACCACCCCCTCTTTTGTGGAAAGCCTCCTACACCTTATAACTGCTGTGACCCCTCCTCCTCGTTTTCCTGGCCCACTGCTGTGGGTCCTAATGACCAGGAGGCTCCTGGGAGTATTGGGAAGGAGCGATGGTTGTTTGCCACCCTGCAGCATGCACCAGGGCAGTACTAATGGTTGTGGTGGAACACAATGGGATGCTGGGCCCTAGCTCCATTCTCCTGGGCCCAGGTGGAAGTGGAGATGGTTTCCTTCCCCTCAGCTGTTGCCCTGTACCTGCTCCTCTTTGCCATCCTGACCATCCTAGATTTTCAATCAATTGGGTCTGATGCACCGTGGCACATCCCCTCTCACTGCTGCCTTCCATTTTCCAGTTGACAGGTGTGGTGAATGGTTTGACACATGCTGCCTTTTACACTATCTCAGATTGATGCAAGTGTAATGTATATCGATGGCAGAATTTCCAACTCTGCAAGCCGTAGCTTCCACCCAATTGGCGAGCAACTTCTGCCTTGTTAAGGCTTAATTTCTGTGATTCATGCATTTGCGTTTAAAGCTCTACACACAATGCAAGGGTTTCAATTCAGTCTTGCGTACATGGAACGGAGACTTAACACTCACATAGATCACTGACACAAAGACACACACATGCCCACACTAACATACACACACCGAGGAGTGCCAGAGGATCCTAATCATTGGTCTGAAAGGCACACTTTTAGTTTCCATGTATTGCAATATCCAGCGGACAATATGTGCACGTGCAGCAGACTTCTAGGCCATATGACTCACAGGATCAACGTTATAATCAGACATAGGGACATGTTGCTACCAGGCCAGGTGAGCTGCAACTGATACACCCTCACATTCTCCTGCTTGTACCAGAGCAATTCATGCATGATTCCATTGAGGAACTTGTGTCCCGAATATAGAACCATCAGGCTGCTTTCACCGTGTGGCGTTAGCTTGCTGACTCACACACAGAGGGACCCATTGAAGAGATGATGTGCTCTGGACAGAGTAGCATTTCCTCATAGTCCCTTTCCAGCCATGCCGTGTACGGGTGCTTCTGCATATGTGTGTCTGTAATTGCACGTTCATGTCACTAATCCACGTGTGCTCAATGAATTTGGAATGCAGGTCAATTTCCTTCCCAACAAGTTAGAATTGCATCCACTTTGAGGACACTAGGCAATGTGTGTCCATGCTGTGAGTGGTGATCGCATGTATGTCCTAAGGGATCCTGTGTGATAAGAATGGAAGACTGCATGGCGTGGCTGCATAAAAGTACATGTCTGCACACAGAAGGATGATTTGTGTCAAGAACACAGAGTTATATGTACATATGTCTTAGCGCAGACACTAATTGAAGTGGTCATGTGTGGAACATGTGTACACTGTTACGCCTAAGCCTTTGTCAAATGGGTTACGGTGGATGCCATCTCTGCAATACCTTACGGACATGTTTGTGGGCAATTTGTTCATTGTTGGCACTCCACAAGTGTCCCCAAAAAGCGCATGCCAGTTCATTTTCCTGCACATGCAGTTTGGAGGTAAGCCAATGTATGCAGGGTGCTTGATGTCCATGCCTTGTGGCATGTAGCGTGACATGTATCTTATATCTGTAGTGTGCAACCAACATCCCCAGGTGCATACACACATTTTCTTTATATCATGGGTGTGTTCCAATTAACTGATATCTGTTCACTGGCTGTATGATTTAGTTTACTGAAGAGTTCATCATCTCCTGACAGGTGACATCACCAATGTGTCACCACTCCTGTATTTGACATTGTACATGTCATGGAAAACAATGTACACACTGCTTTGTAGTAGCATTGTTAGACACACAAGCTTTGTATTACTTCCTTACATTGCAAATGCCGAAGGCTGCTTGTCATTGATGCTGTTTTTTGAATTCTCGATTGCTCCTTAGTGCAATGGCAGCAATCTGTTTGGCCCCATTCTCCCCTGTTCAGTGTAGAACATGGTCTAGCAATAATCAGTGCACACTTGACAATTAACACTTGTTACATTCATCAGGTGACTTTGCACGAGGCAAGGAGCAACAGAACATTGGTCTTCAGTGACAGTAATGTATTCAGTAAAAATCATTAACAAGGTGGAGGGTACAGTGAGTTGTGCGTTTGAAAGAGACACATATATATATATAGATATTTACTTTATTTAACCCGAAGGTTTTTAAAAGATTTGAGTTTCGTTGTCTGTCATGTCCCTTTCAATAGTCTATTTATTCTTTATCAGCTGTTTCGAGGATCAAATCCAAAATTTTCACTGTCGCAGTTACCCTGGTTGTTCTCCCACTCCCGATTAGTCTTGACCACCGGACGTCCTCGTCAATAATGAGCGCTGTAGCTGGAACTGGCTTCAGGTATGGTTTCCTGATGGATTCGACTCCTGTGCATGTTAAGAGAAGGTGCCTCAGTGTTTCCACTGCGGATGGGTCTTTACAAATCTACATTTGTTTGAAAGTTCCAAACAGCGTATCATCAAAATTTAATTAGAATGTAACAAGTTGAGGCGAGCTCTTAAGAAGGTACTCCTCATCTTCTGGTTTGGATATTTTTCAACAAATGGTTGAAGGACGTGGAGTTTATAGTGCATGGTCGGTAAATGTGCAACCAACTTGTATGATGCAGCTTTGTCGCAGGTGCTAGCCCAATCCAGTTCATTTAACTTTTTGTGAATTTTCATGGGGTTCTCCATTAGCTCTTTTTTGGAACACAGTATCAGTTTCGATTTTGGTTCTTGTTCTTCATACCACTGGTTTAGGGCCAAGCATCGGCCTCCCTCAACCTCGTTGTTTACTGCGTCAAGCAGCTTTAGGCAGTTTTCCAGCAGAAGCTTCCTGAACAGCATCATAGTGTTTCTCGACACTATCGATGATAGTGAGAGCTGGCTCAGTTCTCGTCTTATTAAGACCATTGGTGTGGTGCTGGGTAAATTCAATACTTCCCTCCAGAAATGGCTTTCTAGCTTAAGCCAATTTTTTTTAGGTATCCCTGGCATGGCTTCAGCACCATCAACCAATGAGGAAACAACCTTAGCTTTGAAAAAGTCCACGATAGGGGTTAAAGAAAAATGACCAAACTTCCTGTCTATCGCTTTTGCCTGTGAAGTAAGGCTCTTAACTTTAGCCAGCTGCTGTTTTTGCATGGCTTCTTCATGAGTAGAGTTGTCAATCATTATGCCTAAGTATTTGAACTCGGCGACCTTCTAAATACCTTCACCTCCTAGGTTCCAGAAAAAGGTGTCCCTTTTTTCTCTCGCCTTTCGAAAAAATAGGATTTTTGTTTTATACTTATTGATTTCAAGGCAGTTTTCAGAGATATAGTTAGCAAAGTTGTTAAGCTGGCACTGTAGCCCTAAAGCAGTTTGGTCAACAAGGATTACATCGTCTGCATACAGGATTCTTGACATTTTTATGTTTCCCAGAAGTGGTGGAAAAGCCCTGGCCAAATGCTCTGTGTCCTTCTAGTCACCTATGAAGCTCAAGAATTGCGCTGGGGCCAAAGGGCACCCTTGCTTGACCCCACGATTTGTTGTGATCTCTTCAGATAGAGTCCCTTGATGATCAAGCCTAACTTGCATTCTGGTGGCCGTGTGGAGGGCGATGATTGGGTGTAATAAGGCCACTGGGCAATTCCACTTTCTCAACTTGTTCCAAAGCCTTGTTCTGTCGACTTGGTGAAATGCTTGACTTAAGTTGTTGAAGGCCATCTATGTTCTGGGCACCCCCGCTCGAGACTTGCTTTTCAGGACAGTCAATGTTAAGATGTTGATGTTGGTCCCCACGTTTTTTTTAAAGCCAGATTGGAACGTGTCTTTACAGGGTGCCCCGCTTGCCCAGCTTTGAAAGTGATGGAGGAGCAGTGATCTATAGACTTTGCCAATCACGTTTAAGAGAGCAATTGGACGGAAGTTTGTAGGGTCGTCTCTCTTTCCTCTCTTGCAGATCGCCACTACTACCGCGGTGGTCCAAGATTTAGGTAGAACCTTTGCTGCTGTTGATCTTTGGAAAACTTCTTTAATGAACCCAGCCCATGCTTCAGGATGTTGTTTTAGGTGCATATTTGTCAGGCCGTCAGGGCCCGGGGCCCTTGACTTTTTCTGTTTTTTCAGGATATCCACAATGTCTTCCTGGTCGTGGAGCTCCACCCAGGGTGGCGCGCTGTGGTCCTGTATGATAGTAGTTGGTGCGATTGGATCGTAGAAAAGCTTTTTAAAATGAGTTATCCAGGTGTCTTCTCCAATGCTGTTGATTAGTGAGTCTGTGGTAGTTCTTTGCGTTGAGTTAATCAGGGCTCAAAATTTGTGGGGATTTTTACCGCACACAAGAATCAACATTTCCTCCGAGTCTCTTTGATACAAGGAAAGGCGGTGATCTTTTAGCCACGACTTTTAGCTATTTTGTCTTCTCAAGGCTCAGAGCTTGTTTTTTGACCTCAGAGTTGTCCCTTGTAAATATTCTCTGGAGTTTCTTGAGTATGTGTCTTCTAGCAACCAGAGCCAGATCGTAATTATGGACTGGTTTTTCGATAGATGTTGCACAGTTCTGACTTTGTTTTTTAAAGGTGTTGAGGAGGGCACAATAGTCAGGTAGATTGCGAGCATCTCCTTGAGTCCCTAACTGGGCATATTTGCTTGTTAGAGTGTTGACATTTTTTAGACTCAGAGACAAATGATTGCCTTTCAGATTAACTTCCACGTTCGGTTTGAAAGTTGCCTTTTCGAGTGAGGTGACTGGCCAAGTTGTGCACAATAGGTTAAGGTCAGTTGCCATAGTTTTGATGATTGTAAACAATGTAATAATCATCAGCAGGACCGTTGAAACAAAGATATAATCTATTGTTGCTGATGAGATATGTCCTTCCCAAGTTGGAATGTGGTTAGTGCTAGGGAAGATGGAATCAAGATTAACAAGTTCTTTCCAGTTCATCAGCGAAGACCTTTTTTTCTGCGCAGTTCAGCCTTAGTTTTAGACGGCTTGCAGGACTTCACAGCACAAACTGTGTTTAAGTCACCACAGATATACAGGCAAGTTTCAGAGTGGTCGATGTAAACTCTGTCGATTTCTTTCTCCAGCATATCCAAGAAGTCTTGATCTGAGACGGAGTCTGGATTCCAGTAGACATTGATGATGATGGCTGAAGTTGTCACTGTT
The DNA here is from genome assembly GCF_040938575.1 of Ambystoma mexicanum. Classification (NCBI taxonomy): domain Eukaryota; kingdom Metazoa; phylum Chordata; class Amphibia; order Caudata; family Ambystomatidae; genus Ambystoma; species Ambystoma mexicanum. The sequence continues at coordinate 544,739,503 of NC_090933.1, read as the reverse complement.
TTCTCCAAAACTTTGTTCCAGTGGTTCCATTTCACCTGGACTGTTAGCATAAAAAGAGATGCTGTCAGGATTTTAGTCAGTTTAAGTCCCTTTCCAAATTTGATTGCTATTAGCAGGCCCGAAGATGGTCTGCCTTTTGGACCTTTTTTAGCCATGGCAAAAGCAATTTCAAACCCATCCAGAATAGGGTTGGTGGTGAGTCATGTCTCCTGAAGGCACAGGATATCATAAAGAGCCAGGTTGACGTCACCCGGTAATGTCAAATGGGCGAACCCTTACGTGTTCCATGAACCTAGCTTCACGATTGAGTAGGTTGTAGATCATGTCAAGTCTTTGGTTGATTTCTGGATGTGCTTGAATTGCTACTTTCTTTGAGGAGCCAGAGATTTCGGTAACCATGCCCACAGGTTTTGTAGGGGATTAAGTTTCTCCCTGTCCGTGGGCTGTTTATGGTCTTTTGCTGTATTCTGCGTGCAGGTTCTTTTGATTGAAGTTAGTGATCCACTAGCGGTTCTTTCGTTTTTCGTTTCCACCTCTTTTTGGCATTCTTTGTAGTTGTTTGAGGTAAAGAGGACTCTTTCTGATTTTCTGGTAGCAGGAGCATCTGAGCTCGCCATGCGCGCTCTGCTTGGCATCTCTGACAGTTTTGCAATTGGATGCCCATCTTTGCATCGCCCAGTGGGGTTGTTTTGAGTTTCAACCTCTGGAGATCTGGAATATTTGGTGTTTTCTTTCCTTTTCCTTAAACTTGAGTGTGACCTGCTTTTGTTCGGAGATTCCTCGTATTGCTGGTGTCGCTCAGCGTCGATTTCTTTTAGGTCATATCCCAGCTTTAGCAGTTGTTTCAGGGTATCACGTAACTTCTGTTTAACAGACCGAGAAGTAATGTATAGGTAGGTGGTTATCTGTAGACATTCGTGAATTGGCTCTACGATTTGCAGGTAGCTTGATTCTATTGATCTTAGTTTGGGAATGCTATGTAGCAATGCCATCACGGTTCTTCTATTTAGAACAACATATTCTCGGATGTTATGTATTTGTTTGAGTTTGAATGCAGGGATCCTCGGCTTCAGTGAGTGGGTTCTGGAGTTATGTAAGAAGTCATCTCGCGTTTCCTTACTGAACCCATTCGATCTTCTGTTCTCTCTTCCATCTTCACTCCAGGTAACTTTCATCTGTCCTTGACGTGCCTGTCTCCTTGTTTCTTTTGGGCTACTTGGTTTCCTCCCTCCACTGTGATTGGGAGAGTTCGAGACTTTGGATGGATAGTGGCCTTGCTGGCCTACACTAGGTTTGGTGTATTCCTTCAGGCGCGTCTGCTCTGTGCTCCATTTTGCAATTCATGCAACCTTCTAGCAGCTGTCCTCCAGCAACAGAAAGACAGAGTGGTCTTCTGATTCAGTTACGTCAGTCTCTAGTTCTGATTCCACAGTTTGTTAGTTCTGAGTTGGTCTTGGTTGTGTGGCATTGGCGTTGGTTCCGTCGCTTTCTTCGCAGTGTTGGCTCAGATTTTCTAGAGCTTCGTCCATCAGGAGGTCCTCAGTAGTTTTAGAGACGTTTGAGGAACAAGATGCCTCCAAGTCGATGCAAATGGATGTCGAACCTTCCTCCGTGTCTTTAGGGATTATACTATTTGGGCTTACAGTTTTCCTTAGTGCACAGTTCCGCTCCTCCTTTCTACCTACTCTAAAGGCCACACCCTTTTATGGCACTGGTAGGCAGAAGACTAGTTGTTTTTTGCTACTAGCTAAAGGAGTGTTGGTTGGTTTGCAATCTGCAAATATTGAGAAGTCTTTGTTTGCTGCGGACTCCATTCCCTTCTTATATGGTTTTTCCAAATCAATCGGGAGTATTTGACCGTTGTCTTCACATGCACAATTATGAAGCTTCTTCCCCCCGGGCAAGCGGCAGCCGCTGCCCCTCACTTGCTTCTCATTCGGGGGTCTGTTCCTTTGTGTTGGCGTTTTGACAGCCTGTCGAGAAGAAGAGCTTGACTTGTTGTTATTCGTGATGACACTGCTTGTCTTAGAGGATAGGACAGTGGATTGCGTGGAGGTGCTTGTCTTTTTTGACAGCTTCTCAGGTTCGTCGGATGTTCTCAAGGGTGGTTGGCTGAGTTTGTATTTGTAGTCTGGGTTTGACACGCTACCTCGTTAGTAGCTGCTGGAGTTTCAGGTGAAAGTTCCTCCATACACACCCATCGATTTAGAGTGTGTTGTTCTCTACCTTTTTCTTTTTCTAATCCAGCGATGTAACCTTCTAGGTAGAGCAATTTGGATTGCATCATTGCCAAGACAGTGCTATGGTCTTTTAATGTGTCATTAATGGCCTCATACAGTTTTGCAAAAGGTGCAAGAGCAACGGTTACTGTTGACATAATTGTCAGAATATCCAGCTTTTCTTAGGTGATTCGGCAGAGGTAGATTCCAACAGTTCACTGTGTCTCCTGTCCTTGAAGGGAGTTGATGCCGTCGGTGGACGTGAGTCTTTTTTAGTGGGTTTTGACCACGCAGGTATACGAGGCATAGCTGCATCTTTTCCTTGATCTTTTCGGTCCTTGGCAAACCCAAGTTCCTCTTGTAGCTCACTTGGTTTTTGGTCGTGTCGGGGTGAACATTATCCAAACAAAGGGGTCTGTTCACTTATGACTTCTTCATTGCAGTTCCGTGGACTAGACAAGGGACTATCCATCTCGTCAAGTGGAGATACGGCGACCTGTTGTATTGGGTCTTTTTGGGAGTGTGAGGAGGAGAGGGTTGAGTCCTTGGGTTCATTGTTTTGGTGCCTCAGTGAGACCTCTGACCTGAACACTACTTCTAGCATTTCGCTATCGCTAATTTCACAGATGGTTTCATATTTTCTTTTGCAACGCTTTCCAAAAAAGCCTTTTAAGGTTTGCGGAAGCGGGGTGTTGTTTTCCACTTGTCTTGTGTTGTCTTTCGATTTTAGTATTCGCTGAGTAGTCCGTCTGACTAGCTGTTTTTTTTGTATTAATGGCACCACAGAGTTCATCACCTTTGTTTCTCGTGGTCCCATTTAAATGAGCAGATTGTTCATCAGACTGCACTAAACATGATTTTTTGTTTTTTGGAATTTTCTTCGATTTTTTTCGGATATGGACCGTCTTCTTTGTTAGCAGCGGGATCTCTTACTGGAGGCCGATCTGAAGGGTGGATTTGTTCTTCAAAATCGGCCCCTTCTCCAGGTTGGTCCCACTCAATGTTCATGTCTTGCTTTTTGTGCTTTTCAAGGACCTTGTGCGGGGGTGACTGACTATTCTGAGGAGGTAGTGGGTGGATTTCTATGTCAACCCTTACAGGATTTCCTGGTTGGAAGCCTCCAGTAAACACAGCTCCCAGATGTCCCACTGAGTGAGTATTTTTAGACTCGGCATTGGACTGACTGTCCACGGTGTCACCCTCCTTGGTACCCGAGACAGAAGTGTTTGCCGCATCCAGCCCTGTTTTCGTGCTGTAAAATCCCCCCAAGCTGAGCGCTGCAGCGCCAGCCGCCAGGCATGCCACGGCTGTCTCCCTCTCCACCTCTCGCTCCTTCAAACCAGCCCCTCCCCTCGCCGAGTGAATCGGCGCAGTCCGTCCTCAGACAGGCTGTGGGGAGACCGCGGCTTGGGGGAAGGAGCCAGGCGTGAGGGAGCCGCTGCTGGATGAGTCCGACAGTTCAGAAAGATCATGCTCTTTCTCGGGTGAGTCAGGATTCGTCTTCACCATGTTTGGGCTTGCAGGGTGGGTGGAGGTTCCAACAGCAAGCCGCTTGACCGCTCGATCACAGGTCTGCGGCGTAAACAGAGTCTGAGAAGTATGAGGAGTTGGTGTACGGCCACTGCGGGCCTTGGGTAGTGCCTGTCCCTGAGTTTTGTTGAAATTCTGGCGAGCGCCCCAACTGTTAGCAGGGACCACTACTAGCAGGTCTTTATGGAGCGGCACCCACGCCCCCCTAGAGTCACAGTCGGGGGCGTCATCCGCCACTGTATTGGAAAGGTCCAACTTTTCAATCCCTGAAAGCTGTTTCTTGTTTGTTTCTGCTCGTGAGCGTGATCGCGAGCTCCTCTGGAAGCCCTCACCCTGGGCCACGGGGTTAGGCGGGGTAGCGTCCTCGGCATCCATGGCTGCCATAGACTGCCTGAGACTGCTACTCTGCCGCTGCTCTGCAGTGGAATGGAGCTTTTAACTGCTCACAAGCTGGTCACTGGGGAAACACAGAAGACTGAAGACAGACTAGGGTCTGTTTACTGGAAACAAAGAGTCGCTGCAGTCACTGCCTGAGACTGATACTCTTCCGCTTCTCCGACATAATGACATAATGGATGTACATAGGAACATGTGAGGGTTCAAGTACTGTGCGCATGTGTTCTGTGGGTTTCAGACAGTGGTGGCTGGTGGAGTGGGTGAGGGAGGAGGTGGTAGGGGATGCTTAAGAGGAGAAGAAGGTGCTGTATCACAGTTGGTGGCTGCTTCTTTGGCCTCCCATATTGCTGTTTCTGTACCTTCTTAGCCTGGGAAACCTGCAATGCCTCAGATGCTGGTTATCTACCTATTTTGAGGCTTTGGTGCCTGCAGGTTCAGTGGTGCTTTGGTGACTGGTCTGCCTTCACGTTTCCTGCAGCAAATGAGGCAGGGTGCCACAGACCTGCACAGCCCTCTTTGCCATTCCAGACAATCTCCTTTCTCTGTTGTGCTGGGTCACCTGGTCCAGTAAAATGTCACCCACTCTCAGTAAAGCCTCAGTCAGGTGTCCATGCTTGTGACAAGTCCTGCCACTTCTTGTTGGTTAGATTCCCTGACTTCGATGACCCACTCAACATGCCTGAGTGCCTGGGCAGCCTCCTGCTACTGCTCCAGGAAAATATCCCCCCCCTCCCTGTCTGTGGGACGCACTCTTGATGCTCCTGATGTATCACCTCTGTCAATGTGCTTTCACAGGGCCAGGGTGTACAAGGTGCCAGGAGAAGGACTATGTGTGCTTTGATGAATCAGTGATTGTTCCTCCCAGAAATCTAGCCTGGGACCCTTCTCATGTGGCCAGGGAAGGACAGACGCTTCATGGTCCGGACCCTCAGGGAAGTGTTCTGCAGGAAGATCACATAGGGGAAACAGGCCAAGAAAACCAGGGCAACCCCCTGTTTAACCTTCCCCCTAAACCCACACTTTTAATGGCTGTTTTCCAAACAGAAGAAGTCAGAAAGTATTTGTCAATTGTGACTATAAATCCCATAATCCCATAAGTACTGGGATGAGGAAGAGAGCTGAAGAGTCATGTAGCAGTAGCAGTCAGACAATTAAGACTAATAGCCCACACCTGAAGGAAGCTGAGAGGCTTAAATGTCCCCCACAGGTGCAGGCAATTTGAAGGAGCTGGAAGTGTGGCTGGTATGTATGCAGAAGGCACAGTGTTAGCAATCCAGGCAGAAGTGGGGAACCAAATGGACAACGGGACTCTGATGCAGAATATTACACCGGCTTGTCCTGTGAGTGTCCTGTACCCCGAAACTCTGGTGTGTAGAGACTACACATAGGAAGGAATGCAGGAAGGCTGCCTTTCCCCATCTGAGCCCAATTGCCGAGATTGTGCAGCAGTAAGTCAGAGACCGTGTCAAGGAGCTGCCATGAAGCCGTGGGTCTCAGAATCCAGAGGTGCTCCTTAATTGAGTGGCCAGACTGGAGACTTCTTCAGCGAGGAACGGTGTGGGTCCCAAGTTAAGCCAGAAGTTGTAGAAGTTTTGCAGCATGCAGAGAAAGGAAACACGAAAGCCGGTGAGTTGAACCAGGCGTTCTAATTCTTTGCGCCAGCACTGCGGGCAACAGTACCAATCTAAATATTCACTTGCATATGAGTAAAAGTGATGCAAAGTTGATTGTTGAGTCTTTAATAAAGGAACTCTTGAATTGTACCAATTGTATCTGATCGGGCATTCTCTCTTTCACTCACGTGAAGAGCAAATGCTGTAAAAATCAATTGTTGAACTTGACACCTTTAGTGACCTCTGAATATGTATTAATGCAGTCAACAATTGCTAACATAGATAAATCAAAAGTTTAAACATTGTTATTATCAGTTGGAGAGAGCAAGCATTGCCCAAGCCATCAGTGAACAAGGTATTTGCCCAATTTAGATTGAAACCAGCCTTTTCCAGAGCCAAAGAACAGTACTGTGAGCCAAGCAGAACTTCTGCATTGACTAAGATTCAAGTGTGCAAGCATCACTTGAAGCCAAGAGAGTGGTGACAAAGCGTCTGGGTAATTATTCTGGCTAACAGTAGGCAGAGGGATGAAGGCACATTTGGGGAAGGGGGACATGCTACTTATAAAAAAAAAACCTACATTGCCAAGGATAATAGCAAGAATATATACATGTGTTCTAAAGGCAATTCTAGGTTGTTGTTGGTTGCAGAAAAACAAGACAGACTAAGAGGCTGCCCCTCTGAAAAGGAAGGTTCAGAGGAAGAGTGCCTTGTCTACTTGAAGGTGTTGAAGTACCAGAAAGTGAATCTTGTCATAAACAAAACCTGTTTGGAGCCACAAAGTACTGAAGCTGTGATGGCGTCACAAGTACTGAAGCTGTGGAGGTGTATTTGGTTGCGAATATATTTGAGATTTTAGTTGCACAAAAGAGGGTGGAATACTATGAGGCAAAGGAGTAGGCCCTCGTAGAAGTTGTTGAAGTGGAAGTAGACATGCTGTGAAGTCATCCTGGAAAAGATGCCTACTGTGACTCCTAATCTTGCAAAGAGTGACATAATAAGTGTTAACCAAGAACTGTGTTTCATTATCATGTATACACATTGTATTTTCTTTGAACTAACAAAGAATTGTAGTATTTCTTCTTAGAAAACTGGAAGTTGTGGCAAGGCATTGTAACATTGATGCTATTTTGACTAATTGGAAAATCCTTATCTTACCAAAAAGAGCAGCTTTTTTGTTATTTGAACTTTGGTTAACAAAACCTTATTTTGACATTGAGGACATAAAAAACTGAATTAATACTGTATTACATACATGGATTTCTTTGTTTCTTTCTGTCAAACATTTGAGCCAAGGTTACCTTGAATCCCGGGGGAAGGGAGTACACCTAGGTTACTAAGAGTTTGCCAAAGACTGTTGAAATCATTGTTGATGTTATTTCAATTGCCATATTTTCTTTGTGCATTTGATGTTTAAGTGTGAGTGTCAAACATCCTATGTTATAGTGTTTACCTTTAATTTGTGTGTAGGCAGGCTCATCAGTGTAGGGATAGCATTTATAATTTAATAAAATGGCATATGTTGAAAAATCATCCAAAAGTAGTCCGCCTCATATTTCTGATCCCTCACAGTGTGCACAGGTGACATGTGTGATGTATTTTGTTTGTACCTTCATCCGAGTATCATCCTATGAGTGTTGCATTGCTCCCTTGCGATGGTGTAATTTCCAAATTGTGAATTTCAGATATAGTGCCAACACTTCTCTGATCTATTTTCCTATCGTACATGTGTTTGCTGGCTGATTCACAAGGAGCACTTATAAATGTATGCATTATGGCAGATAGAGGTGGTGTTGTCAGGGCTGCCATCCAGTGTGATACATTAAAGTGGTTGTTATAGGTCAATTTCTTTTGTACGTGTGAGCAACCATGCTGTCTGTGATACATGGGCCTGTCAGGGAGTGGCCAATTGTGATTTGGGGCTACCTGAGTGTGAGATGGTGACAGCATTTCTGTACTGATTTTCATGCTGTGCCCTATATGGAGCTTCTTGTCAAGTGATACTGACTCTCTGTTGCCAGATGAATTCTACTTTTAGTGGGGAAGCCAAAGCCAGTTGTGCAGTGGACATGAGCGCAGAGAATGAGCTGTAGACATTATTGATGGGAGAAATGAATGAGAACCCTCCAATGCCAGTGTCACTGGGAGACAGGGCCCTTGTTGCATGAATGCAAGATGTCCTGACTGTTCCCTGTGTCCTTCTTACATGTATGTTATGTCATGATATGTGGAATGTTGTGGCACTGTATTATGTTTGGAATATTAGACCTTGTGGTACAATTATTGTCCTCTGACTCAGTGGTGCCTCATTGTGCAGGTGCCCTGTGTTCATTGTACACATAAATAATATAGACATGTGTGATGATGTGCATTTCATGAAGTCAGACTTAGTGGTTTCCATTGTTTCTGTGTCCTTTGGCAATGGGCCTTTGGCCAGAAGTTTGCATGGAGGTTTTTAGATGTATCATCGGTGCCTGTCATGTGTGGTTGGGTGCCATTGCAATGGATGTAGCCTTTCTCAGTTGATGACATACATTGGTCTGGGCATCCTTTGCCCTAATGTCAATACTGTGCCACTTTGCACTTGCACTGGTGCAAAGTTTCTGTAATGTGGTCCCAGATAGTGTTCTGTCATTTAGAATCACAAAACAAAGTTGGAATCAAAGTATTACTCTAACAAGCTCAATTAATTTATTTAAATAGATTTTAGTTTTGTGGCCACATCTGCTGTCACTCAGATACACTTTCCAACTACATTGTGTTTGTCCTCCACATTTGTGAATGTATATGAGTCATTGTTTGCTCATGAAGATGGCCCTGTGAGACACTTGGATGTATTGCACAAGGGGAGGGAGCGATGTTGGTCATTGGTGTTGACTGTTGTGCCACATAGGTGTGTCAAGCTTACCTGTGTCCCCTGTTGTTCCTGCAGAGCCTAATATGACCGATCAGGCCTCCTCCATGATGGGAGCCAGGATCACCTCCTCCCAAGAGGTGAGTCACTCTGTTTGGCCTTGTGGGTTTCCTCTGAGTGTGTCTCCAATGTTGATCTGAAAGTGTTTCAGGTTGACCACATGCTTCTTGTCCCTACAACCCTTGTTGACCTCCTCCACAGTGCTTACCTTTACCCCAAAGGCATTGATGTAATTCATGACCCTCTTACACAGGGCATCCCTTTGCCATTGCTTGGAATGGTGGCCTGAGATTTTAATCAAGGTCTGTGTATGGGCATTTACAAAAGCTTCCAAGAACTGAAGATCTTGTTGGGTGAAACTGTGCTTCCTCTTGTGTAATTTGAGAGTTCCATCTTTTGGTCATTAGTGTCCCTGGAGAGAGTGGCCATACTTGTTGTTCATTTTGTTTTGCGGAGAAGGGGTGGATGCAAGTGGTTCAAGTTGATTGCAATGGATGTGCTTTTCTGGCTTCTTGGGAATATTCCAGGTGTTGAAGTGATTGCAATAGGTATTCAGATGTTTCAGCTATGTCTGTTTTGCCCACTTGCATGTTTTCATTTGGAAGGCTTGTAGGCTTACGGTAGTGGTATGGAGATCTAATGCAGCTGCTTTAATGGACTTGATAGCAGGTGATTGAAATTATGACTTTTCATTTGATTGTTGGTCTCTCTGATTGAGGTGTGATATGATTATGATGTCAGTGCTATGCATGGTATGAACATTTATTTCTTGGCATCCCTTATGTAATGGGTCAGGGTTTTCATTCTGCTTTTGGTGGAAGTTATCATTTGTGTTGTGGAATTTCAGCCACAGAGAATCCGGAGGGCATCTTCCATATGTCGGTGGTGTAACTCCCAAAAAATATATGCTGATGATTTTGGTCTGAGGAAATGGGTGTTCCTATGTGCGTGTCATACAAAATGTGGGTGTGTTGGTGGGTGTGTCTGGATTTTTGGGTTGTGTGTCAGTGGGTGTGTTCAGATTTTATTGGGTGTGAACCAGAAACTTTTGTTATGTTAGGGGGTGTGTAACAGACTTTGTGTGTGTGTTTGGGTGTTTGTATGTGTGTCAATGAGTGTCATGCCCCCAGGGTATATGTTTGTTGTTATTCACTAAAAACATCTTGCTCCAATGCCTTAACTTAAACCTTGAAGGTTTAGGTCTAAGTGTGGTGTATAATGTGTTAAAGTGTTAAAGTGTTCGATTGGGCAGCGAAAGAGAGGCATGGATGGAGAAAGTGCATGGTAAAATCTTTATTTCTATAAAGTTAATATATTATATGGAGATAACGCTTTGAGATAACAATGGTAAACACTGATCTATTTAGGAAGACACCCCCACGTGATGGTGCATGATGACATCACCATGTACACGGGAGCGCAGCCACTCTTCTTATATAAACATTGCTGTGAATAAGGCCATTTTCCAGACTAGCTTGGCATGCCATGTTCGAGTTATCTCCAGCATCGGCTGTTACAGCCCCCTTGAAACTTGTGGGATATATTGACCAAACTCATCTGTACTTCCCCACATCACCAAGCTGCATTTCAGCAGAAACAACTAAATGGCTGTGCTGGCTCCTGTGAACATCATAGCCTCAAACCTGCGTTTTGCAGCAACAAAAAGATGGCTGCACCATCTTGCCAAGCACATATTGGGCAGGATGTAACAAGGGGGTACACTGAGGGGGCTTGCCAGTGTGTTCTTACATATACAAAAGAAATAGAGTGAAAAAGCAGCGCTGCTTTGCTGCAAGCCCAGAATTCCCATTGAAAAATGTCACCTCTAACATGATGCTGCTCTGACGCTATTTTTCCCTGTCTTCACCAAACTGCTTTTATCAAAATGACCCTGTCACACCCAGCCATATTCACATTGTGCTCCATCAGAAGAGAGCATTATTCTTGAATGACAGGCTGTGCCAGCCAAACTTGACAAAATCAACAAAAGCTTTCCTTCCGTTACGCGGGAAACGCTTAAATTGTCCTACAAAATGTCAAAAATCACTGTTTGAAAAGAAAATCAGAGTTTTCTGTGCACTTGTCAATTCCAGGAGACCTTTGCCTTGTACAGACTGTTGTGTACAAGAAACTAACTATGGCTGCAAAACAATGCGGAATCTAGATAGAAAAAACAGATTTTCAAGAAAAATGCAACTTTCAGTCACCGCCTGTTAAATGTACTTTTGCAAAATAAAGGAAAATATCAGTTTTAAAGGGAAAGGGCATGTTGGATAAGGCCCTGCCCTTATCTAGCAATGTGAAGGAGATTGTGATGTGAAAATACATGTATGAGATGGTTCTATTCAGCAGGTTTTCTTCCAATTCAGAGCAAAAATGAATAAAATAAATCAAACTGCAGTGTCTACATGGAGGGGAAAACCAACCAAACAGGTCTGCTGGAAGGATGCTAGCAGCATAAGGACCCCCACAGTAAATCTTCAAACACACAACTGATAATTACTGGGTTGGACAGACTGTTGCCTCTGCACCAGCATCTCACAATGGAACTGCTAGGACACGGATGTGTGAAGTGAAAAATCACACCTCCCTGTGACTTCTACAAGAAGCTTCAAAGAAAAATTCCATGACAAACCCTGGACTTCGGGGGATGGCCTGGAAGCTGTGCCCATACATGGGGAACAATACTGACATCTGTTTCAAAAGTCTATTTTGTAAGACTTTTATCTATGCCACAGGACTTTGTAAACATGTGAAAAGTTAACAGTTTAAATATGAGTTTATGGGCTTTCATTTAAGACGTCATAGACTTCCCTGACACATGAGGAATGGAAATGGCATAGAATTGGGTATTATAAGTAAAGTATCCATGATGCCATTGCACATTTTAATACTTACATGCCCAATGATAAACAATGCAGGAATCTAGACCCATGAAGCGCGTGTCAGTTGAGGCTTTCGCTGCCACCTTCTCACCCCATCCTCCCCCTTTGGTTGACTCTCACCCGGACACAGCCTTCTCCGTGCTCCACTCTGCTATATCTGATACTCTTGATATCCTTGCCCCTGTCATGAGAATCCGCATGAAGCCCAAAGCCAAGTGCAACTCATGGTACAACTCCGACCACATCACTCTAAAACGCAAGTGCAGGTTGTCCAAGAGGAAATGGCATGCTTCGTGTACATCCTCTGACAAACTGGCCTGCTGCCTGCTCCAAAGGCAATACAGTCTCTCTGTCCTAACCAAGAAGAGAGCTCATGTCCAAGCCTGTGTCCCTGCGGCATCTAACAACTGGGCTGAACTCTTTAAAATCTGCAAGGAACTGGACAATCCTGTCACAGCCTCTACCTCTCCTGTCCCTTCCCAGACCCTCTGCACAGCACTGGCTTCTCATTTCATCTCCAAAACTCAGGACATTCTGTCCTCACTCTCCTCCTATTCCCTCCCTCTACTCCCTACTCTTCCTCTAGCCCTTCTGCAGCCACCTCTCCTTCTCTGCCTTTCCCCTGTTCTCTGCAGACGACATTTCTAGACAAGTCTGATCTATGAAAGTCTCATCTGAACAGGTTCACCCCTGTTCCTGCAAAACTATCAAGGACCACATTGACTCCCTGGCTCCTCCCCTGGCTGACTTCTGCAATCACTCCTTTGCCACTGCCATCTTACCATCCACCCTGAAGCACTCTTCTCTAGAAATCCTCTGCCGACCCCTCTTGCTAACTATCGCCCAATCTCCTTCACTCCCTTCCTGGGCAAGCTCCTGGAGAAAGTGGCCATCTCCCAGCTTAATCTCCACATTGAATCTGTTGGTTGTCTTCATCAGTCTGGCTTCAGAGCTGCCAGAAGCACAGAAACTGCTCCCCTGAACATCCATGAAGACCTGCTCTCCAACTTTTACGCTAACACCCCTTGCGTCCTCATCCTGCTTGATCTCTCTTCTGCCATTGACACTGTCTAGCATGCCATCCTGCTCAACCTTCTCCGTGAGAACCTGGGTATCACTGGTCAGGCTCTGGGAGGGCTGACATCTTTCCTCTCTGACCAACCCTCTCAGGTCCAACTTGAGTCCTTCATCTCTGCTATCCTTTTCTCTACCTGTGGTGTCCCCCAGGGGTCTAGCCTCTCTCCCTGGGTGTTCAACCAATACCTGACACTCCTTGCCCATTGCATCACTGCTCTCTGCCCTAACTTTCAGTGCTATGCTGATGACACCAAGCTCATTTTCAGGCTACCCTCGGCCTCCTCCTCTACTTCCCTTATCTCTGACTGTCTGTCTGCTATCCAGGAATGGTGTGCCGCCAATGACCTCTGCTTTAATGCAAGTAAGACTGAGATTCTCCTCATCCACACACCCGCTCCCTCCTTTCCTGCAGCTCTCTGGCCGGCATCTCTTGGCCCTTTTCCTGCTCCCACCTGCAAGGCAAAAAACCTTGGGGTCATCTTTGACTCCACACTCTCCTCCCCTCACATCTCTGACATCTCTAAGAAGTCACACTACCAGCTGCACCTCCTCAGAGGTATTCTTCCTTTCCTCTCCATCCCCCAGAAACGCACTGTCTCCAGAGCTGTAGTTCTCTCTAGGCTGGACTATTGCAACAGCCTCTTTTTAAATTTGCCTGCTTCTACTCTCCACCCTCTGCAATTTATACAGAACAGGACTGAGAGACTTGTCCTTGACCTCAAGCCCAGGAATCGTATCTCTACAGGACTGAAATCTCTGCACTTGCTCCCAGTGGCTGCGAGGATTCATTTCAAAACCCTCTGCATCATCCACAAGGCCTTATGGGGCCTGGGATCTCAATACCTTCAACTCTCTCTCCCTAAATATCTTCCATGTTGAGCTCTCCGCTCATCCGCTTCCAACTTCCTCAGGGTCAGTCGCTTCTCCAAGCAACAAATTGGTGGTAGATCTCTTTCTTCGGCAGTGCCTCCCTCTCAAACAGCCTCCCTGTCTCCCTTAAACTTGAGGAGAACCATCTCTGGTTCCGGAAGCACTTTAAAACCTTTTTCTTTTCTTCTGCTTTTCTCCTCCTCTCCTCTGCTGACCTCCTGGCTGTAACTGGAACTGCACCGGCCACCTGGACACCCTCTGATCTGGGGCACAGGCCCCCCACCAGCGTCTCACACCTGCACTGCCCACCTGGCAACCCCCGCACTTGGGGACTGTTTCTGTATCCCTGCAGTTCCCCTTCCAGCCCTTGACACCTGATGTCTGCACTTACCCATGCACTTGCCACTAGCTGGCCGTACTTACTTATTGTTATCTTTTCCCATGTACTGCACTGTCCCTGCCCCCCTCCAATGCACTTGCACAATCCAAATGACACCTGGCCAAGTAGGATCATTGGCTGTCCTCCCTATGTTCCCCTCCCTTGACTCATTGCACCTTGAAACACTTGTTTATAGGCACGTTATAAATGCCATATCATATCATATCAATCCGGACACATGTATAAAGTTATAGAATTTTAAGTATTATAATTTTCACTGGAAAGCGCAAAAAACTGATAGAAGAGCGAAACAAGGTCCCACAACCGTGAGGATTGGACTGGTATGCTCTACCTACAAAATGTAATCTGCCCATGCAATTGGCTAAAGTGCCACAAATGTATAAATGTGTAAATTAGGTTATGACTGATTTTTGGCAAAAAGGACAGTGGAATGGGCCTTTTACCTCATAAAATGCAACCTCATAAACTGGAACTCCTCCTTGAGGAGGCAACCAACATTGATTGTCCTATCCACTTCTTGGAAGTAGACCTAGCTCTGTTCTGCCCACCAATAATTCTGTGATATCACCATGCTCTATAAAAAAGAGTGGTTGACAGAGCTCCACACACAACTCTTCCTGAAGTTCCTGCACTGAGTTCCTGATCTGCTCCATTTATCTTGCTGATTCCAACTACAAGGCCATAGCATTGCTGACCCTACTCCAGAGCCCACTGCAAAACCCAAGCATAGCTGATCCCTATCCCAGCAAGGCCAGAGATCCAGAATCAACCCACTAATCTCCCATTAAAAAGTGGAATGTTGTGGTACCTTTTGCATCCTGAAATCAGACTGGCTTGTTGCCAACTAACTGCTTGCCCACTGACTGCATCCAGCAGTACCTGTGCCATTTAGTGACCCGAATTGGCCAGCTGTTCACTACACGGTGCCCAGACATTGCCCAGCTGACTTTGGTGAGGCGCGCCGCCGTGTGGTGACCAGACTCTGGTGACTGTCCAAAACCCGAAAACGAAAAAGTGGACCCACCCCCTAGAAACACATAGCCTGTCTTGTCTTGCCTTTGTCCTTATCCCACTCTCTAAGTAGTCATATTTACACCCTGGTAACTTGTTGAAACTGTTAGAATTCTCTGTGCACCCTTTCCTCAACTTTCTAAGTGTTAGTGGCACTTTCCTATTTTCCTTTTGTTCTGCATGGATCATAAGTCATTAGCAATATTTTGATTAAATTCATTAATTTTCCCTCAATAAAACGGGATACACTGCATGAAGGGTTACAGCTGCAGCGTAACCTTGATATTCACGGGTGGCAGTCCTCTTTTCTTAGCCATTAAATGTAGTTTAAGTAAAATTTGCCTTTCACTTTTAAAAACCGATTTTCTCTTTTTAACTGCTTTGTTTTCCTAAAAACAAACCTCACTCTACCTTCCAAATTTCTCTCGATTCACCAGCTAGAGACCTATTTTCACCTCTACGTTGTCGCTGTGATATACCTCTATCGTCCAGCCCAGAAACTGCACTCCAAATCAAAATATTTCACCTGTTTTTATTAAAAACTGTTTGGGTAATTTAAAGTGTCATTTGGCTGCCGCTGCTTTAAACTTTCCACTCATTTTCAAATTGTATACCTTTTGCTGATCCATTGCCTTGTGACTGCCATTGATATAACAGACAGGCTATTGTGGTAAAACATATGTATATTATAATTTAACCACACATTAATTAATTATTTGTAAAATTTGAGTGTTATTTTAGGCCTTTGCTAAGGGTTTAAAGTCTTTTTGCCTCTTATTCCGTGAGGGAAGGTCAGATTGTGATTCTGTTTTCTCCCTCGTATTCCTGACTATCTGCTGCTTCTTTCTATCAGAATTTGATTATTTGTGGGTTGAAGAAACACTGCAGGGGGAAACCTTAACTTGGGTGCTATCTTTCCTCAAATCGAAAAGTGTTCCTATTCAATTGTGCAGAGTATTTGTTCTGGGAGAAGGTTACTTAAGTGCATTGCTTACATTTCTATTGTAATTATCACCCCATTAGTGATTGCTGCCCCATATTAAAAATTGTATGATTTCTTTTGAATTTGAAAAATAAATAAATATTGAATTTTCACCAACCGGCCTGGTTCATGGTCCATTGTGACCCGGGCTATTTGAAAAAGGGTGTGTGATACGAGTTGTGTACCATCTCAAATTGAATTTGCATAAAATAAAGAGAAAGGCATCTCAGTTGGGCGCTACACATTTGGCTGAGACCAAGGTGTGTGCCACCTGATTGAAATCCTTAACAAACTTGGGGGCTCGTCGCCGGGATTTGGGTTTTGGTGGACACCCGTGACAGTCTAACACAGCAGACTAACCTGCAAGGTAGTGATACTTTGTGTAGTTGTAATACTGGGTTATACTGTACAAGCGCCTCCCAAAAACAAATACTCTAAGTAACAGGCCTGTGTCAGAAAATTAAAGCTAAATCAACCCCAAAACACAAAGAAAGCAATAGAATACCTGTAACCCTTGCACAAATAAATACATTAATAAACAAAGAACATATCTAAAATGACCACAGGAGAAATCAATATGGCTAGGGAGCACCTTCTGCACAAGCTGTTTGTCTGAGGTGAATGGCCAGAACAGGATGAAAAGGTCTGGCTACAAGAAATAACACAACAGGTCACTGCCATGAACATGGATATGGCAGGACGGTGGCCTATTACATCAAACTTTGGGTGAGTTATACATGACCCCATAAATCAAAGAGGAACAAATTAAAATTGCTAGAATCACAGCCTACATGTATCTCCACATGGGAGTGATGCGGGAAAAGCATGAGGAAAAGACAACTCTGGCGCAGAATCAATCTGAACTATTAAATGAAATCCAGACTGATCTAAATTTAGCAGAACAAAAATTACCAAATAACCAAGAGTTGGAGGTTGAATCCAGAAATGACATCAAATTAAAAGAGGACTTGGCTCTCCAACTGCAGAAAAATCAGATCAACAGACCCAATTAGATGGATTGAAAGAGGAGTGTAGGGAAAAGGTTGACTCTCTGCAAGAGAATCAACAGAAGTTAAATCAACAAATATATTATAATAGAGTCTGTGCAGAGCAGATAGTTACCCTACAAGATCAGATAGAGAAAATGAAAGAGGAAAATAATAAATTAATTATGAAAGACCTCAACACTCAATCAGAATTTGATGAGGAGCGCCAGAAATTAAATACCATCAATAAACAAAGGGAGGACCGGTTGAACAGAGGGGCACCCTAAAGCAGGAGAAAAACGTGCTATGCCAGGAAGTAAGCAATATCAAAACAGAGTTACAGGGAAGTGAGTCAGGCCTCCAGAAATGAAATGAACTCCAAACAGAATATGGAAATCTACTGGAGCACGCCAGGCGGGTAGAAGGTGATCTGGAAGGGAACACCCAAACCAAAAATGCACAAACTCAGGAGGTGAGTCTCCTACAATAAAATTTGGCTCAGGGTGCCCAAACTATACAGGCAGCACAAAGAGATAACAAGGCCCTCTGTGAGGAGAATGATGGGCTCCACAAACAAGTGGCAGCACAAGAGAGGGTCATAGAGGCCAGTAAAACCCTGATAGCCGAACAAAAGGCTCAGATCTTTGCATATTATCAAGAGATAGGGGATGAAAAAGAAAAACTAGCGAGGTTGGAGAAAGAGAGTGCTAGATTTAATACAAACTGGAGGGACCCTGAACAGGTAGAGAAGAACAGGGCAATCCCTGATCATAGTATAATGACTTCTGTACTAAGGGACTCAGACCCATTTAATCTGTTGCGCACTGCTGACTTCTTGGCTACCGGTTCACATGAGCAGGAAGCCATGAGGCCATCAGAATTTAATAGGCCAAGCATAATGGAGCTGACACATCAACGCCCCCCAGAAATTGATAGAAGGGCGTCCGTAGGCAGGTACTAAAATATAAAAGGCTAATGTCTCTAACCAGGAAACCTCCTATGAAGAGAGCATCAGGGAATCAGTCCTGCAGGAGTACTACCTCCAAAGGGACCAGTTGGTTCAATTTGCTCAGGAACAACAGGAAAAGAGGCCCAATAAGAGCATTCTGAAGACCACCACCCAATCAGGGCAGTGGGGGGATACTCTGCCAACCCTGGGAGCAGGGAGGAGTCAGAAGACTACTCTCCTGTGCGCCGCAGGAGTGAAGAAATTAGGCCCACCATTCTGCAGGCCCCTCTCAAACCCACAGAATCAGGGAGCGCCTAATTGATCATGAGGGGACCTCAAGTAGCAGCGCCTCGGAGTGTGAGGGCGATGGACTCGGGTGATTAAGCCAAAGAAGGCAAATAAACTCAAGAGAGTTATGACAAAAGACCCCATTAGGCAGATTAAAGCCATTAGGAGTGTCATAACCCCATACCACACAAACTCAAAATATTCTTTCCGGGAACACTTGGAACTCCATGAGCAGATGATGGACACTTTCCACCTGAAAGACAACCAGAACTGTATAGAGTATGTTAGATGGATGTTCTCTCCAGAATACCCCAGCTTCTTTGCTGGACTGGAGGACCAGAACCATTCAAGATGGTCCACCTGCAGGGTGGCCATCTTTAAACAATTGTCCGCCCACAGAAAACCCCAAGAGGCTCGCAAAGCGGCCTACAATCTGCAGTGCAGAGAAGATCAGGCTCCACGAGAATTTCTGCAAGAGCTAAAATGTGTTTTTGCAGTAACCACTAGGGGGGTGCCCACGCATAGCAGGGATTTTATAGCTACCTTCATTCATGCGCCCCCAAAGTACATTATGACCCAGCTGGTGAGGGACTTCCATGATAAAAGATCTCTGCACGGGGTCATAGAGCAGGCGACCCACATTTATGAAGTCCACAAACCTGCCGAAAATAAAAATCTGGCCAAAAACCCCAAACCAGCCAACACCCCTGCTGCTGCTAAGGTGGCAGAGGTGAAGGTTGCCCCCATTGTAGACCTAGATATGGGGAAGCTTAAAAATGTACCTACACAAAATCAGCAAAATCAGAGACCCAGAAGGCCTTCTGGCCAATCACAGACAGGTGGCAGTCAGGGAGGTGAGCCCACCAATGGGACCCCTACCTCCCCTGATTATATAAGTCCCAGATACAAGGGCAACCAGCCAATCTTGGGGTATGTATCAACTCCCCCAGCCCAAGGGGGGGATCCAATCAGGCAAGTACTGCCCCGGGAAACTTCCATCCTAACTTCCCCCAGGAGGACAGTAATCCCCCAAATGCTGGGTTAACTTTCGTCCCACGGTACTCACAAAAACCCAACCTGCAGGACAACCCTCCTTTCTATTCCTGCTTTCAGGAAACAAGACAACCGGGAGAGGGGAGGCCAAGGGTGGAGGGTTACCAAAATTCAAAATATCCAAGGTCCTATGGGAGAAGGGATAGTTACCCTTCCTGTGATCTACCTAGATTTGAAAAGAGACCCCCGTACTAGCCAGAACGGGTGTCCCAACTGGAGCGCCAGGTCCAGAACCTTACCAAGGATCTGGGTTGCATGTTGAGGGCTCAAGAGAACCCTCAGACGAAAATGGCGGCTCAGAACCCTACAAACCAAGGGTCTAGCACCCCAGAACAATGACGGGTAGAGAACCCGTTACTGTTACAGAGGAGGAGGCACAGGGGAAAGGGGGTGTAAAGCCCTAGAGGAAGCTTCCTTCCTCACTCAGGAAAAGCCCTGGACACCCAGGAACCGGAACAAAAATCTCCTGCCCCTGAAAATCTGCAACCCAGGGAACAGAGAAATAAAGACTTTAAAAAGTCCAATTTTGTGGAAGAAGTTAGTGTCCTCAAGTTTGAAGGGGAATAATCCTCAGAGGAATCTGGGGAAATCATATTCTCCTTCAGGGACAGGGGAACTCCTCCCAAAGAAAAATGGGTCCCAAGAGATCGAAATTAAGACTGAGTGGATGTGGGGACTGATTCAGACAGCCCATCCTGGAACCCCAGAAGGAGCATCCAGGGAATCAAGCATTAAAAGAGGATTTCCAAACTTCCCGAATCAATGCTGGTGACTGCCTCCAAAAAGGGCGGGGCAGACCAGAATCAGAAAAAGGGAAGTCCAAAACTCCCCAAATATAAGATTGTCAAATTTTTCTTTTAGATGCCCACATTCCAACAAAGGATTATGCCCAAACTACCCCTGTGTCAGAGTCTAAAATAAAGAAATTGACCACCCAGCTTGCCCGGAATGCACATTACCTTTGCCATTGGAGGAGAAAGGGGTGATATTTTATGGCCCGGTACAAGTGCAAAGGCAATGTACATTTGAAGCGCTGGTGGACACTGTATCCCAAGCCACTCTTCTGTCAAAAAGGGCCTTTGATCAGCTAAATTCAGGAAGGGGGGAGAGATACCAAATCCCTCTCACCCCTCTTCCTGGACAACTCCAAAACTTCGACGAGAATGACATTTCTGTCGAGGGGAGAGCGGATTTGGAAATAAAAATTTAGGATGACATAAAGTGAAACACCCTGTCATAGTCATGACTCCGGAGGGCACAGCCTGTCTACTAGGGAATGACATCCTGCGCAGGTTGTCCACCGTAATAGACTTTGTGAATAAGGTCTTCTGGACTCAGACTAACAGGCCAATGAAATTAAAACAGAGTGTCAACCATGTTAATTTAAATGGCACATGCCATATGGTTTAACAAAAACCTGATCATATTGAGTTTTATTTCCAGAACAATCAAATACCTGATGTGACAGTAATTGCTGTATGACAACAAACTGGACCTAGGAACTCCTCTACATTCTTGAAAATCAACCTTCCACAGGTGGCATTCCACACTGGAAGGAAATACTTTTAAATTCAATACCAATTCACAATCTAAAAATCCCAATTCTATAGTCAAAAGTGACGAGAAACCTGCTCAAACTTTAGCTGACATTCAGAAAATTAGAGAACAGTTGTTAATCCCTATTCAGTTAAATGAGGGGAAGGAGGTTGTTCTCGCCCAAGTGTGCGTGAGCAACGGTAAGTACTTCATCAGCAAAGCCATGTTCTGAAATCTCCCAAAAGATCCAGACATTTCCACATTTAAATTGATCGATAAGTGGGAAATGGGTCTGGAGCCTCCCAATTCCAAACATCTCCTGCCTAGCAAGTGTATGCTCAAAATTTTTATCTGTAACAAAAGCATAGAACGTAATTTTTGGGTCGTGCAAGATGTCCCTGCTGCATTTTATTTAGCCAGTGACATTCTCAATCGTTGTGCCATTAATTTGGATCTGATCATTTACAAAGCCTGGTCCCAACTAGGGGGCAATCCCCTGGGCTTTGATGATTCAGAAAAAGCGTTTTGGTCAACCCAATTGCTGCCTTATGCAGTTGATGTTCAAATTGGAGAGGAGGTCACCATCCCAGGACAGACCTGACCATTCCCACTTGAATTAAAAATTAAAAGGGGACAGAAACTGCAGAATCCTGACGCATATGTGCACCTCAATGCCCATCTTCAACAGCAGGGGTTGGGATTAAACCCAACACCATTAGTCAATGTAGAACACAACACCATTTCAATACTAATGGATGACAGTGACCCAAGGAGTATCACTCTGGGCGCAGGCACCATTATTGGAATGGCGGTTGATGACCGACATTTTTCCATGGATCTAGGAAATGAACTGATAGGACCAATCCCCAATTACTGTTTTTACAATGAGAGTGACAATCAGTTACCACCAGACAGGATCTTCACCCGGCAAGGGGTGAATTTCCTGGTGTACTCTTCCTGCCCTTACATGAGGAAGAGGTGACCTGTGACATCAGGCAGGATGAGGTGATCTTCTGGGTCCACAATGAGAGCCTCTCCTACCTGAAACCCTCTGTCCAGGTCAATACTCTAACCATGGACCTCTCCACCAAGCTGGAGGAGGCCGCTGAGATAGAAAAACTGGAATTCTTTCCAGGCTTCAGGCAAATGGTTGAAGAATGAGTCAACCTAGCTGATGCCTGTGAGACTCTGGAGCAAAAGCAAAAGTTGAAACAAGTGTTCTTAGATTTTCAAGATCTCTTTGCTATGGACTCGTATGACTATGGCCGCACCGAAATCCACACTACAACAATTCCCACAGACCCTGGAATGACTCCAGTGTTTGTGAAGCAATACTGCTTGCCTCTCGCATCCATGGAGTCCCTGATGGAAATGGTCAAAAACCTTGAGTCCGTGGGATAATTTGTCCAGTCCACAGCACCCTTAATAATCCGGTGCTGGTGATTTCAAAACCGAACGGCCAGTGGAGACTCTGTGCAGACCTAAGGGAGCTGAATAAATGGGTCCACATGTCCCGATGGACCCTCCCTACATTGACCAGGGGCTGGCCCAGATCCAGGGGTCAAAGGTATACACTACAGACGCTAAAGACCAAGTAGCAATACTAGGTCACACAGCCGCTCTCTTTGGGGCCCAATCTGGGTACGTAGTTATTCAAAGTTCAAAGCTCAAAGCAATATGAATAGGTATCCAAAATGGATAATGCTTAGTCAAAAAAATATAGATGAGTCTGTTTCATGGTTGAGTATCCAAAGTGATTATTTATCCAAAAGAAGTTCAAAACAAGAACAGAAAATTTCACTAATTAATTCTTAGTGAGGGAGCAATTGCCACAATCCATACATAATTTAGACTGAAATATGCCAATGCATTTCGGAAATCATTTCCTTCTTCAGGGCAAGTCTAGTCATCAAAGTGGACATGTACAAACACATTAACATCATAATAAGCACATTTGTTGTAAAAAATAAAAAGAAGAAAAAGAAATTGTAACATACCGATCAGAAGTATTTTCAATGGATGGTGAATAGAAAAGACAAAATAAGAATACCCCATAAGTGATATGAAATGTCAATCAATAGCAACAAAAAGGCGATGTAGTTTAATTTTACCTTATTGGTGTGTCAAGTGGTATAGAACCAAGCGTGTCTGCCCACAGGGATGGGCCAACAGCAATGTCATAGACAGTAGAGGAAAATAATGTTCGTAACAAATCTTTAAGCACGTAGGGCTTGAATATCCTCCTGTGTGTTGCTATACTGCAGTAACACAGACTGCCGTGTTAAGCCGTTGCCGGGACAACAGTATTTTTGTGGCACACGTGGCAACTTGAATCTAGTAGTCAAAAGAAAAGAGGATCAAATCAGATACCTCATTCTTTACTGGCATGCGAGTGGATGCAATAGGATAGGAGCGGTGTGTTGAGCATGAATCAAATACCTTTACGCACAAGGAGAGTGCGAATCCTCCTACGTGTGGTTTCACTGCAGTAACTCAGACTGCCGCATTGAACCGTTGCTAAGATACAGGTTCATTTGTTACACAGGTGACCGCTTCGCATCTGTGAGTGATCATGAGATGAGTTATGTGGCAGTTCTAGCCTGCAGAGATGAAGACATAAAATATGTATGTGGTATTCCCTATCTATGTCCACAATTGTGATAACAAAAAATAGGAAAGAGCAAAAAGTAATAAAAATGGAAGAAATACTCCATGTTTGAAGCGCAAGTAAAGGCAGCCACAAGGGGAAATTTCTAAACTCCATGAGAACACAAAGGCATATCATGTGAGCAGGTACATAAATACAGATATAAACAGAGTATCGAAATCAACCTCATGTGCTAAAAATTATCAAGGTCCAGCCTCGTCGCGGAAGGTGACACCCTTGGGTGGCACCTTGGGTCCCAGACAGCGTCCGGGATACGCGGCAAGGCTGATTTGGGTGACACTAAGAGAAGTTTCTAACTAGAACAAATAGTACGAATTCTCGGAACATTCTCTTTTGAAATCGTGGATGAAAAATAACATTGCCTTTGATAACTGAGTTGCAATTAATGCAGTGTAAACAGGGAAAAGTACTGGTACACTGAGTGATCAATTTCTTCAAGGGTGGTCTTGTATGTACCAGTTCATCCCTGAGTTTCCTACTTCTTTGATAGGCGAAAACAGGTGGCTCATTGAATAGATTTTGTACTCTCGTATCATTCTTAAAAATGCTCCAATGTTTCTTGATGGTTTTCTTGATTTTATTACTCTGAATGGAGAATTTAGATACATAAACTGGTGATTTTAGCTCCCTTGCTGGTTTCTTCGGAGCAGATAGTAGAGCTTTGCGTTCAAAGGAGCTAACCCTTTCAACCGCAGAATCTAATTCTTTTTGGTGGTATCCTCGTTTCGAAAACTTCTCCTTCATAGCCAATTGTTGTGAGATACAGTCATCAGGATCACTAACAATTTTTTTCACTCGCAGGAGTTGGCTAAATGGAAGGTTCCTCAATAGGCTTGGCTGATGAAAACTTAGGCGGTGTAGCAAATTGTTTCGATCAGTTGGCTTCTGGAAGAGAGTAGTACTGTTACAATTGTCATTCCTTATTATCTGTACATCAAGAAAAGTGATCTTGTCACATGATCTCTCCCTGGTAAATTGAACACGTTGGTCAATGTTATTGAGGTGCTCGAAGAAGGCATCAAATGCTGTCTCCGTGCCTGTCCAAATACCAAAAATATCATCTATATATCGAGTCCACAGATGAATATCTTTCTTCCATTCTTGTTTGCTCAAGATGTGATCAAGCTCGAATTTATACATGAAACAATTGGCGTACGTCGGCGCCATGGTGGCGCCCATTGAGGTACCTGAGATTTGTAAGAAAAACTGGTTTCCATATTGAAAATAAGAATTTTCAGCAAAAATTGCAGTAGAGCTAGTATGAATTCATTTTGTGCTCGAACTTCTGGTGATTGAAGTAACAACCATTCCACGGCTTCAATTCCAAGATCATGTGGTATGGAGGTGTATAGACTCTTTACGTCTATAGTGAACATCAGCTGGTTTTGTTGGAAAGTGGAAGAATTCAGTTTTTGTAGAAAGTGAGTTGTGTCTCGGGTATAGGTGGGAGTTTTTTGTATTAGTGGTTGCAGAACGAAATCAATATAAATTCCAAGTGGCTGATTAATGCTGTCCATCCCTGCGACTATTGGTCTACCAGGGAGTTTGGTGGGATCCTTATGAATTTTTGGAATGGTGTAGAAGTTTGGAATCCTGGGGTGGTCATTGAGCAGGAATTTATGCGTATGTACATTTATCCAATCCAATTCTAATGCCTTATCCAGCAAAATGTTTAAGTTGTGTTTAATGGAAATAGTTGGATCGTGGTCCAGTGTAGCATAAGTAGTTTTGTCTTGCAGTTGTCTCAAACATTCAGAGTCATAATCCGAGGTATTCAGGATGACCAGGGCACCTCCTTTATCTGCTGGGCGAATTGTTATTTTGTTATCACTGTATAAATCCCTGATGAGTCTCATTTCGTGGGGTTTAAGGTTCTTATGGGGTGGACTTCTGTAATTGATCTGTTCGAGATCCCGAGTGACCAATTTCTGGAAGATGTCAATCGAAGGTACATTAATAGGTGGTACAAATCCTCTCTTGGCCCTAAATTCTTGGAAATCAGGCTTATTGGTGGGTTTCTCATAAGTTTCCAATTCCTCAAAGAATACTTTCAGTTTGAGCTTCCTTACAAATGTATACAATTCGATCTTACTATTGAACAATGTTGTGCCATAGGTAGGGACAAAACTCAATCCTTTTTGCATTGTATCTTCCTCCTGTTTACTGAGTATTCTGTCTGAAATTTTCATGACTAAGTTTTCTTTAATTGCAGACGTGTTTAAGGTTTGGCTCTTGGGTGCCCTCCTCCCCCTGCGGATTCTTTTGGGCATGCGCCTAAAAAAGCTGAGGTGGAGGGTGCTTTTGCTGGAGAGTTGTCAATTGTTTGTTCAGTGGGTGTGGCTGACTCCCTCAGTGCCTCCGAATCTGAGCTAGAAGTGTTGTCAGATGGATGTTTGTCAGATGGATATTTAAAGAGCTTTTTCAGTGCTACTGGGCCATATTTCTCCATTTACGTGTAAACTTTGTCATTAATGTAATCATATGTGTCACGCTTAAATTTCTTAACTTTCTTTTGTTCAAGTTCAGTTTTGTATCCTTCCAATTTTGTGTTTATATCTAACAGAATTGAGTCGTATTCCTCTTTACCCAATGAAACTACTAGTTCCCTTTCGATCTCCTGGATTTCTGTGCTCACATTTACCAAATTTTTAGAAAGTTCCTGGATTGTGAGTAGGATCAGGTCTAGGGAGCATTTGTTTAAGATGGCCTCCCATCTATGAACAAACTCCTTACTTTCTTTACAAAGGGTTGGACGCAATTGTATGCGAAGCCCCCTTGGGATTCGTTGGTTCTTAAAGTACCGTTCCAAAGTGATGGCATGTAGCTTCCTGTTTATTTCCTTTCGTACCAAATATTTTAGTTGTCTGATCCGCTTCGCTGGGTCATTTGGTGTGGTACCATGTGCACCTATTGATGTTTCACTGATGAGCTCAAGGATTGCGGTTGCTTCCTCTGTGGAGAACCCTAAGGTTTCAGCACATTTTGATGAAAGTCCTTCAATATCTTCAAACGACATATTGGTGTGATGAATCTTAAATTGACAAGTTAATCTAAGTAAACAGTTGTGGGCCTCCACTGCTTTGTGTCTCACAAAGGGAAAAGAGAAATAGCAAACGGAGAGATGAGTGGGCACCACAAAATTCAAAAATTGCTCTAAATATTAGAGTCAATGTAAAAAGAAGAAACGTTGGATGTTCAAAATAGTAGTTCTAAAGGAGCTGGCTGTGATAATTCTGGAGACACCATGACTTAAAAATTACAACAGAAGCTAAAGACCAAGTAGCAATACTAGGTCACATAGCTGTTCTCTTTGGGGCCAAATCTGGGTACGTAGTTATTCAAAGTTCAAAGCTCAAAGTTCACTTTCTACAAAAACTGAATTCTTCCACTTTCTACCAAAACCAGCTGATGTTCACTATAAACGTAAAGAGTCTATACACCTCCATACCACATGATCTTGGAATTGAAGCTGAGCAATGGTTGTTACTTCAATCACCAGATGTTCGAGCACAAAAGGAATTCATACTAGCTCTACTGTAATTTATTGCTGAAAATTCTTATTTTCAATATGGAAACTAATTTTTCTTACAAATCTCAGGTACCTCAATGGGCACCACCATGGCGCCAATGTACGCCAATTGTTTCATCTATAAATTCGAGCTTGATCACATCTTGAGCAAACAAGAATGGAAGAAAGATATTCATCTGTGGACTCGATATATAGATGAAATTTTTGGTATTTGGACAGGCACGGAGACAGCATTTGATGCCTTCTTCGAGCACCTCAATAACATTGACCAACGTGTTCAATTTACCAGGGAGATATCACGTGACAAGATCACTTTTTTTGATGTACAGATAATAAGGAATGACAATTGTTACAGTACTACTCACTTCCGGAAGCCAACTGATCGAAACAATTTGCTACATCGCCTTAGTTTTCATCAGCCAAGCCTATTGAGGAACCTTCCATATAGCCAACTGCCGCGAGTGAAAAAAATCGTTAATGATCATGATGACTGTATCTCACAACAATTAGCTATGAAGGAGAAGTTTTCGAAACGAGGATACCACCAAGAAGAATTAGATTCTGCGGTTGAAAGGGTTAGCTCCCTTGAACGCAAAGCTCTACTATCTGCTCCGAAGAAACCAGCAAGGGAGCTAAAATCACCAGTTTATGTATCTAAATTCTCCATTTAGAGTAATAAAATCAAGAAAACCATCAAGAAACATTGGAGCATTTTTAAGAATGATACGAGAGTACAAAATCTATTCAATGTTTTCACCTATCAAAGAAGTAGGAACCTCAGGGATGAACTGGTACATACAAGACCACCCTTGAAGAAATTGATCACACAGCGTAATGGTACTTTTCCCTGTTTACACTGCATTAATTGCAACTCAGTTATCAAAGGAAATGTTATTTTCCATCCACAAACAGGTAAGAAGATTCTTCTCAAGACATTTGGTACATGTGACAGTACGAACATCATATACGGCATCAAATGCCCATGTGGGAAATACTACGTGGGTCAGTCAACCAGAGCGGCGAAGACATGGTGGAACGAACACCGGTCTTGTATCCGCAACTCCAACCCTAATTGAGCTGTGGCCCGCCATTGGGCCTCGAACAAACATAACCTTTCAAAAATCAAGTTTTTGATCCTTGAAGTTCTGACCAAGAACAATCCCCATGAGGATTTGGGCCTGCGCCTTAACCGCAGGGAGACATTTTAGATCAACAAACTCTGCAGTCTGGTTCCGAATGGTTTGAACAAAGAAATTAACTATCACTGTTACATTTGAGATACATTACTGTTTGTGCCTCCAGTATTGTGTATTTGACTACATTTTCCGAGAATTCGTACTATTTGTTCTAGTCAGAAACTTCGCTTTGTGTCACCCAAATCAGCCTTGCCGCATGTCCCGGACGCTGTCTGGGACCCAAGGTGCCACCCAAGGGTGTCACCTTGGGCGACGAGGCTGGACCTTGATCATTTTTAGCACATGAGGTTGATTTCGATACTTGTCTGCTGTTTATATCTGTATTTATGTACTTGCTCACATGATATGCATTTGTGTTCTCATGGAGTTTAGGAATTTCCCCTTGTGGCTGCCTTTACTTGCACTTCAAACATGGAGTATTTCTTCCATTTTTATTACTTTTTGCTCTTTCCTATTTTTTGTTATCACAATTGTGGACATAGATAGGGAATACCACATAAATATTTTATGTCTTCATCTCTGCAGGCTAGACCTGCCACATTACTCATCTCGTGACCACTCACAGATGCAAAGCGGTCACGTGTGCTACAAATGAACCTGTATCTTAGCAATGGTTCAACGCGGCAGTCTGAGTTACTGCAGTGAAACCACACGTAGGAGGATTCGCACTCTCCTTGTGCTTAAAGGTATTTGATTCATGCTCAACACACCATTCCTATCCTATTGCATCCACTCGCATGCCAGTAAAGAATGAGGTATCTGATTTGATCCTCTTTTCTTTTGACTACTAGATTCAAGTTGCCACGTGTGCCACAAAAGTACTGTTGTCCCGGCAACGGCTTAACACGGCAGTCTGTCTTACTGCAGTATAGCCACACACAGAGGATCTGCACGCCCTACGTGCTTAAAGATTTGTTACAAACATTATTTACCTCTGCTGTCTACGACATTGCTGTTGGCACATCTCTGTGGGCAGACACGCTTGGTTCTATACCACTTGTCACACCAATAAGGTAAAATTAAACTACATTGCCTTTTTGTTGCCATTGATTGACATTTCATATCACTTATGGGGTATTCTTATTTTGTCTTTTCTATTCACCATCCATTGAAAATACTTCTGATCAGTATGTTACAATTTCTTTTTCTTCTTTTTATTTTTTACAACAAATGTGCTTATTATGATGTTAATGTGTGTGTACATGTCCACTTTGATGACTAGACTTGCCCTGAAGAAGGAAATTATTTCCTGAAATGCATTGGCATATTTCAGTCTGAATTATGTATGGATTGTGGCAATTGCTCCCTCACTAAGAATTCATTAGTGAAATTTTTTGTTCTTGTTTTGAACTTCTTTTGGATAAATAATCACTTTGGATACTCAACCATGAAACAGACTCATCTATATTTTTTTGACTAAGGATTATACATTTTGGATACCTATTCATATCGCTTTGAGCTTTGAACTTTGAATAACTACATACCCAAATTGGGCCCCAAAGAGAGCGGCTGTGTGACCTAATATTGCCACTTGGTCTTTAGCTTCTGTTGTATTTTTTAAGTCAGGGTGTCTCCAGACTTATCACAGCCAGCTCCTTTAGATCTACTATTTTGAACATCCAACTTTTCTTCTTTTTACATTGACTCTAATGTTTAGAGTAATTTTTGAATTTTGTGGTGCCCACTCATCTCTCCGTTTGTCAAAGGTATACACTGCCATTGACCTGACCAATGGGTACAGGGCCGTGCCTGTCAGTTGGGAGGACCAATACAAGCTGGCCTTTACCTTCGGGGGCCGCTGTACACCTGGACCCAGACTCCCTTCGGATACATCAACTCGGCAACAAATTCAACATCTTCCTACAAAAGGCCATGCCTGACTTGGGTGAAAGGGATAACCTGGACTATGTCTATGATGTCCTGATAAAAAGCTCAACAATGGAGGAACACATAGCATAAATCCGTTATCTTCTGACACGGTTGAGGGTTGCCGGAGCAAAACTATCCTTCCAAAAGGTGCAATGGTGAAGGACCTGTGTCAACTTCTTGGGTCATGAAATAACTCCTGAGGGTCTCTGTCTCCAGGAAAAGAAAGTGGAAGCACTCCTAAAACTTAAAGACCCCACAACTCTGCAGAAGCTAAGAAGCCTCCTTGGACTGACTAATTACAGTAGGAAGTTCACTGAGGATTACGCAGAGATCACCAGACCCCTGATCCGTCTGTTGAAGGTGGGGGTTAAGTGGTAGTGGGGTCCAGAACAAGCCAAGGCAGTAAAGCAACTCAAAAGAGGCCTCTCACAAGCGCCTTGTCTAGCTTACCCTGTCAAAAACAAGGAGTTATTAGCGCCATGACTAGCACCAATTACGCGAACCTGTCCGCCCTCGTTCAATGGGTACTTACCGGTCCAGTCCGACCTTGGCAGGACCGGTAAGTCCCCATTGTAAAAGCCATTCCCCATTCCCATTTGAGCCCCCATAGGGCTCAATGGGAAAGGGGAAGGCATCAATAACGGTACCGCAAATTGTGGTACCGTTATTGAGCCTTGTATCCCTTAACGGGTCCCGTCCATAACACCTGGTAAAACCAGGCGTTAAGGGAGGGACCCGCTAAGGGACATCGGAATAGGGCGCAAAGGGATTACCGGCACCAGTGTCATTACCGGTGCCCGGTATCCCTTTGCGCTCAACTCAGAATGAGGCCCAGGGTGTCGGAATAGAAATAATATTATGCCTCCTATTGTAATAGTTATATGTGTATTGGCCTACGCCAAGTTGTCTAAACACTCTGCGCGAACAAACTCCACGGCAAGGTCTTGACCTCAGAGAAATCAATGTAAGCTGCCATCTTGAATCAAGCCGCCATTTTAGGTTCTCTTGTTATGTAGAAGTCACCCTGAACATCAAAATGGAGGCCACATGACAATTCGAATAGATTCTGGCCGTTGTGACCTCCGTACAGCTGAATGATTAATATGCCTGCAGGCTACTTGTCGGGTCGTGAACTGAGACCTTGTCCTACTGTTGACCTATATGTAAATGTACTACTTATATCAGCGAAACTAATCAAAATGCATTTATTAAAGGTTGACCTGGCAAGGGACCCTAGACCAGTATTGTATTTCACAGAATGGTTAACCCGCAAGAGGGTTGGCCAAGGGCTGGACAAATTGTATAAATGGCCCGGGTATTCCAATGTGCGGTCTCTCACTGAACACATCGAACCCTTGTTGAAGTTCGTTATGTCATACTGAGAGCCGAATAGCTATCCATTTGTCAGTTGACTTGGTAACTGTTGTAGCTTGAAATAAAGTATTTGTATATTTCTTTGTAACCTGTGTTGGTGTGTTTCCTTTTGGGCTTCCCGGCCTCATATTATTTTTCTGTTTTCACAGTTGGCACCCGAATAGGGACCGAGAAAATAGAAGAGGACCCAAAAAGTGGGGCCCTCCCGTCCCCTGCACACTGTTTACTGATGCCACATAGGGCCTTCAAATATATGGATATAGATATATAACAGCAGTTTGTTAGTTGAGCATATAACAATTTATTTGGCAAAGAGGAAAACAAAATTTGCCAAAAGGCACATTCTGTTGTACAAAGTAATTC
Organism: Ambystoma mexicanum; assembly: GCF_040938575.1. Taxonomy (NCBI): domain Eukaryota; kingdom Metazoa; phylum Chordata; class Amphibia; order Caudata; family Ambystomatidae; genus Ambystoma; species Ambystoma mexicanum. The sequence continues at coordinate 544,707,795 of NC_090933.1, read as the reverse complement.
GTGACGTTTAACATATTAAAACAAATTGCGAAGAAGCAATAAATGATGGAGAGGTGATGCTGTCCAATTGTGGAGTGGCCGACGCGTTTCGAGGGTAACCTCTTCTTCATAAGGGCCCAATTGAACTGTTGACAACATTTCAAGGAGACAAAAAGTAAAATCTTTTATTTTATTTCCATAACAGTCAAGGACTGACTGACAAGCTGTACATAACTCGGGATGCTAGCGAGATGGTGAAGAGCAGAATACTGGAGATCTAGTATGGTGAAAAGAGTGAACTAACAGATCAAAGAGAAACACTCTATACTAATAGCTAAACACATAACAAAGGAGATGTATTGTGTGAGATCCACCTACATGGTGGGATCTAGAAAATGGCGTGATGAAGAGTCAGACAGATCGAGATAAGCCAAAAGCGGTAGTGGGTTCTAAATAGCAAGGACCACCCTTGAATAGTGAAAAAGCTGAGTCAATATGGGGAGCGTGTTTAAGAAAAAACCATACCCCTCCTGTGGACGGAGAAAGAATAACTCCAAAAGAGCGCTACTGAATAAAATAAATAATACTTAAAATAAACCGGAATTGGTTTTAAAGAATGCACTCACTCGAGTTGCGGGACGAGTAGCCAAGGCAACAGGGGCATCCGTGTGGTCAACAAGTATTCGAAACAATTATACGATGCAGGGCATCTGCAAAGAGACACGTACTGCTGGCACCTAAGTGGGGACATATACATTTCTGTTATACTGGAGAAAAATAAACCTGGGGTCTCCCAACCGGGCAAAGGGACCCAAGTAGCGGTAGCTTACCTGTACAGTGCGGGGAACACTGTTAGTGGAAACTGAAACCGGCAGGCAGTGGCTCCGCGCGGTCGTAACCTAGGGAACGAGCTGTGCTGGGGACACGCCGTCAGACGTAGAAAGGAAACTAAATAATAAACATAGAAAAGGGCATAGAAGCCGGTGAGTGAGGAATATGGAGGCCATCATGCAATGGCGCATAGTGCAAGCGTACTCATAGGGACTGACCAGAGATCAGGATAAATAAGAAAAGTAGAGTTAATATGTTCCATAATGAAACATAAGAATTCTGGTGTTCACCATCGCAACGCATTTTATAATTTTGGTTCTAATGGAACAGAAATTTGTGAATAGTACAATAATCGTTACAGTCATGATAGATAGCACAGATGGTACATGCAGTTTACTCTTAATAGTCCAAAACAAATCATGTAGAGTCATGAGGCTACTCATTATATAGTGAGACAAGTATAATTCAATGGCAAGGGGATAAAAGATTGCGATGTAGCCTATTACTCATACAAGGTTCGAACGAATGGAGAGATGGTTCAATTGGTCATTCGTGAACAGGTGCAAACATTTAAGTGAATATAGGCAAGTCAAACATAGGAAAATACAGTTCCCTTGAAGAAAACATCAAAGTCACAACACTTGTAATGACAAAGAAAAAAATTTTTTTTAAGGTCCGGGATACTGACACTTGTGTATAGTAGTTGGCGATGTAACATGTGAGTTTCACAATTCACTATAGAAAGCAACTCAAAGAGAATTCATCATTCAGACCCTTAGGTTGCAAAGTGTCAAGTGTGTGGATCCAGTACTTCTCTCGCTGTGACAACAAGGATTGGTAATTGCCACCTCTGTGTGGACGTTTGACAATTTCTATGACTTGAAATTTAATTTGTGCAATCGTATGTTGGAATTCGATGAAGTGCCTTGCCACTGGGGATCTGAGATTCTTACATCTGATGGTGGATTTGTGTTCTGACCATCTTTCTTTGACGGGTCTTGTGGTTTGTCCTATGTATAATTTACCACAGGGACATTTCAATGAGTAGATGACACCTGCGGAGAGGCAGGTGGAAAAGTCTCTGATTTTGAATTTCTTCCCAGTTTGTGGGTGAGATATCGTTTCACCTTTTATAACATTGTTACAGTTCGTACAGTTCAAGCAGGGAAAGGTACCCTTCTTTATGGTACTCAGTACAAGTTGTTTGTCTTTAGGAGGTCTTTCCGCTCTCACTAGTTTATCTTTGAGATTATGTCCACGTTTAAAGGCCATCATTGGTGCTTTGGGAAATAATTTCAGGAGAGAGGGATCATTGTGTAGTATGGTCCAATTTTTACGCAGAGTTTTGCTGATTTGGAAACTCTGTCGTGAGTACTTTGAAATGTAGAGTAGCGGTGTGGACTTATCCTTGACTTTAGGGATGCGTAGTTGTTCCTTCGTGAAGGTCTCTGATCTGTTGCGGGCTTCTCCTGTGATAGTATCTGGATACCCCCTAGATCCAAATCGTTCAACTAGAAATGAACATTCTGAGTCAAGGCCTGCTGGGTCTGAGATAATTCTCTTCAATCTTAACATTTGACTGAATGGTAGGCTTTTGAGCATGGGTTTAGGATGGAAACTGCTGAAATGTAAAAGATTATTCACGTCTGTTGGTTTATGGTACACCGTGGTGTCGATGTGACCCTCTTTGATCTGTAAGCTCACATCCAAAAAATGTAATGAAGGGTCCCCTACTTCCATTGTGAATTTGATTGTGTTGTTCACTGAATTCAGATGTTCCAAAAAAAGATCCAATTCATCTCGTGTACCACACCAGATACCGAAGATATCATCTATATAACGTTTCCAGGTCAAGATTTTAAATGACCAAAATGGGTGATCCAACACGTTTTCTTTTTCAAATTTAATGATGGAGAGGTTGATGCTGTACTCTGGCTCCTGTTGAATCATGAACATATAAGAGGGAACAAAGAATTTATTGTGGAATTACTGGAAATAATTCTTCACAACAGTTACTTTAGATTTCAGGGCCAATACTATGTACAATCATCAGGTACTTCAATGGGGTCGGCCATGGCTCCGGTTTATGCTAACACCTACATGTATAAATTCAGTGAACAACACAATCAAATTCACAATGGAAGTAGGGGACCCTTCATACATTTTTTGGATGTGAGCTTACAGATCAAAGAGGGTCACATCGACACCACGGTGTACCATAAACCAACAGACGTGAATAATCTTTTACATTTCAGCAGTTTCCATCCTAAACCCATGCTCAAAAGCCTACCATTCAGTCAAATGTTAAGATTGAAGAGAATTATCTCAGACCCAGCAGGCCTTGACTCAGAATGTTCATTTCTAGTTGAACGATTTGGATCTAGGGGGTATCCAGATACTATCACAGGAGAAGCCCGCAACAGATCAGAGACCTTCACGAAGGAACAACTACGCATCCCTAAAGTCAAGGATAAGTCCACACCGCTACTCTACATTTCAAAGTACTCACGACAGAGTTTCCAAATCAGCAAAACTCTGCGTAAAAATTGGACCATACTACACAATGATCCCTCTCTCCTGAAATTATTTCCCAAAGCACCAATGATGGCCTTTAAACGTGGACATAATCTCAAAGATAAACTAGTGAGAGCGGAAAGACCTCCTAAAGACAAACAACTTGTACTGAGTACCATAAAGAAGGGTACCTTTCCCTGCTTGAACTGTACGAACTGTAACAATGTTATAAAAGGTGAAACGATATCTCACCCACAAACTGGGAAGAAATTCAAAATCAGAGACTTTTCCACCTGCCTCTCCGCAGGTGTCATCTACTCATTGAAATGTCCCTGTGGTAAATTATACATAGGACAAACCACAAGACCCGTCAAAGAAAGATGGTCAGAACACAAATCCACCATCAGATGTAAGAATCTCAGATCCCCAGTGGCAAGGCACTTCATCGAATTCCAACATACGATTGCACAAATTAAATTTCAAGTCATAGAAATTGTCAAACGTCCACACAGAGGTGGCAATTACCAATCCTTGTTGTCACAGCGAGAGAAGTACTGGATCCACACACTTGACACTTTGCAACCTAAGGGTCTGAATGATGAATTCTCTTTGAGTTGCTTTCTATAGTGAATTGTGAAACTCACATGTTACATCGCCAACTACTATACACAAGTGTCAGTATCCCGGACCTTAAAAAAAATTTTTTTCTTTGTCATTACAAGTGTTGTGACTTTGATGTTTTCTTCAAGGGAACTGTATTTTCCTATGTTTGACTTGCCTATATTCACTTAAATGTTTGCACCTGTTCACGAATGACCAATTGAACCATCTCTCCATTCGTTCGAACCTTGTATGAGTAATAGGCTACATCGCAATCTTTTATCCCCTTGCCATTGAATTATACTTGTCTCACTATATAATGAGTAGCCTCATGACTCTACATGATTTGTTTTGGACTATTAAGAGTAAACTGCATGTACCATCTGTGCTATCTATCATGACTGTAACGATTATTGTACTATTCACAAATTTCTGTTCCATTAGAACCAAAATTATAAAATGCGTTGCGATGGTGAACACCAGAATTCTTATGTTTCATTATGGAACATATTAACTCTACTTTTCTTATTTATCCTGATCTCTGGTCAGTCCCTATGAGTACGCTTGCACTATGCGCCATTGCATGATGGCCTCCATATTCCTCACTCACCGGCTTCTATGCCCTTTTCTATGTTTATTATTTAGTTTCCTTTCTACGTCTGACGGCGTGTCCCCAGCACAGCTCGTTCCCTAGGTTACGACCGCGCGGAGCCACTGCCTGCCGGTTTCAGTTTCCACTAACAGTGTTCCCCGCACTGTACAGGTAAGCTACCGCTACTTGGGTCCCTTTGCCCGGTTGGGAGACCCCAGGTTTATTTTTCTCCAGTATAACAGAAATGTATATGTCCCCACTTAGGTGCCAGCAGTACGTGTCTCTTTGCAGATGCCCTGCATCGTATAATTGTTTCGAATACTTGTTGACCACACGGATGCCCCTGTTGCCTTGGCTACTCGTCCCGCAACTCGAGTGAGTGCATTCTTTAAAACCAATTCCGGTTTATTTTAAGTATTATTTATTTTATTCAGTAGCGCTCTTTTGGAGTTATTCTTTCTCCGTCCACAGGAGGGGTATGGTTTTTTCTTAAACACGCTCCCCATATTGACTCAGCTTTTTCACTATTCAAGGGTGGTCCTTGCTATTTAGAACCCACTACCGCTTTTGGCTTATCTCGATCTGTCTGACTCTTCATCACGCCATTTTCTAGATCCCACCATGTAGGTGGATCTCACACAATACATCTCCTTTGTTATGTGTTTAGCTATTAGTATAGAGTGTTTCTCTTTGATCTGTTAGTTCACTCTTTTCACCATACTAGATCTCCAGTATTCTGCTCTTCACCATCTCGCTAGCATCCCGAGTTATGTACAGCTTGTCAGTCAGTCCTTGACTGTTATGGAAATAAAATAAAAGATTTTACTTTTTGTCTCCTTGAAATGTTGTCAACAGTTCAATTGGGCCCTTATGAAGAAGAGGTTACCCTCGAAACGCGTCGGCCACTCCACAATTGGACAGCATCACCTCTCCATCATTTATTGCTTCTTCGCAATTTGTTTTAATATGTTAAACGTCACGAATTACTTTGTACAACAGAATGTGCCTTTTGGCAAATTTTGTTTTCCTCTTTGCCAAATAAATTGTTATATGCTCAACTAACAAACTGCTGTTATATATCTATATCCATATATTTGAAGGCCCTATGTGGCATCAGTAAACAGTGTGCAGGGGACGGGAGGGCCCCACTTTTTGGGTCCTCTTCTATTTTCTCTTTTCTGATTTAGGCTTTGTGCCAAGGCCTTTTTTCCTCCCCCGCACCTTTAAATTCTTAAACCAGCTCTTCTGTACATATAATGATGATTTGAATTTCTATATCAATTGTTACCAGGTGTGCACCACTGTCAGCATTTTTGTTTTACCCGAATAGGGACCCTCAAGATTGATGCCGGATCATTGATGGTTGACGCAGGCTATCGAACCGGGATCGGACAGTGTGATACTGCGGGCCCGACTGAACGACACGCGATACCTCGGCAGCGCTGCACGATCCGATGCTTGGATGATAGTCGTATGGTCTGAAACGGCATCTTGACGAGGGTCCATTTTTGAGGCGGACAGATTTGTCGAAACCACCAAACACAAGGTAAAATTCATTAGGTAAGTTCTTTGGTAAACCGTACGGTCCTCCTTAGGTTTGGTCAGGGGAAGTCGTGACCCGACTCTTAATTTAACCCTGACAATTTGAATTTGGCGTATTGTATCTGCAGACACAATTATTGACCAGGTAACACCAATTTTTTGTGAAATGCCTGGGAAATTGTCTAGCTGCTTTAGGGCACTGTTCCGCAGCGATCGACAATGTTTGGAATTTATCCGCCCGGCACCACAGGAGGGGTCGCCGGCGTGTACTATGTACTGTAAGCATGGCATTGGAAGTATAGTATTTAATGATATTTGGCACAGACAAACCAGACATTCCTCTGAATTTCAGTGGCCAATCAATGGTAGTTTCGCGATCCCCCGTATTGAATACCTAGAATCAGTCTTGTTAAAGAAGAAGGCCAGACCTGCAGCATTTGATGTTTTGCAGAATTGGAAAAAAGAAGCGTTGCAGCAGCTTAAAAGTAGGGATAAACATGCACGCTGTCAAAAACGAATGCCGAAAAGGCGTTGTTATATGATAAGGAAAAACATTCAGAGTCAGTCAAGAATATGGATAGGGCTTTCTCACTCGGTATCCAAAAAAATCTATCCTTCTAAAGATTTTCATGTTTCCGAAGAATTTATTGACAAATTGTTAAACGAACGAAGGCCTGGTGCCTCTGCGCCACCTCCCTATGATCCTCTCCCTGGTGCTCTGCCTATTCCTGTTGTTATTCCTGTTCCCCCTGTACAACCTATTGTTCCTATTCCTCCAGTTGTTGTTCCTCCACCTACTCTACCACCTCTTCCCCTTGCGCCGATAGTCACACCTCCATTGAATTTGCCTGCACCTCCGCTCCCGAGTGGTTCTGTACCGACTATAGTTGATCAGGGTGCGGGGTCGAAGATTGTCACTCGAAATACTGTCTCTGCAGAAAAGAAACGGGAATTGTTTGCATGGGCTAAGCATTGTATGGAGAGAGATGATCAAGCTAATGTTTTTTCCACATTATCAAATATGGACAATTTTCCTGAGAAAAATGTTTTTATTGAAGGTTTGGGGACTCATTTATGTGTAATGTGGGGTAGATTACATAACGCAGATCTCCCACAAGGGTTGAGGGATCTGAATACTCTAGCGCTTTCAAGGGACACTGAGGAGAAAGTACATGGTCATGTCGAGAGGTTATTTGAGTATAGGAGGGACTTAGGAAAATTGCAGGATGAGGATGATGAAGACGACAGTATGTATGTACAGAAACGATTCCTTCCGTGTCGTAAATCAGCATCTGAGGAAGTACGAATCTGTACAAAAGATGCGATTCGATGGATCTCGGATTCATCGATACCGCCAGATGAAGTGTATGACACGTATAGTCAGTATACAGTAGAAATGCAGAGAAAGGTGATTCAGGTAATGGTGGAGTACCTGCAGGATGAATTTGTAAGGAAGAAGGTTAGTTGTCCCACAGAGTTATTGGGTATTTGTAAGAGGGCTTTCTCGCTCGACACTTCTTCGACTGCCTTAGCGCTCGACCTGGCTCTGTTGCTTAGTAAGCGGTCGGAGTTACCTATATCTCAGTTGCCTATGAGAGAGGTTCCTCCGACATTTGTCCCAAAGGTTGAGATTCCTGCTAACGTTGGTGCAGGCGCACCCACTGTGGACATTGCCGCACATTATGTATCACAATTTGTTCACGTCCCGTTTTTGCGACAGGAAGTGAACACTATTAGACAATCAATTCCTGATATTAGGAAAAATCCGACTGGATTCTACAAAGAGATAGAGTCCGTTTTGCAGTCCTCTGTGTTCACTGTAAGTGATATTGACTTGTTATTCCCTGTACTCCTGCCCGTAGATTTATGGAAGCAGGTTCGAACAATAGACGATGTGCCTGGGTTGGGAGATACGTGGGCTAACATAACTAGGCTTGATGGGGAAAGACCAGCTGGTGAGAAACCACCTCAGGTAATACTCACTTTGCCCGATAGAATTGTTGCAAAATTGAAAACCATAATTCCTGAGAAAAGAATTATTTGGGACAAGCTTACAGCCTGTGTTCAAGGAAAATCTGAGCGTGCCCCCGAATTCTTTAATCGATTCGAACAGGTATTTTCTGACTTCAGTGGACAGGACTTGGGCACGGAGTCTTGGAAAAGGTTGTTTGTGGACAAATTTGTGCGTGGATTGCTGCCTGACATCCAGTCACAGATTATTTCCTCTGAGAGCGCTTGGCAGGCGAAATCCCAATCTGAAGTTTTGCACATGGCTCAGAATTACGAGAACCGTGTCAATAATAAAAAAAGATAGAGTCGAGAAGAGGAAAGGAGATTTGAAGACTAAAGTATTGTTACAGCAAATTGTTAGAAATCCCAGAGGAGTTCTTCCCACGATTTTGGCTGCCAAGGGTCATTTGGTCAGACAACGGTCCACATTTTGTCGCAGCAGTAATCTTGCAGATATGCACAACATTACACATCGAAAAACAATTTCAGTCGGCTAGACATCCTCAAAGTGCTGGGTTGGTAGAGAGACATAACGGTATCTTAAAGAATAAGCTCGCTAAAACATGTGCCGGCACCAAACTAAAATGGTCGGATGCCTTACCTATTGTGTTGTTAGCCATGCGTACCACACCTCAAACTAAGACTGGTCTCTCTCCATTCAAGGTGGTGATGGGGAGGCCTGCTAATATTTGGGGTCTTCCAAAGCCTAAAGCGCTGAGAGATGTTGAAAATGTATTGCTTGCAGACTAGTGTAACCAGTTGACTAAAAATCTGTATTTCATTTATCATCAGGTTCGATCAGCTTTACCTGTACGGTTTACGGGCCCAGGACACAATATTCAGCCTGGAAGTTGGGTCCTGGTGAAGGCCTACGAAAGGTCCTCCTGCCTCGCGCCTCGCTGGCGGGGACCCTACCAGTTGCTGTTGGTCACCCAGACAGCAATGCGGATGGCTGGAAAGAAGCATTGGATCCACGCGACGCATGTCAAGAAACTTCCTCACCCGACGCCACACGTTACAGAAGAAGCAGAACCCCTTGCTGATGCTACAATCTCTGATCCTGGAGTAGCAAATAGCACTGTGAGTGTGTCAGAGAATAACTCTGAGCCCGTGGAGCTTGGGGAACCGTCCATTTTGTCTCCACACTCTTTGGAGGAAAAGTCACTTCCGGAAAATATTGTTTCAAGTTCTGAGACTTCTGTCGTCTCTGATACGTTGTTTCCCTCAGGAAGTGTTGTTACCTTATTTCCGGATCAAGCAGTACATGGAACCACCAGGTACGACCTTCGACGAAGAAAATAGAACTGCGGCACAGGTTTTGCCTGTGCATCTGGAAAAGAAAAGAGTCATTGAGAGTTTTGTTCTTACAAAGGAACATTTTGGGGAAAAAAGGGGATTCTGCTGGCTAGGGTTGGTGAAGGACTAAGAAGTCGCGCGACCGTAGTGTCGCCAGCAATGAACATTGGGGTCGTCGATTGAAAAACTACGATGTCTGCCACCTCCACCGCTACTGCTCGTATTGGACTTGTAAATAAGGGGGTCACCAACTCGGACAATGAACAATGTGTCTGGTCCCTGAAAACGTATTGCTGTGTTGTGATGATAATAATTGGGATTTGTATAGTCACTGCCGTGGGACTCTGGTACTTTGAAGAAATGTATCCTTTAGAGCCTCTTTTACCAATTGAAATTGTACCTACTGCTCTGACTCCCTCTGTACACCTTCATACTCTGTCACCTAGGGACTCCCAGCATAGACGAAAGTATCACAATAACACTTTAATGATAATAATGAATTCGACGCATGCCATTTTTAAAAAGAGCAACTGCTGGTTCTGCATCCATTTACAGCAACATGGGAACAAGGGGCTAGGATGGTATATTCACCCTTTACCTTGAACGACTGCTTGTTATGCCTCTTTTAGAGCACTATTCTTTGGCCGTTGGAATGATAGCATCTCGGGGAACTTTTATGGAACTCATTTAAATGATTCTGAGAAACGTGTTTTGACTCCCCTGGGATGCTCGCTTTTTGCAAATAGAAGTAAGCCTAATGTTGCTTCTTTAGGCCATCTGATAAACTGTCTCTTCCTTTCCAAACTCTAATTTCCTTTAAAATGGCTCCGATAGGCAATAAGGATGCCATGCCTCCTTCCTACTCTATTAACCATAGCCCCGATTCAGTTCCCTTCTGTGTACAAAGGAATGGCACCCGGTCAATGGGAGATTTTGAAGGTTGTACGAACGTTGTAAATTTGACCGGGGAGAACAGGCCTTTGTATGTAGGGGTGCCTGTCTATGTCGTTTGCGGTAGTACAGCATTTCCCTGGTTGCCCAAGGATTGGCAGGGAACATGTTATTTAGGGATCCTGTTACCTGGGGTATTTATAGCTAGCACATTGGAGGTTTCTAAGGCTCGTCCACAGCGGGACGAGGATGGAGATACCCCTGGGCAAATTTTGGGAGATATAGCAAAATCAGTTGTGCCATTTTGGGGACAAATAGCAAATTCCGAAAATATTTGGGACTAGCAAGAGTACTGGAGAGAACCATCAACCAGACCACGGATATACTCTATAATATGACACTGGAACAGAAAGCAATAAGATTGGTAGCACTCCAAAACCGGATGGCATTAGATGTCATTCTGGCAGAGTGTGGTGGAATATGTAAATTAGTAGGGTCCGCTTGTTGTGTTTTCGCACCAGATTTCTCCCTGACAATTTTCAAGGCAATACAGAACTTGCACGTCCTTAGATCAGAAGTGCATGTTCCAGTGGGTGATTGGAGTATTAGTAATTGGTTCTGGTACTTACGATCCTGGGGTTGGAAGGTGCTTTCTGTCATACTGGTTATTTTGGGAATTCTGCTATTTCTTTGTTGCTGTATCCAATGTCTGCCTAGTATATGTGCAATACTAGGGGGATGTTGCTCTCAGGCGGTGAGCACGATAGGACGTAAAGTGTATGCCCCAGATACAGCATCTAAAGAGTTCGTGTTGCAAGAGGTTCTGATGAACAACCTAATGGCTATAGATATTACAGATAACGATTAAGGATGTATGGGTGACAAAGGCATGGAGTTATTTGCAAAGACATCAGAAATAGTATTAGCACTTGGCATAGGCCAAAAGGAGGGTTTGTCGGAATCAAAATAATATTATGCCTCCCATTGTAATAGTTATATGTGTATTGGCCTACGCCAAGTTGTCTAAACATCATGCGCGAACAAACTCCACGGCAAGGTCTTGACCTCAGAGAAATCAATGTAAGCCACCATCTTGACCCAAGCCGCCATTTTAGGTTCTCTTGTTATGTAGAAGTCACCCTGAACATCAAAATGGAGGCCAAATGACATTTCGAATAGATTCTGGCTGTTGTGACCTCCGTACAGCTGAATGATTAATATGCCTGCAGGCTACTTGTCGGGGTCGTGAACTGAGACCTTGTCCTACTTTTGACCTATATGTAAATGTACTACTTATATCAGCAAAACTAATCAAAATGCATATATTAAAGGTTGACCTGGTAAGGAACCCTAGACCAGTATTCTATTTCACAGAATGGTTAACCCGCAAGAGGGTTGGCCAAGGGCTGGACAAATTGTATAAATGGCCCGGGTATTCCAATGTGCGGTCTCTCACTGAACACATCGAACCCTTGTTGAAGTTCGTTATGTTATACTGAGAGCCGATAAGCTATCCATTTGTCAGTTGACTTGAAAACTGTTGTAGCTTGAAATAAAGTACTTGTATATTTCTTTGTAACCTGTGTTGGTGTGTTTCCTTTTGGGCTTCCCCGCCTCATATTATTTTTCTGTTTTCACAAGGGTTCTCAAATACATATTTGACAGCACTATTATATCAAAAGCATGACAAGGTCAATAAAGTCATCTCCTATGCAAGCAAGACTTTATCCTCTGTGTAGGAAAAATTGAACGATTGTGAGAAGGCACTCCTGGCAATGGTGTGGGCTTTGAAGAATTACTGCCCATTCATCCAGGGGGAACATACCAAAGTGGAGACTCCACACCAGCCTTTGCAATACCTTCATAGTGACAGAATCAGCCCAGAAATGTGAGTAATTCCAGAATTACTTCCTGGATTCTGTCAATGCAAGGCTTTCCTTTGGAGGTCAGATATGGCCAAAACAAAAAGAGTCCTCTCGTGCAAGGTCTGGCTGACTTGCATGATTGTGCCAGAGAAAACTGCCTCAAGGACAAAAGTCTTAAAAACCAGGACAACATGGAGGCGTACCTGAATTCCCCCCACAAAGTCTAGAAAGAAGACAAGTGTGAGGGAATGCCCACAGTTTATGTGGATGGGTGCTCCTACCATGTTGACAACAACCGGGAAAAGGCACTGGTAACCGGCGTTGGGAATGCCTGGGTGAATGATGCCCGCAACCCTCTGCTGGGTACAAAACCGGTCCCCGTAGTAGTCAGGTGGCAGAGTTGTTGGCAGTTCACCAGGCCATCCTCACTGCTGTCCAACACCAACTCCACGAACTGGTCATAATCACTGATTCAGATTATGTCCGGAAAGGGTTTGAGGAGCACCTGGTTAATTGGAAAACCAGAGGCATGCTATGTGCTAACAACACACGGTTTAAACATGGCAAGCTAATACAAAATGTTGATGATCTGGTCACCTCTAGTGGGATGACCATCTATTGGAAGAAGATCAAGGGTCATTCCAGGATAAAGGGGCCAGACAAACCTGGAAACGACCTAGCTGATCAGCTGGTAAAAACCAGAGCCACCCAGGGGGAGCTCGTTGAGTCTTTGAGTCCCTGTTGGGGGAAATCCAGGTCACTGCTATCACTAGTTCCCAGACAAATGCTCACAATGAACTCTCAACTGCCCAGTGGAGAAAGGAGACCGCAGATGCTGATTTAATCACAGCACAAAAAGGGGATCCGATTATTGGTACATTTTATCGACACATTGAGGATCCTGAGAACTTTACCCTGATGGATACCAATTACAGTGGGAAAGAGGACCTCAGGGTGTTGATGAAATGTCCAAAAATGTTCTGAATCCGAGACGATTTATTGGTAAGGAGATCCATATCTGGCTGTGACCAGTGGGTGGTCCCTACCTCATTCCTGAGTCTGATGCTAAGTCACTCCCATGATGCGGCCACAGCTGGTAATCAGGGGTTTCACACTACTTTAGAAATCTTGCGAGAGGTTGCATACTGGCCACAGATGGGGCAGGACTTCACTCACACACCGAGCTCCCCTCCAGAAGAGGGGGATGACACTTCCTTTCAGATTTACAAGTAGATTTCATTGGGCCCGTGATTCGCTCCTCTAGGAGGAACAAGTACATGTTAACCGTAATATGCTTGTTTACCAAATGGGTGGAATGTCTCCCGGTCGCAAATTGCAAGGCAGAAACAGCAGCTGCCTTGATGATCAACCACATCTTCTTGCATTTTGGCCTACCCCAAAGGATTGAGTCAGACCGGGGTAATCACTTCACCAGTGAAGTGATGACAAATATGTGGGAGATACTTGGGGTAAAAAAGAAACTTCACATTGCATACCGCTGTCCTCTAGTGGTCGAGTTAAGAGGTGCAATAAAACCATTGTGAGCATTCTAAAAAAGTTTGTGGCAGATTCTGGGCCAAGTTGGGACATCCGATTACCGCTTGTCCTGATGGCCATCAGATCTACACCTTCTTCTGCAACCAAGATGTCTCCATTTGAGCTGATGACTGAATGAAGGATGGTGCTACCTCAGCATCTGCTCTTTAGAACACAAGAGCAGACACTGATAAACACCTCCACAACATATGAGTATGTTGACAATCTAAGGAAACACCTTCAACATGCTTTTGCATACGCACAGCGGAATCTGGAAAAATCTGCAGATGTATGAACACTCAATATGATTTAAAAACAACCAAAAAGGAATACCAAGTAGGAGACAGGAATACCAAGTAGGAGACTTGTACAAATTCCAAAGGAATCAGACCAAAGAGTGTACATTTTTGCCAAGCTGGCAGGGTCCTTTTGAAATTGTAGATAAACTTTCACCTGTCGCCTACAAAATCTGCATCCCCAAAGGAGAACTGACAGAAGAGAAATGGGTCCATATTAATCAGCTAAAGAGTTGTCACCCTAGGCACACTTTGCAACAAATCGATGAGCCCAGAGAAAATCACATAGGGGAGACATCTGAAGCATAAAAACAAGAAGGAGATAGATTATAGGTATAATTATGTAACAGGGAGTATTTTTCTTCATTATCAATTGTCATTATTTAATGCATGCATGTCCCATTGTTGTCAACCCTATTGGAAGGCAGTTAGTGGGAAAATGAAACAACCAATTTTTCATTAATTAATACATGCATACTGGTTGCACATATTCAAAGACCAAGGAGGACCTTCCCGGTGACCTGGGAGGGAGAAATCAAAGAGAATCTGGGGGTGTCGCTCAGCACCATAAACAAAGATCCAAGAGAAAGCTGTGGGTGTCGCTCCGCACTACAACATGAGATGACGGGGGCATAGTGGAAGTACCGCTCCCAGATGATGGAAGGACTCCACCTGAGGAGCCCTGTTGCCCACTTGATGAATCCCACTTTTGCCTACTCTCCCTCAACAAGGAATCTCAGAAGAGTGTGGGGGGGGGGGGGTTGTGGGATATATTGACCCAACTCAGCTATACTTCCCCACATCACCAAGCTGCATTTCAGCGAAATCAACTAAATGGCTGCGCTGGCTCCTGTGCACATCATGGCCTCAAAACTATGTTTTGCAGCAACAAAAAGATGGCTGCACCACCTTGCCAAGCACATATTTGGCAGGATGGAACAAGGGGGCACATTGAGGAAGCTTGCCAGTGCATTCTTACATATACAAAAGAAATAGAGTGAAAAAGCAGCGCTGCTTTGCTGCAAGCCCAAAATTCCCATTGAAAAAGGGAATATGTCACCTCTAAAATGATGCTGCTCTGATGCCTTTTTTCCCTGTCTACACCAAACTGCTTTTATCAAAAAGACCCTGTCACGCCCACCCATATTCACATTGTGCTCATCAGAAAAGAGCCCTATGCCTGAATGACAGGCTGTGCCAGCCATACTTGAAAGAATCAACAAAAGCTTTCTTTCAGTTACACAGTAAACACTTAAATTGTGCTACAAAAATGTCAGAAACCACTGCTTGAAAAGAAAATCAGAGCTTTCTGTGCACTTGTGAATTCCAGGAGACATGTACCTTGTACAGATTGGTATGTGCAAAAAACTAACTATGGCTGCAAAACAATTCGGGAATCTAGATAGAAAAAAAACGGATTTGCAAGAAAAATGCAACTTTCAGTCCCCACATGTTCAATGTACTTTTACAAAATCAAGAAAAATATCTGTTTTAAAAGGGCATGTTGGATAAGGCCCTACCCTTATCTAGCAACGTGAAGGGGATTGTAATGTGAAAATAAATCTATGAGATGGTTCTATTCGGCAGGTTAACTATGGTACCACTTAGATATTGTACATATTTATCATTTTAGTATTTCCTGAGCACAAAGTGTGTTATTGTGAATGTATATACTCTGACCTTGTTTATATAAAGAACTGTGTTATCACTAACATGGTGTGTGGACATTCCTTTGTGGGGGCTTGGGGACTACACTGTACTTAAGAACCAGCCGGCATCACCTCCTGAGAGCTTAAGCCTTGATTTCTTGTCCATTGCTACCAACAATAGATAATCTTGTCTGTGGTGCATTGTGCTTCACTCTGCCATATAGAGGGCAGGAGTACAATTAACCCCCCTCCAGTCTTTACAGATGTCCACAAAATAACACTTATGCCTTCTTAAGCAGATATTCAATATTTTAACCCATTTCTTCAATGAGTCTTGCAGGATTAGTTTTGGCCCTAACAGGCAGACCCTCTCAGGGGGAGCTGGACTGTGTCTCAGGGGGCTGCTCTGTTCGTCCCACCATTATTCATACAATGGTTCTCCATCACCCAGATAGGAATCATCTGACTCTTCATGGGACCAGACATCTGCCGGCACTTCCCACAGCTCATCCTGCTCCTTTCATCTCTCCTCATATCCCCAAAAATGGAAGAGGTTTTGTATGATGTCATGTTCATTTGTGTTTTCCGCAGTGCTCATTAATCCTTTCACTAGTGCAATGGTGAGGGGCTTTGGTGCAAACCTGGAGTCATCTTTCTGTTCTGTATCTAACAGGCCACCACTCTGTCTCCAACTTCAAATGTGCTCTCCCAAGCACCCCTTCTCGCATCGGCTTCCGCCTTCATTTTCATTTTTTCTCTCAGGTCCTTCTCTTGAATCTCCTGATCGGAGAGCTCAGTCTTGTCACCATGGGGGCCCTGTGGTTGCTGAGTCCTCACCCTCCGGCCGAATGTAAGCTCTGCTGGGGATGTGCCCGTGGTGCTGTGAGCTGTTTGACTGTAGTCCCTCAGAGCTTGACATAATGTCTGTTCAAAAAGCTTGTGATATATGTGGGCCACTTGCAGCACTTTTTTGATATTAGCCATAAAACGATTGACCATGCGATTGGCCTGGGGCTAAAGGCGTGTTATTTTCTGGTGCTTGAACCCCAGGTAATGGGCGTAATTGGCAAAGTTGAGGCTGATGAATGGCAGCCCATTGTATGACTTGATAATTATCGGAATATAGTGTAGAGCTGGTATGACAGCTGCCTCTGCCGTAGATGGTACGATCTGCACTTCTAGGAATCTTGAGTGTTCATTCATCACCACCAGACCATATGTGCCATCTTGGAGTGGGCCGAAGAAGTCTAGAGGCAGTTCTTCCCAGACTCCTTCTGGCAGCGCAGACATTTAGAGTGGGTTTGGTTGAGGCAGTGTCTTCAAACTGCTTGTCTAGACCTGGGAAACATATATCTTTTGCCAGAGCAGCTTCTTTGTAGACAGCATCCCTGATGTCCTTTGTGTGCCAGATCCACAACCTGCTGACATAGTGTGTTGGGTAGGACAATTCTGCACCCTTTCATGATGATGTGGTCATCAGTGATGGTAAGTTTCTCTTGTACTAGTGCCATGCATTTAACATCCTACTGGGGTGCGGCATCAAGGTGTTTGGCCAGGTCCTTTGCATGCTTCATCTTCTCTTGGCTGATGCACTGTGCCACGATTGTGAGGGGCACATCAGCCGATCTTTCCTGTTTGAGCAGAAACGTCTGTTGGAGCATATTTCCATGCTACTGGGAACGGATTCATCTGGCGAATGACATAATGAAGTTAGGCATCTGCAGTGGAGTGCCCTAGTTCTTGGGATGAGGCTGGATGCCTCGATAAATAGTCTGCCATGTTGTTATCCTTTC
The DNA here is from genome assembly GCF_040938575.1 of Ambystoma mexicanum. Classification (NCBI taxonomy): domain Eukaryota; kingdom Metazoa; phylum Chordata; class Amphibia; order Caudata; family Ambystomatidae; genus Ambystoma; species Ambystoma mexicanum. The sequence goes on along the minus strand of NC_090933.1, from coordinate 544,690,401 downwards.
CTGGCCTGTCACATATGGTGAACTTGCAGTCCTGGACGCGCAACCCCCACCTCTCAATGCATGTTTGCCACCCTGGCCTTTTGAGTTACTGTAGATGGTGAGAAGCCTGGTGGTCCTTGGCAACAGTGAAAGCCTTCCCAAAGAGGAAGAGGTGAAAGTGATTGCAGGCCCAGAAAACCGACAGGCGCTGCTTCTCAGTCTAGAAATACTTCTGTTCTGTGGTCATCAATCTGCGGATGTCATAGGACACAATCCTTTTGATGTGCCGGGTTTGAGGGTCATATTACGCCAACATTGTACCCAGGCATGCTGGGCTTGACAGTCGCTTCTGTTTCTCGTGATGAACTGAAGTAGGCCATTTCAGTGGCAGATGCAATGTTTGCTCAGATTGTCTCAAAGCTGGATTTGCATTCTGGGGATAGCAGAGTGGTGCACTCACTGTAGTATTGTGCTCTAGATAGCGGGAGCATTAACTAATGAGACCCAAGAAAGATCGTAGATCTGATACATTGGTTGGCTGTGGAGTACCTTTCAGTGCAGCCACTTTTTCTGGGTCTGTGTGCATGCCCTGATCAGAGAAAATGGAACACAAAGTTTCAGAGTGCATTTTTTTAACTCACATTTGTTCTTGTTGAGTGCCTCCGGGGCCGCTTCCAGTGCCATGCAGACCACATTAGAGGGTGTCATCATGTTCCTGAGGAGTTCTGCCAAATACCAGGATATCATTGCTGTAATTTAAACAATTTGGAATATGTTTAATGACTTGGTGGACCTCATCTTGGAAGATTTCAGCTGCTGAGGATATTCTGAAATGTAACCATTTTTAGCCATTAAGCTCCATGTGAGCCACAGAAGTGGTGACTCCACAGTGAGCTCCAGCTGGTGGTGACCTTTGTTGAGGTCGAGCTTGGTGAACATGGTCAACCCATTGAGGAGGTGGATCATGTCCGTGATTCTGGGGCCTGGTCATGTTCCCCTTATAGGGCTGCATTTGGCCGACGCATGTCCACACAGAGCCGAATGGACCCTTCGGTCAACCATAGATTCATTGATGTTGAGGTCCAGTAGGCACATGATTTCTTATTCCACCTGCTTCTGGGTATTTATTGGAATGCTGCGATAGTATTGTGCAATGGGTTTAACCATTGTATCAATGTGGAGTCACACTTTGCAATTTTGTAGCTTGATCAGTACTTTGAAGAGGTTGGGGGATGCTTTTACGATGTCACCATCTCAGCCCAGGTATTTGTGGGCCATCATGTGGTATAAGATGTGAACAAGGCCCATGTTGATTACTGTTGGAAAGCTTGGGATGCACCATCTGTTGGCTTCGGTAGAGAGCATGTGCAACTGGATACGGGCCATATGAGACTTGTGAGCACAGACTCTTGTGAACATCTTTTTGCTCAGCAATGGTGTTTAGGTTAGGAGCTGTACAGGAATATGTCCACCGCGGCCGGTCTGAGTCTGGGTGGATGTGGGAGCCAGTTGTATGCTTCCTCATGCATACCATTGACTGTAGCACCCGTATCAATCAGAAATTCATTTGGGGTGTTGTTAACTTGTAGGACCAATGTGGGGCTGTGTTCCCTAGCGATCTTGTTGCCCAGTGGCTACATGCAGCCTTTCTTCTGTTGGTCATCTGCAGAGGATGAGGAATCACTCCCTGACTGCGATCTCACTTCTACATATCTGATATTTCGTCTTATCCTGTAGGTTCATCTTCTGCCTGGGGATATGTAAGACCATCAGGACTGATGCCTTTTGACTTTCCCTTCACTTGGGCCAGACTTACGGTCCTCACGATATTTCGGGTGTCATCTGTTGCTCCTTGGGAAGGCACCCTGAGGTGTTGGCATTGGGGCGTTTCTACCTAGCGCCTTAAGGTGGGTGTCGCATCCTCAGGCAGCACCATTTTGGCCCAAGGTAGGGCCCACATTGGAAACAGGTTTTATTCGTGTTTTTGTTGTTATCTTGAGCTGTTGGCGTCAGCTTCTTTACAGTCTCCTAGTCCCTTGGTAATGAGGACACTTTCACCCTGCCCCTTTTAGATAACTTGCTGTGAGATGGCTGAGTCTGTCCTCACCATGGCCAGAATCTCGTCTAGAGAATGTTGCTTTTGGAGCAGTTTCTTCCTTAACTCTAAGGACTCGCATCCTGCTATGACTTGAGAAAATAAACCTTCCTCATTCATATAACAGTGAATGGTGCAGTGTTTAAAGCGGATGTAGAGTCGCATGACAAAATTGTCCAGTGTTTTACCCCTCTCCTGCATGGTGGTATGAAATATGTGTCTCTCACAATCTACATTTGCATCAGGGGCAAAATAAGTATTGAAGGCTTCCTGAATCTCCTGAAACGTGGCTTTCTCTGTGTCTACTAGCTCATAAAGGATGTCGTCTACTGATGCTCCTACTGCCAGGGTCAGAATATTCTTTTAGTGCTCATTGTCCATGGGGTCCACAGCCCCTACATATACTCTGAAGTCCTTTACCCAGCAGATCCACTGTGGGCCTAGGTTTCTGGTATCCGTGAGATCAAACGATGTGGGCAGTTGACAAGGGGGCACATCTCCTTATACAACCTGGAATACTTCCGATGGGTGGGCAGGGACAGTGACTGGTATTTAACCGTCAGAAATGGCGGCTGTGGTCTGATCCTGTTTCCTATGTCACTTTGTACCCTTATCAGTTTGCTTTTCGTTGCTTTAATTTTTTAGAAGACATTTCAATAGTGGGGCAGAAGTGCTCTTTAAGGTTGATTCCCCGTCTGAGGCTGTATGGGGTGAGGGCTGGTGTATAAAAACTGTCCCAGTGAGATTTGGGGCTTCTGGTTTCTTCCTGTAGGCTCGAGTTCCCCTCCTCAGTTTCAATCTGTTGGGCACACCCACTCTGCTGCTTTCCCCCACTAGCAGCCACACCACAATCTCAGCTCCTCTTTTCCTGCTTAGTTGGCAGTTTGGATGCCGTTGCAGCCGGCCTGAGGGTGGGGGTGCTTTCGCCTCACTGCCATAGCCCGGCGCCTGATTTTGTGTGGGCCACACCTCCAGCGGGTCCACAGCACTCTGGAGTTTCACTGGCGCTGCCCAGGATTTGAGAAACTATGCTGCGGCACCCCGGGCCAAAGAGGACACAGAAAACACTGACTGCTCCTTCGGTGATCATCGGAGAAAGGCGTGTGCAGAGGGCGGGCTCACCAGGTCGGACCCGGGCGGGCTCACCAGGTCGGACCCTTTGTTGCCAATGTGAGACCCTGCGATGCAGGTCTGCTCGCGCTCAAGCACCATTCAAGCCCACACAGAACATCTGGCTTCAATTCCAATACTTTATTAAATAACTACGTCCCCCTAGGCTTCCTGTCTCCAGCACCTCACTTCATCCAACCTTTCCCCCATCCTAGCCCCGCCTCATGCATAATAATGATGAGGTGTCCACAACATGACACTCACAAGACCCTTTTAAGGCTGCACCCCTAAATATTGCACCTTGACACATTAGAGCCTCCCCACGATTTCTTATCCCACTTAAAACACTGACATTAACAATGCGAACACAGGGACGTCATTTGGGGAGTCACCAGGGGTTGCAAATGTGACCCCTGAAGTATCTCTTGCGACCCCTGTGGTCTCCCTTGTTGAAAAAAGAAAAATACTTTATAAATAAGAAAGAGTAGGAATAACAAATAATGTGTCTCTCTGGAATTCGATACAATAATTGCTTGACTCATTAAAGGTTTATTTCATGCACACTTCAGTGGGTGAGTCACTGATATATTCTGTTGTACTGTACAGAGACTTAGTAAAGCGCGAACAAGACCGATGAAGGAATCAAGACGCTGGGAAAAAAGAGAGAGGAAGGAGGTGCCAATGGAACCTTAGAACAAGAAGGTCTATAAGCATTTACGGAAAGAAGGAAAATTAGGAATATTACGAATCTCGGCAAGAAGAGCATTCCAAAGAGTGGGACAGAACACAGAAAACAACCTTCCTCTGGCACGAGTTTGTAAAAAATTAGGAATGCACATCAAAGGGAGGTTGGCTGAGCGGAGAGTTCTACAGGGTCTATAAGGTTTCAAGTTAGCCTGCAGGAACTCCGCCCCAACATTATGAATTGCTCGATGAACAAGACACAGGGCTTTGAACTTGATACAGCTTTTCACAGGAAGCTAATGGAGTTGGCGGAGATCCTGAGAATGTGTCAGTCCGGGGGCATTCAGGGCAAGATGGGTAGCCAAGTATTGAAGAATCTGCAGACGTTGGAGTTAGACCCCATAATTAGAGGTCGTAACAATTTTGGATCTAGAGTCAGTCGGGAGAAAAGGCAATACCTTTTTTAGTACTTTAAGTTTGGCAAATCCTCTTTGGGAAATTGCTAACACTTGAGCTGATCTGTACCCTGAGGACATAAGTTTAATGCTTAGGCTTTTTACAACAGAGGTAGGTTTAGGACATAGGCCTAGTGACAAGGGCCAGTAGTCGGAAGTCCAGGATGAGCTGGAAATGGTAGAACCAATCATTAAAACCTCGGTTTTGTCAGCGTTGAGCTTGAGCCCGTTTTTTTACATCCAATCAGCAATTGCTGAGAGACAGTTCTTTAACTTATGAGGAGGGTCAGTAGAGGGGACATTGAGACAAAACAGAATCTGTGTGTCACCGGCATGGGAGAAGAAGTGAATACCATGACTAGATATCACTTTTGCAAGAGCCAGCATATACAGATTAAACAGAAAAGGGTAGAGACCCAATCCCTGACGGACCCCACAGTTAAGGTTGATGGGAGAAGATGTAAAAGGAGGCAAGGAAACGGTCTGAGCTCGATTGGAAAGACAGGACGAAAACCACTTTAGAGGCGTGTCAACAATTTCAGCTTTGTGAAGTCAGAAGAGAAGTCTGTGATGGTCGTCAGTATCGGAAGCCGCAGAGAGATCAAGGAGAAAGAGAGTGTCAATCTCGTTGCGGTCGTGAAGTAAAGCAATGTCTGCTCTTAAACACCTCTAATCAGCCTTTCATCCTTCTGAGTTTGATAAATGAGTACCAACACAGGTTGGGTGAGATTGTATCTATATTTGTTCTATATAAAGCACTTAAGCAGTCGTGCTTAATAATAAAACATCTCTGGAGGAGTTCTCTTGACATCCCAAATGGAGTGCCAGTGTAAGCAAATTGTAATGAATTTGGCTTAATGTCACTGCAGGCCCAGAAAATGAAGCCAAATTGCTTTCTCTTTTTTTAAATTCATGATGATCGTGATAATCATAATTTCATTTACTTATTTTTATTTTTTTTACGAGATCGATTTTAAGGCCCCATTCTTGGTTCTAAGACTATGAATAGAGGAGATCTCAACATTTTTAATTGACATTGGCTTTGATTCTATTGAATTTGAAAACTCTTGTCTTGTGGAGGGGTAAATTATGAAAAAAGCTGAAATTTGGGATAGAAATTTGAGAACATTGAAACCGTGTGGTGTAACAACTTACAGAGTACTCCACTCAGTCTTCCTGATTGGATCCCCATGCGTTTACATTAAAAATATCCAAAATCAAAGGGTTATATGGTTTATAATGCATCTTAGATTTAGCCAACTACCTACATAACCCCAGTAGGGTTGCCAGTTTTCAAATGCATGCAGAGGAACGCTTATGCAGACTCTGTGGTTTAGAGATTCAGACTTCCAAGGCATTTATTGACTCATTGTAAAAAGCGCATTGATTTATATTTGAAAGGTGACGGCAGATTGGACTATAATTTCAGTTTTGGAGTGATATTCATTTTGGTAATAATCCAGTGATGAATTTTACAGTTTACAGTTACAGTTTATTTATATATGGCAAGATATTTTAAAGATGTTACAATAATTATGTGATGTACAGGATTGTCTGGATTGAAAATAACCAATGGAAAAAAAGAAAAAAAAAGATAACACATTATTATCATTTGGCCTCGGACGTCCGATTGAATTCACAGTAATTTGGTAATATGAGCCTATACACACTGGTATTAACAATACATATGGTGATCCATTCTAGCTTGAAATGTATATCACATTATGGTGATATTGTAACCAAAATTATCGTTGTGTACTTGTTTTTAAAAGGGTGAAAGGTTAAGTTCCAATCCTTCCCATGATGTCACTTTAGGTTTGGGTCAACAGATGGAAGATAATTCCAGAAGAGAATTAAGCTGTCTAGTTGAGCATCATTATAATTTCCGTTTCTTGCTAGTCCTGAAGACGACAACGGTAATTTTGTCCCTCCCTGTTTAGAGAGGCACGTTGTGCACAATTTTGGTAGATCGTCGAAACTACTGTCCAATAAGTACTAGTTATGCCTTGCAATTTTCAAGAATGTTTTAGATCTTACAAGGTTTCAGTGGTTGGCTCTAAAGCTAGAAATGGTTTGAAGTATTGCACATAGCAAACGTATACTTGCTATGGTGTAAACACAATTTCTAGAATCTACTGTTCACACATTGTTCAGTCCAGGCTATTATGTTGGTTAGGATTCTCTGATTGAATATTTTGTTATTTTTGTTCTTTTCTGATTACATTCACTGATTATACATTCATGGTTTTTCATGGATGGTAATCAGACTCGTTGGATGCATGTATGCTAGAAGGGTGTTGGACATTCAGTCAGAGATCCATCTTCCAGGTGTCTCTCTTTCTCAATTTTCCTTCTCTCTTCTTTGTTTTTCTTTAATAGCAGCATATTACAATTCTATTGCTGCTCTTTAACCCTAACAGCAGCATGGGATATTTATTGTGAGACATGCATTTCCACTTTTTCCACTAAATCTAATCTGTGCAGTATTATGAATTGTGTATTGATATGTATTTTTATGATATATTATGTGTTTATTTTTTCAATTGTCTTTTTGATATTTTCTTTGACTTGGCCTATTTCCTCCCTGGTGCTGATGATTTAAGTCATGTACAATTCCTTTTAACTTTGGTTTCTAGTTCCGTGTGACCCCTCCCTTCCTGGGTTGTTCATCACTTCCTGTGATGTCATCAGAGGTCATGGGTCATGTGATGTCACTTCTGCTAGCCCTGGCATTTTGGTGAAATGAGGTCCTGTGCAAACATGAAAAATGCGCACCGAAAAATAATGCATGCAAATCAGTAACTTATCAAAATAATAATTTGATAATATAGGCACGTCTGTGCTATTTAAGCATAGCAATGTACGGTAATGCCTGTATCACTGTTACACATATTTTGTGACAAAAACTGGCATCGACTGTTTCTATCACTTATTTACCCTTAGTTTACTTATCTGTCCTCTGTTTACTGCCTATCACATTCGTCATGGTATTCATTTTGTGCTGAAATGCAAGACATCGTGAACGTCTTCGCAGCCACTGACGAGAAATGGTCCAAATGAGAGCGTGCTGGGAAAAAAGCACATCAGTCGCGAATGTGAATTGTCACGTACTGGGAAGGCTTGGCGTATTCCTGCTGTTACCTTCGCCAGCGATATATAACCGGAGCAGCCGAAGCCCGTATGCACATGGCAGCTGTGTCAGCTCTTCATCACAACGTGCATGTACATGTAATTGACTAATGTCGCACACCCTGCAAGGCCCGAGCTGTCTTTATAAAGTTGTCTGCAGACTTTGATTATGAATACTTTATAATGAGGCCTCCCGAGCCTCTGCTATTTATTTGATTAGACATTTCCATCTGTCGAGCCTGTGTCTATTTGTACTTGCTCTATGCAGTTTTCGGCAATGCATGTCCCGCCAAAATACCATTGTTTATTTCCTTTGTTGATGAAAGGTATCATGTTTACCTGTGCTCCAACGGCTGGTTATGAAAGCTTTGAAGAAAATTGCTACCACAAATCAAACTATATTTACTTATTTATGTATCAATTCATGTATTTAGGGTTTTGAATAGCACTCACGTTGGTTTGTGGCCAATTCGGCCACAATGTTCTTCTACTTATTTAATTTTCAATTGAATTCATTTTGTATAGCACTCACCATTCACTTTTCAATAAGATAAGGCATGGCCTGCATTGTATTAACGTTTAACAAAAAATGTGTTAGACTATGGCTCCCATGAAACCTCACCATTCAGGATGCTGGCTATAGCCGATGGAAGTACATGCGGCCGATCCTTGTTAATAACGAAAGTGTTATATTTTCAGAGTGGGTAAAAAAAATTCATTTGCAATGCGTTATGCACTTGGAGTGCAAACGCGACGCAGGAATGGACTTATTGATAGATGTTACTTGTATGCTGTCTCCCACGGCTTTGGCTAGACTTGCTTCGGCTATTTACTGTTTGCAATGTTTTAGGATTCTCTAAAGAGGTGTGGATTCACTGCTCTCTCAAATCTCAGTTGAATGCCCCAGCACTGGCGCACCATGTATCACTAGCTGAACGCCCCCTACAGTTCAGCTTCGTCAACCACACTCTGAGGGTAATTCATAGAATTTAGCGCAGAAGTGGCGCACGCGGCTGATGCCCAGAGGGAGCGTGCGCCAGTCTGTGCCAGCTGCGTGCGCCAAAACCCATTTTGACGCACAGCTTATTCATGGATACTAACATCCATAAGCAGCCGTGGCTCAGAGTGGCACCGCGACCCTGCAGCAGCGCCAGTCACGCCCCCAACCTTGCCCAATGCGACAAAAACATTGCACAAATCCAGTACATGGAGCAAAGACCAGTGGACCAGCATACAGCCCCCCAAACACGAAAACATGCTAAAAACGCCACACAGTCCTCACACGCCAGAGAAATTGCGTGTAAAACTCCCTGCGCACCCCTTGGATTACGTGTACCTCACTCGCGCCAGCGAAATTGCATGTAAAACACCCTGCGCACCCCTCGGAATATGCGCACCCCGCTCGCGCCAGCGAAATCGCATGTAAAACTCCCCACGCACCCCTCGGAATACGTGTACCCCGCTCGTGCCAGAAAATCACGTGTAAAACTCCCTGCGCACCCCTTGGAATATGTGAACCCTGCTCACGCCTGCAAAATCGCGTGTAAAACTCCCCAAGCGTCCCTTGGAATAGGCATACCCCGCTCGTGCCAGACAATCACGTGTAAAACTCCCTGCGCACCCTTCGGAATATGTGAACCCTGCTCACGCCTGCAAAATCGTGTGTAAAACTCCCCAAGCGCCCCTTGGAATAGGCATACCCCGCTCACGCCAGCAAAATTGCATGTAAAACTCCCTGTGCACCTCTCGGAATATGCGTACCCTGCTCGCGCCAGTGAAATTGTGTGTAAAACTCCCCACGCACCCCTCAGAATACACGTACCCCGCTCGCGCCAGTGAAATCGCGTGTAAAACTCCCTGTGCAACCCTCGGAACACGCGTACCCCGCTCGCGCCAGCGAAATCGTGTGTAAAACTCCCCAGGCACACATTGGAATATGCCTACCCCGCTCACTCTCGCACCAGCAAAATCTCGTGTAAAACTCCCTGTGCACCCCTCGGAATACGCATACCCCCCTGGCGCCAGCGAAATTACGTGTAAAACAACCGCTCAACCTCACCTCAGTCTTCCCCTCTTCTCTCCTTACTAGACTCCTACCTCCTGTCTCTGCTGCCAACCCCACCCACCCACTCCTCTGCCTCCACTCTCGATCTCATCTTCCTCTCATCGCACTCCCCCCCCCCATATCGTCTCTTCCCAGCTATCTCTCTGACCACGCTTTACTCTCCTTCTCCCTTACTCCTCCCCCCTCTTCATTGTCCTCACCCTCTCCTTCCTATCCCTCCTTCTCTCGTCGTGATCTCTGCAATTTCAACACTTCTCTCTTCCTTAATTCTTGTTCCTCCTTCCTTTCCCCTCTCCCTGACTTTTCATCCCTCTCGGCTGATGACGCCCTCTCCTCACTGTCCTCCTCTATATCCCCCTGTCTTGACCAACTCTACCCTCTTACTTCCTTCTCACCATCTCACAATCCCTCCCACCCCAGGCTCTACTCTCACCTTCTATCCATGCATCGCTTCCTCCGTCGCCTCGAACGACGCTGGCTCAAAACCCCTTCCTCGACCAACCAATCCTCTTACTTCTCTTATCACTCTCTCTTTGACTCTTGCCTCACACCTGCCAAGCGCTCCTACTTCTCTGACGTTCTCCACTCACAAGCTTCTCACTCCTGCCGTATCTTCCAGACCCCCTCTCACCTTCTTTCCCCTCCTACACTTGACCCTTCCATGAATTCTCCCCTCTCTCCCTCTGACTTTGCCAACTTCTTCTCCTCCAAAATTCTCTCTCTCTCCACCAAAACATCCTCTCCTCTCCGTCCTTCTTCCCTTCTTCCCCCTCCTCCTCTTCTTCCACCCCTGCTAACATGTCCACCTTCTCTCCTATCACCCCAGAATGCATCTCCCGTCTCCTGTCCAAACCCCACCCTACCACTGCCTCCTCTGATCCAATCCCCACCTCTCTCATCCCCAAAGTATGCCCTATCCTCATCACCTACCTAACCACCTTATTTAACATCTGTCTCTCCTCTGCTACCTTCCCATCTGCCTTCAAACACGCTACCATCATCCCTATCCTGAAGAAACCTTCTGCTAGCCCTCTTTTTGCCTCCAACTTCAGACCAATCTCCCTTCTCCTTTCATCTCAAAGCTCCTTGAGCGCCTATCCTACTCTCAACTCTCAGCTTTCATCTCCTCTCATTCCCTCCTCCCCACCCCTCAATCTGGTTTCCGCCCTAAACACTCCACTGAGTCTCACCTCTGTACTTAATTCTCTCCTCACCGGTCGCTACGCTAAGCAATCCTCAATTCTCATCCTCCTTAACCTCTCGGCAGCCTTTGACACCGTAGATCACCCCTTCTTAGCACTCTGTCCTCCTTCGGCTTCAAAGGCTCTGTCCTCTCCTGGCTCTCCTCTTACCTCTCCAACTGATCCTTTACTGTCTCCTAGGGCGGCCGCACCTCCTCCAACTTCCCCCTGAACTATGGCGTTCCCCAGGGCTCTGTACTTGGACCTTTCCTTTTCTCTCTCCACACCTCCCTTCTCGCCCCCCTCATCTCTTCTTTCGGCATCTCCCACCACTTCTATGCGGACGATACCCATCACTTTCTCTCCTTCTCTTCCTTCACCTCTGACCACCACCACACTCTCTCTTCCTGCCTTACGGCCATAAAAAATTGGGTGTCTTCCCATTTTCTTTCCCTCAACACTGACAAGACTGAAGTGCTTTTCTTCCCTCCCAACACTCTCTCCCTTCCCCTCTGCCCTTCATCTACTTTCCCACTTCCAATCTCCCCATCTCGACCCACGCCCGCAACCTTGGCCTCCATATTGACTCCTCTCTCTCCCTCTCCAACCACATCTCCCTAACCTCTCGTGCATGTCGGCACCACCTCTTCAACATCTGTAAGATCCGCTCCTCCCTCACCTTTCACGCTTCTAAACTCCTAATCTCCTCCCTTATTTTCTCCCATCTCTTCTACTGCTCCTCTCTTCTCTTTGGACTCCCTGTCTCTCACCTGACTCCCATAAAATCTGTCTACCACTCCTCTATCTGCACTCCATGTCTTCTTGGCCCTCGAGACTCTATCTCTACCTCACGCTCTCAACTCGGCTGGCTCCCCTTTCTCTCACAATTGAAATTCCAATTCCTCTGCCTTGTATACAAATCTCGCCACAACCTCACCCCCCCTATGTTGCCTCCCTCCTCTCATTTTACTCTCCCTCCTGCTCTCTCCGCTCAGCCGATCTTCACCTTCTCACTGTACCCCAGCCCCTTGTGCCTCCTCGCGATTCCACTCCTTCCAACTTTTGGCCCCCCTCCATCGGAACTCCCTACCTCTCTCCATCCGCTTCTTCTCGACAATCCCAACTCTCCTTCCCTACTTCTCTCCCTCTCACATGCCTGCCCCTCCTTCCCTTCCCCAATCCCTTCTCCCTCCCCCCGATGACCCCAATTTGGATACTGTAACCACCTGTGCATTGGAGGTCACCCGGGGTCCCCCCTTCCTTTCCCTCCTTCCCCTGCCCTCCTCTTTGTAAATTGTTCTAAACACTGTATCACTGTTTTGTTTCATGTTTGTAAATTATGCTTCATTCATGACTGTACCTGTTGCTATTCTGTAAAGAGCTTTGGTGTAAAGCGCTATATAGACTCAATAAACATAAACATAAAACTCCCTGTGCACCCCTTGGATTAAACGTACCCCGCTCACGCCAGCGAAATCGCGTGTAAAACTCCCTGCGAACCCCCAGAATATGCGTACCCCACTCGCACCAGCGAAATCGCGTGGAAAAAGTCCCCCCTGTGGTGTGAGCTGCCTGCAGGGCATGGACTGGGGTGATGGGCTGCCTGCGGGGCATGCCCAGAGGTGAAGGGCTGCCTGCGGGGCATGCCCAGGGGTGATGGGGTGCCTGCGGAGCATGCCCAGGGGTGATAGGCTGCATGCGGGGCAGGCTCAGGGGTGATGGGCTGCCTGCAGGGCATGCCCAGGGGTGAAGGGCTCCCAGCGGGATGCCCAGGGGAGATGGGCTGCCTGTGGAGCATGCGCAGGGGTGATGGGCTGCCTGCAGTCATGGGGAGGGTGGATGGTCTGCTTGTGTGTATTCTGGGGGTGTGAAGGGAGTTTTACATGCGATCGTCCTTGCGCGAGCATGGTACGCGTAATCTGGGGGTGCGCTGGGAGTTTTACATGCGATTTCGCTGGCGCGAGTGTGGTATGCATATTCTGGGGTGCGCACAGAGTTTAACACGCAATTTTGCTGGTGCCAGCGGGTTACGCGTATTCCGAGGGGCGCATGGGGAGTTTTACATGCGATTTTGCTGGCACGAGTGGAGTATGCGTATTCTGAGGGGTGCGTGGGGAGTTTGACACGCAATTTGGCAGTGTGGGCCCTCCTGGGTGTGGCCCTCCCCCATCCCCATGCCCTGCAGGCAGCCCATCACCCCTGGGCATGCCCCTCAGGCAGTCCTTCACCCCTGGGCATGCTCCACAGGCAGCCCATCAATCTAGTCCATGCCCCACAGGCAGGCCACATGTCACCATGCACTTGGGAGCCCCGACTCATTTCCCCCACCCCACCCCCCATTGACAGGCACCTGCCCCCCGACTCATGCCCCCCACCCACCACCCAATGACGAGCACCTGCCAGCAGGCCCGACACATGTCCTCCCCATTGACAGGCACCTGCCAGCAGGCCCTGACTCATGTCCCTCCCACCCACCACCCAATGACGGGCACCTGCAAGCAGGCACCGACTCATGCCCTCCCACCCACCACCCATTGACAGGCACCTGCCAGCCATACCTGACTCATGCCACCCCACCCACCACTCATTGATGGGCACCTGCCAGCAGGCCCCGACTCATGCCCCCCACCCCCATTGACGGGCACCTGCCAGCAGGCCCCAACACATGGCCCACCAAACACCATGTCATAACAAAACAGACCCATGGCCCTAATGCCAACCCAAATCCCCACCCCCCCAGTACAAGCACGCAGCCATCCACTGCACCCACTCCCAAATTACCATGCCATGAGAGTCTGAAAAGAACCAGCATGGCCATGAATAAATGTACAACAGAGCCACACATTGGCAACACATGACTCTTAGGGAGAATTCTCCTTCAAGGGCTAATTTCCCTCACCTCGTGAGTCCCCCAGCAGCTTTGCTGGATTTCTGGAGTTTATTTTTTCCACCTGGTAAGAGTGTACATCCTTTTTACACTCTTACATGTGTTGTCGCCTATGTGTTTTACTTATTGTGTGATCTTGGGCACTGGAGCACACCACTCCATGTGCCCCTGTTCTTGTATGGGTCAAACAGCACCTTCAGTGTAGTAACCCAGGGTTGTCTTTAAGACTTCCCTCCGACTCCATTTCGCTGGGGCTGACTACTGTCCCCCAGAAAAGGGTAAAGTTGCCATTAATTCTACTTAGTCAATCTACCACAGATCCAGTACACCCCATCTTCCATGGAGTACTGGAAAGGGTTAACTCGTACCCCTTTTTATCTGTACCTCCTAGAGCATTGTTTCGCTCTTTTAACATATAGACTTGGCTGGTGGCAGTGGTATCTACCCTAACTTTCCTACCGCGATTATATTAGATAAATGTGGTATTGTTCTTGGCTATTATATTAGCCTCGAACATAAACCCGCTTAACCAAATCATCTTTCTTTTGGCTCAGGTTGGGTTTATTCACCATTTCTTTTTGTTAGTCCTTCTTGTGTTTTACTTTGCGTGGCAAATTGTTTGCCTTCTTTGTTCACCGTCTTTTGGCAGGCTTCTGCAGAGAAGCCCTCCTCTTAGCGCCTGGGTGTCTAGGTAGACTGAATGTGAGGAAGGGGTGTAGTCACCCCCTGCACAGGGTATCCTAGGAAACCCAAGTCGCACTTTGCCATGATTGGCTGAGGTGGTTGTCCAGGCTGGACAACCCCACTGCTGCGTGATTGACAGCCAGGCTGTGTGAATGGGGGTTTTGCGCATAAAAGGCAGGTCTCTTGGGCTAGAAGTCAGAGTCGCCACTGGAACTACAAAGAACCAAAGAGAAGCGGAGAGAACGACGGCTGCTGGAACTACCCCGTCCCAGTGAAGCCCTGCTGCAGTCGTGAACTATCTCCCCTTCAACGACTAAGAGAAGATCCAGTCTGGAGTCTTCTTCCCGTGAGCCTGGTGGGGATAACCAGCTCATCTTCTTCAGCCAGAGGTCGCTGTCGTGGTCCAAATCGCTGCACATTGCTGTAGTGGTCTGGATAGCCACCTGACGAGCCTCTCCTGTTTTTAAGGAGCACACCTTTTATTTGTTTTCGCTGCTGCCGACTTCCTCCCTGTGTGGTGCAGACCCCCTTCAGACGTCCTCTTTCAGAACGAAGCTCCAGGAATCGTGGGTCTGCGGGAAACCAACAGGAACAACTGCCAGGGCACCAGCTGCACCATTGGAATAAGGTACTGTGTTCTGCTTGTGGAAACTGGATGAATCCCTTTTCTTTGTCTTCAAGGCTTGCCCTTGTCTTCCCTCCTTCTTATAATTTTTGCTTCCGAACATTGACAATATCAAAGTATTCTTGGCTACGTTGAATCGTGAACTTCATAACGGTGTGATCTTCGGCAACAGGCCTCCGGTGTCACTTGAACTTGGCTCCGGCCCTTTGACTTTTGAACTCCTGTTTCTGAGTGTTTCTCGATTCTATCTGCCTAACAAAAATATTGCCTGTGATTTTTGCCTCCAGCTCCCGCTGGGTACCTCAGGTGCTAAGTGTGTTTTTACCCCGGTAGCATTTCATGTCACGGATACGCGTTTATTTAGTAGACTGAACTGTCAAAAAGTGATCGCAACCGTATTCGCGGTATCGTGTTTTGTTCATAAAACCGGTTCATTCAAACACAGGGTACTTATCTTGAGACATACTGTACAAAGTGAATTGGTTAGTTGTAGTATTTAACGTGTGGTTTTATTTAAAGTTTAGTAGAAGTGTTGTGTTTATAACTGATGGTTTAAAAATAAATGTACTTATAATTTATTTGACCTGAAACCTTGAGTCAGTGTTTGCTTGAGTCACAGTAATTGTGGTCCCTTTGTGTAATCTCTGCTACTGCTCAAATACTCTTGAGATAAGCCTGGCTGCTCCGCCACTGCTACCACTCTGACATAGTAGTACAGGCTTGTACCAAAGGTAAACTTGTATTGCCACCTGTAGTCTTAATTGTGTGTAGTGGTTCCTAAGGGCACTGCACAGAATTCTGCCTAACAATGATTGAGGCAATGCTCATAGAGACATGCACAACACCAATGAGCATACACAACACCAATAAAGAAGATATATGAACTGTATTAAAAAACATAATAAATTACATAATGAAAATCACACTTGCAAATGAAGAAATAATGAATGCAATACTAAAAAATAGTAAAATACAATGAAAAACAAAAATCCACGACATGGAAACTGAAAAGTGGTCCATCACCAAAGTCCATATAAAGTAAATAAAAACCAAAAGCACAAAAACCATTGATCCATGGGATGATGAAATAACGAAAGTATGTACAAGTCTGGAACTATTTACACTGCAAGTCAGAAGTGTCCATGATCCCAAAACAAAAGGAAACCTACCAAAAATCCTATAAAAAACACAACTATATACAAAAAGTGGAGCAAAGTCCATAAACTCCAAAATAAAATATAAAACAAATGAAACCTAAGCCTAAATAACTATGTACAAAGGTGGCGGGCTAGTCCGACAGCTCACTTTTTTGATGTTCCAGGCCAGGGCATCATCGAACTCCACTTCGATGTTTTCGGGCGGGCCTCTTCCCTGGCCTCAAGGTCTTGCAGGGATGCAGCCATGGCCTCCTCCAACTCCCTGTGAGTTGCCTTGAGGCACTCAGCCTGCCTCAATGCCCTGTGCATGGAGTTCTCTGCCCTGGCCATTGTGAGCCATGCCCTCGCCACCCGCCGCCGCTCTGCACCTATCTGCTGGCCCGACCGCTGCCACATGGAAGACACTCCCAATCCTGGGTCCTCCTGCCTGCCGGCCGATGCCTGCCCTGATGATGTTGATGGCCCCAAGGCCACATGCCTCCTATGCCGAGCATGCCGCTGCTGCCTTTCTGCTGCCTGCCGCGGCCACCACAACTGCCTCCGGGTACATGGCAACACCCGGGGCTGACGTGCAGGTGCCCTGCTTGAATGTGCCTGCACATCGTCCGTTGTCAGGGGTCCAGTTGCTGGGGTGACCACCTGTGCTGGAGCTCTGACTCCCGACTGTTGCAGGAATGGTATCTCCACCAGCCTAACTGTGTTGGTTGGGGCAGGTCCACAGGGGACCCTGGTGACATCTGGGCCGGAATACGGCACAGAGAATGACTGACGTATATTGTGCACAGAGGAGGAGAGGGCCGCAAGACAGAGTGACACATGGAGGAAACCCCTGACCACGAGCCCTCTCAACTCGGCCACGCTGGTACACGTCTCTTCGTGATGACGTGCGTGACCCCCCAGGAAGCACGCACGTCATCACAAATTACACAGTTGCGCAATGCGACACCAATGAGGACGGACTCGATCCTATCACGGTTCCCCACGTCCGCAGGTAGAGGAGTGCCAGATGACGTGGACCTCCCCCCTACCTGCGGACGGGACTGGGACGGGGCATCCCTGATGGTGCATGGTGATGCAGTCACAGTGTCAGGGACAGTAACATGCAGAGGCCCCTCCATGGCGACCTGTGCTGCCTCCTGCCCCTGCCCCTGGACTGCACCACTTGCACCAGTGGTACCACCCCCACCAGGCCCCATGTGCAGCTTGGATGCACCCTCCTCCTCCGTACACACCACCAACCTGGATGGCTCCTCACCGTCTTCCGCCATCGCAAGCCCCTGTGGGGGCTCACCCACCCCTTCCACTGCAGCCGTAGTGGCGGACGCGGCACCAGTCCCCTCGCTCCCAGATGATGGAATTTCCTGGGAGGGTGACTGGGCCTTGCGTCGCCGGCCTGTGGAGGCATCCGTGCTGCTTTGCTCCACAGTGCCGTCTCCGCCCTCTTCTTCACTCGCCGCTGTGTAAAGGGAGACATAGAACACAAGCATCAGGGTACTGTACAATAGTCCCCTAGACACAAAGCAATAGCACATGAGTGGCACTGTCAAACGTCACTTTCGTCATGTCCCTCCACAACATATGAGTCAGTGCAGGCAACACACATGCACAAACAGGCATGGCACATGCAACAAACATTTGCTTACATGTCCAAGGCACTGTAGAAACATACAATGGAGGGTTGAAACTCACATGCATCATGGGACATGCTGATCAAATGCACACACATCACCGGAGGGTCATGCATCTGGCCTCGTATATCCCCAGACACAGTGGATACAATGATGACTAGGGTGTATCAGTGAATCAACACATCGTCACGGACATGTGTCATGCATCCATGGCATTTAGCAGTCACACAAACACTACTGAGACACACGGACATGTGCACCATGCATGTCCATGACAGCAGCACCCATCTCTCACACCCTAAACATGTCCAAGTACAGAGACAGGCATGCATACATGTGTGCATTCCGCATGCTGCTCTGCATGTTGCATTGTAACACATACACCATCCATGTGGTTCACGCCTGACTTGACTCACATGCTGCACCATCATGTCCCTGCACACACACATCCATACATGACCCATGTCACACATACAGACAAGTAGCTAACTTCCACCACACTGCAACATGCACTGTTATACACAGCAATGCTGAGCACTTACCGCTCGACTCCAGACGGGCCTGCATCCTCAGGATCTGGTGGTGAAGCACTGGGCGAATGCACTCCAGGACCCTCATCTGCTGATGGGTAAGCTGGCCCCACTGCATCCGCTGCGTCTAAGAGGCGCCGGGCCTTCTTGAGGTTCCTGGACTTGTAGTCCTCCCAGCGCTTCTGGACCTGTTTGATGTCACGGGGTGCCACACCCTCTGCGTTGATGGCACCCACTATGTCCGTCCAGATCCTCCTCCATCCTTCGTTGTCGGCGCATGATGGTGAGAAGAGGCCATCATAATGACCCAGGACTTGCTCCACCAGGATGCCAACTTAATTGGCTGTGAAGCTGGCAGCCCCCTGCCTCTCTGCTGGGGGTTTTGCCACTGGTGCCAGATGGTGTTGGTTCGGACATGACAACCCCCGAGGCAGGTGTGGGTGGGCAACTGGGTCCTGGGGCTGGGCTGTGGAGCAATGGAATACCAGTCGGGGGTCTTCTGTTCCAGCAGGGGTCGTCACAGCAACTGGACCCCTGCAGATGGCTGATGTGCAGGCACCAAATGTCAGGGCACTGTTGACAGCAGGCAGGTAGACAGGCAGACAGCAGCAGATGGCTTGTAGGAGGCACCCCATGGCCTTCTGGGCAGGAGTGTGGTCTTCCATGTGTTGTTGATGCAGAGTGAATAGGCACATGATAAAACAGCACGTCAGTGTGTAATTCGAGGAAAGGGCCTTAGCACGTAAGTGTGTATGTGACGTAACATGCACAGGCGTTTCCCTCGGCATGGGTGCATAATGAATCGCACGTGAAAAAACAGCACATCTGCGTGTAAATGTGTGTAATTCGAGGAAAGGGCCTAAGCGTGCAAGTGACGTGACACGCGCGGCGTTACCCTAGGCACGCGTTAAAGGTGAGCGGGGCCAGCAGTTCACTGTATGTGCTTTTCGTGGAGACTGACGAGTGTGTTGCTACTTCTGGTTGTTTCACGCACCATCACTACTTCACAGCGGATCAAAGACGTATCTATTCTTTTGGTGGGGGTATTGGCTACACGTGTTTTCCATTACCATGCTAGTCAGACGGTGAGTCGCGCACGCTATTTTTCCCACTACGGGTCCCCCTGTGTATCCAAACCCATTTTCAAGGTCATAGTAGCCTGCGTGTCTCACACATATGTGTTTTTTGTGTCCCTGGGTGCCACTGCGTACTGTGGGAGGTTAATTCCACACACGTGGGCTACCGGGGGTTGCATGCATGGTTTTACTGCAGTTTTGGGGTGCGTGGTCATTACGTGACCCGTCACTATATCACTGGGGTCACATACAGCCTTGCAGGCTCACAGGGGTGCTGTTAACATCTAGTACCCCACCACTTCACCCCAATTGCCCAGGACAATTGTCGTGTACACCTCCCATTGGCACTACTACATCTGTGCCGGCACTACTACATCTGTGCCATAGTTGGGAGACCACGAAAGGTGAGGGGCACCTCAGCTGGGCATCCTCCACGTGGCGAGCATGGTCAGGGACGTGGGCGGGTGACCAGGGAGTAGGGGGACTCCAGGGTGTCCAGGGTGGCTGCAGAGGGGAAAGAGGCAGGGGTGCGCCACTTTAGCAGGATGGTCTGCGACGTGTTGGTGCAGTCATGCCACCACCCCGTATGGTTCCGGGAGATGCAGCTCTTGCATCTGGCACTGGTGCCCATGTGAACCGGCAGTCCATTTCATCGACTGCCACGGGCCCAAGGGTAGTGGTAGCTGCAGGTGCAGCTGTGGCCACCACCACCCAGGCTCAGGGTCTGCCAGCGCATGCTGCGTTGGCACCTGAAGTGTCCCAAGATGATTTCCAGGTGTTCAGGAGGCACGTGGTAAGTGCACGCAGGGCTGCTCTGACCAAGGCACATGTCCCTGGGGCAGTGTTATCATCTGCTGCCCCGAGCAGCCAGGTGTTGGCAACTGCATGGGCAGATGCAGCCGACACCACCCCGGCTGTGAGTCTGCCAGCCAGGTCAGTCTCGGTCTTTGACCTTGGCACAGTGGATGTAGCTGTGCAGGGTCCAGTCAAGAGCACCAAGCAGCCACTGACACAAATCAGGGCTTCCGTCCTAGTTCCACCTGCCACTCCCTTGGTTCAATCCACCAGCACCACTGCCACGACTGATCAGGGTGGCATTTGCCAGTCAGTGTCCGGATCACTGCCCAAGAGGAGGAAGGTTGCACCTGCACACGAGGCTGGGACCCCAGACATGGCTCCGGCCTCTGGCATGTCGAGGAAGAAGCCTTTCTCCAAGCAGGAACTAGACTTCCTTGTGGGCTATGTGTCGGAACACGACTGTGAAATGCTAGCGAGCCCAAATTGTCACACTACGCCTGCCCAGCGTTCGGACCACTGGAAGCATGTTGCGAAGGGTGTTAGTTCATTCAGACATGAGGTGCGCACAGCTCAGGAGTGCAAAAAGCACTGGGATGACCTCCGACGGGGCGCTAAGCTAAAGCATGCCTCCAATTATGCCATGACTCGGGTGACTAGCAGTGGGCCACCACCTGAGGAGGAAGAACTCACTCCACACGAGGTTATCGCTGCGGAGTTCATCCCGGCAGAATTGGTCAAAGGAGTGGGAGAGATGCTGGATTTTGACGCCCCGTCCAGTGAGTGTTTTTGTGTGTTTGTCCAGGCCATGTGTGGTTTGCTTGTGCGATGAGTTGTGCTTGACTGCCAATACATGCTATGTGTACATGGTTCTCATGTGCGAGTCATGCAATGCTTCACTAATGCATGCTGGACATGTAGTGCAGACCGGGACTGTCCTCATCACCACACTTGCACCCTACTCA
Organism: Ambystoma mexicanum; assembly: GCF_040938575.1. Classification (NCBI taxonomy): domain Eukaryota; kingdom Metazoa; phylum Chordata; class Amphibia; order Caudata; family Ambystomatidae; genus Ambystoma; species Ambystoma mexicanum. The sequence goes on along the minus strand of NC_090933.1, from coordinate 544,669,356 downwards.
CATGCTAGTCACCCGGCTGCCCCTCTGGTCTATGTTCCAGCTCACTGGCCCTTCTGCATGTAGCCTGGGGTGTCTTTCCACTCAGCACTCGGACTATGTCATCGCATGACTGATGTGCATGTGTGGTCTGCCTGCATGCGGGTACTCCACGTAGGCATGCTCCCTTGCCCCTCCACCCCCCCTGCACCACTATTACACCATTGCACTTGTGGGTAACAGATTGGACTACTGCAATGGCCTGTTCAACACTCCTGTGTACATGCACACTTCCCCCTGCCAACCTGCCAGACACATACTGTGGGGTACATCCGTTGTCCTTGATGCAGGGTGTCTCACTCGGACTGTGCATATGGCAGATGCTCGGCAGGGACATGAGTGCCCATTCATGCTCCATGTGCATTCCATGCATGCCCCTATGTGTCCTTGGCAGGATGATCATTGTAGTACATACCCAGGATGACATACATTTAATGGCATTTGATCATCCATTCCATGCTCACTCTGGCTCAGTCCTGCATCACACACATGTTTAGGGTGTCATAGTCTGTGTGGGGCACAGGCCTCACCCTGTTTCAGGCCCACTGGCTCTGTTAAACTGCTGTAGTGCCTTCTGCACAAATGGGTGTACTACAGAGGGTTCATCATGTGTCCTGCTTACTGTCCCATTCTCATCTGCTGTGTTGTCAGTCGACTCAGATGATGCAATTGATGCTACTCAACAATGTCTGCCAATACATAGTTCTCTGGTCAACCTTTCACTGCCATGCTATGCCTCTCTGCATTTCTGCATTTTCACTAAGGGGGAGGGGGCTGCCTGCAGCCATGCAACCCATTGCATGCACATAGCACGTGATGCCTGACCTTGCCCTAACACTGCCTTCATGTTTATTGATTGACATCATAACCAACCCACTTCTGAGCCATGTTACACCATTCTACATGGCGACTCACTGCTGCAATGTCAAAGTCACCTGGCATGTATGGTCAGATTGTCATCCCTTCACTGTCATGAAAGGCATGGACACAGGTGCATCCTGTGACACATGTACTCACTATAGGAACACTCTAGCGGGTGTTTAGCAAAGTTGATTGGTCAATCTGAGGCCTATACTAACTGGTATAGGCTGCAGATTGAGCATAGCCTGCCAATCGGGTTGTAATCACTGTGGAGCTGTCCGCATGTGTGTATGTGTACACTTTTACATACATCAAGGCAAGTAGCATTGTAGCTGCTTGCTTTTCTGTATAGGATGGTGTTCGTAATCACCATACAGGTGTATATGGACACGGGTGTTTTTGAACACTTTCACATGTACATATGTAAGCAGTTTCAACGTTGTGTAGTGCAACATTGTGGCTACTCACTTATGTGTGTGTGACAGTGTTCATTTACACATGTGTCCTCTGCAGCTTTTTTGTTGAATGACTCATATGTAGTTGATTAACATTAATGCTGATGAGATTTCTGCATTGTGCCTCATATGTTCAACTGGCACAATCCTGAAGGTGCACTGTCGTGCAGTATGTGTACGGCCAGACCCACTATGCTATTCTGGTGGGGCCTGTCTGTGATGATTTGACACACTGAATAATGGTTTAGGGCACAATCAATGCACAATGTGCTCACTCAGGTACTGAGGGGTGTCCTGGAGGCTGTGTGCCCGGCAGCTCGGACCGTACTGGGCATGATGGTCCCTCATGCCTGGTTGCAGGCCCTCGCTTTGCTCGGGACATTCACTATGTCTACATGGACCATGACGCCCAGTACAGGCCGAGCTGCGGATGTGTATAGCTATATTGGTGATGATGATTTAGTGATGCATGTGTACATGCATATTACGTGTGTCCGGATGTGTTTTGATTCACTAGCAGCTGTGGCCATTTGGGAGTTCAGACATGCTTATGGCATGTGCCATCTCTTTGTTTGCATCTGTCATTTCTGCCTGTGACATGTGCCTTACAGAGGTGGTGTGTGATGGAGGTGATTTATTACATTCAGTACACGTGTAGGCTTTGTTATTTACACACATCCACTTCTGCATTTGGGATATGTTTGCATATCAATGCCACTGGATGCATGCCGGAATTTCATTTGTGTGTGACATGTCTGCTTCATATGTTGGCTGTCAATGTGATGTCTATTTGTGTGTGGGTTATGTGCTTCTGGCATGTGTACTCATGTTTGTTTTTTCCACATTATAGATGATGACGCAATGGAGCCAGACATGTCCCTACTGACACACACACTTACACAATGCTCCACCACACATACAACCACCCTTCCATGCCCACACGTGCACACAGATTGGCTTCTCTGGCATGCTGTGTCCCTGCAGCATATGATCACTTACCATTTGGGGACTGTTGGCCAATGGCTGCTTACTGTGCTGTGTGCTGAACGGTGTGTTTCAGGAGACACACACACAGCACACAGGTTTGGGATTTGTGGATTTGGATTGGACAATGTGCATGCCAACAGGCATTCTGTCTTTTGTTGATGGTACCGCTGGTAGCATGCATTTGCGTATGACTTTGTATGTGTGGGAGGTTGTTGGTCAGTCATTTCATCTGATTCCATGTCAGGTTTGATTGTCTCAGGCCTCTTTCCATTTATCATGTGTCACTTTGTATCTAATTGGTCATGAGTTGTGCTTTTGGTTTGCTCTTTTACTGTTGCATGCCATGTCATGGTGTGGCTGACGAGGGTAATGGGAGTTTGAACGGTTTGGGTGACATATCACTGATTGTCATGGCCTGTTTTGCAGGGGGGTGGTGTGATATACACCTTGCATGTGTTCCTTTTGGTCACACAGGATTGGTTATGTTTAAGTAGCTAGGGATGCACACAATGTAGCACTTCTGTGGCAACATTCTCAGGGTGGTAAGGTTGTGACAGTTGACTGTCTCTTTGTCATCATCGATTGTCACCTGGTATGTGCCAGGCCTGTGTGCACTCCGCAGGGGTGGGAGTTTAAGTGAAAAATGTGGCCACAAGCTGGGTCGGGGCTGCCTCGCCACATGCCCTTTCCCCTCCCATGAGCAGCGCCTGTGCCTGTGGTTGGAGATGTGGGGGCACCACCATGTCCACCAGTACTCCCTGCTGTGTTGCAACATTGTGCAGGACACATGCTGCCACAATTATCCTGCACACTACTGGGGGTGCATATAGTAGCTGCCCGCCAGAGCGGTCAAGGGAGCGGAAGCGTGACTTGAGCACTCTGAATGTGCGTTCCACTATGCCCCTGGTTGCAATATGGGCAGCATTGTATCTTACCTATGGTGGTGTGGTGGGGTTCCATATTGGCATCATCATGTGGTTGTTCAGAGGGTAGGCACTGTCCCCTGGGGAGGCGAGGATGGTTGTCATTAGTTGGGTTTGTGTATTTGTCTGTGTGTGACATGCATGCATGTGCACAGACATTTGCACTCACCAATGAGCCATGTGTTGCCATGCTTCTCAGCTTCCAGGTCCCGGCTCAGGGCAGACATTCTGTATATGAAACTGTCATAGGTAGACCCCGGATTGTTCGCATAGACAGAGGTGATGATTCCATGGGCATCGCATACAACCTGTACATTGATTGAATGCCAATACTTGAGGTTTCGATAGATGTGCTGAGTGGCCCTTGGTGGACGTAGGGCCACATGGGTGCAATCTATGGCACTGAGCACTTTGGCGAAGTGTGCCATCCTGTAAAAGTCCTGGACCACGGCCTGCCTTTCTGCAGGTTTTCTGGGCATGTATATGTGTCTGCTGACTGAGGGGCACGCAGTCGTGATTGCCAACACCTGGTGTAGACAGCGTGACTGCGTGGCCTGTGAGACACCCACAACTATGGCAGTAGTCCGCTGAAATGACCCAGTGGCCAAAAAATGCAGGACATTGAGCACCTTTTTTAAAGGACTCAGTGCTTGGGAGCACAAGGTGGGTGATGTGAGGTCATCCTCCCACTCAGTGACCAGGTCTAGAATGATACAAGGTGGAAACCTATACCTTTCATAGACCTCGTCATCAGGCATCCCAAAAAGGCTGGTCCTGGGCAAAAAAAAATGCAGGGCCTGGCTATGCTCCTCCTCCTGCGGTGTCCCATAATCAGTGCTGTGAGAAATGGGACATTCATCGTAGCTGCGTATACCTGTTTGTTGTTTGCGCGCACTTGTATACTGCGCGGGGACGCTTCCGGCTGCCTTCGTGTGGTGGACGTGTTTACGCCTGTGCGTGTCTTTTGGCGTGCGCTGGTTTCCCGTATTCGATTCCATGAATACGTGTTGTTCACGCGCATGTGGGCATTCCGTGTGTTTCCCAGCAGTACTTCCCCAGTTACGCCTTCATTTTCACGTGTTGTTCCCAATTCCGCATGTTCTGCACAGCGTTGGGGATGTTGCAGTAACGTTTGTGTACGTGTGCGCCACCTGCGGATTTGGTGCACATCCCGGGGAAAACACATGCAGGGCCTTCCATGAATCGCACACATGCGCGTGCCCTTGCTTTTTCATGCTTGCGCAAGCTTGCGCTACGGATTTCAGCGCACATTTGTTCCATGAATCGGCCCCTCTGACAATTGACTCTGCGTTGCTCCATATCACAGTTCTTTTTGGCAAACAGGTAACATAGGATATTCATACCAACATTATCCATTCCATACAGGAGACTCCAGTCCAGTAATGAGTTTAACTTTGCATTCTGGGACATCCTGGTTTCAGCATTATAAACGCAGGACTACATATCCCATAATAAAAGGGTAAACACAAGACTGGTCTACTGTCTCCAGAACTGAATGGATAATGTTTGTATTTTATGTATTTATTTATATTTTTATAACAGCACAGGGGCATCAAGGCACTAGCTACACAGAAATGACAAGGGAAATGGTAAAGGGGTGAATTAGTTAAAAAGGCGGGTTTTCAGACTCTTTATGAAAATTTGGTTCAGCCAGCAACAGGTGGGGGAGATTGTTGCACAGGGTGGGAGCCTGGACTGGGATACTCGCTCCTCCTGATCTTTTACGGTTGTATCTCGAATTCTCCAGGCGATGTTTGTAGGCAAAGCGCTGTGGTTTTGTGAAAGCTTGTCTTTTGATTTTTTTGATGAGATATGTTGGTGCATGGCTGGCTAGGCATTGGTTGGTGATAGACAGCGTTTGCATTTTATTCTATCCCTAACTGTGAGGCAGTGGAGGGCTTTCATCATTTCAAATACGTCTTTGTGTTCAGACAAATCGGAGGCTGCGCGCAGGGCATTGTTTTGACCACTTGCAGTTTATTGACATTTTGTTTGCAGGCGTCGTAGAGTAGGGAGATACAATTGTGCATTTTGGATCCGATGAGTGCTCGGGCAATGTGAGTGTGGTTGTCAGAGGAAAGCAACTGTTGGCATTGATGAGCGTGGTGACATATGTAGAAGTGGAGGAAATGGGATTCACCTGCTGCCACATGTTGAGGGAGGGATCAAGGTAGACCCCTAGAGTTTTTACCACAAATAAAACAGGAATGTTATGCCCATCAATGGTGAAGGAGTTAAAGGACCTGTCAAGCTTGGCGAGGTGAACTGGGGAGCTAATGATCAGAAGTTCTGGATTTTCATCGTACAAACAGAGGCTATGCCCTGCCATCCATGTTTGAATGGCCTCGTAAATGGCATTGGCCTTAATTGTCTCTTGGGAGTGGTTGCTAGGTTGGGGCATAAGGATTTTGGTTTCGTCAGCGTAGTTTGTGCATGAAGTGCTGAGGGAGTCGAAGAGGTTGAAGAGGGGCTTTGTATAAATGTTGTACAACATGGGGACACACAAGGTCCTTGGGGTACCCCTCAAGTGATGGTATAGGGGTGGCTTTGTGTGCTACCTACAAAGACTCTTGATGTCCTATTGGATAGGAAGGACACAATCGAATTAGTGGCTTGAGGAGAGAAGTAAGCTGAAGTGGTGAGGTGATGATAGAGCGTGGTGTGGTCAACCAGGTCGAAAGCTGCTGATGAATGTATTGCTCTTACTCAACAGGGGCTTTGGCAGACTACATTTATTATTTTACTAGCAAAAAGTGTCAATTTTGTGGATAGACATGACAACACTCTCATAAATTGTTTAACCTCTTAAATGCCAAGGACGAGGTATCTCGTCCTTGACAATACGTTTGTAGTACCAAGGACGAGATAGCTCTTCCTTTTTAGCATTCTGTTTTGTGTGATCCCTGTAAAGCAAGAATCGCACAAAACTGTAATCCAACCCCCGGGCTATGTGAGGAGGAGGTTCCTCCTCATGGCCCAGGGGTTGATTTTCTGTCAGGTTCAGTGCAACAGCCATTTTGGCTGCGGCGGTGAAAACAGAAGGTATGTTTCCTTCTTTTTCTCCCTCGATCTGAGGCACTATTGTGGAGTACAAGGAGTCCATTTGGGGTGGGGGGAGAAGGCCACCAAAAAACATTGGAATGGCCCCCAATGCATGGGGAAGTATGTTTTATCCACCCTGTGGGCAGATGGGCACACTAATGTGCCTATTTGCCCCTAGGAAAGGGGCAAAACAAAAACAAAAAAACATAACAGTCCAACTTTTTTGGGTGGGGGTGAGGGGGGCTACTAAACCACCATGGATGTTTTTAGTGGAAAGGGGGTTGGCTGTCTTCCCCCACCCCAAGTAGATGGGGGCATCTCATGTATCCCTCCCTGGGGGCAGATTGCTAGTGCAATCTGACCCTAGGAAGGACTAAATGAGATGCCTCCCCATCCATTCGGGTTGGGGGAGAGCCACCAGAAACCTTAGAATGTCCCCCAATGCATGGGGCAGTACGTTTTGCCCACCCTGGGGTAGATAGGCACAATAATGTGCCCATCTGCCCCCTAGGAAAGGGGCAAAACAAAACAAAAACAAAAAAATATATAACTTGTTTGGGTTGGGTGTGGAGGGCCACTAAACCACAATGGATGTGTTTAGTGGAAAGTAGGGTGCCCACGGCACGGATGTCTTCTTTTCGGAAGTGCATGGGGTTCCCTGTTTTCCTTGTGGGCTTTCACACCCTATGCCCAAATCTGTAGGTTGTCCACATGAGCAAAATCTGCTCTGCCGAAAGGCTTGGGGTTACCAGTGGGTTAGCCTTTTCCCTTTGCACCCGGATAGGTGCACCCACACATGTTAGGTACCATTTTCGTCAGGACACCTGTGGCAATGCGGGAAGTTAGGACATGTGGTGTTGCCGGCGTGTTTTGGTGGGTGGGTAGAGTGAAATATCTGAAAATTGTCATTGTTTTGCCACATTTTGAACTTTTCCGGGGGTTGTGGATAATACATTTTGTGATGATTCAGGCAAGTCATACCTCTGTGGATTCCCATGGGTGTCCTCTTTTCAGAAATGCATGGGGTTCCCTGTGTTGCATGGTGGCTTTGTCACCCTAGGCCCAAATGTGTAGGTTGTCCACAAGAGCACATTTTCCCAAAATCTGCTCTGCCAAAAGACTTGGGGCCTCATTACGAGGTTGGAGGTAGTCATGGCGCTATTAGCGCCATGACTACCTCCAATACCGGTACAGTGTCTGGTCCCGTTCAATGGGGACTTACCGATCTATTCCGACATTTGCGGGACCGGTAAGTCCCCATTGAAAAAGCCATTCCCCATTCCCATTTCTGCCCCCATAGGGCTCAATGGGAAGGGGGAAGGTGATAATAATGGTACCGTAAATTGCAGTACCGTTATTAGCTCTGAAGTCCCTTAACGAGTCCCTTCCTTAACGCCTGGTAAAAACAGGTGTTAAGGAAGGGACCCACTAAGGGATCTCGTAGTAGGACGGTAAGGGATTACCGGCACCGGAGCACTTACCAGTGCTGGTAATACCTTACCGCTCACCTCGTAATGAGGCCCTATGGGTTACCAGTGGTTAAGCTTTTTCACTTTGCGACCAGGTAGCAGTGGCGTAACACAAGATCTAGGGGCCCCCCTGCAAGCCATGCTGAGCCCCCCCACCAACACAGCAACAAATCACAATTCGCGTCACACTCTGGGCCGGCCTAGATTACCACGCTTGCGCAAAATGCACAAACCTGTTGCTGGAGGGGTATGCCACACACTGCACTAGGAGAAAGATATAAATATGTGCTTTAATGCAATATCCAGCACACTTTCTGCAAAAAATTGGCTACAAATCCACAGTGTTCGCTACTGTTGTGTAGGGTAACGCCAATCCAACACAAGCAAGTCACCAAAAGTGCACATGAACATGAATGCTTTGCTATTAAAAATGCAATGCCACAATGAAAACATGTCCAACTGGCTGCACCAGTGGAGACACATAATATCATTACAGTAAAGCATGCTAGGCCACATTAAGACATGCCTAGACTGGTTGCACCAAAATGCCAGTCGAAGCAATAAGACTCATCAAGAAGAGAGAACAACACAGCCAAACTCTTTAAAATCTGCAAGGAACTGCCCAATCCTGTTGCGGTTTCTACCTCTCCTGTTCCCTCAACAGGCCCTCTGTACGGCTTTGGCCTCTTGTTCTCTGCTAAAACTCAGGACATCCTGTCCACTATCTCCTCTTCCTCTTCCTCTCTCGGCCCCCTTTGGCCATCTCTTCCTCTTCTCCTCCTTTCTCCTCTTTCTCTCTAACACCTAACGAGGTTTCTAGAAAAGTCCCATCTATGGAAGTGATGTCAAAACAGGTGCTTGCCTGCTCCTCCAGATCCATCAGGACCACATTGACACCTTTGATCCAGCCTTGGCCGATTTCTGTAATCATTCTTTTGCCACTGGAACTTTCTACTCTCCCAAACTCTTGGAAAAGCTGGCCAACTGCAGCTTATTCTCCACACTGAATCTGTTGGTTGTCTCCATGACCATCAGTCTGGTTTAAGAGATGCCAGAGGCACAGAAACTGCTCTCCTGAACACCTGTGAACATCTTATCTGTAACATTGATTCCTTCATTCCTTCTGTCCTCATCATCCTGGAACTTTACTCTGCTTTCGACACGGTCAACCACGCCATTGTGATCAAATGACTCTGTGAGATTACTCATGGGCATCATGGATCAGGCCATGGAATGCCTGACCTCCTTCCTCTTGGACCGCCCCTCCCAGGTCCAACTTGGTCCCTTTCACTCCACCACCTCTCTCTACATGTGGCGTTCTCCAGGGCTCTATCCTCTCACCCTGGTTTTTCACCCTCTACTTGGCCCCTTTGACCCTCCTGATCTCAACCTTCTCCTCTAATTTACAGTGTTATGTGGGTGACACTCAGCCTTCCTTCAGGCTCCCCTCAGCCTACTCTCCTCTCTCACTCATTCCTGGTGTCATCTTCAACTCCACTCTCTCTTTCTCTCAACACATCTCGGATGTCACCAAGAAGTCCCACTACCAGCTACACCTCCTCAAAGGGACTATTCCATTTCTCATTTTCCCCCAGAAGCTCACTGTCTCCAAAGATCTGGTTCTCTTTAGGCTAGACTACTGCAACAGCCACTTTCTCAATCTGCCTTCCTCTACTCTCCCCCTTCTGCAACTAATCCAGAACAGGACTGCAAGCCTTATACTTGGCTTCAGGTCCAGGCACTGTATCTCTCCAGCCATGAAATCTCTCCACTTGCTTTCGGTGGCTGCAAGGATCAAGTTCAAGACCCTTTTCATTGTCCACAAGGTTTCTGGGGCTGGGATCTGCACTACATCCAACGCTCTCTTCCAAAATACCTTCTTTCTCGAGATCCTAAGGGTTAGATGCTTCTCGAGGCAGAGAGTGGGGGGTAGATCCTTCTCCCCTGCAGGTGCCTCCCTCTGAAATGGCCTCCCTGACCTTCCCAAACTTGAGCCGGATCACCTGAAGTTCCCGTAAGCAGCTCAAAACGTTCCTCTTCTCCTCTGCTTTCTCTCTCTCTCTCCCCTGCTGACCTACCTGACCTCCCTGTCCACTGTACCAACTGGTTGCTTGACTACCCTCTGTCTCACTAAGCCCAGGCTCTTTCTTGATCAGTCACCCTTGCACTGCCTCCAGGCCTACCACGCAGTTGTAACTATAACTCTACAGTCCCTTGTTCTTCTTGCACTACCCAGATCCACGCTGCCCTGGCGACACTTACTCAGAGCATTGCTGCCCTGTTTTCCTCTCCCCTCTCCATTGCACTTCCCCCCTCTCTTTCCCCTTGCACTTCCCGTTCTCACACTTGCACGATCTGAATGACACAAGGCTTAGTAAGATCATTTGTCTTGTCTTCCCTCTGTTTTCCTTCCCTTGTCTTGTCGTGCCTAAAAACACGTGTGTACAGGTGCGTAATATATATGACTTAACTTATCATATCATATAATTTTATCACAGATGCCCAGAAAAATATACAGTGCCGCAGTAAGAAATGACTAAACTGGCAGAACCCAAATGCCAGTCTAGCCAGGTAATTACACTTAGCAGGACTGCTTCATCAGAAATGGCCACTTAAAAAAAGTCATACCAAACTGAGGAATGATTAGACTGGCTGCACCAAAATTCCTCTCTAGCCACTAACACCACATATCATGCCTTCTTAGCATGGACATGGACGACCATTATGAGTTATTGCACAACCCCCCCACACATCCCTTCTCCCTTACATCCCCCACCCCAACCTCCAAAATCAGCTCATTGACCCAGAATTACCTCCACTTCCCTCTTCCTTTTCCCAGTGCTTACGTATGAGGCTCCTTGCCTCACTGGTAAATACTGGGATGAGGAAGAGTGGGATTAGGAGTATTGAAGATTACAGGTAGCTAAGTCAGGCATAACCTTCATGTACCTCTACCTTATACCAGTACTTGTGTATGAAGCACAGTGCCTCATACACAAGTACTGCCGCATACACAAGTACTGGGATGAGGAAGAATAGGGCTAGGGGTAAAGAAGATTACCAATAAGTAATCAAGGCATTAAACACAAGTAATGGCGCAACACCATTGAGCTGACTGGGCTTCAGCACTCCCCTCCCCCCCACTGAAATTGTGAGCTATGCTGGCTTGACCTGGCTGACCTACAGAGCAGTTGCCAGACAGAAATGGACACAGATGTTAAACGGCACCTGGGTTTTGCTGTTAACAAGGGCCCGGCCCAGTAATTACTAAAGTACAGCATTTCACTGTTAGTATCTGCATTCAAATGCCACATTTTTTAAGCAATTGAAATCGTGATGTGGGTTTAGTATTGCATGCCACGGGAGTGATTGGAAGGGTAGAGAGGAAACAGGAGACCAGTCATTCTCACATCCGCCCATAAACGGGTGTTTTCAGACCTAAAGGAGAGAGTTAAGTGTGTGTAACATTGAAGCTGCACTAGAATAGTCTAATTAAAATGCGTAAAGAAGTTAGATGCCCCCACACAAATAAGTTTGCTCCTCCCCACCACACGAGAAGTTAGTGCCTCTCCCAACATTTGAAAGGTTAGCCCCCCTGAAATGTAGTTTTTGTTGCACCCCTGAACACAAGCACAGACACCATTCACCATATATACACACGCACACCCAGCCATCCTTATATTTAAGAGTGCACTCGTTCACCCTACAGGCACACCCAGGCAGCCACCCATACATTTAAGTGTGCATCCTTTCACCATACATGCACACCCAGCCACCCATACATTTGTGTTTACCCTTTCACCATTCACTCACACAGGCAGCCACCTATACATTTAAGTGTGCACCCGTTCACCATACCCTTACACAGGCAGCCACCCATACATTTAAGTCTGCATCCTTTCACCATACACGCACACACGCATACCCAGACACCCATACATTTGTGTGCACTATTTCACAATACACTCACACACGCGCACATCATGGGTTGAGGGGAGCCATAATACTTCAAAAACACATTGGCCTTCATTACGAGCTCGGCGGTAGCCATGCTGCTATTGGCGGCATGGCTGCCGCCAAAATCGCGTCTGGGTCCGGGTCCACAGAATGAGGAATTACCGTGCCATTCCGAGTTCGGAAGGCCCGGTAATTCCTCCCTCCAAGGACCCGGTCCTTCCCATTCCCATTCCCCCATAGGGGAATAGCCATAGGGCTGAATGGGAATGGGAGAGGGAGCAAACAACGGGCCATTACGAGTTGGCCCGTTGTTTGCTCCCTCTTCCCCTCGCGGGACCCGGTAAGCACACCTGGTTTGACCAGGCGTTACTTCCTGGGTCCCGCGAGGGGACCTCGTAATGAGATGGTATGGGGTAAACGGCACCGGCACCTTTTACGGCGCTGTTCTGTTAACCCTGTACCGCCAGGGTCGTAATGAGGCCCATTGTTTCTTTTTGAAGTCACTCTGACTTCATAAAGAAATTATTTAATTAAGGACTGAACCATAACAGAAATAATTTCTTTATGAAGGCAGAGTGACTTCAAAAATAAACTACGTATTTTTGAAGTCATAGGGCTTCCCTCACCCCATGACATGGAGGCCTCCAGCCTAGGGTTTTAATGTCATGGGGTGGGGGTAGCCCTCTGACTTTTTGCATTCACGCTGCCTTTATAAAGAAATTATTTCTGTTACAGAAATAATTTCTTTAGAAATGCAGGGTGAATTCAAAAAGAAAATGTTAAAAAAAAAGTTGAAAAAGAAACTTTTTTTTTACTCCATGTGGGGCGCCCTTCCAGAACATGTGGTTGCGGGCCCCCCACTTTGCAGGGGGTGCCGGGGCCCCTGGTACTCCAGTGCCAGGTAGGTGCACCCCCACATGTGAGGTACTGTTTTCGTCGGGACACCTGCGGGAACGCGGGAAGGTAGGACATGTGATGGTGGTGTGTTTCGGTGGGTGGGCAGAGTAAAACTTCTGAAAATTGTGATTTTTTCGTCACATTTCAGACTTTGCCGGGGTTGTGGGTAATACATTTGGGGGCGATTTGCGTGAGGCAGACCTCCTTGGATTCCCACACGTGTCCTCTTTTCGGAAATGCATGGGGTCCCTGTTTTTCTTGGTGACTTGGACACCCTAGGCCCAAATCTGTAGCTTGTCCACATGAGCAAAATTCCTCAAACTCTGCTCTGCCGAAAGACTTGGGGTTACCACTGGTTTAGTCTTTTCCCTTTGCACCCAGGTAGGTGCACCCACACATGTGAGGTACCATTTTCATCGAGACACCTTTCGGAACTCGGGAAGGTATGACATTTGTAGTGTTTACGTGGTTTTCATAATGTTTTGAAACATTTTTTGCTTCCCTTTATCATACAACCCTTTCATTTCCCAAATGTGAACTACATTTAGTCGCTGCTTTAGGGACTATACACTTTTGTAACCTGCAAAAGTCAACTACCCTTCAAAAGGTCTGCCTGTGCTCTTTCAAAAAATGTATGCTTGCCCTTTCTCACCACATTTGTTTTCCTTATTTACTCATGCTAAGTACGTCTGTTTAGGCTGTAAGCATCAAACACCTGTGTACATGGCTACGTTTTTGGCTAGTGGTATTGCTTGTTTTCTGAAACATTACAAAACATTTATGATTTCCTAACTGGAAGAGATGCGGGAATGTAGCAGAGCATTTGTTTTTCTCAAAATTCACTGAAGCCATTGCCTTACCGTGCCAACCATGTCCACCACATACCTTTTTCTCTGTCATTTTCCCAATTTCTCCCCAAACTATGGGAATTATTCGCTACATAGTTGTTGTCTGACCTGTGCAAATCACCCCTTCCTAAACTTGGAATGTTGTCTACTTTTCAGAAATGTATGCCTTTCTGTTTTCCCATTCAGCTTTCCTACCCTTCTCTTCCATTCCGTCCACACATTTCCTATTGGAAAACAAGGACAAAATCGCCTACCTCTCAAAAAACGGCTGGTAACCATATCAAAATATGTTTTTTGGTTTGCACTCAACGTTTTCTTGAAAGAGAGGAAAACAGGGAATTCAGCACAGCAAACCGATTGTTCCTAGCACTTACAAGGAAAAGACCACAGGCTTCTTTGTACATGAAAACATTGACATTTTCTGAAAAAATGAAATGTAGGAAAAAAGGGGCCAAATTTGGCAGAGATATCTCATGTAACAAAAAGGTTGCAAGGGATTGAATGGCGACATACCGATATCACCAAAAAAGGCCTTGGCACTAGGGGAAAACCCCATGGCAGTTAAGGTGTCAAAATCAATAATCCTGTAGGTTGCTGTTCCGATTCTCATATCGCTTGATGTGCTTTGCACTCTGAAGTAAACTGCACGAAGAATGGGTGTGTTTGGCTGGCTGACATACCCCGGAGCAGACATCGGAGGGAAGCAAGAGTTTGTGTGTTGCTGCATACTGGGACCTACTGTGCTCCATCCTCACCTGTTGACTCTGCCTGGCGTGGCACAGTTCGTTGCAGTGCATTGTGGTTCAAAGGTCCCAGAGATCATGGATTCTAGGGTTGAGGACCAGTCCTTCTACGACCACATTGAGATTTTCCCCGATTTCAGGCAACAATCTCGTGTGAAGGTGCTTAAATTCGGTTAACGGGGTGGGAATTCTGGCGTATTATGGGCCCCTGCATCCTCCATGGTGCGGGGGGCCCCAGCACACCATGTCATGGGGGAGAGACCAGCCTCGAGAAACTTCTGAAAGAAATAGTTTCTTTCAGAAGTCGGAGCTCAACTTCAGAAAGAAACGATTTCCTTCAGAAACAAATGTTCTTGCTGCACTGCAGGATGAAACTTCCATTCCCGTTGTGCAAAGGTAACGTTTCTTTGCTAGGGAAGTCAGGTGCCCTGGTCATTTGAGCATGTCAGGAAAAAGGAAGCAGAAAGCACCCCTTCTTTCTTGTTCTTGTCAGCCTGACATTGCCCAGGGTACTGGATGCCTGCTTGGGAGAAAAGTCCCCCGAGCCTGCAGTATGTAAGAAACAAAATACTTTTTTTAAAGTGTTTGTGCATACGTGCATGCAAGCAAGTTGTTTTCCTGTGTATGATCGATGTTTGCATGTCTGTGTATGCATGCATGTAAGGGTGAATTATGGTATGTATTTGATTGAGTGAGTGTGTGCTATATGGTGGCTGTGTGCGTACGTGTGACTGAACAAGTGTTTGGTGCCTTGTTGTCGGTGTGAGGGAGCTCCCAAAAACTGCCCAAACCCCACAGAAACACCCACTGGAAGCCTCCCATTTAAGGATGAAATGTCAACAGATTTAAGAAGCGAAGCTCATTTCCCTGCCGGACTTATTATCTGTGGAGATACATGTTTTGGATAAACTAGATCAGTGGACTCCCACCTCTTACGCTCCATAATATCTGATCCCGAGAATTAACTTCCTGGGTTGGGAGGCGAGGAGTGGGGCAGTGACCCCCAATGTGAGCACCAGTCATCTATGCCTTTCCTCGCACTGGGAGCCCACCACGTTGGCAACTGTCCAGTCTTGCATTGGACCATTCTCTGTGAACACAGCTCTTCCCACCCACTGCGGTACTTCATCGCTGAATTAGACTCCTAAATCAAGTCACCATTGTGCACACTGCTACTGGGAAACACCCACTTCTCAACACTATGTCAGAATATCAATCTACATGCAAATATTCACTGTGACATTGTCAGCCAAAAGGCAGCCCTCTCCCAGAGCTGCTCAACGATCACAGATGAGTTCCACATGTGTGGGCTAATTCACTGTGATGCTGAAGACCTGCTTTGAGATTATAGAAGCTCACAGTGGGCAGAAACCAGAACAAGTCCAATGATATCAAGGATTTAAAATGTTTTTATGCTGTGAACACGAAAGTTTCATGCAGAAAAAAAAAACAAATGTCTGTAAACATTCCAACTAGATACACGCTATAAAGGCTGTTTTTTCGTTGTAGCAGCATTGATTATGTTTGTATTAGCTTCACTTATACTGAAGCAAGTATACCCAAAGCACCACACAGTCCTTGCTTGGCCTCCAGTTTTCCATCTATTACATTTATTTTTTCAGTACAGCAGCATTCCACTTATGAATGCAGCAATCTATTTTACGATACAATCAATGAAACACTGATGGCTTCATCAAAGGATATCACCTTGCTGGCGCGCATCATAGGCCAATAGAAAGAAGCCTTGCACAACTTTAATACTAGACTAAGGCTAATCTGGTAGCCACGGGCTGGTCCAGCCTTAGAGGGCCATGTCATGTTAGCAGTGCACGGCTCAAATGGTGGCAGCTCCTCAAATGTTCATGTTTGGGCTTTCCAGAGGGTAAACGTGTGGCCCTGTGATGTGACGTATGTCAGTGATAGGACCGGCTGGTGCTTACATATGTCAACTCAACTACATAGGATAAGGCACTGCCATAACAGGGGCCCTTGCAGCCCTCATGGTGCAGGGTGCCCCACCACACCATTTCCTGGGGGAGGGTTCAGCCCCCAGAAGGTTCTGAAAGAAATCATTTTTTCAGAAGTCTGAGCTCAACTTCAGAAATAAATGATTTATTTCCGAAAGAAATGGTCTGGTAGCACCGCAGGATGAAGCATGCATTCCTGCTGTCTGCGCAACCGAAATGTTTCTTTGTAATGGAGGAACTCTAGCTCCTTTGCGCATGTCAGGAACAAGGAAGCAGAGAGAGCCCTTACTTTCTTGTTCAATGTCAGCTTTGCACTGCTCAGGGAGTTCGATGCCTGCCTTGGAGAGGAGTCACTCGCACTGGAAGCTGGTAAGAAAAAAAAAAACTTTTTTTAAAGTGTATGTGTGTGCATGCAAGCAAGGTTGTTTCCATGTGTCTGATGGATGTTTGCATGTATGCATGCGTGCATGTAAGGGTTAAGTAGGCAATGTATGTGATTGAGTGAGCATATGTTGCGTGCATGCGACTGTAGGAGTGTTTGGTGTATGTTTGCCAGTGTGAATGGAGTACATAAGAGTAAATGAGACACTGAATGTTGTGTGAATGGATACCCATGTGTGGTGTGTGTAGTGCTGGGAATGAGCCATGGGAGAGCAGATGTGGAATGCAGATTGTCAATGGTATGGACGGGACTGAGGGGCAGAGCTAGGTGTCAAATAATGTGGGCGTCATGAATATGGGATGCTGGCTGCGTTGCATAAAAAATAATAATTTTGGGAGCATAAGAATGATCACCAATGTATCAAACAGGGCCGTGATAGTAATTAAAAAGTGAATTCCTTCTGAGAATGCCATGCACACTTGGTATGAAGCTCATGTTATCTGTCAGAATAGTCACCATGAAAGTAAAAGGTGTACAAAGCATGAAACAGCTTTGCACTGTTTAAATGATTGAGTTTGGCCTGTCCTGGTGAGCAAAGGTCGTCTTTCAGATGCAGTCAATGATGGCAATATTGCTGCACACATTGAGATTCCAAATGCACAATGTTCAGAAGACTCACGGTAGTCAGGGGCAGAGAGCTTCCTCAAATTGAGGGGGTTTGAGCCTCTGGTCTACACTGAATGGCAATCCAGCAAGACACATCCTCCCACTCAGTGACCAGGTCTAGAATGATACAAGGTGGAAACCTATACCTTTCATAGACCTCGTCATCAGGCATCCCAAAAAGGCTGGTCCTGGGCAAAAAAAAATGCAGGGCCTGGCTATGCTCCTCCTCCTGCGGTGTCCCATAATCAGTGCTGTGAGAAATGGGACATTCATCGTAGCTGCGTATACCTGTTTGTTGTTTGCGCGCACTTGTATACTGCGCGGGGACGCTTCCGGCTGCCTTCGTGTGGTGGACGTGTTTACGCCTGTGCGTGTCTTTTGGCGTGCGCTGGTTTCCCGTATTCGATTCCATGAATACGTGTTGTTCACGCGCATGTGGGCATTCCGTGTGTTTCCCAGCAGTACTTCCCCAGTTACGCCTTCATTTTCACGTGTTGTTCCCAATTCCGCATGTTCTGCACAGCGTTGGGGATGTTGCAGTAACGTTTGTGTACGTGTGCGCCACCTGCGGATTTGGTGCACATCCCGGGGAAAACACATGCAGGGCCTTCCATGAATCGCACACATGCGCGTGCCCTTGCTTTTTCATGCTTGCGCAAGCTTGCGCTACGGATTTCAGCGCACATTTGTTCCATGAATCGGCCCCTCTGACAATTGACTCTGCGTTGCTCCATATCACAGTTCTTTTTGGCAAACAGGTAACATAGGATATTCATACCAACATTATCCATTCCATACAGGAGACTCCAGTCCAGTAATGAGTTTAACTTTGCATTCTGGGACATCCTGGTTTCAGCATTATAAACGCAGGACTACATATCCCATAATAAAAGGGTAAACACAAGACTGGTCTACTGTCTCCAGAACTGAATGGATAATGTTTGTATTTTATGTATTTATTTATATTTTTATAACAGCACAGGGGCATCAAGGCACTAGCTACACAGAAATGACAAGGGAAATGGTAAAGGGGTGAATTAGTTAAAAAGGCGGGTTTTCAGACTCTTTATGAAAATTTGGTTCAGCCAGCAACAGGTGGGGGAGATTGTTGCACAGGGTGGGAGCCTGGACTGGGATACTCGCTCCTCCTGATCTTTTACGGTTGTATCTCGAATTCTCCAGGCGATGTTTGTAGGCAAAGCGCTGTGGTTTTGTGAAAGCTTGTCTTTTGATTTTTTTGATGAGATATGTTGGTGCATGGCTGGCTAGGCATTGGTTGGTGATAGACAGCGTTTGCATTTTATTCTATCCCTAACTGTGAGGCAGTGGAGGGCTTTCATCATTTCAAATACGTCTTTGTGTTCAGACAAATCGGAGGCTGCGCGCAGGGCATTGTTTTGACCACTTGCAGTTTATTGACATTTTGTTTGCAGGCGTCGTAGAGTAGGGAGATACAATTGTGCATTTTGGATCCGATGAGTGCTCGGGCAATGTGAGTGTGGTTGTCAGAGGAAAGCAACTGTTGGCATTGATGAGCGTGGTGACATATGTAGAAGTGGAGGAAATGGGATTCACCTGCTGCCACATGTTGAGGGAGGGATCAAGGTAGACCCCTAGAGTTTTTACCACAAATAAAACAGGAATGTTATGCCCATCAATGGTGAAGGAGTTAAAGGACCTGTCAAGCTTGGCGAGGTGAACTGGGGAGCTAATGATCAGAAGTTCTGGATTTTCATCGTACAAACAGAGGCTATGCCCTGCCATCCATGTTTGAATGGCCTCGTAAATGGCATTGGCCTTAATTGTCTCTTGGGAGTGGTTGCTAGGTTGGGGCATAAGGATTTTGGTTTCGTCAGCGTAGTTTGTGCATGAAGTGCTGAGGGAGTCGAAGAGGTTGAAGAGGGGCTTTGTATAAATGTTGTACAACATGGGGACACACAAGGTCCTTGGGGTACCCCTCAAGTGATGGTATAGGGGTGGCTTTGTGTGCTACCTACAAAGACTCTTGATGTCCTATTGGATAGGAAGGACACAATCGAATTAGTGGCTTGAGGAGAGAAGTAAGCTGAAGTGGTGAGGTGATGATAGAGCGTGGTGTGGTCAACCAGGTCGAAAGCTGCTGATGAATGTATTGCTCTTACTCAACAGGGGCTTTGGCAGACTACATTTATTATTTTACTAGCAAAAAGTGTCAATTTTGTGGATAGACATGACAACACTCTCATAAATTGTTTAACCTCTTAAATGCCAAGGACGAGGTATCTCGTCCTTGACAATACGTTTGTAGTACCAAGGACGAGATAGCTCTTCCTTTTTAGCATTCTGTTTTGTGTGATCCCTGTAAAGCAAGAATCGCACAAAACTGTAATCCAACCCCCGGGCTATGTGAGGAGGAGGTTCCTCCTCATGGCCCAGGGGTTGATTTTCTGTCAGGTTCAGTGCAACAGCCATTTTGGCTGCGGCGGTGAAAACAGAAGGTATGTTTCCTTCTTTTTCTCCCTCGATCTGAGGCACTATTGTGGAGTACAAGGAGTCCATTTGGGGTGGGGGGAGAAGGCCACCAAAAAACATTGGAATGGCCCCCAATGCATGGGGAAGTATGTTTTATCCACCCTGTGGGCAGATGGGCACACTAATGTGCCTATTTGCCCCTAGGAAAGGGGCAAAACAAAAACAAAAAAACATAACAGTCCAACTTTTTTGGGTGGGGGTGAGGGGGGCTACTAAACCACCATGGATGTTTTTAGTGGAAAGGGGGTTGGCTGTCTTCCCCCACCCCAAGTAGATGGGGGCATCTCATGTATCCCTCCCTGGGGGCAGATTGCTAGTGCAATCTGACCCTAGGAAGGACTAAATGAGATGCCTCCCCATCCATTCGGGTTGGGGGAGAGCCACCAGAAACCTTAGAATGTCCCCCAATGCATGGGGCAGTACGTTTTGCCCACCCTGGGGTAGATAGGCACAATAATGTGCCCATCTGCCCCCTAGGAAAGGGGCAAAACAAAACAAAAACAAAAAAATATATAACTTGTTTGGGTTGGGTGTGGAGGGCCACTAAACCACAATGGATGTGTTTAGTGGAAAGTAGGGTGCCCACGGCACGGATGTCTTCTTTTCGGAAGTGCATGGGGTTCCCTGTTTTCCTTGTGGGCTTTCACACCCTATGCCCAAATCTGTAGGTTGTCCACATGAGCAAAATCTGCTCTGCCGAAAGGCTTGGGGTTACCAGTGGGTTAGCCTTTTCCCTTTGCACCCGGATAGGTGCACCCACACATGTTAGGTACCATTTTCGTCAGGACACCTGTGGCAATGCGGGAAGTTAGGACATGTGGTGTTGCCGGCGTGTTTTGGTGGGTGGGTAGAGTGAAATATCTGAAAATTGTCATTGTTTTGCCACATTTTGAACTTTTCCGGGGGTTGTGGATAATACATTTTGTGATGATTCAGGCAAGTCATACCTCTGTGGATTCCCATGGGTGTCCTCTTTTCAGAAATGCATGGGGTTCCCTGTGTTGCATGGTGGCTTTGTCACCCTAGGCCCAAATGTGTAGGTTGTCCACAAGAGCACATTTTCCCAAAATCTGCTCTGCCAAAAGACTTGGGGCCTCATTACGAGGTTGGAGGTAGTCATGGCGCTATTAGCGCCATGACTACCTCCAATACCGGTACAGTGTCTGGTCCCGTTCAATGGGGACTTACCGATCTATTCCGACATTTGCGGGACCGGTAAGTCCCCATTGAAAAAGCCATTCCCCATTCCCATTTCTGCCCCCATAGGGCTCAATGGGAAGGGGGAAGGTGATAATAATGGTACCGTAAATTGCAGTACCGTTATTAGCTCTGAAGTCCCTTAACGAGTCCCTTCCTTAACGCCTGGTAAAAACAGGTGTTAAGGAAGGGACCCACTAAGGGATCTCGTAGTAGGACGGTAAGGGATTACCGGCACCGGAGCACTTACCAGTGCTGGTAATACCTTACCGCTCACCTCGTAATGAGGCCCTATGGGTTACCAGTGGTTAAGCTTTTTCACTTTGCGACCAGGTAGCAGTGGCGTAACACAAGATCTAGGGGCCCCCCTGCAAGCCATGCTGAGCCCCCCCACCAACAAATCACAATTCGCGTCACACTCTGGGCCGGCCTAGATTACCACGCTTGCGCAAAATGCACAAACCTGTTGCTGGAGGGGTATGCCACACACTGCACTAGGAGAAAGATATAAATATGTGCTTTAATGCAATATCCAGCACACTTTCTGCAAAAAATTGGCTACAAATCCACAGTGTTCGCTACTGTTGTGTAGGGTAACGCCAATCCAACACAAGCAAGTCACCAAAAGTGCACATGAACATGAATGCTTTGCTATTAAAAATGCAATGCCACAATGAAAACATGTCCAACTGGCTGCACCAGTGGAGACACATAATATCATTACAGTAAAGCATGCTAGGCCACATTAAGACATGCCTAGACTGGTTGCACCAAAATGCCAGTCGAAGCAATAAGACTCATCAAGAAGAGAGAACAACACAGCCAAACTCTTTAAAATCTGCAAGGAACTGCCCAATCCTGTTGCGGTTTCTACCTCTCCTGTTCCCTCAACAGGCCCTCTGTACGGCTTTGGCCTCTTGTTCTCTGCTAAAACTCAGGACATCCTGTCCACTATCTCCTCTTCCTCTTCCTCTCTCGGCCCCCTTTGGCCATCTCTTCCTCTTCTCCTCCTTTCTCCTCTTTCTCTCTAACACCTAACGAGGTTTCTAGAAAAGTCCCATCTATGGAAGTGATGTCAAAACAGGTGCTTGCCTGCTCCTCCAGATCCATCAGGACCACATTGACACCTTTGATCCAGCCTTGGCCGATTTCTGTAATCATTCTTTTGCCACTGGAACTTTCTACTCTCCCAAACTCTTGGAAAAGCTGGCCAACTGCAGCTTATTCTCCACACTGAATCTGTTGGTTGTCTCCATGACCATCAGTCTGGTTTAAGAGATGCCAGAGGCACAGAAACTGCTCTCCTGAACACCTGTGAACATCTTATCTGTAACATTGATTCCTTCATTCCTTCTGTCCTCATCATCCTGGAACTTTACTCTGCTTTCGACACGGTCAACCACGCCATTGTGATCAAATGACTCTGTGAGATTACTCATGGGCATCATGGATCAGGCCATGGAATGCCTGACCTCCTTCCTCTTGGACCGCCCCTCCCAGGTCCAACTTGGTCCCTTTCACTCCACCACCTCTCTCTACATGTGGCGTTCTCCAGGGCTCTATCCTCTCACCCTGGTTTTTCACCCTCTACTTGGCCCCTTTGACCCTCCTGATCTCAACCTTCTCCTCTAATTTACAGTGTTATGTGGGTGACACTCAGCCTTCCTTCAGGCTCCCCTCAGCCTACTCTCCTCTCTCACTCATTCCTGGTGTCATCTTCAACTCCACTCTCTCTTTCTCTCAACACATCTCGGATGTCACCAAGAAGTCCCACTACCAGCTACACCTCCTCAAAGGGACTATTCCATTTCTCATTTTCCCCCAGAAGCTCACTGTCTCCAAAGATCTGGTTCTCTTTAGGCTAGACTACTGCAACAGCCACTTTCTCAATCTGCCTTCCTCTACTCTCCCCCTTCTGCAACTAATCCAGAACAGGACTGCAAGCCTTATACTTGGCTTCAGGTCCAGGCACTGTATCTCTCCAGCCATGAAATCTCTCCACTTGCTTTCGGTGGCTGCAAGGATCAAGTTCAAGACCCTTTTCATTGTCCACAAGGTTTCTGGGGCTGGGATCTGCACTACATCCAACGCTCTCTTCCAAAATACCTTCTTTCTCGAGATCCTAAGGGTTAGATGCTTCTCGAGGCAGAGAGTGGGGGGTAGATCCTTCTCCCCTGCAGGTGCCTCCCTCTGAAATGGCCTCCCTGACCTTCCCAAACTTGAGCCGGATCACCTGAAGTTCCCGTAAGCAGCTCAAAACGTTCCTCTTCTCCTCTGCTTTCTCTCTCTCTCTCCCCTGCTGACCTACCTGACCTCCCTGTCCACTGTACCAACTGGTTGCTTGACTACCCTCTGTCTCACTAAGCCCAGGCTCTTTCTTGATCAGTCACCCTTGCACTGCCTCCAGGCCTACCACGCAGTTGTAACTATAACTCTACAGTCCCTTGTTCTTCTTGCACTACCCAGATCCACGCTGCCCTGGCGACACTTACTCAGAGCATTGCTGCCCTGTTTTCCTCTCCCCTCTCCATTGCACTTCCCCCCTCTCTTTCCCCTTGCACTTCCCGTTCTCACACTTGCACGATCTGAATGACACAAGGCTTAGTAAGATCATTTGTCTTGTCTTCCCTCTGTTTTCCTTCCCTTGTCTTGTCGTGCCTAAAAACACGTGTGTACAGGTGCGTAATATATATGACTTAACTTATCATATCATATAATTTTATCACAGATGCCCAGAAAAATATACAGTGCCGCAGTAAGAAATGACTAAACTGGCAGAACCCAAATGCCAGTCTAGCCAGGTAATTACACTTAGCAGGACTGCTTCATCAGAAATGGCCACTTAAAAAAAGTCATACCAAACTGAGGAATGATTAGACTGGCTGCACCAAAATTCCTCTCTAGCCACTAACACCACATATCATGCCTTCTTAGCATGGACATGGACGACCATTATGAGTTATTGCACAACCCCCCCCACACATCCCTTCTCCCTTACATCCCCCACCCCAACCTCCAAAATCAGCTCATTGACCCAGAATTACCTCCACTTCCCTCTTCCTTTTCCCAGTGCTTACGTATGAGGCTCCTTGCCTCACTGGTAAATACTGGGATGAGGAAGAGTGGGATTAGGAGTATTGAAGATTACAGGTAGCTAAGTCAGGCATAACCTTCATGTACCTCTACCTTATACCAGTACTTGTGTATGAAGCACAGTGCCTCATACACAAGTACTGCCGCATACACAAGTACTGGGATGAGGAAGAATAGGGCTAGGGGTAAAGAAGATTACCAATAAGTAATCAAGGCATTAAACACAAGTAATGGCGCAACACCATTGAGCTGACTGGGCTTCAGCACTCCCCTCCCCCCCACTGAAATTGTGAGCTATGCTGGCTTGACCTGGCTGACCTACAGAGCAGTTGCCAGACAGAAATGGACACAGATGTTAAACGGCACCTGGGTTTTGCTGTTAACAAGGGCCCGGCCCAGTAATTACTAAAGTACAGCATTTCACTGTTAGTATCTGCATTCAAATGCCACATTTTTTAAGCAATTGAAATCGTGATGTGGGTTTAGTATTGCATGCCACGGGAGTGATTGGAAGGGTAGAGAGGAAACAGGAGACCAGTCATTCTCACATCCGCCCATAAACGGGTGTTTTCAGACCTAAAGGAGAGAGTTAAGTGTGTGTAACATTGAAGCTGCACTAGAATAGTCTAATTAAAATGCGTAAAGAAGTTAGATGCCCCCACACAAATAAGTTTGCTCCTCCCCACCACACGAGAAGTTAGTGCCTCTCCCAACATTTGAAAGGTTAGCCCCCCTGAAATGTAGTTTTTGTTGCACCCCTGAACACAAGCACAGACACCATTCACCATATATACACACGCACACCCAGCCATCCTTATATTTAAGAGTGCACTCGTTCACCCTACAGGCACACCCAGGCAGCCACCCATACATTTAAGTGTGCATCCTTTCACCATACATGCACACCCAGCCACCCATACATTTGTGTTTACCCTTTCACCATTCACTCACACAGGCAGCCACCTATACATTTAAGTGTGCACCCGTTCACCATACCCTTACACAGGCAGCCACCCATACATTTAAGTCTGCATCCTTTCACCATACACGCACACACGCATACCCAGACACCCATACATTTGTGTGCACTATTTCACAATACACTCACACACGCGCACATCATGGGTTGAGGGGAGCCATAATACTTCAAAAACACATTGGCCTTCATTACGAGCTCGGCGGTAGCCATGCTGCTATTGGCGGCATGGCTGCCGCCAAAATCGCGTCTGGGTCCGGGTCCACAGAATGAGGAATTACCGTGCCATTCCGAGTTCGGAAGGCCCGGTAATTCCTCCCTCCAAGGACCCGGTCCTTCCCATTCCCATTCCCCCATAGGGGAATAGCCATAGGGCTGAATGGGAATGGGAGAGGGAGCAAACAACGGGCCATTACGAGTTGGCCCGTTGTTTGCTCCCTCTTCCCCTCGCGGGACCCGGTAAGCACACCTGGTTTGACCAGGCGTTACTTCCTGGGTCCCGCGAGGGGACCTCGTAATGAGATGGTATGGGGTAAACGGCACCGGCACCTTTTACGGCGCTGTTCTGTTAACCCTGTACCGCCAGGGTCGTAATGAGGCCCATTGTTTCTTTTTGAAGTCACTCTGACTTCATAAAGAAATTATTTAATTAAGGACTGAACCATAACAGAAATAATTTCTTTATGAAGGCAGAGTGACTTCAAAAATAAACTACGTATTTTTGAAGTCATAGGGCTTCCCTCACCCCATGACATGGAGGCCTCCAGCCTAGGGTTTTAATGTCATGGGGTGGGGGTAGCCCTCTGACTTTTTGCATTCACGCTGCCTTTATAAAGAAATTATTTCTGTTACAGAAATAATTTCTTTAGAAATGCAGGGTGAATTCAAAAAGAAAATGTTAAAAAAAAAGTTGAAAAAGAAACTTTTTTTTTACTCCATGTGGGGCGCCCTTCCAGAACATGTGGTTGCGGGCCCCCCACTTTGCAGGGGGTGCCGGGGCCCCTGGTACTCCAGTGCCAGGTAGGTGCACCCCCACATGTGAGGTACTGTTTTCGTCGGGACACCTGCGGGAACGCGGGAAGGTAGGACATGTGATGGTGGTGTGTTTCGGTGGGTGGGCAGAGTAAAACTTCTGAAAATTGTGATTTTTTCGTCACATTTCAGACTTTGCCGGGGTTGTGGGTAATACATTTGGGGGCGATTTGCGTGAGGCAGACCTCCTTGGATTCCCACACGTGTCCTCTTTTCGGAAATGCATGGGGTCCCTGTTTTTCTTGGTGACTTGGACACCCTAGGCCCAAATCTGTAGCTTGTCCACATGAGCAAAATTCCTCAAACTCTGCTCTGCCGAAAGACTTGGGGTTACCACTGGTTTAGTCTTTTCCCTTTGCACCCAGGTAGGTGCACCCACACATGTGAGGTACCATTTTCATCGAGACACCTTTCGGAACTCGGGAAGGTATGACATTTGTAGTGTTTACGTGGTTTTCATAATGTTTTGAAACATTTTTTGCTTCCCTTTATCATACAACCCTTTCATTTCCCAAATGTGAACTACATTTAGTCGCTGCTTTAGGGACTATACACTTTTGTAACCTGCAAAAGTCAACTACCCTTCAAAAGGTCTGCCTGTGCTCTTTCAAAAAATGTATGCTTGCCCTTTCTCACCACATTTGTTTTCCTTATTTACTCATGCTAAGTACGTCTGTTTAGGCTGTAAGCATCAAACACCTGTGTACATGGCTACGTTTTTGGCTAGTGGTATTGCTTGTTTTCTGAAACATTACAAAACATTTATGATTTCCTAACTGGAAGAGATGCGGGAATGTAGCAGAGCATTTGTTTTTCTCAAAATTCACTGAAGCCATTGCCTTACCGTGCCAACCATGTCCACCACATACCTTTTTCTCTGTCATTTTCCCAATTTCTCCCCAAACTATGGGAATTATTCGCTACATAGTTGTTGTCTGACCTGTGCAAATCACCCCTTCCTAAACTTGGAATGTTGTCTACTTTTCAGAAATGTATGCCTTTCTGTTTTCCCATTCAGCTTTCCTACCCTTCTCTTCCATTCCGTCCACACATTTCCTATTGGAAAACAAGGACAAAATCGCCTACCTCTCAAAAAACGGCTGGTAACCATATCAAAATATGTTTTTTGGTTTGCACTCAACGTTTTCTTGAAAGAGAGGAAAACAGGGAATTCAGCACAGCAAACCGATTGTTCCTAGCACTTACAAGGAAAAGACCACAGGCTTCTTTGTACATGAAAACATTGACATTTTCTGAAAAAATGAAATGTAGGAAAAAAGGGGCCAAATTTGGCAGAGATATCTCATGTAACAAAAAGGTTGCAAGGGATTGAATGGCGACATACCGATATCACCAAAAAAGGCCTTGGCACTAGGGGAAAACCCCATGGCAGTTAAGGTGTCAAAATCAATAATCCTGTAGGTTGCTGTTCCGATTCTCATATCGCTTGATGTGCTTTGCACTCTGAAGTAAACTGCACGAAGAATGGGTGTGTTTGGCTGGCTGACATACCCCGGAGCAGACATCGGAGGGAAGCAAGAGTTTGTGTGTTGCTGCATACTGGGACCTACTGTGCTCCATCCTCACCTGTTGACTCTGCCTGGCGTGGCACAGTTCGTTGCAGTGCATTGTGGTTCAAAGGTCCCAGAGATCATGGATTCTAGGGTTGAGGACCAGTCCTTCTACGACCACATTGAGATTTTCCCCGATTTCAGGCAACAATCTCGTGTGAAGGTGCTTAAATTCGGTTAACGGGGTGGGAATTCTGGCGTATTATGGGCCCCTGCATCCTCCATGGTGCGGGGGGCCCCAGCACACCATGTCATGGGGGAGAGACCAGCCTCGAGAAACTTCTGAAAGAAATAGTTTCTTTCAGAAGTCGGAGCTCAACTTCAGAAAGAAACGATTTCCTTCAGAAACAAATGTTCTTGCTGCACTGCAGGATGAAACTTCCATTCCCGTTGTGCAAAGGTAACGTTTCTTTGCTAGGGAAGTCAGGTGCCCTGGTCATTTGAGCATGTCAGGAAAAAGGAAGCAGAAAGCACCCCTTCTTTCTTGTTCTTGTCAGCCTGACATTGCCCAGGGTACTGGATGCCTGCTTGGGAGAAAAGTCCCCCGAGCCTGCAGTATGTAAGAAACAAAATACTTTTTTTAAAGTGTTTGTGCATACGTGCATGCAAGCAAGTTGTTTTCCTGTGTATGATCGATGTTTGCATGTCTGTGTATGCATGCATGTAAGGGTGAATTATGGTATGTATTTGATTGAGTGAGTGTGTGCTATATGGTGGCTGTGTGCGTACGTGTGACTGAACAAGTGTTTGGTGCCTTGTTGTCGGTGTGAGGGAGCTCCCAAAAACTGCCCAAACCCCACAGAAACACCCACTGGAAGCCTCCCATTTAAGGATGAAATGTCAACAGATTTAAGAAGCGAAGCTCATTTCCCTGCCGGACTTATTATCTGTGGAGATACATGTTTTGGATAAACTAGATCAGTGGACTCCCACCTCTTACGCTCCATAATATCTGATCCCGAGAATTAACTTCCTGGGTTGGGAGGCGAGGAGTGGGGCAGTGACCCCCAATGTGAGCACCAGTCATCTATGCCTTTCCTCGCACTGGGAGCCCACCACGTTGGCAACTGTCCAGTCTTGCATTGGACCATTCTCTGTGAACACAGCTCTTCCCACCCACTGCGGTACTTCATCGCTGAATTAGACTCCTAAATCAAGTCACCATTGTGCACACTGCTACTGGGAAACACCCACTTCTCAACACTATGTCAGAATATCAATCTACATGCAAATATTCACTGTGACATTGTCAGCCAAAAGGCAGCCCTCTCCCAGAGCTGCTCAACGATCACAGATGAGTTCCACATGTGTGGGCTAATTCACTGTGATGCTGAAGACCTGCTTTGAGATTATAGAAGCTCACAGTGGGCAGAAACCAGAACAAGTCCAATGATATCAAGGATTTAAAATGTTTTTATGCTGTGAACACGAAAGTTTCATGCAGAAAAAAAAAACAAATGTCTGTAAACATTCCAACTAGATACACGCTATAAAGGCTGTTTTTTCGTTGTAGCAGCATTGATTATGTTTGTATTAGCTTCACTTATACTGAAGCAAGTATACCCAAAGCACCACACAGTCCTTGCTTGGCCTCCAGTTTTCCATCTATTACATTTATTTTTTCAGTACAGCAGCATTCCACTTATGAATGCAGCAATCTATTTTACGATACAATCAATGAAACACTGATGGCTTCATCAAAGGATATCACCTTGCTGGCGCGCATCATAGGCCAATAGAAAGAAGCCTTGCACAACTTTAATACTAGACTAAGGCTAATCTGGTAGCCACGGGCTGGTCCAGCCTTAGAGGGCCATGTCATGTTAGCAGTGCACGGCTCAAATGGTGGCAGCTCCTCAAATGTTCATGTTTGGGCTTTCCAGAGGGTAAACGTGTGGCCCTGTGATGTGACGTATGTCAGTGATAGGACCGGCTGGTGCTTACATATGTCAACTCAACTACATAGGATAAGGCACTGCCATAACAGGGGCCCTTGCAGCCCTCATGGTGCAGGGTGCCCCACCACACCATTTCCTGGGGGAGGGTTCAGCCCCCAGAAGGTTCTGAAAGAAATCATTTTTTCAGAAGTCTGAGCTCAACTTCAGAAATAAATGATTTATTTCCGAAAGAAATGGTCTGGTAGCACCGCAGGATGAAGCATGCATTCCTGCTGTCTGCGCAACCGAAATGTTTCTTTGTAATGGAGGAACTCTAGCTCCTTTGCGCATGTCAGGAACAAGGAAGCAGAGAGAGCCCTTACTTTCTTGTTCAATGTCAGCTTTGCACTGCTCAGGGAGTTCGATGCCTGCCTTGGAGAGGAGTCACTCGCACTGGAAGCTGGTAAGAAAAAAAAAAACTTTTTTTAAAGTGTATGTGTGTGCATGCAAGCAAGGTTGTTTCCATGTGTCTGATGGATGTTTGCATGTATGCATGCGTGCATGTAAGGGTTAAGTAGGCAATGTATGTGATTGAGTGAGCATATGTTGCGTGCATGCGACTGTAGGAGTGTTTGGTGTATGTTTGCCAGTGTGAATGGAGTACATAAGAGTAAATGAGACACTGAATGTTGTGTGAATGGATACCCATGTGTGGTGTGTGTAGTGCTGGGAATGAGCCATGGGAGAGCAGATGTGGAATGCAGATTGTCAATGGTATGGACGGGACTGAGGGGCAGAGCTAGGTGTCAAATAATGTGGGCGTCATGAATATGGGATGCTGGCTGCGTTGCATAAAAAATAATAATTTTGGGAGCATAAGAATGATCACCAATGTATCAAACAGGGCCGTGATAGTAATTAAAAAGTGAATTCCTTCTGAGAATGCCATGCACACTTGGTATGAAGCTCATGTTATCTGTCAGAATAGTCACCATGAAAGTAAAAGGTGTACAAAGCATGAAACAGCTTTGCACTGTTTAAATGATTGAGTTTGGCCTGTCCTGGTGAGCAAAGGTCGTCTTTCAGATGCAGTCAATGATGGCAATATTGCTGCACACATTGAGATTCCAAATGCACAATGTTCAGAAGACTCACGGTAGTCAGGGGCAGAGAGCTTCCTCAAATTGAGGGGGTTTGAGCCTCTGGTCTACACTGAATGGCAATCCAGCAAGACACATTTTACCGAAGCGCAGCTCCATTTTGTTCCACCCAATTCATTCCTTGCATGTGTGAGTGAGTTTGTGCTGGGACGGCCGTTGAGGAGCGGATTTTGGTGGGTGGGGCATCAGGGGTGCGATTTGGTGGCAGGGTGGGAGGGGTTCATGGGTTGCGAGGGGATTGTGCATTTTTGGGCAAAAACATTTCACAGGGAGGGAGGGAGCCTTCCCCACCCCACACCACGTTTGGTTGGTTTTGACCCACATGCTACGCTCGCATGCTCTGGGCATATTTGTGGGAAATGTTTACACCGCTCCAATTAACTTAATCACCAGCCTCCAATGGGTGAGTGGCTGGTGGGTGAATGGGTATGAATGTGTGCATGGATGCAATGCTGGGTCCCAGGCAAGGGGCAGTGTATCATGGATGTTTTCTTACATGTTTTACTGGTACTTGTGGGCAAAACCAACTTGATGAATGTTATTACATGGAGGAGGTGTGGGGTAATAGCACAATGGGGCAGCCAGAATGGGTATTTTCTTTCTTTGGCATGGCATTTATTACTCACATAAAGGGAACGGTCAACATGATGTGCGTTCTTACATGGAGAGGTTGGGCACTTGTGCAGTCAGCAAGTAAATGTTTTCTTACTGTGACATTTCATTTTATACTGGTGTTAAAGGCAAAGGCAACGTGATGAGTGTTCTTATATATTTGGTGGAGGCATATGTGCAGCCAGATAAGGAAATAATTCCTTAATGTAGCATTGCATGTTTTACTGGCATTGAGGGCAAAGTCAACATGAGAATTATTAAATGGTGGTGCGGGGGATCGGCACACAATTTGTGCAACAGCAGTGACGTGTTCATCTTGTGGCAGGAGAGTTTTACTGGCATTAAGGGCAAAGCCCACAACAGAATGTTTTCAGTTTCTTTTGCATACAGAGGAATGGAACTCAGTCAATGGGAAATTTTCTAGGTTGTGCCAACGTTGTAAATTTGACTGGGGAAAACAGACCTCGTCCACGGCGGGACAAGAATGGTTACACCCCAGCACAAATATTGGGAGATATAGCTAAATCAGTAGTGCCATTTTCGGGCCAGATAGCGAATTCAGAAGATATCAGAAAACGAGCGAGAGTACTGGAGAGAACCATCAACCGGAACACGGACATACTCTATAATATGACGTTAGAACAAAAGGCGATAAGATGAGTAGCACTTCAAAACCGAATGGCATTAGATGTCATTCTAGCTGAGCGTGGTGGAGTGTGCAAATTAGTGGGGTCCGCTTGCTGTTTTTCCTACCAGATTCCTCCCCATCTATCTTCAAGGCAACACAGAATCTGCACGTCCTTAGTTCCGAAGTGCATGTTCCTGAGGGAAACTGGGATCTAAGCGCTTGGTTCTGGGACTTCTTGCTATCTTGGGGTTGGAAGGTACTTTCGGTCTTACTAATTATTCTGGGAATCCTGTTGTTTCATTGTTGCTGTATTCAGTGTCTACCTGGTATGAGTTTGATGCTAGAGGGATGTTGCGCACAAACGATAGGTTTGATAGGACATAAAGTGTATGCCCCAGATAAGACTTCCAAAGAATATGTGTTTAAGGATATTTTAGCAAATGACCTAATAGCAATATAGATATTTCTGAAAGTGATTCAGGGTGCATGGACGATGATGCAAGGAGTTATTTGCAAGGAGATCCAAAGTTGTTTTTAGCACTTGGCATAGGCCAAAAGGAGGGTTTGTCGAAAGAGAAAGTATATCGTGCCTCCTATTGTAATAAATATATTAATATTGGCCTACGCCAAGCTGCTCAAAAGTCGCTTGTGAAAGAAATCTGTGTTGCAAGGTCCTGACCTTAAATCCATGTAAGCCGCCATTTTAGGCCAAACCGCCATTTTAGGATTCGCTTTGTAGAAGTCACCCTGTGAGTTAAAATGGTGGACAATATCATTCCAGAATACAACATGGCCGTCTTGACCTCTGTACATAGCTAATGTGTAACTTGCCTGCAGGCCACTTGTTGAGGTCGTGAACTGAGACCTTGTCCTTCGTTGACCTGTGTGTAAAGGATTACTCGTGCAATGAAACAAATCCACGAGCATACGTTGAAACAATGTATTCAAATACTGAACGTAGAACATCTGTTTAACTCCATTGTATTAATGTTTGAGAAGGCCTGCATGGAAAAACTTAGAATACACAGTTATTGCATAGGCTTGTTGATACATGTATTAAAAGCAAACCTGTTATATGCTGTTGTTGAGATTTGGCACAAACCCTAGATCGGTGATGTATTAAATGGAATATTAACCCAAAGTGGGGCTGGACATCGCGCCCACCAAGTCTATAAAAAGCGAATGCATTCTAATGTACAACGTCTCTCACTGAACACATTGAACCACGCTGGAGTTCGTTGTGTTGTACTGAGGGCCGATAGCTATCTGATTTTGCTCTGTTTTTGTAACTGGATTCAGTATAAAATAAAGTACTTTGTATGTTCCTTTGTAACCCGTGTTCGGTGTATTTCCTTTTGGGGTACTCAGCATCGATATTTTGATTTTGTTTTCACACCCCCACATTTTGTGTTATGCCACTTAGGGGTGTACAAATGTTATGTAGCCAGTAATATCCAGAGGGTCCTAACAGTTGACTATGCATCCAAAAACCCACAAAAATATTTGGATTTTTGCTGAAATCCAGGGAATAGGGTGGGGTGTCCAAATGTCATGTAACCAGTGTTGTCCAGAGGGTCTTAACATGTAACTATGCACAATTTAGTGCAGGTTGGTGAAATAGTGTGGAATTGTATAAGGAAAAGCACTTTGCAATGCCACAAACAAACCCACACATTTTTACTTTTATAAATGTAGATATGTTATTTAAGCAATATGACCCGAGCGGCATTCCCCGGGGCCCATAGTTATAGGCCTGAGTCGATAATGTCCCCGCCACGATGGTCATATTGCTATTAGTACCCCGGCCCGCAATATATGCGTAACTGGGGCACTAAAAGCATTTTTTTCTGTCGCCCCCACGGCATTTCGGGACAGAAAAAAAGACCAAGAAAATGGCGTCCGTTTTCTCTTTGGCGGCCTGTTCCCAGCGTGTCCGCTCCCAAAAAAAAAGAAGCAGAAGGTAAGTGGGGTTGGGAGGGCGGGAGGGAGGGGACGGGGAGAGAGAAAAAAATAGGAGGGGACGATGGAAGCCTCCAGCTGTGTGGAGGTGTGGAGTCTCCACACTGCTGGAGTCTGCCATCGTCCCCACTAGGGACGCAGGAGCAAGAAGGTAAGTGGGGTGGGGTAGGGAGGAGAAAGGGAAAAAAAAGCTTACCTGAGTCCCTAGCGGGGGGCGAAGGCAGCCTCTCAGCCGTGGAGAGGCTTGGAGTGGGGATGGCCCCGCTTCGAGCCTCCTCATTGGCTGAGGAGCTGCCACGCCCCCCGCCTCTGCCGAGGACAAGGGCACTCGAATCCCGGCTGAGAATCAAAGGATTCTCGGCCGGGTAAGGACCCGGCGAGAGCCAATCAGAATGCGTGTTGCATTCTGCTTGACTCTCGCTGGATACTAATAGTTATTATGTATTCCTCACACACAGATTGTTTGTTTTATTGCAGGCTTTGCATGGTCTTCCTCATTCATGCCCTTGGCTGTTAGTCTTGTACTTGTGACAGCTTGTCAAAAAATATTTGGGATAAATAGTGAATGATATGTTGCAACAGGCGGCCGGCATCAGGATTAGGAATATAGTCAGCTCCAGCTATGAACACTGTGAACACTGGAAGATTTTCCACTCATTCTTCTTGGTCACGTTCCCCTTTGCCTACACATCCCAACCTTCCATTTCACTCTGCATTTGAATTCCACCTTTAAAGAACTTTGAATATAACGCCTCCTTTTCAAAAACCTTTTATTTGTTTTTTTCTTATCATCTATCAGGCTCCCGGACATCTGTCCACTTTCTGTGAGAACCTGGACTCTCTATATTTCTTTCTTCTTCCATTTGAATTCCCATTATTTCTTCTTGGAGACTTCAAAATTCACTTTTTTATAATTCACCCTTCTTCTCCTTTTCTTTCTCTTCTTGATTCCTATGATTTACATCAAATGTCTTCACTTTCTTCCTGAGTCTCTTGGCATCATTATAAGTGCTGATCTGCAATAAATGACGGTAATTCTGGCTCCGGTATTTCTGGACTGGCAAACTTCATGTTTGCCGGTAAGGGCCATGGATTTCACGGCAGGCATGACCTGTTAGGAGTTCAGGTTCCTAGCGGCAAATAAATGCCTGAATCACCAGCACCGTTAATAACGGTGCTGGTGATTCAGGAAATCGCAACCCATGGAGTCCTGTTTTGTAATACTGGTATATGGGGCTGCAGAGACGATAAGTGCAGTTTGCCGGTATCCCACAAGTAATACCAGTGAGATTACAGCAAACTTAGAATGAGGGCATATGGATTGTTTTTTTTATGTATTCTTTCCATCTTTTTCCCCTGAGTCTACAATTACTACTGTTCCTATTGCTGATTTGTGCCTTGCCCATGGCTTATTTCTGCAATCACTGTTTTGCCACTGGATCCTTCCCATTACTTCTCAAGCACTCCCTTGTGCACACTCTCCTTAAAAAGCCTCCTAGCCAATTTATTTTCTGCCTTCTCTCCTAACCTCCTGTGTTATGTGGACGACCCACAGCTCTCCTCCAAGCTTCGCTCCTCTGCCCCCTCCTCTCTCACTCCTGATGGTCTGTCTGCCATTCAGGCATGGTGCGCTGCTAAAGATCTCTTCTTTAATGTCAGTAAACTGAGATCCTTCTCATTGGGACACCAGCTCCCTCCTTCCCTCCTACATTCTGGAAACCCTCCATGGGCCCCCTCCCCTCTCCCTCCTGTGAGGCAAATAACCATTGGTCTCATTTTCGACTACTCCCTCTCCCTCTCTACTCACATCACAGACCTTGCTAAGAAGTCCTACTTTCAGCTGCATCTCCTCAGAGGCATTCTCCCTTTCCTCACCTTCCCCCTTTCTGGGGCCTGGGACCCTGCTACATCCAGTTCTCTCTCCCTAAATACCTCCCTGTTAAAGCCATTCGGTCTTCTAGCTATAACTCTCTGTAGATCAGAGATTTTTCCAACCAGAGAATGTAGGTAGATCTTTCTCCTCCTCAGGTGCCTCCCTCTGGAATGGCCTGCCTGCCCCTCTCAGACTTGACCAAGGTCTTCTTAAATTCCCAAAGTTTCTCAAGACCCTTGTTTTCTCTTCATCCTTTCATCTCTTCATCCTTTCATCTCTTCCTACGCTGCTAATGTCCCCCTCTGCCTCTTTGACTAGCTGCATTGTTCCTTCAGATTCTTACAGCGCACCAGGCCCTCTTCAACCAGTCTACTGCTGCACTTGGTCTCCCTGCCTCACCCTAACTGCACTTGTCCTACAGGCTTCCACCCACTGCACTAGCCTGGTTGTGCCCGCACCCCCTGAGCCCTTTCAGCCCTATTCTTCACACTTAGCACATGGACCTTCTCCCCTGTACTTTCTGCATTCCCGTGGCACTGTCCACCAGGCCTCCACTGGAGCTTGCTAACACACTGCCCCTTCCGCCATGACTGCCACTTCCCCATTCCCCTCTCCCCTGCACTTGCACAATCTTAATGTCACAAGGACCAGTAGGACCATTTTTGTTTTCTTCATTCCTGTTTTTTCATTCCCCCATCCTGCCTTGTTGCTCCTTGAAACACCTTGTCTATAGATGCATTATAAATACCCAATACATAAATACATTAATAAATATGTATTCGTCTGATCACGTTATACTCCCATGACTTTTCTAATTCCTTTTCTACCTATTAATCCTCCCTCAACCTCTACTTTCTACCCTTTTGACTTACATTCCTTTGAAACATCCACCTTTCTTTCTTCTTTGAGCCTAATCTCACTACACCTGAAGATGTCTCACATCTCTCTTTTGACTCCCTTATAGAACTCTATTTCCATCTACGAACCACCTTAACTCTGGTTTGCTCCCACACTTCTCGTTCTTCGCTATGCTGACTCGTGACTGTGGAAGAAAACACATTCCCTTGCTGATCTTGATTTTCTTTTATCTTTGCATACATCATATGCTAGTTCTCTACTTTTGGCTAAAAAACAATGATGCTCTGAACTTGTTCTAACTCTTCCTCCCCATCTTCATCATTGTCTATTTCAGATACTTAACCGAATTTTGTCTCCACTATCCTGTGAACATTCTTCTTCCTTTTCACTTTCCCTGGTTGACTTTGCTAAGTATTTTACAACTATGTCTTAGTTTCTATATTCCTCCTTTGGTTCCTCTTCATCTGATTCCGGCACCCCACCTCTGTCATGTTCACCCTTTTCTTCCTCTTTATCTTTATTTGCCCTTCTATCTGAATCAGCTCCCGCTGCTTTTCTTTCACAAGCCCACTGCACTGCCTTTCCACTTTTGACCCTCAATCATCTTCCCAGGGATTATCCTTTACTTCTTGATGTGCATACTCTATCTGAAATCCCTCTCTCTCTACTCGAAGTTGTCCCTCAGAATTTAAACATGATGTTATCCTCAAATGAAAGAAAAACTCTCATGACTCTTCCCTTCCAGTTTATCTCCATATTATCACTCTTCTTCCTCTCTTCTCCAAATGATCTGGAACATGGGGTTATATCCAACTCTCAATTTACCTCAATCACTATACCCTTGTTCCTCTTCATCAATTTGGATTAAGTCCATTTAATACCACTGAAACTGCTTTACTTTTAGTCTCTAACTCATCACATTCTCCGTGTGAAACTGGAGTAACCTGACCTTGTCACAAGGGGATAGGAGCCCCTCTCAGCATGGAGTGCGAAGGCTACCAAGGTGGAAGCCACAGCCTATCCTATACCAGAGAGAGACAGTGGCAGTTGAGACAGCCCCGATTTCTGTTCTCTCGCCAAGGGCCAGTTTGTATTTGTACCAACTGACATCATCCCATACTCTGGCAGAAAGCCCTGACCAGGTCTTCTCTTTCCTAGAACTATGAGTGAGGCAGTAACAGTACGGAAATACCACCTGCAGCGCGACAACCCATCAGTGCCCCACATAATCTACATGCAGCAAGCTGATTAGCAGTGTCCACATGGAGAGACATAGCCAGCAAGAGAAAAACTGATGATATGGCACAACTTTCCCTGGCAATCTGCACCACTTCCCTGTGCCAGTACGTGCAACAGCAAAATCGCTGCAGCCAACCTAGGCCAACAGGGACTTATACCGGAGTAGCAAATGCTTAGCACAACTTTTCCTGACCTTGGGGAAAACCAAAGCAACACAAACTTTACAACAAAGGATCCTATTGTTGCCTCACATAGCCCGCACAGAACAAAGGGACGGGGGTTAGCCTGCTACCTGTAACTTCCACTGTTTACAACACCTCCTGGGTAGGGAAGACAGAACCATATTGGTAAGGGCCAGCGATCCAATGGGAGAAGGAAGGGGAGGATAAGAGTGGCACTAAAAAACAAGAAATTTTGGGTGGTTTACGTGAGGTCAAATGAGGAAAAGACCCAGACCAAGAGACCAGCTTGAGAAAGGACAGTGGACTGGTATGTGGCGGCAAAATAACAAAGAGTTGAGATTTTAATAAGTACAATCAAGTGGTACTGTGTGGTGAATGTACATGCAATGTGGGTGACTGAGAGTTTTAGAGCAAGTGTAGAGAATGAGCTGACATTTGACAGTGAAAGGAGAACTGGAAAGGACTGAGTAGAAGACGGAGTGCAGTAGTATAATAAGTGTGAAGGATGGAGGCATGGTGTGGAGGAGGAAGTAGTAGTGTTGAGGAGAGAGTAGTAGTGCGAGGAAGAAGTTCTAAAATTGAAGGGTGGATGCCAGTAGTAGAGTGAGTGAGAAGAGACATTGGAGGGTGAGAAGTGGAAGATGTAGGAAGAACATGTAGAGAAGATGGGTGGAGTTCGAAGCAGGAGAGTAGAGAAATAATATTCAGAGACAGGGCAGAACACATGGGCGTGCTCAGAAAAAGACATAGCTGGGCAATGTTTCTGAAAGGCACACATTTTAATCATTTTCTGTGAACTAAGAACATTGATAGTGCAGGTTTTTTCTAGCAAGCCCCTGATGGAGCTCAGACAGATAAGGCATTGGCTTTTAAGTCCACCTTCCTAGTGAAAAAAAGTAGACAGAAGGGGTAATCCAGTATCATATACTAACTTGGTGAAGAAGGACACTTTGGTTTGGGAGGGATAGATGCAACTTGATGAAAGAGTGAGGGACAGCCTTAGTACCCTGCCTTACAAATCAATAGAAAGCCTTGAACCTTCTCTCGGAATTGGGATGCAGTAGGGCCTGATAAAAAGGCTTCCTATGCTCAGAGAATGAAATGAAAATCTGAGGCCATGATTCCTGAGTGACTGTGAGTGATGATCCCCGGAATCGATAGGTTTGGGAGATAGGAGTGGAGTTAGAATTCCTAGTTCTCAATCTTTTACTTGAAGACTCTGAGGACTACTGAGAATGTGCAGGCTCAGAACCTAATCCAGTTGAGATCAGCCAGCAAGAAAAATCAACAATCCTGGCCGACAGCAGTAAGGTAAAGCCGATTAGACCAGATACGTGAGGCCTGTCAGTGGAGGCAGGCCCCAGGCAGTGGGAATGAACTACCAGTCCTCCCAGCTAGCACTGCCTTCCAGCAGTGGAGGAGATTTACCAGCTAAGAGGAAGAGGTAGTAGACCCTTCAAGTCATGAAAAAGCCCTTGTGATCCCTGACATATGCACAAATTCACACCAAGGGAGGACCTGTTAAGAGTCCTGGGAGAAGACCAACTGTCCATCAGTCGACAACACCAAGAAACTTCACAGCTTTACATGGCATGGTTACCTAATGATACAAGCAAACTGCAGTACCACAGCATTCCTCCAAAATCTCAACACCAGAGATGATCCCTCAGCCTTTTTCGTGAACTTCAAAAGAGTCACAAAACCAGCAGGGTGGCACTGCAATTGCTTTGCTAGGTACATTGCCCCATTGCTGACTCGGAAGGCACGACAAGTACTCCAAGGCTTGAATCGTGTTGGAAATATGCCATGTATGGATGATAGAATGGATGGAATGGACGCAATGGATGGAATATATACGAAATGGATGGAATGGACGCAATGGATGGAATGGACGCAATGGATGGAATACACAAAATGGATGGAATGGTTGGGATGGAATGAACACAATGTAATGGATGCAATGGATGGAATGGCTCTAATGGACGCAATGGATAGAATACACGAAATGGATGAATGGACGCAATGGATGTAATGGACGCAATGGATGGAATGGACCCAATGGATAGAATACATGAAATGGATGGAATGGTTGAAATGGAATGGACGCAATGGATGGAATGGATGGAATGGACGCAATGGATAGAATACACGAAATGGATGGAATGGTTGAAATGGAATGGATGGAATGGACGCAATGGATGGAATGGATGGAGTGGATAGAATGGATGGAATGGATGAAATAGATGGAATGGATGAAATGGAGAGTATGGATGAAATGGGTGGAGGCATTGATTAGATGAATCAATTGAATAGACAGAACGGAATTACCCTTCCCTCTAGTCCCTGTGTGTGCCCATCATACTCATGTCTCTGTGTAGCCATTTTCTGGCTCCCCATGCAGTTATCGTACTTACCTATCCCCCCTTATCGCTGTTAGCCTGCCCCTGTTACTGTGTGCCCATATGTCGCAGAGCTCCCTGCCACCCTATTCCCGTAATTTCGCTATGTATCCCAATGTATTACCCAACCCTCTCATCATCATGTGCGCCCCCTGTGCCTGTGTATCACTGTGCACTTTGCTTTCTAATCTCCATGCTGTTACCATATATCCGTATGCCCCCTCCTGTCACTGTAAACCCAGCCCATTGTCACTGTGTGTCCGTGTGTCAATAAGACAAACCATCATATAATACCACATCACTACGCCTACTCTCTACTAAACACCATCAATCAACTAGAACACAGCTGTGCCCCTGACACATTCGGTCTAGCTGTTCACATACGAACACTACCCATGAACACCTCAACATCTTAATAAAACAAACCTATCCAATGACATTCCTGTCTAGTTGTTCACAAAAGCGTCCTTCAGGCCTAACGCAGCCAATCCCAGTCTGGATGTCCACCCACCTGACTGCACATATTTCAAATAATATCTTCAACACCACACCTAACTCTAGGATGCATCTACTATACAGCTATTACATTAGCTGCACACATAACTGGTGCACCCATGCACCCTAAGACACCACCTCCACCTCTCTCTACTGACCTGAACTGCGGTTCCCTGAGAGCGTTCAACCTACCAGTGCTTTGAGTTCATACCAATGATATATAGAGCGCTATATAAATGGCAAATAACATAACATAACGTAACATAACATATGAGGAACTCAAGAGAGGTTTCCTTAAGATTAGGACAAGATTGAGAACACTACAGGTTTCATTGTTGACATATCTCTCTATGCCAAAGAGAAAATCCCGGAAGGATGTCAAGGATTTACTTACAAATGGTTGGCGAATAAAAGTTATGAAGAGGTGAAAGACATGCTGATACTTAAGCAATATGTAGATTCCTTGCAACCATATTTACAAAATGTTATCTGGCAGTCACATAAACCAATCTTGGAAGAGGCAATAAAAAAGCCAATGCACATCAGAGAGTGACGAGGGTCAGGGAACCAATGACTGGTGTTAAAAAAGAACCCAAAAATCACTCCAAATCTCAAGGCTGTTTCAAGAATTTTTATTCAAATCTCAAGGTACCTTATAACCGTCCCTTTATTTATTGTTCCTGCACCTCCTTGCTAGCCCAGGCATGCCCCACGGTTGGATATATCGATTGTTTCCCCTGGCCTTGTCTGGAGGGGATCAGGACACTGATCAACTGGGCTTGGGACACCTGTCAGGAAGAAACCCAGAGGCAGTTCCATCCCTGAAGGGGAAGCTGTGAGGGAACCAAGTCTGACCCCTTCTTTTTGGGCTCATGATGTTAAATGTAGTACACCTTTAACACAGGTAATACCTCTCAACAATTCTTGCCAGGATTTTTCCATCTTTCCTGGGACAACCTCAGCCAGTGAGCCCAAAAACTCAACCAGTGCACATACATACCATAAAAAGCTGAAATAAACAGGATCCATGCACCAGATGACAGCCCTTCCCATTACTAGATTAGCGGTGAAGAGGCGGCTTTGGAGAGCATGACAAAAGAGGAAATGAGAAAACTGTGGCAACAGCTCAGCAGTGGAGGAATAGCTCACACTCCACTCTCAGATGGCTGCACACTACTGATTCATGATACCATGGGCACACTGAAACAACAGGGATGTACCCAAGGGACTCTGATTCAACCTGGAAATAAACTTACCATGACGAAGGTGGACACTAGAGCCCTCCAGGCAAACATGCACATTGAACAGTTTGAACCACCATTAACCTGCAGCAGTGCAACCAGTTGAGAAAATGGGTGGGGCTCAATGCAGGTTTTATGCATTCTGTACTCTGTAACACCTCTCAGGTGGAGACAATTCAGGTGGATTGTATTGGGAGAGTTGACCAATGGCAGGAAAAAGGGAAGTACCATGAAGGGGAAGGAAATAGAAAGAGGTGGTTCATTCGGATGACACCAGCAGTGTAGGTGGAAGACAGCCAAGAGATAAGCAGGTGT
Source organism: Ambystoma mexicanum (assembly GCF_040938575.1). Classification (NCBI taxonomy): domain Eukaryota; kingdom Metazoa; phylum Chordata; class Amphibia; order Caudata; family Ambystomatidae; genus Ambystoma; species Ambystoma mexicanum. The sequence continues at coordinate 544,626,884 of NC_090933.1, read as the reverse complement.
GTTTGTATAGTGAGTGAGTAGATGAAGGTAGTGTAAGGAGGGAATATGAAGTGAATGATACTGGGTAAAAGAAGAGTGTTTGTGTAGTTTGATGTGAGAGGAGGAGAATAGTAGTGGTAGGAGAGTCATAACAGGAGGAGGAGAGAAGTAAGAAATAGGGAAGTAGGTAAGTGAAGTGGGAAGAGTAGCAACATCAAAGGGGAGGTGAGGAGTAAGAGCTGGGAAACATTGGAGGAACAGAGGATTGGTGAAAGGAGCAAATCAGACTGTGGGCTGGTAGAAATAGAAGAGTGGACATGGGTGGAGTGACTATAATGGAGTAAGCACAAACCACTATCCCATCCCTATTAGAACACTAACATCTGGCTAGAGCAGGAACAGTTTGGAAGTCCCTGAAGGAATACAGACAGCATTAAGAGAACCACCTTTAGATGCATCTAGGAATTAGACAGTAGGTTTTAACATTCTATACCCCTACTCAGTGGTTACTGATGCCTGGTTAGGTGGGAGAATCCGTGGGAGGCAAGAGCACGAGGGACAGCTATAGGGTCGACAGAGGAAACTCTAAAAAAAAGACCCTTCAACTGCCCTTGAAGACTTGCATGATTCTCGAGCCTTAGATACCCTGCTTCATTCAGTCTACTTTCATGCTCACTCTCCCTTCTCCATCTCTTATCCTTTCTCGTACATTCCACCTTCCACTCCCCCCACCGCTTTCAATCTTCCCTCAACTTCCTGTCCCCTCTGACATCTCTCATTCCTTTTGGTCTCCACCACCCTTTGATGTCACTATGTACTCTCCATTGCTGCTACTTGCTCCAACTTTACTGCAACTCCCACTTCCTCACCACCTCACCACTACTGCCTCCTGCACACCACTACTCCCTCCTGTCCTTTACAACTCCCTCATCCACACCTACTCCCTCTTCCTCACCAGAGCTCCCTCCACCATTAATCCCTACACCCTCCTCCACATTACTATTTCATCCTTCTCACTACTACTCCCTCCTCGTCACCCTGTCACATTGTTAGCACGCATTTGTCAAACAATGAAAAACAAGCAGGTTATCTTTTGACACGTTATGTTTTGTTGTTTTTGTCTCAGTCTTGCAAGCACATTTACAAAACACATAGGCCATTTTTCAGCCTCACATTCAATGCCATTATGGCATTTGTAGTCTTCTATTTAAGATGGGAGACTATAATGTTACAATTGTACTCTTTCTGCTTAACATGTTTCTATAAGGATGTATACATTTGTCTGAGCACTTTAATATTATTTCTGTGCTTTTTAAGTCATCTCTATTAACGAGAGTATTAATGGAACCCAAATATGGAGGTGAGGCAGGAAAAAGATGGGAGCGGAAGTGAGTCATGATGATTTGCCTGATCCAGGGTTGTGGGAAGAGAGGATGCTGGCCTGGTGACTGCAAAGGTTGGTTTCCCTGGTCTCAGCTCTGTGGTGATATTGTTAACATCTGAGGATCTGCCAAATTGCTTACTCTCACCACCTCAAAAGCTTTCTGGTAAATAGGCCCTGTATACACCAGACCCAATTCCTATCCTGATGTTTCTGGAACTTGTGGTCGCAGCAACAGTCTTTAGGTATGTACATTGCCTTATTTTCAAAATAATATAATAGCTGGTTGGAATTCATTTCTTTTAACAGTCAAATATTATTCATCTCTAGCGTATTGCTAGCTTGAACAATATGGCCAAATATATCCAACATAAAAAGAAAAGTAATCATGTATCCACTGCTGCCTTCTAAAATCAGATGGTGTTTTTTAAAGCAAAGTTTCAAAAATACTGCTAGCAATCAAACAGCCTACAAGTACAGTTGGGCAGATATGTGTTGCACACTGGCGCCAAAACCTGGCTTTGCACTTAATCAAAATGTTTGCTGCTGAGCACATAATTTAAATTCACTGTACCTCATCTGCCAAAATTAAAATCCCCTAGAATTGATTCAACTGACACTGTCGACCACTCAAATAAAAGACTCATTCATTGTATTGCCTCATATGTAATAACAACAGCGGGCTTTCATATATTGGCTATTACAAAGCTCACTTTTTTCCTGGCTTACTCCGGGCAATGTTTTTTAATGTAACTTCCCATGGTGCCCTCGAGTATCAAAGACACATGCTGTAACGTCTTTCTCTGTTAAGTCACTGTTATCACTACATATGTCATTTGGGGGTGGAGGGCACATTTGTTGCCGCCCAGAGCCCTGTACATCCTACGGCAGGCGAGCAGGGTTAAACAGAAAGGGAAATAAAACAATAACGCCAAGGACAGGGGGAGAAGGTTAAAAAGAAAGGGAAAAGAAGGTTTGGAAAGAGTAGAAAACCAATTACAAAAAAAGGATGGCAACAAGATAGCAAAAGAGAGGGAGGTGGGGCTCGGGGACCAGTGATTAGCCACTGATTTAAATACGTTAAGGGTAATTATATTACCAGTGTCAATCATAAACCTGAGCAGAGTGAGGGCTGAGAGGGCCACACCAACTGGTGAAAGGTGTATATGTTAGCCAGAAGTGCTGGACAGGAGGGTCAGTGGCCTGTCCTAAGCCCTTCACACATGTTAAGCCTCCATTCACATCCACAAAGGCGGACAAGGCCTCTTCATATTTCCGGGCCCCTGCTGCACATTTAACAGTGAGTGCATGGGGGAAAGGGTGTCAACGCTTCCGGTGCCCGTCCTTCACCAAAGTGAATGTTTCACTCGGGGGTTGCCTGACACCACTTGTCACTGATGTCTCAATCATAATAAACAAGGAGGCGATCAGAGAGACAGCCACCAACATTTAATTTTTGGGTGTAATCCTACTGAGATACACGTGGTATTTTAGATAGCCAAAGCAGTAGGGCGTCATGCTCTACAGTATCCAGCACCGCTGAAAGATCCAAGCAGGTGACCTCATTAGGGAATTTCAAAATGCTATCTCATACTGCCAAAATGGCATTTTCTGGGTGAAAACCAGATTGAAAAGGGTGAAATAAATGGTGTCCCTCAGCTTGATATGTACATGTGACCTTCTTCGCTTGGATCTTTGCAGGCCAGGGTAACCCTGCTATTGGTTGATAGTGTTTCAATGGTCCTGCAACAAGTAATGCTTCCTTTAGCAATGCGGTCACAGTAGAAGACTTGAGAACCCCATTGAAAACCCTTTGGGAACTAGAGGAATGAACTTAATACAATCAAATAAATAAGAAGCATGTCTACAAACTAGGCATGCCAATTTGTGGGCAAAGGATCAATTAGTGGGTTTCAGAGCCATGAGATGTGATGATATAAGGTCTGAGGAAACTGGAGAAAAATCAAAAGTTGCATTCTTAAGAGCTACAACAAAGGGAGACTGGTTGACATGACATTGTTCAAACCATTCTACATGTATTTAATGTTGTCTATAAAGAAGTTATTAACATTATTAGCCAGTTTGATCATAGGTACCACAGACGGGGGTCTGCAGAATTTACTGATAACAATGAACAGCTCTCATGGTTTGTCAATAGCATTATTGGTCTGTTTTTTCAAGAAAGTAGGGTTTGCCCCAAACATGTTTTTTTTTCAATAGCTAATAATGCTGATTTGGCAGTGGAGAGACACAATTGGTCCCTACATTTCCTCCACTTTTTTTCATATCTTCAATATTCCTGATGAAAATTCTTTGCATCAAGGTGTGTAGAGGCGATTTTCTGTTTTTTTTTGTCTCACACAGGAGGAAATTGAGTCGCAAATGCTCTTTAAATTGCTCACTTTAGAGACAAAAAAGGGTTTGCTTTGTGTTTCCAAATTAGGAGATACTAGTAAAGAGCTTTGATCTTGTCAGTGATCTCTGAAAGGTCCACAGTGCTATGCCCCAAAATTCAATTTCATAAACAGGCAATGTGGGACACTGAAGCCTGACCTTAATCCAATACAAAGATCCTGGCGGAGTGATCAGACCATGTGTAGTATTGAGGTATTTTGCTCTTGTTCCTCTACAGACAATTAAATCAAGACAGTGTCCCAACCAATGGGACAGAGAAGTCACCATTGTAATTGTAATTGTTTATTTGTAAATCGCTTAAACACAAGTGAAGTTCTTCAAAGCACTTCCAGACAGAAAGGGAACAAGGGGATATCGCTGAAATTTTTAGGCCTTGAAGATTCTGAATGATCTAACAGCAAAACTAGCATACTAGGTCAGGGTATTTCTGCTAGAATAAGTGCAAGACAAAGAGTGAGGGGAGTAGTGGGAGGGAGAGGAGCATAAAATACAAAAGGTAGTTCATCAATGCGCCTCTGCGTGCAGGCACAGCAAAGCTGAGGAGGGGAGATAGAGGAAGACAGGACAGATAAACATGCTAAGCCTACCTAGTACATTCAAGGTCATGCAAGTCAGCAAACTGAAGTGCGAGGGAGGGGGTGGGGGACAAGTGCGCCCAGTCCAGCAGGGGCCAGTGTTAAGTGTAGAGTGGGAGCACTTCATATGGAACATGTTCCGAGTGCAGTAATGCAGGCAGAGTGCAGAGGCCCGGAGGCAAGTGCGGGATTGGCAGGAGAGCCTGAGACCTGTGATGCACTGGAGATCACCAAGTGACCAGTCAGCTGACTGAACAGGTTGGGGATGAGAACAAAGGAGGGAAGCAAGAGAGAAGCAAAAGGAGGTTAGCAGGGGAGATGGAGAGAGAAAGAGGAATGTCTTGAGCAGTTTCCAGAACTTAAGGCCGACGGGCTCAAGATGGAGAGAGGCAGGTAGGCTATGCCAGAGGGGGACACCTGCAGACGAAAAAGGATCTACCCCCAAATCTCTGTTTGGATAAGTGTCTCCCTGCAAAGAGTGGGAGGAGGCTGAGCGGAGGGCTCTGGAAGGAGAGTACTTGGGAAGAGAACATTGTAGATAGTGGGGGCTTCCGCCCCAGAAAGCCTTGTGGACTATGCTGAGGGACTTGCACTTGATCCTTGCAGCCACAGGGAGCGAGTGGGGGGATTTCAGTGCTGGAGAGATGCAGACCCTGGGCTTGAGCCCAAAGATAAGTCTTGCGGTTCTGTTCTGGATAAGTTGAAGAGGTCAAAGAGTAGAGATTGGAAGTTTGAGAAAGAGACTGTTGCAGTAGTGCAGTCTGAATAGAAGAAGGGCTCTGGAGAAAGTGAGCCTCTGGGGGAAGGTGAGAACATGTAGAATACCTCTGATGAGGTGCAGTTGGTAGTGGGACTTTTTGGACATGTCTGAGATGTAAGAAGAGAAGGAGAGAGTAGAGTCCAAGATGATCCCCAGATATTTTGCCTCACTAGTGGGGGAGGGTGAAGGACCAAGGGTGACTGGCCAGAGTGAATTTGGGAAAATGGGAGCAGGGGTACCTATGAGGAGGATCTCTGTTTTACTGCATTCAGGCAGAGATCATTAGCAGCACACCAGGACTGAATTGAGAAGAGCCAGTCAGGATGAGCGAGGAGGAGGAAGAGGCAGAGGGCAGCCTGAAAGAGAGCTGCGTGCCATCCGCATAACACTGAATGTTGGAGGTGAAGGCAGAGATCATGTGGGCTAAAGCGGCCATGTAAACATTGAAAAACTAGGGGGCTAGATTAGATCCCTGGGGGACACCACAAGTAGAGAGAGTGATAGCGGAGAGAAAGGAACCAAGTTCTACCTGGGATGGACGGTCAGAGAGAAAGGAAGCTAGCCAAGCCAAGGCTTGATCAGTGATGCCCAGGGCCTCGCAGAGACAGGAGATCAGGATGTTATGGTTTACTGTAGCAAAAGCAGAGGAGAGGTCAAGAGGAATGAGGACAGAGGGAGAGTTAGAGTCAAGGTTTGAGAGCAGATCTTCACAGGTGTTCAGAAGAGCAGTTTCTATGCCTTGGCGTGCTCTAAAGCCAGACTGATGGTCATGTAGACAACCAACAGATTCAGTATGGGTGGTAAACTGAGAGATAGCCAATTTGTCCAGCTGTTTTCCTAGGAAAGGAGTGATGGAGATCGGGCGATAGCCAGCATAGTAGGGTCGTCAGAGTGTTTTTTGAGCAGAGGGTGTACAAGAGAATGCTTGAGAGAAGTGGGGAAGACTCCAGTGCTGAAGGAGAGGTTGCAGCGGTCTGCCAAGGCTGGATCTAGCAAGTCAATGTTGTCCTTGATGATTTTGGAGGGGCAGGGGTGCACCTGTTGGAGGAGGCTTTCATAGACTGTACTTGGCTAGTGTCCTCCTCAGGTGTGACAGGGGCAGGGGAGTAGAGAAGAAGGGAAGTGTTGGTGGAGGCTGAAGGGGGCCCAGGCGATGTTGGTGCACAGGTGGGTTCGGAGGAGAGGGAGACATGATGTCCTGTGTTTTGGTGTTGAAGTGTGCAGCCAGGGCTGAGCAAAGGGCCTGGGTGGGTGCGGTAGTGGAAGAGGCTGCAATACGATTGGTCAGTTCCTTACATACGTTGAAAAGTGAGGCCGCTTTTCTTGGACCAAATGCAGAGTCTATATTGCCTTTGCAGAAGACAGCCGGCCAGCTTGTCAGTGGGTGCGCCTGAAGATCCTCATTTCCATTCAGCTGCCCTGCACTTGCATTTAAGGTCAGCCAGGTCAAAGTTGTACCGAAAGTTGCACTTTTTGGCAGGCTTCAGTCTGACCCTCATGGCAGGGGCAAGGATGTTGAGGGTATTGGAGATGGAAAGGTGAAGAATAGGCTGTATCAGAGTGGGTGTGAGCCGCAAGAGTAGGAGGAGGAGAGTAGGTGGAGGCAAAGGCAGCCACTGACACTTTTTCATGGGATGGATGACCTTGAAGGTCGGAGGCAGTGCAGGGTGAGCCAGTTCTAAAGGAGAGTAACACTGCAAGTGAGAGGAGAGGAGAGAGTGATCAGTCCATGAGAGTGGGTAGCAAGAGGAATAGAAAGAGGAATGTCTGTGGAGATAAGAGCATTCAAGGTGTGGCCAGCAGTGTGCGTCGGGCCAGAAGGTAGAATGGAGAGGGAGAGCAATTTGCAAAGTTTGCGGAAAGCTCCTGAAGAGTCCGGAGAGTCAAGATGAGATCCCCCAACAAGTGTGCCCGATGAGAAAATATCATGATCCCCAAGTATCTCTGTCTTTTTGATAGAATCCACATTGTGCCATATAAAATCACAGAATATAAGCAGTTTAGGGTATCCAGGTGGTCGATAGTATAAGAACCGTTTAAAAGAGTGATGTGATGAAAGGCAAAGGGTAAACAAGCACATTTTGGATGAAAGATCCCATGCCAATGTATCAAAATAAATAAGAGTCCAACAGTATTTGAAAATGATAGCAACTCCTCCTCCTCTACACATTTTAGTAGTAGTAGTAGTTTATTGATACACATATAGCAACAAGGCTTTGTATAACATTTAACAGGAAAGTCAAATATAAAATTTATACATCATAAAATTTCAACAAGATGACTCAAACTTATACAAGACACTTAAAAATGTCAACAACATTCAAATAAAACCGGACAATAAAATACATTGGGCCTCATTACGACTCAGGCGGTAAGGGTTTTACGACGGCGTAAAAAACGCCTGAGTACGAGGTCCCTTAGCGCCATGGCGGATTTAACACCTGCTTTTAGCAGGTGTTAAAATCCATGGCGCTAAGGGACCATGGAGTTAATTACGCCACCGTAATTTACGGTGGCGTAATTAACGCCTTCCCCACTCCCATCATGCCCTATGGGGCAAAAATGGGAATGGGGAAGGGTAAATGGGGATTGGGGACTTACCGCCCCGCCAACCTCGGAATGGGGCGGTAAGTCCGCCAACCACCATGGCGTAAACGTAGTTTACGCCATGGTGGTAAAGTCACGGCCCAGGCGGTAACTTACCGCCTGGTTCGTAATGAGGCCCATTAGGTTTGGGTCATTTCCTTGCATAAAAACCAACCATAAGGAAGGTAGATCATTTAAAATGACTGAATTACTGTAGGTTTTAAAATATTTCATTCAGAGATTTACCAACCATTCACATTCAATAATTATATGAAAAAAATGTTTCATGAACTAAAGTGCCACAAATACGCAAATAAGTGTGTTGGTACAATGAGTAATTTCTCCAACGCTTGGGAGATATTAGAACTGTAACATTAAATGTGATCAGCAGATAATTGCGAAAGATATAAGGACTAGGGTAAGCAGTTAAGTAAGATGGTTGATATACCCTAGATATTCTCTCGTAACAATAGTCCCGAGTTGAGGCCATGCTTCCAATATGGACCATATTTGCTATAAATGCTACTTCACGTAGTTTCTTCTTAAGCCAAAGCTTCATATTGCCCAAAACATACGTATTGCAAACCTCATGGAGCCATTTGTTATGGGTTTGTTTTAAAATGCCAATTGTTCCAATTGGAATTCTATCAGCGAGACCCAGATAGACTTTCATATTGGGAGCGATAATCGTATCTGTTTGCGCAGTAAGTAGGCGTTCAAAAAATAATATGCATTGCGCAATATAGATGGTCCAAATGCCTTTGATGTTGAATTCGAGATAAATGTATTCAATACTAACACATTGAAGAAGACGAAATAGTTTTCGCAATAGTTTTGCTTCAAAAATGACAAGCCCCTTCCTATATTTATGGCCCCAAATCACTATTGTGTAAGATAATATTGCTGAGATCTTAGCATTATAAATGGACAATACAGCTGAAACACAATAGACATTATTGCGGCCGATAAATGCACTTTGGGCATTAACCGATAACGAACATTTCCATTGGACATATGTCCAATGGAGCTCCCATTTCAATTTTTCATCAAGCATAAGGCCCAAATATTTATACAACGACACTTGATCAATCGGATTAGAGGAAAGAGTCCAAGTATGTCTTTTGGGTCGGGGTTTCTGAGAGAAAACCATTATTTTACTTTTGGCTATGTTGATCGCTAAGTCATTAGCTGCTGAGTAAGAAGCAAGAGCATTCAACATCAGTTGAAATCCCGCAAGGGTATAATAATCTAATAATAAAGGTCATCCGCGTAAGCAAGCCAACCCAAGGAGACATTACCAATTCTTACCGAATTTGCTGCATGTATGGGGAATGCTTCACACATGTCAGCTAAATAAAGATAGAATAAGATGGCTGCGATCATACACCCCTGCTTTACCCCACAGGAGGTACATATGGATTTTGATAATTTACCAAGTGCATTGAGGCGTACGCAAACTGTAGTGTCAACGTGGAGCAGCATTAGCATACAAAGTAAAGCAGGGGGAATCCCCCAGTGTCTAATTTACGCCATAGCCAATTCCTGCCGACTGTGTCAAATGCGGCAGAAATATCAATAAATGCACAATGTACATTTAGACTGCAGCGTAGCCAAGAGTGTTATATGGCCGAGCTCAACGTTAACAAGTTGTGGGAAGTGCTGGATTTATTTCTGAAGCCTATTTAGTTTGTAGGCAAGATCTTGTTATTGGTAACCCAGGTGTTTAGTTCTTGAAGTAGGACTTTAGTAAACATTTTTTAGGTTGAATCAAGCATCACCAACATGCGGAAGTTGGAAGGATCATTCCATGCACCTTTCTTGTGGAATGTCAGTATGTTACTTGATTTCCATGATGGTGGTAGTATACCATGTAAACCAATATGGGAGAATAGTATCTGTAAAGCTGCTCCCCATAATGGTGAATCACTCTTGATTACTAAACTGCTAATACCATCAGGGCCGGCCGCACGTGAGGATTTCAACCTCTCAATAATATCAATTATGTCGAGAACGGGGGCTTTAAATACCCGGGGTACATTCCGGATCATAAGTAAAGGATCAGCAGCTTCAGGACGACCTAGAGTGGATTTAATGTATTTTACCCATGTTTCTTCATTGATACAGTTCGGGGTAAGGTCTCTTTGTTTATTCTTCGCAAGCAATTGCCATATGCCATTGCCGTTTCCCGTTAGTGCAAGGTTAGCTATCTTACGCCACAATTGCAATTCTAGTTCTTTTTTATGGGTTTTTAGCCATCTTTTTATATGTGCTCTTGAGTGCTCGAATCTGAGACAAAACAATAGGCGCAGGTAACTCACGACCCCGATGGACAACGATGGTTTTGATTTCCTGACACTACAAATGGCCCGAATAACCAACTTGATGGAAAAATTGAGGGGGGGGGGCGCAATGAATGAACTATTGTAAGAATACCCTCTGTAAACCAAGTTTCTGTATAATGAGAAGATCCAGTGCATTAAGACTGGAACTATCAGCCAAATTCACTGCATTGGTAATGGCAGACCTAGTAGTAATTAAGGTGGTGCCTTTTTGGGAGGCAGTTGAGGAGCATCATCTAAGTGTTTATTAAAATCATTAAGAACATATTCAATATTACATGCCCTCATCATATTTAAGGGTCATAAGGAATAAGATCCAGAATTATTATTCAAAGATAGACTCTCTGGTATATGGCTTTGAGGCCATAGTCTAAGGATACACTATGGCACTGAGAAATAAAATAATATAGTATACAATGAGGAAGTAGTAAAAATATTGGAAAAATATCTAATTTAGTAATTCCAGTGTGACATGCTGACCGCTGAACTGGTCTGTACAAGCCTAAACAGGCTCTGTGTCAGCGTGACAAGAGCACCATCCAAAGGATATTAAAGGGAATGGTAGTTCTCATGAAAGTGCAACATGCACCCAATTAAAACTAAGAAATTAGGAACAATAAATCTGTGTCATACCCTTCACCAAAGTCGTTGCAAGAGGAACACAAGTCAATTGAAACCTATAAAAAAATGATTTTGGCAGCACACACATTTCATAATTGAATAGTGGCTATATTAACATTTTATACAATTGATTTTCAATAAGATATTGAAATTTGAAAAATTAATATTCAAAAATCCGTAAGATTTCCCCAGTTCAGAAACCACTTTACTAGCTCCGCTTTAAAATCAAAAATCTTTTTAGCTTGCCTGTAGAATCCAAAGGGAAGGACACACATGCACCTTCCTGTTGCTTCAAAATTGTCAGTGTGATTGTAAGTTGTTAGGGATCAAGATAGACTCATACTTGTTTTTAAAGATATATTCTCTCATCCACTTGAAAGAAATCTTGTTGAGGTGCATCAGCTTCCATTTGGAATGGGCTTCAAGTCAGTTCCTAACAAAAACGAGCTGCATTCTTGAAATGGATAATGTGGGTTTGAATTCATTTTCATACTGTCCTTCTATTGATCCCATTTTATTCCAGACTAGTGTAAGAGCCTGTGTACATGGACCAAAGTGCAGGTTTTCATTGACACAGTAGGACCACTACATAGCCTAAGGCAACAGCAGGGTGACAACAGGGGAAGCCATGTGAATGTGTCTTTACTCTGCATGACTGCATCAAACGAACATACAGGCCTTTTATTATATTGTTAGATATGTTGACCCATTATAGGGATGTTACCTCCCCCATGCAATTGTGTGTGCTATGTTAATAAGAATAGATACAGCCCCATCAAAACCATGGTGATCTTAGAGTGCAAATGCTTGTTTGGATAGTGGCAAATTGTGCTCCCTCCCAGGGTAAACAGAGTCATTGTCTGTGTGGAAAAAAAAAATGATAAGGAGAGATGAGAGGATAGAGGAAAAGAAAAGACACCTGGGAAGGTACAAGATGGTTTAGGGGGAAGGGTTAGGACTGTGATAGTGCAGGTCTCTGTGCAATGATTGATGATGTATCAAAACAAATGTTGATCTTGAGATCTTGAGATCAATACCCCACCAGTGATGACATCCTGTGTAGACAGTTTTGTGTACACCGAATTTGTGGTACTAGAATTCGCCAGTGCATGCTTTCATTATGAACTCAAGGATGTGCTGAAATGGACCCTTGAAGTTCACAGCTTCTTGGTTAGATTCTTATGGGGTAATTCATAGAAACCAGCGCATAAGTGGCACACACGGCTGGCACACAGAGTGCGCGTGCGGCAGTCTGCGCCAGCCGCGTGCGCCAAAACCCATTTTGGCGCACAGCGTATTCATGGATTTTAACATCCAGAACCAGCCGTGGTGCAGAGTGGCGCAGCGACCCTGCAGCAGCGCCAGTTATGCCCCAACCCCGCCCCGTGCGCCATGGGCAGCGCACAAATCCAGTACATGGCGCAAAGGCCAGTGGATCAGCATACAGTCCCCAACCATGAAAACGCGTGTAAAACTCCCTGCGCACCCCTCAGAATACACGTACCACTCACGCGCTAGCAAAATCCCGTGTAAAACTCCCTGCACACCCCTCAGAATACACGTACCCCTCTTGCGCTGGCAAAATCGTGTGTAAAACTCCACGGCCACCCCTAAGAATGCTTGTACCCCGCTCGTGCCAGGTAAATTGTGTGGAAAAAGTCCCCCCTGTGGTGTGGGTTGCCTGTGGGGCATGGCCAGGGTGGATGGGCTGCCTGTGGGGCATGGGGAGGGTGTATGGGTAGCTTGCGTGAATTTCGTGGGAGCGTGGGAAGTTTCACAGTCAATAGGGCCTGTGCGAGCGTGGTACGTGTATTTGTGGGGTATGCGGGGAGTTTCAAACATGATAGGCCATGTGCGAGCAGGGTATGTGTATTTGTGGGGTACGCGGGGTATTTCACACACGATAGGCCTTGTGTGTGCGGGTTACGTGTATTTCGGGGGTGCGTGGGGAGTTTCAGACACGATAGGCCATGTGCAAGCAGGGTACATGTATTTGTGGGCTACGCAGGGATTTTCGCATGTGATAGGCCCTGAGCGAGCGGGTTGCATGTATTTCGGGGGTGCGCGGGGAGTTTCACACGCGATAGGCCCTGTGCGAGCGGGGTACGTGTATTTGTGGGGTACGCAGGGACTTTTACACGCGATACCCCATGCGAGAGCGTGGTACATGTATTTGTGGGCTACACAGGGATTTTCAGATGCGATAGGCCCTGTGAGAGCGGGGTACGTGTATTTCGGGGTGCGCAGGGAGTTTCACACGCGATAGGCACTTTGCGAGTGGGGTACGTGTATTTGTGGGTTATGCAGGGATTTTCACACGCGATAGGCCCTGTGCGAGTGGGGTATGTGTATTTCGGGGGTGCGCAGGGAGTTGCAGATGGGATAGCCCCTGTGCGAGCAGGGTACATGCATTTGTGGGCTACGCAGCAATTTTCGCATGCGATAGGCCCTGTGCAAGCTGGGTACGTGTATTTCGGGGGTGCGTGGGAAGTTTCACACGTGATACCAGATGCAAGAGCGTGGTGCGTGTATTTGTGGGCTACGCTGGGATTTTCACACGCGATAGGCCCTGTACAAGTGGGTTATATGTATTTCGGGGGTGCATGGGGATTTTCACACATGATAGGCCTTGTGCGAGCGGGGTACGTGTATTTCGGGGGTGCGTGGGGAGTTTCAGACACGATAGGCCATGTGCGAGCAGGGTACGTGTATTTTGGGGGTGCGCGGGAAGTTTCACACGCGATACCCCATGCGAGAGCGTGGTATGTGTATTTGTGGGCTACGCAGGGATTTTCACACGCGATAGGCCCATTGTGAGCGGGGTATGTGTATTTCGGGGGTGCACAGGGAGTTTCACATGCGATAGGCCCTGTGCGAGCGGGGTACGTGTATTTGTGGGCTACGCAGGTATTTTCGCACGCGATACACCCTGTGCGAGTGGGGTATGTGTATTTTGGGGGTGCACGGGAAGTTTCACATGCGATACCCCATGCAAGAGCGTGGTACGTGTATTTGTGGGCTACGCAGGGATTTTCACACGTGATATGCCCTGTGCGAGCGGGGTACGTGTATTTCGGGGGGGTGCAGGGATTTTCACATGCGATAAGCCGTGTGTGAGCAGGGTAAGTGTATTTCGGGGTTGCCCGGGAAGTTTCACATGCGATACCCCATGCGAGAGTGGGGTGCGTGTATTTGGGGGGACGCGGGGAGTTTCACACGTGATTTGGCATCGTTGGACCTCCCGGGTGTGCAGTTTCCCCCCTCCCCATGCCCTGCAGGCAGCCCACACCACAGGGGACTACCCTATAACCCTCACCATGCCCTGCAGGCAGCCCACATGCCACCATGCACTTGTAAGCACATGCGTGAGCCCCAACCCATGTCCCCCACCCATCCACCCACCCCCAGTGATGGGCACCTGCCAACAGGCCCTGACTCATGCCCCCCCACCCGCTTACCCACCCAGCAGTGACGGACACATGCCAGCAGGCCCCAACTCATGTCCCCCTGCACCCCCACCCACCCAGCATTGACGGGCACCTGCCAGCAGGCCCCGACTCATGTCCCCCCGCAACCCCACCCACCCAGCATTGATGGGCACCTGCCAGCAGGCCCTGACTCATGTCCCCCCACCCACTCACCCACCCAGCAGTGACGGGCACATGCCAGCAGGCCCCAACTCATGTCCCCCTGCACACCCACCCACCCAGCATTGACGGGTACCTGCCAGCAGGCCCCGACTCATGTCCCCCGCACCCCCTCCCACCCAGCAGTGATTGGCACCTGCCAGCAGGCCCCAACTTATGTCCCCTTGCACCCTCACCCACCCAGCAGTGACGGGCACCAGCCAGCTGACCCCCGACTCATGTCCCCCATCCCCTCACCCACCCAGCAGTGACGGGCACCTGCCAGCAGGCCCCGATTCATGTCCCCCTGCACCCCACCCACCCAGCAGTGACGGGCACCTACCAGCAGGCCCCAACTCATGTCCCCCCACCCAGCATTGACAGGTACCTGCCAGCAGGCTCGACTCATGCCCCCCCCCAACACGTCATCATGATCCACACTCATGGCCCTTATGGGCACCCAAATCCCACCCCACGCCACCCCAGTCCAAACACCCAACCAAGTATTCCATCCACCCCACATTGAAATCCCCATGTCATGATAGATCCCAAATGACAAGTATGCATATCAATACATGTCCGTCACACACACACACAATGGGTGCAAGTGAATGAGAAAGCCCACATTGTGACATGCATGAAACCAATGAGAGAATACCACACAAATGAAGTATGAAACAAAAATGTATTAAATACAAAAGCAAGAGAATGAAAGAAAATCAATCAATAAAAGAAATAATAAACAAAAGGCTGCATGTCCAAAATGAATGAAAAATATATGAATGCAGAATCCAAATAAATCCAAATGAAAAAGGCTCCAAAGCGTTCGTCCATCAAACCAAATCCAAAGGTAAAGAAAAAAGAAATCCATTGCTCCATGGGTAAAAAAAAAAATCAATCAAGTCAAATCCAGTCCAAAACTACATACAATGTAAAAATCCAGGGTCCATGAGCCCAACAATCGAAAGGAAACCTACAAAATAACCTACCTAACAAATAACTATATACAAAAAGGTGGGGCATAGTCCATGCGCCCCAAATGAAAGAAAAATAGACAGGAAACCTAACACTAATGAACTATATACAATGGAGGTGGGCAAGTCCTATGGCTCACTTGTTGATTTCCCGGGCCAGGGCATCATCGAACTCCTGTTCAACGTCCTGGAGGCGGGCCTGTTCCCTGGCCCGAGGTCTCGCAGGGATAACACCATGTCCACCTCCAACTCCCTGCGAATGTCCTTCATTGTCGGCGCGCGCGTGAACTTCCAAAGAGTGCATCATAATGTCCCAGGACTTGCTCCACCAGGATGGCAACTTAATTGGCACTGAAGCTGGCAGCCCTCTGCCTCTCTGCTGGGGGGTTGCCACTGGTGCCAGATGGTGTTGTGTCAGACATGGCAAACTCTGAGGCAGTTGTGGGTGGGCAACTGTGTCCTGGGGCTGCGATGTGGAGCGATGGAATGCCAGTCGGGAGTCTTCTGTTCCAGCAGGGGTGGTCACAGCAACTGGACCCCTGCAGATGGCTGATGTGCAGGCACCAAACAGCAGGGCACGTGGCCAGCAGGCAGTCAGGCAGCAGCAGATGACAGGTGGGAGCATGCTCAGGGCTCTGGGGGACAGGAAAATGGCCTTTAGGGCAGGAGCGTGGTCTTCCGTGTGTTGTCGTGTGGCCAGCTTGATACGGAGTGATTTGGCACGTGAAAAAACTGCACGGCAACATGTAATTCGAGGAAAGGCCCTTAGCGCGTAAGTGCTTATTTGACGTGATACACACGGGCGTTTCGCTCAGTCCGGATGCATCTGCACATGCAAAAAAATCACATACGTGTGTTAATGCATGTAATCCGAGGAAAGGGCCTTAGCGCATAAGAGAAGTGATGCACATGGGCGTTTCCCTCAGCACGGGTTAAAGGTGAGCGGGGCCAGCAGTTCACTGTGCATGCCTTTCGTGTAGACCGACGTGTGTGTTGCTACTTCGTGTTGTTTCGCGCGCCATCACAACTTCACAGCGGATCAAGGACGTATCTCTTCTTTTGGCGGGGTATTGGCTACACGTGTTTTTCATTATCACGCTAGTCTGACGGTGAGTCGCGCATGCTATTTTTCCCACTGTGGGTGCCCCTGTGTATCGTGTACCCATTTTCGAGGTCATAGTAGCCTGCATGTCACAGGCGTATGTGTTTTTCGTGTCCCTGGGTGCCACCGCATACTGCGGGAGGTTAATTCTACACACGTGGGCTACTGAGGGTTCCATGCACGGTTTTACTGCAGTTTTGGGGTGCCTGAGCGTTGTGTGACCCGTCACTTTATCACGGGGGTCACATACAGTCTTGCAGGTGCAGGGGTGCTGTTAACATCTTGTATCCCACCCCCTTCACCCCAAGTGCCCTGGACAATTGTCATGTGCACCTCCCATTGGCACTACTCCATCTGTGCCGGCACTACTCCATCTGTGCCATGGCTGGGAGGCCATGAAAGGTGAGGGGCGCCTCTGCTAGATGTACTCCATGTGGTGGGCATGGTCAGGGACATGGCTTGGGTGACCAGGGAGTAGGGGGACTCCAGGGTGGCTGCAGAGGGGGAAGAGGCAGGGGTGCGCCACTTCAGCACAATGTTGTGCCACATGTTGGTGCAGTCATGCCACCACCCCCTGCGGCTCCAGGATATGCAGTTCTTGCATCTGGCACTGGTGCACATGTGACCCGGCAGTCTCTTTCATCGACTGCCACGTGCCCAATGGTAGTGGTAGCTGCAGGTGCAGCTGTGGACCCCACCACCCAGGCTCAGGGTCTGACAGTGCAGGCTGCGTTGGCACTTTAAGAGTCCCCGGAAGATTTCCAGGAGGTCAGAAGGCACACCGTATGTGCACGCAGGGCTGCCCTGACTGAGGCACGTGTCCCTGGGGCAGTAATGTCATCTGCTGTCCCAACCAGCCGGGAGTTGGCATGGGCAGATGCAGCTGACACCACCCCGGTTGTGTTGTGTCTACCATCCAGACAGTCCCGGTCAATGACCCTGGCACAGCGGATGTTGCTGTGCCAGGTCCATTCCAGGGCACCCAGCAGCCACTGACGCAAGTCAGGGCTTCCGTCCGTCTTCAACCTGCCACTCCCTCGGTTCATTCCACCAGCACCACTGCCCATACTGATCAGGGCGGCATTTGCCAGCCAGGGTTCGGACCAGTGTCCAAGAGGAGGAAGGTTGCACCTGCAGTAGAGGCTGGGACCCCAGACACAGCTCCGGTCCCGGCATGTCGAGGAAGAAGCCTTTCTGCATGCAGGAACTGGACGTCCTTTTGGAATACGTGTGGGACCACAACCGTGATATGCTAGTGGGGCCGAATCGTCAAACTACGGCTGCCCAATGTATGTCCCACTGGAAGCAAGTTGCCGATTGTGTGAGTGCATTCGGCCATGAGGTGCAAACAGCCCAAGAGAGCAAAAAGCGTTGGGATGACCTCAAACGCAGCACTAAGGTGAAGCATGCCTCTAATTACAACATGACTCTGGTGACTGGCAGTGGGCCACCTCCTGAGGAGGAAGACCTCACTACGCACGAGTCAGTTGTTGCAGGGGTTCATACCGACAAGATTGGTCGAAGGAGTGGGAGAGATTCTGGACCTTGATGCCACGTCCAGTGAGTGTTGTTGCATGTTTGTTGAGGCCATGTGTGGTTTGCTTGTGTGATGTGTGGTGCTTGACTGGATGATCATCGTAGCATGTGTCCAGGATGACCTGCATTTCATGGCATTTGACCATCCATTCCATGCCCACTCCGGCTCAGTCCTGCATCACACACATGTTTACGGTGTCACATTCTGTGTGGGGCACAGGCCTCCCCCTGTTTCAGGCCCACTGACTCTGTTCAACTGGTGTTGTGGCTTCTGCACACATGGGTGTACTACTGAGGGCTCATCATGTCTCCTGCTTACAGTCCCATTATCATCTGCTCTGTTGTCAGTTGACTCAGATGATGCAATTGACGCTAGTCAACACTGTCTGCCAATACACAGGTCTCCGGTCACCCTTTTGCTGCCATGCAATGCCTCACTGCATTTCCACTTTGGGGGGGGGGTTTGCTTGTAGCCATGTAGCCCATTGCATGCACTTTGCACGTGATGCCAGAACTTGCCCTTGCACTGCCTTCACGTTTATTGATGGACATCATAATGCACTTGTTCATGTAGATAGTGGGCAATGTACACATGTTCTGGACTGCATCAACCCACTTCTGAGCTGTGTCACACCATTCTACATGCCTACTCACTGATGCAATATCAAAGTGGCCTGGCATGCATGGTCAGTTTTTCATCCCTTCTCTGTCATGAATGCGACGGGCACAGGTGCATCCTGTGACACATGTACTCAGTATTGGAACTCCCTTGTGGTTTTTCGATGATTTGATTGGTCAATGTGTGGCCTATACCAACTGGCACAGGGCGCTGATTGATTGTAGTCTGCCAGTCGGGTTGTAATGACTGTGGAGCTTCCTTCACATGTGTATGTGTGCACTTCTACATACATCAAAGCAAGCAACGTTGTAGCTGCTTGCTTTGGTGTATTGGATGCTGGTCATGTTGACAATACAGGTGTATGGGGAAATGAGTGTTTTTGAACGCTTTCACATTTACATATGCAAGCAGCTTGAACGTTGTGTAGTGCAACATTGCGAGTACTCACTTATGTGTTTGTGAAAGTGTTCATTTACACATGTCTCTTCTGGAGCTTTTTTGTTGACTGACTAATATGTAGTTGTTTGACGTTTATACCGGTGAGATTTCTGCATTGCACATGTTATGGGGAACTGGCATGATCCTGAAGGTTCACTGTTGTGCAGTATGTGTATGCCCTGGCCCACTTAGCAAATATGGTGGGTCCTGGGCGCAGACATTTTACACAAGGAATGATGGAATAGTGCACATTCATAGCCCAATGTGCTCAATAAGGCGCAGAGGGGTATTGTGGAGGCCTCATGTCCTGCAGCTCGGACGGTACTGGGCGTTATGGTCCCTCATGCCTGGTTGCAGGCACTTGCTTTGCTTGGGACATTCACTGTATCTACATGGCCCATGCCACCCAGTACGGGCCGAGCTGCAGATGGATGGAGCTATATTGCTGATGATGCATTAGTGATGCATGTCTACATGCATGTTACCTGTGTCATTGTGTGTTTGGATTCACTTGCAGCAGTGGTCAATTAGCAGTTCTAAAATGCTTATGGTGTGTTGCATCTCTAAGTTGCCATCTGTCTTTTATGCCTGTGGCATGTGCCTGACAGAGGTGGCGTCTTATGGAGTTCATATACTACATTTTGTACTTGTGTAGGCTTGGCTATTTAGACACATCAATTAATGCTTTTGGGATGTGTTTGCATGTCAAGGCCACTGGATACATGCCAGGTTCTCATTTGTGTGTGACATGTCTGCTTCATGTGTTGGCTGTCTATGTGATGTCTATGTGTGTGTTGTGTGCTTCTGACATGTGTACTAATGTTTATTTTTCTCCACTTTGCAGATGATGACGCAAGGGAGCCAGAGGATGATGTTGTCATGCCAGACACAGGGTTGATATCACACCAGCAACCCGGCACAAATGGGGGTCATGGGGTGGTAGGCCACGAGAACCCAATTATGTTACAGACCATCTTGTCTATGGCTGGTAGTGAGTCTAGCCCAGATGATCACTCTGACAACAATGTTGAGTTGGATGTGCATCGGGTCCATTCGTCAGGGGTAAGTGATTCTGATGTGGAGGCTTCTCTGTCTGTGACACCGGCACTGAGGGGCCAGACGGTGGTGGGACCTCCGCCTGGGGTGGATCAGCATGCAGGGTTACCCTCTACACCAGTTGCTGATCTGCCTGGTGAATCACATCAATGGAGGAATGTAGTCCTGAAGCCGTGGGTGGTGCCAACCCAACAAGGACGTCGGCTCCTTGGGCCCCGCAGGTGTCAAGCCCATCATCACGGTGGCCGCGCGCCAATGGGGTATACTGAGTGGGAGCAAGCCATGGTTGACAATTCAGAACACCAAGGGGCAGCAATTAATAACATCACTGAGAGCATGGAACATGTGGCCCAATCAGTGCTACCCCCTGCTAGGCAGGTGGAACTCCAGCAGCGGGCAGCACAGTCCATGGCCCGCTCGCTCAGGCTGGGCATGACAGCCTCAGACAGGGCACGCTGGGCTGAAATGGTGTCTTTGCGTCAAGCAATTGCTGCTCACACAGAGGCACACATGGAGGTCATGAGGGTTGAGTATGATTCCCTCAGATCTACTCTGGGTGTGCTCTTGATGTCCAAGAGGAAGAGGTCAGATGAGAGGTTGGACTAGCTAGAGAGTACCATCTCAGCTGAGCTATGTGCTTGCAAGGAATACCAGTTGTCCAGCCAGGCCATGCAGGAAGACCTCTGTGTTACACGTGTTACCTTGCAAGAGGAAGCACGCGTATCACGCGATGTTCTACATGCTGACCTACGTGTCATCGCCGCACAGAACCAGGCTCACACGTCCCACAAACTTGCTGGCGACGAGGGGCAAGCTGCACCTAGGCGTGGTCAGGGTACTGTGCCACGTCAACCTTTTCAGCCAGAAGGTGACTCGGACGATGAGATATCTCCCACATGGATCGAGCTGTGCAGGTCTTGAGCCCATGGAGGTTTTTTTTATGTCTCAACATGTGGGTGTTGAGGTGCACACTGTACCTCCCCCCTCCTGGGTGCCTCCCTCCCCCGGTCGTATGTGGCCATTTTTTATTTTTCTTGTTAGTTTAGTTAGTTAATATGATTTTTCATAGTTAGTTTAATTAGGTAATGTAGTTTTTTTTATAGTTAGTTTAATTAGTTAATATAGTTTAAAATTGCTTGTCTATTGTGCATTCATGTGACGGTGTGGTGCTTTGTGGCTTTTGAAAGCATCCACTGTCTGTTCCAGCTGGGCCCTTCAGGCTTGTCTCGTGTATGTGGTTGCAGCTTGGGGTGCTGACTCACACAGGCCACTCCTGCTTCCCTTATCCATGGGCTTGCAAGGATGATTTGGTGTAACAGCCATTTACACAAGGGCTTTGGACTTTTGTCATATCTGTGGCCTGTCTGCTGCTGTACTACTTGTGTTAACAGCCCTAGTGGGGATTGAGTGGGTTTTATCCACGTCATGTCTGTAATCAATTTGGGTAAGTACATGATAGATATCTCCATTGAATGATGTGAATTGTGATGTATATTCTTTTCTTGCCTGTATATGTGCATGATGCACTTCATGCTGTAGACAGTAGCCTGCACCCTTTGCATGTCAAAGTCACACTGATGGTGGGAGGAGTTAGGATGTAGGTCTCTAACATGGCCCAATGACAACCAGCATCAAGACACACACAGGGCACTTTCCAGCCTTAATGATATATTTTATGACCTTTCTGCAGGAAAATGAGCCTCAGACACAGGGCCAAGTACTACTGAGACCTGGCCACGTTCGGTGGTGCAGACGTGCGCATGTGTGCACAACCAGAAGCACAGGGCTTGTGCTCAGATGTCTGACAGAAGCAGACGTGTTTCCAGGTGCTCCAAGCAAGGTGAGCAGCACAAGGGGCCACACCGCAGACAACCTTCCACCAGGCCACTTGCACATGCATACTAAGTAGCACCAGTGTTTGGGAGCTTGGGCAGGCATTGTTGTAGAAACGCACAATACAGCTAAGATGCGTTGAGGGACAAATGGCAAGTAGCTTTACAAGTTGTCAGGGGCACACGCAGGGGCCGTCGAACATATCCTCGAGTCCCCCCTGCTCCATTGACGCAGAGTTATTAGCGCAGTAGCGTTCATAGCCAGAAAGTGATACTACGCACAGGGACACCCAGCGAGGCACAGACTCGTGTGCAGTGCATGTGCAAATTGCCACATGCAGTACCTACTGAGATCCGCGGCTGCCAGAACACAACTTGTAATGAAGTTGCACCTCGCTATACGTGTCTAGCAGCTCACCCAGGGACCATACTATCATGTGTTATTCTTGACGCATAGGTCTTCCATTTCCTGCGCTCCCATGTGCACCTGCCTTACTGCATTGACAGTGTATGAACCATCATGGGGGCAAGCTAACGTATACTTACAAAGCAGCAGACAAGAGTGTTTGTTTTTGGAGAAGTCACTTACTTTGGAGCATGAATGGTGTTGTGTGTGTTGTGAACTCACACAGATTAGTAACTCACACTCTCTTTGCAGCATTGAACTGCTCCTGTTACCGGACCTGAGAGTGTGCAGGCAGGAGGCCAGCACTCACCCCGGAGATAAGTCTCTGTTTGGCTTGCATTTGACTCATTTGGTACAATGCGCATGATGAACATGTTTTCTCTGATTGAGTATGTTATTTTCAATCGTTGTATTTTGTTGTTTGCCTACTTTCCCTTGCCAATCCAACTCCGCTCTCCTGCCCCTCTTTCCGGTTATCCAGAATTCCATTGCCTGTCCAAACAACAGATCCCAGACTCTCCTTCAGTGCCAGGGTCTCAGAGGCCTGTGTAAGTTTGACCGTGCAGGCTCCCAGACCACGGAGGGGGTGGTTGGTTCGTGCCACTCCTGCGCCTGGACACCGGAGCTGTGACAGTACCCATCAGTTGTTGCATCCTCATTGTATATTATGCACAGAAAATGGTACCCATCCTGTTGAACCATTGTTGAACTGTGCTACCTTGGTTGTTCTATCATTCTGCTTGGACATGTTCTTTGACATTTTCTGCTACTTCAATTCATCTACTGGAGACTCTTCAAGGCTTTTTTGGTGCCTACAGGCTTTTTCCCTGGTTTGGGGTTTGGCTCCTTGGAGTTCTCTGCAATTTGGTATTTTTACCAGTCAAGGTGGCCTTTGAGGGGGCTGGATCCTATTCACATGCAACACAGTTGTTCAGAGGGTCATGGTGATGTGTAAATGAGGGAGGGCCTTTTGTTGTTGGACAGTTGGCTTGGACTACAGTGTTTGGCACTCTCTGACACTGTAATTGTGGGGTACTATGTACATGATGTGTTCTGCTGGTCAATGCCTGTTCCTGTGTTGTGTTTACTTTTCAGGTGTTAGGGGATTGTTGTGGTTTGACATGCTGGGGTGTACACATGGCAGTATTCGCATGTGATGTGTACAGGACACTGAGGGTTACTTGATTTCACATGCATATATTGAGTGCATGTCCCTACTGACACACACAGTTGCACAATGCTCCACCACACATACAACCACCCTTCTATGACCACAGGTGCAACCAGAATGCCTTCGCAGGCACGCTATGTCCCTGGAGCGCATGATCAATTACCATTTGTGGATCATATACATGCGTCAATAGGTTGTTTATTTTGTTTGTCCTTTTCATGTGATGCTCAAGGTATATCCCCAACACAATGACTGCTCACTGTGGTGTGTGCTGAGCTGTGTGTTGCAGGAGAAGCACACGGGTTCGGGAGTAGCAATTTTGCCTTTCCCAATGTGCCTGTGAACAGGCATTCAGTGTTTTCTTCATGCTACCACTGGTGGAAAGCATTTGTGTATGACTTGGTATGTGTGGGAGGTTGTTGGTCAGTCATTTCATCTGATTCCATGTCAGGCGTCAATGTCTCAGGCCACTTTCCATTTATCACATATCACTTTGTATCTTATTGGTCATGTGTTGGGCTTTTGCTATTGCATGCCATGTCATGGTGTGACAGACAAGGGTGATGTGGGTTGGGAGGGTTTGGGTGACATACCAGGGATTGTCATGGGCTGTTTTGCGGGTGGGGAGTGTGATACACACCTTGCATGTGTTCCTTTTGGTGATACAGGATTGGTCATGTTTAAGTAGCTAGGGATGCACACAATGTAGCACTTCCAGGGCAACATTCTCAGGGTGGTAAGGATGTGACAGTTGACGGTCTCTTTGTCATCATCGATTGTCACCTGGTAAGTGCCAGTCCTGTGTGCACTCCGCAGGGGTGGGAGTTTCGGTGAAGAATGTGGCCACAAGCTGGGTCTGGGCTGCCCCGCCACGTGCCCTTTCCCCTCCCTTGGGGAGCGGCTGTGCATGTGGTTGGGGATTTGGGGGCACCACCATGTCCACCGATAGTTCCCGACGTGTTGCAACATTGTGCAAGACACATGCTGCCACAATGATCCTGCACACTACTGGGGGGTGCATATAGCAGCTGGCTGTCAGAGCGGTCAAGGGAGCGGAAGCGTGACTTGAGCACTCTGAATGTGCGCTCCACTATGCCCCTGGTTGCAATATGGGCAGCGTTGTATCTTACCTGGGGTGGTGTGGTGGGGTTCCGGATTGGCGTCATCATGTGGTTGCTCAGAAGGTAGGCACTGTCCCCTGGGGTGGTGATAATGGTTGTGATTAGTTTAGTTTGTGTATTTGTTTGTCTGTGACATGCATGCATGTGCACAGGCATTTGTACTCACCTGGGAGCCATGTGTCACCATGCTTCCCAGCTTCCACAGCCCAGCTCAGGGCAGACATTCTGTATATGAAACTGTCATGGGTAGAGCCAGGGTAGTTTGCATAAACAGAGGTGATGATTCCCTTGGCATCGCATACAACCTGTACGTTGATGGAATGCCAGTGCTTGCGGTTTCGATAGATGTGCTCAGTGGCCCTAGGTGGACGTAGGGCCACATGGGTGCAATCTATGGCACCAAGCACTTTGGGGAAGTGTGCCACACTTTAAAAGTCCTGGACCATGGTCTGCCTTTCTGCTGGTGTTCTGGGCATGTATATGTGCCTGCGGACTGAGGGGCACGCAGTCATGATTGCCAACACCTGGTGTAGGCAGCGTGACTGCGTGGCGTGTGAGACCCCCCCACTATGGCAGTTGTCTGCTGAAATGACCCAGTGGCCAACAAATGCAGGACATTGAGCCCCTTCTCCAAGGGGCTCAATGCTTGGGAGCACAGGGTGGGTGAGGTAAGGACATCTTCCCACTCCCTGACCAGGTCTAGGATGATATAAGGTGGAAACCTATACCTGCCTTAGACCCGGTCGTCGGGCATCCCAAAAGGCTGGTCCGGGGCAAAAAAATGCAGGGCCTGGCTATTCTACTCCTCCTGCGGTGTCCCACGATCAGTGCTGCGACAAATGGGGCATTCATCATAGCTGTATATACGTGTTTGTTGTTTGCGTGCACTTTTATACTGCGCGGGGACGCTTCCGCCTGCCTTCGTGTGGTGGATGTGTTTACGCCTGTGCGTGTCCTTTTATACTGCGCGGGGACGCTTCCGCCTGCCTTCGTGTGGTGGATGTGTTTACGCCTGTGCGTGTCTTTTGGCGTGCGCTGGTTTCCCATATTCGATTCCATGAATACGTGTTGTTCGCGTGCGTGTTGGCGTTCCGTGTATTTCCCTGCAGTACTTCCCCAGTTACGCCTTCTTTTTTACACATTGATCCCCATTCCGCGTGTTACGCCCCGTGTCCGGCCTCCTTTTTGGTGTGTGCACCGACTTTCTGCGCTTTTCCTGTGCGCATCGCGCACAGAGTTCTCGATGTTGCTGTAACGTGTGAGCCTGTGCACGCCACGCTCGGATTTGGCGCACATCCCACAGTGCACACGTGCAGGCCCTTCCATGAATTGCACGTGTGTGCTTGCTTTTTCACGCTTCCGCCTGCTTGTGCCAAAATTTTCGGCGCACATTTCTTCCATGAATTGGCCCCTTAATCTCCTACCTCACAAAAAGGATCATAATCTGAGAGTGCCAAGCCTACTCAGAGAATAGTCAGAACCAAGAACTGGTGTTGTCAAGGTGAATGCAGGAAAAACTAAGGAAACAGCAGGAAGATGGAGGGTTACTCTTGATCATCGAAGACCAATACTATTTTAGCCACTTGAAGAGGGATGATATTGGATAATCAATGTCAGGTGTGCTGAATAACAAAGAAAGTATTCGTCTGAGGAAGGCTTTAAAATGTTAGTAATGGTCACACATCGGTAGAAGTAAAATAGACTGTGAACTCTCACTCTGGGGGAGCGAGCCATCTTTCCTTGATTATCCATGGTTCCCAAATAGTATCTTCAAAGTTATTCTAGAGAATTCAGACAAACAAGGTCCTTACAGTTTTATTAACAATACTAGAGTGAGGGTATTTCTATGGTGCCCAAAACTACCACCAACATATCAATGACACAGCTGAAAAATGAATTACAATAAACAGTAAACAAACTAAATGCTGTGCAAAGTACATTGTGGGTGGGAGGCAGTTGAAGAAGGTGCAGTCTTTTGGCAAAGTGTGCAAGAACAAGCTGTATTTAATCTGGTCGATATAGACACAAACCGCAAAGTACGTCCAGGTAGGAGTCCATTAGTAGACCCTACATTTGTCATGTGAAGGCAGACATATCTATGTAGAACTGGATATGAGCCAGGATGGAGCACTGAGGAGAAGACTGTACATGCCTTTTGGCTGCGCTACAACAATTTTCACCCGGGGAAGAATGCTTAGCCAATCAGGTTGCTGGAAATGTGTCAGAGAACACAGTGTTCCACCCCATTTTCCAGCCACCATGGGCCCATCCCAGGGGGTCATCATCTTGACTATGGAGAGGCAACAGGGAGCCTTTCCCCGGTTGCCTCCCGAAATAATAATGCTTCACAGGAACAGTTTCAAGTAATCTTGTTTATTGACCTGAAGTTAGTCAGGTACAGCTGCCAGCCATGCAAGTATCCGTCCACTCACACTGCCAATGGATTCTCTCTATCTTTCAACAGATCCATTAATTTCTGGATGATGTGGCGCAGTCCTCTTGTATTCAATTCCACACCTTTTTAAATACTCATAACTATTCCCATGAATTAGCTCTTATGAGTAAGGAGGCTCCTCGGGTATCCTTCTCTGTCACAAATCCCCTCCAAAAACACAGTCACAAAAGTTGTGTCTGCTTTCCTCACAATTTTTTTTTTTTTTTTAATTTGACAAACCTTGACAATAAATCCACCACCAACACAATAACTTCCCATGGACAAATCTGACATCCACTGGACCCAATACGTCAATTGCCAACTCATCCCATACACCTTTTGGCACCTCCGCCTTTATCAAAGTTTGGACAACTGCCTTCCCACCCTTGCCTGCCTTCTCACAATCCACACAACATAACCTCTTCTCTATTTCTCTATCAAAACCTGTCCACCAATAATACTTTCTCAATCCAGCTTTGGTCCCTGTAATCCCTGTATGACCTGCATGGCCAATATCCATTAGTTTCTCCCTTAACATTCTCGACACGTCTACTCTACCTCACCAGTATAACAAACCTCTCTCAACACTTAGTTCATCTCCCACCTCCCAGTCTGCTCTCTCTTCTCCCTTTAATCCCAATTTGTGTGCCCAACCTAACTCCACACCTTGTACTTCACACATGAATTCCCCATCTTCCATCATTGCTTGTTTCCACTCAGACCGACTCATCATAACATTGTGTGCCACATACACCTGTTCTGTCATCTCCTCTCTCACACCTTCTTCTCTACCACCTAACCATAATAGGTGGTCTGCCAAGATATTTTCTCATCCCTTTATCACTTCCATTGCAAATACATGACTTTGCATCCTCACCACTTTACTGGCAACTCGCTATGACAATTTATCTGAACCTTTTCATTAAGAAATTGCTTTTAGGGGTCTATGATAAATTCTCAAAATGAACTCTGCACCCCATTCAAAATGTTGAAACTTCTCAACAACCAAATGCATCCTTCTCCAATACCGAATAAACGCTTCTCTGGTTCACTCAAGACCCTTGAAGCATGTGCAATTACCTTCTCCTGACCATCTCTAACAATGTGCATCAACCCTGCTCCAGAGCCCACTTCACTTGCATCTACCGTTATTACTGACTTCCTACCCATACCAAATTGTTCCAAAACCTTTGCCACATCAATCTCTTTCTTGATTACTCAAAATTCCTTTTCACTCTTGCTGTTCCATTCAAACTCCTCACCTTTGTTCAACAATTTCCTGATTTCACATATCTTATACACAAAATGTTTCACACATTTTTGATTGAATTCAATCATTCCTAAAAATGAGCGCAACTCTTCTTTTGTTTGTGGCATTTAATCTATGTCATCCATATCCTTCATAGGCCTCACCCCGTCCATGGCCTAAATATCCCACTGACTCCTTCGGTAGACATACTTTTATTTCCTCAGAGTCATTCCCCACTACTCCAATATGTCCAATACCATTCCTACTATCATTTCCTGCTCCTCCAAAGTCTCTCCTCAACCAAAATGTCATCCTGAAAAGAGTGTGCCCTTTTTACCTCTACAAAAATGTATGCATAACTTTTTGAATACGGAAGACACGGAACCCAAGGCAAATGGCATCCTATGAAATTGTACTTGTACAAAAACGTTTTCCATCCTCGTCACCAATGAAATAATTATCTCTGGAACACAGATGAAATGGTCACACTTCACATTCCACTAAGCCTTCATACCTTTTCAGTGGCTGCCAGCCCAAGATATAACACAGCCCATGTCCTCACCCACCCCTCCCTCTCCACAACATCTCACATCCTTTCTCCACCCCCTTTCCCTTCCTCCCGCCTTACCGGCTGAACTGGAGCTTTGTGCAATCCATCCAGTCTGTGGCCGCTAAGGTACTTTCCTATTTACTATAGCAATGGCCATCTTTTAATTGAAATCAGAGTTTGGACTTTTGCAATACACAGCTTGTCTCTGGAAAAAAAAGTGATTTGCACCCTGGGAAATCTCTGGGGCACAAATATCAATCAACCCCACTAAGGGGGATTCACAGGGCCAGTAACAGCCCTGAGCCCTCGCTGACGGTCTCACTCAGCTCGGCCCTACCTACGCTCAAGCTTGTGGCCCTTACAGACCCTGTTCTGCCCGCTAAGTGGGGATGATTGCTACATTATACCATTGTGGCACTTGTGCCATAGTATAATATTAAAACATAGAATGCTGTGAAATCATCATCTCCTATAAATTAATACATTTACATGCTGTTATTGAACAGTTTACATGTGCAGTGAAGTTTTGCTATCAGTTTGCAAGCATTCAACTATTTAAACATAGTTTAATCATACTCTGGTTCCATTTGATTGTTTGCACATGTGTTTCCAATCTTTTCTAATCAGTTGCATGTAGCCCATGTAAGGAACTCATGGTTCAGTAAAGACAGACAACACTGATCATAGTCCAAGGGTGTTTATTAAACTGTACAATGGGTGAGATGAATGCCTAATTTAAAACTAAATCTAAAATGGAAGCAAGCTACGACCATCAAATAATAATAATGCGGTCCAAGTGGAGTCTAGTCAAATAAAAGGGCCTATACTAACAAAACACTATTGCCAGTCCTTACCTCTATGCTAGAAAATAGTGGGGGATAATGTTCAGAAGAAAAGGAAGAAGTGTTCTCAAAATGATAATTCACGATGCTACAGCTGGGATCTCCCTTACCCACATTTTTAGCATGGGACAAAGCGGGACTCTTGAGCACAGCACACTCCTGAGCTTCTCCAGCATGAGCTTACAGTTTGTTTCCAAAATATCAGGGCCTTCTGAGGCCAAGTCTCATTCACACAAAGGGGCTGTTTCATGGAATTATTTGCGCCGAAAAACGGGGATTTGTGAG
This sequence comes from Ambystoma mexicanum, assembly GCF_040938575.1. Lineage (NCBI taxonomy): Eukaryota > Metazoa > Chordata > Amphibia > Caudata > Ambystomatidae > Ambystoma > Ambystoma mexicanum. The sequence goes on along the minus strand of NC_090933.1, from coordinate 544,596,987 downwards.
CCATTCTGCCTGCAAATCCCCATTTGTTAAACAGGGATTTGCGGGCAGAATGGCGCACACATCCCCATTTTTCGGCACAAATAATTCCATGAATCAGCCCCAAAGTCTCTTGCCTCATTGGACCTGATGTGCCATAAACAACAAACAAAATGTTCCTTCAATATCTCTTAATGAGGCTATTACTCTTAGCCTTAGGATCCCCCTCTGCCAGGCTCTGATCCTTCTTGCCACGTGGGCCTCCCTCAGCCGGGTTCACTACGGCCTTCTTTTCATAATATCACCATTTGCTAGTTTCGAGCATCTTAATGTCTTTTTAAACAATTATTCACTGTTGACATCCCTCAATAGGGTTCACTTGTGTCGACACAATGTTCACGCGTGTGTTATGCTTCACCCCAATTCGCAGGCATTCCTCAGCCGGGTTCATGTTTGCCAAATACACAGTTCACTTTGCTTTATCACAATGCAGGTTTTACTTCCCTTCACTTTCCTTCTTTTCAATGTGTCGGAGACTTTCCATTGTACAAGGCAAGGGGTTTAACTAGACCCTTGTATGACCCCTCTGATTCCTCACGCCGGCCTCTCATAGGGCCTCCTTATACTTGCAGTTTCAACATAGGGGGACCAACCAGACTCTTTCAAATGAGTGCCCACGTGGCACATGACCACTCTGCAGCTGGTCCTTCAGTGGACTTTCTTTAAAACTTAAACACACACACGTTCTTTGTTCACAAGTGCATACAATGTTGCCGTTCCCAAACTTGGCTCAACACAGTCTGGCTTTCTATCAGCTCTCTTCGACTCACCGACTGTGTTGAACCCGTTGGCTTGTCTTGCCTCTGGAGTCAAGGGAAGTACCATGGTAGCAAGCATGCCTCCCCGCCTGGGTTATCAATGCGGAAGGCCCTGTGCACCATTGACATCTGTTACACAACAAACCAGCTGTAAATCTCAGTTTTATTATTCTTTTCACAGAGGCTTCGTGGGTCTGTGATGGAAAGGTCAAGGGCTCGTCCCTCCTTGTCTTCCTCTCAGGTCTTGCCGCCTTTCTTCTTCATTTCAATTGCCGGTCCAGAATAGCTGCTTCCTCATTTGTTTGCCCTTGCTTGAAGTGTGCTTTCGTGCTCTGCTTTTTATCCCTGTGGGGAAGGGAAAGGGCCATCAGGTGTGCGTAGTTATTATCAATTAACTGACTCACCCTGACCCTGGTATTGGGACATGTCTGCTAAATGGCTTGAGTGTTAGTTTTTTGTCTATCACAGTGTAGGATAGTGTTCATGTTGGAAAAGGGGGGTAGAGCTTCTAAATATCCTATGGGGTAGGAAGGTGAAAAGGCGTTGCAAGGAAGGGGTACCGCATCACACCCTTAGGCGTCCAACTTCCACTCCATGTAGAGCCCCCATACATGTGATCCAATAGCGATGGCCGTGTCCTGGCCACCTGGATGACAGATCTCCGGGCACTAGTGGGTGAGACACCTTCACGTTTCTCACACCCAGCACATAATAGTGGTTTAGGGTTCTGTGCTGGTCATCTATTCCTTAATAATTTTTACTTGTACTTTGAAAATGAACTAAAGTGTACCTGGATGGACCTAAACCTAAACCTCTACAATTGAGTTGTACTTAGACAGATCTTATCACATATCTTTCAAGGATTTATAGTAGGTAAAGCAACTTTGACAACATTACTTAGTTACCATGTAGTTACACTTTGGCCCTTATTCACAGAGTGTTTTCCAATGGGCTTTGCTATTATACAACGTTTCTGTGAATTAGGCCCTTTATCTCTCCTTAGATAGCCATGACTAATTTATTTAATTAATTTTGAACATTACATTTATTTATTTAATTATTTTTAAAGCACACCATGGCCCAATGGCAGGAGGGTAGTGTTGAAGTGGCATCACATACATATAACGAAAGCACATATGAGTTAATCATCAGATCCAACCTGTTCATTCATTACTAACAAAATAACAAAAGAAACAACATCTTCCGTAAAAAAAGTAAAAACAGATGCAACAAATATGGATATACTAAAATAAAAAAGTAAAACTTTGCGAAACTCAAACACTGTAGGATGAAGTCCCTAATTCATTGGCTGAGGAGAAGCCATAGAAACGGCTTTATTAGAATACAGTGTATGACAAAAGAATGGGAGATTACGTCAAATCAGATTTTGGCTACTATTATGATACAGTCCACCTGAAATTTTCAATTTAGTCACCAAATATAAAGGTTTTTCTAGAACTGCTTTATTCCAAGTAATGCAGCAGATCTTGAGAAGAATGCAATAGTGAGTGGGGAGCCACTGGATAGATATTAGTATTGGTGTCACATGGTCGAATTTATGCATGCTGGATATCAGTCTTACTTCAGAGGGGGAAACTATTTTAGGGGGATGAGCGTGGACATAGGTAATCCAGCATTTTTCCCATCTACAAGAGCACAAGAGCCTATGCTGCAGTGGAGAAACCCCATGAAGAAGAAAATAACACATTTGTTAAGGAAACCATAGTTGAGTAAAACAAGAACAACACATATTTACAAATAGTGTTATGAGATTCAAATTTAAAGTAAAAACAAATAAACACACATTTATCAGAATTCCTCAAAGTGGAAGTGAATCCTAAGTAAGGGTGTGGCTGAACCGGAAGAATAAGAAACAAAGGAAATTTCCCCAAAAAAACAGTTTTCACAGATCACCAAAATGAACAACATCACACTTGATGTGCAGCCCCTCCAGTGTTGGCTGTGGGATATATTGACCCACTCAGTGGCATTGCCTTACACCATTGAGCTTCCTGTGCACAAGAAACAGTAACCTGGCAGTGATGGCTCCTGTACGCACCAGGACCTCAAAACAGCTTTTGCCAGCAATGACAGAAAAATGGCTGCACCATTTGGGCAACATAGAACAATATGACACACAGAAAAACATGCCAGTATGTTCTGAAACATATATGGAATCAAGTGAAAAGGAAAGCCTGCCATTGCTGCAAAAGCCAAAATCTCCTTCAAAATGAAAACGTTTCCACCCTTTCAAAATGCTGCTTGGATGCCAATTTCATCTGTCATTCTGAAACCACTCTGAGTAAAAAGGCCCAGTTAAAACCAACTCAAAGAGAAATCAAAAGCAACTTCATTTTCACTCGCACAGGAAACATGCATTTATTTCTTGACAAAATGTATCCAGTAGCAGTAGTTCAAAGAGACATTTTACCCTCTGAGCCAGGTGAAGGAGAATTGTATATATACTTTAGATAAGAGGCCGCTGCAAGGAAAATGACTACAGCTGCCAAGACAGTGGCAATCTGAGGAGCTGCAAACCAAATTAAAGTATGAAATTAAACAGTTTAAAACGCATAGGCTGGAGTTGCAAGCTCTCAGAAACCTGTAATTCCAGTTGCTAGCTATGAAATTCCCCCTAGGAAGGGAAATACTCCCCAAATCCAGGACACTTACGTGTGAAGTATCAGCTTGAAAAACTTTGAATGGGAAAGGACAATGACAGTTCACATGCTCATCAGACATCCGTCGTTGCCCCATGCTGGGACAATAGCAGTCCTGGGACACTCACCTGTCAAGTGTGAAGGGCAACAAAACCTTCAATTAAGAGAGAGGCCCCCATCCTGGTTGGAAGAAACTGCCAGTTGGTGTTAGCTGGGGAAAAAATGACAGACATGACCCCCATTTGTATTAAGACTATTTTAGAAAGAACTATAAAAGGACTATCTCAGTTGTCAAAATTGGTAAAAATGTGGAATTTTCACAGTGTAAAAGTGGATTTGTGGGCTTTGTTTGAAAACTTGGTAGAATGTTGTGACACACTCTGGACAGAAATGGTGATATATGTTGTATTACCAGAAAAGCATCCATGTTGTAAATGTCCTATTTTGTACATACATCCCTGGGGACAATTCACATCTGGTTATAAAATTGGGTAATTGTGGGCCAAATCTTTAATGTGTAAAATTACCAAAATCGGTCAGAAAGGCGAAACAAGGTCGCACAGACTGGAGGTTTGGACTAATCTGTGCTGTACCAAATATGTAACCAGTGTATCTGATTTACTAAGAGGTGGCAACTGCATACATATCTGTTTTTGGCAAAATCGGATTTTCAGTAAAGGAAATGTGGGAGTTTTAAGATACAGCAAAAATCACCTCATAAACTTGACATCACTTTTCTGATATCCACCAATTGTGAGCAAGGCAGAGACTATGCCCTTGCCCAATTCTGTGGTTAGTGGCGTGGGTAGTGAATCCTGCCCCTGTCATATACTGTAATGATGTCATCTGGCTTTATAAATGAGGGCCCCTGACTAGCACTTAAGACACACACGGATTGCTTATTCCTACGCTGGCCTCCTGTTCCTATCTGTTACTGTCTTCATCTTGCATCTATCCATCTGAACTCCAGATCCCAACCACAAGGACAAGCAATTGCTGATCCTGTGTCAGCTAGGCTTCAATCCTAAAATAATCCCCATCACCAAGGGGATCTCTGTGGTGTTTTGGGGAAGCTGAATTTACCTGGCTTGCTGCCACTCACTGGATCCTGCTATCCTGATGCCCTGTAGTATCCAGTAACCAGAACTGCCAGTCCAGAAGAACTATCCTTTGATATCCAGTCCCTGCCCAGCTGACTCTGCCCTGCTGAGTTTGTCTGGCTGCCCCGTGTTAGTTCAGACCTGTGTGGCGAATAAAACCATTCACTATCCAAAATGAAAACTAAAAGTGGACTGTGAGTATCAATAGGAACCATAGAAACATAGTAAACCTTGCCTTGCTTCGTTCCATCCCAATCTCTAAGTTATCCTATCTTTACCCTGATCATTGTAATATTGTCATAATCATTCTTGAAACCCTGCCTTTGATTCCTTGTGCTAGCGCCAAATCTTTAATAATTTTGTCTTATGAAATCCTAAACCCTTAGTCCTCCCTCGGGTGATCGGACTGGATCCGCCAGTGTGGGCCCAGAGGTGCTAGGGTTGATTGAGCGGATCAAATCCGGGGCTTACTGTGTCTCAATCTGGTCACCTAGCACAAATGCCCTAGTGTAGATTAAAATTGTCCTTGTCAAAATTGATTTCTGTTACTTTTTCGCACTTTTATTTTCCAAAAATGCACCTCACTAGATCTTGCATAACTCACTCAATTTAACAGCTAGAGACCTCATTTCATATGGTACCTAGGATCCATAGCTAGCCCCAACCCATAAACCTCATCCAGATTTACAATATTTCACCCGTTTTTATTAAAAACCATTTTGGTAAATTCAGGCGGGATTTGCAAAAGTGTGTGATTTTACAATGTGTAATTTTGCTTATAAACGGGTTCAATATTCCATTCAATTTCGAATTGTATGCTTTGTCTCAATCCATTGCTTGTGATTGCTAGCATCTTTCCACTGTTGCTCCCGTAAAGAATTGTTTTTGTTACTAGAGTTTTAGACAGATTCATTGTTTATTCAGCCATTTCCGAGTGTCATTTTAACCTTGCAAGGGTTCAAATCCGTTTTTCTTTCTTGTTTGGGGGAGGGAAGGTTGGATTAGAATGTTGTTCCTTATTCCTCATTCCTGATTACCTGCTGCCTCCTTATATCTATTTAGAATTGAATATTTGTGGGTTAGGAATATTACAGGGGGAAATCCTAACTTGAGTGCTATCTTTCCAAAAATTCAAAAGTATCTCTATTCTCTGGTGTTTTCTATCTGTGTGGCTAAAGGGTTAATGTAAGTGCATTGCCTACATTCCTATTGTATTATCGTCGCATTGGTGATTGCTGCCCCATATCAAAAAGTGTATGATTTATTTGAATTTAAAATAAATATATAAATATTGCCTTTACCAACCAGCCTGGTTCCTGGTCCATCCTGACCCGGGGTATTTGAAAAAGGGGTGTGATATGAGTGGTGTATCTCTCAAATATTGAATTCATGTATATAACAAAATTATCATTTCAATGTTGCGCTGCATACTAGGCTGAGACCAGGGTGTATCACCTGATTGAAATACTTAACATGGTCCAGACACATGGATTAAGTTTGCAGGGACCCCAGAGCAGATAAGTGGCAGGGTTGGCAGAGTGGCTGTGGGTATACACCCCAAGCGGAGTGTGTGAGTGACCTCCCAAAAAGAAGAGAGGGAGAGGTTTGCAGTGGGAATATGGGGAGAGTGGCCAGAGGACGGTGGCCTTTGTGAGCGGCACACTTTAGAAAACATGTTAGGTTATAGAACTAGCAGAACAGTTTATCACTGATCATGTGTGTCTCATGTGTGTCTCTTGCAGGGGTAGATAGCTAGTCAAGGAAAGAGTTAATCGCAGACACGAGAGTAGCCTGCACTTTTCAATTTCAAATTCTGTGTAAAGAGACCGAATGAGGATCTCTTGGGATATCGGTGGTACATAAATCAAATGCCTTCCAAAATGGCCTAATAATTCTGCCTGTTGTTGCAACATTTAGGGGGTAATTCATAGAAATCGGCCCACAAGTGGCGCACGCGGCTGGCACACAGAGTGTGCATGCAGCAGACTGCACCAGCCGCGTGCGCCAAAACCCATTCAGGCGCACAGCATATTCATGGATTAAAACATCCATAAGCAGCCGTGGTGCAGATTGGTGCAGCGACCCTGCAGCAGCGCCAGTTACGCCCCCAACCCCCGCCCCGTGCGACAAAGAAATTGCACAAATCCAGTACGTGGCACAAAGGCCAGTGGACCAGCAAAACTCCCCGTGCATGCCCCAGAATACACGCCCCAGAATACACGTACCCCTCTCGCGCTAGTGAAAACATGTGTAAAACAGCCTGCGCACCCCTTGGAATACACCTACCACTCTCGCACTAGTGAAAACATGTGTAAAACAGCCCGCACACCCCTTGGAATACACAAACTCCGAGGGTTGCGCGGGCAGTTTTACAGGCGTTTTCGCTAGCGCGAGAGGGGTACGTATATTCTTAGGGGTGCACGGGCAGTTTTACACGCGTTTTTGCTAGCGCAAGCAGGGTATGTGTATTACAAGGGGTGCGCTGGGTGTTTACATGCGTTTTCGCTAGCGGGAGCGGGGTACGTGTATTCCGAGGGGTGTGCAGGGAGTTTTACATGCGTTTTCGCTGGCGCAAGCCGGGTACTTGTATTCCGAGGGGGGCGCAGGCTGTTTCACACGCGTTTTTGCTAGCGCAAGCAGGGTATGTGAATTCTGGGGCATACGTGGGGAGTTTTACAAGTGATTTGGCAGTGTGGGTCCTCCCGGGTGTGTCCCCTCCCCAGGCCCTGCAGGCAGCCCACACCACAGGAGACTTCCCTAAACCACTGGCCTTGCCCTGCAGGCAGCGCATCCATCCCAGGCATGCCCCACAGGCAGCCCATCCACCCCGGGAATGCCCCGCAGGCAGCCCATCCACCCTGGGCATGCCCCGCAGGCAGCCCACATGGCACCATGAACTTTTGAGCCCCAACGCATGTCCCACCCACCATTGATGGCCACCTGCCAGCATGCCCCGACTCATGTCCCCCTGCACCCCCACCCACCCAGCAGTGACGGGCACCTGCCAGCAGGCCCCGACGCATGTCCCCCCCAACACCTCATCACGACCCACACTCATGGCCCTTATGGCCACCCAAATCCCACCCCACGCCACCCCAGTCCAAAAACCCAACCAAGTATTCCATCCACCCCACATTGAAATCCCCATGTCATGATAGATCCCAAATGACAAGTATGTACATCAGTACATGTCCATCACACACACACAATGGGTGCAGGTGAATGAGAAAACCCACATCTTGACATGCGTGAAACCACTGAGAGAATACCACACAAATGAAGTATGAAACCAAAATGAATTAAATACAAAAGCAAGGAAATGAAAGAAAATCACGAAATAAAACAAATAATAAACAAAAGGCTGCATGTCCAAAATGAATGAAAAATATATGAATGCTGAATCCAAATAAATCCAAATGAAAAAGGCTCCAAAGCGTTCGTCCATCAAACAAAATCAAAAGGTAAACAACAAATAAAACCATTGCTCCATGGGTAAAAAAAAATCAATGAAGTACAATCCAGTCCAGAACTATATACAATGCAAAAATCCAGGGTCCATGAGCCCAACAATCCAAAGGAAACCTACAAAATACCCTACCTAACAAATAACTATATACAAAAAGGTGGGGCATAGTCCATGCGCCCCAAATGAAAGAAAAATAGAAAGGAAACCTAAGACTAATGAACTGTATACAATGGCAGCGGGCAAGTCCTAAGGCTCACTCTGTGATGTCTAGGGCCAGGGCATCATCGAACTCCACGTCGATGTCCTGGAGGCGGGCCTCTTCCCTGTCCTCGAGGTCTCACAGGGATGCAGTCATGGCCTGTTCCAACTCCCTGTGAGTTGCCTCGAGACACTCAGCCCGCCTCAATGCCCTGCGCATGGAGTTCTCTGCCCTGACCATAGTGAGCCGTGCCTCCTCTGCCCGCCGCCGCTCCGCATCTATCCGCTGGCCCAACCGCTGCCACACGGAAGACACTCCCATTCCATGGTCCTCCAACCCTCCGGTCGATGCCTGCCCCTCTGATGCTGATGGCCCCGAGCCATGATGCCTCCCACGCTGAGCCTGCCGCTGCCTCTGATGCAACTGCCTCTGCCAGCACGATGGCATCCGGGCTGATGGAATCCACCGGCGCCGTAGTGCACATGCCCTGCCCTATGATTCTGGCACATCCTCCATCTGCTGGGGTCCAGTTGCTAGGGTGTCCACCCCTGCTGGACTTCCGACTCCCGACTGTGGCAGGGATGGGATCTCCACCGAGCTGGCTGCGTTGGTCGGGGCAGGTCTACAGGGGGCCCTGGTGGCATCTGGACCGGAAGACGGCATGGAGAACGACTGCCACATAGTCTGCACAGAGGAGGAGAGGGTTGCCAGAGTGCCCGACACATGTAGGAAACCCCCGACCATGGCCCCTCCCAACTGGGCCACGTTGGCACGCAGCTCTTCGTGATGATGTGCGTGGTCCTCCCAGGAAGCATGCACGTCATCATGAATGTCACGTGTGCGCAACGCAACATCAATCAGGATGGACTCATACGGTCACGGGTCCCCTCGGCTGCAGGTAGAGGAGTGCCAGATGATGTGGACCTCCCCCCTACCTGCGGACGGGCCTGGGATGGGGCATCTCTGCTGGTGCATGGTGGTGCAGTCACAGTGTCAGGGACAGTGACATTCACAGGCCCCTCCATGGCGACCTGTGCTGCCTCCTGCCCCTGCCCCTGGACTGCACCACTTGCACCAGTGGTACCACCCCCACCAGGCCCCATGTGTCCTCCTCCTCTGTGCACACCACCAACCTGGATGGCTCCACACTGTCTTCCGCCGTCGCAAGCCCCTATGGGGGCTCACCCGCCCCTTCCGCTGTAGCCGTAGTGGCAGACGTGGCACCAGCCCCCTCACTCCCGGGTGATGGTAATTCCTGGGAGCGTGACTGGGCCTTGCGTCACCAGCCGGGGAAGGCTTCCAACACCACTTTGCTCCACAGCACCGTCTCCACCCTGTACTTCACTCGCCGCTGTGTAGAGGGAGACATAGAACACAAGCATCAGGGTACTGTACAATAGTCCCCTAGACAGGAAGCAATAGCACATGAGTGGCACTGTCAAACTTCACTTCCATCATGTCCCTCCACAACACATGGGTCAGTGCAGGCAACACACATGTAGAAACAGGCATGACACATGCAATGTACATTTACATCCATGTCCAAGGAACTGTTGAAACTTACAATGGTGGGTTGAAACTCACATGCATCATGGGACATAATGATCACATGCACACACATCACCGTAGTATCATGCATCTGGCCTCGTACACCCCAAGACACAGTAGATACAAGGATGAATAGGCTGCATCAGTGAATCAACACATCATCACGGACATGTGTCATGCATCCATGGCGTTCACAAGTCACACACACACTACTCAGACACAAAGACACGTACACCATATATGTCCATGACAGCACCACCCATCTCTCACACCCCAACCATGTCCAAGAACAGACACAGGCATGCATTCATGTGTGCATTCCGCATGCTGCTCTGCATGTTGCATTGTAACACATACACCATCCATGTGGTTCATGCATGACTGGACTCACATGCAGCACCATCATGTCCCTGAACACACACATCCATACATGGCCCATGTCACACATACAGGCAAGTAGCTAACTACCAGCACACTGCTACATGCCCTGTCTCACACAGCAATGCATGGCCACGTACCGCTCGACTCCAGACGGGCCTTCATCCTGAGGATCTGGTGATGAAGCACTGGGCGAATGCGCTCCAGGACCCTCATCTGCTGGTTGGTAAGCTGGCATCCGCTGCGTCTAAGAGGCGCCAGGCCTTATTGAGGGCCCTGGACTTGTAGTCCTCCCAGCGCTTCTGGACATGTTTGATGTCACGTGGTGCTACCCCCTCCACGTTGATGGCACCCACTATGTCCATCCAGATCCTCCTCCGTCCTTCCTTGTCGGCGCGCAATGGTGTGAAGAGGGCATCATAATGCCCCAGGACTTGCTCCACCAGGATGCCAACTTCATTGGAAGTGAAGCTGGCAGCCTTCTGCTTCTCAGCTGGGGGAGTTGCCACTGGTGCCAGATGGTGTTGTGTCGGACATGGCAACCCCCGAGGCAGGTGTGGCCGGGCAACTGGGTCCTGGGGCTGGGCTGTGGAGCAATGGAATACCAGTCAGGAGTCCTCTGTTCCAGCAGGGATGGTCACAGCAACTGGACCCCTGGAAATGGCAGATGTGCAGGCACCAAATGGCAGGGCACGGTGGCAGCAGGCAGGCAGGCAGCAGCAGATGGCTTGTGGGAGGCTGCTCGGGGCTCTGGGGGGCAGTAATTCAGCCTTCTGGGCAGGAGCGTGGTCTTCCATGTGTTGTCACGTGCCCAGCTTGATACGGAGTGAATAGGCACATGACAAAACTGCACATCAGAGTGTTATTCGAGGAAAGGCCCTTAGCGCGTATGCGCGTCTGTGACATGACACACACAGGCGTTCTCCTGGCACGGGTTGAAGATCCCACGTGGGTTTCCATCACTCGGTATGTGTTTTTCGTGGGAAGCCATGCGTGTGTTTTTCAGGCATTGGGGTTCACATGCGATTACTTCACAGCAGGTGGGTGTTGGCTATGCTTTCTTCTTCTACATGCAAGGCAGACGGTGAGTCGCACACGCTATTTTTCCCACTGCGGGTGTCCATGTTTGTCACGTGCCCCTTTTTTTACGGGCATACTAGCCTGAGTGTTGATTGCGTACGTATTTTTTGTGTTCCTAGCTGCCACAGGGTACTGCATGTGTTTTTTATACGCACATGGGCAGCAGGGGTCACTTATCTCTTTTTATTGTTTTTCTGGGAAGCATGTGTGTTGCGTGACATGTCATTTCTCCTAGGGGGCCACAGAATGGGACATTCATCGTAGCTGTATATACATGTTTTTTGTTTGCGCACACTTTTGTAATGCGCAGGGATGCTACCGCCTGCCTTCGTGTGACGGACGTGTTTAGGCCTGTGCATGTCTTTGGCCGTGCATGGGTTTCCCCTATTCGATTCAATGAATACGTGTGGTTCGCGTGCGTTTGGGCGTTCCATGTGCTTCCCAGCAGTACATCCCCAGTTACGCCCTTATTTTCACATGTTGTTCCCCATTCCGCGCGTTATGCCCCGTGTTCCGCCCCCTTTTTGGTGTGTGCGCTAATGTTGTGCACTTTCGCTGTGCGCACGGCGTTCTGGATGTTGCAATGATGTGTGCGCCCGTGTGCGCCACGCACGGATTGGGCGCCCTTCCCAGGGGAAACACGCGCAGAGCCTTCCATGAATCGCACGCGTGCACGTGCACTTGCTTTTTCACGCTTGCGCCGGCTTGCACAGAGATTTTCGGCACACATTTGTTCCATGAATCAGCCCCTTAGTAGTTAAAGGAGTACGGCATGCAGCACTATATAAGAAGCACTATATAAAAGCACAATATTGTTAATATTATTATTACAGAGGATTTGGAAAACAGTTATTTTCATAACATTCTCTGCATATTTCGGATCCTGTGGTAGGAAAAAGGGTAACATGGATGCAACTAACACATACACTCTTTTGCTCGGCCTCAGCATATTTTGGTTGATATTTAGGGCTTGATTCATGACATGTTTTACAATGGGAACATCCCATAACAAATGCTTTGTGAATCAGACCCTCAGAGTGCAATGATAATCAGGAGGCATCATCAAGAAATAGTAGCAAACAACAGTATGAAATAAGTTAAGAGCTATAATTATGAAATGTAATTATGTAATCAAATCATCAAACCACACAGTTTTGCGATTAGTAACATTGTCATGGGCCTACCACAAGAACTCCTAGCAAATTATCTGTACTACTCTTGTGTAAATAATCAACATTATTTTAATTATTTATTTTTATAGAAGTTTCAGAAAGTTTCATAATGCACTACATCTTGAACAGCCAACGGTGGGAAGGGAACATAAGGGGTGCACACAACCTACCATGATACATGTGTTTTCAGTGATATTCAATGACAAGTTGAATTTAACAGGAGAGAAGAGGGAACATATTAAGTCAAAGGCAGGCAGATATCATCCACACAAGATGGGGGGAATTAAACAGCACCAAATGTTTTGTGTCATGTTGCTGCCTTACACACATAGTTAAGTTACTCCCCATTCCTTGAAAAGTTTCAGTAACATCTTTTCCTTTTGTGTGAGATTTCTGGAATCTCATGTTACTGAGGAGCCAGTTTTTGCTTTATCGCTGTGTCCTGGGGAAGGAGTGGAAGTTGAACTGGCTAATCATGTACTCTGGGCTACATCTATTAAGGACGTTCTCAATGTGGAATTAAAATCATTAAATGTTCCTTCAAAGTTTTATCAGTAAAACAAAATGATTTCATATTTGCAAGACAATGTTTCTTATATGCTATAAATATGAACACATGAAGAATGATGTATTGCTTCTTTTTAGCATTTATGCACATTTATTCTCTAGAAGAGAACACATATGGAAATTAAACAAGTATTTTCAAACAATAAGCAATTACAAACATGAGCAATAGCGTACTTCAATAAAATCCAAGCATCCTACTTTTCACCTGTGCCGCCAATGATCTATGTCTAAATGCCAATTAGACTGAGATCCTCCTTATTGGGGTTCTATGTTATTTTGCCGCAGGATTTTTCGTAGTTTTTTTTTTGTTTTTTTGGGGGGGTTACACCCCCAAACCACCCTTGTTTTTAAAAAAAAAATATTCCCTTTCACCCACAAATATTTATTTAATTTTTAACCCCTCCCCCCCCAAAAAAATGTTGATTTTTTTTCGATAAAAAAACGGCGATGAAAAGTCCTGCGATGAAAAATCCTGCGGCAAAAGAACTGTATACTCTTATTGGTACACCATCTCCATCCGTTCCTCTCACTCTCTGGCCGGCCTCCCTTGGCCCTCCTCCCACCCCCACTTGCGCGGCTAAGAACCTTGGGGTTATCTTTGACTCTACACTCTCCTTCACCGCACACATCTCTGATGTCTCCAAAAAATCTAACTTTTTACTTCACCTCCTTAGAGGTACTCTACCTTTCCTCTCCTTCCCTCAAAATCTCACTGTCTCCCAAGCTCTGGTTCTTTCCAGACTGGATTACTGTAACAGCCTCTTCCTAAATCTACCTGCCTCCACTCTCCGCCCTCTACAACTAATCCAGAACAGGACTGTGAGACTTGTCCTTGGCCGCAAGCCCTGGGATTGTATCTCTCCAGCCTTGAAATCCCTTCTTTGGCTCCCAGTGGATGGAAGGATTACATTTAAAACCCTCTGCATTGTCCACAAGGCTTTCTGGGGCCTAGGTCCAAAATACCTTCAACTAGCCCTCCATAAATACCTCCCCTCTCGAGCCCTTCGCTCTTCTACTTCTAACTCCCTCAAGGTTAGTTGTTTTTGCAAATCTCTGTCTTCGGCTGGTGCCTCCCTTTCCAACAGCCTCCCGGCCACCTTGAAACTTGAGGAAAAACATCTTTGGTTCCAGAAACTTCTCAAGACCTTCCTCTTTGCCTCTGCCTTTGCCCCCCCTTCTCACCTATTGATCTGTTGCTTCTAATGGCCTTGTGCACCTGGCCACCCTCTGTTCTTTCGGGCCCAGGTATTTGCTCACTCTGCCACCCTGCTGCACTGCCTCCAGGCCACCATCGGCACTAGGGTTCTGTATATGTACCCATACAGTCCCCCTCCCATGTTTCTTCTGCACTTATCAGATATACCTTTCAGACTAACTTTCCCCTGTCACTTATTTGCTGGCTGCTCTACCATGGTTTAAAGCCCTTATTTATTATTTATTCTATATTAATATGTATTTATGTTTTCTCTCCTCTGCTTCACACTTTCCATTCCCCCCCTTCCTTGCACTTTTCCCCCATTTTCCTTTCCCATGCACTTGTGCTTTCTTAAATGTCACTGGGCCTATTAAGATCACTGTTTCTTTCTCTCCCTTGTTCCCCTCCCTTTTTGCCTGGTCACGCTCTGAAACACTTGTGTACGAGCACGATATAAATAAAATATCATTTAATTTCATTTCATTTCACCTCTTTATTATTAGGAATCTAAAGCCTATAATCAATTATCAATTTGCATATCAATCTCAAATATGCAACCATAAAACTAAGGATTTACTCACATTAGTGCTGCCAGGAAAAGTGGGTCAGTAATTACGTGATCCCACATTAGCCACTGCAAACCTATAAAAAGGAAAGGAATCTTATCAAAAAAACAATGGATTCTAAAAGGCAATACTCTAAAACATTCTAAAGGCATGGGTACATGAATACAGGTAAAATAAATTGCAGCCAACCTGCTAGAGTTATCTCTTCTATCCACCAATGTATATGTGAAACCACTAATGGCGTTAGGAAATGCAAGGCGAGGCATATGTTTTGATACATGTGGTGTCACAACCTAATGCAGTATGCTCCAAACATCAATAAACATTCAAAAGGCAAACCTAGCAATAATAGAATGGGCACTCCAAAGTCGAATCCAGACTATTAACAATGTCACATAGTTTTATGAAGGCCTTTTCAAGTTGAGAAGCAAGATTTAAAAGACAAATGAAGAAAATCACAATATATAACTAGATTGCAGATCTGTATTACCCTGGATTAACTGTCTGGAAAGCTGACAACCACATATACTTCCATTCACACCTCTGACACCAAACGGCTGTAGAACTAACCACCAAGAGTTCAGGATTAATGTAATACCATAGCACTTTCTTATAGCATCTAATATAATCTTCTTTCATTGGGCAACATTTTGATGTATCCTATTCTTTATAAGGGCTTAATGGTAAAGTATGTACTGAAAACACATTGTTGCTCATTGTTGAAATTTGTTTAAAGATGTATTTTGCAAGTAAAAACATTTGACTACTTTTCTAGTATCTCATCTCGACTTTTTTGCTTTATGTAGCACATTCTATGAACTTTGATTTATAGAATGTAATGTTGTAAGAAGCATTGGCAAAGCCAACAACATTGGTGTGTGTGTATGCAGAGGATGTGCATTTTTTCGGGCACAGAAATAATGATGCTACCTAGCGTTAAGATGACAAACGCCCACAAATAGTGGCAGTAAGAGTCTGGCATGTGTCAAAGTGTCCATGCGAAGCCACTGTGCACTACAGTAAATAATGTCCACTATGAACCAAATCCCGTTGAGCTCAGTATAGATGAACAGTTTAACTAGATCCCTTTTCTATCACACTGGACCCTAGCCTCCATGACAGATGAATTATAAGCAGTTCATTCTGCAACCTGTGATCAAGTTGAAATCCAGGCAGCGAGGGTATAAGGCTTATAAGCAAATCTGGGGGTGAAACAACATAGAACCTTCGAACACTTTGTCAGAAAAAGAGGCTGAAGATCAGTGGGCTATGTGGACTGTGAAGGCAGCTGTGAGAGCCTAGCAGAGGAGGCCAAGAGGGATTCCAAGCCCCTGTGTTCGGTATCTCACTTTAAAATAATACAGCATAGAAGTCATGCACAGTATTTGGAATATCTTTCAGGGGAAATTGCATATGATTCTGTATCTCATGTCTGAGTATGAATTACTTAGATGATATCTCAGGGTCTGAAGAAAAGAAGCTTTTGATTTCTGCTTGGTTGATGAGTAAGAAGTAGTTGGATTGATATATTTTCCCCAGTTCATAGTAATTACAATGTTAGCATCGACACATACAGAAAGTGTCTTAGAAGAAAAGCGTTCAGCTAGATTAGATTGTCTTTTTTAATTAGATGCTCTGAGCCAGAGGTCATTCAAATTGAAAAACTGAGTGCAGCCACACACAGGACATAGAGCAAAAAAGCAGGACGTTTTTAATGAGGTGATGCAAATAGATTACAAAATATATTTTGTCTGGAAGCAATTATACGGCTGCCGGAGAGATGGGCATAAATAAAATGTTGCTTTTAAGTGTTTTTTGTACAATTTCTTTTGATATTTTGATTATACTAAAAGTAGATGCCATTCAAGCAGCTGAACCATTATTGGTTTGTATTTCTGAAATACAGGCTGAGTTTATTGAGATATACTGTGATGTGTTAAGATTATTTTATAGAAATAATATTAATGCAATGATGAATGATTGAATGAATTGTGGTGGTTAAGAATATTCACACATGTAGATGATCTCAAATGTTTCACTACATAGTTCAAAATATAAACACATTTATGATTCTTAAAGCCTTCAGTGTCAAGAGACTGACTAAAAATATTCATGAGTAATGTCCTTGGTTTACACAATGAACAGCAGAAGATGTGCTCATGAACAGTGTACACGAGATAGACTGCTTTATCACATACACTCCACACATTGAAAAGAGGCTGACATAATTTTCCTTTTTAAAGAAAGGTAACACAAAGAGTCATACAGACTTTAGATACATTTCTTTTTTCAATGCCTAAAAGAGAATCTGCGTGGAAAATTATGTTAAACATGATTTAGTTTTGATTAACTTAGAACAGCATACCAATGCTTATTCAAGCACATTTTCCGAAAGGTGTTCATTCGCTACTCTAGACCAATTACTACAATTAAATCTAGTTATAGGAAAATATTTTAAGCCTAATAAGTGTTCCCTTTTCTTAGCATTTCTTGATCTCAGCATTGCTTTTAATTCCATAAACCGTGCTTTGCAATGGAGTGCATTAGCAAGAGAAGGCATAGTCACCATATTAATATGATTGGTAAAGGGTTTGGATGAGCGAAAATGTGCAAGTATAAGTAATGGCCTAGTTCATGAGAAAATGGAGAGCTTCCCAATATTTAGAGGCGTGCAACAGGTATGTGGTATGGCACACCTCCTCTTCAGTTTATTCCTAAATGATCTGGGTGGGTATCTGGAGAGGGTCATCGCCAATGTTCTGAATATGGGTAAAGCTCTT
This sequence comes from Ambystoma mexicanum, assembly GCF_040938575.1. NCBI lineage: Eukaryota > Metazoa > Chordata > Amphibia > Caudata > Ambystomatidae > Ambystoma > Ambystoma mexicanum. Next base: position 544,579,482 of record NC_090933.1, on the reverse strand, counting down.
TGCAGAAGACAGAGCAATTTTGGCCAGGATAGTGGTTGCCATGCATCGGCTACTGAGAGTGTTTACCTATCATAAAAGAGGAAAGGTGTTCATTAGTGGTGCAAAAAGGAAGATTGTGGCCCTAGGAACTGCAAAGGGTGACAATGTAAGAACAGCGGATGACCACACATTTGTGGAACACTCCCGTCCCCTGCACACCCTAGTGTTGCAATAACAACCAAACACTCATATAATTTTATAAATTAAAACGTTATAAATTGATGTTTTCAAGTTTTCAAGTTTTAAAGTTTTAAAGTTTTAAGTTTTAATTTATACATTTTTAATTTATAAAATTATATAAGTATTTGGTTGTTATTGCAACACTAGGGTGTGCAGGGGATGAACTGCCATTTTCTAGACATAGTAGAACCTAATTTTTGTTGAGAGCTTGATGCAAATGGACCAAGGTACGCTGATGCTCCCCATATGACGTGAGCTGGATGTATACCCAATTAATAAACCAGCAGCTCTTAAGCCCCTCTTATTTCTGCTTTGGCTGAATCACCAAACCAAGTTTTCTACACTCATGTGCAAGAATTAAAATCATTGGATGGAGCACCAATTCTCCCCTGATTTGCACATATTAGTTCAGGTTTCTTGATTTAGTGCATATCTGGATTCCTCAGAATATATACCAAGAAGGCATGCAAGACTCTTTTAAAGGTAGTTTTGGGAGCATAGAAATGGAGCCTGACTATTTATTTATTTATTAGAATTTTTGTTTAGCACTGTCCCTACCCAGAGGGTCTCGGAGCACCTTACATGTTTCAAATATTGAAAAGGTGGGAGTTGATCAAAGAAGTTACACAATGTTTTCAGGATAAGATAGGAACAATAAATATACCAGCACTGTGCCGGGAACATTCTTTTCAGAATCAAAAGTGTGTTGGCAGCCAGAGGCATGCCTTCACCAGAAAGGTTAAGGTTATACCTTCAAATGAGATTCTGTCACCTTCATCTCAGGGCTATAACATGCCAATTGTCAAAGCCACACAAATGTCTATCCACCCTGCACTGCCTGTGTGACCATCTGTCCCTCGATACCCCCATTCATTTTCTTTTCTGACCACTTATTATTTTGACCTTAGAAGAGAGGGTTCATTCTAGGGCTCATGTGGTCTTCCATAAGAAAAGCTAAATTGGCCAATTTTGCTCTGCGCACTTCGCCAACCAAAGCTTTACAGTACAGTGTTGTGCAGTTCTTATGGTGTTCTGGGTGTAGAAGGGGGAGGGATTTTAATATGCAAGGGGGTGAGGACTAAATAAGGGGAAATGGAGCGCCATGTTTTTGTGGACACGTCTCTTGGTTAAGGGTAGGCATTATTCATTATTGTTATGTTGTTTAATGATATTGCTGTATATATTTATTGCATTTTTGATATGTGATTGAATGCTTCATGTAATTTTGCTCTTAAACACTAAATTGCTCATTTACATGTATATGGTAACTATGCACATGCTGGGTGTCATGACCCACGTTTGGACTATTATGCTGCAACATTTGGTGCTGTGGTTTTAGGAAATCCAAGAGGGCGGAAAAGCCCACATTTGCACCAGAATCCTGGAGAACCGCGCAGTCTTTGCGCACAACAAAATGGTCGCCTGACCTGCCACCCACCAGTGTGAGCGTGAGGGACCGGAAGCGCCATGGGTAAAAGGTGGTGCCAATGAAAAACAGCAGGGCCTGTTGGCTCAAAAAGTGCTTTGAAATCACCTTTGTTTCTCTGAAATGCAATCTAAAAATGCCTATTTTAAACATTGCAAGATATTCAAAAATCTCAATGAACACCAGCAGTCATTTGGCAGAATGTAGTCTTGTGTGCATACAAAATCTGGAAAGAGAAAGAGCCCAAAACAATGTTTATAACAAAAGTGGCTGAGCTGTGGATGTCAGCAGCCTAAGTTAAATTGGACTGAAAGCCACTAAAATCTAAATGTTTAAAATAAATGAGTGACCTACTGTTGAGTGTCACATAGTTTGCAACTGTTAAATGTCATAGTTTTGAATTTAGAATCAGCGTTCTAGCTGCATGTGTAAAAATTGCAAGTTTGGTTTGAATGTAGAAAACTGGGAACCAAAGTGACAATTAGCTGAAGCCTGGCTTGAAGAGAGTGAATTCTGCCCGGCAACTACCCCCGACAGGAGTTGAAACTTGCTCAGCCACTCTTCCCAGGCCTGGCTGCATTCTGCTGCCCCCACCAAAAGGAGATGACACCTCCCTAATTGAATCAGGGGAGGAGCACCTAGGACTGGAGGGAAACAAAACAAAGCACTGTCCTTGGCCCAGGCAAATGTTAAATTAGGGGGGTCGTAAATGGCTTCCTCTTGGAAGGAAACGGTGAGGGGCACTGCATCTGTGAGCAAGCTGAGCTTGGGGGAAGTGGATAAACCAGAAATTCCACCATGTGCTTTGGAAAACCACACACCTTTGGGGCCAGAGCATAATTTTAAAAAGATGGATAATTCATAGTGCGGACTTGTAAAAACTATATAAATAACATCATCATTCTAGTGATTTTTCTTTGCACATTTTAAGAGGTGTTAGGTATGTTCTTGGGGATAGTAGCGGAAAAAGGTTGGTACTCCAAATGTATGCATGTTAAAAATCTAACACTTTATCACCTGAAACCCATATCCCTGGTGCACATTTGTGTAAAATCTGGAAAGGTTTAGAGGTCGTTATCTGGATGAAAAGGGGAGAATTCTGTCATAAGTGGACACGACATCTTACAAAGACAGGGATCGGATGGTTTGGTGCTACAGAAAATATGTTAACTGGACAGATAACATTAGAACAATGGTACATAGATAAATGAGTATTTGGATCAGAAATAGATTTGTGTGCAATTTGACAAGGGGAGGATCCTCTGACCATAAACCTACCTCATCACTCTGACTCACTGTCCCTTTCTCAAATCAGGTCAAAGAGAAATCCTTGACCTATCAAATCGTGAGTGGTTTGGGCAAAGAAAGTTAGCATCCACACCCATTTTCAAAAGACATAAAAAGAGCCACTGGAAGCCAGACAGACATTCACTTTCCACTTTCTTGCGGGACGCTTTGCCGGGAGACTCCAGACTTCAAATCCATCAATCTCCAGAGACCAGCGATCCAGAGAGACCAGAGATCCAGAGAGACCAGAACTGTGCAGTGCTGAGAGCTGAACCAGATCGCTGTGCGCAGAACCAGTACCAAGTGGCGAGAGAACCGCAGCCAATCCTGACCCGATCCATGATGAAGTCGCATTCCTGTCCAAATATAGTGTGAGTACTCAGCCAGAACTGTGCAAAACCAATCTCTTAGTTGAAAATAATCTAATTCAAACTATTTTAACCTATCTAGAACTACACCATAGCATTGTGTGTCCTTATGTGACTTTAAAGCTGCAAAACTGTCATCTGTCATTCTGAAACTTTAAAATTTCATTTCTGAAAATCTACCTCCACAAAATCGTCCGTATCTCGTGAACCGTTTGTGATAGAAGCGGAATTGCGCTCGACGCACGCGAGTAAATTGCAGCGATTTGACATTTTGCTTCATTCCAGCCACGTGTCAAAATGGCAGCTTCTTGCTTTCCTTGCAACCTGACAATCATTCATAGAGCATTGCTGAAGTGATCCTGAACTAATTTAAAGTATCTCTCACTCACCCTGAACCTCTAGAGGGAATTAAAATCATTTTTAGCATATTTTTCCCTTCTTTGCATACCACCTTTAAAGTACTTTGCCCGTGTTTAAAATCATCCCTGTTTCTCTAAGATTGCTAGGGGGGAACTGAATTCCTAGTGTACTGTGAATATATTCCTGAAGACTATGTGTGTTACTTCCACCTCCTTACATTGCATAGAGGGGGTGAATTGCCAAAAGGGGAAAAGTGATTATATTATGGTTTGCTGAAATCATATCAAGTTTATTTTTTGCATCTCCTTGAAACCATAAAGCATATTCTGATACCTTATTCCCCTGTTCCTAGTCATAAGTCACCAGAACTGTGCTCTTGTAGGATTACCTATTGCTGATTACTGCTCATATTCACAAGTGTGATATCAATTATTAATTTATTATAAAAGTGTGATATATATATATGTTGTTTAATTCTCAAATAAACCTTTTAAATTTGCAAAACAAACTTACTTCTTGGCTCAGTAGGGTCAGGGGGATTCTAAGAGAGGGGTGTTATATAAGGGTTGTCATCCAGAGCACACAAACTGGACATAACTTGGACATCCCAGACCAGGCACTGACTTAGTGGGATTGCTTGATTGGAGTCATTTAACACACAGAAGTATTGCAGTTTGTATATTGTGTGTTTTTTGTCAAAACAAATTCTGGTTGTTTGAGTTTAAAAAATAAAGTTGAACTTTTCTGAGATTTGTGTCTCATGGAATCAAGACAAGCAGCACAAAATTGTGGCCCTGCACTGTAGCAGTTATGGCTCGTGTTATGCTACATCCAGTTAGGAAGTAAATGGAGACCTGTTCGAAGAGGTCACTGGGATTTCATTTCTGTTCACTTTTCAGGCGGGTGGGAAAACTGCTAAATATCCCTCAAATTAACTTCCACCAATATAACACAATACCTACTTGTGCTCTTCCATAGTTATATGGGGCTTACTAAAAGAGTAGTTGGTGATACACTATGGGTCATCTTTATATCATTATCACCACCATGTGATGCTAACTCTCTGCCAGCAGATTCCTGAAACCCTCATTCCAGATCTGTTGATTTTTTGTATATCAATGTGTTTCCCACCTTTTTGAATCCTTTACGGAGTATATCTTCATTGGGTTTCCTTTTGTTGGTTGAGTGACATCATGAAAGAGCTACAACATTCTTCGGATGAAGGGGTTCCAGCAGAGACCCTAACATTTATGTTGAAAATGGAACTGCCCAATGACGCAATAGGAAATTGTTGTCCCTATAATGACATTGTAAAAGAATGTTGCTAAGGCACTGCCTTCAATCTTACACTTTTTATTAGTAATATTTACAAAAATATTAATTCTATCTTCATATTCTGACTCATTCTTTGAGCCCAAGACAATTCCTCATATCATTCCAAAGCACTATATTAATTTGTCTCGCAAGCACACACTTATTTTTTGACAAGTTATGAAAGTTACATCTTTTTCAAAGACTTCTGCTACGAAACTATGCAGTTTCATTCAGAATGCATTTTGCACTGGCCGAAACAACCATGATTCAGATGGCTGACGATGATGTAGATTATTTGAAAACCATGTATAACAAAATAATTGACCCTTTCATTGAATTCTACAGTAGTCTGTATGTTTTAGAACAGTCTTCGTCCTCTGATAAAGATAATATAGCTATCTATATCAAAAACAGGATTTTGTCTGATGGTGGCAATTTGTTCACTGATATTGTTGGTGCTTGCAGTGGATTACTCACTTCTTTTACTGCATAATTATTGGATAGTGCCTATGGGCTTTACTTGTGTGGGTTGCGTATCCCGTGTAAGAGAGATGGGTATAAAGATAGTGTTGTAAAGATGGTAAAGAAGAATTGTTTAGCCATCCCGTTTGCTTGGGGCCATCAGGGTGTTATCTTCTGGTGTGTACATCCTAAATGGCAGGTGAACGTTGCAAAGTCATTGCTGTGAAATGGGGGCTTGTTGTCCGACTTGATGGTCTTTGGGATCCCCCACTAGCTAAATACTTCATTGATGAGTGACGCCGCCTGTGAGAAGGCAGTTGACACCGTTCTTTTTACAATGTGGAACAGTGAGAATTACTTGATAAAGACCAAAAGGTGCTCTCCTGTATCCATCGCCCCATAGAAATTGACCACAACTCGGTCCCACAGTCTTTCCGGAATGTGGGTATGCTGTAACGGTATCAGGGGGTCATGCCGGGCCGTGCACTGGCATTGCATGCATTGTCGCACCATGTCCTCTAAAAGCGCATCCATGAATGGGAACCATACGTGCTGCCTTAGTTGTTTTGTATATTATATTTGTTATATTGTTGGCCTTCTGTGGCCCTAATGAGCTGATGAGCGGTCTGGATGACAGCCCTCTATAGCATTGGTGGTACCACAAGCCTGCATGTAGGATGAAGTCATTCATTACAGCCAATTCCCCATGTATTTCTGCTAGCCGCTCCACCTCTGTCCGGTTGGCCTCTCGGTGCATGGCGAGATGCCTGCGATAGTCCTTCAATTTGTTTTGCTTCATCAACTGGATGGCGAGTGCCATGGATGGGTCTTTTGCCGATTTGTGGGCTACCATTTATACCGTGAGTGCTGTGGCAGCCCATTTACTGTGACAATAATTGATGTATTCCATGGCACCTTTCTGTGTGGTTTGACCCACCCCCCCGGGTGGCGTGAAATGTTGTCTGCCGTATTCTGGTCCCCTCCTTGCCTGTCGACGATCGTGAAATAATAGGTCTGAAGGTGGATACCCCATCCTTCAATCCTTTGAGGGATTTTGGTGCAGGGGTTGTCAAATAGTGAGAAGAGGGCTTGATGATGAGTGACCAGAGTAATTGTTTTCCCTATGACAAATTTGTGAAAGTGCTTGCATGCCCAGACCGCGGCCAGACTCTCCTTCTCTATCTGGGAATATGCACATTTGGTGGGAGACAGAACCCTGATTGCGTATGCCACAATATGCTTTGGCGTGCCCATCCTTGTTTTTTTGCCTGCCCATTTAGGGTTGAATTAGAACATGCGTTTTTTCTCTGCCAATGCTGCTTTGATGCTAAGGAACGCCTTGTTCCATTCTTCCATCCATTCGAAAGTGGTGTCCTTTTTAAGAAGTCGCTGAAACTGTTACATTTGTGAGGCATAGTGTGGGAGATATCTGGCACAGTGACCGGCCATCCCCAAGAATGAACGGACCTCGACAACTTGAGTTGAGGCCGCTAGGCTGGCGATGGTGCAGACTTTGTCTGGTTTGGTGCCATTCTGGCATCTGAGAAGACATGGTCGAAACATCTCAGCTTCCTTTTATTTATGTTGCCCTTTGTGGAGCAATATAGTTGGAACTGTCCAATCGACTGTAGCAGGCGAGAAGAACCACATTGGAAAATCCCTGCTTGAGACTTAGACAGTGTGTTTTTGTCAGCCATTTACAGGAATTCCTGTTCTCCCATGATGTTTACAGTCACTCCTGTATCGATCAGGGAAAGATGTATTTTTTATTTCCCATGTTGATGGCCATTTTAGGTGCATCTTCAACCTCCTGTGTGTATTGTATGAGGTTGCCACATTCGTCTGAGTATTCTTCGTAAAAATGTGACATCCAAAATATTGGTCTTCTGGACTTGGTGGATCATCATATTCATCGCTGTATCGTGTGAGTTGCTAGGTGTAGGCTTCATCTGTTACCTCCTCAGCTGCTCTCACGTAACTTCGAGGACCCCTTGGGTACCCTTGCTGCAACCTGTTCCTTCCTTGCTGGAGTTGGTATGTCCTGTTGCCTTGTCTCCAAGTGTTTATGGATGTTGTCCTTGTGGTTGGGAAGGATCTGCCCTCCCGACAGACCACTTTGAAATGTCCTTCTGTGCCATAATTCGAACACTGTTGCGTGAGTGAGGGAAGGCTAGGATGCACCTGTAACAGAGTATGTGTGATCTGTTGGGTTGTCTGAGGGGGAGTTCTGTTAACGAGCAGCAGTCGATCGCCCTGTTTCTGTAGCTGCCACTCATTCCTCCTTGTCGTGATTCTTGGCAGGGTTCACAATGGATGCCAGCTACGCATGAACTCGTTTATGGATTCTGGAATTTATTTTTTAATTTTTTTTTATTTTTTTTATATGTAACATTAGTTTGTACAAAAGAAAGACAACTTTAAGTTACAGGTTACAAATCTCCTAGTATCTCGGATCTAAAACAACCTAATTCACAGGATTCTAAAAGGGTCCTCGTCTCTCAGACCAGGCCCTCCAAATTGGATAAGTCCAAAGCATCCAAAAAATGTATGGTTGCGCAAATTAGCTGAGTGTTGATGCCACCAATCAAATAACACCACCAAGCATCCATATTTCCAGATAAGGGGGCAAAGTGGGCTAAATGCTGGTTGCGCTGAGCAGCAATCGCCTCACATACAGTGATTAAGTGGCGTAATGATTCTGTCGCTTGGTTACAGAACCGACATTGAGCGTCCTGTTCAGATATCTCATGCCTCAGTACAAGGATCTCCTTAGATTTATAGAGATTAAGGCGTAATTGTAGGAAAATGTTCCTGTGATAGCTTGATGGAAATCTATCTAGGTACTTTGGCAAAATGTCCAGTCTATTCAGGGTGCTTCCGAGGTCTAAGGAAGATGCCAATTTGTTTTGCGCCACCTCATTTGATATCCAATTTTGTTGGCGCAATTTCTTTTTTGCCACTTGCGGTCGCAGGATTACGGTCTCGAGAGAAACATCGGCATTATGTAATATGCAAACCAACTTGGCTTTCTACTTGTTTATTAAACCAGCAGACGGATGCTCTGAAACTGTATGCAAAATTTCATATGGTGTTGAATTTTGTTCCAGCATCATTTTTCTCAGAGTGGAGATGGATTTCCACAGCACAGTACCGTAGAGTGAATCAATGCATAACTCGTAACGTATCGCCGTCAATGCAGAATTTTTTGGCAGCCTTAGAACTTTTCGCCAGAAGTTTCCCTCTAGTTTATTCCACAAAACCTGAGGGATGTTCCAGCCAGATTCACTCCCAAATGTTATAGCCGGCGTCACCTTTTGCAGGTAGAATGTTAGGATTGGCTTAAAGGAGAATTTGCCATATGCTGCATGCAGTTTGGCACCTTGCAATGCAAACATTTGCATACGGGCCACCAGGTCTTGTGTCCAGTCCCACTCACGAATAGAATTATTAAATTGCACTCCTAGATATCTGATGCTATTCGATTTTTCTAGTCGTTTGTCCATTATTTGCCAGCAAAATTTACAAGAACGTGCTTGGGATCCACATCCAATCACTATTATCTTCGACTTTTTGGAGTTCATTTGTAAGTCGTTTTGCAGGCAATAGTTTTGAAACGCATTCAGCAGTCTCTGAAGCCCAACTGGAGTGGTGTCTATGAGAACGATGTCGTCAGCATAGATGACCCAATTTATTTGTTGCCCATTTACTAACGGCGGAAAAATCCTTTGGTCTTTAAATGCCAGAGATAAGTCTGAAATGAAAAGTTTGAAAAGTAGGGCAGCAAGCGGGCAACCTTGCTTCACTCCCCTTCTTGTGACTATTTCATCTGACAAATCACCTTGCTGATTTAACCTTACTCTAAAGGACGTATTGGAGTGGAGGGCAATCAAGGGCTCCAGCAAGTCATTTGGGCAATTCCAGTCATTTAGTTTTTTCCATAGGAGATTCCGATTTATGCTGTCAAATGCCTGGCTCAGATCTATGAATGCAAGGTACAGCGTTTTCTTTCTCTTCATCGAGTTTTAAACAGTTTAGGAGGACCAGATTTAATTCAACTCCAACCCCTTTGGTAAATCCTGTTTGCCTGGGGTCGCTCACGGCAATCTCAGTTGCCCAATTTGACAGCCGCTTTTGCAGAAAAGCTCCAAAGACCTTGCCGATTGTGTCCAAAAGGGCAATCGGACGATAGTTGTTAGGATCATCTCGATTGCCCCTTTTAAATATTGGAACCACTACTGCCCTTAACCATGACGCCGGCAGGATTTTTTCACGTGAAATTCGTTCAAACAAGGATCTCATCAGGTTGGCCCATAGAGACTTTTGGGATTTTAGCATCACATTTGAGATACCATCAGGGCCTGCAGCCCTAGAAGCCTTTAACTTCGTAATTGCCAATTCGATGTCTTCTGCAGAATCTTCTACATTCCATCTTGCAGTGGCTGTTAATGTCAAGGGTACCACAGTGCAATTTACGTCATCAAAGACAGCGGAAAAGTAAGCGACCCAGCTGGCCCCATTCACACCATTCGCCATTGAATAGGTGTGATTCAAGCTACCAGTGTTGATTATCTCCCAAATGTGTCTGCTGTCCTTCAAAATAATCAATTTTAACATCTGTTCAGCTTGAGACTGCCTTCGCAAGAAATTAAAGGATTTAATCCAGTTACGATATTTCTGGCGTCTTGATTTTATTTTGGCGGGAGCACTTCCAGGATCGACTTTTTTCAGGAGCCTTATATCATCTCGTAGCTTTTTCTTTTCCTGATTTATGGTTGTATTGAAATGATGTTTTACTTCAAGTGCAAACCCTTTGTGGATTGTGTTCCTCCCTTTAAAGTAGTGTAATAGCAAGGGATAATTGATCCTTGACATTATTGAGGGTGCTTTCTCAATGTTGTTTGTCAGCATTATCAACTGAGGTGCACTCATGCGCAATCTGTTTGTTCCGTTGTTTATTGTGACGCTCTCAAGATACTTAAATGAGGCTGATTTTGTTGCTTTTTTCCAGCTTAACAACATTGCATCATGGTCGCTCTTGTCAGTCTGTTTTATTTCAAAAGAAAAGACTTTTGCTAGTAATTTTTTGGACACCCAAATGTAATCAAGGGTCTTTTTACTCACGCCTCGTTTCCAAGTAAAGCCTGGAGGAATATCACCACGGGTTGCTCCGTTCAGCATTGAGCACTCTCTTAATGCCATTTCTTTTAACCATCTGATACCTCGATCCTGCAGTTTACCGTTAATCATTATACCATTTCATCACATTTAGATGTTGGCATGTTTAACCGGGCATAGTTGAAATCACCACATATTATAATTTCCGGATCCTCTTCTGCTAGGAGACACTTATCAACCTCCGACAGTACGGCTCCAATGAATTTTGATTGTGAGGTCATTGCAGTATTCCAGTAAATGTTAACAATCAATAATACTTGATTCCTGAGTGAAGCAAAACATTTTATCTGAATCTTTGTTACTTGTACAAACATGTTCAGATTTACAGAGGATATGATCGTCCAATCGTTATTATTCTTGATCATTGTAACCAGGCCAGCGAAGGGACGACCAAATAGGTTTTTTCCAGCAGGATTCAGAAGGACTGTGTACCCATCACAACCAGGACACTCACGCAGCCATGTTTCCTGTAAACATATAATTGAGAAGTCCAACGGGAATTGCCACTTTCCATCAAACAAGTGTTTAAAGCCACGAGAGTTCCAGGATAGAAGCTGGTTATTTTCTTCTCTGCTGTCCGCTCTTTGCTAATAGTCCTGTTGTTTTGCTGTTTTTGTGCAAGGTGTGTATTTGATGCTCATATGGTCCCACAGAACTTTCCTTCTTTTTTCTTGTTCGGTTTGTTCCACTGGTGATAAGTGTGGACTAACCTCATCACTAGCATCAGCACTTATTACTTCGAAGCCGAAGAACAAGAGATCATCCGCTGCATCTAATATGGCCGTCTTGAGAGCACGAGAGTGTAGTTGTAAATTTACCCAGTCCGAAAAATCCTCAGACATGTATTCAACAACTGCTATATCTTCCGATTTTATTGCACGCAGCGTTGCAATGCACTGTAACAGTTTCAGAATGTTCTTTCGATTTAAATTTACCTCTTTCTGTTCTGGCAAGGCATTTTTTATTTGGATTTTCCATATGCCTTTACGTGTATTTTCAGGTCGATGTTTACTGGACATGTTTTCTTTGTTGTCGAGTTTTTCAATTTGTGCACTTGTTAGTTTCGGATTTAATTTGCTCCACTGGGGAAATGGGAGAGCTTCTGCCCTTCTTCTAGTCACATTTGCCCCTAAACTCTCTTTGGTGGTAATCAATGTGGAAGGAGCCTTTGTGACTTTCGTGATTACTTGCACGCCAGGGCTGGTCGAATTCGTGTTTGACTCAGTCGGCCCCTTCATGGGTTCTTTGCCAGGTCTTTCGGTGATAGACTTTGGTGCTGCTACAGTGCCAACACTGTCTTCGATGTAATCGTCGTCTATAGAGTATGTTGAATACTCACATAACTTCAATGGTACATCAGAACTTGAATCATTGTCACTGCTAGAAGCTTTTCCAGCTCTTTTGGCATTTGGCTGGGATGGTAACTTTTTCACCAGAGCCAATTTTGATTTTGATTGTCCGTCCAATTCTTTCTCCGGCCGCTTGAATGGAGCAATGGACGGCGGAGTTGATACGTTTCTAATGATATTTTTCTTACAAGATGTTCGGGCACGTTTGGCAACTTGTTTCCGAGTTACAAGGTTTGGAGCACCTTTTGTGCCACAAGACTTTTGTTGCAGGAGTTGTTTTTCATTCTCTTTCGCCAGCCCTGTTGGTGTTTTGAAAATCCCAAAGGAAAGTTTTTCCGTTAAGTTTATTTGTTCTTGTACCTCTGCGACTTTTTCTGCTTGGATAACCACACCAAGAGTGGCAGACGGGGCAGCGCCTTCTACAACAATCAATGGAGGTGCTTGTTGCAGCAAACAGTTGTTCATGGAGCTTGCCCCTGCGTGCTGTACCTACCCAGGAGGGGCTCCTTTTGTAACACTTGAACGTCCTGCAGAGGTACTGCATACTGGTCCACCCAGGGTTATCGGGTGCTTCTGGAATACGTGGCCGGTCTCCAAGGGTTGATCCTTAGATAAGTTAGTATGGCAGTTAGGAGCATGAACATATTCACAAACTGGATTTGTGACAGTTGGTGTGTTATGACGCATCCACTTTGTACACTCAATTACAGCGTCCATTAATGCGGAATTGTCACTATTTGCCTGGCGGGCTAAGTCACTTAGTCTAGATTGCCATTTTGAGGAGTTTTCGGCTTCAATATCCAATCTAGCATCAATTGCTTTCGAGAAACTTTCTAGACTTCTCATTTTTGCATTTATGTCTACCAGCATGGTCATTTGATCGCTTACAGCATCATGTATCGATTCATACAACTTCATAAATGGAAGTAATGCAATTGATGTTGCAGCCAATACGTTGTTATGTATTTGGATTCCTGCCGCGGTAGACATAGAGCTTTTAGCTGATTGATCAGTTTTAGTCGTCTCCTGGGCAGTTTTGGCCCTCTTGGGAACTGCGTTTTTCTTTCTAAGCAAGTCGTCTGCAGGAGGAATACACAGTACAGCTCTTTTTTCAACTTCGTCTGTACCAGATAGTTCAAAATTCTCACATGACGAGTGATGGGCGGAATCGTTTAAACTGGACAATGACGAAGTTTCGGATCTTTCAGAAAAGATGTTTTTTTCGCTCACAGAGCGTCGTTTTTTCTGATTTTGAGACTTGTTTTTCTCTGTGGAGTGATTTTTCAGAAAACTTGCGTTCAGACGTTCATAAGTGGCTAAGAAGTCTGCTTTTAAACGGGCAGTCAGTCGAGCTTCACGAACAGAGAGATCAATAGAGTTTTGCTCTGTTACTGGCACTGGTACTGGACGTGAATCAGGAAGTGCCCCCTCTCCAGGGTCCGTGTTCTGATTTGGTTCCTTTCGTTTGTCGTTTGTGGAGGCAGGAATGTCTCGAATAATCACGCCTCCCACTGCTGAGGAAGGAAGCAGAGAGGCGTCAGCCTTTCCTGAATTTTCCGCGGAGTAAATATTACACAGCGGGGGTTCAAACTGCTCCATTACCTGCGTTAGGCCAGTTGGTTGGATAGTTCCCATCAATTCAGAGTCTGTTAATTCGAATCGCGATGCTTGCATAATTTCACACGCATCAACATATACTGAAGGAGAGAAATCCCAAACCAATTCCCCAGTGCTAATGTCAGGGCTTGCCCTTTTGTTACTTGTATTCCTAGAACCATCTCTCAATCTGGGTGGACCCAACGTTGTTTGGGCTAGAGCGGCTAGTGACGGCACCGATCCTTTGCCCAAACAAGTAACCACCTCCAAACCGTTCTCAATGGCAAACTCAATTAGATCTTTTTGTGCTTTTGACTCCACCGGGGGAATAGGTCTTACCTCCTTTGGAAAACTTAACAAAGCTTTTCTTCTGCAGAGCAATGATTTCTGGCGAGTCTGTGGGCCTTCCTTCGTCGGCGTCATCATGTTGTTAATCCTTGCGACAGCCCTAAGCGCCAAACAGTCGCACAACAGTCACCGGCCTTTACCCCTGACAAGCTTAACGCCGCGAGGGTGACTCACGGCTGATTAAAAGGTCCAGAGATATCACGTGATCAGTCACGTGTTGCAGAGTGGCTCCGCCTCCTCCAGGAAGCGACAGGAGGCCACGGGGGCACAGCAAGAGCTATATGCAGCTCGCAATGCTGTGGGAGGCAGGAAAGCGTTCTGTATAAAAAACGAAGCTCCAATGTACAGCAAACACCAATTTCTATGACCTTCTCAATGGCATTAGGTTTTTACAAGTTGTTTTTGCGAAAACTGGGAGAATGGCACTGTTCAATCCCACAAAGTCTGATCGCTTTGTCCTCTAAGAATTGGGAGAACTGGCAGTGAACCGCCTTCTGCCATAGTCGTGTTATAAAAGTTTGTCAATAGTCTCCTGTGTTTGTTGTGTGAATTGGTTAAAGACATATCTCTTATAGTCACAGTTGGGTTGGATGATAAGCTTTTTGTTCAGGGCCTTGATCTCCTTCCCTATGATGTTGGTGAAGATGTCAGGTAGAGCTGGAGATTTCTATTCTCCTGCAGCTCTGAGAAACGTCTTGCAATTCTTCAAGCCATTCCAACCATCTGGGGCCTTCGGCATTTTAGGGCATCATGTTGAAAGTGAGAGGGGCTTTGCAGAAGGACCACTCTGGACTGCTGCACTGCTGCAACTTGCTCTGCTGGGTCCATCCTGTCTCTGTGGCAGGACCATTCTAGTGTCCCCTAGTTCTGGGGGTCTCCTTTGGCAGTTAGACAGTGGTTTCCCTGTCTGGCGTGGCTTGCCCCTACCACGGGTGCACCTGATGCTACCAGAGTACATATTTAATTGCTGGAAGAGCCCCACCAGCCTCGCCTGTGATTCCTGTGGGCCTGCCCCTCGCTGCATGGCCTAGCAGGTCTCCTGCCTGAGTCCGGAAGACCTTGCGGGGGCCCACTGCAGGTTGCTGTGCGCCTTAATGTGGACTGGTGCAGGGTGAGATGATATGCCTCCAGTCAGGCGAAAACGGATCATGGGCACAGTGAGGGACAGGGTGTGGATTGCTGACACAGGCTGGTGTGCGGGATCACCCCATTAAGCCACTCTGAAACAATGAGGTACAGATGTTGTGGGCTGGTGAAAACAGATGGTGGAGCACAATGAGGGACACAAGATGTGTGGCACGAGCAGACAGACGGTATCGCCCCCTGTGGAAAATGCTCAGCAGGGTCACTGAGACGCTGCAGGAGCAGGTGGGCAGGATCGGCCCCTGCTGGAATGCACAGCGGGATCGCTGTTTCTCTGGGTAGACACCAGTGGAAACGCCAGGTCTCCAACTGGATGTGTTGGTATGTGTAGGATTCCACGCCTCGTCGCCAGTTGTTAGCAATGGGTAAAGACAGGCACTTGGAACAAGAACCACACAGGACACAACGGTCTGCTTACAAACTTTAATCCTTACAAACTGTGGAAATCCTGTGGGTCCCTCGCTCGCCTCCTGCCCACATGTCCTTACTCACGTGGTTGCACCTTAAAGGCACAGTGAACACTTCCCACAACAGTCAGAAACAAAGATAGAGGTAGAGGCAGTAAAGGCGGGAGCAAGAGAGAGAGGAAACAATGTTTGAGTCACGGTGCAAGAAGAGAGAACTGGAACAATGATTCAGTCAAGAGGGGGAAAGGGAGTGGAGGAATAGTCAGCAGAAGAAGCAGCAGAGTGAAGGGGTCCCTGGAAGTTGAACGGGCAGGTACAGGAACTCAAGGTGTGTTTTACTGTTGAGGGAGATGGAGTTGGAAACATTGGGGCACCTGCCCTTTCTCCCAGGGTGTAGTGACACTGGGAGGGTGTGTGCAAGTATGTTCAGGAATAGAGGGTGAGGAGAGATTATTTTTCTTTTTTTGAGGGGGGAAGAGTGGGGGAACTTTGGGGTTCCCCCCACTTTCTAGTGGTGTGGTGGAGTACATTAAACCATGAAGGAGGTTTCGGCATGCTGGACATAGACACATCTCTTTCTGCTCTGGGATCCGCTTTGAGTTGAAGCGGACCCAGAAGCGGATATGGCTTGGCTTGCTTCTGTATGCCGTGTACGAGCAAGGCAAATACACTTCGTTTTGATGGCTTGTGTCCCTGTGAAAAGAGGAACTAGCATTATGCTTTGCCACTTGTGCATGAGGCATAATGTTCAAACAATGAGGCATATACCCCAGGCTGTGGGCGCTGCAAATGCGGATGCATAACACAGAAAGCAGCTACCTAGCACTGTAAAATTACCTCTATTATGTTTTACAGAATAAAGCATCACACTCACGTTTTGCAAATGACACCAACCTGTGTGAAATGCATTATTAATACAAACAGAGCACATTTATAAGTGTATTATAACAATTTAGTGCTTTGCAAGGATACCTTGTGTCGCGTTTGTAACAACCAGAACCCAATTCTATTTTTGATTCTTCGAAAATTCTGTTTGTATGACAATATGCAGGTAGGTAGTTGGATTGCATGGTTCTATTGGATCCGAGCAGTGCCTTTTCCCATTGCAACGTGCAACGGCATACCAGTGTAAATGAAACCTTCCAAAACATTGTATGTGCCCAGCAAAACTTGCGAACACAATTCATTTTGAACTTAACAGAGCTTTTGAAACACTGATGCACATCTGTGTATGTTTTGCAGCTCAAATGTGTTTCACCAATATCCAATGCAATAGACAATTGGTTTACATAGGTTCAGGCCCATTAACCCACGTTTGTTTATACATCATTCAAAATAGGCGTTCGTAAAATATGCAATGACACTAGACATCAAAATTCTGCAGTGCCCATTTACTACCATTACTGCTTTTTCAGAAGATTCATAGTTCGACTGTATATCACTAAATATTCATATTGTAAAGCATTTAATGTGCATTATTATATTCTGGAACCTGTTGGTAGGTTTGCATTTCCCAAACATGTAAACAGGACTTTGGGATTACCTAGAGAATAGGAGACAGGTTCGAAATAGAGGGTCTATTGCAACCAGTCTAGTTATATGTTGCATTACGTTTACATTCAAAATGCCATGCCTTCTCTCAGTGTCACTTTAGTTATAAGAAGACTGTTGGTACTCACTTTAACTTTATGAATATTATGAAAGTTTACTGAGTCTCTTTTTTGGATTTAGTGAATTTGTGTGGGCTTGTGCCATGAAATTGGCAAAACCATTATTGCAGAAGAGATAGTGGGAAGTAGGGATCAGAACTGTGAATATCTGGCTTCTTTTTCCAAACTCCTTTGCTGCACTACCCGATGAGGCGATCTGTAACAATATTTGCTCCAATCAGCAGTGTTGTAAGGAGCAAGTCGGGTGATGGGATTCCCATTTCCCAGTGGCGATTTGTAAGGTTGTGATATTCAGCGATTTGGGGATATTTCATGTACAATTAGGCAATTGTTGGGCTGCTTTCGACAGCAGATCTTTTGTAGTCCTCTCAAAGCTGCCTCTATACAACATGCCCACTCTCTCTAACCCACCCTCCCACTCTCTCTACCGTCGCCCCTCTCTCTACTGTCACCCACACCATCCCCATTAGATGTGCTGGTTGGGTTTTATTTGGGCTATTTTGGGCTGCTTTTGACGAGTCCCCCCAGGCTGCTTTGTTCTTCATGTTTTCATTCCCCAACCAACTACCACCACACACCCAATCCACCCTCACTCCCTCTACCCCCTCTGACCCACCGTACCCCCACTCTTGCTATCAAACCTCTACTCTCTCTAACACCACCATCCTGCCCTACCCAATTCGTTCTACCCCCACCCACTATACCCCCAGACTCTATACTCCAACCTACCCCCACTCTAGCCTCACCCTCCCACCCTACCACCATTTTTTCTCGCTGATCTTCTCACACTACCCCCTGTCTTTGCCCCATCCACCCTTCACTCTCTATACATACCAACCCTCTCTCTACCCCTAACCACCCCAACCCCACTCTCTATACATGCACCTACTCTTTCTAGTCCTGCCTTACCACCTGTTTCTCTACCCCCACCCTTCCAACACACTCCGACTCTCTCTAGCCCTACCCTACCCTCACTATTTCTATCTCCACCCTCTAACCCTACCCCCTCTCTCTCTACATCCACACACCCTACACCCACTCTCTCTATGTCCAACCACCCAACCCCAACTCTCTCTGCTTACACCCACCCACCCTATGCCCACTCCCTTAAGCCCACCCACCCTACCTCACTCTCACTTCTGCCAATACTGCAACACACACTACGCCAGCCACCATTCCCTCACTCATGCTACCCCCAGCCACCCATCCCTCACTCTCTCTACCCCACTCTCTCTACCCCATCCACCCACCCCCACTCTCTCTAGACCCACCGGCCCTACAACCCTCTCGTTCGAGCCCCAAACACCCTATCCCTTTTATTCCCCTAGCCAACTACCCTATCTCCTCTCTCTACCAATTAATATCCTTCCTCTCATACTCTTGCCTTATTTTTCCCTATAACTTTCACCCGTTCTCGCTCATATTTCCTCTTGATCATCATAGATGGCACCCTGTATCAATGGCTTCTTCCCTTGCTCTATTCCCCATCTCTTTCACTTGCACACCAGCAGCACTTTTCACATCCTCCTTTGAAACGTTTCACTATCCTCCTTGCACTGCGGTGCATATACATGCACAATCCAAAGGACGTCAGTAAATGTCAACACTAGTGGATTTGCCAATGCTTGTTTGCAATTGGATTGCCCACATCTATGAATTACCACTCTCTGTCCATTCTTCTATTCCCCTTTTTGGGGGTCTTAGGGTAGTTTTATATATACTGTGCACTGGTGCATGTGCAGTTAGCTCTAGGGCAAAACATGTTGTTTGCTCTGGAGCTAATTGCACTTTCCCCGTTGCTATGTTTCTGTAACATGGCCCAAGCTTCCCTCTATCTCTTTCGTGATGCCTTATTTCATTATTCACTTCACAATCCTCCTTTCCATGCCATGATCACCCCCGGCTAGAGTTTTAATATAATGCGAAGACTTTGCCATGGTTCATAGAGCTAAGATTATGTTTCCTCAAAAAGTAAGACTGCTGACATACATTTCCACAAAGCAGCATGCAGCAACAACCAATATTGAGGCATGCAATTCTCAATAACTGCTTTCGTGCTAAGATTGTTGTAAGGTCACTAATTATTTTTCAAACAAAAACGAGCACAAACTTTATATTAAAAAATACAATATTCGATTTTATGTGGCACATTCATTATGGCATTCTATTAAAGCATTATCATAAATTAGGCTTTTTTCAAGGTATAATTAGAAATGTGGCATTCGGATTTACGTCCTCAACACATGAGTCACAGCAGACATACATACACATTTTTGCGCCTAGTTATTGATGGCTAACATATGTGGAGGTTTTTAATTCCCTTTTGGATCGTCCATCCATATTCACAAGTAATGATCTCTTTCTGCAGACATTGATGTGTTGAGCTTTCTCATGAGAATTTGTAGATGCGGATTACTGACTGAAAATATAACGCAGAATGATTGGCGGGTGGGCTGACAGAACAAGGTCGTTTTTCAAATATACGCATTACAACGAGGAAGGATTCAGAGCGAGGTAACATCCACACATTTAGCAAACGGGTGAAATATGCCGCTCCTCAAACCTTTTGTCACAGCCAGAGGTTGTGTAGGCTGGTGATACCTTTCTGCCACGAATGCGCATTAATGCATAGGATTCATGTAAAATGGTTGCTCGATGCCTGTAAAGAAGACGCAGCAACATGGTCAGGACTATGGCACTTAAACCATGTAAGTCACGAGTCATGGTAGAACCCTACTAGAACTTCTGTCTTCAGAGTATGGGCCAGGCAACGTATACCTAACAGGTAGGAGCAAAGGGAGGTGGGGTGCGTGCCGGGGCCTTAAGCAAGTTTAGCAACAAGGAGTTGAAGGGCCTTATTCACATAGGGCCTCATTACGACCCAGGCGGTAAGTAAACTATGTTTACGCCATGGTGGTTGGCGGACTTACCGCCCCATTCCGAGGTTGGCGGGGCGGTAAGTCCCCAATCCCCATTTACCCTTCCCCATTCCCATTGTTGCCCCATAGGGCATAATGGGAGTGGGGAAGGCGTTAATTACGCCACCGTAAATTACGGTGGCGTAATTAACAACATGGTCCCTTAGCGCCATGGATTTTAACACCTGCTAAAAGCAGGTGTTAAATCCGCCATGGCGCTAAGGGACCTCGGAATCAGGCGATAAGGGTCGGCGCTGTTTACGCCGCCGTAAACCCCTTACCGCCTGGGTCCTAATGAGGCCCATAGGCCAGAGTATGTTGTGTGTGCATCACAGTTATTCTGAAACATATTCATTAACATGTACAACCTGATAGATATAGCTTTTTTAGCAATGCTGGAAGGGTTTCCTCAGAATACTGACACCACAACTGATGTTTTGAAGCGTTTGCTCTCTAGTAGATGGAATATATATTTATTCATGCAAGTTTTAACTATTTCTGAAAAATAGACTTTATTGCGGGCACACTCACTATTGGAAAGTTGGAATTGTTTGTATCTGGGTGAATTCACAGCTGCAAACATTAGCTAGCCTTTCTTGATATGATATGATATGGCATTTACAACGCACCAGTACACAACTGTTTCTAGGCACAAAAGTAAACAAATAAAGATGGCAAATACATTTTGTGATTTTTCTGTGCTAACTTTCCATGCAATATTGAACTGTACTGGTCAAGCCGCACTATCTTTTCCAGCATATTTTTTTAAGATCAGCATGCTGGCTGAGCATATGAAAACGTTCTGGTCCAACATTACAGTCAAAAGTAGTAAACAAATTGAACATTTTGGAATGTCACAAAACATTATGGTAGTAAAAAGGTCTGCTCCTCAATTGATGTCAATTAAAAGCAGGGCCAGAGCATCTAATAAGCCACTGGGGTGCCAGCGAAAATAGAAGATGCTGATGGCCCTTTTTCCTGCAGTTCACTTGCCCTTCAACCGGCCACATATGCTCCAAGCTGCACTGCCCTGCAATCTTAGGATTTGCTCTCTGGCTATACCATACCACTTCCTTGGACAGCCAGAGATTGACTCATGGGCATACTTGGCAGACCTGGGAGTGGAGACTTTCTACAATGGGCAAAAGTGGTGTGTTTGTGTTTTTGTGTGTGTTGGGCAGGCCAGCAAGACCTGCGCTTATCACCTCATCTTTGACTGTCCCTTCTACTCTCAAACAAGTAAATGTTCAATGTGCAAAAAAGCAGGCAAGTTAGCACACTGCCCTCCTGTACCTGTACTTGTGCCACTTCGCAGCCATCGCATGGTAACAGGTAAAAGCTGCAGATTGGAGTAGAGAGTCATATGAAAGACAAGCCCTCCACATTCATGAGAGATAACAAGCTGCATGGATATAGCGCTCATGCTGTACCTGTTCTTTGCAAGTGAATCTTGCTCTGTCACACCCTATGCCATGCAATTTGCCTGTTGACGGAGCTTACCCCAGCACCGACCATGTTGCAGGTGTTTTAATTAAGGAGGAAAACCTACACTGGCTTTAACATGCTGTGGGCCTCATTACGACCCTGGCGGTAAGTGAAAAACGATGGCGGTAAATGGTTACCGCCATCGTTTTCCGCCAGGTCCGATCATGACTCGTGACCGTAAACTACGATGCCAATAGCGGCATCGTAGTTAACGCTGCCGCTAACTGCGCTAAGGGTGCGCGCACGCGACCGCCCACACCGTACTTAGCGCCATGGCGGAAAGGTACGCAAATGCCGACCCAAGCGGACATGCACCTAACGCCATCACCGAGGCCGCTAAGTACCTTACCGCCATGGTGCAAATAACACCATCGCGAACCAACCGTAAAGGGCCAATTCAAGTGAATGCAGCTGCCACAGGTGCACAGAAACAGCACAGGTGAAGGCAATACAGACTCAGGGGAGTACAAAAAGAGCACACCCCACCCCTACCCACACCCAGTCACACTCCACAATGATGGCAATACGACTAGCAATGTTGGGGCTGGAGGACCTGATAGCAATGCATGTGCTACTACAACAGCAACAACAACAACAACAGGCAGCACAGAGGAGACGCAGGAGGAGAAGGAGGGCAAGGCAGGCCCAGCAAGCCCCACCAGCACAGCCAGTGCCACCACGCAGGCAGCCCCCAATCCCACGCATCAGAGCCAATCCAAACAACCTCACTGCTGAGCAGATCCACACCCTGTACCGTTTGGACCGGGACACCATCACCGCCATCGTAGACATGACACACGACGACATCGTCAGCATGATAGAAAGTCCAACCGCCACCCCCCCCCTACTGAAGGTAGTGGCTGTACTCCACTTCCTTGCCACAGGCACCTACCAGCACACAGTGGGGCACCTGCATGGCATTTCACAACCATTATTCTCACGAACACTCATCCAAGTGCTCGATGCCCTCCTCAAGCACACAGACGACCACATCTCATTACCACGGACTGCCCAGGAGATTGCAAACACCAAAGTGGGTTTCCATGCACTAGCCAGCATACCCGGTTGCATTGGTGCCATCGACTGCACCCATGTGGAATTGGTGGTTCCACGTGCCATGGAGGTACCGTACCGCAACCGGAAACAGTTCCACTCTATCAACGTGCAAATGGTCTGTGACTCCAACAAGATCATCACACATTGTTGTGCCCGATTCCCCGGATCAACCCATGATTCAATGGTCCTGAGGAACTCCACAATACCACGCTACATGGAGCGACATGCAGGCCCAAGATCCTGGCTACTCGGTGAGTGCAATGTCATGGAAGTGGGCATGGGAATGACGTACCAGTGCATACTCCACCTGGCAGAAAGGGGGGGGGGAAGATGCATACTCCACCTGGCAGAAAGGGGGGGGGGAGATGCATACTCCACCTGGCAGAAAGGGGGGGAGGGAAGATGCATACTCCACCTGGCAGAAAGGGGGGGGGGAGATGCATACTCCACCTGGCAGAAAGGGGGGGGGGAGATGCATACTCCACCTGGCAGAAAGGGGGGGGGGAAGATGCATACTCCACCTGGCAGAAAGGGGGGGGGGAAGATGCATACTCCACCTGGCAGAAAGGGGGGGGGGAAGATGCATACTCCACCTGGCAGAAAGGGGGGGGGAGATGCATACTCCACCTGGCAGAAAGGGGGGGGGAAGATGCATACTCCACCTGGCTGTGAGTAACACAGAGAACGGATACAGAGGAAGGGCACTCACAATGCACAAAACCCCTCTGCATACATAGGGTGATGGCATGCAAAACAGGCCATGGCAGCAATGAGCATATACTGGTTGCATAGTGTGAATCAATTAGTGCATGTAGAAGTGAGCCAAGGTAACAGTTCCATGCCAGCCATGGTGGAACATCATGTTCCTGATCAGACAACATGACTGACACATACATTCTCGCCTACATACAGGTGATGCAGCCTATCCCCTGAAGAGGTGGCTCCTCACGCCAGTCCGGAACCCGCAGAACCAGCACGAGGAGGACTTCAACCGTGCACATACACGTACTCGTGTGGTCATAGAGCAGACATTCGGCCTCCTGAAGGCACGGTTCCGAAGCCTCAGCAGGTCTGGTGGGGCACTCCTGTATGGCCATGAGAAGGTGGCAAAGATCGTCATGGCATGTGTCATGCTGCACAATATGTGCGTCAGACGGAATGTGCCCCTGCCCCCTGACGCAGAACTGCAACCACCTGACGATGAGGATGAGGAGGGTGCAGATGGGGCGCCACCACATGGAGGAGGCGATGCACAGGAGGGGCGTGCCATGCGCCAAAGTATCATCGACCACTGCTTCTAGCACACACGGCTGGTGTTTATCGCATGGAGACTGCACTTGGGGCACTGTGTGTCTCTGGGACATGCACACTGTGGACTGTACACCAATAAAGCACACATACGCAATGAAAATGTCCACACATTTCTTTTTTTGAAAGAAAAAAGTGTATTGGAACTATGAACTGTCGTGTCACACCCCCTCCCACCTCCCCCCTGCACACCCCAACACACCCCCTCCCACCTCCCACCTCCCCCCTGCACACCCCAACACACCCCCTCCCACCTCCCACCTCCCCCCTGCACACCCCAACACACCCCCTCCCACCTCCCACCTCCCCCCTGCACACCCCAACACACCCCCTCCCACCTCCCCCCTGCACACCCCAACACTCCCCATGTAGCTGTCAACAGATGCCTGTGACCGTGTCCACAGGCCGTCACAAGCCCCCTCTCCCGGCACCCGGGGCACCCCTGGCTGTGGAGCGCAGGTTGCGTCCAGAACGGCGCACGGGGCTGCTCTGCGCAGAACTGGCAGTGGAGGATGTCCCTGGCTGCCCCTGTGCATGCAGCTCCTGTCGTGTGTGGGTGAGGTCAGTGACCGCACGACGCAAGCCCGCAAGTTCGGCACAGATGTCCCTGGACATGGCCTGCATGGCATCCCTCAGGGTGGCAGTGCTCTGCGCCACTTCCGCCCTTAGTGTCTCCGTGGCCTGTTCAATGCTGAACCTAGCCCCCACACATTCCGCGGCATGCTCATCCAGCATTGCGGACAGTTGATGCTGCCGCTGAGTGATGTCCTCGAGGGACGGCTGGCCGTGCTGGCCCATGGCCAGTGCAGGTGGAGTGATGGAGGGGCTGGTCCCCTCCTGTGGAGTGTGGACAGGGCATGGGGTGGAAGGCCACTCCTCTGCCTCAGTGTGCCCCTGTGTGTCGCCCTCATGGGGGCTGGCGTCTGAGAAACAGGGGGAATGTAGTTGGTCAGTGGGGCTTCTGACCTCCTGCTCCATGTCCGAGTCAGAACATGCAGCTGTTGCAGCTGTCTCCCCGATGTTGCTGCTGGCCGCTGACCCCCTGCCTTCTGTGGCAGGCAATGTCGGTGGAGGTGGAGCAGCTGCTGCTGGCCTGCTGCCAACAGGGGTGCTTGCCGGTGGGACCTCCGGTATGCCTGCAGTGGGACCTGCTTGTCGTGGGGTCTGCCTCACTGCAGCTGAGGTTGAGGGTGCAGGGAGGTTGTCGTTGGACTTCGCTCTCTTCGGCGCAGGGGTGTCCTGGTCCTCTGGGTGTGATTCTGTGCCTGTGGTGGAGCAAAGGTGGGAGGGCGTTATTGATGGGTCTACGGACTTCTGAATGACAATGGTTGACATTATTTTGGCCAGTGGATGAGGCAGATTTCAGGCAGTGCCATGCAGGTTGTCTCCTTTTGGTGTGGTATGTGGATGCAGGTATGCGGGTGCCAGCAGTGTATGCAGGGTGGTGCTCGCATGTGGCTATGGGCAGTATTGATTTGTGTTGCATTTACACTCTAGGGCAACCTTGTTCTACACATGATTGGACTGCTGTGACTATGGCATGTCTTGTATGAGGCACCTACCTTCATCGCCTGATGTCGGGGCTCCCCTTTCCATCCCTCCAACGCCTTCGATGGATTCCATGCCGATGGTGGTAGCACAGATCTCCTCCCACGGTTGGAGTTTCAGGGGGGATTCCGACCCTCCACCGGTTCCCTGGGCAAGGTTGCGGTTTGCCGAGATGACGGCTCTGACCCGTATGCGCAGGTCATCCCAGCGCTTCCGGCACTGCTGTGGGGTGCGGGGTACGGTCCCCACCGCGCTGACGCGCTCAGCCACCAGGGCCCAGATGGCCTTCTTCTTCCCGATTGCTGTCCTGGTCATTTCAGGGGAGAATACAACACCTGCGTTGTCCTGCAGGGTCTCCGCTAGCATGCAGAGTTCCTCCCGGCTGAATCGCTCCTGGCGCTGGCGGTCACATGCCTTTTTCACGGATTTTGGCATTTTCGGGAACTTGGATGGGTGGGTGTTTGGTTGGGACAGGTGTCAGGGTTGGGTCTGGTGTTGTTTGGTAGGATGGCGATGGATTGTGTTTTTAAAGATGGCCGACGGGCTGCTTCCCGTTCCGGCGCGATGACGCTATTTCCGGTTTGGCCTTTTACGGCCGCCGCTAATTACGGTGGCCGTAAATTACGGTGGCCGTAAATTACGGTGGCTGTAAATTACGGTGGCCGCTACTTACGCTGGCGGAAGGGCACCTTGCTCGCTTAGCGATGACGGTAGGGGCCTTTTCCGCCATGGCGTTAATTGCATTACCGCCATGGCGTAATGCTCGTGCGCGATGGGTCGTGATGTGGCGCTCTTTACGCCATCGTCCCACGGCGTAAACGCTCATTACGCCATGGCGGTAATGACGGGCGATTACCGCCAGGGTCGTAATGAGGCCCTGTGTCTGCACCAGTATATGAGTGAAGTTTGAACTGGTCCTGTTAGTGCCATAAATGTACACTTTTGAGTCAAGTATGCACAGGCCCATGCAATCAGTTGCTCTGCCAATGCTGTACGTGTGCATACATTTCATTACATTGGCACTGACATGCCTTGGCAGTACCTCTTTGCATGGGACTTGCACTGACCCTGCCCATGTTGTAACTGTTCATGAGGGAAGCTTGTAGTGACCCTTCACGTAATGCATCTATTTGTGGAGGAAAATTGCTAGGTCCTACCGATGCAGGTCCATGTACCCCTCTATTATGGAAACATGTAGTAGACTTTTCAATGGATTGCATTGTTCCAAATTTTTCATCGGATGGATATTGCTTTCAGCGTCAGCTGCCATAAAAAAAGGAGAAGATGAGGAATCTGTGAGTGAAGAATCCATGGAACAAACATTTCCAGTAAGTAATTTCTCTTTGTAATGGATTCCTTCTCCCACAGATCCCTCATCTATGATATCCCTTGCCAAGTGCAACTGTTTTCCAGAAACCTTTCTGCCACCAGGAGGTTGCAAGTCATCTCTGTCCAATGCCTATATGCACCCTGCTCCCGATATGAGATTGGGGCTGGTATATATAGTGGCACCACCCACCATGGCCTCAGTTTCTTTTATTCTGCACACTCTCTTTGCTGATCAGAACATGCTCATCAAGCTTACCTATTTTCTCCTACACCATGCCTACTCCGTCTAAGGCCTCCTGCTTCCAGCCATATGCAGATTGCGGCTGGCAGATTTCGGTCTCTGATCTGCAGCGGATTTGGCTCTATTGCTTGGGCAAGGGTCATGACACTCAGGATTGTTGTTTGTGCCAGTCTATTCATCCGAAGGTCCTTCGGGAGAGGGTGTTTAAACTCTTCACAATCATCTACAAGACAAAAGGCGAGGCTCTGTGGTCTCGTTCGAGGTTGCATGACATGGATCGATGCCCTGAAGAACAGGCGGCTCTGCAAAAGGAAATGAAGAAGAAGCAGCATTGGAAGAGGTCTCACTCCTTGAGTAAGTCTTCACACTGACACGCCTCTTCCTCTTCAAAGAAGAGGAGGTACCCATCCAGGGATTTGCCTGAGCGACCAACAGAGGTACCTTTTTCCACCTAATCCTCCACACCGGAGGAATGGGGGAGCTTCTTCCTGAAGATGTTGGACATCTTCACCAAGGCAGCAACGGCTCCGGCCCTGGCTCCTGTGGCACAGGCACCGGTGCTGGTTGCTTCTGCTGTGGCATGGACAGGTCCCACTCAATCTGTTGTGACTGGCAGGCTATCTTCTGATGTCCACTCCTGCATGCTTCAGGGCTCGGGACTGGACCAGAAAGGGACCAAGTAACTCAGTGCCAATAGGCCCCACCTTCGGATGCCAAGCCCTTAGTGCCAGCTCTGACTTTGTCCTTGATGTTGTCAGCACTGATTGGGGTCATGGACACTGTCACTCCAAGGGAACACGCCCCACTCCCCATGGATGCATTCGTGTCAAAGTTGTAGAACATCTACAACAAGAAGAGCAACCAGGTCCCCTATGGACTAGACCCACTTGGTTCTAAGGAGGTGAGTGTATTTCCTGGAGCAATTCTGCAGGGAAGGCGTGTGATGTAACTTAGGAATGGTTAATAACTCAGGCCGGATACTCAGGAACCACTCCAGAGCCAGGGTTATCAAACGGTAAGTCTTCTTTATTGTTACAGTATTAGTAGGAAAGGTGAGACAGGAGATCAGGATGATGCGCTTCTGCTTCCCTTGGCTCTCTCCCTGCCAGTCCTGAACCATCAATCCTGGAATCCTCAAACTCACCCCATTCCATGCCTCACACAAACACTCCAAGCTCCACTGCTCTCTCAGACAGACACAAAGCTCACATAGCAGATGTAATGCTAAACACTAAGGCTAGCTACAACAGCGTGCACGTGATATGACTAGCAGAGGGCCTGCAGGTCACATGGGGCATTAACACCTCCCTGGAGATGGACATTGTGCCGGCACCCACCCCAGGAAAGTCTCATGCCAAGTTCTAGAGGTTGATGCCAAGGTGGCCAGTACTCTGGGGATGTCTGCTCCATCCAGGTTAAAGGTTCAGTATGAACTTTGTGACATTCTGGATGATTCTCCCAAGAAGCTGACGGTGCTTCCTTTCCATGTGACAGTGGAGACCTCCATACTGGAAGTGTGGGAGGAGCCTACCTCTGTTGCGGCAGTGGATAGGAAACTGGTGAGGCAGCACTGTCCTGCCCCTTCAGACCTGACTTTGCTCTCCTCCCATGCTTCACCATATATCTTGAAGATTCAGGCCTCTACGGCTAGCCTGAGGATATCTATCTTCCTGTCCCTTCCATTGGACAGGGAGAGTAATAGGATTGATGAATGGGTCAAGAAGGTTTTTGCATCAAGCAGTTTTGCACACAAGCCGTTAATGTCTCTTGTGCAATGGAGAAACCATCCTTTCGCCTTTGGACGGTGGTGGCCAGTGGGACTGAGTACATAGCAGAGGGTGAAGTAAGGGGCATGTTCCTGTCTTTTGTCTCTGATGAAAAGGAGGCAGCATGCCAAATGCTGCAATAAGAACTCAACAAAGCAGACTGTGTGGGCAGGTCTATGGCCACGAGCACAGGACACCACTCTTTGCTGAGGACCTTAGGAATTGCAGCTGACCTCCAGACCAGGTTGTGGGACATGCATTTCGACAGCCAGAACCTATTTGCTCCTAATGCTGAAAATGCCCTCTTCAAGGTGCAGTCATCTAAGGCTAATGCTAAGTCCTTGAGGCTTGCAGTGCAACAGCCCTCCACACAGCCATCATCTCAGGGTAGGGGTCTTTGAACCTTCCCCTTCCCTGTGGTCAGTCTGCCCTAGGAAGAATGCAGTGCAGACACTTCCTGCATGATTCTGGTAGAGGATCCCAGAGGGGTGGTGCGGCCGCAGCCACCACCCCAGTCATGCCTCGGAGAACTAAGCCTCAGTGACAGGCTATGAAATTCATCATCAGTATGTTCAGCCCTGAGTGGTCCGGAACCACTTCCTATGATTGGGTCATCAAACAGGGTTATTGCCTCCATTTCTCCAGCATCCTCCAGCCCATGGCCACAGGTCAGCCCCTTGCCTCCAGACCCCATCTTCCTGGAGGAGTTCCATCAACTTCTGTCCAAGAGCGTGATCAAACTGGTACCAGTCTCAGAAAAAGGAAAGGCGTGGTACTCCATTTACTTCCTGATGCAGAAGAAGGCCGGGGCTTGCCTACCAGTCTGGATCTGTGACTGCTGAACTTGTTCCTGGCCAACGGGAAGTTCAAGATGGTTACATTGGCCCAGATCCTGAAAGCCCTCCATCTACAGGACTAGTTGGTATCCCTGGACATTCAGGATGCCTACATCCAAATGCTGATTCATTCAAAGCAACGGAAGTACCTGAGCTGTGTGGTGAGCCAACATCATTACCAGTTCAAATTCCTACTGTTCATCAGTGTCGTACATGCACACCATTGCAAAGCCTGGGCTTTTCCCTGTGCTTCAAAAAAGTCTCAGGTTTTGGTGTCCCAGTCCCTCTGATTTGTCAGAGTGGTCTTGGGAATTCTCCTAGGATAGGGATTTGCTGCCCGAGGATCGAGCAGCAAACATATTTTAGATGGACAATTTCATCTTATCCCAGGAACAAGTTCAAGCCTCTGCTTTCCTGCACCTTCTGGGCCTCATGGCCACGTACATCTTATTGGTGCCAAAGAGGAGGCTTTGCATGAGATAATTTCAGAGGCTTTTCTGTTGCCAATGGTCACAATTTCAGAGCCACATGTTGGACCTCTTGTAGGTTTCTGGCCAGGTTGCTCAGGATCTTGCATGGGGGGCTGTGCGAGCCAACCTGTAGAAAGGCATGTTGTTTTTCTAACCTTTGCCCCAGGTGACGTTGGTCATGGATGTATCTCTGCTTGGTCTGGGAGCTCACCTGTGGGACCTGATGGTGTGCATACTGTGGTCCCCTGTGTTCTGCCGAGGAGTCTTGGGAAAACATCAAATTGCCGGAGTTGAGGGCGACCAGGATGGCCAGGGTCACTTTCTTCCGTCTGTGAAACGCAAGACTGTGCTGATCCTGACGAATAACACAGTGGCTATGCACTACCTCAACAAACGAGGTAATGTGGGGTTCCTGCCTCTGTGCAGTGAAACAATTTGACTGTAGTTCTGGGCTCTGGAAAATGGTGTCTCTCTGACAGGGGCTCATCTGGCCTGACAAGAGAATTTCACACTGAATGCATTGAAGAAGGAGAATTCGGCCTCCCACGACTGGCAGCAATGCCAGGAAGTTATGGGGGGAGATCTTTGCCTTTGGGGACTGCCCAAGTGGAACTGTTCGCATCCAGTGTCAACGGGAAATGCAAGTTGTTCTGCCCCTGGGAATTTCCTCATCAGGGAGTTCTGTGTGACGCATTGACGTTTAAGTAGAATTTTGACCTCTTTCACGTTTTCCCGCTGGTCCTCGTCATTCCGTGGGTTCACCAGAAGTTGCATCTGCGGAGAACTTGGTATTCCAGTGTTGCTGGACATGCCCATCTGCACCCCCTGGTGCCTTCTGAGGAGAGTCGACTTGCTCTCCCAATGAGAGGGGCGGGTCCACCTGAAACTCAGCAGCCTGAACCTTCATGCTTGGCTACTGAGAGGCTGAGGTACAAGGCGTGGGACTTGTCAGACAATGTCCTCAATGTTCTCCTTCCAGCTAGGAGGCCAGCTCTGAAATCCATTTATGCCTGCAGGTGGCATACATTTTTGATTTTGTGCCAGTAGAGGCACCTGGACCCTTTATCCTGTCTTCTATAGCCTCTATTGGATTTTCTGCTATCCTTGGCCCATAAGGGTCTGCAGATTTTTACTGTAAAGGGTTACCTAGCTGATATTTTGGGGTTCAAGCGGTCTCTGGAACAGGGCTCCTTTTTCACAATCTCCACTGTTATGCAATTCTTGCGGGTTTGGTGTAACCAGTTTCCTCTTTCTCAGTTGGTGATTACAGCATGGGATTTGAATTTAGTTTTAGTTGTGGGCACTCCATTTGAGCCCCTTCATTCTTGTTCTATTAGATTGCTCACCCTTAAGGAGATTTTCATGGTTGCCATTACTTCCTCGAGATGGGTGAATGAGCTCCAAGCATTGTCTGTTTTACCAACCTATTTGGTTTTCTCCAAAAAGAAGGTGACATTGAGAATGAGACCTTCCTTTCTGCCGAAGGTGTTCTCGGAGTTCCATCTCTGGGATGGAATTGAGCACACACAAGAGACCCCATTTAGGTAAATGTCAAGGTCCTGGCCAATGTCTGGCCAGGAGGCAACCTTGCACAAGATTTCCAATGTCGTATATAATCCCCTATGACCGACTGTGGCCGTGTCATGGGTGTGGTTCAACATCAGGCTTCAGAAAAAGATAAGTACCACCCTCTGGCCACTGCCAGGTTGGGCTCTCCTTACCATTAAACCATCTTGGATCTGGAACATCTTGGAAAACTTCATCAACACACGGAGATCCTCTATACCGTCCTAATCCAACTCTGTTAGAGTAAAGCATATGGGGTTTTCAATGTGTTGATAACATTTCCCAATGATCGGGTCCTCCTTCTGTGCAATGATCAAATCTGCAACTGGGGTATCTTTACTCCACTGGGCTGTTGGGATTTTGCTGTTAGCCCGAGTTTGTGACCTGGTGACAGCAGCAATTTAGATTTTACGCAGCAGGGATTCCATTTCTATGAAATCCCCCTGCAGAGCTCTGGTTTTAGCCAGCTGGTCAGCCAGGTCATTCCCAGTCTTATCTGGCCCTTATATCTTGGAATAACCTCTTATCTTCTTCCAATAGATGTTCACCTCATTTGAGGTCACCAGATCATCGATTGACTGGATGAGTTTGTCATGCTTTCGGTGTTTGTTGTTGGCACAAAGAATGCCACGATTCTTCCAGTTAATCAGGTTCTCCACAAACACATTTCTGACATAACCAGAGTCAGTGATTATGACCAGTTCATTGAGTTAGTGGTGCACTTCAGTGAGGATGGCCTGATATACGGCTATCAACTCTGCAACCAGACTACTTTGGGGTCTTATTTTCTAACCACCAGAGGGTTCTGGGTTATCATTCGCACATGCATTACCAATGCCAGCCACCAGTTCTTGTCCCCGTTGTTATCAACATGGTAGGAGCACCCATCCACAAAAACTGTGGGTATCCCCTGACACGTGTCTTCTTAATTCTCACAGAGTGGTAGCATCTTTTAAATTCAATGAGGCTTCCATCTTCTTTGCCTGCGATTAAGACCCTCACATGCGATCTTGTGCCCTAAGCAGTTCACTTGGGTCTTACACCCCTTTGCCTTCTGAAAGCACAGTTTTGCTCCGACTTTCTGAAACAAGGTTAAAATAGTGGATTGCTGGAGTTTATGTATACAAAGGGGGTTCACGTCCACGTGTGCTACTGCCCGCCAAAGGTAAAGGCAAGTTTGAACTGGTCTTCCCTACTCACGGGTACTGTCCAGTAACCGTCGGCCAGGTCAATGGCGGTGTACACTTTTGACCCTTGGATCTGAGCCAGTCCCTGATCGATGTAAGGAAGGGGCCATCTTGACATGTGTACCCATTTGTTCAACTCCCTCAGGTCTCCACATAGTCACCATTGGCTGTTTGGTTTGAGGATCCTTAGTACCGGTTTGTTGAAGGTACTGTGGGTCAGACAAATTATGCCATGGGATTCTAAATTCTTAATATTCTCTGCGAGTGACTCCATTGATGCGAGATTTAACCGGTAGTTTTTCACAAATACTGGAACCATCTTGGGGTCCATGGGAATGGGGGGTTGAATGTATGGATGTGCGTCCACAGTCATATGAGTGCACTGAAAATATATCTTGGAATTCCAGGAAGACCTGTTTCAGCTTTTGTCTTTGCTCCTCTGACTCACAGGCATCAGCCAGATTGATCATTTCCTCAACCATCTGCTTGAAAACTGGAAAGAGCTTGGCAATTTCAGTGGTATCCTCCAGTCGGGTGGAGCGATCTCTATTGATGGCATTGACCTGGACAGGGGATTTGAAGTAGTCCTCTTGACTCTGATCACTACCTCCTCCTTCTTAATGTCACAGGTCACCTCTTCCACACCGTAGTGGCAGGAAGAGTGCACCAGGAAGTTCCCTCTAAGCCTATTAAAACTCTTTTCTGGAGGAATGCCGTTGCTGATGTCAAAACAGTCACTTGGGATTGGTCCCATGATTTTGTTACCTAAATCAATAGAATAATGTTGGGCATCAACCGTCATTCCAATAAAGGTGCCTGCGGCCAAAGTGATACTTCAAGGGTTGCTGTTATCCACCAATATTTGAATGGTGGTGTGTTCTAGGTCTAATAGATGTTTC
Organism: Ambystoma mexicanum; assembly: GCF_040938575.1. Classification (NCBI taxonomy): domain Eukaryota; kingdom Metazoa; phylum Chordata; class Amphibia; order Caudata; family Ambystomatidae; genus Ambystoma; species Ambystoma mexicanum. The sequence goes on along the minus strand of NC_090933.1, from coordinate 544,545,749 downwards.
AAATTTAAATATAAGCCTTTTTGGAGATGGGAATTTAATTTATATATGCGTCCGGATGTTTGAGGTTCTGTCCTCGCTTAATTTTGAAGGGAAGAGTAAATTGTTGAACCTGTCCTGGGATGGTAAACTCTTCTTTCACTTGAAATTCTACCGCATAAGGCAGCAATTGAGCTGAACAGAATGCTTTTTCAATGTTTTTAAAGCCCATGGGGTGACTCCCCAATCGGGACCAGGTTTAATTTTTTATTTATTTTTTCTTTTATCTATCTATTTCAAACATGCCGTACCCCTTAGGCATCAGGGTGTGGATTAATTAGGTGCAAATTGATTGCAAATCGTTTGAGAATGTCAGTCCAAGAAAAAAAGTGGAAGGGACATCTCTTGTGACCAAACAATTATGCTCTATACTTTTGTTGCCAATGGACATTTTTAGCATACACCTGCTATGCAGGAAATGTTTGGAATTTGGGGTTTCCAGACCTACTTCCCATTTGTCAATCAATTGAAATGTGGGGATGGTCGGTCTGATATTTTGGGAGTTCCCAGGATCATTCTTCGATGATGAAACTCCTTCCATTATTCAAGCATACTCTGCCAAGCACCGGATCCACCGCCTCATTTACCTGAATGGGGAAAAACAACTGCTCACCCTTTTACTGAATGTCTGTCAGTCTTTGAGAAGACTCTTCCTTGTCTGGTTTCACAGGACTCAAGGTTTCTTCTGATTTTGGACTGGTGTAAAATTTTAGGGTGTTCCCTTCCTGTGTGGATTGTCACTTAAAGCTGCGAGGAAGGTTGATTTTCAAGAATGGAGAATGGTTCCCATTACCGGATTGTTCTCCTACAGAGATGACAGTGATGTCTGGGACTGGATTATTTATTTATTTTTTAAAAAATGTGCTTTTATTGGTTTTATCATATACAGCAAAGAAAAGAAACAAGAAGGAACAATGAAGAAACATCAAGATACATATGAAATAATGCACCAGTTGACACAATTAGGTACAAAAAAAAAAGCTTAATGTCAGCTCACAGTGTCTTACAGTTATCTCAGTTCTCAATGAAGGTGCATTTCCTAATACTCAAAAAGAAAAAGAAAAAACAACTCCCCCCCCCCCCTCACTTAACTTGGCACCAGTTCGTTTTTCGCAATTAGAGCGTCGAGACGTTGATAGGGCAATCTTTCCGACTCCAGTGTCTGACCACACAGTGCTCGCTTGTATCAAGAGATTTTCCCTTTTTCTTTCTCTTTTTCCAGTCACTGCTACCTGGTCATTGGATTTCCATTAGGTCTCCTCAGATTCATCTGATAGGGACTCATTATCTGGCGTTAGGTGTCGACTTTTAAAGTCCATCCATAGGGTTTCACATTGGGCTGCCCTTCCATGCAGAGCGGCCGTTATGGTTTCCATCAGGTAGATGTTGGTGGCTAGGGCAATTCATTCACTCTTCCTAGGGACTGTACCGGATTTCCATTTGATCGCCAGAAGGGCCCTGGCGGCCAGGAGTAGATAGGGTGTCAGGCCTGTCACTCTGTTCCACTCGTCCGCATCTCGTTCCAAGGCAAAGAGCATCAGGTAGGGGTCAGCATCTCTCTGAATACCATCAATTTCCTTGATCCACCCCAGTACCTCGTTCCAGAAAACTTTGATGTGCGGGCAACCCCACCACATATGTCAATAATTAGCCGTTTGCCCACATTTCCTCCAGCATGTCGGACTGATTGACTAAGACATTTTGGATAGTTCTAGGGGGTCGTATTGCCACCTATGCAGAAGTTTGATGGCACGCGATTTGTACTGGCACAATAGCGATGTTCTAGAGGCAGCCCTGCACATTAGGTTCCATTGCTCGAGGTCTATTTCTTCCGCAAAGTCCTTTTCCCACCTAGCCTTCAGAGGATCCGTGGAGACGTCTCCCGCTGCTATTAGTTCCTGGTACATTATTGATATGAGACCTTTCGTCTCCACTCTAGAGTCGAATATTTTCTCGAATGGGGTCAATTCTCTGTTCAGTTTGTCCTTCCATTCAGCCTTCATCAGGACCCCTTTCAGTTGGATGTATTGGAATGTGCATAGTGTACCTATGCCCAATGCTTCCGTCAGTTCCGGGAGGGAGATATAGGAGTCCTTTCTCTGGAGCTGGCCCACCCTCTCTAAGCCAGCCTCGTACCAGCATTGGTATCTGCCAACCACTGGTATGCGATCGTTCATGCCAGGAGACCATTGATGGCTGAGAGGGGATGGCCAGGTGGTGATCCCGCGCATCTCCCGATTCGCACGCCATACACTCCAGATCGTGCTCAGTATAGGATGGCCCTTGATTTTCTGTAGTATCCTTTTGTGCGGGGTCCATAGCCATTCTGATACTGTGGCCGGTGCAAAGTAATGATTGTCCATTTGGACCCATTGGAGGTCATTGTGTTCTCTGAGGTGGGGAATTATGACTCGTAATTGGGAGGCGATGAAATATGATCTCAAGTCCGGGAGCCCAACCCCTCCTCTGTCCTTGGGGAGTATCAATGTGGTGTATGCAATTCTAGGTTTCTTACCCTGCCATATAAATCTCATCAAGATCTTCTTAGCTTCCCTGAAGAACGATTTGGGTATTTCGATTGATAGCATTTGGAATGGGTACAGGAAGCGTGGGAGGCATGTCATCTTAACCGCGTTGATGCGGCCAAGCCAAGAGATCGTAAGTTTTCCCCATTTCGTAAGGTCCGCAGTGAACCGCTGGAGGAGTGGAGGGAAGTTAGCTTCAAATAAGTCATTCAGGTTCCTAGTGATCTGTATACCCAAGTATTCTAGTGTGAGGTGTTCTAGCTTAAGACCTAGCGAGCGAAACTTAGGGTCATTTTCTGTCCTAGTTCCCTGAAGGGGGAATAAAATGGATTTTGCCTTGTTTACTCTAAAGACGGAGAATTGGCCATACTCGTCCATTAGTCTAAGGACTTGGAGAATTGACTCTGTGGGATTGGTCATGTGTAAGAGAATGTCGTCCGCATATAGTGCTATTTTATATTCCACCGGGCCTAGTCGGATCCCTACTATCGCAGGGTCAGATCTTATCCTTTGTGCTAGGGGTTCTAATGAAAGGGCAAAGAGGATCGCGGAGAGGGGACATCCCTGTCTAGTCCCTCGTTGTAATTCAAACCAACGGGAATATTCCCCATTTACAGCTATCGGTGCTGTAGGAGATGTATATATCGCCCGTATACACTTCCTAGTTTTGGGGCCTATTCCAACCTTCTGCAGAACGGCTCCCAGAAAATCCCACTCGACTCTGTCAAAGGCCTTTTCGGCATCAATTGATAGCAGGACAGGGTCCCCAGGGAGGTCGTGGGCCACATGAATGAGGTGCAATGTTTTGCGCATGGAGTCGGCTCCCTGTCTCCCGAGTATGAACCCAACTTGGTCTGAATGGACCAGGCAGGGCACTAGCGTTTCTAATCTAGCCGCCAATACCCTGGAGTAAATTTTGGCATCAAGGTTGAGAGGGGAAACAGGGCGATAAGATCCACAGCTTTTGGGGCCCCTACCCTCTTTGGGAATCACCGTTATCAAGGCTTTTTTAAAGGAGTCCGGGGCCTGCCCTGTCTCTAATATTACATTAAATAGAACCGAGAGGAAGGGGGCTAGTTGTTTGGCAAAGGTCTTATACAAACCGGCCGTATAGCCATCTTCACCCGGGGATTTACCCTTTGATCACTTTGTGCACTTCCTGTTCATTAATCGGGAAATCCAGAAACTCAGTTTCTGCGTTCATTATCATGGGCATAGGGATTGAAGATAGGTAGGCTGATGGGTCAGGTTGGCCGGGAATTATCTCAGAGGTGTAGAGTTTCTCATAAAATTTGGCAAAGGATTCTGGGATATTGGGTGGGGCATGGGGAGGGGGGACAGGGTCCTCAATGATTTTGTTCACTCTACGATCAGCTCTCTGTTCCCTAAGTCTGGAGGCTAATAAGGCGTCGGCCTTATCGCCTTTCTCATAAAATTTCTGTTTTAAAAATTGCAATTTACGCACCACTTGATTGTGCTCCAAGAGCCTCAATTCTTCCCTTTTCAAATGTGCAGTTTGCAATTTGTCAGGGTCAACTCTATGTTCTTTTTTCATCTCCGCTTCTAATAGACCTTTATCGGCCCTCAACTTTAGCTCTATAATTTTCCGTTCCCTTTTTTTTGCGGCCCCCTCCCGTATTAGAGTCCCTCGCCATGTGGCCTTCCCTGTCACCCAGATCACTTGTTTGGAAACCTCCCCATCGTCATTAATTTTAAAGTACTCTTCGATTTTGGTCTCCATAGTCGCTTTGAAAATCGGGTCCTTCCAGAGGGTTTCATTGCACCGCCATTTCCCTCCCATGGTGGGTAGGTCCGCCCAAGAAATGTCGGCCTGCACCATGTAGTGGTCCGACCAGGTTATTGGAATAATATCTGAGTGCTGTGTGGTTGGTATGAGGTCGTTCGACATGTATATATAGTCAATGCGCGTAAAAGTGTGGTGGGGATTTGAATAGAAGGTGTATCCAGCTGTCATGATCTCTGCTTCCAAAAGGTCAGGGTTTTCTCAACTCCCTTGGAAGCAGATCCATAACCCAGGTTCCGAGTGCCAACCAGTCCCAATTGGGACCTTTTGGACCCAGTCCTGGCGCCAGTGGCACCAGGCTCATAAATATGCCCAGTCCCAGCGCTGGAAGCGCCGGGCTCATAATGCTTGGGTGGACTTACCTTCAGCAGACCATGCTGCTTACTTGCCTGCCAGTTGAGCCTCTGATCCTCTTCTGTTTGGAACTACTTTTCCTGTTGGGTGGGGCTGGAGCCACTCCCTAGATTCAGAACACTGGAACTCTTCTGGAAGGCAGGAACTCTTTTCTTACCAGGAACTCTTTTCTTACTTAGGCGTGGCTGTGGAAGGAGACACCTAAGCACTACAGGAGGCTATTTAAACCACACCCGGTGGATGAATCTTGCTTTGCGTTATTCTGCAACCTCTGCAGCAGAACGCTCATCGTGTCTTCTGCATCCGGTCCTGGGCCTAAGGAAAAAGGCTTACCATCCTGAATCCAGTCTTCAGCAACACCTATAAAGACAAGAAAGAACAGGTTAGCATTCCGGCATCTGAAAGGCAAAGGCTTACCATCCTGAATCCAGTCTTCAGCAACACCTATAAAGACAAGAAAGAACAGGTTAGCATTCCGGCATCTGAAAGACAAAAGTTTACCAACTCTTCGCACGCTCCGGAGCCCTTCGGCGCTGCATCCCGCATCTGAAAGACAAAACAAGGTGCGTTTAAAGACATTGGGGAACTTTAATACTCACGTGCCATTACTCCTTTCCACTTCTAATCCAGTGGGTATTCCGGCACCCTGCAGCCGCTCCGAACTCGTACCTGCAAAATAAAAAGACAGTTAGAGCGCATAGTGAAGCAGGCAACAAGCGCTTACTTACGTGCTTCCAGGCGCTTCTATTCATCACACGGGCTCCATCTTCAACTCACTTCAGCCCGTCATCCGCCATCGCCGGAACCCTGCAAAACAAGAGACATCATTACTAAAGACTTTAAAGACATTTGAATGACTCGAAACTTACCGTTCATGCAGTAAACGACGGACAGCAGTCCTCTGAAGTCAAGAGGCCTGCGCTACCTATCCAGTGAAGAAACTGGTTACAGCACCCTGCCCCGAGGCAGATGGAGAGCTCGGCATTCACTTACCTAAGGTGAGAGCGTTAACCTTTGGGGGTCTACAGGAGAGGAGAAGAGGAAAGAGATAGGGACACCCCAATAACCCCAGTTTATTAACCCCATATTTTCTATCTGCAGACATCTTACTCTACACGTCAGGCATACAGTGCACAGAGGTCCAGCCCAAAGAGCCAACCGGGTGCTACACATCACCTTTGAAGATACGGTAGTCGCCCAGTCAAGACCGGCGCCTCTGCGAGAATCAGGTGAGCGTTACAGAACGCAAAGCCTACCGCAAAACTCTCGCCCAGGCGCTATGGAAACCTCGGATACTGACCCCCTAGCCCTGTTACTTGGGAAACTAAGGGCAGAAGTGCATGCAGCTCGTCAGGAAACGAATGCTCTAAGAAGGGAACTAATTATTTCCAAGGAGAGAACAGACAATCTTTCTAGACAAGTGCTACAGTCACAAGCCGGACAGACCCCGTTACCCGCATCAGGGGCAAATCTTCCTTCAACATCCTCTATGAATTCAGTGCAGATCAACCTACCTGGGAATGTACCTCTGGCTCCGCCCGAACGATTTTCTGGTGACCCAAAGAGGTTTGCAGTATTTATCAATCAGTGCCGGTTGCACTTCTTATGCCGGCCAGCAGCCTTTCCAACTGATCAAGCAAAAGTAGCTTTTGTACTTTCGTACCTTAGTGGCAATGCGGCAGACTGGTCGATCCCTCTAGTTAATCAAGATGATCCGGTTCTCCATGATTTTCAAGCCTTTCAGCTTAGTATGGAAAAACTGTTCGCAAGACATTCACAGGGGCAGGCCTTGGACAATGAGCTTCTTTCGTTGCGACAGGGTAATCAAGACCTTTTGGCTTATATTGCATCTTTCAATAGACTAATAGTGGAAACTCAATGGCCTGAGGACAAAAGGATTACGCTGTTTTATAGAGGTCTACGTGGAGAGCTCAAAGACGTTTTAGCCCAAGTAGTGAATCCCCCACAAGACTGTTCGGATTATATAGACTTGGTCGTTCAAATAGATCACAGGCTGCAGAACAGGAAGGCCGATTGTTCCAAGTTTGATGCTCGAGTATTTTCCAAACCGCCAACTCCTTCCAAAGGAGTAGACTCTGGGGAACCCATGCAAATAGGGGGTCTGAAAGGTCCTCTAACACAAAGGGAGCGGGAAAGGAGGAAACAGTTGCAATTATGCCTATATTGCGGAAACTCAGGGCACTTTCTTCGAGACTGTCCGGTGAAACCTGCCAGAAAGGCAGTAGGAGCTGCAGTTACCAAAGTTACAAACTCTGAACAGGGAAACGACCTCGCCCGACAAGAATAGAGGTCCTCTTGCCGAGCGTGAAAACCAGTTCCGTGACCTCGCATTTCGTGATACCTATGGTCCTCATTAGCCCTGATAATCCGGATCGATTACATGCAATTGAAGCTTACGTCGACAGCGGTGCCATCGGCAATTATGTGGATCATGAAATGGTTTTGAGGATGAATCTAACTCTTTGTCCCAAGGCTGTAAAGGACGTCATTACTACGGTGGATGGTACGGAGATAGCCTCCGGGCCAGTAACGCATACCACTCAAGAGGTGACGCTAGTAAGTCAAGATGGACACCATGAGAAGATCGTGTTCGATGTGATCAAGGCCCCTCAGTTTCAGATTATTCTAGGAATACCTTGGTTAGAGAAACACAATCCTCTGATCGATTGGCGAGCAAGAACGGTCCAGTTTCCAGAATGTGTCTCTACTTGTCACCCTCCACCTGGTGTTGCACTGGCCGCAATTTCTTCAGAGACTCCCCAGTTACCTCCCGAATACCTAGAATACCAAGATGTTTTCCGGAAGGATCAGGCTAACTCTCTACCTCCTCATAGGTCTTATGACTGCCAGATAGACCTGATACCTGGATCTACTCCTCCTTGTAGTAGAATTTATGCCCTCACCGAGCCTGAGAACCTTCACCTTCGACAATACCTGGATCAATACCTGGCAAATGGGTTTATTCGTCCTTCCAAGTCCCCTGCTTCTTCAGCTTTGTTCTTCGTTCCAAAAAAGGAAGGAGACCTTAGAACATGTATCGATTATCGCTCCCTGAACCAGATCACCGTTAAGAATAGATATCCGTTACCTTTGATCCCTGAACTCCTGGACCAAGTCAGAAAAGCATGCATATATACAAAGCTGGATCTTAGAGGAGCTTACCACTTGGTACGAGTAAAAGAGGGCGATGAATGGAAGACGGCCTTCCGCACCAAGTATGGGCTATTTGAATATCAGGTCATGCCCTTCGGACTTTGCAATGCCCCGGCCGCCTTTCAATATTTTATGAACGATGTCCTCAGAGAGCTCATAGATGTATGTGTTGTTGTTTACATTGACGACATCCTCGTTTATTCTTCATCGGAATCTGAACATCGGAAACACGTGAAAATGGTCCTCGAAAGATTGCGTCAACACAAACTTTTCGCTATTTTGGAAAAATGTGTTTTCAACGTGACTGAAGTTGAATTCTTGGGATTCATATTATCACCTGGCGGAGTGCGTATGGATTCAAAGAAGGTCGATGCAGTTCTCAAATGGCCATCACCATCCTCAGTAAAAGGTGTGCAAAGCATGTTAGGCTTCGCTAACTTTTACCGCAGGTTTATCCCCGAATTCTCTCGAATAGTCCAGCCCATCACTGCCTTGTTAAAGAAAAACAAACGTTTTGAATGGTCTACCGAGGCGGAACAAGCTTTCCAGGATTTGAAGACTAAATTTATCTCTGCACCAATCTTAAAACACCCTCGCCCCGAACTCCCCTACATCGTGGAAACTGATGCTTCAAGCCTTGCCATGGGGGCAGTTCTATCACAAAAGGACCCGGTAACCAATCAGTTGCATCCCGTGGCATTTTGGTCCCGCAAATTCTCGCCTCCTGAAATCAATTACACGATTACTGACAAGGAACTTCTGGCTATCAAGTCTGCCTTTAAGGCTTGGCGGCATTATCTGCTGGGGGCCCGACACACCGTTATTGTGATTACGGATCACCGAAACCTGCAATATTTGAAGACCGCAAAAGCCCAATCCTCTAGACAACTCCGTTGGGCATTATTCTTTGCCGAGTTTGACTTCATAATTACCTATCGACCTGGTACAAAGAACGGTAAAGCCGATGCCCTTTCTCGGATGGCAGTGGAAGAACACTTGGTCAACCCTAAACCTGTACCAATCATTCCCGAACAAAGAATTCTGGGTGTAATCGCCACAGAATCCATAGAGGAAGTTAAGGATAAAGCCAGGCAACTTGTAACTCCAGCAGACATACAGAATTGGCATCTGCAGGGAAAGGACTTTGCAGTAAAGGACAACTTATTGTATTTCCAAGAACGATTATACCTACCCAGCACAGATTTACAGAAAAAAGTAATCTCTTGTTATCATGACTCTTTAATGGAAGGTCATCCCGGTATAGCCAAGACCTCAGAAAAGATTAAGCGCTACTTCTGGTGGCCGTCTTGGAAAAAAGATATCAGAGACTTTATAATGTCCTGTGGAGTATGCGCCCAAAACAAGAGTCAAAAGGAAAGACCCGCAGGCCTCTTACGCCCTATTGACATCCCACCTCGCCCTTGGCATACGCTTTCTATGGACTTCATCACCGATCTACCTCCATGCTCCGGATACAATACGATTCTAGTAATCGTGGACTTATTCTCCAAGATGGCGCATTTCATTCCGCTCAAAGGCTTGCCAACAGCAGCAACTCTGGCCCGAGAATTTCTCGAAAACATCGTCCGACTGCACGGTTTTCCTTCGGTTCTAATTTCGGATCGAGGTAGTCAATTTATTTCTCATTTTTGGCAAAGTTGCTGTCGGTCGGCTCAAATTGATGTGAGACTATCGACCAGTCACCACCCTCAGACCGACGGACAAACCGAGAGGACCAATCAAACTCTGGAACAGTATTTACGCTGCATGCTGCAACAAACTGAAAAAACTTGGAAAGATATCCTTTGGATAGCCGAGTATGCCTACAATAACTATGTCCATTCGGGAACTGGGAAAACCCCGTTTTTTCTTTTGTACGGCAGTCACCCTCGAACCTCGGAGTTGGATCCCCTCCAAGATCTTGAAACACCAGCAGTAGACTACCTGCATTCTACAATCACCCAAGCCTTTAAGGAAGCTGTTTCTCACCTTCAAAGGGCTAAAGAACAATACAAGAAAGGAGCAGATCAACATCGGAAGGAAGCCCCTCACTATCAAGTAGGGGATCAAGTCTGGTTATCCACCAAATATCTATCTCTAAAAGGGCCACGCACATTCAACCCATGATACCTTGGTCCCTATTCCATCACTACCATAGTAAACCCAGTAGCGGTCAAGTTGGACTTGCCCCCGCACATGAAGATACATCCGGTCTTCCACGTCTCTCTATTAAAACCCGTGCAACCTCAAACCCGACTAACCAAATCTCCAAAACCTATCCTAGTGGATGGAGAACTCGAGTTTGAAGTCAAAAGCATTCTGGACTCCAAGATCTCCAAATCTAAACTATTCTACCTAATTGACTGGAAAGGCTACGGCCCCCAAGAGAGATCCTGGGAACCTGCTGAATATGTCCACGCTCCTCGCCTAATCAAAAGATTTCACCGAACATTTCCTGACAAGCCAAAACCCCCGGAGAAGCCCGGTTTGGGAGGGGCCTTGAGGGGGGGTACTGTCATGATCTCTGCTTCCAAAAGGTCAGGGTTTTCCCAACTCCCTTGGAAGCAGATCCATAACCCAGGTTCCGAGTGCCAACCAGTCCCAATTGGGACCTTTTGGACCCAGTCCTGGCGCCAGTGGCACCAGGCTCATAAATATGCCCAGTCCCAGCGCTGGAAGCGCCGGGCTCATAATGCTTGGGTGGACTTACCTTCAGCAGACCATGCTGCTTACTTGCCTGCCAGTTGAGCCTCTGATCCTCTTCTGTTTGGAACTACTTTTCCTGTTGGGTGGGGCTGGAGCCACTCCCTAGATTCAGAACACTGGAACTCTTCTGGAAGGCAGGAACTCTTTTCTTACCAGGAACTCTTTTCTTACTTAGGCGTGGCTGTGGAAGGAGTCACCTAAGCACTACAGGAGGCTATTTAAACCACACCCGGTGGATGAATCTTGCTTTGCGTTATTCTGCAACCTCTGCAGCAGAACGCTCATCGTGTCTTCTGCATCCGGTCCTGGGCCTAAGGAAAAAGGCTTACCATCCTGAATCCAGTCTTCAGCAACACCTCTAAAGACAAGAAAGAACAGGTTAGCATTCCGGCATCTGAAAGGCAAAGGCTTACCATCCTGAATCCAGTCTTCAGCAACACCTATAAAGACAAGAAAGAACAGGTTAGCATTCCGGCATCTGAAAGACAAAAGTTTACCAACTCTTTGCACGCTCCGGAGCCCTTCGGCGCTGCATCCCGCATCTGAAAGACAAAACAAGGTGCGTTTAAAGACATTGGGGAACTTTAATACTCACGTGCCATTACTCCTTTCCACTTCTAATCCAGTGGGTATTCCGGCACCCTGCAGCCGCTCCGAACTCGTACCTGCAAAATAAAAAGACAGTTAGAGCGCATAGTGAAGCAGGCAACAAGCGCTTACTTACGTGCTTCCAGGCGCTTCTATTCATCACACGGGCTCCATCTTCAACTCACTTCAGCCCGTCATCCGCCATCGCCGGAACCCTGCAAAACAAGAGACATCATTACTAAAGACTTTAAAGACATTTGAATGACTCGAAACTTACCGTTCGTGCAGTAAACGACGGACAGCAGTCCTCTGAAGTCAAGAGGCCTGCGCTACCTATCCAGTGAAGAAACTGGTTACAGCACCCTGCCCCGAGGCAGATGGAGAGCTCGGCATTCACTTACCTAAGGTGAGAGCGTTAACCTTTGGGGGTCTACAGGAGAGGAGAAGAGGAAAGAGATAGGGACACCCCAATAACCCCAGTTCATTAACCCCATATTTTCTATCTGCAGACATCTTACTCTACACGTCAGGCATACAGTGCACAGAGGTCCAGCCCAAAGAGCCAACCGGGTGCTACACATCACCTTTGAAGATACGGTAGTGGCCCAGTCAAGACCGGCGCCTCTGCGAGAATCAGGTGAGCGTTACACCAGCTACAACGGGATGCATTATTCTCCATATGTCCCCCATGTTGTACAGGTCCATTATCTCGACAAGGTCGGTACGTCCCTCTTTAATCTGACTCCTTGTGTCTGGATTCCCCGGTTTCCAATCAATACCTGGGTCTGCCCATTGGTTGAAGTCACCCCCCAGAATTACGTGCCCTGTTGCCTCCATCATTATTTTTGGGGTTACTCTCTGTAGGAATGCAGTCAGACCAATGTTTGGGGCATATACAGTGGCAATAGTCACTTTTACTCTGGCTATTTTCCCTGTGATCAGGAGGGCCTGACCTGCCATATCAGACCATATCTTTTCGACCTCAAATTGGATGCCCCTCTTGAGCAGGATGCCAACCCCACCTTTTCTCAGCGGGCCTGAGCCCCAGAATTCCAGACCCCCCCGCTTCCCGATGATGCTTCTCTCCTCCCCCTTGGCAAACTTGGTCTCTTGCACAAGCATTATGTCAATGTTGGATCTGCGGAATTCCCGTGCTACTAATGACCTCTTAGTTGGAGAGTTCAGCCCTTTTACATTAATGGATGCCACTCTGAGTGAGTCTTTCTTTTTTGGGTTATCAAAAGACGCCATCTTCGAGTGTCTCTGAGGTGTCTCTCAAGACTGTTGGCCAGACAATTGCTCGCTTCTCAAAGCCCATATCAACATTGGTGTTGCAAACGAATCCAAATGGTGCTTTCATTATTCCGACATCCCTTTCCCTCATAAGTTGTTGAGGCTCAAGGAAGCCCAAGAACTGAGGGTGCTGCATCAGCAGCTTTTGGCGGCGTCCGAAACAAACTTGGTGACAGTGTTCCATCCATTGTCGGACCATCAATGGGGACCGTTACCTCACGGTCCCATTCAAATTTTACATCGCAACATAAGGGCGAGCCCCCTTCCCACTCCCCCCCTCGCTTCATGTAATACAACAGTGGTAACAACAATAATCATACAAAGATATAACAATATAACGTTACGTGCATTCCCGGGGTTGTCTCACTCGGGTTCCTACCCCCTCTTACTTCAGAGGGGTGTTCTACTTCCATTGTCCGCGAGCACTTGACATCCCAGCTCTCGGTCTCCATACGACCAGCGTCCCGTGCTTCAACCATGGGTACTGGTGCTTCTGGTCATGGCATTCAGGAGGAACTGTCAGGAATCTGAGGAAAGGCACAGGTCGGCACTTCTTGCTTTGCAAGAGGCGATAAACTACATTTCCCATGAGGAGTTGGGAAGTGTGTAGTTCTCCTATCGCGCGCTACAACAGCTGCTCATTAGCAGCAAATGTTAAGACTCGCCGCCGCCCCTGCCTCGGTGCAGGTAATTAATGATTCTCAGCACGGGCGGCGGCATTTTAGGAGCAGGCATGCGGAAATTCTCAGACGCCGAAGGACTGATGGAGCTTCCCCGGGCTGCGACGGTGACGAACAGCTGAATAAACACGGGCCGCAGCGGTGAAGTGGGCTCCATCCCAAAAGCTTCAGGCATCGCTCTTCAGGGTCCGGATGTCCTTGTGAGGCATCTGGACCATCAGTTAAGTGTTTTTGACCCCAGTGTTCATATTCTGGAGTTGCTATATGCTTACTTTGTTTATTAATTTATTACTTCAACGCGGCAGTGAGTGTGTGATGTAACACACCCTAAGATACATGCCATGCATAAGACACGCCATGTGGAGAAAACATGCTATAAAGCTCTGAACGGATAAAACAGGGCACTGGGAAAGATATAGAGACTATTCAAAGCACACGTATGGGTCCACACAGTACAAGGGCATGTTCTTGTGTGTCTTTTTTCCTAAATCATTGTTTGTGGTTTCATTGTGCCCGACGGGCCATGTGTCTCGTGTCTTCATAAAAAGGGACACCCCTTTGTTTGTGCCATTTAGCTTGTAAGCCAATCTATGTGTGTTCAAGAAATGACCGTCCAAGTCCTACGTTATGTTCAGCCTTTTGTTATGTTCAAAGTCCATGTTCTAGGTTATCCGCTTATGTTCTGTGAGGTGCAAAGTGGAGTTTAGAGAGCTCCTAGGGTTCGTATGTAGCAAGGTCATTACAGGTATAGGAGGTCAGGATAGGTGTTCAGGAAATAGAGGTACAGGTTCAGGAATATCGCTGTATTGTATGTATTTGCTTGTGTATGTTCCCCTCCTTTCCTTTGTCACTCCATCCCCTTTTCCCTAACTCCATCTTCCCCCCATTGGATGCCACGTGGCTTCCTGTGAAATCAATTTTCAGGTGCCCGTGCCAACCAGGTGGGAGGGGTCAATCTATTTGGCTTCTGTGGTTCGGAAGAGGGGATTGCGACCCCTATTCCCTTATAAATTTGACAGGAACATCCTCACTTTTCGTTATCGGGTGTGTTATTGGGGCGTCAGTATTTTCTGGATTCTTTTACTCTTTTGCGCCTAGGTCCCTGTTGTTCCCATTGCATTCCATCTTGTCCGTCATCCCCATTTTCGTTGTCTTTTGGGCCTGTATTCAGAAGGTCGGCGATGCATTCTTTTATGTCATCCTCTGATCTAAGGATGATTTTCCTACTTCCGAGTTCAAAAGTTAGTGAGAACGGGTAGCCCCATCTGTATCGTATGCCCTGTTCCTTGAGCCATTTTGTCAGGGGGCTGCAAAGGCGTCTAAGTGCTAACGTAAGCGCAGATAGGTCTTGAAAGATCGTAATTTGAGCCCCTCCCATCGTGAGTGGGCCTCCGGATCTGGCCTTCTCAAGAATCCTAGTCCTGTCCTGATATCTATGAAATTTGGCCAGGACCGAGCGGGGGCCACCGGGGGGTCCACCAGCTCGGAGTATTCTTTCAGTTTTGGGCTCATCGATTTCTTCATCGGCCGTTAGAATTTTTATGATATCGTTGATCGTGTCCTTGAGATCCTTTTCGGTTTCCCCTTCACGTTCCGGGATTCCAAAGAAGCGCAGGTTATTCCTTCTTTCCCTATTTTCTAAATCGTCCATTTTAAGGCGCATCTCCTCTTCCTTTTTCTCAATGTTCCGTATCCTCATGTCCATTTGTATCTCAAGTGTATCGATCGACGTCTGATTGTTTTCGACACCCTCCAATCTTTCTTCGAAGCTGTCCATTCTCTGGGTGATCTTATCAATTTTGCGACCAAGGTTGGAGCCCATGCTTTTGATCTCACTTAGTAGTGCCGCAATGTCCCCCCTAGTGGGCGCGGCTCCTGCCTCCGAGGCCTCCAGCGACATGGTGGAGATGTGTCGAACAGTCTGAGAGGATGGGGTGTATGCGAATCTGGAAAGTCTATGTCGCACCTTCATAAGATGAACCCACTGTCAGAGGAGGCACACGCCCCTGGATCGGTGCCTTGCCCTCTGCGGGGTCGCGTGGGGTCCTAAGAACAGGACAAATTTGGATGCTTCGCTTGTGATGTCGGGATGATCTTCAGTGCGGCTTGGGTTCTGCGTATCACCAGGCCGCGGTTCCTCTTCCTCAGGCCGTTGACTCAAGCGCAAGGGCGCTCCTAACGCGTATTCAATGTGGGGCCTAATAGTGTCTCGGTTCGGGGGTCTAAGGCACGATGGTAGTGTGGTGCCGTAGATCTTCGTGCTCCTCGATCGGGGCTTGGGTCCGGGGTGAGAGGAGGCACACGCCCCTGAGTCGGGGGCCTTACCCTCTCCAGTGTGTCACCAGCGATTAAGTTCCGGGGGCGTTCATACACTGATACAAGGCTGTCATTCTAGGCGGCAAGGCAGGGTGCCAACTACTAACTTGGATCCTCACCCTGTAGCCTGATGTTAGGGTTGGGCCACAGCCTATGACCGGCAAGAACGAGGGTTTCCGCTCGGGATTCTGACGGCACAGTGTTCCTGGGGAACGAGTGCGCTAAAGTGGCTGGGCCCTCCTTAATTACTACGTTCCGTACCCGAGGGGCACATCCATCCACATTCAGCGGGGGCTGGGAGATTCGCCTTCCAAGCACCGCCCACACGATTAGTGGGCACAGGAAGTCTTCCACCGGATTGCCGTGACGCAAGGGCGCGGTCTCACTGTCGCTGCTGGGCCGCCTTCGGGCCTAGATGTTCACACGGTGGTATCTCCGCTCCTACCGGTTTTCTCCCAGGTGAGGGGGGGCCCTCATACAGCTCCTCAGAACTTCTCAACTGGTGGGGGGTTCGTGAGACGTGGGCTCAGGTCGCCTCAGGGACCATGGGTGCTGGAGCTCACGCGGAGGTGGTGTTCATCCGCGCGCCCCCTGGTGGCCATCCTGGATTATTTTTTAAATGGAACTCGACATTCTCAGAACGACGATCAATTACATGACATGTACCATTTGTGGGATGTATTAACCCACTTATGCTCTGCCCTGCGGCATCACTGTGTGCTGATGGTGAAAGAATTATCAAAATGGCCACAAAACACCTATGCGCGCCAAGACCTATGGAAATCGCGCCTTACAAGATGAAAAGATGGCTGCCAAATCTACCATGCATGTTGTCAGTGGTAGAATGGAGACCTCACTGCTGAAACATGTCACTGGGCTTCACAACAAGTAAAAATGGAGACTGCATGAAAAGCAGTGTTTTGCTGAATGGAATCCAAAATCTTGTTGTCAAATCTTTTCCTTGGTTGCTGAAAATACAGAATGCCGGTCCAAAACACCATCAAACATCCAATATTCTTTCTGGGTGTTACTAGTCACTTCATTAAAGAAATTATTATGAACATACAATGTCATGAAAAGCGGAATTTGTCATCAAAACATTCACAGCAAATGTGCCTGCCTGTGAAATCTGTCAAAATCTGGGCGCAGTACCAGTGTCCGCCTGTATGACAGCTGTCAGTAGTGTCGCAGGTTTCCCCCTTTCTCACCTGTTTCCGCTGCTTGATGGACACTTTAGGAAGAGTTTTCTTCCGTACGGTACGGGTCTTGTACAAGCCCGCTCGGCCGTCTTCAGCTTCCAGTGTTCGTTCAGCATCAACGTCCAGGATCAATAGAAAATTCCAGGAAGTCCAGGATAAGGAAAAGGTGCACCGGAGGTGGGTGCACGGAATCCAGGAAGAAGGCTGAATAAGAAGGAGAAAGGATAGTAGGGGAAAGCGGAGGATCCGGGAACCAGGAAACAACAGAGTTCTGCGAAGGCGAACTACGCAGCACACATCTAGCCACAGCTAACAGTAGCGTTGAGACGCGCAGGGCCGCGGGGGTGTGGCTAATTTATAGAACGTGCTGCATCAGACGTGAAGGCTGGTAAGCAGCGTTCTGTGCTTAGGGCCATGTTCGAAGTACAACAGAGTGTAAGCCCGACACGTCAAGGACCAGGAGGCCCAGAAGGGGCGTGTCCGATGGTTCATGACAAGTAGATTGCATCATAAGGATTTAAACTTGTACCATTGAAATCTAATGTCTGAAAACTAAGTGACCTGTTATTGAGAGTAACCTAGCTTGTTACTATTTAAATCCCATGGTTTAGAAGCTGGAATAAGTGTTCTAGCTGCTTGTTTGAAAATTGCAAGTTTGTTTTAAACCAAAAAAAAAAAAATGTAAAAAATTACATTGAATTTTTAGCTGCCTCAAAGCCACCTAACCAGTATGATAGCTTCCCTCCACGAAGGCCTGGAAATCACACCTCTGTGAGTATTAGATCAGGGGAGGAGATCTTGGGCTGCAGGGGAAGAGGACAATGGACTTCCTCTGGCTGAAAGGATATGCAGAGTGTGAAGAGACATAAACGGCCTCTCCCAGAAGGAAGGGGGCAGAGATTGCTTCTGAGCTGCCAGAAGGTGAAGGAGGTGGGGACAATCCACCATTTGCTGTTTAACAAAGGCAAACGTAAAATTTTAAAAAGACTTATACATTACTGTGTAAAATTGTGAAAAATATGTCAACAACCGATTTGTTAATGTGGTTTCTGGATGCACGGTTTAAGAGATGCCAGGGAAGTAGTAGCGGAAAATATCGTTTTACACCAAATATATTTATGCCAAAAGCACAAAACTTCATACAATGTGCACAATTGTAAAATTTGTTGGATAAACTAGATATTTGGCCTCATTACGACCCGGGCACTAAGGGATTACCGGTACCGGTAAGGGTACCGGTACCGGTAATCCCTTACTGCCCAATTACGAGGTCCCTTTGCGAGTCCCTACCATAATGGCTGGTTTCACCAGCCGTTAAGGAAGGGACCCGCAAAGGGACCTTGGAGGTAATTACAGTACCGCAATTTGGGGTACCGTAATTACCGCCTTCCCCATTCCCATTGAGCCCTATGGGGCAAAAATGGAAATGGGGAAGGGCCAATGGTGAATGGGGAGTTACCGCCCCACCAACCTTGGAATGCGGCGGTAATTCCGCCTTTCACCATGGCGGATTCCGGGGAGAGAGCAGAGAATTGTTTTGGAAGTTCTGGTTTGGGGGATATCTGGGGAAAATGTTCAAATTGGGAGGTGGAGTGATTCTTCTCTCCTGTGCGTAGTTTGGTGGGGAAGCTTCCTGGTGCAGTACTTACCTGATTAGTTCCCCCCTTGTGCGTGGGGAGTTTATACATACCCCAGGATTGGTTTAGAACCCTTGTACCTGGGACTTATGTAGGTGGCAGGGTCTGAGGGATCATTTTTCTGGGCCTCCACCAGACTACCATTCGATAGGGCCTGGTTGGGGGATCCCTTCTGCTTTCCATTTTGCTTGTTGTAAGGAGGGTTACTTTTAGGGCCCCAGTCTCCAGATCCAAAGGAGAGGTCATTTTTACCTCCATCACCTATGCAGCAGCAGGGTTGTTAGATGGTTTGGGTGGTTTGACATTATTTTTACTCTCAGGAGGCTTTTGGACCTCATAAATCCTGGTGGCCTGTACAATCACGCAATCTAGGGTCCTATGCTCATGAACATCACGCACCAACTGAGTCATTATGTATTCGGAAGAGCATGCAAAATGTAGTGATGAAATCCCTACTATTGGTGTTCACCCACAGGGATCTCTGAGCAAATGCCTGCTTTAACTCCTGCACAAACTCCCTATGCGACTGATCTTCCCCACACTGCAAGTTATATGCAGCCTTACATGCCTCTAGTGCGTTCCTTTTGGGGGACAAGGTTTCAATATGGCCCCCTTATAGGTGGACTATTTATAATGATCCTGGTCCTCCAGTTCTGCAAAGAAACTGGAGTACTCAGGTGAGAACGGTCATTTAGCAACTGCTATACAATTCAAATCATTCCTGATCTGGAATGATGCCATATTATGCTCATAAAAATCCAGGTGCTCCCATACTGAATACTTACATTTCTGTGATATGGGGTCAGGAAGATCTTCATGGCTTTGATTTGTCTTATTGGGTCTTTCACCTAACCCTTGCCCTGCTTCGCTGTCATTTTATTCCAATGCTCCCGCATCCACTCACCTTCTGACTCAGAACTGCTTCTGGTACTCCCTTCCCTGTCTTCTAGGTGCTCCCTATCTCTTTGAGACTGAGAATATCTTCCAGAACCAGAGGGTCTGGACTCCTCTCGCCTGGACCAAAGTGAACTCTCAGGGTCACTCTCTCTGGAGTTCCTTTCAGGCCCAGGATAGAAACCTGTTTCTTCATCCGTACTACCAGGGAGTCTGGGTAATTCCCCCCTTACCCTGAATATACAGTGGTTTTTAAAATGCGCTTCCTAGGCTGAGGGTCTGACTTTTCTCATTCAGCAAAGCCGGCAAGGTGGGCTCTTTGTAGTCACATCTTCTGCCAATCTAACTCCCTGACTTTCTCCTCATGAGAGTTTCCATGCTATGAAGTACTTACCGTATTTTTCCTTACTTCTCAGGACACACTGGTCAGGCCACTTTCCCTTCTTTGTGGTACAGACGAATACTCATTAATATCAGACAGGGGATGGCCTTCTTGATCAGTTGGACTAGGCCTTGGTAAGTCTAACTGGCTCACCTTGCCCTGTTCTGGATAGGTGGCATGTATGAGGTCAGTTATCATTTGTGCATCAGCGGTTGTAAATAACTGGCATGAGGCCTCTGTTGGGAAGGGTGCCTCACCTTGATCAGTGGGCTTTGTCCCATATCCTGATTGGTCAATGTGCCTCAGGTTCTGCTTTTCATTTTTGAAGTTCCTTGGTGAGGCTCTCACACCTGCGTCTCTCTTTATTTATTTGCAGTTGGTAGTCAGGGAGCTGGCTTTTTTAATTCTGACACTAAGGCCTGATTGCTCTCATGCACCCTGCTTTGAGCTACAAACTGATCCTTTGTTTTCTGCACCTCATGCTAAAGTGATTCATTCTCCCTCTGAGAGCCTTATGAGCTGTGTGCATATTCAAGGTGTTTTCTTTTTCCATCAGAAGACTAATCTGTTACTCTTGCTCATCCCTATCATTCGCTGCCTCTGATAGTTCAGTTTCTATTTACCTCACTCACTCTATTAGCTCATTCCTTTCTTCTCTAATTCTGGTCAGTTCCTGAGACCCTGACTGACATCTTTCTATCTCAATGTCCAATTGATTTATCCTCTGTAATAGGATGTTATCCTGATTCAACAGGTTTTTTCCTAAATCAGCTGTGTCCTCTGTTGTTTCAGAGTACTTACGTGCTTGTGTATCTGATGAAAGTCATTTTGGGAATCAACCCTTTTGATAATTAATTGACTATTTTCAGTTTTCAATTGTTTTATTTCTGATTGGAATGTGATAATATCCTTCAAAAAGACACTATTATGAGCAGACTTGTCATTTAGCTTGTGTTGCAGTGTGCTCAGATTTTCTACACACTCTTTTTGTGCATTGTTTAGTGAAAAAACAGTGTTTCACGCTCTGCACTCTCTTGCTGCAGTGTTTTTAAACTCCGCTTTGAGTTACTGAATACAATCTTGGGCCTGTGACAGGTCTCCAGCCTGATTCATCTTATTAGCCTCACTATTTTGCCAATGCTCTTATACTAACAGCAAATGAAAATATTACTGAACAGTTAGCTGAGCCATGTGTATCTGTTCATCACAAGCAGCTGTGGTCATATAGAATGCCGCAAGTGCTTTGTGCAATATTCTGGCTTCAAACCAAATATCATTGCTTACTGAGGTAACCTCCTGCACAACTCTGGTTTGCCAGCTTCCGTCATTGTCCTCAAGCCATTCTCCTTTGAGAAATAATTTAGATAGGAGATGCTCCCTAGCTTCAATAATTTGTACAGTAGTCATTTTCACAATTGGCTTCTTGCACCTTAGTAAAACTTTCTTACTGCAGGGGCAAAATCACCTTGTTACTGCTTGATTTCCTCACTCAAATACATTCTTACAGACTCTTCATTTTTTACCTATACATCTCCCTGGAACTCAGGGGTCAAGTCCTAGCGGCACTTTAACAAAATAAAGATGACTTTCCCTCCATCCTAATGCAATTGCATCAAAATGAATGGACTGTCACAATGTACTTGTCGTGGGTCAGGAATAGTCAGCTAAATCTGGGACGGGCCCCAATGTGTAACAGTTTATTGAGAAGCAGCCCTCAACACTGGGAGTTCCTTCCCTCCCCACTCAAGTGGTTATGTAACAAACTGTTGAACAGATTATTTTCTTTAGCCCTATCTCAGACACATATCATGCCCCTTGGATCCCTCTTCCCTGAGCTAATAATGTGCCAAGAACAAGGCTGGTGTACAGTAAATACATTGGTATTTATATCAATTACATCTAATAGAAATTAGCACACAAATCTCAAACACCACTTTATCCATGGCATAACACAAACAACCTATCTCAGCATAAATAAATCACAAAAATGAGTTAAAAAGAACACAATCACAATTATTCACTTTCTGCAAATTTCACTTCATTAAATAATTATACTGATCAATAACAAGAGCACTTATCATGTAGCATTGTGTGATTTTGATTTTCCTGAAGTCTTAAAAGGCTAGCAATAGGATTTCAGGATAGGTAATGATGATTTTGCCCACACCTTTGGTTTAAATGAAACACAGGGTGATGTATTGGACCCCGCCCCACTTGCTTTGGTCTATGTTGGGAAGTCAGAGAGAAAGAATGGAATGTTTTGGAGAATTATGGATTTCAGACCCACCCTTACTGATAGGCTTGTTTTAGGGAAGTTGGAGAAATGTTTGGAATGATTTAAGAACAAAGACACCCCTATTCCTTAAAGAAGACAGGGCCAGCTGGACAACAAGGATTACCCAATTAATGTAAAAGCTATAGTTTTCAGCACACACCGGGAAGTGAGTTTTGTTATTTTTGAATTTTAACACAATTCACCCTATAGTGTTCTGCCAAATGGGGAATTAATTAAATTAATCTTTATGGTTAACTAGGCTAAGGGTCTTAACAGTGTTTCCCCCCACCTACTATAAAAGGAAAGTATTCAAGGCAAGCAGCCTCCCCCGTCATTTGGTTTCCCACGGATCAGTTCTACTTACATAGAAAGCCTCTGTTTAAGGTTCAGTAAAGCCAACTGCATCTCAGGACACCCTGGAAAGATAGGGCAGGGGTCTGGTCACTCCACTCTTAAAGATGGACTCACGCTCTCCACCATAGGACACAGTCAGCTTTCATGACTTCCTAGAGATAGACTGCTCCCCCCAGATGCAATCTCAGCAATGTCCTCTGGTGTTTCCTTCAAGCTGTCATATGGTATGTTTAAACAAACCTCTCTGTCTCCTGTCTGTCTGTTCCTGTCTGTCCTTTCTCTGTCTCTTTTTTTCTTTCTGTACCTCCCCTGTGTGTGCGGTCCCCCTTATATAGCAGCAATGATTACACCAATTTTACAATCATGGGAAATTACCCTGCAATAATTCCTGCCACTAGGATCAGACAGTTACCCTTCTCTCTCCTCCCAAACCTAGCCTTCAAGTCAGGATTGGTTTAGGCGTCTGGAGCAACATATGGCATTTTCATTTGTAATCGCTAGTTATGTATCACAAGTTCATAATTTTACTAGCAACTGCCATAATAAACATATTTTCTGATTCAGCTAATCATGGAGAATTAAAAAGACCGGCCACCAAATCCGTACTATGTAGCAGGGCCATGTGGCCACATTTGCAAGATGTTCAGATAAGCCAGAAACCTAGTTTAACTGGTCATTACAGTTCCCTGAGTCACAGGTTGATGAATTGTATATGCCCAAAATCGCAAGGAAATTACATAAACAATGGTACATAGATGAAATCCATCTGCCTTATGATGGCCGAGAAAAAGGGGTAAATGATAATAGTCATTTTAAATTCATTGTGAATCGTCATGTGAGACAAAATGCCCTCTTCCTGCCTTCTGGCCATTTGTTTTCACTGGGTCAGCCTGTACCCAGAGTTTTCTTTTTTTATCTGTCTACTACTTTGTGTTGGAAGCTTGTCCTTGAAGTGGTTGCCCCCACTTTCACACATATTAGTCATGCTCTAGCCAAGGGTAACTTTTCTTGAGGTCAATGCTTTCAGAGCCAGCAGGTCTGGAGAGCACTGAATTTTGACACCTTATCAGGACATTTTTTTGCAATTGGTAATTAGATGGGAGATGTGACATCCAGGCTGGGAGAGGGATATTTGCTTGTGAAGGTTTGCCCACAGCCAGCAAAAGGGTCTGCCTGGGGCTGACACTTTCCATGAAGACAAAGTGGCTTTTCAAAATGTCACTGGAGTTTTGTAGGTGAAAGATAATATACATTGCTTTTTGTCAACCCACACATCATGTTTAGTTTTCATGACATTTTTCTGTGAACAGTGAACTTTCTTTTTTTTACCTTTTAAAACTCTTTTTATTTGCATACACTTGTGCAGGCCGTTTTTGTTTTCAATGTTTAAAAATCCTGTTTGGGTGCACGTTTTGGCAAGTGTTTTGGGCTACATGTGCTGTCTGGCTGTATCCGTTACTTCCCTGCTCATGAATTTGGAGGACTCGTGCAGACTGCCTGTGAAATTACTTCAATTGACTTTGGAATCTGATTGTGTTTTAACGTGGATTATTACGTCTGTTTACCCAGGATTCCATAAAACAGTTGGAACTTGCACATTTGCACACGTGCGTTTGGGGAAGTGTGTTGGGCTAAGTGTGCTGTCTGGCAGTCTATCTGGGAGCTGGAGTGAGGTGTGGTGCATGTAGCCTATTTTTACACCCTAGCTTGCTAATACCATTTACTAGATGGTGGACCTGAGCAATAACAAAACTAATTAGCAACGCTAAAAAACGAGTGAAAGAGAAAGAGAGGTAAGATTTTTGCGTACCTCTTAATGTGATAACTCATCTTTGTAAAGTATATAGCTGCTCTGTTGGAACCGAAGACTAACTGAGCTGTGAAGCTATAGCTGTTAATTCAAAGGTAGCTAAGTTGTGTAATTATGACACAGCCCCAATTCTCCCTGAAAACAGGACGTTGAGACAGTTAACTCTAACAAATCAAAACAAAAGTCACGTACTACTGCGACTGATAAGCTGCTCTCTTTGAAATCCCAACAACTGACTTTATCAATGGGAACAGACATACGCAGCTACGGCAGCACTAATGAAACACAAATTGCATTGGCAACTGTGACGTGCGAGTCACGGCATGCGCATGCGCGATCCTCGTTCCGGCTACGCGCATGCCCGGTGGAAAATAAAGTGCGCCCGTGCGGGCAATTGCCGCCGGGACGCTAACTGGCCAACACTGTGTCCCGTGTGTTCCTGTATGCGTGAGTGAGTGCACGAGTGCATGCCGAAAGGCCCGAGGCACGGGCGGCCACACAACATCGTGGCGACGAGGCGGGATGGAAGCGGGGTGTGGAGTAACACGCCGCAGAATGTTTTCATCATCATAACGTCGTACAGCGGTACGTTATGAACCCGGCGCGAACATGGTAGACAGCAGTAGCGGCCTGAAAAGGTGCTTGTGCGCTGCTTATACCTGAAAATCTTCTCAGAACAATAATTTTTGGAAAATCTGCAGTCTCCACCATACAGGAGGATTGCACCTTAACTAGTTGCCACCACACAAGGGGCAGCTGGTAGAAAATACAGGCATAAGGGAAGACCCTCGTCAACTCGGAGGTTCAAGGACTGCGCAGTGATCCAAGGTATGTCCACTAGTCACCTAAGTCAGGTTTGCCGCCTCTAATCCACCACGAGGTGCCTGTGCGACCTGCGAACATGGCAGAAAGCGACAGTGAACCAGAAACAGCGAGAGTGGTGGTAAGGAGGCAACAAGGGGCGTTACTACCCATGCAAGAATTTGACATGACGGTCCCCCCTCCAAACTAGGCCCGAGGTGGCTGTTGTGGATTAAGAAATTAGACATGTACTTTACTGCGACGGGGGAAACCAACGACGACGCAAAGAGAGCCACCCTTTTGTACTCGGCGGGCATGGACGTATTACGCATTTATGAGTCCCTGAATCTACAGGTAATCACCTATGACGCCGTCAAAGCTGCTCTTGAGAACTACTTCATTTCGTTGTCCAACGTGGACTACGAGATATTCCTGTTTTGCAGTGAAAAGCAGCGGGAAGAGGAGTCACTTGATCAATTCTGCGCTCGCCTGCGTCAAATGGCTACAACTTGTCGGTGGGACAACGAGGAATCCATGATCCGGAATCAGGTCCTCCAAGGCTGTGGCTCAGGCAAGTTACGCAGGCAAGTGTTGAGGGAGCCGGGTTGGACTCTACAACAGATTTTGGACAGCGGTAGGACTTATGAGCTGGCGGAATCAAGGGGTGCCAAAATGGATGCAGCAGTGCGCCCGGGAAAATCGGAAGAGGCATTTGCCATTGGGAAACAGGTGGCGTCGAAAGCTAAATGGGGCCAAAGGTGCCAGGACACTGGGTCAGTGCAAGGGGCGATGTCTGTGTGCCAATATTGTGGATATGACCTACCACAGAATGTCCGGCCAAGTTGAGAACATGTGGCAGATGCAACAGTCCTGGTCATTATGCCCGGATGTGTCGTGCTCCCGCCCCGGTGACTGTACAGAGGGGCCCCGCCAGGGCGTTTGGCAGAAATTCAAGGAGACAAAGGAGCGTTGCCGGGCTAGAGCAGGAAATGCAGAGGCTCAACATGGCCGAGGAGGAAGAAGATGAGGAGGATGAGGTGTTCTTCATTTCAAGCTTGGCCACGGGGGCGAAAAAGAAGAGGCAACCGAAGTGTGTTGTGGACATTCAAGGGGTGCCGACACAAGTACTGGTGGATACGGGAGCCTCGGTGTGTGTGCTGGTGTCCGATCACTACCAGTCCATACCGGGTCCACCGGCGCTGGACGCTTCAATCGCGAAAATATTCACGTTCGGCGGAGATACACCGCTCCCTATGAAGGGCGTTTTTTCGTGGCGCCTGTGTCCAGAGGAGGCAAGACCATCAAAACCCTCACTCTCTACTCAATTGTGCGGCTTCTGAGGCCCTCGACCTGGTCCATTTTGCGTGGGAAGTTTATCAAGTGGACATTGAGCAGTTACTGGGCAAATTCCCAGGTATTTTCAAAGGGGTGGGGAAATTGAAGGCTCCTCCGGTACGTCTACACATAGATGACATCATCAGACCTACAGCCCTCAAGCATCGCAGAATCCCGTTTCACCTCCGAGAAAAGGTTGAAGAGGAGCTTCGTTCGCTTGTGCAGATGGACATCATCGAGAGGGTGGAAGCCCCTACGCCCTGGGTCTCGCCCATTGTGGTAGCCCCCAAGCCGAAGCAGCCTGGAGCGGTACGCATATGCGTAGATATGCGCCTCCCCAACGCCGCTATCAAGAGGGAGAGACACATCACACCCACTCTTGACAACATCATAGGGGAACTACAGGGCGCAAGAGTGTTCTCGAAATAAGATTTGCGAGCAGGCTACCATCAGCTTGAGCTCCACCCAGGCTCCAGATTTATTACGATGTTCACGACGCATGAAGGCCTATACCAGTTTAAGCGCCTGAGCTTCGGCATTTCATCTGCTGCCAAAGTCTTCCAGAACACCATCAGGGGGGCGCTGGCGAGCCTTAAACGCGTTTTGAACATGAGTGATGACATTCTAGTGTTCGCAGAATCTGAGTCTGAGCACATGAAGAGGTTGGAGTGCACACTAAAGAGGTTGGATGATTTAGGACTCACCTTACATCGTGAAAAATGCAAGTTTTTCAAAGACAGAATTGGGTTCTTTGGATTCATCTTTCACGCCAGTGGTGTGTCACCGGATCCGGCGAAGATTAAGGACATTCGTGCTAGATGCTAGTCCCGTGGGTGTTGGAGCAGTACTACTACAGCCAGACAAAAGAGGGGACATGCGACCCATCGCTTACGCGAGCAAAGCGCTCTCTGACACTGAGAAGCGCTATTCGCAAATTGAAAGAGAGGCTCTAGCTATCATATGGGGCTGTCGCCACTTTCGTGACTGATCATAAGCTGTTACTGCCTATCCTGGCGGGAGTGTCGTCCAAGCCGCCTCCCAGAATTGAGCGTTGCATGATGGCCCTGATGGAGTATGGGGTGAGGCTCGTGTACAGGCCAGACACCAACAACCCGGTAGACTGCCTGTCGCGTCACCCCAACAGGGTGAGTGGGGGCACGAATGAGGAAGTGTCGGACTGCCAGGGACTACTCTGCCACGTCATGGAAGGTGCGTTGCCAGTGGCGCTGTCGAGACTCACCATCGCAACAGAGTCATCCAAGGATGAGGTGTTCCACATCATCAAGGCGGCAGTGAGGAGTGGTGACTGGAAAGCTGTGCTAAAGGACAACTCCAGGCGGCAGTTAGAAGCACAAAAGGACCTTCAGGCACTCTGGAAGGTGAGGGATGAGTTGTCTATTTCGGATGACGGACTGCTGCTGAGAGGGAGACAAATTGTGATCCCCCAAGCTCTGAGGAATCGCGTCTTGGAATTAGCACACATTGGGCACCAAGGGGTTGTCAAGACCAAAGCGAGGCTCCGTCCAAAGGTGTGGTTCCCTGATCTTGAAGGGATGGTTGAGCGCTTTGTGGGAAGGTGTCTGCCGTATCAAGCAGCGGCTCCAGGGGACAAGGCCCCACCGATTAGGTCGATGGAACGGAGCGAAAAGCCCTGGGGAACTGTCCACGTGGATTTTGGGTCGACTGGTCGGAGCATGTATTACTTAGTAGCCATGGACCAATGGTCGCGATACCCGGAGGTGGAGGTGGTGGAACACACAGCAACCGAATACACCACTAGGGCTCTGGACAAAATGTTTGCGACACATAGGTTCCCGGAAATAATATGCTCTGACAATGGACCCCCGTTCACCGGCAGTATTTTCGCCCAATACCTCAAGGACAGAGGCATCCACCACCGGAGAGTATCCCCTCTGTGGCCTCGCACCAATGGGGAAGCCGAAAGGTTAATGCGCACATTGAACAAATTGAACAAAGTGCTAAGAATTTCCGCTCATGGGGGGGAAGACCTTCCGAAGAAGCTCGTAGAATTCCTAAGAGAGTACCGGACCACCCCGCACCAGTCAACGTGGGTAGCCCCCGCAGAAGCACTGTTTGGACGCTGCCCCAGAGGCATGATACCAGAAATGGATGGCCGTGGGCCAGGCGTCATTGACAATGAGAAAGTAAGAGAGGATCGCATAGCACGGAACCAGCGAGAAAGT
This sequence comes from Ambystoma mexicanum, assembly GCF_040938575.1. Taxonomy (NCBI): domain Eukaryota; kingdom Metazoa; phylum Chordata; class Amphibia; order Caudata; family Ambystomatidae; genus Ambystoma; species Ambystoma mexicanum. The sequence goes on along the minus strand of NC_090933.1, from coordinate 544,517,382 downwards.
GAAAGGAGGGGTCTGCAAGACAAAGAACTACATGTAGGGGATGCAGTGCTAGTCCGTAACCGCCACCCAGAGGGCAAGCTATCGCTGCCCTATGAACCCCACCCTTGGAAGGTCACACACGTAAAAGGGACCATGGTGACGGCAGCCTGTGCACGTGGCACAGTCACTCGCAACAGGTCCTTCTTTAAGAAAGTTGACACTTCATCGGAGACGAGTGAGCAGAGCGAGAGCAGGGCTTCCGAGGAAACCCCAGATGGTCCAGTGGAAGACGGCCAGAGGGATGCCGGCCCAGCTGAGGATGGTCTCAGTGGAACTGTGCCAGAGGTGTCAAGGTACCCTGTGCGGAGGGGTCGCAGACTGCCCTCATACCTCAAGGACTATGTCCTGGACTCGGGAGACTGAGCCGAGGCAGGGGGAGGCGTTCATTGAGAGAAAGAAAATGTTTGGGTGTTCGAAGTTTGAACTGTTATTTCAAGGGACGTTGGGTTGTGTTTTCGTTAAAGAAAAAAAGGGATGTGACGTGCGAGTCACGGCATGCGCATGCGCGAGCCTCGTTCCGGCTACGCACATGCACGGTGGAAAATAAAGTGCGCCAGTGCGGGCAACTGCCGCCGGGACGCTAACCGGCCAACACTGTGTCCCGTGTGTTCCTGTATGCGTGAGTGAGTGCACGAGTGCATGCCGAAAGGCCCGAGGCACGAGCGGCCACACAACAGCAACTGAACAGTTTAAATCTGCTAAATGATCCAATCTGCCTGTACAAACCACCAAGGTGATTGTTCCTCTGCAAAACCCTGTATCCGATGCCTTCACAACGACAAACGGATTGCATATCTAGGATGTAACAATCAAGACTATATATGCCCAGTGCACTTTACTTCCCGATGTCATAGATAACAATGCATTGAAAAGTATATTGCCTAATGATGAGCCAAAACTTTGTACTGTCGCAGCGCAATGCAATTTGAGAGAAGTGTTTAATAAATTAACCATAACATATCAAATTGATGACGACACAATGGAATTCATGAAATTAAACAATGGCATGTGTATGGAGTCACCAGAAGTTTTATCCATTCATTCCAACATGTGTGATTTAATACAATTAGATACTGAAAGGGCTGACGAAATGTCACCTATTCAAAGGATCTCTGAAACAGCCACGTTCCTGCCATTGAATCAGACAATTGCTGACTATATGGCACCGAGAGAACGTCCCGCTCCTCATTCACCTGATATTTTTAAACGCACTGCTTTGCAATCATCCACTCATACATTGCACCCACTCACCGACATCCCAACCATACTTAGAAATCTGATAATGCTCAGGAAATGAACAAAGACCAAATCAATATATATTCTCAAAAAGGAGAATTATCTGTGGTAAAGAATACTCTTGCCGCAATTAGCATGGACTTGTTGGCAATAGCCAGATTATATGAATCACTGGATCAGAAAATAAATCATCAAACAATTATAATAACACAATTAGCTACTTATAATGAATCTAAGGTACCTAGTTATGAAATGGCCCGCCCCCCAATTCATATGAGATTTTTCAACACTGTAATCAAGCTATTGTTGGTACTCAAACTGAATCTTTTGCGGAAGATGACAACATTGCTAACAATAATTTGGGTGTAGTTGAGACTCCCATAGAATCAGCTACACACATAAATCCAAATCAAATTGAACAACATCAATCTCAGTCAAGTGAATTAATAAGTCAGACTGTCATGACTGTAGATTCGACAGGGTTTACATCTTTACCTAAAGATAATCCATCCATCAATTCACAGTCAATTGAAATTAATTAACAGCAAACGATTCCGTTACAAACAACCTTCAATATATTTGAAAAAAGGAAAACATCAAACAATACAAATAAAAAGAATATATCTAACGTAATGAAGTCACAAAAAGCTGTTAATACGTAAAAGATGTTGAGAGTTAAGAAAAAGACGAGGCGCTTTATTAAGGCTCTCACAACTTCAGGTAAAATAACTAGAGTTTCGAAGCCACAGGAGACTGTCGTTATAGATAATTCAAAGCAACCACTGCTAACTAATATTCAATCGCTGTCTCACCCAACCAGTTTGAATTATAAACCTCTAAATGACCTGATTGCATTATCAACACAGATGCAATCAGCAGAACTTCCTCAAGAACCAACATCAATTTTACAACTGAAATCTCTAGAGAAAGAGAAAAAGACCCCAGAGACTTTATCTCAGATTCCCCCAATGACAATTGATCAGATGCGTGAAGAAATAAGGAAATCTACCATGCAATACACAACTCATAATGAGAGTGTGAAACTGAATAATATGGGGTATAATGCCCCACTCCTGTCAGTACCATATCATAATCCAATTTTCAAAGGAGCAAATTCAACCACCATTGTGCAACAAAAACCATATACCCAAACATCACTATCTACTTAGAGTAGATAGTGATGTTTGGGTATATGGTTTTTGTTGCAGAATATTTAATCATCCTCAATGAAATTAGCTAATGCGACCACCATATTGGTGATTACAGACAAGCAGCAAAAGTACAAGAGCTGTCATCGCTTAATAATTAGATGTCGCGGTCATCAGTACTTGAAGTATGATTTAAACCGCTCAAGCATACTAAACATCTGCATGGAGATGCCAAGCTTAGAGGATATAACATCCTCTGATATTGATGTGGTGGAATTCCTGGATGACCTTGACCTCTCAGCAGCTGGACTTTTTATACGCTCTGGAGTGGTCTTAAACACCCTATGGGGTGCAAAATCATCATTATATGAATTAGGCTTTATTTTGGCACAAGATCATGGCCATTTGAACATAATTGAGGAGCCAACAGCCGAGGGTTCATGGCATTGAATGCCAAAACTCCAGCCAAGTAAATGCTGGAAGTTTTCTAGCTGTTCGCCAAACGTCTCAAGATTTACAACTGCGAGCATAACAACTCCCAATTCAAGAAACCATTAAGCTAGTCTCCTGGAACACTTGAAGCTTTAGACACATTATTAACTCTAATTTGAATGACTTGAGTAAATATGATATTATTCTACTTCAGGAGACTTGGCTGTTGATGGTATGGGACGCCTTCAATGTAATAGCAGTGCCATTTATAACACAACCTAGGGGACTTACCGTGGCCGGTCTTCTGATAGCTACAAAAAACTCAAAGAACTTCAATGTTCAATCGTGCATGTCGCCCAGTCCATATATACAAGTTGTAAAGATCAAAAAGGATATCTATACATTTGTCTTATTAAACATCTATTTGGGCAGGAGTCATATGTCACCTGATGCTTTCTTTGACCACATCACAGTAATTCTGGATGATTTGGCACTAGACTGCAAAGTAAGTCACACTATAATTGCAGAAGATTTAAACCTCCATATGCTGCCTGATATTCCAAGTCAGAGAAATGCTGACAAACTCAGAAGTGGTAATTTAATGTCCGAAAGACAATATGTGATGCTTAATGGCACCATTCATGGTGACATACCATCAAAATATACATGGAAAAATGAATTGTCACAGGCTACGACTGATCATATATATACCGATCAGAGCTTCATGAATATAGTGACATCCTTAGTCATAACTCCAACCGATTTCAGTGATCATAGCCAATTGTGCTTGACATGGACTTGGATGCTATATCAAAGTCAAAGAACAAGTGCCCTCTATAAAGGACGTACAATCATCAATAACGGGAGAAACCATTTGAAATGGTCAGATGATTAATTAGATTTTGAAATATCCCTAGCAACTCAACTTATCAATCCGACCTACCATCATGATACATGCTATGGAACATGTGTCTGAGGTTACTGCTGCAATATTGCAATTGAAAGACGGAAAATCGCTGGGGCCAGATGGGATTGTTTCGGAATTATATAAAAAATGTGTTGAGCAAATATCACCTATTTTATGTGTCCTCTTTAGTTAATTTTTGGAGTCGGGATCAGTATGTGATTCAATGACGGATCCAATGATTACTGTCATTCCTAAGCCTGATCGAGATCACAGGAAGTGCAGTAATTATAGACCTATTTCACTGTTGAATGTGGATTTTAAGATATTTACAAAAATTTGGGCGAATAGGCTTATGGTTAATATGGGTGATCTGGTGGATGAGTCTCAAGTGGGCTTTATCCCGGGTAGATATGGTAGTATCAGGACTGTGTTAGATGTCATTGGAATGCATCATTATAAAAAATCGAAAGGGATGATTGGGTTTTTTGATGCAGAGAAAGCATTTGATAGAGTTAATTTGAGGTTTTTGGATTGCACTTTATTAAAAATGGGATTTGGGCCGACCTTTATGAAAATGATTAGGTGTATTCATTATGAGGTGAGAGCAAGGGTGACTATAAATGGTTTAATATTGGAGTCTTTTTCTTTGTCTAAGGGCATGAGGCAAGGGTGCCCTCTATCGCCTTTTGTGTTTGATTTAGCACTTGAACCGTTGGTGGCTTATATTAGACAATGTGGAGAAATCAGAGGTTTATGTTTTGGAGGTGTGGAAGTTAAGGTTTTGTCTTATGCAGATGATATGTTGGCCCTACTGTCTAATCCTGAACATTGTGGATTGGTTCTCAAACGGATGTTTGAGGAAGTGGGTGAAATTTCAGGTCATAAGTTAAACTGGGACAAGACTGAGATATTACCATTGTCTAGTGAATGCAGTAAGGATATTTTGAAGATTTGGAATTGCAAATGGTCCCCTGTTTGTGTTAAGTATCTTGGTATATGTATCATTGGTGATTTGAGAACAATTATGCAATATAATATTGATAAACTCGTGGATACAATTGTGTATCCAATAAGACAATGGGAAAGACTTTGTTTGTCATTATGGGCTAAGATAAATGCAATAAAGATGATTTTATTACCGAAAGTGTTAGATATAATTCAGTCAATTCCATTCTTAATTTCCAAAAAACAGATTTTGTTTCAATTTTTCTTGTGGGAGCTGGGTAAAAAAACGTGGATCCCTAGATTTATGTTGATGCAAAGTGTAGATTAAGGTGGTTTTGGATATCCTGACTTGTATAAATACTGTAAGGTGTTTCTGCTTAAGAAGGGTACTTATTATTATACGAATGATGACTTTGCAGGTGCTATCTGGCTACGCATGGAAGAGGGATTTGCAATCCGTATTGTTTAAATAGTTTTTATACAGTGGGCAATATGTCAGTTAATAGATTGAAGTTGAAGTCTATAGTGGCAACCAGGCAAACCTTGCGGGGGTTGTTTGGAGAGAATAGCCAGTCATATGGTTTTAGTGAAGATGCTTCTCTTTGGCATAATGAGGTCTTACAATTGAACAATAGATATTTGATTTGGCAGAATTGGGTTCGGAAGGGGGTTTTGACAATGGGTGATATGTTAGATGGTGATCATCTTTTGACATTTGAAGACATACAGAGGAAATATGGGTTGCATGAACGAGAAAGACGGAAATATGATGACCTGAGCTCCCTGATTCATCTTAGGCAAATAATGATTGGTGATTCATTGGGAACCAAACCTGCACTGTGTCAATTGCTTACAGGTCAGGAGTATTCAGTGCATACATATATGAATTTCATGCAATTGGAAAATAAACATGTTGCAGCGTGGGATAAATTGAGAATGGTGTGGTCGGATGATCTAAATATGTATTTTACAGACAGGGAATGGAAGGATATTCGTAGGGTAAGTGCCAATGTGGATACGGATTTGAACTTGCGTCTGATTAGACAGAAAGTGGTGGGTAAGGTGTACTGAACGCCAGTTAAAACGTTTAAATAATCTATGTTGGGGATGTGGAAAGGAAGTTGGCACCTTTATACACCTTCTCTGGGATTGCTCTAGGGTTCGGGATTTCTGGATTGATGTGATTGATAGGATTGATTTAATTTTAGATGTAGCTTTGCAGAGAACGTGTGGGAACATTATCTTATTTCTACGTCGAGGTAGGTGTAGGTGTTCTTTGAAATATGGTGGTTGGATAAATAAGGCTTTATTGATGGCCATGAGACTGATCCTTCGGGTTTGGAAATCTAGGAAGAAGCCTACAGTTGAGGATCGGTTAGTTGATTTGCGCACCTTATAGGATTTTGAAAAGCTCTCCTTTAGAGTGAAAGACAAAGAAGAGGTATACAGTCTATTTTGGGGTCCATTCAATGCCTTGTATGATTGACTATAGAGGCTGTGGATTTGTATGAGTTGTGGGTAGAGATGATACAAAGGTAGGGGAGACAGGAGGAAAAAGTTAAAGGGGAAAGCAAGGGAAAAAGGAAGAAACATGAAATAACAAATAAATAAGTTTTATTTTTGTTTTGTTATTTACTATTATCCTTTTTGGGAGTTTGGTTTGGTGTCTGTGTGTTGTTGGTGTTTGTGTGTGTGTTCTATGTTGGATGATTTAAATTAACTGTTGTATTTTGCTCTTTTATTGTTTATATAAATGAAAAGTTTCTTAGTATGTCGGGGGGTTATTTGATTATGCTGTTTGCTTATTGATATGTTATTTCATTGAATGATTTTGATTTTTGTTCTCTGGTTAACTATTCCTTTCTGTATTTGATTATTCTGTGATTTACTTTAATGCCATACTAATAAAGAGATTTGAAAAAATATATATATAAACTGGTCTCAGCGATGGGTCGGCAGTGTGGCTTCAAAAGCCTCCATGCTTACGATCAAGTTCTAAAAGAAAGGAAAGTTAATTTAAGACAGAGCATACACAACTTGAACAAACTTCCCCAAATAGAGAGAGCAGCCCAGTCTAAGCATTTAAGAACAGTTTATAAAAAATGGATATGGGGGAGAAAGGTCTTGCAACAGCAATTGATGGTGAACAAATCCTGAAGCTAATGGCATCCAAGACTTCTGCAGGAGTGTGGTCTTTGCTAAATGGAATCACTTATATATCTCAACCTTCAGCCCAAACAAATGCGATCAGTGAAATGTTATGGGTCAAATATCACCATCAAATTTATAGGACCCCCTTGCCTGAGTGCAAAATAGGCACCAAGCGGATTAGACAAGACCATGTTATTCCATTTGACCAAGCTGATGTATTATGGTATATAGTGAAACTGAGTGTCTCATGAGCGCCTGGCCCAGATGGCCTAGATAAAACCATGTTAAAGAAAAACCCGAAAGCGTGGGCAACAATACTCTGCCTCATCTTTACCCAAGTCATGTGAAAGCGATCAATTCCACCTTCATGGAGAAAATAAGTTATTATCCCTAGCTTCAAAAAGGGGGATAGAACTGACCCAATCTCATATAGACCAATAGCCATACTGTTACGCTCACCTGACTCCCACGGAGGCGCAGGTCTGGTTTGGAGTGTTGTTGCTTCTTCTATGGTGAAGCGCAGGACCCGGAAGATGGACTGGACCGGACCTTCGAATCTGGCTTGTCTGGCTCGCAGGAATATCTTTCTGTATGTGAAAAGGGAGCATTAACAATCTGCGGGAGAAAGTATAAGCCTCCCGCTCCCTTCTCACCCCTCTATGAAACCCTCCTGCGACCCCCACGTGAAGTCTCACCTTAGGGTTTGAAAGGTTGAGCTCTCCATCTTGCTTCTCATGCAGGGGCGCGTTGTATCCAGTTACTTCACTGGGATTTTGATTGTAGAGGGATCAAGTTTTGTTTTCCCGGTATAGTACCGTAAGGATTCTGTTAATGAGTATGATTCCGCAATAATAATTGTTCGTTGTCTCTTTTTCAGGTGCGGAAACTATTCCGAGAAGAGCTGTGGAACCGAAGAATGAGACTCTGGTGAGCTTGATGAGAGTTCTCTCAGTGTCCTTGTATCAATGCGCTCACTAACGCTGATGTCTTTTTTCCCCATAGGGGCCGGGGTCCGGAAATGCCTGGATGCGGAACCGACCCGAAACGAAGCTCAATCCAGAAGAAATCAGGTAAGTCTTTAATGGGCGTTTGGGTAATGTCTTTTCATGCGCCCACTAACGCTGATGTCTCTTTTTCCCCTTAGGGGCCGGGGTCCGGAAATGCCAGGATGCGAAACCGACCCGAAATGAAGTTGGAATAACCCAACAGGTAAGCTTTGTAATGGAAATTAAGGTTTCCTTGTTTTCTTTCCCTTCTCACCTTTATTCTTGTCTTTTTCTCCCTAGGCGCGATGATGTGGCTGCGAGTCCAGATGTCGCCGTAGAACGTGGTGGTACCTTGTACAGGTGAGTGAGATGCGGCGCTGCAGCGATCGATGCGATCTGCTTTTAAATGGATGTCTTCCTTTTTAGGACCGTCGGCGAGATGTCTCCGGAATGTGGATTTAGCAGGTAAGGACTCTTCTTTACCCTTTTCTCTTCTCTTCTCTCTTTGCAGGTGTTCCAGGATGCTGGCAGGAGTGGCAGAAGACAGAATGCAGGAGCAAACACGGTGAGCGTCCAGCTGCTAGATGCAGAACAACGCGAAGCGTGAGTTGCTGCTTGGGCGTGGCTTAAATAGCCTTCAAAGTAGTTCCAGGTATGTATCCTTCCTCTCAGGTATGTATTCCTCCCCTGACCACACCCGTGTGGTTAAGTAGTTCCAAAGATAAAGTAGTCCCATTCAGGCCTCAGAAGGCCTGGATGTTGCAGCATGGTGTGCATCAGGTAAGTTAACACTAAGCACCTTTAACACAAAGTCCCCTTTTATGAGCCTGGCGCCTATGGCGCCAGGACTGTGGCCCGATATGAGCCTGGCACCAAAGGCGCCAGGACTGAGTCCAAAGAGCCCCTACTTGAGGCTGTTGTGACTTCCCTTGAAGACATGATATCTGCCTCTGGGGTAGCTGGGTCTTGTCTGGCACCTTGGAGGTAGGCATCATGACACATACTTGACTGCCCAGGCAAAATCTTTGCCCGTCTGGTATTGAGGGAATTCAACATGTGGCTCTGAGCAAAAAAACTACGAGACCCACATCAAACAGGATTTATTCCGGGATTGGGGACAAGTGCCAATCTCCTAACTTTGATAATAGCCCGTGAACAACAAAATAAACAACCAATTTATATGGCCTTTGTGGATTTGTGTATGTCCTTTGATTCGGTGCCAAGAGAACTTCTTTTCAAGAAATTAATGAACTGCAACTGTACTCGGCAAATACTCAAATGGCTGTATGAACTCCATGAGGGAACTACGGTCCAAATACTATTGGACATGAATGGTGCAACATCAACACCAATAACTAATGCAAGAGGGCTGAAGCAAGGGTGTATACTTGCTTCAGCACTCTTTCATTTTTTCATTGCTGATATGGGCAAATGTTTTGCAGATCTAGTGACAGATTCTCTCATGTTCAATGGACATAAAATCAAGTGGTTGCTCCATGCGGACGACCTTGTCCTCATATCAAAAACACTAAAAGGCTTGAGAAACATGCTAGCAGCCCTAGATAAATATGCCAGAAATATTCTGATCTCGATAAACACAAAGAAAACACAAATAATGCAGTTTGGAAACCTGAGACAACGCACTAAAAAAGGTTACTGGCAACTTGATAATGCAAATTTACAAGCAGTGTCAAGTTATATTTAACTGGGAGTAAATATAAATAATCATCCGACTGACCAACCCTTCTGTGCAAGCGTACAAACCAAACTAGCCACAGCCATATCTCAAGCACACATTATCAGTTGTAGATATTGTAAATTTTCAATCTGCCGATTACTGGTGCAGAAACTAACTCCAATTTTACTGTATGATGCAGACACAAAGCAATGGAAATCCCATATTTATTGGGATAGTATTGAAGACAAATATTGGAAAACCCTATTAAAATTGCCTTCTTCTGTACCTATGTTTACAGTTAGGCATGAACAAGGGGGCATGCCGATTATAAATGGAAGCTCTGTCTGTTATACCACACATTTTTACTTTATGGATAGTAATAACGGTCTATTATCAATATTATCTGATTATATTGAAACATCACATGAGATCTTTATCAAGGTCTGGAGATCGAAAGTGCAAGAAGTCATTCACGATGCAGACAATACACATGGACTTCTTCTGACTAATCCTGATAAAGCCAAAACAAAAGGATGGGAAGCTGATTGGATCAGGACAAGAGAACACTGTATGAAGTATACACATTTCAGAGAAAATCCATTTATGATAAAACAATATGGAATCACAGCATCTTACTTGATAAAATTTCCCAATCCACTACATTGTGCAGGACTTCTGCGTTTTAGACTCAATTTGTGGTATATACCAAAGAAATTCTAGCATGATGGTAGCCGGCACTTCAAATCAATGCAACATGTACATTTTGTAATCAAGAGATTGAAACGCTAAAACATATCATGGTTGAATGGATAGAAGTCCCTGCAAATTAAATATTTTAAGACCTATGTTGAAATGTATACTTATCTGAACGACCCAAATCTTATGGGAAATTCTATTCCACACAGAATCTAAATCAATAAGATATGAGATAGTAAACTTTTTGCAAATTTTGAAATTGTATCAAAAGTCTCTTGAAGACCTATAATGTGTCTGATACAATTTGTGTCTGCATAGTCTAAGTACGAAAAATATGAAAGCTGAAAATGCACTCATAGTAATTTGTTATTTTAAAAATTGTTTTTATTAATTTACCTGTGGATTATGACATATTCTTTAAGTATTGTAAAATCAAATCTAAGAGATGATTGTATATCATGTAATGTATATAATGAATGAATTGAATTGAAAAGTGGAGATTCTCAGTCAGATCAATACAAAATAAAAATAAAAACCTGTTTTCAATGTGACCGGCATCTATGATTCCTTCTTGTTTTCTAAATTAAAATGCTGCTTATCCATTGGTAATGACAAGTAGGCCCCTTTCCTCATGGCTCTTTAATTTTACTTGAAAAACAAAAACAAAGGCCACGCAGTTTTTGTTTCACTGTTTAAAATCTTGCTATTCATGTGAAAGGGACTGTTTGGGGCCTTTAAATGCACCCCACACTCCCTACCTGCCTCTCGTGGTGGATAGCTAGTGCACCATCAGTTTTGCGAACTCTCGGCTTCATCCCGCTAGGGAACAATGATGGAAATGAGGTCATGGGGCATGGCACCACTACATATATTTGCCCTGACGTCCTATCCGCCGCAAGGTGAGTTGTGGTGTCAGGCAGAGCCAATGTGGAGCTGCGCTGCACCACCTGGTGGCAGAAATGTTTCCGTAGAATAGCTGCACCGGGATAGGGATGTTATAGATGAAGAATCTGAAGCAATAAAATACATCAGAAAGAACCTTACCGAGAGGTAATCAATTTGCTTGTCAATACTGTACTTGTACATGCTTGAGTTGGAAGCACGCACCGGCATGTCCACCTATACCTGTACTTGTTTGTGAGGGGTGCCTGCATTTACTTTTTTGTGCAACAACTTACAATTGACCATGCTGAACTGCTTGTGAGAGTTGTGAGAAAAGTTTGATCTTACTGTATAAATGCTGTTTCCGTTTGAGATGAAATCTTGCTATAGCCCTGTCCATGATGTATGTATACTTGATTATTATGGAAGCTAGTAGTGACTCAGCACATGTTGTACCGTTTTGGAGAAAGCATCCACTAACCCTGCCCATGCAGTACCTGATGGTTTTTGAGGAAAGAATGCAATAGCCTGGTGTTATTATGCACATGCAACACCCAAAACACGAAAGGAGGTACAAGCTGCTTAAATGCTATTAGTAGGGAGAGTTGGTCCTTTTATTGTTAGGATTACTGACATTTAGTCCTGTTCACCTGTAACTTGCACTTAGGTTTGACACATTTGTATAGATCATTATCCGCAGTAAAAGATTCTGGCAATCATATCAACAGTTTAGGTACATTTCACTTTAAGGGTATTTTAGCCAGCGTCATTGAGTTAGGTTGTGCCTTGTTTGTAGTTAACAGAGATAGAATGTGTTGGGTTTTTTTTTAGTTGGGAAAGATTTTGTTAGTTGTCATTGTGGTTGTGCTGCCCCATTGAGAATCGATAGGTCCATTCAGATTAGGAAAAGGATTAGGAGACACAAAGAACAGAGGGAAATCAGACAAGGGGCCCTAGGATAAGGCTGTGGCTTGGCCGAATGGCCCCAGTAATGGGTAAGAAGGAAAGGAGACATCACAGAATGGAAAAAGGGGATTGGAGTTCCGTTTGCTACAGAAGGGAGCAGGGAGTGCACATTATGTGCCTTGGGTACAAATGGATCAGAACAACCTCATGAAGACACAGCCTTCCCTTACAGCAGGATCAAGGAAGTAGATCTATGTCCTAGAAAAACAGACAGCAAGCATTATGTTAGATCTAGGGGACTTGAAAATTCTGTTTACTGCTCTAGTAGGGGAACAGGCGGGTGTGATATTGAGGAAGGCAGGGCACCCAGGGGTGCGGCTGAGCACTGACACCCATGATGGTGCAACATTTAACACCTGTGTGGCATACTTATGGAATGCATTGAGGGACACATACCCCGACACACATAAATTCCATCATGACCCGCACAATGAGGGCATACAAAGACACTATACTTTATATTCACCAGATTCAGGAGTTGTGGCAATTAGAAAGAGGAGAAGGATGGGACAAAAAATATAGCTGTCTTTTATCACATGTTGCGCATGGGTATCCCTACAGAAGTGAAAACTTATTTAGATAAAGTAATTGGTATCAAGTTTAAGGGATGCCCCGAAATACAGACACACATAATGCATGCCCCCATGCGTAATGTCCCCATAAATAATGCCGTCAATGCCTTTTCCCGCTGACAATATGTTTGGGGACATTATGTATGGGGAAATTATTACCTGATACCCATCGTATCACAGTCTACACTGTTGTGACGTATGCTGCAGAACCCCTGGAGCTCCTCGTAAATTGAGAGATTCCTTGCTTGAGTCCATCTTGATATCTTTGATACCCTTAATATCAATTTTGAAAAGGATCTGTCCCGTCCTACACTTGACCATGTCTATTGCAGTGCATTGCCCCTCCACTTATCCAGCCTACCAGTTAACGTGCGTATCTTGCCCTTTTACGCATGTAAATATGGCAAATACGGACCATTTAATTTTGTACTGCGTACCGTGTATGCTTTGATTTATTCATTAAAAAAACATACTTTCCACCACTAGATGACAATGTAGCATTTCTTTTGTCAGCAGCATAGCCTTCTTATGCATGATGGTGAATTTCCAACTGAAAGACAAAATCTGTGACAGCTAAGCGAGCAACACAAGAAAGCACGCACCCTTTTAAAATGTGTTCATACCCATAACGTATGTGTTGGATAAGTTTTACTCTCTTGCAGAGGAGAAAACTAATTTTTACTCTCTTGAAATTGCATTTACGTTTTAATTTGAAAAATCATGTGTAAAATACTCCCACCTCAAAATCTTATCTGGAGCACTGCTCTTATCCATGCACAGGTTACTAACCAATGGGTTCAGGTTGTTCAGGTTGTGTTAAGATTATTGTATAGGGGCTAGCCAATGGAGAGTTTGGGATAAACATGCAATTTATATTAGTAACAAATGTTGTTTGATGGTTGTCCTCTATAAAAACTGTAAACTAATATGGGCGTGTCGAGAACGTTTCCAGCTTTTCAGTTCGACAGATCTGACTGACCCTCCCGGATGTATTTGCATGCAATAAAATGTGTTTTTTCTTGCAAAACGTGCCCTCTATTATTGATTCCTTGGCTTATTTTTTCCTATCAGTTTTTGGGCCTAATGTACAATTTTGGTGACCTTGACATGATTCCAGGCCACCTCCGAGAGGCTGAAGGCTCCCCTGCCGAACATTCCAGGTTGCCGCGCCCACCAACAGTGACCAGTCCATATGCACACCACAAGGAGGTTTGCAGGCATTTTTGTAGGAAAAGGCACGAAAATGAATAAGAGAAAGTGAGGCATGCACAGAAGGCAGAGGCTAAATTGGTCCAGAACAATCTGACTAAGTTCAGCATAGAAGGAGCAGTGAATACTGACACAACAGAAATGCAGCAGGTACAGAGCACCCATCAGAGATGGATGGAAGGGCCAGGAGATAGCAAATGGCAAAGAGGGAGCTTCAAGAGCAGAAGGGGAAGATACCAAAGGGGTGGAGGGAATGGATGGGAATGAATGAGATCCAGGTTTGGAGGACAGTGTTGGTCTTGTGGAAATGTAGGGCATTTTGCACGAGAATGCAGAAGCAGGCCACTGCTTTCGTATAAAATCCTACCAGTCCAGCGGTTCGGCTCACCTACCACCAACCATCTTAAATACATCCCCCAGTTATTCCATATGCCCCAGGTCCCATGCACATCCCAGGCTCCATGCAGTCACAGCAAATCCTATACCCACCGCCGAATGCCATACCGACTCAAATGCAGCAGCCACCCACACAGGCCCCTACTCAGCCATGGGATAAAAAAAAAACTGACACAGAGCACAGTTACGCATTACACAGGAGCAAGCGTAATAGGAGGCAATCCTTTCCCGGTCCCAGCACAAATGCTTATCCCCAATAGGACAGTTTACAGAGAGCTCTGATGTGCCCAGTACTGTCAATTACTTCCAAAGCGGAAGAGGAACTCCGGTTAGGGTGAGGATAGTAGACTGAACATTTAGTTTTATGGTTGACAGAGGAGCTATGAAGTCCTGTATCATGGAAGTAAAGTAAAATAATGGGTACCCAGGGGTTTTCTGGGGAAATTATATTGATTCCTTTTACTGAAAACCTACCCATCACTGTTGGCACCCTTATTGCATTTGAAAGATACCCCAGTTAAACTTCTGGGCAGGGATCTCCCGAGTGAACTGAATACGACCATTTAATTCAGTGAGCAAGGTATAGTGTATTTAACACCAGGCATATACCATGCTAGAGCAGCAGCAACAATACAAGCACTTTGTAGCACCAGCACCATGTGGGGAGTGCCCATACAACCAGATATATGTTGCTACAGAGTAACATTATTGTTAGAATGTGTGCCTTGCTGCATTATTGTGCAGACCAGCTGTCCACCAGGAAAGGGCACCAGATTCAATCATCAGATTAGAATTGGAAGCAGTGATCACAAGGGCAGACAAGGTGATACTGTCCGGCAGAAAGGAGGATGGGGGAGGGTGGCACATGGTTTTGTGCAGAGACCCAAAACAGCCACTGAGGGAGGTATCTGATGAACAGCTGTTTGAAGACACTGAGGACACAAGGGAGATGGTGTTTGAAATCTGCATACCTTCTGCATACCTTGCCAGATAACAATAGAACATAGAGAATATAGAGGAGTACCACACCCCATGCTCATTGCTAAAACATTACCATCACACTTGCAGAGAGAACACCCACAACATAGGATTATTGAAGAGTGTTTGGGCAGTTCACATTAAGCTGAAACTAGGTGTGTGTATGCCCGAGTAAGATAGTACCCCTTGTAAGAAGCAGATGAAGGGATTTATTCCACCATTGTAGCATTATGGCAACAAGGCATAATATAGCCATCAGAGTTGTTGTGTAGTATGGCTATATACCCTGTGAAAAAAGCAAAGGCTTCAGGTTGGAGGATGTTTCAGGTCTTACGCCAATTGGTCACAATTGTAGAATCTGAATTTCCAGTGGTCCCTAATTCCGCCACCATCCTTTGCAACATTCCCACCACAGTGACTCATTTCACAGTAATTGACCTACAGAATGCATTTTTCTCTATCAATTGCACCCAGACTTGCCATGGACAGAGATTTCAGCACACCCAGTTGCATCTGGAGTATTGTAAATCCCCAAGCATCTTTAACAGGGTTTTGCAAATGGGTTTAGGAAACTTACAAGTACAGAGCACATTCATTCAACATGTAGACAACCATTTGGGTCTCAGCCCAACTGAGGAACAATGAAGAGGGGTCTCAGTAAAACTGTTAACTTTACTCACAGTGAAGGGTTACAAGGTAGACAAGGACATATTGCAGTATTGCCAGAAGGAGGTAGTGTACCTGGGACAAATAATATCATCTGCAGGGAAAGTAATAACCCCAGAAAGAGCAGTAGAAGTTCATCACACACCACAGTCAACCACAGTCAAGCAGATGCAGCAGTGTCTAGGATTGTGTAATTACTGTAGGGCCTGGATATTTGACTTTTCCAACTACAACAAACCCCTGCTCCACGGCCTAAATGAAGCAAAGAAAATAAAGGGAGCCCCGTTTCAGAACAGATTAAATGATCCAATCCTTTCAGGAACTTAAAAAACTGGCAAACAGCACACTGGTAAAGCACAAGCGGCAGAACTCATAGACCTCTTAAAAGTATTACACATGTCTAAAGAGTGTTATGTCACAATCTATTCATATTCATAATATGTCACCTCCGCAGTTCATTCAGGATTGTCAAGATGGCGCAGGAGATGGTTACAAAAAATCAGATGGCAACCCCATGCAGCTCTCAATGGGGAAATTCAGCCCTCATGGATATGTTTTGAATTTGTGGAAGCCTTGCTCCTTAGCCACTGGACATTCTCATTTCCTCCTTGTACCACATACCCATCTCACCATATTGAATGAGCACCCCCTGGCCACACCCATGCACCCCACCCACCAGCAGGCCCACCGGTCACTGGACCACCATAAATGCTTGTACTATTTTTCCCAAGACTGAACTGAGAAGATCAATGCCGTTCCCGAGCAGTATTGGCTGTTGACCAAAACAGACATTTTTCTCCTCCGAGCTCCCCCAGGCAGCAGTGAACTTCAAGTGGTTGCAAAAGGTCTGGAATATCGAGTGCCCTATTACATTGTTCATTGGTACCAACAGGCACACTGCAATTCCCCCTGAAACACAAGGAGAATTGTGTACATTTCTATACTTTATTGGATTGCTCACATTGCTTTATCCATGTCAATTGTTTCATATATCTTTCCCACACAGCATAACATGTCTCATTTTTATAGGCCACTGTGTCCTCTAAATACACCATTGCACCGTGAGATGATGCAGCTGGCAAATGAGACGGAGCATGGACTTAATGTAATCAGGGAATAATTAAGGGCCATTAGATTAATGACATTGACAAAACAGATATGTTCTCGACTTGGAGGGTGGTGAGTATGCAAAGATAGGCAGTTTCTGTTGTATGTATGTTCCACCCCATGATTCGGATAATGGATACTTGACATACACAACTTTGGCCGTACAGAATCTATGCCTTGTGATGGAAAAGTGATGACAATAGCACATATGGATACTATCCCGAGTGTCAGTGGAGGGGGGCAGTGGCCCAAGGGAGTGATGGGCAGGTTTGTTGTATACGTTGTGTCCCAGGTAGTCATCCTTATTTCAAGGATGGGAGTTCCTTCCCATGAGGTCATCCCACATTAAACCATCACTAGGGGTAATATTGGGTAGTGGCCTCATCTCCCTAGCCTCCTTAGAAGGGGCTTCCCTTTGGGGAGAAGTGATGATGCCTTACTGAATTAACTAAAAGGGGAACGTTGGTATGCAGGTGCAATGTCCAAAACATGAAAGGAGATGCATGCAGCATAAATTCTATTAGCAGGGTGAGAGCTTGTCTTTTTAATGTCAGGATGTTTGACATGTGTTTAGCATTGCTGTCCACGTGTGAGTTGCACTTAGTTCTGATGCATATTTATAGAGCATTATCCACAGCAAAGTATTCTGGCAATTATATTGGGTGTTTAGGGTCATGCCCCTTCAAGGGTTTCTTAGCCTGCATCATGAAGTTAGGTAGTGTCTTGTTTGCAGTCAATAGAGATATAATATGTTGTTGTTGTAGTTGGCAATGTGTTTGTTAGCTGTTGAGGGTATGGCTGAAGGGCAAAGTTGTGCAAGCATTAAACAGGAATGACAATGAATTTCATTAGCATGAGGGCCACCTGCCACATTAACCAGAGTCCTGCCATTTTGAACTAGACCCTGTTAGAGACTGCTATTCGGGGTACTAGTCTGCACTTCTGAGCTTTAATCCTGTTAATTTAATTTGATTTAATTTCTGCTTCCCCCTGCAAATTCCCAGATGGCCAAGGCCCTTGGAGGAAGGCTGAAGCACCACGCAAAGATTGGTTGCAAGGCATAGCTGTTCTCAGATGTGTCAGGCAGGAGATAGTTATTGCTATGTTCCTAAAATTAGATACATGTAATGGATGTGAAGGACATGTTTCAATGTGAACAAGGCTTAGAGGCAAGACCTAATTAGGCTATTGAAAGAGGATGGGGTCATACCGCCCCCATTGAGAAGTGGTAGCACTATTGGAACTGCAGCTGAAAGGCTAAATAGAGCAAATACATCCCAGACATTACTCCTCAAAAGCAGTCTATCGGCTGTGTTTTTATGAAGCCACCTGGTTCCCAAAAAAGAGATGGGAGGATGTGTGATAGGAAAGCAACATGTTTCAAGATGAGAGTCACATGAGATGTTGCCAAGTGTACAACTGCAAGGTCGGAGAGTCGCTGAGGGGTGCCAAGTTGTGTCGTCTCATGAGAAAGTAGGATTGTGCCCATTTTGTTGCTACATGGAACTGAATTCACTGTTCACACTTGCTTCAGGATTGTGTCATCTCGGGGAGCATGCACATTATGTAGCAACTGTAATATCAATAATGTTGTGCAATGAAAATGGAGTATTTTTGCTAACTTCACAATTAGGCCATACATAGAGATAGCCATTTAAATTATCATATTTAGTTACTAACCAACGGGTTCAGGTTGATTAGGTTGTGATTAGATTTTTGTTTAGACGTCAGCCAATGGGGAGTGTGGGATTAACATGCATTTGATATTTGTAGCAAATGCTGTTTTGTGGTTTTCCTCTATAAAACCTATAAACTAATATGGGTGTGTTGAGAACGTTTCCAGTTTTTCAGTTCTACGCAGCTGAATGACCTAACAAGACGTATTTGCATGCAATAAAACTTGTTTTTCTTGCAAAAGGTGCATTCTATTATTGATTGCTTGGATCATTATATTTTTCCTATCTGTTTTTGGACCTGCCGTGCACTGGTCTATGTTGTATTTGTTTGAGGAAATCCCAAGTTGGCCATGCCAAAACTGTTTTTGTGCCTGTTTTTCTCTTTGTGAGGAAAGCATGTGCTGGTTCTGTGCATACAGTAACTGTATGTGCTGTATTTGTAAGGAAGGTTTGTGCTGTTGGAAACTTTTCAGTAGTGCTGCCTAGATTGTGAGTCATGGGTTCCTGCATCAGGATTTGGCACCTGCTGCTTCCCAGGCTGTTTGGTGTGTGATAGTAGCTTACAGGGTTGCTGACATACATCTGTCCAGTGTGTGATGGAAGTTTTCAATCCAGTTCTTTCTGTGAGGACCACTTGCAAAAATACCCATATTGTACTTTTCCTGTATGTCAGGAAAGTTTCAACTTCTGCTGCATGTGTTGCCTTTTCTGTGTGTTAATAAAGTTTACATTGTTTGTCGTAGTACTCTACCCGTTGTGTGAGTTAAGGAAGTCGAGTGTCACACATTCATGAAACACAATGAATGACTTAACACTGCAAACCTAGTAATACAAGGAGTACCTTTTTTGGCAGTTTGTGAGAAATAGGACATTTGAAAGAACATTGGGCCAGTAAAACTGGTCAAAACTCCCAGTTGCACAGCACATTAAAGACCCTATTTAAGAAAACTTGATGAACTAGAGTTTTCACCACATCTCTACCCAATCTCATGGCGGGCTGGCTGGGAGGCAGAGGGCCTGTCCCATTGTTTCCGGCCCAAATGGCAGCCCAGTGGTGTTAATCAGCCAGAGCAAAACATTTTCACCAGCTGGATTCCCTGACACAGTAGATGGTGCTTTGGCTGGTGTACCAACTGCCTGGGGTTGGCGGGGACTGGTTCACTTTTGTTCTACACTACATCTTTGAGACGCCAAAGAAATTCCTTCCTCGTGCGTCTGAATGCAGTGGAGCAAAGGGTATTTCTCTGCCATCCATATTACTTGGAAAGATGATATGACGGGGCTACCATCACCCAGAGCTAGCGGTGGTGAAAGCAAAGCTACTGAGAGCCACACATATCCTCTCACTTTCCTTGACTTGTGCAGTGCCTTCTGACACTCTTTAGTGATGGTTTAAAGGATGCAGATGGAGGCAAAGATATAGCAAGCAAAGCCAGCGGTAGTTCCACCTCCAAATTGGGGGTACTCGGAGGGAGCCAGTTGGGCTGGGGGAATAAAGCGATAGGCTTCTGCCAATAAGCTCTTAATAGATGCCTACTGTTTGGATTTAAAGTGGCTAACAATAGTTTGAAAATGACCATGCATGTGTGTCTTTGTGGGGGTGTTTGTGGGAAGGTGATATCTACTGATATCATAGCTTTTGCCTATTTGTATTGCTAATCCTTCCTGGTCTGGTCATAGTTTCTACTCCAGCCAATGCTATATATTGTATATTGCAGGTGTAAGAGAGAGTGAGTTAATGTTACCGTGTTACAAAAAAGGTCTAAAACCTAATGGAGAAACTGCAGCTTGTGAACGTGGTGGGCAAGACATGGAGGTGAAGTGGTGATGACACATTTGGGTAGAGGGGACTGTATAGTCAGGATGCATTGGGGTTGGTAGTGGGGGGCAACAAAATTACCTTTCACCAAGGGTGGCAAGAATCCTTGCACTGGCCCTGACGAAACCTCGATGACTTTCTCGCCCAATCCAAAGCCTGCAGTACATCTTACATAGGAGTTGTCCCAGTCTTCATTTCAGGAAATCCCCCCCTGAAAGTCAGGGAATGATACCGACCATACATCATGCTCATAGCTCATGCCTGAACTGTCACTCAAGCCAAGTCATTTTGCTAACAGTGAAATAAATTACATTAGTGTCTTGCAGTTGTATACATCCATTTTCTCCATGTCATGCAGGTGCATGCTATATGAAGCAATCAAAAGTGTTTGTGTTTGATGTCGAATAAAATAGTGATTAGGTTTCCATGTTGTTCTAGATGAAAGGGCCAGAGCAAAACATCTGCTGCTTTTTACTTGGATGCCAGCATGTTCTGAGTTCTACCATAATAAGAGTCTGACATGTTCCTTTCCATGGAGGTCAGTTCCCTGGCAGAGTAATCTAGATCTTTGCACTTTCTTAAAGTATTCAAATTGTCTATAACAGTATTTAAGATAATGGAATGTAGGCATGAGTGGCAAGAGGATGTGGGATGGGCAGGAAGCTCCATGATACTAGGAGTGACACTTGAAGTGTATCTCACTGGCAGATGGACCTGCCTATAGTAGTCATGCATATTTTACACTCATTGTGGACTCTGAATACAAGATTACCGATATTCTGTTAAGCTCATATTTATAAGGATGATGTGAACTCAATTCTACTGTTGATCATTCCACTTCCTGGATTTACCACAACTTAGTTGTAGTAATGTCTTATTGATTAACCCTACTTCAGGATTTGGAGAGGTCTCTGGACATGGGATGCCCACCTGTAGTGGGATAACCTCCCTGGAGTCCAAATAATAGTGAATGCCTCAGGCACCTCTTTGCGTCCCAGCTTGTCATGTCCCATGAACAGGGTCAGTGATGTGTAGCTTTTACAGTCCAG
Source organism: Ambystoma mexicanum (assembly GCF_040938575.1). Lineage (NCBI taxonomy): Eukaryota > Metazoa > Chordata > Amphibia > Caudata > Ambystomatidae > Ambystoma > Ambystoma mexicanum. The sequence goes on along the minus strand of NC_090933.1, from coordinate 544,495,844 downwards.
GCATGGGTTAAGGATGTTTAACACATCTGGCCCTCTATCTGACAAGTTGTACTACTTGGTATAGAGCCATTCTCCAACCACCTCCCAGACCTTTTGACAACTCTCTGACAACTCAATCCTTAGAATAACCAAAAGCAGCAACTTCCCAATGGATCCTCCATCAGATTGGGAGAAGAGGTCTGATAGTGTGATTTTTAAGTATAGAGGGGGTGCTTGCGACTGAGAGCACAAACCAGACATCCTTCTTCTGCCCAACTTCAATATGGTTGCACAACTTTTTAACCTCATGGCTGCCTCTGAAAACCACCCCATTCATAATTACTGATAGGGGAATAATAAGACACCATGACGGGGGACACTCAGTAGATGAGAAGAAACACTGATCTAGGAAAGGTTATCAAGTGGAAATACCCAATCACAGACTGAGAGCTTGGAGAGGATGGGGAACAATCTATCAGTAACACGATGAGACAATAAAGGTCACTAGCTACTATATAAATGATTACCTGATCATCAAGAAAGGGTCCCTGACATAGCTACCGACCAGAACACTTAAAGTGCAGGACATGATCATGTAAGTCTATGATCATTCTTTGGCTATATTTTAGACTTTGATAAATACCAGCTTGGGAGAGAACACTAGAAGCCTGCTAGGGCGTAATGTCAGACACTGGGCTGGCCATGATTGGAAGGAAGACCTATATAGCTTCCACAGTCAACCAAAGGACCATTGTCCAAGATGGTGACCTAGAGTTGGTAGGCTACAATATACAATAACAGAGTCTAACATAAAACCTGAGTTGTGTTGCAGCATGTAAGACACATCTCAAGGGTTCCACTGTAGTTGCCAGAAGGCCTTCCAGAAGGGCCACCATCCAGGGAGGAGAGGCCCTAGTCTTGGCCAGAAAATCTGAAGTTGTTATCTTGGATGAAGGGCTTCATTTTACAGAGGGGGGAAGTTGGTACCAAGGACACCTTGATATGTGCTGCTTGAAGGAGATGTGTCTATCAATGTTGAACCCAAGGTGCTTGGCACAGGTTGTCAGCAGGGGTGTGAAGTCCTCTAGGTTCATGGAGGAGAGCAAGGTCTAGATGTCAGAGTGTTTGGTGTTGTTGATAAGTAGTAGGAATTTGATCATGGAGGGGATAAGTAGTAGGAATTTGATCATGGAGGGGTTGTAAGCAATGTACATCCAGGACCAGAACAATGTGAGGCATGCCTTGAGACATTTGATGTCTTTGATGGATTTTTTTCTTGAGTTAAGAGCTGCATGTCATCTGCACATTGGAGGATGTGGATATTGTGTGGAACCAGGAGGGTTCCTAGCAGTTTCATGTACAGGTTGAAGATTACGGGGGAGAGGATGGATCCTTGCAGGACTCCACATGTGATAGATGGAGCTGTCAGGCCTGTGAGGCCTCCAGAGAATAGATGTTGCCACGCTCATCTATTCTCTGGAGGCCTTGTAGGTCTGACAGTTGCTATTCAGCATCCATTACAATCGGTAACCTCTACCAAGCCTTAGACCAAGCGAATGATAAAGACCTTCTGGTGAAAACACGTGTAGGCACTCTATATGTGATCGGGCACTACATTTATTTGCTCAAAGATCATGGTAACTATATGCCAATAAAGCAACACCCTTTAAACAATCTGAAGTAACACGACTTATCATTTACTCACTCTTGATGTACTACCTAAACTGGTCATAATACTCTAGGTCCAGCACCACAGTAGATGGGGTACTTAGCAACCTCTTTTACCTGGAGATACACCAGCAAAATAATCCTTTGTGAGAGGTTCCCATTAAAGTCCCATAGATTTTATCTTAATAAATCTAGAGGCTTGGTAACTGATCAGGACATTCAAGGTAACTAGTAAGTATGAAAGTGACCATCACCCATTAGTATTGCATGTAGGAGCTGACATGATTTGGGTGAATAGTGCAAACGACCATGGGGCAAACACAGAATTATCTGTGACAGGCCAAGGAAGATGGGCCGTTGAACGGAGGAAAATTAATAAGAGAGACATATAGTCAGAATTGTATGGTGGCATACTTCCAACACTGGACGAGTCGTTTGACATAGGTTTTTTGTAACTGTGAAGGTATAATCCTGTCATACATTTGTACCATGGAACATCTTAGGGTATATTTCACAGAAAATGTCAAGGCAATTAAGAAAAAGGCAGCTAAGAAAAAGCCTTGTTATGACGCTAGTTGTCGTGAAGCAAAACACGGAGCCAAGAAGGAGGGATATGTGTCCAACACATGGAATGCATTACTTCTGGCCATTAAAAATAAAGACATGACTATGTTTTGGAAGATGATGAGAGCAAGTACTGTGGAGAATCCCACCAAAATACACGGTAAGATTCCAGATGCTGTGCGGCATAAGAATTTCAAGAACCTACACATTGTATGCATGTAGATGAAACTTCCACTGACATACACTGCAAAAAGCTAGGGTAATTGCACCTTTTATTTACAGTGAAGACGTCAGGCTAGCTATCATCTCCCAAAAAATGGCAAAACCCCAGGCCCTGCCAGAAGCCCAATGGAGCTCTAAAAGTCAGAACCTCTGATCTGGGCCCCATATTTTACATTATATTTATTGTGGTCCTAATTACAAATCAAGTACCAACCTTGTGGACAAAAACAGAAAAAGTACCCCTATTTAAAAAAGTGGTGAGAGAGCATACGCATAGTTATCGTCCAATTTGATTGCTGGAATCAAGGGGGCAAATTAATTGCGGGAGTAGTACTGTTGCACTTAGAGTCCTGGCTGGAGGAGAACAATGTAATAAATCATCTGCAGGCTTGTTTTCAAGTGGGCACCATCACCAGTGACCATAGCCTATGCTTACAACTCCTCTAGAACAGACATGCATTCCTGAGAAACATGAACTTGGATATCATGCTCATTGATCTCAAGACCGCTTTTGACTGGGTCTGTCGCACCAAGCTGTGGAATTTCCTAACTGATCTTGGCCTCCCACTGAATTACTCACAGCCATTAGACTCCTGTACACCAGCAATGAAGCCGTGGTAAGACGGAACCTGAATGGTAGGAAAACAAAGCCCTTCAAGAAACAAATGGGTATATGACAATGCTGGTGGACGTGTCCCAAAGTTGTTCTGCATCTTCATTAATAGTTTGATATAAAACCTGTTAGCATCTCCCATTGATGTTCTTCTACTGGGGTGAGAGATATCCAATTCTGATGTTCATGGGTTACACAGCCCTTGTTTCACTACACCAGCAGGGTTAACGTCACAATTAAAAATATTTTAAGAGTTTTGTACTGAGAATGGTTTATCCATCAATGTGCTGAAACCAAACATTTGAATCCAGGAAAAACAGGAGGAACATGAAAGTGAGATATGACATCGAACTGAATGTGGAGAAAAAAGAGCAAATTGCCTCAAGTTGGCTCACATGACTATTGAGGGCTAGAGGTTAGGGAGAATTACACCTGGACATCACAGGTAGAGAAAGCTGAAGTGAAATTCTCTAGGTACAGTGGGGCTGTTTCCAAGTAGTACACAAGAGAACATGGAAATGGATCATTACAGGTCTCAGTAGAGACATATAAATTACAAGCCAGCAAGGCAACACTCTATGGGGCTGAACTCTGGGCCAGTATAAATTGCAGCAGCCTGGCCATCACCAAATATAAGTCTTGAACACATATTTTGGGTCTTCTGGTAAGTGCCCCCAAATTTCAGATTCACATGGAATGAGACCTACAGGGAATTGACATGCTAATCAAGCAGACACTAATATGCTACTGTGTTAGACTATGGACCTCCCCGAGACTAATGTAATATAGGGAAGCAATAAAGGTGTCTCAATAACCTGATTTTGTCTGCTTGGCCTACCTTTTCCCCTACTCTCGCTACCATCTACCAGCCCCCGGACTGACCTAGCTCTTCCTCTCGGAATGGGTAGACCTCTCTTCTTGCCTCCACCCCAAAATGTATCTTCCTTGGGGACTTCAACATCCATCTCGGCTCTCCAGATGTGGCAACTGTACTATTTTGTGACCTTTGCAACTCCCTATCCCTCGCTATCCTTCCCTAGGACCCAACCCACTCTGCCAGACACACCTTGGATGCTCTCATCTCAACAGACATCCCAGTCTCCAACCATCTAACGACCGCTCTCTCCTGGTCTGACCACTCTCTCACCCTCCTAGCACCTTAACTTCCCCTGTCCCCGGATGATGCCTCCATCCACACTGCCAGTCTCCATTTCCATCATTCGACCAATGAAGCGTGTGTGAGTCATTGTATTTGCCTCTTTCTTCATCCCTTCTCCCTCCCCTTCACTTCATTCTACTTCTGACTCTGTGTGAAACTGCATGTTATCTATGATGGTTTAGCACAAGGTTGTCCAACATACGGCCCGCGGGCTACAATGCGGCCCTCCAAGCCATTTCATGTGGCCCGCGAGGCTGTACAGACAACATTGAACAAATAAAGAAATACACCGGGCTGTGGTGAAGGACTGTTACTGCCTCTGGTGCCCTCTAAAAGAGGGGGGGCACCAGAGGCAGTAACAGGCCACAGCCCGGTGTATTTATTTATTTGTTGAATGTTTGTCGGGTCAGTGGACCCGATTAATTTATTTATTTCTGCAATGTTGGGCGGACCCAACATTGCAGAAATAAATAAATTAATCAGGTCCACGGACCAGGCAAACATTAAACAAATAAATAAATAAACCAGGCCGTGGCGGAGGACTGTTACTGCCTCTGCCACTGCCCGGTTTATTTATTTATTTGTTCAATGTTTGTCGGGTCCGTGGACCCGATTAATTTATTTATTTCTGCATAAATAAATTAATCGGGTCCACGGACCCAACAAACATTGAACAATAAATAAATAAACCCGGCCGTGGTCTGTAACTGCCTCTGGTGCCCCCAGCACCAGAGGCAGTTACAGGCCACGGCCCAGTTTCAGGGGCGCAGAGTATGCGGGTGCTCCGGCCCCTCAGGCCGGAGAGAAGAGACGCTGTATGGATGGTCCTTTGTTCCATCCATACTGTGTCTCTCTCTGGCGGCCCGGGTAAAAGCCGGGTAAAAAACAATGTTTAAAAATTGTGGGACGGATGCAACGCAAGATGCTCTTGTTTTGCATCTGTCCCTCAATTTCTAAAAATCGTTTTGGTTCGGGTATACTTCTACATTTGTGTGCACGGATGTAGGAGTACACCCAACCCAAAACGATTTTTAGAAATGGAGTCACAGATGCAAAGCAAGTCTGTCCCTCAATTTCTAAAAATCGTTTTGGGTTGGATGTATTTGTACATCTGTGCACCCCGCTTGGCAAGAGGGATGCACAGATGTAGAAGTACAACCAACCCAAAACGATTTTTAGAAATGGAGGCACAGATGCAAAGCAAGTCTGTCCCTCAATTTCTAAAAATCGTTTTGGGTTGGATGTATTTGTACATCTGTGCACCCCGCTTGGCAAGAGGGGTGCACGGATGTAGAAGTAACCCAACCCAAAACAATTTTTACAAATGGAGGCACAGATGCAAAGCAAGTCTGTCCCCCAATTTCTAAAAAAATCGTTTTGGGTTGGGTGTATTTGTACATCTGTGCACCCCGCTTGGCAAGAGGGGTGCACGGATGTAGAAGTACACCTAACCCAAAACGATTTTTAGAAATGGAGGCACAGATGCAAAGCAAGTCTGTCCCCCAATTTCTAAAAAATCAGTTTTGGGTTGGGTGTATTTGTACATCTGTGCACCCCTCTTGGCAAGAGGGGTGCACGGATGTAGAGGTACACCCAACCCAAAACGATTTTTAGAAATGGAGGCACAGATGCAAATCAAGTCTGTCCCTCAATTTCTAAAAAATCGTTTTGGGTTGGGTGTATTTGTACATCTGTGCACCCCTCTTGGCAAGAGGGGTGCACAGATGTAGAAGTAACCCAACCCAAAACGATTTTTAGAAATGGAGGCACAGATGCAAAGCAAGTCTGTCCCCCAATTTCTAAAAAATCGTTTTGGGTTGGGTGTATTTGTACATCTGTGCACCCCGCTTGGCAAGAGGGGTGCACGGATGTAGAAGTACACCCAACCCAAAACGATTTTTAGAAATGGAGGCACAGATGCAAAGCAAGTCTGTCCCCCAATTTCTAAAAAATCGTTTTGGGTTGGGTGTATTTGTACATCTGTGCACCTCTCTTGGCAAGAGGGGTGCACAGATGTACAAATACATCCAACCCAAAACGATTTTTAGAAATTGAGGGACAGACTTGCTTTGCATCTATGCCTCCATTTCTAAAAATCGTTTTGGTTCGGGTATACTTCTACATTTGTGTGCACGGATGTAGGAGTACACCCAACCCAAAACGATTTTTAGAAATGGAGTCACAGATGCAAAGCAAGTCTGTCCCTCAATTTCTAAAAATCGTTTTGGGTTGGATGTATTTGTACATCTGTGCACCCCGCTTGGCAAGGGGGGTGCACGGATGTAGAAGTACACCCGACCCAAAATGATTTTTAGAAATGGAGGCACAGATGCAAAGCAAGACTGTCCCCCAATTTCTAAAAAATCATTTTGGGTTGGGTGTATTTTTACATCTGTGCACCCCTCTTGGAAAGAGGGGTGCACGGATGTAGAGGTACACCCAACCCAAAACGATTTTTAGAAATGGAGGCACAGATGCAAAGCAAGTCTGTCCCTCAATTTCTAAAAAGTCGTTTTGGGTTGGGTGTATTTGTACATCTGTGCACCCCGCTTGGCAAGAGGGGTGCACGGATGTAGAAGTACACCCAACCCAAAACGATTTTTAGAAATGGAGGCACAGATGCAAAGCAAGTCTGTCCCTCAATTTCTAAAAATCGTTTTGGGTTGGATGTATTTGTACATCTGTGCACCCCGCTTGGCAAGAGGGGTGCATGGATGTAGAAGTAACCCAACCCAAAACGATTTTTAGAAATGGAGGCACAGATGCAAAGCAAGTCTGTCCCCCAATTTCTAAAAAATCGTTTTGGGTTGGGTGTATTTGTACATCTGTGCACCCCTCTTGGCAAGAGGGGTGCACGGATGTAGAGGTACACCCAACCCAAAACGATTTTTAGAAATGGAGGCACAGATGCAAAGCAAGTCTGTCCCCCAATTTCTAAAAAATCGTTTTGGGTTGGGTGTATTTGTACATCTGTGCACCCCTCTTGGAAAGAGGGGTGCACGGATGTAGAGGTACACCCAACCCAAAACGATTTTTAGAAATGGAGGCACAGATTCAAAGCAAGTCTGTCCCTCAATTTCTAAAAATCGTTTTGGGTTGGGTGTATTTGTACATCTGTGCACCCCTCTTGTTAAGAGGGGTGCACAGATGTAGAGGTATAATGTACCCAGCGGGATCGAACATGTGTTGCTCCTGAGCTATCCTCCCGAGACTCCGAAGATCTGAAGTACATTTAATGATACAGAACCAGAACTATTGAGCAAGTCTAACATCATCTTCATCATCATCAGAATAAATCAACACTGTTGTGGTTATACAAGAGCTAATATATTTAAAGGGATGGAATTAATCCGAATGTAGCAGCACTATTCAATAACCCAAAGTGCTTAAGCATAGTTAATGTGAAAATATGACACTTCTCACCATTGGGACAGTACTGCCTTGGACAGAGTTTCACAGTGAAGAAGTGAGCAAGTGATCCGGGGTATGCAGCCCACACACACGCATGGCATTCCCATGCACCCACTTGCCCAAATTGCACCAAATTAGTGAGATTGTGCACCAAGGCACACGCACAGTCTTTGCTCTGAGGTTTGACACACTCACAGGATGGGATGGCATTTCGTTCTCCTATCCTAGTTGTGTTGCTCTGCCTTTTGAGGGCTACTACAACCTGGATGATTATAGAGGGGTGGAGTAGGGGCAGTATTGGCCTACTGGAATGCAACTGGAAGGCTTAAACCTCCTTCTTACTTGCCTTTAGTATATGCAATACATTCTAGCCAATGTTTCGACTGTCCTGCACCCCCCCGTTCCCCTAGCACCAAGTTGGCGACTACGTGCAAATGCGGTCATATAAGTGCTGGTTATGTCACTTCCTATATTTGGGCACCACCCGGGAAATTCATAAGTCGGCTCCCCTGCCCGATTTATTTATTCAATGTTTGTCGGGTCCGTGGACACGATTAATTAATTGATTCCTGCAATGTTGGGTCCGACCAATAAACCGGGCCGTGGCAGAGGACTTTTACTGCCTCAGGTGCCCCCTGGAATTGGATTATGCTTCTTTGATTACCACAGAAGTAATGAATGTGTATTACAGAGATAAGCTGGCATATGTATTGGGCACACTGCACATGCTCAGGCAGCAGCAATCATGCCTTGTAGAGGACAATGCTGGCCTAAATTGGTAACAGCCAGCACAGACATGTTGCTACAGAGGCATATTTTGGGCACAACAAGCATGTCAATGTGTTACATCAGTGACAGTGCTGTCTTACACTGTGGACACATTGATCATTAAAATGTGTTGTGTTCTACAATGTTCTTGTCTGCTGTTAGTGACATGGAATGTACATGTTCCCCTTTAGAACTGATTGTAAACGTATGGCTTTTTGGTCACTTTTCCTGCTGTAAAATGCACAATTTCAGCCCCATATTTGGAAAAAAAATCTTGGGGGTGGACTCCCCCCCAAACCCTCCCTATATTGTTATAGCTTCCTCGCTACGCTCCGTCGCCCCCACTATTTCCGAGAAATATCAACACATACACACTGGAAGAAATCACAAGAAACTAACCTTTCATCACTGCCCCCGACACCAAAAGCTATCTTTGGGACTGCATGGCTATGCCTTTGATGCTATTGTGTGAAAGGTCACACACCATCGCTTTTGAATATACTGCTTTGGGTGAGGGTGTTCACTTTTGGCTCGCCGGCCCTCCGGGTGACAAAAAGTGAATGCTTCAGCCCCACATTCAAAAAGGTTGGACAAGCCTGGTTTAGCATGAGATTAATCCATCCACTCATCCATTCATTAATCAATCATTCATCCATTCATACGTGCATTCATTTTGCATTCATATAGAATAGGCTATGTTTGAGCACTATAGTTTTGCTCTAAGCTATCATGGTTCAATATATGCTGAGAAACATGTAAGTATGTAAACTTGTCATGTATAGCACTTAGTTTATAGGCACTAGAGGTCTGCTTTGTGTTTCTGTCCATATGAATTAGTCTTCTTGCTCTGTGCAGAAGAGCAGCCGTACACATTGTGTGAATGTTTTGATAATAAAGTGTTTCTTGGAAGATTATTAGAGAAATAACCTTGCTGGCTGCACAGAGATGCTTGTTTTGGATTTTGCAAATTAGATCTGAAAGTGGCAGTACTGGAATGCCTGCACCTGTAGTGCACTGTGCACCATTGGCCAAATATCTGGCTAAATACCTTTAAAGTAGCCTGAATCCGCCGAGGTTCCCAGCCACAAGATGGCCGCCACGAGGATCGTCACGCCGACGCTCACTTCGGTTGCCTAGCAACCACATCAGCATAACTATTGAGCCGAAGGACCAGAGGCGGAAGCCGGCCCTAGCAGCCTAAGGCCCATGAGCCAAAGACCCCTCCTGTCTGCCCCTGTCCGCACCGGTCCGCTACGGCGCTGGACACTGCTCCGCAGCACCCTCTACTCGCTTTCCGGACTACCACCAACACGCTCGATCTGATCGCATACAAAATAACGCTGTAAGAATCTCCGCTGCACTAACCCAGCTGCACCCAATTAGATAGAAGTCTCCTTGTCTGATGCCCTTGTCGCCTAGACCGGCGAATGAAAACACTCACCCCTTTTCGCTTGGGAGCGCACTCACAAATCAAGTTTCACTTGCTTAATAACATCACGATTCACTGCCTACTCTAATGGCTCATATTTACGCACACCGTCCTCTCTGCTCAGTACTTGCACAGAGCCTGTCGATAACCCAATTGTTCGCTACGTGTTGCACCACCAAGTCAGATTAACTGAACCTCTGCCTTTTGAGTCACTGATTGCATTTTGCACTTGTACTTAACCTGCCAGACTAGCTGAACCTCTGCCTTTTGAGTCATTGATTGCATTTTGCACTTGTACTTAACTTGCCAGACTAGCTGAACCTCTGCCTTTTGAGTCATTGATTGCATTTTGCACTTGTACTTAACTGGCCAGACTAGCTGAACCTCTGCCTTTTGAGTCACTGATTGCATTTTGCACTTGTACTTAACTTGCCAGACTAGCTGAACTTCTGCCTTTGAGTCTCCGGCGCATGCATTCTCCGGCGCATGCACATCTATTCACCTACCAAACTGTACGCCGATTGCCATCTCCTGGCGGATCCCACCCCTGCCCAGCGCAGAACCCCTCCACATACCTCCCAGTGCTCCCCCACTCCATTGCACAGACGGTTAGGACATCTGGCCCACGATATGTGGCCACTGCCATCTGATAGCCACCCTATTCTTGCCACCATCGTAGGGTTCATCATTGCCACATTGCTCTGCCCCACCATCCCTAGCACTGTTAAATCCAACCCCCTTTATGCCACCCCATTCTCTCTTACCATGCCCCTTAGCAACCCATACCTTAATGACCCTGCCCTATGGCTCCAACACTATGCCACCAAACCTACACCCAATCAACCGTGCATGCTCCAAATTAGGAATCTTAGATTGGGATCCAGATTGCTTCGTGCCCCTCAGGCCGCTAGCACTCAGCACACTCATAACACCTCCACTACACAGAAGTCACCACCGTCCCTTAGCACCTTCTCTGCCAAAGAACTCAAGGCTGCCCTCATCAACGCTAGATCTATCACGGCCCACGCGTTGGACATCTCCGACCTTATTACCACTCAAAACCTTTCATAGCCATTACGGAAACTCCTTGCCCTCACCATCCCCAACGGTTACTCTATCACTAGAGCGGACCGTCAAACAACATCCAAAGGAGGTGGAGTCGCATTTATACACAGAAATAACATTACACTCAGAATCATCCCCAACATTGAGCTCAGTTCCGCAGAATCCCTCTCTGTGAAACTCACCCTATCTCCAACTAACACTGCTACCATCCACCTTATCTATAGACCCGCAGGACCACTTGGCTCCTTCATAGATGACATCACGGCCATTCTGACCGTCAATACCAAACCTAACTCTAAGGTACTGCTTCTAGGTGACCATAACTTGGGCCTTCTCGACACCAAGGATCACTTGACCTCTGAAGTACCTACCACATTAGCTAATTTAGGCTTCCAACAATGCATTGACGAACATACCCATATTAAGGGCAGGACGCTCGATTGGATTACTGACGTTAACTGCAACACATCCATAAGTTCCAACCACGCTTGCGCCTGGTCTGACCACCACCTTATCATCTTCCACTTACCAGCGACAAACCCCCAACACAACTCCTACGATAGCTCCAGCCATTCCCACAAGGAACAAAAAAGACATCACCAATGATAAACTCCTCCCCCTCATCCTTCCTATCCTGAACAAATGCATGCCCCAACATAATGACCCCACAGTCCTAGTAGATATCTTTAATCAAACACTGCTCAAAGCCATTGACAATATAGCACCGCTAAAACTACGGAAAGCCAAACAACAGGCCCACCTGAGCTCCTGGTTCACCCCGCAGCTAAGAACTTTACACAAAGAAAATGTAAGGCTGAATCACTTTGGAAGAGCCACCCATGTGACCCTAACAAAGAGCGCCTCATCATTACTACCCACAACTACAAGGAAGCGATTTTACAAGCCAAAAAGGAGACCTATAAACAACGCATCGTTCAAGCGGAATCTAACACTAAGGAGCTATTTAAAATCCTTAAAGAATTGGAATCTCCATCCCCTGCACCTGACACCTGCACTAAAGACAGTAAATGGTGCAACAACATCCAAAACGCTCTCCTCAACAAAATCACCACATTACATTCTAAAATTAATGCCAAACAAACTACCCTACTCACCAACCCCCCCCAATAAACCCTCCTACACTCCGACGGCTTCATTTACTCACACCCCTTTTAGTTTCACCCCACTCTCCATCCCTGAGGTCGAAAACATCATTCGCAATCTAAAACCCTCCAATTGCCAAGGTGACTCCTGCCCAGCACCCATCATCAAGGAAGCAGTACATGACCTCGCTCCTTTTATAACCGCCTTCATCAACTCCTCATTCCTAACTGACACGGTACCTAACAACTTAAAGGATGCGTGGGTTATCCCCCTCCTAAAAAAAACGACTCTAGACCCTGAAATACCAACTAACTATAGATCAATTATCACCGTACCGTTCCTACTTAAAATACTTGACAGAGCAGCTTACCTGCAGATTCAGAACTACTTAGAAACCAATAACCTCCTTGGCTCAAGACAATCTGGCTTCAGACCTAAGCACGGGACTGAAACAGCTTTACTTGATCTCAAAACTCAAATTGAGGACCTTAAAGACAACGGTAAATTGGCCCTTCTACTATTACTGGATCTATCAGCTGCCTTTGATTTGGTCAATCATCAAATACTATGCAGGCACCTGAAGCCAGCGGCCCACTTCTCTGACAATGCATCCAACTGGATCAAGTCATTCCTTGACAACAGGCACATGCGAGTTTTCTCCCCTACTGCATCGGCTGATCCCACACCAGTCCCTTGTGGAGTCCCGCAGGGATCCTGAGTTTCCCCAACTCTCTACAATGTCTTCACCAAACCTCTTTTTGACGTGCTTGACTATCTGGGTGTCACCTACACTAACTACGCTGATGACACCCAGATACTCATACACATCACTGGTGACTACATTGCTGACTCTAAAGCCCTTAATGACATTTACCTTGTCATACAAGCCTGGATGGCCCAGCATGAACTATGCCTCAATGAGGCATGACTGAGCTTCTCATCTTAGGCACACAACAGAGACTTAACAAACTATGTCACTTGTTTGGCTCCTTTAACATTGATGGTAATCTGATTAAAGTATCCAAAGACACCAAAACTTTGGGTATATACTTGGACGCCTCCTTGACACTCACTAGACCAAGGTTGTCCAACATACGGCGCGCGGGCCACAATGCGGCCCTCCAAGCCATTTCATGTGGCCCGCGAGGCTGTACAGACAACATTGAACAAATAAAGAAATACACCGGGCTGTGGTGGAGGACTGGTGGAGGACTGTTACTGCCTCTGGTGCCCCCTAAAAGGGCCACGGCCCGGTTTATTTATTTATTTGTTTTGTTGAATGTTTGTCAACATTGCAGAAATAAATAAATTAATCCGGTCCACGGACCCAGCAAACATTGAACAAATAAATAAATAAACCAGGCCGTGGCGGAGGACTGTTACTGCCTCTGCCACGGCCTGGTTTATTTATTTATTTGTTCAATGTTTGTCGGGTCCGTGGACCCGATTAATTTATTTATTTCTGCAACGCAGAAATAAATAAAATAATCGGGTCCACGGACCTGGCAAACATTGAACAAATAAATAAATAAACCAGGCCGTGGCGGAGGACTGTTACTGCCTCTGCCACGGCCCAGTTTATTTATTTATTTGTTCAATGTTGTCGGGTCCGTGGACCCGATTAATTTATTTATTTCTGCATAAATAAATTAATCGGGTTCACGGACCCGACAAACATTGAACAAATAAATAAATAAACCGGGCCGTGGTCGGTAACTGCCTCTGGTGCCCCCAGCACCAGAGGCAGTTACAGGCCAAGGCCCAGTTTCAGGGGCGCAGAGTATGCGGGTGCTCCGGCCCCCCAGGCCGGAGAGAAGAGACGCAGTATGGATGGTCCTTTGTTCCATCCATACTGTGTCTCTCTCTGGTGGCCCGGGTAAAAGCCGGGTAAAAAACAATGTTTAAAAATTGTGGGACGGATGCAAAGCAAGATGCTCTTGTTTTGCATCTGTCTCTCAATTTCTAAAAATCGTTTTGGTTCGGGTATACTTCTACACCTGTGTGCACGGATGTAAAGTACACCCAACCCAAAACGATTTTGTCATGATCTCTGCTTCCAAAAGGTCAGGGTTTTCCCAACTCCCTTGGAAGCAGATCCATAAGCCAGGTTCCGAGGGCCAACCAGTCCCAATTGGGACCTTTTGGACCCAGTCCTGGCGCCAGTGGCACCAGGCTCATAAATATGCCCAGTCCCAGCGCTGGAAGCGCCGGGCTCATAATGCTTGGGTGGACTTACCTGCAGCAGACCATGCTGCTTACTTGCCTGCCAGTTGAGTCTCTGATCCTCTTCTGTGTGGAACTACTTTTCCTGTTGGGTGGGGCAGGAGCCACTCCCTAGATTCAGAACACTGGAACTCTTCTGGAAGGCAGGAACTCTTTTCTTACCAAGGCGTGGCTGTGGAAGGAGACACCTAAGCACTACAGGAGGCTATTTAAACCACACCCGGTGGATGAATCTTGCTTTGCGTTATTCTGCATTCTCAGCAGCAGAACGCTCATCGTGTCTTCTGCATCTGATCCTGGGCCTAAGGAAAAAGGCTTACCATTCTGAATCCAGTCTTCAGCAACACCTATAAAGACAAGAAAGAACAGGTTAGCATTACTGTCTTCAGTGACAGCTCTTCACTTACCTGGTCCATCGGCTGCCACCAACGCCTCGCGCTGCATTCCGGCATCTGAAAGACAAAGGCTTACCTACTCTTCGTGCGCTCCGGAGGTCTTCACACTGCATTCCGGCATCTGAAAGACAAAAGCTTACCAACTCTTCGCACGCTCCGGTGGCCTTCGGCGCTGCATCCCGCATCTGAAAGACAAAACAAGGTGCTTTTAAAGACATTGGGGAACTTTAATACTCACGTGCCATTACTCCTTTCCACACCTAACTCAGTGGGTATTCCGGCACCCTGCAGCCGCTCCGAACTTGTACCTGCAAAATAAAAGACAGTTAAAGCGCATCGTGAAGCAGGCAACAAGCGCTTACTTACGTGCTTCCAGGCGCTTCTATTCATCACACGGACTCCATCTTCACTTCAGCCTGTCATCCGCCATCGCCGGAACCTGCAAAACAAGAGACATCATTACTAAAGACTTTAAAGACAATAGAATTACTCGAAACTTACCGTTCGTGCAGTAAACGACGGAAAGCAGTCCTCTGAAGTCAAGAGGCCTGCGCTACCGATCCAGTGAAGAAACTGGTTACAGCACCCTGCCCCGAGGCAGATGGAGAGCTCCGCATTCACTTACCTAAGGTGAGAGCGTTAACCTTTGGGGGTCTACAGGAGAGCAAAAAGGAAAGAGATAGGGACACCCCAATCACCCCAGTTCATTAATCCCATATTTTCTATCTGCAGACATCTTACTCTTGAAGTTAGGCATACAGTGCACAGAGGTCCAGCCCAAGAGCCAACCGGGTGCTACACATCACCTTGAAAGATACGCTAGTCGCCCAGTCAAGACCGGCGCCTCTGCGAGAATCAGGTGAGCGTTACAGAACGCAAAGCCTACCGCAAAACTCTCGCCCAGGCGCTATGGAAACCTCGGATACTGACCACCTAGCCCGGTTACTTGGGGAACTAAGGGCGGAAGTGCATGCAGCTCGTCAGGAAACGAATGCTCTAAGAAGGGAACTAATTATTTCCAAGGAGAGGACAGACGGTCTTGCTAGACAATTGCTACAGTCACAAGCCGGACAAACCCCGTTACCCGCATCAGGGGCAAATCTTCCTTCAACATCCTCTATGAATCCAGTGCAGATCAACCTACCTGGGAATGTACCTCTGGCTCCGCCCGAACGATTTTCTGGTGACCCAAAGAGGTTTGCAGTATTTATCAATCAGTGCCGGTTGCACTTCTTATGCCGGCCAGCAGCCTTTCCAACTGATCAAGCTAAAGTAGCTTTTGTACTTTCGTACCTTAGTGGCAATGCGGCAGACTGGTCGATCCCTCTAGTTAATCAAGATGATCCGGTTCTCCATGATTTTCAAGCCTTTCAGCTTAGTATGGAAAAACTGTTCGCAAGACATTCACAGGGGCAGGCCTTGGACAATGAGCTTCTTTCGTTGCGACAGGGTAATCAAGACCTTTTGGCTTATATTGCATCTTTCAATAGACTAATAGTGGAAACTCAATGGCCTGAGGACAAAAGGATTACGCTGTTTTATAGAGGTCTACGTGGAGAGCTCAAAGACGTTTTAGCCCAAGTAGTGAATCCCCCACAAGACTGTTCGGATTATATAGACTTGGTTGTTCAAATAGATCATAGACTGCAGAACAGGAAGGCCGACCGTTCCAAGTTTGATGCTCGAGTATTTTCCAAACCGCCAACTCCTTCCAAAGGAGTAGACTCCGGGGAACCCATGCAAATAGGGGGTCTGAAAGGTCCTCTAACACAAAAGGAGCGGGAAAGGAGAAAACAGTTGCAATTATGCCTATATTGCGGAAACTCAGGGCACTTTCTTCGAGACTGTCCGGTGAAACCTGCCAAGAAGGCAGTAGGAGCTGCAGTTACCAAAGTTACAAACTCTGAGCAGGGAAACGACCTCGCCCGACAAGAATAGAGGTCCTCTTGCCGAGCGTGAAAACCAGTTCCGTGACCTCGCATTTCGTGATACCTATGGTCCTAATTAGCCCTGATAACCCGGATCGATTACATGCAATTGAAGCTTACGTCGATAGCGGTGCCATCGGCAATTATGTGGATCATGAAATGGTTTTGAGGATGAATCTAACTCTTTGTCCCAAGGCTGTAAAGGACGTCATTACTACAGTGGATGGTACGGAGATAGCCTCCGGGCCTGTAACGCATACCACTCAAGAGGTGACGCTAGTAAGTCAAGATGGACACCATGAGAAGATCGTGTTCGATGTGATCAAGGCCCCTCAGTTTCAGATTATTCTAGGAATACCTTGGTTATAGAAACACAATCCTCTGATCGATTGGCGAGCAAGAACGGTCCAGTTTCCAGAATGTGTCTCTACTTGTCACCCTCCACCTGGTGTTGCACTGGCAGCAATTTCTTCAGAGACTCCCCAGTTACCTCCCGAATACCTTGAATACCAAGATGTTTTCCGGAAGGATCAGGCTAACACTCTACCTCCTCATAGGTCTTATGACTGCCAGATAGACCTGATACCTGGATCTACTCCTCCTTGTAGTAGAATTTATGCCCTCACCGAGCCTGAGAACCTTCACCTTCGACAATACCTGGATCAATACCTGGCGAATGGGTTTATTCGTCCTTCCAAGTCCCCTGCTTCTTCAGCTTTGTTCTTCGTTCCAAAAAAGGAAGGAGACCTTAGAACTTGTATCGATTATCGCTCCCTGAACCAGATCACCGTTAAGAATAGATATCCGTTACCTTTGATCCCTGAACTCCTGGACCAAGTCAGAAAAGCATGCATATATACAAAGCTGGATCTTAGAGGAGCTTACCACTTGGTACGAGTAAAAGAGGGCGATGAATGGAAGACGGCCTTCCGCACCAAGTATGGGCTATTTGAATATCAGGTCATGCCCTTCGGACTTTGCAATGCCCCGGCCGCCTTTCAATATTTTATGAACGATGTCCTCAGCGAGCTCATAGATGTGTGTGTTGTTGTTTACATTGACGACATCCTCGTTTATTCTTCATCGGAATCTGAACATCGAAAACACGTGAAAATGGTCCTCGAAAGATTGCGTCAACACAAACTTTTCGCTAAGTTGGAAAAATGTGTTTTCAACGTGACTGAAGTTGAATTCTTGGGATTCATATTATCACCTGGCGGGGTACGTATGGATTCAAAGAAGGTCGATGCAGTTCTCAAATGGCCATCACCATCCTCCGTAAAAGGAGTGCAAAGCATGTTAGGCTTCGCTAACTTTTACCGCAGGTTTATCCCCGAATTCGCTCGAATAGTCCAGCCCATCACTGCCTTGTTAAAGAAAAACAAACGTTTTGAATGGTCTACCGAGGCGGAACAAGCTTTCCAGGATTTGAAGACTAAATTTATCTCCGCACCAATCTTAAAACACCCTCGCCCCGAACTCCCCTACATCGTGGAAACTGATGCTTCAAGCCTTGCCATGGGGGCAGTTCTATCACAGAAGGACCCGGTAACCAATCAGTTGCATCCCGTGGCATTTTGGTCCCGCAAATTCTCGCCTCCTGAAATCAATTACACGATTACTGACAAGGAACTTCTGGCTATCAAGTCTGCCTTTAAAGCTTGGCGGCATTATCTGCTGGGGGCCCGACACACCGTTACTGTGATTACGGATCACCGAAACCTGCAATATTTGAAAACCGCAAAAGCCCAATCCTCTAGACAACTCCGTTGGGCATTATTCTTTGCCGAGTTTGACTTCATAATTACCTATCGACCTGGTACAAAGAACGGTAAAGCTGATGCCCTTTCTCGGATGGGAGTGGAAGAACACTTGATCAACCCTAAACCTGTACCAATCATTCCCGAACAAAGAATTCTGGGTGTAATCGTCACAGAATCCATAGAGGAAGTTAAGGATAAAGCCAGGCAACTTGTAACTCCAGCAGACATACAGAATTGGCATCTGCAGGGAAAGGACTTTGCAGTAAAGGACAACTTATTGTATTTCCAAGAACGATTATACCTACCCAGCACAGATTTACAGAAAAAAGTAATCTCCTGTTATCACGATTCTTTAATGGAAGGTCATCCCGGTATGGCCAAGACCTCAGAAAAGATCAAGCGCTACTTCTGGTGGCCGTCTTGGAAAAAAGATATCAGAGACTTTATAATGTCCTGTGGAGTATGCGCCCAAAACAAGAGTCAAAAGGAAAGACCAGCAGGCCTCTTACGCCCTATTGACATCCCACCTCGCCCTTGGCATACGCTTTCTATGGACTTCATCACCGATCTACCTCCATGCTCCGGATACAATACGATTCTAGTAATCGTGGACTTATTCTCCAAGATGGCGCATTTCATTCCGCTCAAAGGCTTGCCAACAGCAGCAACTCTGGCCCGAGAATTTCTCGAAAACATTGTCCAACTACACGGTTTTCCTTCGGTTCTAATTTCGGATCGAGGTAGTCAATTTATTTCTCATTTTTGGCGAAGTTGCTGTCGGTCGGCTCAAATTGATGTGAGACTATCGACCAGTCACCACCCTCAGACCGACGGACAAACCGAGAGGACCAATCAAACTCTGGAACAGTATTTACGCTGCATGCTGCAACAAACTGAAAAAACTTGGAAAGACATCCTTTGGATAGCCGAATATGCCTACAATAACTCTGTCCATTCGGGAACTGGGAAAACACTGTTTTTTCTTTTGTACGGCAGTCACCCTCGAACCTCGGAGTTGGATCCCCTCCAAGATCTTGAAACACCAGCAGTAGACTACCTGCATTCTACAATCACCCAAGCCTTTAAGGAAGCTGTTTCTCACCTTCAAAGGGCTAAAGAACAATACAAGAAAGGAGCAGATCAACATCGGAAGGAAGCCCCTCAATATCAAGTAGGGGACCAAGTCTGGTTATCCACCAAATATCTACCTCTAAAAGGGCCACGCACATTCAACCCAAGATACCTTGGTCCCTATTCCATCACTACCATAATAAACCCAGTAGCGGTCAAGTTGGACTTGCCCCCGCACATGAAGATACATCCGGTCTTCCACGTCTCTCTATTAAAACCCGTGCAACCTCAAACCCGACTAACTAAATCTCCAAAACCCATCCTAGTTGATGGAGAACTCGAGTTTGAAGTCAAAAGCATTCTGGACTCCAAGATCTCCAAATCTAAACTATTTTACCTAATTGACTGGAAAGGCTACGGCCCCCAAGAGAGATCCTGGCAACCTGCTGAATATGTCCACGCTCCTCGCCTAATCAAAAGATTTCACCGAACATTTCCTGACAAGCCAAAACCCCCGGAGAAGCCCGGTTTGGGAGGGGCCTTGAGGGGGGGTACTGTCATGATCTCTGCTTCCAAAAGGTCAGGGTTTTCCCAACTCCCTTGGAAGCAGATCCATAACCCAGGTTCCGAGGGCCAACCAGTCCCAATTGGGACCTTTTGGACCCAGTCCTGGCGCCAGTGGCACCAGGCTCATAAATATGCCCAGTCCCAGCGCTGGAAGCGCCGGGCTCATAATGCTTGGGTGGACTTACCTGCAGCAGACCATGCTGCTTACTTGCCTGCCAGTTGAGTCTCTCATCCTCTTCTGTGTGGAACTACTTTTCCTGTTGGGTGGGGCAGGAGCCACTCCCTAGATTCAGAACACTGGAACTCTTCTGGAAGGCAGGAACTCTTTTCTTACCAAGGCGTGGCTGTGGAAGGAGACACCTAAGCACTACAGGAGGCTATTTAAACCACACCCGGTGGATGAATCTTGCTTTGCGTTATTCTGCATTCTCAGCAGCAGAACGCTCATCGTGTCTTCTGCATCTGATCCTGGGCCTAAGGAAAAAGGCTTACCATTCTGAATCCAGTCTTCAGCAACACCTATAAAGACAAGAAAGAACAGGTTAGCATTACGGTCTTCAGTGATAGCTCTTCACTTACCTGGTCCATCGGCTGCCACCAACGCCTCGCGCTGCATTCCGGCATCTGAAAGACAAAGGCTTACCTACTCTTCGTGCGCTCCGGAGGTCTTCACACTGCATTCCGGCATCTGAAAGACAAAAGCTTACCAACTCTTCGCACGCTCCGGAGGCCTTCGGCGCTGCATCCCGCATCTGAAAGACAAAGCAAGGTGCGTTTAAAGACATTGGGGAACTTTAATACTCACGTGCCATTACTCCTTTCCACACCTAACCCAGTGGGTATTCAGGCACCCTGCAGCCGCTCCGAACTTGTACCTGCAAAATAAAAGACAGTTAAAGCGCATCGTGAAGCAGGCAACAAGCGCTTACTTACGTGCTTCCAGGCGCTTCTATTCATCACACGGACTCCATCTTCAACTCACTTCAGCCCGTCATCCGCCATCGCCGGAACCTGCAAAACAAGAGACATCATTACTAAAGACTTTAAAGACAATAGAATTACTCGAAACTTACCGTTCGTGCAGTAAACGACGGACAGCAGTCCTCTGAAGTCAAGAGGCCTGCGCTACCGATCCAGTGAAGAAACTGGTTACAGCACCCTGCCCCGAGGCAGATGGAGAGCTCGGCATTCACTTACCTAAGGTGAGAGCGTTAACCTTTGGGGGTCTACAGGAGAGCAAAAAGGAAAGAGATAGGGACACCCCAATCACCCCAGTTCATTAATCCCATATTTTCTATCTGCAGACATCTTACTCTTGAAGTCAGGCATACAGTGCACATAGGTCCAGCCCAAGAGCCAACCGGGTGCTACACATCACCTTGGAAGATACGGTAGTCACCCAGTCAAGACCGGCGCCTCTGCGAGAATCAGGTGAGCGTTACAGATTTTTAGAAATGGAGTCACAGATGCAAAGCAAGTCTGTCCCTCAATTTCTAAAAATCGTTTTGGGTTGGATGTATTTGTACATCTGTGCACCCCGCTTGGCAAGAGGGGTCCACAGATGTAGACGTACACCCAACCCAAAACGATTTTTAGAAATGGAGGCACAGATGCAAATCAAGTCTGTCCCCCAATTTCTAAAAAATCGTTTTTGGTTGAGTGTATTTGTACATCTGTGCACCCCTCTTGGCAAGAGGGGTGCACGGATGTAGAGGTAGACCCAACCCAAAACGATTTTTAGAAATGGAGGCACAGATGCAAAGCAAGTCTGTCCCTCAATTTCTAAAAATTGTTTTGGGTTGGATGTATTTGTACATCTGTGCACCCCGCTTGGCAAGAGGGGTGCACGGATGTAGAAGTAACCCAACCCAAAACGATTTTTAGAAATGGAGGCACAGATGCAAAGCAAGTCTGTCCCCCAATTTCTAAAAAATCGTTTTGGGTTGGGTGTATTTGTACATCTGTGCACCCCTCTTGGAAAGAGGGGTGCACGGATGTAGAGGTACACCCAACCCAAAACGATTTTTAGAAATGGAGGCACAGATTCAAAGCAAGTCTGTCCCTCAATTTCTAAAAATCGTTTTGAATTGGGTGTATTTGTACATCTGTGCACCCCTCTTGTTAAGAGGGGTGCACAGATGTAGAGGTATAATGTACCCAGCAGGATCTAACCTGTGTTGCTCCTAAGCTATCCTCCCGAGACTCCGAAGATCTGAAGTACATTTAATGATACAGAACCAGAACTATTGAGCAAGTCTAACATCATCTTCATCATCATCAGAATACATCAACACAGTTGTGGTTATACAAGAGCTAATATATTTAAAGGGATGGAATTACTCCGAATGTAGCAGCACTATTCAATAACCCAAAGTGATTAAGCATAGTTAATGTGAAAATATGACACTTCTCACCATTGGGACAGTACTGCCTTGGACAGAGTTTCACAGTGAAGAAGTGAGCAAGTGATCCGGGGTATGCAGCCCACACACACCCATGGCATTCCCATGCACCCACTTGCGCGAATTGCACCAAATTAGTGAGATTGTGCTCCAAGGCACACGCACAGTCTTTGCTTTGAGGTTTGACACACTCACAGGATGGGATGGCATTTCGTTCTCCTATCCTAGTTGTGTTGCTCTGCCTTTTGTGGGTTACTACAAACTGGATGATTATAGAGGGGTGGAGTAGGGGCAGTATTGGCCTACTGGGATAAAACTGGAAGGCTTAAACCTCCTTCTTACTTGCCTTTAGTATATGCAATACATGCTAGCCAATGTTTCCACTGTTCTGCACCCCCCCGTCCCCCTAGCACCAAGTTGGCGACTACGTGCAAATGCGGTCATATAAGTGCTGGTTATGTCACTTCCTATATTTGGGCACCACCCGGGAAATTCATAAGTCGGCTCCCCTGCCCGATTTATTTATTCAATGTTTGTCGGGTCCGTGGACACGATTAATTAATTGATTTCTGCAATGTTGGGTCCGACCAATAAACCGGGCCGTGGCGGAGGACTTTTACTGCCTCAGGTGCCCCCTGGAATTGGATTATGCTTCTTTCATTACCACAGAAGTAATGAATGTGTATTACAGAGGTAAACTGGCATATGTATTGGGCACACTGCACATGCTCAGGCAGCAGCAATCATGCCTTGTAGAGGACAGTGCTGGCCTAAATTGGTAACAGCCAGCACAGACATGTTGCTACAGAGGCATATTTTGGGCACAACCAGCATGTCAATGTGTTACATCAGTGACAGTGCTGTCTTACACTGTGGACACATTGATCATTAAGATGTGTTGTGTTCTACAATGTTCTTGTCTGCTGTTAGTGACATGGAATGTACATGTTCCCCTTTAGAACTGATTGTAAACGTATGGCTATTTGGTCACTTTTCCTGCTGTAAAATGCACAATTTCAGCCCCATATATGGAAAAAAAATCTTGGGGGGGGAGACCCCCACAAATCCTCCCTATATTGTTATAGCTCCCTCGCTACGCTCGGTCGCCCCCACTATTTCCGAGAAATATCAACACATACACACTGGAAGAAATCACAAGAAACTAACCTTTCATCACTGCCCCCAACACCAAAAGCTATCTTTGGGACTGCATGGCTATGCCTTTGATGCTATTGTGTGAAAGGTCACACACCATCGCTTTTGAATATACTGCTTTGGGTGAGGGTGTTCACTTTTGGCTCGCCGGCCCTCCGGGTGACAAAAAGTGAATGCCTCGGCCCCACATTCAAAAAGGTTGGACAAGCCTGGACTAGACAAACCAATGCTGTGGCCTCTGCGTCCGCTTACACCTGCAAATTGAACTCAGCCTGCCGCCCTTTCCTCACTGCCCAGAACTGCATCACCCTGGCCAGGACCTTGGTCATGTCCAAACTGGACTACTGCAATGCATTGTACCATTGCACCAACCAGGGTAATCTTAGCAAACTCCAAATGACCCCAAACAATGCCATTAGAGCAGCCCTCAACATTCCCCGATCTGCCCACATTTCAGAAACAAGGAAGAACCTCAACTGGCTCTCAGTCGCCCAAAGGATCTCCCTGAAAGCTCTGGCCCTCACTTACAAATGCATTAACCACCAGGCTCCTTCATATCTCTCACTCAATATACACCAGCACGAGCACTCAGATCTACACAAAACCAAGGCCTTGCAATCCCTACATTCAAGCTCCACTCTGCTGGAGGCGCTAGCTTCCCTGTCCTGGCAGCCAAGCTCTGGAACACTGTACCACTCCTGATCAGACGCTACCTTCATTCAACCAATTCAAACACAAAGCCAAGCTCTGGTTAGATACATCCTACTAATAACTGCTCCTCTGTATTGGACGGGCCATCCGGGACCCTGCTTTGTTCTGATGATTGATGCCTGATTTGTAACGTCTATTGTTTACTTTGTTGCAATCTGCTGGGACCTTTGTGATGACATGCCCCACATGTAATGTACTGCTCCTTTACTTGTAATGTAATGTTCTACCAAGATATGCGCTCGGTTGCCCTTGGGCCTGGCCTGCGCTGTACAAATAAAACAAATACAAATACAAATACAAGACTGTCTCAACAAGAAGAGACACAGTATGCTTGTTCTGTTCTTAGAATAATGTAAATACATGTCACCATGACAGTACGTTTATGCTTGCTATGCTGAAAATGATAGAATACGCACACATAGCCATAGAAATGTGAATGCATCATAGCCACAATGCTTCTGTATAAAAGAGCATACAGGGCTGTTCTGTTCGTTTGGGTTTGTTAGACTTGTGAGACTCGTTAGACTCATGAGAGGCAGTAGTAGCTGCAGACAATAGCTGCAGCTGGAGTTAGAGAGCTGTGTGTGGAAGAGAAGCCGTACACATTGTGTGAATGTTTTGATTATAAAGGGATTCTTGGCAGACTATTAGAGAAATATCCTTGCTGGCTGTGAATAGATGCTTGTTTTGGTTTTTGCAAATGAGATTGTATCAATACGAAGAAATACAATATGCTTGCTCCGTTTTTAGAATATTGTAGAGACAGCCATGTAAGCATACAGGGCTGTTCTGTTTGTTTGGGTTTGTGAGACCTTTGAGACTCGTTAGACTCATGAGAGGCAGTAGTAGCTGCAGACAATAGCTGGAGCTGGAGCTTGAGAGCTAGCTAGAGAGAAGCTGGGAGGGTTGGGGTAGCTAAAAGCACTCATAGGCTAGAGAGTGCTGATTGCATGCTTGTTAGTAATTAGTGACATTTTGTAATGCATAAAATAAATGTGCATTTTGCAAGTTATTACAAATTCTTTCCCTTTTGATCTCTCCGTTAAGTGTGTTTTTTCATTCTTGTTTCGGTAGTATTTACCTTGAGATTCACAAATGGCGCCCAACGTTGGGCCTTCCAGAAAGGCAATCAAGGATGATGGTTGGAGCAGAAAAGGATCTCTGACTGCCAAGTAGGATTTGCCAGCAGCTGTGTTATTCCTGTTCCATTTGTTGACCGAGATTGTCTACAGCGAGGGTATTGAATACTGCGTTGATTGCAATGCTTTTTGCATGTTTTTGAAAGGAGAGGTTACAAGGCACAGGAATTTGAGGAGTTGATGTGAGATAGCTTTGACTCTGAGAAATTAGGTGAGCATGTTCCAAATTTGTTAGAAATATTTTCGTTTGAGGAAAATGTATGCATATATTTTGCCAGGCTAGAGAAACATTTTGTTTTGTTTAAAGATGCCTGATGTAGAAACAAAACATGTTATGAAAATGTTTTTGTTGAGAAAAAAACGCAGAGGTTTAGAACATGAAATAACTCAGTACCTTAGTGGACTGAGAGCAATAAGGAAGTAGTCCCAGAATCAGTGCACCAGTCAGTGTATGAGAAAAAGTTACCTAGGGCAGAATCAAGTGTGATAGATGCTGTGTCACAAGAATGTTCCATTGACAGTACCTTGACAGATATTGCCATTTCAGGGCAACAGAATGATGTTTCTGTAAAGTTTACATGTACACCAGAAAAATTCCCTATGTCACAGCTAGTACCAATTACTGTTGGTCCCTTTACACAGAAATGCCACTTGCAGACATCCAATTATGAAGAGAACTTATTACGAGTGGATGTGTTGAGAAAAATGTACACAGAAACTCAGTGCAGTTCTGATGATGTATATTTGATAATGTTAAAGCAGAGAAATGCTTTTACACAGTATTTGGCATTGCATTTTGATTTTATAGGGAGAGGCGAAACAGTGAAAATATATGACATCAATTGTAATAGCACAATTTTGCCAGATTATAAAGAGAATGACAATGTTTTGCCCGATAGTTTTGAAATGTATTTAGAAGTCAAATTAACCAGCATGAATTCTGCACAGGGAATATGCTTTGCTGTGCAGGATGCAATGATCTTTGCTTGAATGGCACGAGGATACACCGACAGTACTAGACTTTATAGTAGAGTGCTTAGAGTACAAGTTGAACAATTAGAGTTGCCACAATATTGCACATTGTTACCAGCAGCAGCAGACAGTTGTTGTGCATTATGCCAGAATGGTACTGTTAGCTTATTTAAGGATCTTGCAAATGCAGGAGAGAAAGTTTCTTTGAATGAGCACCAGTATTGTCAACATGAAGAACCCTATGGAGGTTTCCACTTGTTGAAGGAGGGTTTCAGAATGACTATAGAGATTAGATTGCTTTAGAGAGAATAAATGTTGCATCACAATTGCAATGGGATGCTTACTGTCAGAAAGAACATGTTTTTGTCACACTGACTACAGCTTTGTGTTATGCTGCAATGATTTCAAATTATGTGAAAAGGTATGTTGTGTATGTAGATGTGAAAGACTGATGTGCTACAGCAGTTGCATCATGCAGAGAAAGTGAAGGCAAAATCCTTCATCATCTTTAATTATGACAGACTTTTGTCAGTACCTGAAGTAGCACACATTTACACATTAAATGGGAATGGCCAGACACTGAGATTCTAGCATTGCTGTCTCTGAGAGACTAGAACAGGTTACAGCTTGTATGAATTGTGAAGAGCAGTGTAATGCGAATTAAATAGCTTTGCTTTGAGTGAAAACAGCTTTATGATATGCAACCTTTTGATACTGCACTTTTTCTTTCTGGTTTCGTGATACATCTGATCCAGACTGACTTACTGATACAGACTGGCCTACACATAAATACTGGAACACTGACCTACTGATCCAGGCTGATCCAGATAATTTGGGATACAGACTGGCTTGACAACTGAACATCTGTGCCAAGCGTTGTTTCCGTAAAGCAGCAAAATCTGTGGAATGCCATTGAGGCCTTGAAGTTTGAACAATATATCCATTCTGCTTTGACAAGTACATAGAGAAGCTTGCTTGCTGGCTGATTTCCAGGCTGCCCGATATTTGCCTCATAGACACCCCTGCACATCGAGATGTTTTCCTGCTGTGTTTTCAAAATGGAAATGTTTTCCACAAGTCCGTTTTGCGAACTCTTTGCATAAACAGCGAGAGAAGAATTTGGAAATATTTGCCTTGCCGTGGACCCAAAGGGGTGGAGGTTGGGGTTAGGGGATGGAGACGTATTATGCGTTCTCCAGTGCTTTGCTTTCATTGAGAGAAAAGAAATATTGGTCCTTGTTTGGAGCAACATGAGGGTCCATTGAAATCTGCATTTATGCATTTTTCTGAATTGTTCAGAAATAACTCTATGCCAGAGTGCCTCGATAATGTGTTGCAGAAAGTTGTGCTGCACCAAAAAGAAACCGTTTGTTCTCTCTATTTCGCCCAAAGATGCTTCAAAGAGTTACAGAGGGGGACAGGGAACAGATGATTTGGATGAAAGAAGACATGTCGTGAGATGACACACACAATCTTACGTCTAGAGCCTATGTCAATGAGACTTCTTGATAGACACTGATGAATGTCGACATGCTGAACACTGGAACTATATTATACTATGCCCATGTTTGGGTTGTGCAGATGTGAGGACATGCACAGTTTTGCCACAAGGAATTATCAGGTCAATGGGAGGCTATTGGTCAGCTACGGGCATATGTTATACTTGTCACTTGCTAATGACTGCGGAAATACTAAGAACTGTCTCTTGTGTGCAAGAGAATGTACAACATCAGGGAAAACTGAAACTGATTGCCTATGTCCATGTAACACATGCTACACTTGCTATGCTATGATTTGCTATGCTTTGTTTTCTTTCTGAGTACATACGATTGATTATATATGATTGAATACACATAATAGTTATGTATTATGAGCACAAGGATGAGATATATATATTTCTGCTACCTGCAATCGGCTATTTGCTATTTACACAAATTGCTATGCATCAGTTAGACCAATGTATTGATGTTATTAGGATGAATGCACCACGTTTTGTCAGTTGTGCAGTGCTTGCAGTGATCATTAGGATGCTGCCAATGCATACAATACTAGAGTGTGTTTAGTTTCCATGCCATATGAATGTTTCCAGGGATCTGACACGCTTGCCAGCTATGTATTTTATGGTAGATTGCCAAAGGTTTGCCTTGTTTTACCAGAACACTACTAATAAATAGAGTGTCACTATGCTTGTTCAATGATATTACTTTCCCAGTAGCACTATTGAAATATCCATGTTATTGCTTAGCATGCTTAAGTATGCTTGAGTATTTCTGAGAATTTAAGCTACACTACTTGCTTATTTGTTATACATGTTTTGACGACATACATGACATCTGTCATGTTCCTTGCCACACACTTGTCTAGTATTAGTATTCTTAGGATGGATTAGCCCATGATAAAAAAAGATTGTTTGTGAAACTGCATTTTATTTATGTGGGATTAGCATGAGATTAATCCATCCACTAATCCATTAATTAATCATTCATGCATCCATTCATACATGCATTAATTTTGCATTCATCTAGAGTGGGCTATGTTTGAGCACTATAGTTTTGCTCTAAGCTATCATGGTTCAATATATGGTAAGAACCATGTAATTATGTACACTTGTCATGTATAAAACATTGTAACTTAGTTTCTAGGTGCTAGAGGTCTGCTTTGTGTTTCTGTCCATATGAATTAGGCTTCTTGCTATGTGTGGAAGAGAAGCCATACACAGTGTGTGAATGTTTTGATAATAAAGTTATTTTTGGCAGACTATTAGAGAAATATCCTTGCTGGCTGTGAAGAGATGCTTGTTTTGGTTTTTGCAAATGAGATTGTATCGATACGAAGAAACACGATATGCTCATCTGTTTTTAGAATAATGTAGAGACAGCCATGTCAGCAAACAGGGCTGTTCTGTTTGTTTGGGTTTGTGAGACCTGTGAGACTCGTTAGACTCATTAGAGGCGGTAGTAGCTGCAGACAATAGCTGTAGCTGGAGTTAGAGAGCTAGCTAGAGAGAAGCTGGGAGGGTTAGGGTAGCTAAAAACACTCATAGGCTAGAGAGTGCTGATTGCATGCATGTTAGTAATCAGTGATATTTTGTAATGCATACAATAACCATGCATTTTGCAATTTATTATGAATTCTTTGTCTTGTGATCTCACAGTGTAGTGTGTGTTTTCATTCTTGTTTCGGTACTATTCACCTCTAGATTCACATTTGTTCTAGCTAACTTCCATCTCTCTATCTCTAATACCCTGGCCATCCTCCCCATTGTCATGCAGATCTGCATGAAGCCTGCCTCCAAACGCAACTCTTGATATGACTGACCTGGCAGCTTTGAAAAGCAAGTGCAAGGCTCCCGAGTGGAGGTGGCAGGCAGACAGATCACCCTCTGACAAACAGGCATGCCGCCTTCTGCAAAGGCAATATTGTCTCATCATCTGCTTCAAGACGAAAGTGCATGTCCAAGCCTGCATCTCTGGAATCACCAATAGGAAGTTCAGGAAGGAACTTGCCAATCCTATCGCAGTCTCCTCCTATCCTCCTCCCTGCCAGGCCTTCTGCACTGCACTGGCCGCCCACTTCTCCTCCAAAACTCTGGACATCCTGTCCTCACTGTCATCTGCTCCCTTCCCCACCCCCTTCTCTTGCACCCTTTCCCCCATACTCTCCTCCTTCTCTCCCATTGCACCAGATGAGATCTCTAGTGTTTTCCAATATATGAATGCATCTTCTAAACAGGTGCTCTTCCAGAACCATCAAGGACAACATTGCTTCTGTCACCCCAGCCTTCGCTGACCTCTGCAACCATTTGTTTGCCACTGGCTCATTCTCGCAACCTCAAACACACGCTCTTGTGCATCCTCTTCTAAAAAAGCCATCTGCTGATCCTTCTTGCCCTGCTAACTATCGCCCCATCTCTATCACCGCTTTTTGGGGAAAACTCATGGATAAGATGATCATCCCCCAACTGACCCTCCACAGCAAAATGGCAGACTGTCTTCATGACCACCAGTCTGGTTTCAGGGCATCCAGAGGCACTGAAACTGCTCTCTTGAACACCCATGAAGTCCTGCTCTCTAACCTGGACTCTAACACTCCTTCTGTTCTGATCCTCCATGATCTTTCTTCTGCCTTTGACAGAGTCAACCACTCCATACTCATAAATTATTTTAATGATACCCAAAGCATCACAGACGGGGCACTGCACTTGGGAGGGTCCTTCTTTTCAAACAGACCCTCCCAAGTGCAAATGGGCCCTTTTCTCTCCCCCATATCACTCTCTACCTGTGGAGTCCCTCAGGGCTCTATCCTATCGCCATGGCTCTTCATCATCTACCTGTAACCTTTGGCCAACTTGATCTCCACCTTCTCCCCTCATGTCCAGTGTTATGCAGATGACACACAGCTTTCCGTTAAGTTGCCATCCTCTATTTCCTCCACCTCCTCTCTCATACCTGACTGCCTGACTGCTATTCAGGCATGGTGCTTTGGCAATGATCTCCCCCTTAATGATGCCAGTAAGACAGAGATCCTTCTCAGTGGGACATCTGCTCCTTGCCCCCCACTCTCGGGACACCCTCCCTGGGCACCCTCCACTCATCCACCTGTGTGGCAATGAACCTTGGGATCATCTTTGACTCCTCTCTCTCTTTCGCTCAACACATCTCAGACCTTGTCAAGAAGTCCAACTTTCTGCTTCACCTCCTCAGAGGCATTCTACCTTTCCTCACCTTTCCCCAGAAGCTCAACGTCTTCATAACCCTGGTTATCTCTAGGCTGGACCACTGCAACAACCTATTCCTCAATCTGCCTCTTTCATCCAGTTATCTCCTTCAGCTAATCCAGAATAGGACTACAAGACTTATCTTTGGCTTCAAGCCCAGGGACTGCATCTCTCGAGCCCTAACATCTCTCCACTGGATCCCGATGAATATAAGGAGCAATTTCAGGACCATTTGCAACATCCACAAGGCTATCTGAGGCCTGGGACCTCTCTAAATCCAGATTTCCCTCCCCAAATACTTCCCTGCTAGAGTCATTCAGTCCTGTTGCTTCAACTCTCTGCAAGTTAAACGTTAATCCAAGCAAAGTGTGGGAGGTAGATCCCTTTCCTCAGCTGGTTCCCCCATTTGGAACAGCCTCTTTGCCCCCCCTCAGACTTGAGTCAGATCTTGTTGAGTTTTAGAAACTTCTTAAGACTTTCCTTTTCTCCTCTTCCTTCCCTCTCTCCCTCTTGTGTTAATGTTCCCTCTGCCACTGCGACTGGGGTCTGGTCCCTACAGAGTCATACAGGTACCAGACCACTCCCCTACCAGTCCCCCAGCATCCCTTGCCAGCACTTGCCCTCTGGCACCCTTCCCCGGACTAGCCCTAACCTTGTCCACCATGTACATCACACTTATGTTCCCTTCCCCCTCTCTTTCCCCTATCACTTGTCATCTTGGCCTCCAGCACTTCCTCACCCCTTCCCTTTAGTCACCCCGCTTGTGCAATTCTCCCCCCTGCACTTACCACCTTGTCTTGCACTTGCATGGTAGGATTGTCCCAGGGCCAATATAACTGTTTTTATTGTTACTTTTTTTCCTGTACCCCCCGCACCCTCAAATTGTCTTGCGACGCCTGAAACACTTGTGTATAAGCTCCATACAAATTTCCAATAAATAAGACCTAAATACTTGAGAGTGTTATACGTTAGGCTCAGAATGAGTATTCTACCCATACCAATTTTATGTAATAAATGCAACAGTGCAAACACAAATAGGTGTATTCACTGCAATTGTACTATAGAGAGCATTGTCCATTTCATGTTAATCTGCCCATTGTATCTAGATTTGTGAAAAAGGTACATGAAACCGATGTTCAATGTGTGATTGGTAAGTGGCACTGCACAAGCAATTGCACTATGCCATGCATCTGATAATGAATTAGCGGTACACTCAGTCTCAAATTATCTCCTCAAAGTGTTGTTGAGGAAAGTAGCTAAATCAAAAGCAACTAACATAGCCGCACCTGATGAATAACTAGTAATTTCCTATTTACCATGCATTTTATTGATCTTTTGGAATGGTTTTATAATGTCATTTTATATTTATACGTATGTTTATGATAATATGCATTGGGGCCTGCAAGATATGAGGTGGATTGCGACTCAAAGATGATCAATCTGAGTACCACATTCATATGAAACATGCATAAGAGATGAACACACTTAAACATGCATTTAATATATTTATGCTTCAATACTGTGTTTTAAATTGCCTGAGAATTTGCACTTTACACTTATTATTAAAGTACTTACGAATCGATTGAATGCTTTTATGTTTATGTGCGCTTTTATGGCCTAGTGCTGAAATAAAGCTACATTTGAATTGAACTGATTGCACGGATCTCCATGCAGTGATGTAGAATGTCGGTGAGTGTCTGTTGCTCTACTGGGTGGAATGCTTCTGAATGATATAGGTGAAACAGGTGGCAAGGATGGCCATCATCAAGGATGTTAAGGGGATAGTTGATCAACTTGATGATAGCCATTTCAGTGCTGCATCTGGGTCTGAATTCAGATCGGTAGGAAGGACGCAGGTTGTTGGCTTTGATGTGTTGGTGAGATTCCGTGGATACTGCTTTCTCAAGAATCTTACCTAGGAATGGAAAATGGTGATGTGGCGGTCGGTTCTGAGTTTATCAAGGTCCGGTGTTTGTTTCTTAAGAAGTGGAACGATTTGTCCAGACTTTAGTGTCGAGGTGAAGGTGCCATGAGTGAGGGATCTGGTGATGAGCTGTTGGGAACTGTTGATGATTGTCAGATAAGAGAGAGTGCTTCAATTGGAAGGGACTTGAGGATGGTGGCATGGAAGAGGTTGTCTGCATCTGATGTGGCCTTAAGGGAAACTACAGTGGCACTGAGGTGTTCTTTGGTGAGTGTCTTCAAAGTTGTCCAGGCAGTGGTTGTTCAATGAGATTTGATGTGTAGTGTTCTGTTAGTTGTGGGGTTGATATTTATTTTCTGGTGGATCATGCTGATCCTGTTGATGAGGAAAGAGTTGATGGCAGTATGTTTTCTGATGTGGTGCTATACTAGTGTGTTGGTGCAATGCTTCATCTGCGTGTATTAAGGAGTTCCTTCAGCAAGTTGAGGTCGAACACACTGCAGGATTTTTGCAAACTCTTTTCTTGTTTTCTGATGGTTCTTTTGTTGAAGTTGATTTCTTGAGTGTATCAGGGTGCAGAAGGTTTAGGCTTGAGGGTAGGCTGTTTCACTTGGACATGGGTTTGATGTTGGTTGTGTGGGTGGAGTTCTTGGAGAAGTGATTCAGAGTCCTTGTTGTTGTGAGATAGATTAACACATGTGAGTTGGGGGTTGGGGGTTGGCAAGCTCTTCTATGAGAGCCTCCAGTGGGAAGTTTTTGAATGGTATAAAGGCGTGTTTGGTGGGTTTCCAATGAGTGTGCTTGACTTGGGTGGTGTGACTAATGTCAAATGGGATTGCAGGATCATCTGAACAGTCAATCAGGATTGGAGAGCGGTGATAGAGGGTGGGCAGGGCAGTGATCTTTCCTTTCTTTTGTGTTTTGTGTGTAGTTCAGAATGTCGAGAGAGCAGCAGAGATCTTCCTTCATTGATTTGGTTGCTGGGCTGACATGGATGTTGAAGTTGCCGATGAAGATGTTGTTGGCGTACATGAGAGGTGTGGTGGGGACCAAGTCTGCAGGGTGTCCGATGATGTCGGACTTGGGTGGTCTGTTGATGTGAAGGAATCTGACTTGCTCCATTGGGGAGAGCAGGATATGTCAGGGAAGTTTTTTAAGGAGCCCATGGTGGTGACGTCCATTTGGATTCATGGCCATGATTTCTTGTGCATGATGGTAAGGCCTCCAATCATCTTGTTTATATTGTCTTGGTGTAGACCTCTGTAACCATTGAGAAGGAGGATGTCTAGGATGTGGGTGGCAATTAATGTCATCTAAGTCTAGGTGATGAGGATGGTGTCCAAGTCAGGTGTAGTGATGAGGTGAGTGATGCCTGCTGTGTTATTTATTGCTGAGCGAATTTTGCCCAGCATCGTTTTTCGTGGAGTGGTAGATGTCAGAGTGCTGATGGGTTTGAAGGTGACAAAGGTGAGGTTGCTGTATCGCAGTGTCCAGGATGTTGCAGGTGAGGGGCTTGGTGGGCGGTGAGTGGTGATGATGGGGATGGGCTATTGGGAGACAGTGGTGAAACACATATTTGAGTGCCCTCACCTGAACTTAGAGGAGCAAGGAATCTGGTTCTGTGTCCGCCCAGTCCTAATAGGTCCAAATAGGAATTGCCATTTCCTTAGTCTGCCCTTCACTTCAGATGCCCAGGGGAGGGACACCCTTTGATCTAATTTTTAAGAAAGGAAAGGGCAGAGCTAAGCACATGGGTGGGGATTGTGTGATCTAGATCCACTTACAACCGCTCACCAACTGCAACAGGAAAGAGGCTGGAAGGCTGCTTAAATAGGAAAAAAGAGTGGCAAAACATGAAGGCACGAAAAGATTTGCAGTGGTTGATGGGTGAATGGGGATTAGGTCATGTGACTTAGATCCATTTGATGGGAGATGCAGTCCTAACTATCTGGAGAGCCAAAGGCCACATCCCCCTTTGGTAGCAGGTGGAAAGCAGGATTGTAGGATGCAGGATCCTTTCACTGGCATAGTTTAGGTATTCTTTGGGCCTCATTACAACTCCGGCAGTAGCCGTGCCTGTAAAGACGGCAGGCTGCCGCCGGAGTTGTGTTTTTTTCCGGCGCCTGCCTTTAGGGAATCACAAGTGCATTAAAGCCCCAGCGGTCTGTGAAGCCAGGTGCCGGAAACTGTTACTCCCCATTCCCATTTGAGTCCCATAGGACTCAATAGGAATGGGGAGGACAGAAGAACCGGCAGTGTGTGCAACAGTGCTGCTGCTTCCATCAAAGTATGTGAGTGGTTGCCGTCCCGCCGCCTGGTCTGACCTGGGGGGCAGGACGGCAGCCCCTCACAGAACTTGGAGTGTGCTGGTCCGGTAACCACAGTGCCAGTACGCTTACCGGCACCATTGTTACCGGTCCGGCACACTCGTAATGAGGCCCTTTATCTTTAAACGTAAATTTGATGCTACAACAAAGCAAATTACCAATCTTAAAATAACTAAACAACCACACAAAAAAGCACTGATTACATTTAAGGAGGAAATCCTTACCAATAGGGCTGATGTTGACGTTTTTTTAAATGATCATTTAGGAGCTGAAAGCACAACTAATTGTGCGTAATATGTTAAATGCCCCAAGTCTTCAGGCGAGTGTTTTCGTTCAGGACACTTTACACGCAAACTTTTAAGTTTCTTTTATTGCCCATCTTTTCTAAAAACACCTTACACCTTAAAAAACAGCATCACTGGTTCGAGCTGGAGTGCGCTCAAGCGAAAACTCCAACCTGACTGAGGGGAATCGAGGCTGCGTCAGCTCTCTGCGGCGTCATCTTGTCAGCATTATTCTACCTCTCACGAATGGCAGCTTTCCTCAAGGGTTATCCTTCCCAGCTTCAGCCCACAGCAGCTATTTCAAGGAGATCTTTGCATCTTGACAAGTTTAATGAGTAAATAGAAAGCCAAAAAGTACGAAAACTATGCAAATAAGAAAAACGTTAACGCTGGGGTCTGATTTACAACGTTTCTCAATGGGACTGCGTCGTTGTAAAATGCTTTTGTCAGGCCTCTCATAGAATATATTCGATTCTTTATGGCAATCATAAAGCTTAGTGACGCGGCAATTCTTGATAAAATAGAGCTACGATGAATACACACAGGGGTAGTTCTGATGCACTGTAGTCACTGACCAGCAAATTAGCAACTCGCGTAGGGGAGTGTATGGATAGGCTGATCCAGAGAGACGATGCAGTGGGGTAGGCCTACATTAAAAGGTGTCAATGCACAGTGGACTGTTGATGTTTCATGATCCATTGCTTGCAAGCATTTGGCGTGTAAGGAAACATAATAACTTTCTGGAGTGGGGCCTTGATTTTGAAGAAGCTTGGTGCCCTGCTTCACAAGTTTTTTTGTTAAAAAGATGCTTTTGAGACATTGATCAATTTTAATTATTTTTTTTTTAAATGGTTGACAAGTGGCGTATTGTAAAGAAATAGGCTTTATGTTTCAACTGTTCTTTTCCTAACAAGAGGCCACTGTCCTTCTTTTGGACTGTGGGCCCAGTGTCTGCACAGCACACATATTTTGTAAAGGTGCTACACACAAAGATATGGCAATAATAATTCTGGTCTTCTGCTGGTCCTTTCATCACCGCCCGGGTGTACCTTGCACCCTGTGGTCCTTTCCTTACAGGGCACTGCACTACCGAAATCTCAATTGCAGCAGACATATGTGTAGGTGTTTGAATGTAATGTGTGTTTGTTTATTCACGCACAAGTACACAACAAATGCATTTCTTTGCCAGGTGGTACATCATGAGGGTTATTTATTTAAAGCAGGAAAAATTTAAATACATTGTGTTTACCACATCATAAACAGTTATTTTCGTTATAAATGCTGGCATATATATTGTGGAGACTGCATCATGAAATTGATATGTAGTGGAAATGTTGGCATATATTCAGGGTTCATACAATGCACCTTGTTGGAGTTTTACTTGTACAATTCTAGGGTGGGTAACTTATAAAAACTAAGTATGAACTACAAGACCTACGTCGCAAATAAAGTTTGGACCTGATCAATTACTTGAAATCACAAGAAATGTCAACAAATTAATGTATACCCCCACAGCGCATCCCTAACTGGGAAGGGTCACCTAGATGTGATTGAT
The DNA here is from genome assembly GCF_040938575.1 of Ambystoma mexicanum. Classification (NCBI taxonomy): domain Eukaryota; kingdom Metazoa; phylum Chordata; class Amphibia; order Caudata; family Ambystomatidae; genus Ambystoma; species Ambystoma mexicanum. The sequence continues at coordinate 544,458,729 of NC_090933.1, read as the reverse complement.
TTAGGAAATGAGATAGGAAAAACCCTTCTACTCCCATGTCCTGAAGAGATAACCAATCCCACCGGCCATGTGTTAGACCCCCAGTCTAGAAAGAACTATATTTAAAAAACATACCATGCCAGATAGCGGCATCTCTTTGATTGATCTTCCTTGAGACTCAAAAAATGCAATTGCCTCGGCACGAGACCAGCAGTCTTGACGAGAACAACTATTTATTAGAGGTATCACTCACAATTTCTCACACATTAATATCGGTCCGATCCATGTGCGAACAGATCTGCACACCATAAGCCCCACCTTAAAGCGTACCAATATCATTCGTCAATCCTCATTACAAATTATACTTAAAGCACCCTTTTATAACAATGTCACTTACTAATTCATAATAACACCGTTTTTACAACCTGTGATCAAATCTGTACTCACAACATTGAAGAATTGTCACCAACAATTATGTTCACATCACCCTGAATGCTGGCAATACCACATCATAATTCCTTGTAGCAATTCTTTAAAATTACCTACATGCTTCCATTGGTTCACATGAGCACATTATCTTGCCTGTTCATCGCAGCATTACTTTGCGAGTCGTAGTTCCCCTAAAATGGATTATATTTCCCAAAATGCTCATACTATCCATGCAATCCTCTACTGGACACAGGACATGAGCTCTCCATGTGTATAGGGTTGCTAGCCACAACTGGGCCATGCCATGCTCTAAAGCTGTTGCTGGAGAGCTAGGCCAAGATTCCACTTACCTGGAAGGCCAACTCATGTCAATCATGTGCAACACAGATTCGTTCACTGTACCCTTATGTGTAAGGACCACAAGGCAGTAGTACAACGTGTCTCCTGACATCACAGTGGAGAACTAGGACATAAGCAGGAAGGGGGCTAGCCAGTGGAACTTTTGGGCGAACCATACATCTACCTCACCATATGATGACCATGCTGTGTTCAGTAGTAGGGAAACATATGGTTATTCCCTATTCTTAATAACGTGTTAGTCAGTGCTCGCTCTGCAATGCAATGAGGTATCATTAGAGTGCCATATCAAGGTGAAGAATCCCTCACCACCTCATCAAGATGGGATTGAATGGTCTAATATAAATCAGGATGGCAACAAGGGATGGCAGAAAGGCATGGCATGTAAAATGCAGTTCACATTTAAAAAAAAAGAAATTACAACAGAAAAGATCAGGGCCAAAACAATGGAAACAATAAAACAGGAGGGCTCCATTTGGGACACTGCGGGGTGAAACATCTAGAGCTGCCAGCTCTTTACCCACTTGTTGCCACACTAAAAAGTTTACCTTAATGCAGCTTTCCTTAGGTGGTCTGAATGCCCTGATGTAGTACTTCCCTACTGAGCACAGAGAACACTACCGGGTTCCAGGGCAGGGCCAGGTGCCAAGTTTAAGTCTTTCTTTTGATGGGCAGGTTTGGTCCCTTCTGAACGCTCACCAGTGATGTTGGGCTACTTAGGCAGCAAGGCTTCTGATCCAGCAGGGAGAAGGGAGCGGTCTACAGTCCCAGACCTATCAAGCAGGTTGCTTCTACTCACCTTGCCAACATGTCTCCCACTCGTACCTATCCCACTTTGGGATCTGCCCTTCAACCAATACCTCTGGCCTAATTACAACCCAGGCTCTTCAAGTCCGTCCATCTCTCGAGCACTTCTTGTCCCTCCTGTCTCCTCCTCCTTAGCCACAAACTTCCAAACGTTTCTTCCCCTTTCAGATCCTTTCCATACTCCTGATCACACTCTTGTTTACTTCCAACATCTTCCAGATAACCACTGACCTTCTCCTTGTGCTACTTACTTCTTCGTTCTTCAAACTGAGGTTCAGTTCTCTGTATTAACTCCCTTTCAGCATCCTTCATCCTTGCCCCAAACAATATTTGAAGCCCCTCCTTTCTAAACTGAGAGAAGTGTGGTGGAAGTGTGCCACTGAAGCAATTTGGCAGCTGCAGTCTGACCAAACGGACCTTCCTCCAACTCTGTGCTCTGGGTATGATTGGCACTGCATGGGAACTCGGAATTCAGCTAACATGACTGACACTTCAAAAAACGCTTTCCAGCGCGAAAACACGTGCAAGAGAAGTGTACAGGAAGTGTGCCGCTGGAACAATTTGGCATTGGCAGTCTGACCATGTGGATCTCTGTGCTCTGGGTCTAATTGGTGCTGCCTGGGAACTCGAAGCTCTGCTAGCGTGACTGACTGACACTTCAAAAACGCTTTCCAGCATGATAGCACGCGTGAGAGAAGTGTTTGGCAATTCGGCAGTGATTGGGGGGACCCACTGTAACTCAGCTGCTGTAACTGGAAGTCAGTCTACACACTGCGCATCCATTCGGCTTCAGTAGCACTAGAAACTGACTATAGACCAAGGTTGATAACAGCCGTAACACCCTCCAGTGAACAGGAGAGTTTAATCCAGGCGCATAGGAGTGGGAGTATTGGAGGAGGTACTGGTTTCAGACATCCTTCACATCCCAGGTGATCCATGTGTGTTGCTGAGATGCCCTTCACTCAGTTGCTCAGGCCACTCCTAGTTGTTTAGATCTACAGGTTGCTGCTCCCGTTGTGATGGGAAGAAGGCTAATGTAAAAGCAAATGTTTGGTGTCCGCTCTATGGACTCCGGTTGCCAGTCAGAAATTTACTGACTTTTTTCCGTTATTGGGTACTAGCACAGAAATGTGGTTCCTTAAACCATGTTTTGCGCAGGCTATGGTGAACTTTTCTAATGTCAAAGACATTAGCCTTATTGAAATTGCAGAAAACCTCTCCTTAATGGAAGGGAACTTGGATCACGGGGGTCTGTATGAGGCTTTGATAGGCACATGCAAAGGCATGGACAAGACAGAACTCCTCCTGGTAGGTTCCCCGACACATTAAAAAACTTAGACTCACAAGTTAGCCACTTCACTATTGACTCTATCAAACTTCCTGTATCAGACTCAGTCAAAACCCTTGGAGTCTATTTGGACTCCAATCTATCCATGAGCAAACAAGTCAGTGCTATCACCTCCTCGGCAGCCTGCCATGCCAAAGTAATTAACGCAGCTAGGCCATTTCTCTACAAAGAGAACTGCACCAACATAGCCAGAGCCATCACAGGCTCAAGGTTAGACTACTGCAATGTCATCTTCCTTGGAACCGCCACAAAAAACCTGGACAGACTACAAGTCATCCAGAACAACGCACTCCACGCAGCTCAAGGTAGCGCGAAAAGAGAGCAAATTACTGCCACCAGGAAAGCATCCCACTGGCTTCCAATAAAAGAGAGAATCTTATTCAAAACCCTGACACTGACCCACAAGTGCATCTACCCTGACACTGACCCACAAGTGCATCTATCACTCTGCACCCGAATACCTCTCACAAAGGATTCACCCCTCCTCCTCCACCAGGCCAATTAGGACACCCTACGCCAACATACTCTGTGTGCCTATGGTAAGAAGCAGTAGTGTGGGTGGCTCCATCTTCCCCTTCCTAGCACCAGCACATTGGAATGCCCTACCACCCACTATATGAGGCGAGGCCTCCCTCATGACCTTTCGCAAAGCCATGAAAACGGTGCTCTTCACCTGAAGTACGCCACAATCTACAGCCGTAATCTACCTGTTTACCACATAAATGTTATTCCACATAGATGGGTCTCACCTATGCCTATATCTATATTATATGTATCCTAATGCATACTTGTTCTTTTTGATCAATTTACAACTGGTTCTCCCCATGTGCCCTCTCCCTGTAACTAAGCTCCCCTTAAATAACAGTGCCTCAATGCCCAAGGGCTGCTGTGCGCTATACAAATGTAATAAATGCATGAATAAATAAATACATAAATGTGTCCCCTATTCAAGTTGACCCCCTTATTCATATGGATGCATGCTCCCGGACTCCGACTGCATTAACAGAGTGGATCTTGAGTGATAGTATAAACTCCCCAGATTGCTCTAAAAGAGTTGATAGTGTTCAGCTTCATCATACTCTCCAGGATGTGTACAAGTGGATTCGGCTCATGTCACCATCTATTTCAGCACTAAAATCAGTGCTTACCGCATTTGGTGAACTCTATGATAACATTAGGGATGAGGTGTGGGCACAAACGCTCATTCTGAGTGAAATTTAAGTGCATATGGAATCACAGATATATATGGTTCCCTTCCCCTGTGCGTTAAAATGCAGAATGTAAATATTACCCTGGGTGAGAGTGTCCTTCATATCGTTCCTCTCCTCTGAGTTCCAGGTACCTTGCAATGTGGAGAGCAAGTGCTGGGGGCTCAACGTTCTGTGCATTATGCATCTCTAGTGGCCACTGTTGAGGTCAGTGGTCATGGAGCACCTGGGTCACCTGAATGCCCCACTGGGCTAAGTGCAGCACCGGAAATAATAGTACGATCATGGGTGTTGCTGGTGAGCACTTTGATGGTCCTTTGAGAATCACTGACAGTTCCTAGCGTGGGAGGGGTGGTTCAAAAGGCTCAGAGGCCTCCAATCAGGGTAAGAAGTCTAAGAACTTGAAGGTTAAGAAAGTCAAAGGTAAGCCACCCAGAAACTGTTTGTGCAACATTATCATCCATGAATCTCTAAACAAACAGAGAGAGGTGTTGAATGGTTCAGACAGGTCATGATTTAGTACTGGAGGAGGTCTCCAATGACCAATGGCTTGTTGCCAGTAGACCTCTAGTTTCATGGGGTGTTAATGGCAGTCATTTCCCAAGTTCTGTGGAACACCAATTGCAGTCAAAATGGTTTTTGTGCTCGTGGAAAAGAAGTGTATTTCTGTGGAATCCAGTCGCTTACACCTTATAAAAGCAGATTAATTCCTGCTATGATATACATCTATGGAATATATTTACTGTTCCAGTCATTCTTTTTATGGAAAAGTGACAATACGTTTTTACTGCCCCTGTGCAACAATCCCGTCCCACAATCGGGGACCAATGTATTTGAAAAAAGCCATACATGTAAAGATGTTCCCTAATTTACAATGGATACCCGTAGCTTGTTTACAGAAAGGAAAACACTGCTTGCCTGCTGTCACCTGAATTATGTTTTCACTTCAATTGCCACACGCATCAATGCATAGAAAAGCACATATTCATGACTATACTAGACAATAAACTCACATGCTTCACAATGTAGACACAGACATTAACATTGTTTGATTAAACTTTTTTTAAATGCCCAATCTACAGTATGGAATTATATTTACCTAAAACCCAACTGTCCCTTAAATCAAAAGGTGAACTGGTTCCCAAAACAAATTTGGAAACCGAACAATTTACTTAGTTTCTCTGAAACCATTAATACATTTTTGCATTAGAGTAGCATATTTCTCTAATATAGCTCGCCTATTCTTGTACTGATTCAAATATATAATGTTGGACTCTATAAGTGACAATCTCTTGGTTCCTAGCTTGGGCATAGATATAATTGAATATCTTTGGGATGTCAAATTGGTTGCAAAAAATGTAAAAGACTACAGAATCTCAAGGGAAGAAAGTACTTTGTGCTTCCTCTGCGTTGGAACCTGGGACCAGATTTTGGGGAAATCTTAAAAGTTAGATACTCTCAGGAAGATTCAAAGTGTTCTACGTAAATGTTCTTGTTAGACCTGGGGCCCGGTCTCTCTCATAGAATTAACCATCACTAGTTGTAATGCAGACAAGAAACAGCACTAATCTAAGCAATGATCGACCGGTGGCCTTCCGTCAAGTCAGCCAGGAGAAAACAGCCGAGTGTTTGATCCAAGTTGAAATCTAATGTCCCATGTAATGAAATACTAGTGTGAGTTCACATCCAAAAATAGGCTGTTCCTCCTTAAGACTCTTCACCCAGTCAGAGATGTTGGTCAATGTGTATATGCTCGCCTCCCCATGCTCACTCATCCCGTTATGCCGCTTGCTCATGAACTTGTCTATGGGAGGGAAGTCTCACTCATGTGCTTTCTCTCCAGTGAGCTACTTCAACGATTCCTCTTCTGCCTCCTTATGATCAGTCGTGAGCACTGGCCACTGTATCTACTCTGGCTGCTAAAATAGATGTTCTGAATCCTAATTAAAAACCAGCCGTTTGCCAACATGGGCAAGTGGTGATAGGGTTAGTTCACATTGTATCCCTGGCCTTTGTTTTTCAGTGTGCAACCCTCTCTCGTTACATGACAATGTGACAAATCAACTTCTGGGGCACCAGTGGTCCAGGGATGAATATTGGTTTCTTAACCATCAAACAACCCACACTTCTAGTACACCTGCAGGGATCCGAACAGATTGGAATAAAAGTCAATCATAAATCTCCCTATCTCTAGGGGTATCAGGTGGCAGGCAGTTCGGCAATCGAGGCTGGATGAATGTCTGCAGGCTGGCAGGTGCCGCGGCTCTGGGCCAAGAATTGTTGTCTCTGTGCTGGTTGGCAGATATCTGGAATGCTGGTCGAGGCATCTTAGACGGCTCTGGTGACAGCAGTGTGACAACAGTCAGCGATGCAGCCGGATGCCATTGGAAGACTCGACTGTCTTGAAAATGTCCTTAAAAGATGGACTCTGGTTGATGCTTGTGTGGCACTCCTCCTAGCTTGTTCGCATGGCCCGTGTCATCCTTTCAAGGCGGAGGGCCCAAAGCTCAGGACAGTGTTTGCAGGCAACGGCCTTGTCCTTAGTTCAGATACTCTCTGGCAATTCCCACATAGGAAGCTTGCTGGAAGAACCTAGCAGGGCACGCTGTGTGCTGGCTGGGTACCAGTTCTGGAGCTGCTGGACGGGTCCTATGAGTCTGGTATCACCCTCTGATCTCTGGGAGATGTTTAGGGAAGGGCTCTTGCTTCCCTTTTAGAATTCCTGGCCTTCCTTCACTGGCGGAAGATGTAAGGTAAACTGTAGTAAACTGTAGCTTCAGCCTTGGTCCAAATGAGTCCTTCTTCCTACTCCTTTCAAAGTTGTCAGATAATCTGTCAAGTGAGGGTTTCAGCTTCTCTTAAAGCCAAATGGCCACCACTGATTGGTGCAGGCTAGGCCCACCTTAATGAACCAAATCCTGGGTCCCCAACAAACATTTTCTGTTACGCATGAGGTCAGGACCAGAGCGCTCTGCAACCGAACAGGACAGATAAGGGGTGACAAAATATACCTACGTCCCACTCATCTCCCTGTCTGTTGTAGATCAAAGTGTCTCTCTAGTAAACTGAGCCCTCTGTGACGCTTAATTAAAGCGCAGGTCTCTCTTGCAGTTTGTGATGGAAGCAGACTTCCTTTCTCCCCCAAATCGCATCCTACCTCCCTCAGAAAAGGGGTCTGCTCTGCAAGGACACCTGCGAAAACTGCTAGACCCAGACAGGCCATTCACTGCCTTTCATACAGAGAGGTGGGGACTAGCTTCAAGCTACACATTGCATACCAAAGGGGTGTTATCTCTGCTTTCCTGTTGTCTTGTTCGGCAACCAAGCCCCTTCAGGCTTGTCTCAGTTGTCTCTCATTAGTATGCACTGCCACCAGCTGAATGAACTCAATAAGAAAGGAGATCCATGGAGCCTTTGATATTTAAATTAGGCTGCCCATGGCTGGAGGAAGGTGTGCCTTCCCCCTTCTTGAGATGCTTTGATGTACCTGTGGCTGTCACATTCCAGCTGAATATGACAGGGGAAGATGGCGCTTGTAGGCTGTGTCTTTCCGGAGTACACATGACTATGCCTTTCTTGCGGGAAGCAGATAAAATGTGTTCAGAATGGCCTTACATATTTCTCGGAGGTGGAACTCCCATCATTCATTTTCATTCATCAAAAAATCAAAAAGCCCAGGCGAGCACACTTGGTCCAGCTGAATTACCGCCGGATTACAAGTGGCAGTTTTCATAGTTAAACGTGTGCATTACTGCTGTGGTAATTCCGCCCATTTTGCTGATTTTCAGCAGAAAATGGGAGGATTTACAGCCACCAGGGAAAAGCAATGGTGATTCCGTTACCGCCCATTATTTCCCACACCAGCATACTTGTGATGAACCCTTATGTGTTACATCTACAGTAATATTTCTTCTGCACCCCTTATTCATGAAGATTTCAGACCTTGCTTTTTATTTTATTTATTATAGAAAAAAGGTTCCATTTCAAATAGAAATAAGTAGGCAATAGCAAAGGGCAGAGGCAGTCCTCGGATAAGGTGCCTTTACAGGAAAGCACTGTTGGACTGAATGAGGTAAACAGGGCAATGAAGGGAGTAGACATGTATACCAGTTACAGGGAATGGAAGACATAGCAGTATTATTTACATTGAGAACATGAGGCCAGTATTTATGCCCTGCATTCTGGGCCATGGTCTATTTGTGTGCTTCAGGTAACATTTGCAGAGCAAGCAGATTTTCTTTGCAACGAAGTGAAGGATGCAGGTTTGCACCAATGCATACATATTTGCAGATGCATCGGCTTGCTCAATATTTTCGATAGGGCATGAATGAATATGATCCATCATGTTAAGTGGAGTCTGACAAAGGGTGGCTCGATTCTTGTCTGCAAATGAGATCAAACAAAAGGAGAGGAGAGACTATAGAGATATTTGCAGTAACGCTATCCGGATGCATATTATTGTCTGTTGCATATCACCCTAATGTTAGCCTCTGCACTTTCCTAATTTTAACCGGATCCATTGACATTTTTCAGATGTACACATATCTTGCATCAAACGGTGAGCAGCTTTCCTTATCTAGCCACCTTATGCTGTGCAAATTATATCCTTACAAATCACGGTTCAGCTGGGATACATGCAGCCATTGGAGGCAATTGTGAATGAAATTAGTCATTTCACGGTAAAGAAAACCCACTTAAGAGAAGTGGGTAGCAACTGCGATGGCTGCGATGGCTTGACCTCCAGCTTCGGAGGAGGAATTCAATATTTCACGGAAAGCAGAGTGCAATCTCTGGGGGGGGAAGGATGTGCCACGGCTCGCGAAAAAGAAAACGACTGAAGTGTTAGCAGCATATGGCTGCCAATGTTTCTGCCATATATTGTCAGCATTTTGGAATTGATAATCAAACCAGTGCAATAGTTTTCACATTACACCGAGTGAAGTGCCTGGCAAGAGTGCTGAGCAGGTAGAATTCAGTGTCCTAGCAGCAGGTTCACGGAGAGGGCATTTCCCAGCCGGCTGCAGGTTTCGGCGGAACATATTCAATGTAAGTGCTGCAAGCGATGGAAAGTATGGCAGTGGGCTTCATCAGGGAATGGGAGCGTTGCCCATAAAAATACCATCCTACCCATTTGCCAACACTTCTTTTGGCGATAAATCTGACAAATAACAACTGGTGTGTGGTGGTGTAATTCCCCATTTCGGAGTGGCATGGGACTTCATTGGCATATTGAAGCCTTTATCAAGGGCAGCAATTTCACCTTCAGTGAATTCTCCATTTATTGGTGGTCATGTGGACAAAATGTACTTTAGTTAGGACCTGGTGATATTTCCCCACATCACTTCAAAATGCAGGTTAGGGCACTGCAGAAAAAGTGGCAGTGATTATGTTACCACCACTTTCCTACTGCACCGGTATACTGTCCCGGGTGGATAGCTCAGAGGCAACATGCTCGCCTTGGAAGCAAGACGACACGGAGCAACACAGGTTTCATCCCCGGGTCTGCGCTTACAAACCTCTGGGTATTAAGCGTGTTATAAATAGCCTATCATATCATGGTTTTGCAGTTGCTTGCCTTCCACAGTTTTCTGGGTTCTGGCATAGTCCAAGCTCAGCTGTTGTATCCATACACTACCAGTGTAGTTCTCTTAGCAAGTCTTTGCAAGTTCTGTTGTACAAAGAGCCACACGTTGTTTTTGCCAAAAACCTTCACAGTGCACTTTTGGAGTTGCAAACCAGCTCACCGGGCACTTCATAAAAGCATCACTATGCCTGCCCACTGTTCCTCACACCCCGCTAAAATAATGTGAGACATGTTCCTATTGTTGGCATTCTTGCTACACATGTCCCATTGGCCTGCAGGGGCCTATAAGGCATGGCAAGGGGACATCTTATGAGGTGGCATGAGCAATAGCCGGAGCATTCTCTCATTTGGAGGACACTCATTTTTATACTTGGGTGACTTCAAACTTCCTCAGTAATTTTCCTGAAAAGTTCTAAAATACTTCAGGAGAAAAAAAAAATGTACAAATTGGGCGATTTGGAAAATCACTGAACATATAAGCTCAGGATTAGCACGGGAGATCTGGCTCTATAAAAGGCATTGGGCACAAATTGATACTTTATTTCTTGATTCTAATACATAATGATTTCAAAACATGGCATACTGCAGAGATAGTTGCAATTTTTAAAAAGGGCACTCCTGGTATCCCTGGGAATTATTGTCTCATCTCGCTGCTAGATGCAAGTAGCAAGATATTGGGCAAAATCCTGCAAACCAAATAATAATATTGGGTTGTGGAACAGGTGCTTTAAGCCATCCCCAAGCTGGTTTCTGCAAAGGAGTGTGCACAATCGATCAAGTGTTTAGATTAGTACTGATTGTAGATACATATGTTACACTTAAAGGAGGCAAAATATACATGACCTTCATAAATCTTAAGGCCCCTTTCGATAGCATCACAAGCTGTGAACTCAAGCGTGTCCTAACTACAAAGGAGGTCCCTTCCCCCTTACTCAAGGCAATTATGGACCTCTATCATAGTTCAACAGCCCAGGTAAGGTGGGGCTTGAGTGGGGAATGTACCAAACCCTTTCTGGTTGAGAAAGGGGCTAGGCAGGGTTGTATATTGGCCCTCACCCTTTTTAACCTGTTTTTTCATTCGGTGGTAACTGAAATACAGACAGATACCTCTGACTTTCCAGTTTTGGGGGGAGAAAAGATTGGTCTTTGTTGTTTGGTGACAATGTGGCTCTTATTTCCAGAAAGCCTATCTGGCCATTTGAAGCTATCAGAGCAGTTTGTTCAGTTTTGTGATCAGCGTCGTCTTGAAATTAACAAAGAAAAAATGAAAACCTTGAGATGTGGTAAGCAAAGTGCAGCATATACACGGATCAACCTTAAAAAAGGTTGGAAAATACACTGAGGAAAAAGTCTACATTGATTACTTGGGCATCAGAATTGCGGAGAGGGGGGGCAAGTGGGCAAGACATATAAATAAAGCCAGCCTTTGCTTCGGGAGAAAGGGTATTCTGCATTTTTCAAAAACATATGGTAATAATATTTTAACTCCCGCACTGGAAATCTACAGAACACAGACGATAGCAACTGCCACATATGGAGCAGAGATTTGGGGTCTTTGCAAAATGCAATCTATGTCAACTGTGGAGAATAACTTCTTAAAAAGTTTGCTCTGGCTCCCAAAAAACACGCAGAATGTTCCATTACAGTTAGAATTGGGCGCTTTTCCCAGAAGTGACCAGATCGCCTTGAAGCCATTGCTGTTTTTGAGTACGCATTTGGTCTAGTTATACCCATCTTAAATATAGGATAGCCGTAAGAGATATTCTAATCTACCAGAATACTCTATCTATCTCATAGCTTAAACATATCAACCTTTTGTTAGGTGTGTAAAAGCTAGAACACCACTGGGATAACCCGGATGGTATTTCTAAGAACATCAGGCAGGAAGTATGGGGTGCCTACACAGAATATAGTAGAAGACATCATATAGGGAAGTGTCTGAAGTAAGAAATGCTTATTTGCTATCGAAGCAAAGTAATTGGCTGGAAGAGTATCTGTGCCTTATCATAAACCCTACATACAGAGCGCTATTTATTAAGTTTCGTCTGGGCACACTGCCAAAAGCCTCCATTAAGGCGAGGGGGATAGTGCTGTCTCTGCTTGTAGTCCATTTTACTGAAACAGTGCAGCATTTTCTCTTTCAGTGCCCTATGTTTGCTGATATCCGTAAGAGAATCTCAAAACCTTGGTTGGCAAAAAGGGGCGCACTTTCTCTGTCTAACGTTAAACAAATATGCAAATCAGCAACTACTGAGGACGTCATATTTTCTGTCTCGAAATATTTAGGTAAGGCATGGTGGAGAAGAGAGAAGATCTCAAGTAAATACGGTTAAAGAGGTTTAACCGTTTGGAAGGTTAATTGTTTCAGGAATAATTGTATTTATCAATTGTTTTATGGCAATAACTTCGAGTATTGTATTTATTTAGGGACAATATGTGCAATTGTCTATTTCTTTTTTCACATTTAATCTTTTTATTACACTTATGATCATAGGAAGACAAAAGAAAGCCACGCTACAATTCAAGTCAAATTAAATCGGCCCACAATATTGTAATGTTATTTCTTACTGTTCTGTACTTGTACAGCTATTAACATAAATAAAGTAAACACTGACTGACTGATAATTTGAATTTGCTGTCCCAAGCCACATCATCTCACAGAGTTTCTGACCAACCATTTCCTTTGGACCCTAATGGTAATGGCTGCAGAGCAATCAGGACATTAATACTGTTTGGGGTGGATGGTCTCCTAATGAATCTCCATCACTGGGGGACTCAAGTGATGTAAAGTAACTCTGGTCCAATACATACAAGAAAAGAAGAAGAAAAAAAACCCCTCCAAATTCCGAGTGGCCAGGTGGAAAATGCTCATTGTTTGGATTGTTAAAGCATTTCTTGCGCTACGAGTCGACAGTGTATGTGGAGTAAAATGCTCTGGTTTGTTTGTGAATCTAATTAATGAAGCAGATGTCACCACTTGTTAACAGGCGCAGGTCAGAAGCAGGAAACTTGCTCGTGGCCAAGCGCGGGGTGCGGGGGGCATAGGTTAAAAGCCAGAGTGAAGCAAGGGCTTCAATGTTAGCACCCGTGCATTACCTGACTCGTAATGCCCCCCACCCAGCAAGGGGTGTACTGCTGTTAGCATCCCAGCACATTGTACCAGGGTGCTAATAGGTTTTTTTCAAGTTGAGAAATGGTGTGTTTGCTGTTTCTCAACTTTAAAAAATCTACTATCCAAGAGGACCACGATGGAAGAGGGAGAAGGGAACTACATGTAGTCCCTTCTCGTTTTCTATGGCACCAATTGCTGTGTCTTGGATGCGCCAGGAACACTAGTGTTCCCAACGCCGGCAAGGGACAAGGAAGCTCCAGGAAAGTAGGGCAGGGATATGGGGGTTAAATATGTGGGAAAAGGGGTGGGGCCAAGGGGATGCAGGCGAGCCCGGGGGCAAACTTACTTCAGTCCCAGCGTTGGAAGATGGTGGCCTCCCACTAAGAAGAAGCTCGGAATGGGGGCTTTACCATGTGGTAAATCTCCCGCTCTGAGCCTCCTGATTAGACGGGAGGACAGCCACGCCCCCACCCCCTGGCGGGTACTAATACAAAATAACATGTGTTAGCTTGCCTCCCTTTAAATCCTGACTAACTGCGCATTGGACATGGGGTCATTTAAGATTGAGGACTGTCAAACGCTCTTTGGGTCCGATTTATGTTTTCCTCTTTTGCTGTGCCCGGGCAGCTTTTATTTTGCATTTTCGGAGGAGTGTTATCTGTGATCCACCCCATACCAGCTCTGCTTTTTTCAGAAAGAGCCTGTGTCATGCACAATGGACACAGGTTTTGTCTCTGTTACACTGCACACAGTTACATGCACATATTTAGATTTGGGTTGTGGCAGGCGTGAGATACTTACACCCGTTAATTTACTTTTTGGAATTGGGCCCTAATTGTTGTTCATGTGTCTATGCTGCTTGACTCAATATATCCAAAGAGCTTTTAGTTGTCTCCGAAGGAAGCAGCAAGTCTAATCCATTCAGTAAATACAGTCTAAATCAACATTTCATAGTAAAATTTCATATTGTAAACCAGAGAGAAAAACACCAGCGCATCTATAGAATAAACAATGGAAAACAATTTGAGTATCCCTTCAGTGATATGTTTTGAATAATCGGGAAATGTGTTTGGACTAATACTAGTACTAGTATTTAGATGTCAGTGTGTCTGGCATTGCTTGTTTGGTAATAATACAGAATATAGCTACGGGTGGGCAACTTTCTTTGAATTCCCTATACAAAAACTTCATGGCCGTTGATGGGAAATTGATCCACTTTGGCAAATTTTACTTTGCTCAAAATGGCCAATTCCTACATTAGTACCCGGTGAGGGTGCAATCAGAAGGAAAGGACCATTCTGATTGGCCCTCGCCGGGGCATTAGCTGGCCGGGAATCCCTTGAATTCCATGCCTTTGTCCCCGGCGGGGGCGTGTCAGCCCCTCAGCCAATGGCCATCCCTGCTCCGAGCCTCCACATGGCTGGAGGCCACCTTCGTCCCCCGCTGGGGATTCAGGTATGTTTTATTTTTTGTCCTCCCTTCTCGCACCCCTCCCAGCCACACTTACCTTCTGCCTGCTTTGTCCCTGGTGGGGGACGATGGCAGTCTCCAGTCGTGTGGCAACTCGGAGCGGGGACATCCCAGCTCCGAGCCTCCACACGGCTGGAGGCTTGCATCGTCCCACGCCGGGGACTCTTGTATGTTTCAAAAGGATTGTAAAGGAAGGAACCACGAAGTATGGAGCCGTTGGGGGCTAAAAAAGAAATAAAAAAGAAAATCGGGTCCCTAGCAGGAGAACTGCGCCCGAGATCTGGAAATAAGAGACTAGAGTATAAGAACCTTTCACGTAAGCATGCGAGGGTCCCTTTACTCAAATATGAAGGAAACAAACGTACAGTTGGAGAACCCTTCAACAGGCTTAGAGGCGCTCTGCACCCATTACTGATGCTGCCCGGGCCTTTAATTTGGCAGTCCCTGACAGGCAGGCCTGAAACATCACTGCCACTCCCCCGCCTATAATCACTGCCAGCCCCGGGGCACACTGAAATAATGGTGCTCCCCATCGCTGGGGAGCGCTCAATGTGTTTTTAGCCTTCCTGGGGATGAATTTAATAAAGATCCACCCCGTCATTTACAGGTGGCCCACTAAGACCTGGGCCACACCTGACAGATTTGAGGAGTGCTGTGCCCCATTCCCACACTTCAACTGAGCACCGAGCTGCATTTTGCCAAGCAGCCCAACTCAAGTAAGACTTTGGAGCCTCCATCCTTACTGCTACCTGCTGCTGCCTCCTGGCATCATCTACCACAGAAGACTCACCACAGGAGAGCACAGAGAGGAACATCGAGAGCAGCAGCCAGAGACCTTGAGAGAGCACTGGTCAGGTTGTCTTGCAAGTAAGGTCTTTATAAATAGTTTTTCATTAATACAGTGCACTGTATAGACTTGCACATATTTTTTAAAGCCTATTTTATATTTTTTATATGTGAAGGACTCTTTTTTATATTTGTGTGTTTTAGGAGTACCTTAAGTTGTA
Source organism: Ambystoma mexicanum (assembly GCF_040938575.1). Classification (NCBI taxonomy): domain Eukaryota; kingdom Metazoa; phylum Chordata; class Amphibia; order Caudata; family Ambystomatidae; genus Ambystoma; species Ambystoma mexicanum. The sequence goes on along the minus strand of NC_090933.1, from coordinate 544,443,428 downwards.
TATGTTCTGGTGGACCGGAAAATTATATACATGAGTTGTTAACAAATAAACAACTGTACACCAGCATTGCTTTGTCCGCCTTTCCTTTTGTGTTCCAGTTACCCTAACCTTGTGTTTTCTCCCTAGGGGTATATTGGGATCCTGCACTTATGATGTCCCTACACACTGTCACATTGAGGTCCACCAGGGTGATATTTAACCCAGGAGAGCAGGGTTTGGACACAGGTAAGACGCAGGTCAAGTCATAAGTAAGGTTTAAGAGATATATTGTGTGCCTGTCTCCACATGTCTCTCATTAAGGTGCATGAAACAATCAACCCGCAACAATTGTTTTACACTTTTATTTAAGTTTATAAAGAAAATAACATATAATAGAGCTGAGTGTGACTGGAAGGAAGAGTGGTAGCAAGAGTAGAGCCGCAGAGTAAAGCATACACAGACAGCTTTGACACAAATGACATGCTAAAATGGGAAGTGTACAGCAACTAGAGCCTCCTTGTCTAGTGTTGAAATGGAAAAAAAATAAGACCTGTATCGATTCTTTCCTGCATCATATTGCAGATTGTATACATAACTGTACCAACAGCTGGCATGCACAGACACCACCCAACATACAACACACACAGACACATCCAACATTGTAAAGTCAGAATTGCCTTCCTCTCACCTGAGGCAAAATCCAGTTGGTGTAGGCCTCAGGTTCCCTCATGTGGCACACCAACAGGATTCACTGTTCACTCATTTAATAACCCCCATATATCCAAGTTCCCCGATGTGTCACCTTTCACACACCACTTCCCATACTTTGATAAAGTCGGTGGTCAAAGATTCCGTCTTCCACCTGTGCATTGTTACTAATCTTCCAAACCTTCAGTCTTCTTTTATTGCAACCAAGGCCCTGCTCAAGCAGTCACACTGGCATTTGTAGTTAAATAGGTTATTTTTTAATGAGCGAAGGATAGACAAGGCTGGATGCCTGGTCACTTTGCCTTTCATCACCAAGTGCAGTTTGCTCATAACATCAGTCCAAAATCCTTTAACTCTCCCATAGTTCCAGAGCATGTAATGCAAACATCGTTTCTCATGTCCACAACCCCATCAATTACCGCTATCCAGCAAACGAATCTGCATCAACTCAGTGGTCCAATATAGGCAACAACCAACCTTTTGCTGTATGAGGTGTAAAGTGAGATCCAACTTTGCAATGAAACAGGTACTTCACAGTTTAGGTCTGCTGCCCAGCTGTGCCTTAGTCGGTCGCACGTGTAAACGTGCACCTTCTCCTTAGGCATGATACAATTGGCCACCATTTGGGGGAACAATCAAACAAACTGCAAAGATCTGGTCTGCTTTTTAAGGGATCATCCATCTTTCCAAACCTATGCAACAATAAGGCCCACATTCTTTGCTTTTCCAATTGAAAACGCATAAATCGTTACTTTTTCTGGTTTCAGAATGACTTATGCTGCATCACGAAGTGTGCTCAGCAAGATTACATTATTTATTATTAACATTTCTGACCCGGATGGAGTGGTCCAAGAATGCCCCTAAACATAATACACGTCTTGGATGCTAGTGCTGAAAATGTTGGGGGGGACATGACATCTGAAGAAAAGGTGCCCCAGCCAAATGAATGGGGACACATTGGTGTGCCACGAAAGTTTGGGTGGGGGCAAACACCCCTGCCCCCCCCCCCGCCCACCCTGCTAAACTGACACCCATGAGACATGCTCAGAAGAAATGTTCTTAAGTGGAACAAAATACACAGAACAACGATCGTGGGTCTGACATGGCCACAGTAATTGTCTTGCAGCGTACAACGGGTGCATTGTTCCCTTGCACTTCATAATTTGCTCTTTATAATTCCATTTTGCTACTTTACTGCTTCTTAAACACGCCCATTAAATTGTACATGTTAGGAGCCACAATTATTTTTCCTCGCAACATTTTATAGTTTTCATGAAAGAATGTGCAGAAAGCAACCTTTAATTATTGCAATTACAGGGGGCACTAAGACAGATGATCGAAAAATCAATTGAACCCTTCACATGTTCATTATTCCCGTACAACCCCACAAACAATGGAGCCGAGGCATCAAAGTCATGCCTCTTATGGGCACGAACAATTCAACCGTTTCCCTTTTTTAAAAGTTGTTTGTGTCTTTTCTTCACTAAATGAACACGTCTTTTTATGCTGCCGATCTTACATTCTGAAAGCGTGTCAAATTAGAAGTACATGGTTGGTCACAGCTACTTCTTCACAACTAACCACAGATAAGGAATTGAACACGAACCCACCTATTGGCAGAACGTGTGGAGGCGGTTGCATAGAGAACAGAGGATAGCACATGGGCAACTCCCCGGCCTTGACAGTAAGTCCAGGAGAGTGGCAGAGGTTCGAATCCTGCATAGGTGCTTAGAAACCAAGCTCAGGTATGGTATCTGGTGCGTTGTCCATCTCTGGAAACACCGCCATCAATAAAGCTATATTCAAAACCTTTAAGTATTTGCTAGCAGATATACAATATGTAGTAACGGCATTTCAATAAATCAAATAAGTAAAGGGTCGTAGTAGTGCTAAACATGACCACCTGAGCGAATGGAATGTTGCACTCAGATGCACAATGTGCAAAATTCAGATAAATCAATTACTTTGTTGGTGCAGAATTATGGGCTAATTTAACAGAAATCTTAATTCCACTTTAAGAACCACTTCCGCTAATGCTAACTCGCCCAGGGGCCTCTCTAGAGTGCTTTACTGCTTTACTGCTCAGGGTGCACAAAAGGCAAGGGGATCCGGGTGGTCCTGGGAGCTTGTGTCGGCTGCGGAGCACTTCCATGGCGGCTGGCATTGAAACGAATCCCTATGGACTCCCTTGACTATTAACAGCAGGTGTAATCCATTTGGTTTCAAGGACACATGGAATTGTACATGGGTGACTATTAACCATGCAGAAATATTGCACCATGGGGTTCACAGTGACATCTGATAGACAACGAGAGTGACATTTGAATTGTCTATTATCTGACCCTGAACCCCGAGGTGGAATATTTCCTATTGGTGGATAGTGAAAAATGCTTAATTGCATGCAGTACGTGTGTATATTTCAACCATTTCAACCCTCTTAGTGGAAAGTTAGTGTCCTTTTCTCTGAGGGCTGTCACTTCCTGTTTCGGCCCAGCCTGGTGTGCTTTGAGGAGTAAGCAGCAGCAACATGTGGAGGGACCCAGCAAGCATTTGTTCCGGCATCGAGTAAGGTAGGTGCGCTGGTGTGTGATGTCACTGCAGCGAAAAATGACCGTTATATTCCACTGCCATGTCATCAGAGGGAGGAATTATGAATTTTGGTCATGAGTACATTAGTACAATAGTTTCATTTGTCGCCACAGGCACACCATTTAGATAGCACACTAAATGCTGCCTAAATGTGTGCACTATTGCAACATCGGTATCCACTGTCAAATGTATGGATATATGCCCCATCATGTGTTTACCCCCTGAAGCTTTTTGGTAATTTAATATTGTCTTTGTCAAACATAAAAACAAAAATACGTTCATCATAATTTACATTTATATTATTTCCACACCTAACTAAAAAAGTTTTACTTGTTACCCAATAAAAAAAAGAGATAATTTAAGTAAAACTTCATGGACATCATTAGAATTTACACAATAGGAGGAGAGAGCGAGCAAGATTTAAGAGAGCCACCGTACAGATAAACATTCTCTAATCTCATAATAGGGAGAACCTTTCACTGAGCCAATGGGAGAGAACGCAGCGGAAGCAGTCACGCTCTCTGTAAAGTCCGCCCGGACGATACATCTTGCTATGCTCTTTACGCTCAGTGAGTCAACGAGCCATTGGGACCATGCTGAGGCCCTGCTGTCCCTGGAGCCCGTAGGAAACCACTGCTGCTGCCATTATTCCATCAATCGTCATCCATCATAAATTCAATAAAGGATATCAATGAACGCGGGTGGCATTAAAGAGGAAAAGATCCAAACTAACGTGGGGCTGCGATGATCTAAAACGTACACGCACATGATGCAAAGTGTCGTCCATGTTGAGCATCCCAAAGAGAGGCTATAGATGGCATATGCATGCTAGAGTGCTAAAGTAAAAAGGCATTTTGTGATGCATTTTTCCTCCATTCTTTATTGTCTTTGGAGATCTAAAATTGCCAACATGGCCAGCTTTCCCACACATGTTCTAGATTTGTTTTAGAATACAGGATTTCAAGAGTACTGTTTAGTAATTAATTAATTTTCACTCTAGGTCAGTGACTCCTGCCAATCAAGGCAAACCCATGACCCACCCTCCCCGTGCCCCCATGAAAGTGTGTTTGTAAGTTCAGGGTTGGCTCCGTCCCCATAACAGTTGATGGGCTGACATATTGGCCAAGGTCATCATACCAGTCTGGGGTGCACTGGCGATAGTGAAATTGGACCAACCCCACCCATTTGCCTTGCACAGGGGTGGAGCAGGTCCGGCCATGTGCTATCAGTATAGATGATTCGGGGAGATTGAGGATTTAGGGATTTTTCAAAAATAGGGAGTTAGGACACAATATAACATATACAAGGCTATAGCAGACCCCCATGTGCATGTCAGCTACAGACCCGGGCAACGCTGGTGGTATTACTAGTATTTTATAAAGACTAGATACGCAAACTCTATCCTACTAACCAGAGTTATACAAGGAGATTTGTAATAGGGCAACAACTGTTCAAGGCAATTTACTACCAACCCCACATCCTGATGATTAGCACTCCGTATATGGTTTTATCATTGCCAACATCCACTACCATCATTGGATCTCCCCACCTATTGCAGCATCATCCTCCTTTGCCAGAGTTTAGCACCCCCAACGGTGCAACATTCTGCTCACCTATTAAGGTCTCCAGGTGACACAGTCCATTCCAATTCTATATTCAATCACAGTACGCGCGAGTATTATATACGCATACTGCAAATGCATTAATCAGACAATCAGAAAATTTAAATCTTTGTCCTTATCCCATGATTGATCTTTTTTTGAATGCTCTGCATTGTCATCACTTGAATGCATTTACCAAAAAGTTGAAAGTACTGTACGCCACATCCGACACTTGGCTGGTCATGTCCTCTAGTAAATACCACTACCACATACAGCCCATGCCACTGCTACCTGTGCCCTTATATCCCACCAATATATTACCGGGGCTCACTGCCATAGTGCCCACATAATTCTACTGCTCCTGCATCAGCACGGCTTACTTACCTCTCGTGGACTGTGCCAGTCCACTATTATCTGTTGTCTTCTGCTTCATGTTGCCTCAGAAATGTTATATCTATGAACTGTGTCATACCAGCATCAACCGTGATCTACTACTGCATATTATTTTGTTATCATACAATACGTATTCACAGTAATCTATTACGGTATATTGCCTCTTAAGATGTTATGAATCACCCATGTCCAGGTCACCAGATAATAGCAAATCATAGTCAAGAGACCATAGCTAACTAGGGTTAATGGAAGTCAACCAAACGTTAACTGAGCGCGAAGGACGTCAGTCCACAGAGCTCCTTCGGCCGCCGACAACATCCTGATAATATATCCTGCCTAAGTGTGCGGAAAGATCCGCAATTGCATCAGAAGCTGGAGGAGTATCGGCGGAAGCTCTGTGTAGCCTTTGGTCCCTGAAATTATGTCCCTGTAGGAGTTACAAAGTGAAACTCCTCCGCTCGTGGGATGCGGTGAGGTGATTGCAAGATGGCCGCCCCGACCTAATGAGACTGCCAGAGGAAACTGTCTGGAACCTCATTGTGGGAAGACAACTCTGCCTGCCCTACTCGGACGCCTGATCAGCAACTATCAACCTTTTTGGGAAGCTGATGTTGTCTCCGAACTGTGCCAGTAGTTGAGGGACAGCTTCGGAGGGAACGGCGCATTGACAACGCCATCGGCGCAGCCCTCGAGACCGCGAGGGGGACAAGGAAACTCCTGGAGATCCCCCTGGGAACCGGACTGGATCTGCAGGCGTGGGATGGAGGGGAGAGTGTGGCGTTGACCTCCAGGCTCCATCTCCAGTGAGTGTTGCTGGCAGGCCACGCTCCGGATCCCGCTGCCCTCCATGTGGCTCCCCTCCCTCTTTCCTGTGATAGGAGCATCGTCAGGGGCAGCCGGCACACTGTGGCAGGGACTGGAGGCGCGCATTACGGACCCTGCCCTCGGGGCCTGAAAGACCTGGGGTGAAGTTCCCGTGGCGGCAGGGACGCTCTGAAGCCTTGAGAACTGCTGCACCTGTGGGGCCAGCGGGACCCCCCCTCCCTGTGAACAAAAGAAGATTGTTATCGGTTTGGATTTACCCCACCAAACTAAGACACAATTCATGGACACTGGATGCAGCCCCACATACTACAAGGTGAGCACGTTGGTTGATATCTGTGCACCCATCCTTGTGAATACACCCACGGCCAGGGCAGGAACGGCTTTGGGGGAAACTGCTTCCAGACTACAGAGAAGGTGGTGAAATGGCAAACCAGGCCTAGCTGCCAACTCTGCGACCTGCAATTAGCAGCACCCCCCCAACCTGGCTGAGGGGAAGACCCCCAAAACACGTCTGGCATCTCCTGTTGCATCATTGCTCTGTGGAGTTTAAAAGAGCAATCTGCTATCAAACTGCATACTGCAACTGCAAATGGTGTAGGTCAATTTCCAACATGGCTTCTGACGTGGGTGTTATATGCACCCAGAACATTAGCAGCACCTTGTACTACTACACTAAGTGCACCTCCTTGTGGACAGAAAGGGGTCTAGCAGAACCATACCAAACCTGCCATTGTGTTGCTGGCAACCCCTCCACCCGGAACTGTTGGGACAAGTGGCCTTTCCTCCTCTCCTTGCCGGTAATTCCGGTGCCGAGTGTAGGTCCTTCTAGAAGACGGACGACACCTTCTGCCTTCTGTACACCCGGCAACATTGGTGCTGTAGCCGCATTATCGGAACTCCCTACTTGGGTGGATCTGGTCCACGGGTTCCTCACCCCCTCGGACACCAGAGCTTGTGCTCGCTAGTGCATACTCGCTAAAACTGCCTTTTGGTCCTCTGGAACGAGGGAAACCAGAGTTGGACTGTGATTCCCTAATATACCATGGCACGCTGGAACAACCATTGGATTAGACCAGTATTGTCAGCAGGTCCACCCCTGTAGTACTAGGGCCCGGCTGAGACCCAGAGGGTGAACAGAACTATTGAGACGCAGCTCCACTGCGCCTGACACCTAAAGTAAGGCAATATGGGCAAGGATAAAAACAAAAAGGTCTCCACACAGAGCACTATGGTTCAAACCGCCACAACTACCACCAATGTAACACCAGAGACAGACCTGCAGCTGACCTCGGCCCCCCCACCTGAGACCCTGACGCTGAAAGATGTCATGGCAGCCATCGCCAACTCTCGCTCCTCGATGGAGAAGAAAATGGACGGCATCACAGCCGAGGTGTCTTTCCTTCATCGTACCTTCAGAAGTTAACCTCCCGGGCTAGGGAGGTGGAGCACCGAGTGTCAGGGATGGAAGATGACTTTGGCGGGTTTACATCAACAATTATCGCACGCACTGGCCCAAGTGAAAACATTGGAGGCACGGGTGGAGGAGGTCGAGGGCAGATCATGCCGAAACAACGTCTGTATTCTGGGCCTTCCAGAGAATGCTGAGGGTCCTCATATGGAACTGTTCCTGGAGCAATGGCTCGCAAACCTGTTTGCCCCTAAATTCTTCTCTAAGTTCTTCACAGTAGAGAGGGTACACTGTATACAAACGACCCGGTCAATTCCTGGAGCACCCCAAGAACAGTCATTGCCAAACTCTTGAACTACTGCGATAGAGATGCAATATTACAAATGGCCCGAACAAAGGGAACGGTCAAATACAATGGTGCTAAAATTGCATTCTTTCCGGACTACAACCGGGAGGTCCAAAGGGCCAGGGAATCGTTTGAACACCTGAAAAGAATACTTAATTCCATGAACGTTAAATATGGTCTCCTCTTCCTGGCCCAAGTGAGAATTCAGCACAAAGGCGCAACAGTGCACTTTATGGATCCAAAAGAAGCCTGGAAATGGGCAGAGACCCACGTCGAGCAAGACTGGACAGCACACGCTCTGGACTTCGGAGCCAGGCCTCGCAACAGACCATGCAGGGATCGCCCCCCAAGACAGCCTGCGCAGCAGGACCCTCCTGATCCAGAGGAAAGAGCGGACCCGTAAACCAAAGACCACATCCCGAGGACCGCAATCAGACCTAGAGGACATACCCCAATGAGTCATGTGAGGGCACCTCCACATCATCCCGCTCCACGGAGCTCTGGCCCAGTTTAGGACATTGGGCCTCATTTCAAGGAGGGTGGTAGAGTGTTAACAGCAACGGTAAAGGTGCCGGAGCCATTAACCTCTTACTGCCCTATTACGAGGTCCGCTCGCGGGACCCGCTCAGGATGCCTGGTTTTACCAGACGTCCTTAGCGGGTCCCGCGAGTGGCCCAGGATGCTTACAACGGGCCCGTCATTAATGGGTCCGTTGTTAGCATGCTCCACATTCCCATTGAGCCCAATGGGAATGGGGATGGACCAGGTCCGGGTTCCTGAATGGGGAAATACCGGGCCATTCTGACCTTGGAGGGCCCGGTATTTCCCCATTCAGGGAACGCAAGAAACCCCGAGTTTGGCGGTAGCCATGCCCTTATTAAGGGCATGGCTACCCCCATACTCGTAATGAGGCCCATTGGCTCTGGATACCATCGCTCTGTGATATGGGTCAAACAATCCTGATGATCACATACCTGGCGGAGGACGGCATTTCCCATAAAACAAATGCTACACGCTGACATCGCTCTGCTTCAACGGACTAAGACCCAGATGGAACTGAGGATTCTGGTCACCACCGTTTTGTGGGCACCAGGTGCCTCTGGTCCCCACCGAACTGTGGTGTGAAATCTACACTTCTGAGGTCTGTGGCCTCCTCTGTATCCTTTTTCTCCCCGTCGTATAATCATACTATAACGTCGGCAGCCGGCATGGCCACCAACTAAGTTCCCCTACTTCCGGATGGACTTCTAAATTGTTCTCTAAATAGAGGATGAATAATCTTCTTTCGTTGGTTGTGTTAAGCTGGAACTCTAGTTCTTGACAATGTTTGGGAAACAGGTGCTTCGTGTTGGGGTGGAGTATAGGGAGGGGGAGGGAGACGTTTGTATTGTTTTCTGTTCCTTTTAAGCTACCACATACCTGCAAGGCCATCAATCACACCATTTGCTATACGCTGTCTCATGCCACCTTCTACCGGCAGCACATCCCTATTGCGACTAATAGCTGTACACTGTCTCTATTCCTGGACCACATAGCTCCTGCAAACTCTGTATCACATGCTATGAATGGCACTTACACAACACAGACCATCACCTGTTGAATGCCCTAGATCCCTAAAACTACTCACGTGGAACGTGAATGGGATGCGCTCTGGGATTAAGTGGCGTCTTGTTACTCAGTTCTTGAATAAGCTTTCCCCTGATGTTGCCCTGTTACCAGAGACACATTTAGCAGGGTCCAACTGCACCTTCTTTCGAAGAACCAATTATTGTTCCGCATTACACGCGGGATACACCATGGGATCCAGGGGTACTCTGATCCTGGTACACAAACACCTTCCATTCGTGCCACCGACAGTGGAACAAGACCCTAGAGGTCGCTATGTGTTGGTCCTTGGTACACTTTGGGGAGAAACGCTGGCCATTGCTTCGGTGTATTCTCCGCCGGGGCTGGGAGAGGAACTCCTAGATTAACTTACTGCCCTTATGGCGAAGCATCAACCTGATATGTGGATTCTGGGGGGAGATTTCAATGATGTCATGTGTAACAACATGGATCGCACTCACATCAGACATCGTAACCCGATTACCCCAACAAAATTAGCAAAATTTGTGTCAGCCCTGGGTCTCCGGGATGTATGTAGAGACCTTCACCCTCGAAGTAAGGGTTACTCGGTTCACTCGGGAGCCATGGCTCCCTATCCAGGTTGGACTATCTCTTCTCCCAGGCATTGATATGCACAGGGTGACGGCCGCTGAGCTGCTTCCCCGAGGTATCTGCTATCACCTTGGCTTCCCTGACTTTTTCGATCATCTCACAGAGGCAACCAATTAATACTTTGGAATTAATGATACTACGGTTGATAGCCTGGTGACGATATGGGAGGCCTACAAAACGGTACTGAGGGGAGAGATAATCTCCGGGACGGCGAACAAAAAGAAAGAGCGACTCCAGAAAATATCAGAGGCTGAAGATGAAATGGGCGAGTGGGAAGCCAGGTATATTCTTGATCCGAGCCCTGAGATCCATGGGTCCCTTAAGAGCGCTAGAGAGTGACTCCAGAACATGATGCTAAATAACGCTAAAAACACCCATTGGGAGTCCAAGGCAAGGATCTATGAATATGGGGACAAGGTGGGTAAAATGTTGGCCTGGCTTGAGAGGAGGGACAAGGGTCAACACCCTGTCAGGGAGATGATAACTCCACAAAATGAGAAGTACCAGTCAGATCGTGAAATAGTGGAAGCTTTTGCTAACTTTTATACTGCTCTTTATCGTACCCCGACATCCCCACTGAACCCCTCCCTCCTAGACAATATTACATTGCCCTGTTTATATGAACAACTGAAAACACACGTGGACTCTGATCTTACTGAATCAGAGATTGCTGAGGCCATAGCACAAATACAATCTGGGAAAACATCGGGCCCCAACGGGTTCCTGATCTAAACCTGGAAAAGGCTAGGTGGGGAGGAAATGGCATCGCCCCTCCACAAAATGTTCCTCCGGGCCCGCGAACAAGGCACTCTTCCGCCGTATTTATGTAAGGCCACAATTGTAGTTATTCCCAAACCAGGCAAACCCCCTGAACAATGCGCCTTTTATAGGCCTATGTCATTGATTAACAGCAAAGTCAAGGTCCTCACCAAACTTCTGGCTAATCGGCTACAATCGGTCATTTCTTCCCTGGTCCACCCGGACCAATGTGCTTTTATTTGTTTGTTTGTTTACTTGTATTGCGCACCAGACCCGGGGGTAACCGGGCGCAGAACATAAGGTAATTCAAAGCTTGGTTACATGATAAGGTTACAGAAGAAGTCAATTCGGGTACACAAGATGAAGGTAGTAAGTAATTAGAGAGAAAGCGGTAGGTGCAATATACTACTGTGAGAATGTAAACAGGTAACAAAGTAGTGTACATACATGGATATACAATTTGAAGCTGGATATGTTTACAGTCATTATTTACAGTCATAATGCAATCCAAAGTCTGATACAGGCTATAGGTCTGATTCTTTGAACCATTTAATAGTGCTCTTGCGGAAGTTATGGGCAGACTGCAACACTCTCAGTGAGGGTGGTAATGAGTTCCTTAATTCAGCTGCCTTAACATGGAAGCTACAACCCCCAATTCATGCTAACTTGAATCTGGGGATAGCAAGGTGATTAGTGTTAGAAAGTCTAGTAATCCTGGTTGTAGACCTTTTGTTAAATCATTCGGCCAAGTAGCTAGGTGCAGCATTATTCAAACATCTGTAGGTCAACGTTGCGACCTTAAGCTTGATTTTGTCAAGAGTGGTGAGCCAATTATTAGCTCTTCGAATCACGGAAATGTGTTCTCGTTTGGCAATTCCTAATGCTGCTCTAAGAGCATTATTTTGCAGTGTCTGAACCTTTTTGATGATGTGTTTGTTGGCACCTATGAATATAGCATTACAGTAGTCCAATTTTGATAAAATCAGGGCTCGGGCTAAGGTGATACAACTACTATTTGAAAGAAACAATTTACTCACCCTAATCAATTTGCACGTGTAGGCTGTAGAGGAAGCCGCCGCATTGACTTGCTTGTTGAGGGATAGAGTTGTGTCTAGGTAAAAACCCAGTGTCTTCACCTGTTTAGCCACGGTAGTGGTGTTATTATCAATATTGAAGGTGGAATAATTGGAGTTAAGTTTATTAAGGGATGCAGAAGTAGCCAGGATTATAATCTCCGTTTTATCGTCATTCAGGCATAGACCGTGAGTGGCCATCCATGCCTGGATGACGAGATAAATCTTGTTCACCAAGGCCAAATCCTTATCATAATCACCAGAAAGAGGTAGGAGAATCTGAGTGTCATCGGCATAGTTAGTGTAGGTGACACCCAGAAGGTCCAGATCATCGAGAAGGGGCTTAGCGAAGATGTTATAGAGGTGTAGGGGAGACACAAGACCCCTGAGGCACTCCGCAAGTAATGGAGATCGGGTCAGACTCTCATAGTCCTATTACTGAGAAAGGATTGTATCCAGTCTATGGCTTTCGCAGAGAAGTGGGCAGCTGTGTCCAGGTGACTACAAAGGACTCCATGGTCAACTAAATCAAATGCGGTCAAACGATTTAATAAGAGAAGGAGGACGGGAGTCCCCTTATATCTGAGTTCATCAATCTGCGTCTTTAGGTCTATTAGGGCTGTTTCAGTTCCGTACTGAGGCTGGAAACCCGACTGGCGTGAACCTAGTATGGAATTAGATTCCAAGTGTTTCTGAATTTGGAAATAGGCCATTTTATCTAGTATTTTCAGCAGGAATGGCACAGTAGTGATGGGTCGGTAGTTGGTTGGGATGGTGGGGCCCAGTGTCTGTTTTTTTAAAAGTGGGAGCACTCAAGATTCCTTTAGGTTAGCTGGGATTTTGCCAGATGTGGATGAGGCTTTGATCAGTTTAGTGATGAACGGGGCCAGGTCTCTAGTATCGTCCTTTATAAGTTGAGCTGGGCAGAGATCTCCCTTGCAATTGGAAGGTTTGAGAGAAAGGATAATTTTTTCAGTGTCGAGTGTGGTAACCTTCGTGAACTTGAAGCGTGGGGGGTAATTAAGGCTGTTTGGATCAGTATCCACTGTAAATGGAGGAGATGATGGGGAGGTTGTAGTTAGTGACTCTTTTTTTGGCAATTTTTATTTGTAGAGTCTAGACTTTGTTAACTAGGACGTGCTGAATGTCCGAGTACCAATTCATGTCTTTTATGTAGTTATCCGGTATAGGGATGGGAGATTCTAACTCTTTGAGTATAGCAAATAATTCCTTTGTACTTGACTTGGCCTGGGCTGTTCTGGTATTGTATGTTTCCCGTTTTGCTTGGAATATTTCCTTCTTATAGAGAGCCGATATAGTGAGGAGATTAGTTTTATTTTCCTCAGATGGCAGTAGTCTCCAGGAGACCTCACATTGCCTTTTGGTTTTCCGTAGGGACTTCAAATGTGGTGTATACCAAGAGTTCAAGTGTGCCTTAGGCATGCTTCGTTTAGTCTTTAGTGGTGCTATTGAGTCTAAGGATGTGGACATAATTTGGTTGAATTCTTTGACTAAGTCATCAGGGTGACTATGGTCTGGAAGAGCATTAAGAGTAGGGAGTATCAAAGGGAGTAAGTTGTCAGCACTAATGTTCTTTTTGCATCTGGCCAGGATGGAAGGGGCAAGGGCCGGCTTAATGGTAGGTCTGTCGGTGTCTAGGGAGAAGGAGATCAGGTGGTGGTCAGTCCAGATCTGGGGCGATATGGAGACTATTCTGGTGGTACAGTTATAGTCAGCCACCCAGTCTAGTGTTCGGCCTTTAATATGGGTCGGGTCAAGCACTCTGCGTGAATCCGAGTTCCGTTAGGGTATTGGACACACTAGCTGCCTGTATATCTTTTTGGTCATTTAGTCCCAAGTTCATATCTCCTAGTATTAGCACCTGCAAGGTGTTTTTAAGGATGTTGGATACAAGGTTGGAAATGTCCTCCTCAAAGGTACCAATGGGGCCTGGAGGTCTGTAAACTAGATGAATTCTAAGTGTTTGGGTATTGTTGAGGGTAAGTTTGGCGGTAAGGAGTTCACGTGAGTTAATGTCCGCTGGAATTGTTATTCTAATCAGTAGATTGTCTTTGGTAATGAGGGCAATGTCTCTGGCTCGTGAATCATTTCTGTCAGATCTGAGGATCGAGTAGCCATTGGGAATAGCTAGTGAGAGGGCTGGGCCTGCGGCCGCAGGCAGCCAAGATTCCGTAATAGCCAGAAGTCAAGGTTTTCTGATTGGATAATATCTGCTATTTCAGAGGCATGGGCTACCATGGACCTAGCGTTTAAGAGTGCTCCTATAAGGCCATGGTTAGTGGGTATTAGGTCTGAAAGAGTTTTTGGCTTTAGGGTGAACAATGAATTATGGTTATAGGGGTCAAGCGCAGAAGCTGTCTTCCCAGGAACTATTTTAGTGGGGTTGGAGTTAACAGGGTATGGATTCGACCTTTTGTTAACGCAAGTAAGCGTTCTGGCTAGGGGTTCGAATATTTTTGCGAGCCTTGACCGAAGTCTGTTATTTCTGTCCTGTAGGTTACATGGGAGCCACTTTTTAGCGAGCCTTGACCGAAGTCTATTATTTATGTCCTGTAGGTTACATGGGAGCACGTTGAATGTAGAAGGTAGAGGGCGCTCCATGTACATGTTGGATAGTTGTCTGGTATGATGACTATTTTTTAAATGGGTATTGTGGTGGGTACTACTGTCATCCAGGGTCGTGTAAGTGTGGAACTTCAGCAGCGTAGTATATATGGTGGGTATACTTATTATTAGAGTGAGAAGGGATAATAGAGTCATTGGTATGGACATTTTTAGGAATGGGCACCACATAGAGCGAGGCCAGAGAGTCTGTGACTCAGAGAATAATAATCAGAAAGTGGTCAAGGGAGGGGCTGCCCCTATCCTTGTAGAGACGTCTGCACTAGTCAGGGATTTACAGTACCTAGTCGGACATGGAGACAAGCATGTGTTTTAGATTACAGAACGACAATCTACATCTAAGTCAGAAGGATAGGCAATTCAAGTCTCGAGTTCAGGTCCGGTATCTCCAGAGGTAGCGCTACAGGTAACTAGAGTGCGTTGCGTTCAAAGGAACAGTAGGTGACAGCTTTGTAACAGATAGTGCATTGCTTGCAAGCCTTAAGCTGTGGCAGCAGGATATACACACGGGCTATCTTAGAATCGAGCACATTAAGTTGTCAGGCAGCTAGGCCTCTAGAAACTGCCTCTGCAGTAAATACCAATGTAGTTTGAGACAGCTAGGGGCACAAGTTAGTTACGGTCGTACGTTAGCCTAGGGCTGCTATGCAAGTGTCTCTAAGTTGATGTATGTTAGGTTACTTCCTAAGTTACAAGAAACAGTGAAAAGGCATCAGTAGCTGCTAAGACCATGCATGGCATATTTGGGAAGTTTCTAACCTTGTAAAGTGAGTCCATAGTGGGTAGGACGGAGTCGAGTTAGTAACGGTCTGCTACATTATTACTAAACACGTTATTGTCCACATACATTTCTTCATATGGTTGCTATGGGCGAATGAGTTCAGCCGAGTGGCAGGAAATGAGTCTGATAGATCCAGGGGAAGGTGCTTAAGGGCAGTATAACCAGGCAGAGTGTTAACACAGTCATGCATTAGGGATTACAGCATATGGCAGGGGTAGGTCACAGAAGATGCGTAAGCAATTAACTTGGTAAGTGTAACACGACGTGGATATACCATAGCCTAGTGCTGGATAGCAAAGTATTTGCTTAGGGTACACGCAATATGGTAGAGTCAGTAGGAGGTTACAGTAACGCATTGTAGACTGTCTTAAATGCAAGAGGAGGCTATTCAACAAACTATCACAAATGAGTACATCATGTGTCCTAGGTTGGAAGGTAACATTACTAAACATGTTACGTGACAGGAAGTGAGCACGGAGCTCCCTTACCAGCAGCTAGCAAGCAGGGCATGCAAACAGCGATCGTCCTGGATAAAGTAGTTCTCGCAACATGGTGCGCGCGTTCATAAATAGGCACAGGGTGCAGGTAGGGAGGTGGCGGTGGGGCAAATTGGGCAGCGTTTCTGGCCCTGTGCACTGGTGGTCATTGGTCAGGCTCGGGTCAGGAGCCTTTCTTGTCTGCCTTCATTGGAGGCCGACTCACGCCTGCCGGTGCTTCCTGATAGGCTAAGAGGTGCAATAGGCCAATCGTGCGTCGGTGCTGGTCTCCGGGGGAGGCGGACTTGGTAGTCAAAACACGGTGGCCATTTTAGAAGGGTTTTTTCCTTCGAATATGCAATAGCAAAAGCAGATGTCGGGGATCAGGACACGGATCATCAGCAGGCTCATGCAGCCCTGAGGGCATGAGAAGTATGCAGGCTGCCTATGCGTAATTTAGCCCAAGTTGCTGGCGGGAAAGCGTTGTTTCAGATAAAGGGCGCTTCTTGCAGGAGAAGCCTCGTGACTTACCTCGATGCTTCGGCTGGGCTGAGAGGCTGGGAGGACTGCTCCTGCAGCCTCTGGACAGGAGGGGCTCCAACTAGCAAGCGAAGTAAAGTGAGCAGGCTTGGGTCAGGAGCCTTTCTTGTCTGCCTTCCTTGGAGGCCGGCTCAGGCCTGCCGGTGCCTCCTGATAGGCTAAGAGTTGCAATAGGTCAATCGGGCATCGGTGCTGGTCTCCGGGGGAAGCAGACTTGGTAGTCAAAACATGGCGGCCATTTTAGAAGGTTTTTTTCCTTTGAATATGCAATAGCAAAAGCAGATGTCGGGGATCATGACACAGATCATCAGCAGGCTCATGCAGCCCTGAGGACATGAGAAGTACGCAGGCTGCCTATGCGTAATTTAGCACAAGTTGCTGGCGGGAAAGCGTTGTTTCAGATAAACGGCGCTTCTTGCAGGGGAAGCCTTGTGGTTTACCTCGATGCTTCGGCTGGGCTGAGAGGGTGGGAGGACTGCTCCTGCAGCCTCCGGACAGAAGGAGCTCCAACTAGGAAGCAAAGTAAAGTTTATGCCACATAAATCCACAAGAATGAACATACAATGCCTCCACCTCTTACTGGAGCATGTTCCCGACATAAACACGCATTTTATACTATTAGCAATCGATTTTGAAAAGGCATTTTATTTGGTCCGGTGGGATAGCCTTTGGGAAACTATGCGATGAATAGGATTTGGAGACACTTCTCTGGGCTGGATGCAGCAACTCTATACGAAGCCTCAGGCAGAAGTAAGAGTGAATGGGTGGCCCTCTAAGCCCTTCCCCCTTGGTAAAGGAACACAGCAGGGATGCCCCCTCTGCCCCCTCCTCTTTGCTCTTTCAATCGAGACGCTCGCCTTATGGCTTCGTCAGAGCGAGGCTTGGATGGGATTTAGATGACCAGAGGGACACGAGGATAGGGCGTCTCTATATGCCGACAATCTCTTGGTGTATTTGGGAGATCCAATCTGGACCTGCCTCATAGTGAATTTGACTGACTTGAGAGTCTCCTTAGAGAGCTCATATGAGTAGGGGGGCAACCCTGCATCACGCTATCTGCCCTGCAGAGATCGATTTGGGAGGGCGGTATAGGAGTACCCTGCCTCCAGACCTACTATTGGGCAACCCGGCTAACAGTCATCAACGACCTGCTCCACGGGGATCGGGAACTACCACATATAAGGGCCGAGTTTGCCGCCATTCATGATATAGACCCATTGCATCTGCTATATCAGCCTCTTAATAGATCCCCGTTACAGACAACCACAGCACATTTCACTGCGGTTTGGAGACGGGCACACGCTTTTGTTGGATGGAAGAACAAAATAACCACTGTGCAACCCCTGTGGCATAATAGTAACCTGATTGAAACGGGTAAACTAGGACTGTTGCCTAAATGGGTCGAGGCCGGGATTATAAAAATCAGGGATATCCTGGTAGATGGGAAAATTGCCTCATTTGATGTCCTACGATTGAAGTTCCGAATCCCAGTGACTGAACAATACCATTACATATAGCTGACTCATGCTTTGAGGGCACACATCCCGGCAGTCACCACTATACCTGAAAGTACACCCATAGAACGTAATAGGCTCCCGGCTTATATCCCCACCAAGAGCACCTCCATTCTGTATGACGCTATGTCCTCCTTTGCCACTCCTGAACTCTCTAATCTTAAAGCTAAATGGGAGAAGGATGTGGGCACCATAGACCCAGAGGACTGGATTCAGGTACTCATGCATCCTCAGGAGATTGCTATCTCCTCCAGACTCAACCTGGTACAATTAAAAATCCTGCACCCAATATATTATCCTAGAACTGTGTTGTATGGTTGGAAACAGGCCTCAAGCCTGAATTGCCTCTGATGCGCTGCGAAAGAAGGAACCTTTACACACATCCTTTGGGGAAGCCCCTGGATCCAAGGCTTCTGGAATGAGTGCTGCAACGAATTAACCAGGGTTCTGGGCCGCACCATACCGCTAGACCCGAGAGTGCTACTACTGGGAATACCCGATGAATACATTGCTACTAAGTGGGAAGGACTGTTCCTATCCACTGCAGTGGGCTGATGAAAAGGAACATTGCACAAAAATGGGACTCTCCGACATTGAATAAATGGGCTGCCGATATGGACACATGTGCAATGTTGGAGCATAGGATTTACAACGCAAGAGGCTGCCCCGCAAAAGCCTCCAAAGTGTGGGGGAGATGGGAGGAGCAAGAGACTTAGTTGCTCCTGACATACAAGGGGAGGAAATTGAGCAATATAATGATGTGCACACATGTAGGACTCTTTTGATGGTAGCCATGCTCAAGTCATATGTCTATTGTTAGAAAGATGCATGTCTTTATTTTGTTTTGTTTATTGTGATTGTTGCTTAAACCAATAAAATGTTTTATTAAAAAAAAATCGATAACTATGTCCCACCACTGCTAATTGCTGCATAATATGTTACTATTCTGCTATGACCTATCTCACCAGTCATGAGTAACTCTTAGTCACTGCATCCAGCCCTCCAAGGCCGTTGTTGCAGCACAACACCCCTCTACACCCCCACATTATCAGTGCCACTGCATCTGCCAGTGCACCATGAACCCCAGAATTGGCTTCTCTCCCAGCGCACTGTACAGCATAGCAGGCCACCCACCCTGCACTTCCGGCGCTTTCACCCAAGTGGGGAACGTCCTTGACCGACTATGGTTCCCCAGACACTGCCCTCCCCCTTCCGAACACCATTTCTCCCCAAAATGCCCCCTTCCCCACACCTGCCTCCACCAAGACTCTGGTCCACTACCAGCCCTTGCTATCCCATCCAATTTTACATTCTAAGGGCCAACTGAAAGGACGGAATTGGAGGAGGAGTGGCTATCATTGGCACAACCTCACTACAGTTCAGAACCTGTTCACTTGACCCATTTCTAGGGTACGAATTGTTACTCCTTAAACTCACATCGGACCCAAAAACTACAACTAACTTCCTCATCATGTACAGATCTCCAAATAAGGCCAACCACCCCGAAACCGACATCCCCTTAATTATCACCCCCTTACTTAAGCCCAATACCAAATGTATCATTTTAGGTGACCTCAATCTTGGATTCAGCGACAAGCTAGACCTCAAAGCCAACACCTTCCATGAAGCCCTTCCAAAATTCCATCCACCCAATGTATTAACTCTCCGACACACTCCAAAGGCAGAACCCTAGACTGGATTCTCAACCTCAACACTAAGTTATTTATTGACTCCATCTCTTGCATATCGTGGACAGACCATTACTTAATTATCTTTAGTCTACTGTTCCAAGACACTCAGGCTATCCCTCAAATCCCACTCGCCCCATCAAGGTGAGAAACACCTGCAAACCCACAGTGGATAATCTCAACCCGCTTTTGTCAGACGGCTTCAAAATTCCTCTGGATGCACTCACTAACCCAGATATCATCGCTAATATCTACCATGACTGATTAAAAGCCGCCATTGACACTGTTGCCCCACTCACATTAAAAACACACTGCATCGCCAAGCGAACCAACTTTTGGTTCAACGAAGAGCTCATAGTTCTTCGATGCAAAAAAAAGGTGTTAGAGCACCGGCCACCGGCACAAAAAGACCCCAACACAGGACACTGCTAACCTACTCTTAATAGCTAACAAAGCCAACAAAGTAGCAGTAGCAGTAATCAAACACAAAGCCAACTCTTTAAACTCGTGTATTGACAACGCCTCCTCCAAAACCAAAGAGCAATTTACCATTTTGAGAGAACTGGACTCCCCCATTCCTGCCACCACCCCTACCATCGCCAGTAAAGAATGGTGTACCAACATCCAAAATGCTCTTGCCTCTAACATTCTCACTCTTCAACATAAAATCCAAACCAAAAAAAAAGTTTTAGCCCATAAAAACCCACAACCCCTAATGCAGGACACCTGCATGACTAATAATACCACCCAATTTAGTTTCTCCAATGCCTCCCAAGAACATGTGATAAAGACCATCTCCGCCTTGAAACCATCCAACTGTAAAGGTGACAGGTTTCTGGCTCACCTAATCAAACTGTGTGCCCCTACTCTAGCACCCATCATCACTAATTTCACCAATTCGTCCTTCAATTCCAACTCTGTGCCGACTAGTATTAAAGAAGCATGGGTCACTCTGCTGCTTAAAAAAAACACATTAGCCCCACCCTACCTACAAATGACCACTCCATTACAACTGTTCCTTTTCTACCGAAAATACTGGACAAGATTGCATACTCCCAAATCCAAGATTACCTTGAATATAACCTGTTGTTAGGAGCCAGACAATATGGCTTCCGGCCCAAGCACAGTACTGAAACTGCCCTTTTAGACCTCAAAATCCATATGGACAGTACTGGAGACTCTGGGAAACTGTGCATATTCCTCCTACTCGACCTGGCTGCTGCCTTTGACTTGGTCAACCACGACAAACTCTGCAATGCCCTTGCTGAAAACATTCACTTCTCCTCAGATGCCACCCAATGGGTTAAGTCAATTCTAGCGGATTGTTTCTCCCTCCAGAATCTCCATAGGAGCTGAGGCAGCCAATCCCTTACCAGTCCCAGTAGGGGACCCCAAGGCTCCTGCCTCTCTCCCACTCTTTACAACACATATACTGAACTTTTGTTTGCAGCTCTGGATGCCATTGGTGTCAGCTATACTAATTTTGTAGATGACACCAATGTCCTGATCCCCATTTCAGGAGACTACGAACAAGACTCCATCACCATCAACAAAATGCATTCCATTATTCAAAACAGGATGGCCACAAATAGTCTCTGTCTCAACAATGACAAAATAGAGATTCTCATAGTAGCCCCCCCTCCAAACTAAAAACCCTCCATGCCAACTACGCAACCATCAGCATCGATTGCTCCCCTATCCCGGTCTAAAACACGTCAAAACTCTATGGGCCTCATTACAAGTATGGAGGTAATGAAAAAAGGAAGGCGGAATGGCATTACTGGCATCGTTAACGGGTTTGGACCATTACGAGCCGACAACCCAGCAATACTGCCACCGCCCATACCGTGCCCCCTCTTACCGGCATGCGTGCCTACATGCGCCCCTTCACGGCGCCAATATCAGGATGCTGCTAACAGGAGGACATCACACGTTGCACGGGCATGCACTTACCGGCATCCCGAAGGCAGTAATTAGGGCCTGCACGACGGCAGCAATACAGGCATCGCGGACCACCCGTAAATAGCAACCTGCAGTGCAGTCAACTGCCACAGGTGCACACAATCACCACAGGTGGAGTCAATGGAGCCGGTCCCAGTACAAAAGGAGTACAACCACACACCACACCCCTCCCTACAACAGGAGGAGAAGGAGGGTGAGACAGGCCCAGCAAGTTCCACCAGTGCAGCCAGTGGTACCACGTAGGCAGCCACCAGTCCCTCGCATCAGACCCAGTCCATTCAATTTAACCTCTGAGCAGATCCACACCCTATACCTGTTGGACTGGGACACCATCACCACCATAGTGGACATGATACACAATGACATTGTCAGCCTGATAGAAATCCGCACTGCCATCCCCCCTCTACTAAAGGTGGTGTCTGTGCTCCACTTCCTGGCCACAGGCACCTACCAGCACACAGTGGGTCAGCTGCATGGCATATCCCAACCACTCTTGTCCCGCATGCTGACCTAAGTGCTTGATGCCCTCCTGAAGCATGCAAGCATCCACATTTCACTACCACAGACTGGCCGGAGCTCGCCAACACCAAAGTAGGCTTCCATGCACTGGCAGGCATGCCCAATTGTGTCGGTGCCCTCAACTGCACCCATGTAGAATTTGTGGCCCCTCATGCCAATGAGGTGGTGTACCGCAATCGCAAGCAATACCACTCCATCAATGTGCAGATGGTAGGTGACTCCAGCAAGATCATCACACATTGTTGCGCACAATATCCTGGAACTACATATGATGCCATGGTGCTGCGTAACTCCACGCTAGCCCGCTACATGGAGCGACATGCTGGATGACGTGCCTGGCTGCTCGGTAAGTTGCCTGACTGGGCCATGGCAGTGCATTGGGGTTGTGAGGTTGGGGGGATTCATACTCCACCTGGGTAGGATTGGGGTGGGGGGAAGCCTGCACCACCTGGGTGGGATTGGGGGGGTGCATACTCCACCTGGGTGGGATTGGGCGGTGAGTGGACAATGCACTCAGAGCTAAACACTGTTGTCCTGAACATCCCAACCTGAACATGACACATCAATGCCATACATAAGACCAATGCCGCACATCAATGACAACATGCCAGACGCACAAGCAGGCCACCATGGGTACGTCAAGCGATGCATGACTAAACATGATTACAACTGTGCCAATGCCGCTAGTGTGATTAGGTACAGAGTAGCATACACTGCAGTAATGGGTGGCAAGACATTGTTCCGCATGCACAGTACATCCGCATCAGCATGCAATTGAACACCCTGCATCATCTGTACAACGCAATCCACACTAGTAGACCATTGTGCAGTACACAATGCATCAAATGAACTTGTGTGCATACATCCAGGGACGTCAACACCAAATAGCTGCAGCCATGGCCGTTAATCCTAAAGGTGTCAGCTCAGATTGACTCACATATACCTCTTTGTGCTCCCATGCAGGTGATGGAGGCTATCCCTTGAAGCCGTGGCTAGTCACCCCTGTACAATTGGGTTCATACCCGTACCCGTGTTGTGATTGAGCAGACCTTTGGCCTGTTGAAGGCACGGTTCCGCTGCCTAAGCAGGTCTGGTGGAGCACTCCTTTATGGCCCGGAGAAGGTGGCAAAGATCACCATGGTCTGTGTCAAGCTGCACAACATGTGCATCCGGAGATACGTACCACTGCCACCTAACATTGACATGCATGCACCGGGTGAGGATGATGAGGATGATGATGGAGGTGGAGCAGCACCCCTGCCAGTTCGTGATGCACAAGATGGCGATGCTGTACACCTATCAGTGATTGATGATTATTTCTGAACCACATGAACGCTGATGGTTGTGTGTCAGTACTACATTGAGCACTGAGATCGTGTGGACATGGACACAGGGTGTGTGGGGAGTTGGGCACTGTGCGCTGTCATGAATAGAATGAAGGGTATCCACGTACTGGACCATAAGGGTGGTAAAATACCCAAATCTTCCCTTGTATATTGTGTCTTCACGTTAGGATTTGGGCAATTTTATTTATAATAGTTCCTTAAAAAACAAAAAGGTTTTGGAAACACTTCTGTTGTTTTGTCATAAAAGGCTGTCCTCAAGATGAAGCAACATTGACTTTATTAAGTTTTCCCTTGAGGGCAGGTTCTTTCTTTAAAAGACCCCCACTCATCCCTGATTAATGTATTTTCTGGGAGGTGGGTATATTTCGTATATCTGGGACCTACAGTCCCCGCATCAGCTTCTTTTTTTATTTCTGTTTTGTTTTTTTCTTTTGTCTTGCTGTTGTTAATATATAAAGTTTTTCCTATATTTCTGTGTGTTTTATACACAGTAATGATCCTTGATGAGTCCTTATCTTCACTAGGGTTGATTGCGTTCAAGTATGCAGGTACAGTGTTGTGATGAGCCGACCGGTTTCAGTGGTAGGAGACCACTTTCATCAGGGCTGAAAACAGCTTAACCATATATGTTGCTGTTGGTGTTTTTTAGGGCTAGAAATAGCTTCCTTACATGCATTTCGGACCAGTCCCCCAATTATTTGGTGTCTTCTCTTCTTGGGAGTGCACTCTTGACTGGAACGGACGCCCGGGGCTTCCGGCACGCGGTCGGACCACGCCAAGCGCAGCAGGTACCCTGTGCAGAAGTCTGATTCACAGTGGCATCTGCAGTAGGACTGAAGTCTACATCCATACATCTAGGACCCTCCCAAGAAGAGAAGACACCAAATAATTGGGGGACTGGTCCGCATGCATGTAAGGAAGCTATTTCTAGCCCCAAAAAAACACCGACAGCAACATAAATGGTAAAGCTGTTTTCAGCCCTGATGAAAGTGGTCTCCTACCACTGAAACCGTTCAGCTCATCACAACACTGTACCTGCATACTTGAACGCAATATGTCAGAATACAGTACGATCAACCCTAATGAAGATAAGGACTGATCAAGGATCATTACTGTGTATAAAACACACCAAAATATAGGAAAAACTTTCTATATTAACAAGAGCAAGACAAAAGAAAAAAACAAAACAGAAATAAAAAAAGAAGCTGACGAGAGGACTGTAGGTCCCAGATATACGAAATATACCCACCTCTCAGAAAATATATTAATCAGGGATAATTGGGGGTCTTTTAAAGAAAGAACCTGCCCTCAAGGGAAAACCTAATAAAGTCAATGTTGCTTCATCTTGAGGACAGCCATTTATGACAAAACAACAGAAGTGTTTCCAAAACCTTTTTGTTTTTTAAGGAACTATTATAAATGAAATGAATAGAATGAACACACACAAAATGAACAATGTCCGGGCATGAAAAGATTTTGAACACAATGGGTGTATTAAGAAAAATAACAATATAGTGCTTCCTCCCTCAACCACTCACATGCCCTCCTCCCTCCCCCCAAAACACCCAAACACCCCATACCCCCCAAGCACTCCATACCCCCCAAACACCACATAACTCACCATACACCCTATACTCCCCAATCAACCCATACCCCCAATAAACACCCCCTTAATCCCCTCAACACCACCAACACCACCTCCCCCCTCACCCATTGTCGTCCCACACACGATGTGGTTGGACCGGCTATTTCCGGACTTTTTTTGTGTCGGGGGGCTGCATTTCTGTGTGCCTTGCACTGTGCCTCGTCGTCCGCACAGGGCTTGAGGGAGTTGAGCTTGCAGATGTGGTCGATGGGGTGGAGTTGGATGGGTTTTGCACCGCCGGTGCAGGTTTTTGGTGCTGCATGTGCTCCAGTATCCTGTTTAGGACCTGAGTGACCGCCCCAAACTGTCACGTATGATTATGGCACTCGAATTGATGGCCACAATGGTTCCAGCATTCGCCTCCCGGATCTCACGGCGTGTTTGCTCACCCTTGGCCACATACTGTCACACAAGTTCGATCATTGAGTCCTGGCGTGCCTCTACCCTCAACAGGCGTGCCTCCATGTCAGTGGGGGCTGTGGAGGTGGAGGATGCTGCGTCTGGGTGGGCCATTGCAGGGCTGGCCTCTGAGGTGCTTGTCAGATGCGGACTCTGCAGTTGAACCGCTGGTTCCTGCATGGGGCTGGATGGTGTGCCCTGTGTGGAGTGGTGGGGAGTGGATGGGGGGCTTGGTGTGAGGACATTTGACATGGATGGTGCCATCAATGTCCTTGTATTCCTCTGCGTGCACATCCACATCGCTGAGGGGGGCTGTGGCTGCTGCCTCACCTACTGAACTGGTGGCAGTGGACTGCGTGCCATCAGTCTCACCTTCAGCAGTTGTTGCCAGCTCAGTATTTGCAGTCTCGTCTGCTGCTGTGATCTCCTCCTCAGACGGCCTGGCCTGTACAGGTGCCCTAAGTTGCACTCTGGCCCGTGTGCTGCCCCAGAGGTGGTAGGCCCAGATCCCTGTGGTCTGGCCCTGGATGTTGAGGCCCTTGGGGCAGAGTCCTGCCCTTCACCTTCTGCATCAGTGCCTGTGGGGGAACAAGAGATGCAGGGCATCAGTGTTGGTGTTACATGCAAGATGCATGAGTTGGTGCTGTACAGTATTTAATTTCTCATGCATTGCATTCTTATAGGTGTGTTACACAGGCTACTTTCAACGGGGGGCATATTGGCATAAGCCGTGGCCTCGGCATTTGGCACTGATGTGTACCAGGTGGCATACCGTTGTATTGCGGTTTGTGTGATGTGTGACATGCGAATGGTCCCTGTGTATTGGGTGTCTGTTGGTAATGGGACGGGCACGCAGCATGCATTTCATTGTGCCACGATTTGGGCCTCCATCTGGACATGGATCTGTAAATGTGTGTATGATGGGCCATGCATTGGTTTGGCTCACTTTCACATCTGTTGTACTATGTCATGGTTTGGCCTAGTGTCATGATGCCTACCCCCAGGCATCCGGACCAAGCCCATCAGCCCCGGGAGAAGGCATCTAGACATTTAGTAAAACCTCAGAAGCCCCGGCTAGGGGCTATATGGGTTCAGTTCTGGCGCATTAGGCGCCAGGCTCATAGTAGAAATCAGTCCTGGCGCCTAAGGCACCAGGCTCATAGTCATTACTTACCTCAGGCAGACCATGCTGCAAATTACTCCAATCCAACATGAAGCCTGAAAGGGACTATTTTTCTACAGGGACTATTTTTTACTCGGGTGTGGTTCTAGGGACTTCTTACCTGGGACTACTTGTGAGGCTATTTAAACCACGCCCGACCAGCAACACACGCTTCGCGTTATTCTGCATCCAGCAGCGTAACGCTCACCCTGCCTGCAGCCTGCATCCAGTCTTCTGCCACGCCCGCCTCAAATCCGGAGCTCCTAAAACAAAGAGGAAAGAAAGGGACAAGGTTAGAAAGCAAACGTATTTCTATTCCACACCTGATTCTGGATCCATCTCGTCTCCGGACCTGTAAAGAACATAATTTCTGCACGCGCCGCACCTCCAGCTGCAGTGCTGCGCCATACTCACCAGTCTTCACAGCATCCTTCGGGTCGGCGCTGCCTCCATCATTTCTTCGCCGAACTTCGGCACCTAGGAGACAAAAGAAAACCACAAGGTGAGGAGAGGGAACCAACAAATATAATTCTTACCACCATAGACTTACCTGATTTACCACCGGAGGCATCCTTTTGTGACTCTCCATATTTTCACGTGCCGCATCTGTAAAGAGAGACAAAACAACACGTTTTCCACATGCAACATTTACCGGACAGCGCGGGTAATACAGACTCTTACACAAGCCAGCTGCAAGACAAGAAAGGAAGGGGGGAACAAGAGTGAACATCGGACATATTGAACTCTATGAACTCAATACTTACTGGTCCTCACCTGGAACCTCAGAGTCAATACTCTCCGGAACTCTCCCGAGCCTTCAAACCAGTGAAGTAACTGGAATCGACGTGCCCCTGCAAATCCACACAGGATGGAGAGCTCATCTTTCAAGAATATAAGGTGAGATTGCTGTGAGGGCATTTCGGAGGTGATTAGTTGGGGAGGACTGTGGGGGTGCCATCACTTGAATCCACAAGTGGCTAAATCCATCTCTCCACTTGCAGGAGAATATTTCTATGGGTTAAGCAGACAAGATTAGGAGGGCAGATCCAGTCAGTCATCGCTGCACTATGCATCACGTGGGTGGAGACCGCAGCTGTCCGGGTCCGACCGACACCCCTGTGGGAACCAGGTGAGCGTAACAGAACGCAAAGCCTATCTACAAATCCCCACCCGGGCGTTATGGAAACCTCAGAAACCGACTAACTAGCCCTATTGTTAGGGGATCTTAGGGCAGAAGTGCACTCTGTGTGCAAAGAGACTAATGCCCTCAGAGAGAACTGATTGTGTCAAAGGAGCGCACTGATGATCTTGCTAGACAATTACTGCAAAACCAAGCTGGGCAAACACCATAACCTGGATTCGGGGGGGAATCCAACTCCTGTTTCATCAAGCAATCCTGTGCAAGTGGTTCTACCAGGGAGCATTCCTTTAGCTCCACCCGAACGTTTTGCTGGGGACCCAAAAAAGTTCACCGTGTTTATGAACTAATGCCGCTTGCACTTTTTATGCAGACCTGGAGCTTTTCCGAACGACCAAACCAAAGTAGCCTTTGTACTATCATATCTTAGTGGCAGCGCAGCGGATTGGTCAATTCCATTAGTTATCCAGGATGACCCTCTTCTTCGGTATTTTCAAGGTTTTCAATTGAGCATGGAAAGACTATTTGCCAGACATTCACAGGGACAGGCCCTGGATAACGACATTTTATCATTACGACAAGGTAACCAGGATCTACTAACCTATATTGCCACTTTCAATAGGTTAGTGGTGGAAACCGGATGGCCAGAGGTAAAACGAATTACATTATTTCATCGTGGACTTCGGGGTAAACTCAAAGACGTTTTGGCCCAAGTTGTGAACCCACCTCAGAATTGTGCAGACTATATAGACTTAGTGGTCCAGTTAGACCACCGACTTCAGAATAGAAAGGCTGATCGAGCTAAGTTCGAGAATCGGGTATTGGTTAAACCCAATGTTACCCTCAAAGGAACAGATGTATCAGAACCGATGCAGATCGGGGGGGTCAAGGGACCCTTAACTCAAAAGGAAAAAGAAAGAAGACGGCAGATGCAATTGTGTCTGTACTGTGGGGCCTCAGGACATTATCTACGGGATTGCTCTATAAAAACATCAAAAAGAGTAGTCGGAGTTGCTTATAAAAATCAAACAGAGCCTGATTCGGGAAACGACCACGCCCGACAAGCTTAGAGGTCTGCTTGCCGAGCTTGAAGAAGGATACTCAGACCTCGCACTTCATCATACCAATGGTCCTTATAGATCCAAGGCAGCCATCACGTATGCACGCAGTGAGGGCATACATTGATAGTGGGGCCATAGGAAACTATGTGGACCACGAGTTGGCTTCTAGGATGAATCTATCTCTCTGCAAAAAGACCACTTCGGATGTCATCACCACAGTCGATGGAATTGAAATTGCCTCTGGGCCTGTAACTCATTCCACCGCAGAGATGACACTATTGGGTCAGGATGGGCATCGAGAGACTATTGTGTTTGATTTAATCAAAGCCCCGCAGTTCCAAATAATACTGGGGATACCTTGGTTGGAAACACATAATCCTTGTATTGATTGGCGAGAGAAGAGAATCACCTTCCTGGATTGTGCACATACTTGTTACCCGAAAAAACCCTTGAACCAAGGACTGTCCACAGTCGCTACTCCAGTTGTGCAGTTACCTCAGGAATATCAAGAATTCCAGGATGTTTTCCAAAAGGAACAGGCAAACACCCTACCACCTCACAGATCATACGATTGTCAAATCGATCTCATACCCGGTGCACAACCTCCATGTAGTAGGATCTACGCCCTTACGGAACCCGAAAACCTTCACCTACGACAATACTTGGACCAATACCTTGCTAATGGCTTCATTCGTCCATCCAAGTCCCCTGCATCTTCAGCTTTGTTCTTCGTGCCTAAAAAGGAAGGTGACCTCAGAACGTGCATAGACTACCGCGCATTAAATCAGATCACGGTTAAGAACCGATACCCATTGCCTCTGATCCCCGAATTACTAGACCAAGTAAAGGACGCTTGCATCTACACTAAATTAGATCTCCGAGGGGCATATCATCTGGTACGTGTAAAGAAAGGCGACGAATGGAAGACTGCTTTTTACACTAAGTACGGGTTATTCGAATACCAGGTGATGCCCGTCGGGTTGTGCAATGCACCAGCAGCCTTCCAGTATTTTATGAACGATGTCCTTCGTGAACTCATTGACGTCTGTGTTGTTGTATACATAGACGATATTCTAGTGTACTCCTCTTCAGAATCAGACCATGTGAAGCACGTTTGTGCAGTCCTTGAGAAACTACGCCAGCACAAGTTATATGCAAAATTGGAAAAATGCGTTTTTCATGCTACGGAAGTTGAATTCCTTGGATTTATCCTGACTCCAAAAGGTGTCTGAATGGACTCTCGAAAGGTGGATGCAATCCTCAAGTGGCCATCACCCAGTTCAGTTAAAGGGGTACAAAGCATGCTCAGATTTGCTCATTTTCTACCGCAGATTCATTCTGGATTTCTCACATGTTGTACACCCTATCACAGCACTTTTGCGAAAAACAAAAGCTTCTTGTGGACCGAAGAAGCTGAAAAGGCCTTCCAAGAGCTGAAAGCGAAATTCACGACTGCGCCTGTCTTAAAGCATCCACGCCCCGAACTCCCATACATAGTTGAAACTGATGCATCCAGTTTATCCATGGGAGCTGTCCTGTCCCAGAAGGATCCTGAAACCGGTCAACTTCACCCAGTAGCATTTTGCTCCAGAAAGTTCTCGGCACCCGAGTTACACTATGCGGTTACCGATAAAGAATTATTAGCCATCAAATCCGCCTTCAAGGCTTGGCGGCATTATCTTCTCGGTGTCAGGCATACCATTACGGTAATCACCGATCACCGGAACTTGCAGTATTTAAAAACAGCCAAGGCCCAATCGTCGCGTCAACTTCGATGGGCATTGTTCTTTGCCGAGTTCGATTTCATGATCACTTACCGACCAGATTGTAAAAATGGCAAGGCAGATGCCTTATCCTGAATAGGGATGGGAGAAGCATATGCGAACCTGGAACCGGTGCATACAATTTCAGAACAAAGAATTCTTGGCATAACCACTCTACAGACACTAGAGGATATTCAAGTAAAGATCCAACAACTTTTCGATCCAACAGACCTGCAGGACTGGGTGAAGAAAGGCTCGGACTACTTAGTCATCAATGACCTACCTTATTATCAAGGGCGACTATATCTACCACACAAGGAACTACAAGAACTAGTCATCTCCAATTATCATTACACCCTGATGGAAGGACACCCAGGTATCGCAAAAACTGAAGCTAAAATTAAGAGACAATTCTGGTGGCCCACCTGGCAAAAAGACGTAAAGTCATTTGTAATGTCTTGTGGCATTTGCGCCCAAAACAAAAGTCATAAGAAAAAAACAGCTGGCCTCTTACAACCTTTGGATATTCCACCTACACCATGGCACACCTTATCGTTAGACTTTATTACAGATCTACCTCCATGTAATGGATTTAACACCATTTTAGTTATTGTGGATCTTTTTTCCAAGATGGCCCACTTTATTCCTCTAAAGGGATTACCTTCTGCTTCAATTCTGGCCAAGGAGTTCCTCGAAAACATTGTTCAAATACACGGATTACCTTCCGTATTGGTCTCTGACCGAGGTAGTCAATTCATTTCACATTTTTGGAATAAATGTTGTCAACTGGCGCAAATCGACGTGAGGTTATCAACCAGTCACCATCCCCAGATCGATGGTCAGACGGAGAGGACCAACCAGACCCTTGAACAGTACCTACGTTGCATGCTACACCAGAGCGAAAGTAATTGGAAAGATATTTTATGGATTACCGAGTATGCATGCAATAACTCTGTACATTCAGGAACCGGACAAAGCCCCTTTTATACCATATATGGACATCACCCTCAAACCTCAGAACTAGATTTGCCTCAGCATTTAGAAATGCCTGCAGTTAGTCATTTGCATTCTACGATTACACAAGCCTTTAAAGAGGCAACAGAACATTTGAAACAAGCAAAAGAGAAATATAAAAAAAATGCTGATCAACATAGAAGTGAAACTCCACAATACCAGATTGGGGATCAAGTTTGGCTGGCTACAAAACACATACCTCTGAAGGGAACTCAGACTTTTAACCCTAGATATTTGGGACCTTAGACTATTAAGGCCATTATCAACCCGGTAGCCGTCAAATTGGAATTACCCTCTAATATGCGCATTCATCCTGTCTTTCATGTTTCACTTTTAAAACCAGTTCAACCAGGAACAAGATTAACCAAACCACCCAACCCCATCTTGATAGATGGAGAACCTGAATTCAAGGTAAAAAATATCCTGGAATCCAAGATGGTTAAATCAAAACTTTTTTATTTAATCGATTGGAAGGGCTACGGACCACAAGAAAGGTCATGGGAACCTAGTGACCACGTCCATGCACCTCGGTTGGTGAAAAGATTCCACCAGAACTTCCCAGACAAACCAGGGCCCAGGGGAAGAACAACTTTAGGAGGGGCTTTGGGGGGGAGTGCTGTCATGATGCCTACCCCCAGGCATCCGCACCAAGCCCATCAGCCCCGGGAGCAGACATCTAGACATTTAGTAAAACCTCAGCAGCCCCGTCTAGGGGCTATCTGGGTTCAGTCCTGGTGCCTTTGGCGCCAGGCTCATAGTAGAAATCAGTCCTGGTGCCTAAGGTGCCAGGCTCATAGTCATTACTTACCTCAGGCAGACCATGCTGCAAATGACTCCAATCCAACATGAAGCCTGAAAGGGGCTATTTTTCTTCAGGGACTATTGTTTACTCGGGTGTGGTTCTAGGGACTTCTTACCTGGGACTACTTTTGAGGCTATTTAAACCACGCCCGACCAGCAACACACGCCTCGCGTTATTCTGCATCCAGCAGCGTAACTCTCACTGTGCCTGCAGCCTGCATCCAGTCATCTACCACGCCCGCCTCGAATCTGGAGCTCCTAAAACAAAGAGGAAAGAAAGGGACACGGTTAGAAAACAAACTTATTTCTATTCCACATCTGATTCTGGATCCATCTCGTCTCCGGACCTGTAAAGAATATCATTTCTGCACGTGCCGCACCTCCAGCTGCAGCGCCGCGCCATACTCACCAGTCTTCACAGCATCCTTCGGGTCGGTGCTGCCTCCATCATTTCTTCGCCGAACTTCGGCACCTAGGAGACAAAAGAAAACCACAAGGTGAGGCGAGGGAACCAACAAATATAATTCTTACCACCATAGACTTATCTGATTTACCACCGGAGGCATCCTTTTGTGACTCTCCATATTTTCACGTGCCGCATCTGTAAAGAGAGACAAAACAACACGCTTTCCACGTGCAACATTTACCGGACAGCGCCGGATAATACAGTCTCTTACCTGAGCGCCACCAGCTGCCACAAGAGCATCTTTTCATGAGCCAGCTGCAAGACAAGTAAGGAAGGGGGGAACAAGAGTGAACATCGGACATATTGAACTCTATGAACTTAATACTTACTGGTCCTCACCTGGAACCTCAGAGTCAATACTCTCAGGGAAATCTCCCAGCTTTCAAATCAGTGAAGTAACTGGAATCGATGCGCCCCTGCAAATCCACGCAGGATGGAGAGCTCATCTTTCAAGAATATAAGGTGAGATTGCTGTGAGGGCATTTCGGAGGTGATTAGTTGGGGAGGACTGCGGGGGTGCCGTCACTTGAATCAACAAGTGGCTAAATCCATCTCTCCACTTGCAGGAGAATATTTCTACGAGTTAAGCAGACAAGATTAGGAGGGCAGATCCAGTCAGTCATTGCTGCACTACACATCACGTGGGTGGAGACCGCAGCTGTCCGGGTCCGACCGACGCCCCTGTGTGAGCCAGGTGAGCGTAACACCTAGTGGGGTTTGCAGGGTCACTCACCTCTGTCTCCCAATGTCCCATCTCTATTTCACCAAAGCCCTCCATGGACTCCATATGTATGGTCGTGCTGCAGGTCTCTTCCCAGCACAACAGTTTTACTGGTGAGTGAGCACCCCTGTCTGTGGCCATGGAATCCCTGCGATTGGATGCCAGGATGCTAAGGACCCGGATACGTAGGTCATCCCATCGTTTTTTACAGTCTTTGTCTGTGCGGGTGGTGGTGCCAACCACTGACACCTTACGCTCAACCTCCTCCCATATATCTTTTTTTCTTAGTTGGACTTCCCATTTGAGGTTGTTTGTGAACACCTCATCTGCATGGGCTGTAAGAGTATCAGCCAGCATGTTGAGCTCCTCATCGGAGAAGAGCTTTTTACACAGTCGGGGGGTAGTCCTGCGGGTAGCCTTGGATATGCTGGATGGTATGGCCCTGCTCTCTCCTCTGTAGCACTGCTGGATTGTGAGGATTGCAATGGATTGTGTTTTTAAAGATGGCCGCTGGCGCATTTCCCGTTCCAACGTGATGACATTACTTCTGGGTCCGGTATTACGAGCCCGGTATTAGCATGATGTTATTACTGGGTTGTTATTAAGGGGTTGCTCCTTGGCGGAGGCGGTATAGGCGGGTCCCGTGATTGTGCTATTGGGGGGTTGGAGGGCCTTTAGCGGCATGGCGGTGCAGCCATTACCGGCATGGGTGTTCGTGCGTGCTCGCACACTCGTAATCAGCCGCTTTTAGCGGTATCAAGGGTGCACGGACACGCTATTACCTCCATGCCAGTAATGACTCCGTTTTTAGCGGGATTCTCATAATGAGGCCCTTTGATCCATATAGACTCCAACCTCACCAGGAGTAAACACATCAGTAACCTTGCCTCGGCTACCGCATACACGGACAAATTTATCGCAGTTAGGCACACATTTCTCACCCCCCAAAAATTGCCTCACCCTAGCTCGAGCCCTGATTCTCTCGAAACTGGACTATTGTAACATCCTTCTTCTAGAAGAAGAGGCAAAAACTTTGCAATGGCCTAAAATGACAGATTTTAACAAATAATTAATTTTATGTTTAATTAAATAATGATGTTTATCACAGTATCAGGGAGGTTATATCACTAGCAACTATAAGGGAAGGTATCACAAAAGGCATACAGTTCACAAAGCAGGTTGAAATTGAAAACACAGTGCAGTCAAATCCTTCATGTAAAAGTTGCATTTTTTCTCTTTTTCAGCTTTAAATGTCAAAAACATTTTTGAAAAACAGAACGGGTGAAAAACACAGAATCAGAATGCGGTTGTTAGGCTGGGTGATAGATGCACATCACAGGGACAGTCTAGAAGTGAAAGAGTGACTATAGCTGAAGAATCGAATTAGATTTTCAAGGTGGAATGAGGTTTGATTTTAGGAAAATAAAGCAGTTAAAAAGAGAAAATCGGCTTGGAAAGAAAGGAAACATTTTACTTACACGAGTTTAAATGGCTAGAAATGAGGAACGCCACCCGTGAATATAAAAGTTATGCTGCAGTTGTAACCCTTCACGCAGTGTACCCCTTTTCTTCAGGGGAAATTAATTTATTTAATCAAAATATGGCTAAGGAGTTAATAGATGAGATGAATGAAAGGATGGCACTAAGACTAGGACATCAAGGAAATTGTGCACAGAGAATCCTAACAGTCTTAAACAAGTTACCAAGGCAAGGATAGGATTACTTAGCGAGTGGGACAAAGACAGAGTATCAAAATGGGGTA
The DNA here is from genome assembly GCF_040938575.1 of Ambystoma mexicanum. Lineage (NCBI taxonomy): Eukaryota > Metazoa > Chordata > Amphibia > Caudata > Ambystomatidae > Ambystoma > Ambystoma mexicanum. Next base: position 544,408,129 of record NC_090933.1, on the reverse strand, counting down.
GACTCTGTGTGGCTATGGGATGGGGAAATACTCACAATCTGCACTTGAGTTTGGGGATTTGGGCAGCCAACCGGATTCTGGACTCAAAAGATTCTGGTCACAGGAAGGCGGTTCTCCTAACAGCAAATAGTTTGGCAGTTGGGCACGTCGGGTTACTGGATGATGGCAAGGATACAGTTGGCGTGCAGGGAGTGGGCAAAAAGCTGGTCTGGTCACAGGATGCTTCCAAAAGGGTACCACAGCATTTTCCCTTTTGCTATTGGGATTTTAGTGGAATTTCTGGATCAATGGCCTTGCTGGCATTGGATCAACTATGCTTTGGCCTTGCTGGGATAGAGATCAGCTATGCTTTGGCCTTGCAGTAGAGTCTGGAATCTTGGAACATTGGATCTGGAATGTCTGGATACACAGGCGCTGGAAATTCAGTAGAGAGTGTCCAGAGTTCTGTCAGGCTCTCTTATCTATAAGGAATTGTGACATCATAGGATTATATAGTTGGGCAGGCTTAAACTAGGCATGCCTCTAACAACTGGATTGGACAGAGGTGATCGTTACCGCCTTCATGTCAGCTGCTTGGTCTTTTAGAGATATGACATCAGCTTTATGATGTGGGTTTACTATGTCTAGAACCACCCACACTGAATTTTGCCCCAACCCAGTTTTGACATAAATGGCACATTTTTACAGTTGTGGCATCTTAACAAATTACCTAGGTAGATTACATATTTTACGAAGACCACGGCTGTCCAATTCTCACTTTTGTAGGACTTTGTTTCACCTGTCTAATAATTTTTAGTGAGAAATATTCAACCTAAAATTCTACAACTTTAGACATTTGTATAGATTGTCATAAGACATCTTTCCATTCATTTTTAACATTCCATCAAATCTATTTTCCCCATGATTTACATTCTCCTGACGTTTGTGTCCCATATATGCTATGGACGGCCACAATATCTTGTCTAGAAGCAAGAAAATCACATTTAAACTGTACAACTTTTACATTTCTGGCAATCCAGTTACAGAATTAACAGTCTTAAAAGTTTAGTCATCAAATAGTATTTTGAGACAGATGGTCAGCCTTTGTCCTTCAATTGGGACCATTTTTCTCTTCAGCTACCACCAAGTGTCAGTTCAACCCAGGGTGGCCATGGGGGTTTCCTCGTTTGATTGAATGTTTATTGCCACTTCCCCCACTTCACACTTAGGTGTCCCAGATCTATTGTCTCAAGCTGAAGCCCAGACAAATTTCTGACGAGTGTGTGATATTTCTTTGTCTTGGTCCATTCAAAGTTTTCAAAGGTAGAAATTAACATGCATATGTCCCAGAAGTTTTATGGTAGCTCCGTTTGGGGAAAGGCCTCAGTTTAGCCAGCAGAAAAACCTGTTCTGGTGTCACTAATGTCGGTTATATCTTCTTCTTCTGATGAAATGGCGGATTCTCCCCCTTCCCCCAACTCCTCACCTTCCTCTTTCTGCTTGATCTTTCCGTCCTTATGTCGTGGAGGCTTCTCTTTTTTCTTGTGAAGATAGGGACGCCCTCGATAGGATGCCACCGTGCCACTAAGATAGGGGCAATGGGGGTTATCCTACTGAGAGCGCCTCACAGGGGGAAAAAAGCCGGAAGGCACAAAAAACCCCTAGAAGTAGTATTTCAGGTGGATGATCGAAGAAGGTAAGTTCACTGATGGAAGAGCAATCCAAAAAGCAGGCACAGGTCGGGCAAGCAGAGGTTCCAATATAGGTACAAGGGATTGAACACCGGCCATCCGGTAAGCAGGCACGGGTCTGGTAGACGGAAGTTCCAAATAGGTACAAGGGATTAAACACAGGCAGTCCGGTAAGCAGGCACGGGTCTGGTAGACGGAAGTTCCAAATAGGTACAAGGGATTAAACACAGGCAGTCCGGTAAGCAGGCACAGGTCTGGCAGGAGGAGGATTCAAATAGGGTAAAAGGGATAGGAAAGAAGGACAAAACTGGGAAGGAAGGGGAAAAAGAAAAAGGGGTAAAGGAAGAGGTAAGAAGTGGCAAAAAAGAAAGGGGAAAAGGAGAAAGGAAGGCTAGACAAGGACGAGGCAATGCGCAAGGCAGAGAAACAAGGGTGGAACAACAGCTGCGTGGAAACAGCGAAACGAAATGCAGAAAGGCAGGAATATCACCAGTAACGGGAGCAGCAGCAACACAGGAGGGAACCCGGAAACATTGCAACGCGTATGCGACCCGAAAGTGAAGTGATTTATACTTCCGGGTCACGATCGCGTACAACGACTAGAGCGGTACGCGGAAAAGACGAGGAGTGAAATGCTACGGCGGACAGAACCGCCAGCGATTCCACATCCGCCATCCCTGCCGCGGCATGACAGTATGCCCCCTCCTAGGGAGGCCTCCCCCCCGGTATTCCCGGATGAGAGCGATAAAACCTGCGGACCAAAAGTGGGGCATTAACATGAGAGGCTGGTTCCCAACAGTTTTCTGACCAGTGATACCCCTTCCACCGTATCAGGAATTCCAGCCGTCCCCGGCGGTATCGGGAGTCACAGATTTGGGCTACTTCAAATTCCTCCTGGGCCGAAGTGGCAGGCAAGGGGGTTTTCTTCTCTTTACGGGACCGGATGTCTGCATGGAATAGTTTAAGTTGTGAGGCATGAAACACCGGGTGAACCCTCTGAAGGCTCTTGGGTAGTTTTAGACGAAAGGCTACCGGGTTGATGGCTTGGGTGATTTCGTATGGACCCAGAAATTTAGGGGAGAGTTTGGAAGGGTACACCCATTGTGGTAGGTATCTTGTGGACAACATGACCTGAGAACCCACCCCCCAATCAGGTACTGTTTTCCGAAGTTTGTCGGCCTGGCCCGTGTATCTCATTTGTGCTTCGCTAAGGTTGTGTTTAGCCTGCAGGTGAACGTCTCTCAACAAGGCGAGAGTGGAATCAACTGTGGGTAAAGAGGTGGAGACATTAGAGACCGGCAGTATAGACCGGGGATGGTAGCCATAGCTGCAGAAAAAAGGGGTGAAACCGAGAGTTGTATGAAAGGAATTATTGTAGGAGAACTCTGCCAGGGGTAGTAGAGAAACCCTGTTATCCTGTTGAAGGTTCACGTAACATCGTAGGTACTGCTCTAAGGTGGCATTCAGACGTTCCGTCTGTCTGTTGGACTGAGGGTGGAACCCGGACGTTAGAGCTCTCTCTATACCAAAACGGCTGCAGAGATTCTTCCAGAAACGAGAGGTGTATTGGCTACCTCGATCTGAGATGATCTTCTTTGGCATCCCGTGGAGACGAAAGACATCCTTGATGAATGTTTCGGCCATAGCTACTGCTGTCGGTACACCTGGTAACGGGGAGAAGTGAGCCATTTTAGTGAAGAAATCGATCACCACCATAATGCTTGTGAACCCTTGAGAAGGAGGCAAGTCCACGATGAAATCGGTAGAAACAACTTCCCAAGGACCGACGGGAACAGGATTAGGTTCCAAAAGCCCCAAAGGTCTAAGACGGGAACTCTTGCTGCGAAGATAGGTCACACAGGATTGTACATAACAGGCCACGTCTCGTCGCATCTCCGGCCAATAAAAGTGCATCTGCAGATAATCCAACGTGCCCTTGGTACCTCGATGACCTGCCAACTTGGAGTCGTGACACCACTTTAACGCCAATCTCTGAAATTCTGGAGTGGGTAGATATAATTTGCCTTCCACAAAGTAGAGTCCTTCCTTGACGTCGTAGACAATGTCTTGTGGGTGTCTCTCAGATTCAAAACCCCCTTTTGAAGCTTATTTCACTTGCCTCAAGAAAGTGGACAGTACTCCTATTCGCCTTGTCAAAGGGAACATCAGATCATGTGTCCTGTCGGATTCTGTCACATAGTCTCCTCTGCGAGACAGAGCGTCCGCGACTAAATTCTGTTGCCCTGGGATGTAGGTAATGTCGAAATCCAACTGGGCAAAGAAGTGAGCCCAACGTGCTTGCCGTGTGTTGTAGCACTCGAACTGTCGCAGGACTTGTAGAATCTTGTGATCGGTTCTGATGGAGAATGGGTGTTTACCTCCTTGTAGGAGGTGACACCACTCCAAACAGGCTGACATCATGGCCAATAATTTGCGCTCTATGACTGAGTAGTTCCTTTGGCTGTCATTGAGAGTCTTGGAAAAATGGGAGACTGGATGTTCCACTCCTTGATGTTCCTGCAAAAGAACTGCCCCCATAGCTGATGAAGAAGCATCTGTCTCGACAATGAAAGGCCGGTCTTGATCTGGCTGCTGAAGGATGGGGGCGGTACAGAAGGCTTCCTTGAGATTGTGGAAACTATCCTCAGCTTCGCTGGACCAGGAAAATGGATTGGAGCTTTTCTTGAGTAGAGTGGTAATAGGTACAATCCGGTGGGAAAAGTTGGATATGAATTTCCGGTAAAAGTTCGCCAGACCTAGGAATCTTTGTACATCCTTGATGGATTTAGGTGAAGGCCATTACAAAATGGCAGATACTTTGCGGGGATCCATGGCGACACCCCGACTGGATAATATGAAACCCAGATATGGGATGGAGGTTGCAGAAAAGACACACTTGTCTAATTTGACTGAGAGGTGGTTTTCTCTTAGTCTCTGGAAGACCTCTTTGACATGGACTACATGTTCCTCCGGAGTTCTTGAATACACCAGTATGTCATCGAGATAGACAATCGTGGTCTGACACAGCAGGTCTGAAAAAAGCCGGTCCATAAAATGCTGGAACACTGAAGGGGCATTGACAAGCCCAAAGGGCATCACTTGGTATTCGTACAACCCATAGGGGGTCCTGAAAGCTGTCTTCCATTCATCCCTTTTTGGATCCGGAGAAGATGGTAGGCATTCCAGAGATCCGATTTTGTGAAGATTGTGGCACCATGAACAGCTTGAATGATTTCGGTTATAAGAGGCATGGGATACCAGTCCTTAATGGTCAGCTTGTTTAGACCCCTGTAGTCAATACAGGGTCTCAACTCTTGTGTGTCCTTCTTTGGGATGAAAAACAGTGAAGCTCCAGCCGGTGATTTTGACGGTCTTATAAGCCCGTTGGCCAGATTGTTATCCAGATGTTCCCGGAGGAAGTGTCTTTCTCTGAGAGATAAAGGGAACATACTACAGAAAGGTACCAGTGCGCCAGGAACAAGATCCAGACAGCAGTCTTCCGGTCGGTGGGGAGGAAGGTCGCTAGTCGTCTTTTCTGTCACTACCCCTGCGTATTCTTGTAGATGATGTGGAAGACAATGTATGAGTCTGGAGTCGTAAACACTGGTAGTCTGTACAGTCTCAAACTTTGGTTCAGGTAGACATTCTGATCTACAAAAGGTGGACTGAAAACTGAGTACGTTCTTTGCCCAGTCAATGTGAGGGTTGTGCTTTCGGAGCCAGCTTATCCCTAGCATGATAGGGAAATGGGCTGCTCGGATGATGTCAAACGAGATCTTTTCGGTATGTTGCTGGATACTTAGGTGTGATTCTTCAGTGGTGTGTGTGATCATGCCGGAAATCAAAGGCTCACCATCCACTCCTTCGAATTTCTGATCCTCCTGTTTGGCCAGACGATTTATGCGCTTTTGTTTAGCCCACAAGGTATCTATGAAGTTGCCGGCTGCACCACAGTCGAGTAAAGCCTGAGTTGGGACCACGCTCCTGCCCACAGTAAGAGTGACTGACAGAACCATCAACCTAGAATCCTCCGGTATACCAGAAGATGCTATCGACAGAGTTGCGTAAGGACTAGGAATGGCCCCTCGGGAGTGCGTCCCAACACTCACCGAGGGCGCTCGTTTCCCGAACGCCTCGGAGGGACGTCAGGACAGTTCCTTAACAGATGGCTAGAGGCTCCACAATACATACACATGTTGCCATCCCTTCGTCTCTTCCGTTCTTCCGGGGTGAGTGGTGCACGAGCAGTACCAATCTGCATCGGTTCCTCTTTGCCTTGACGTGAAGGTGGTAGAGAAGAAGGCAACTGGGCTTCTAGGGGAGGGAGACTGTAGAGTTTGTTCTTTTTTCTTTCTGACCGTCGTTCCGAGAGACGGAAATCAATCCGAAGAGCGGCCGTGATGAGATCCGAAAAGGAGGACGGACGGTCGATACGTGCCAGTTCGTCCTTGAGATCCTCTCTCAACCCTCGACGGAAAATGGCATATTGGGCCTGTTCCTGCCAGCCAGCTTCGGCGGCTATCTGCTTGAATGTAGTGATGTAGGAAAGAAGATCTGTGTTTCCCTGACGGATGTCTAAGAGGTCCTCAGAGGCCAGAAAGGTGCTTTCTGTGCATAGAAATGTTTGCTGCAGCAGGGTTTTGAAATCATTATAGTTCTGCAGCACAGGATCTGGTTGGTTAACCAAAGGAGTGGCCCACGCCAGGTCATTACCCGTCATGTGGGTAATCATGAATCCTACCTTGGCATGATCTGATGTGAAGGTCTGCGGACGGAAGGAAAAGTGGAGATTACAGGCATCTAAGAACTGCTTGACTCATTTCGGCGATCCATCAAATTTGCCTGAAACCAAAGGGAGTGAAGGTAGGTCTGCAGAGGGTCGCTCCCATTCATTCATTCTTAACTGCAATGCTGCGTTGGTTGTTTTAAGGTTCTGAACCTCCAAATTAAGGTTTTGGAGGGCAGCTATAAGTTCCTGTACTTGCTGGGGGGTTGCCATCTCCGTTTCTTGTTGGCGTTGCAAACTGTCACTAATGTCGGTTATATCTTCTTCTTCTGATGAAATGGCGGATTCTCCCCATTCCCCCAACTCCTCACCTTCCTCTTTCTGCTTGATCTTTCCGTCCTTATTTTCTTGTGAAGATAGCTACGCCCTCGATAGGATGCCACCGTGCCACTAAGATAGGGGCAACGGGGGTTATCCTACCGAGAGCGCCTCACAGGGCGAAAAAAGCCGGAAGGCACGAAAAACCCCTAGAAGTAGTATTTCAGTGGACGATCGAAGAAGGTAAATTCGCTGATGGAAGAGCAATCCGAAATGCAGGCACAGGTCGGGCAAGCAGAGGTTCCAATATAGGTACAAGGGATTGAACACAGGCAGTCCGGTAAGCAGGGACGGCTCTGGTAGACGGAAGTTCCAAATAGGTACAAGGGATTAAACACAGGCAGTCCGGTAAGCAGGCACGGGTATGGTTTACGGAAGTTCCAAATAGGTACAAGGGATTAAACACAGGCAGTCCGGTAAGCAGGCACAGGTCTGGCAGGAGGAGGATCCAAATAGGGTAAAAGGGATAGGAAAGAAGGACAAAACTGGGAAGGAAGGGGAAAAAGAAAAAGGGGTAAAGGAAGAGGTAAGAAGTGGCAAAAAAGAAAGGGGAAAAGGAGAAAGGAAGGCTAGACAAGGACGAGGCAATGCGCAAGGCAGAGAAACAAGGGTGGAACAACAGCTGCGTGGAAACAGCGAAACGAAAGGCAGAAAGGCAGGAATATCACCAGTAACAGGAGCGGCAGCAACACAGGAGGGAACCCGGAAACATTGCAACGCGTATGCGACCCGGAAGTGAAGTGATTTATACTTCCGGGTCACGATCGCGTACAACGACTAGAGCGGTACGCGGAAAAGACGAGGAGTGAAATGCTACGGCGGACAGAACCGCCAGCGATTCCACATCCTCCATCCCTGCCACGGCATGACATCTGGAGCTTCCTCAGTCAAAACAATGCATTTAATTCTTTATTTTATTTTATTTTGTTCTGAATCAGAAGCAAGCCTATTGAAATAAAACATCCCATATATTTTTCTCAGCAAAAAACACTTTACATTGCTAGGCCAAGACAGGGCCTTATCCAACATACACTTTTAAAACAGGTATATTTTGTATTTTTTTGCAAAAGCACATTTAAACATGTGGTGAAGCCTGCTGGTATGTCCCTTTCAAAAGGTTTTCTCTTCCATCTGAATTGCCCACATGGTTTTGCAGCCCTAGTCAGTTTCTCTCATAGAGCAATCTGTTTTTAAGAAACAGATCCACTGAAATTTACATAGGCCTAGAGAGCCAGGGCCTATTTTGAAGCAGTGATTTTTTACATTTTGTAGCCAAGTGTTTTTCTCTGAAGCTGAAAGTGAAGCTTCTGTTGATTTCCCAGACTTGGTCTGACACAGACTGCCATTCAGGAATAATGCTCTCTCCTGTTGGGGCCCAACCTGAATAGGGATGCACATGGCAGGGCCTCACTGATAAAAGCAGAGTCATGTAGAACAGATGAAAAGAGCATCATTTTAAATGTAAAATATTTCCCTTTTTCCATGGGAAACTTTGGGCTAGTTGCAAAGCAGCCCAGCTTTTCACTTCGCTCCTTTAGTACACACAAGAACACACCCTGGCAGCCTTTCTCGGGGTGCTCCCTGTTCCCACTTGCCCAATGGTGCTTGGCAAAACAGTGCAGCCATCCTTTTGTAGCTGCAAAACGCAGTTTTAATGCAAGGCCCTGGTGCTCAAAGGGATGTGGGGAAGTACTGCTGAGTGGGTAAATATAGCCCACATAACACTGTTTCTCAAAAGAAAAGACTACCAGAAGACTCAGATCAGGCTCCAGCACCCATCTCTATGTCCCTAGGTTCAAGAACGCCAGAGCAGGGGGTGTTAGTTCCAGTGTCACTCCCAAAATATGGAACTCCCTTCCAATATCTATCAGAAATTAACACTCCCATCAACGTTTTAAGATTCTAGTCAAAACGTGGCTCTTTAACAAATTCTAACCATGTGCCTTGACCTCTGAACCTTAATGCCTAGGCTAGTCCTGATATAAGACTCCAAACATCTGACTGTATGTATATTCTGTAATATTGTAATGTTGATATTTTTCCTGAATGTTTATCCTGCACCAGTTAAGCCTGCCTTGTGTAACCTACGCCGTGATACCTAAGGGTTTGGGCGTGTAATAAATGCAATACATAAATAAATAAATAAATAAATAAAATAAACCATTTGTGCACAACTATTCATTTTATATTATTTTAATGGTTATGAATAATCCACGATTAAGGCTCCAAAATACAACAATTTCATCTGCACATTTCGGCACAAGAAGCAAACTGTTTTGTATCAATATTTGTGTTTTTAAATATTTCAATGATTTTCAATCAGGATGTTTCCCAACTCACAAAACAAGGTCTTTACGTGAGACAATACTGTTGAATCTAGGTTTTCAGAAAACTGAATAAAAATGCAATACAGGCTGGGTGTTTCACTGTAACTTAACATAAAAAAGATGTCACTTTGAATTAACATGACATAACTACTTTGACCTAAAATCCACATTTAAATTACTTTAATAAATCACTGCTTAGAATAATACAGAAGACGCCTGACCTTTCTACTGAATGTAATGGATGGATCCAGCAATCACAAAAGCATTTAAATGATTCATCCCATTTTAAGACATTGAAACTACTTTGGCAAATCAGCAAGTCAGTCTAAGTAAGTCACAACATTGTGTGCCCAAGTAAATACAAGTAAAATCACTAGCTAATATGTTGGAGTGATTACTTAATTTCTGTGAGGCTTTTTGATTCAAAATAATCAAATAGTGGGCTTCAAAATAACATTAAATTTAGCAGGGAAAAAGTAAGGTTGAACCTGATTCAGACCACCACTATCTGGGATCGTATTCCTCCTAAGTGAGGCCCTCTAACGACCTCTTTGTCTTATGTAAAGAGATGCTCATTCAGGAGATTTAATCAGACAAAGATTTCCACGGAGCAAACATCTATGAAGTTCCACATCCCATCTGAATATTCTGCTGGTACGTCCAATAGTGCAGATTCAGTAAGGCCCTGACTCCAGCAATCAGGTAGAAATGCAGTTATGGATTTTAAATCTACATCGGTAAGTATCCTCTGCAGGATACTATATATGAAAAGGGACATGCCATTTAAATACACTGGGAATTGTCAGTGCTAATTACGTTTTGAAATGTTTTATTCGAGAAAATGATGTGAGCACAGATCAAGCTAGTGTCTCTCCCTCAGATAGACTGCCCTTGACTCGATGGGCCAAGATCAACTGGAAAACCAGGACCTAATGTCCAATCTTCAGCTAGGCCTTCTCTCAGCTTCTACGAGCTTAGAATGCGTTTGCATTGCAGAATGATTTGTTGAGTGCAGTTACACACGCAGACTTGCTGCTAAAGGGACATACATCTTTTGTTCTGTTCCTTTGTGGAAACACTGTTTACACTGCTGCTGCATCTAACGGATCATTGGCTCCTCCCCCTGTGACCCACACTTCCTATAAAAAACAAGAGCACGTGTGCGTTGGAGCGCACGCCTTGCAGAGTACTTTGTTGAGTGCAGTTACGCCCGCAAACTCACTGCTAAAGGGTATGCTCGTCTTTGACATTGTCAATCTCAGTTTCCAGAGAGGCTACCTGCAGTGAAAATTTGACACTGAGTAACTCTAGCTATTTCTTTTATGTTCTAGGACATATATCCTTTGTTCTGTTCCTTTGTGGAAATACGGTGTACACTGCTGCT